>NC_142009.1:226794631-228230881 GCF_049901735.1 Notechis scutatus
AAAACATATCCCCCAAAAAATTCCAAACCCACCCCAATACCAACCAAAAAAAAAAAAATAAATACCAATATCAAAAAAAACCAAAAAAAACAAAAAAAAAAACCAAACCCAAAAAAATAAAAACACCATTAAACCCCACAAAAACAAAAAAAAAAAAAAAATCATCATAATAAACATTTAAACACTCAACAACCAAACAAAAAAAAAAAAACCCCACTAACCCATACAAAAACACCTCCCAAAACAAACCCCACAAACACACAAAAAACACCCAAAAACAACCCCCAAAATTAAAAACGGTTTTGCTATTTAATGAAAAGCAAAACTGAAACATATCAACATTTTTTCAATTGGCTTAGGTTTGCTGAAAGAAAGTCTAAAAGGCAACTGATAACCCTGATGACAGATAATGGTACGGAATTTATTAATAACAAATTCCAGAACAGACTTAAGGTAGCTGGAATAGAGCATAAGAAGTCTGCTCCATACAGGCCAGAACATAACGCTTTTATTGAAAGAAGAGGCCAAACACTACAGGCAATGGTTAGAACAATGTTAACTGATTCTGGGTTACCTGATTCTTTGTGGGGGAGGCTACAATGTGTGCTAATAACATATTAAACAACGTTGTTAACACAACAACAGGTGAAATACCATTCACCAGGTGGCATGGCAGGAAACCTGACCTAAGTTACCTGCACACATTTGGTGCACCAGCATGGGTGCATATTCCTGCACAACTCAGAAAAAAGGGGAACATAGAGCTAAAAGATTTTTCTTCGTTGGTTATCAGGCAAACCATAGGGCATATAGATTTGGGGAGAAAGGCACATCTAAAGTGTTATGTAGTGCTAGTGCCCAATTTCTAGAACATGAAGGATGGGAGAAATTAGAACAGGATGCCAATAAAGATGTAGTTATTGAATCCTATAGAAATCCCATTAGTTATCCCTGTAACTTTAAAAATAAAGTAAAGAGAAAAATACAGGATGAAATAGTGCCCATAAAGGAAGAAACAGAATCAATAGCTGAACAGGATGAGGAAGATGAACAGGTAGTAGTTCAACAAAGTCCTCCTGTAAGCCCTGTAATTCCCAGAAGAACTACACTGTATCTAGACCGCCTGATAGGTACCAGGCTAACACAGTGTGCCAGATTAATCAAGTTCCTAATTCTGTTGAAGAAATTAAAAAGTATCCTACTAAGGAAAAAGAAAGATGGTATGCAGCAATGAATAAGGAACTGAATTCATTAAGAGATATGAAGGTGTATGAAAATGCCAAATTACCTGTAGGTAAGAAATCCATTGGCTGCAAATGGATTTTTAAGGTAAAAACAGATAAAGATGGTAATTTAATCCATAAGGCAAGGTTAGTAGCCCAAGGTTTTAGGCAGAATTCTCCTGTTTATCACTGTTATGTACAGAATTAATAATGTATAAACAAATGTTAATTTATATAGGTATAACTGTAGATTATCCTATAATTATACATAAAGATAATCAGGCAGCAATTCAAATGGCCACAAATATTGGAGTAAAAACAAGGAGCAAGCATACAGATCTAAGATACCTAAACGTGAGACAATCTGTAAGAAGTAAGATGATTCAGCTAGAGTACTGTATGTCGGAGGACAATTTAGCTGATAATTTTACTAAAGCTCAAGGTGCCAGTAAGCACCAGGAGTGTTGTGAAAAATATGGGGTTAGATTGTAAAGGTATTATATATTTATTTCACCCAAAAGGGGAGTATGTTAGGTATAACATTGATACCAAATATGGTTTGGGTGAATAAATATATAAAACTTAGATATCATGGTTTAAGTGCTTATCACTTTAAGCACAATGCTGCAGACAATTAGCCGATTAAGGGTGCGGTTAGAAGTTACAATATAAGGAAGCATTAGAAGCTGGAAAGCTTACTGTAACTGTAACTGCTACTGCGACTAACTGTGTCTTACTGCGACTAATTGTGAGTGCCTGTGACTGAACTGTTCTTGTTTGCTACTTTACTGCGTAATTCTACTGTTCTACTGTTTGAACTTCTTGCTGAATATCCAGCGTTTGTTCCTCTGGAGAGAGGCACCGAGGAGGAGAAGATATCTTTATCGGCTGATAAAGATATTGCAAGGACTCTTAACTTGGACTATACTAGTGAGTCTTACTGGATGGAAATACTGTGAATGACTTAATGGACTGAATGACAATGCTTAAACTCTAACTGGATTAAAAACTATTTAAACTACAAAGAAGTGTTTGTGTTCAGTGTGTGTATACTCTGGGGCCCTTCCACTCTCGTTTGGCTGCCTGGCTTGACTACTGCTGCAATACTCTGCTAGGGGTTAATCCCCAAACACTAACACACCTTGTGTAGTTTTAACGAACGATGTGAGAAATGGCAGGGAAGCGCATGGATTAAATAAGCCTAAATTAGGGGGCAGGGCATAATTTCACCTCATTCCTAGAAATCATGCTAGGCCTTCCTATTGGTGGAGGTTGTATTGTTGGAGAAACACGGTATATGATAGCAAGCTGCCAATCCTTGAAATTAGTATACTATACATAGGACCAGTTTTAACTTCTGTCTAATCTGATGTGCATTATCAACTTCAAGAGTTGGCAATTTTTTCAGCTGAAGGCTGCAATAAAAAAACAACAACCCAATGTTGGCTTTCAAGTCCCAAAAGTGCTTTTCAAAAGGCAATTGGATTTCCTTTGTTTTTTCCTTGAAGATTGTCCAGCTGCCTTTTGGAAAGCACCTTTAGGACAACTATGACCTGGATGATTGAGAATCTCCATCAACAGCTGGCCTCCAATGATCACTGAAGATCTGCTAATGTGGTGCTGTCACAGTAAGTAAGGATGAACATTTCTGACCTATTTTTTGTTTTTTGAAATTGAGGATTGAGACCGAAATGGAGGTTTAATCGTGAATTTCAATCTTTGTTTTAGAAAAACTGCAAGAACTTTTGATATCAAATATCAACTAGGCTTTTTAAAATTTCACTGGTATCATCCTAGGGATAGTCAAGGGAGAATGAAAACTCCATTATGCTCCCTATGTGACTAAACTCCATGGAGGAAGGATTATCTGTTTCAGATAGTTAGGACTGAGACAGAAATAAAAGAACAGTGTCTTATATTGTGTAGTATCTGTGTGTTCCTATAAGTCAGTCTTGACTCCTGGCAACTGCTTGGACAAGTCCAGGCAGTTTTCTCCACAACATTTTCAGAAGTGGTTTGCCAGTGTCTTCTTCCTCGAGCTGAAAGCCAGAAATTCATATAAAAACCAGACTAGAACTCAGCAAATCCAGTGCCTTTAACCACTAAGTGTTATTTTTTCAATATTTCCTCATTTTATTACAACAGTTCTTTTGACTAAAATACATTTTTTGCATATTAGAACCTATTTCCTAAAGTATTATCCACCTATCCACAAGCTGGAAGAAAACTACAATAGCACAAAATTTGTTGTGCCCATTGCTGATCTCTGTCTTGCCTCTACCCTGTCTCCAATTACTGTAAGACAGTTGACCTCTCTCCATGGTAATACATGGCAAAGCTTATTAGATTTTATATACCTTGAAGCTGTCCTTGGATGGTGTCAGAATAAAGGGAAAATCACTATTTTAACATTAGCACAGCTAAGGACAATTTAAGCTTGTCTCATCTAGGGACTGTGGACATTGGACAAGGGCAAGCTGATTTTTAGCTATGATATGTTCCTTTTACTGCTACCTTACATTTTCATTTGCTGTCAATTCTCAGAAACTGTAGAGGTTCCACGGTTCGCAAAAAGGAAGTTCAGAAATTGCAATTTCAAGCCTCATGTTATCCATCATTGTGATAGGAAATCTAAGTCTAAACATGCTTAATGTGATCTGGTCTCCATAGAGAATTATATGAATGAAGCAATTATTGCATGATAAGTAACAGTAAGCACTAAGGATTTTGTAATGTTCAAATAATAAAAACAAGCAGTGAAAAGTAATCCCTAGCTAGTCCTTTGATAAAGGCAGTATCTTTTGCTATAGAATGTTACAGACGCAATAAAAACAGAAACATCAAATTGAGAACAGACAGCTTACCTTTGAAATAACCATAGTACTGGAGATGATGATATATAAACTGTTCATATGGATCTTTAAACTGCTGTGGAAACAATTAGATTTCTGATCATTCTAAAAGCCAGTGTGACAGTGATGTATCTCAGAGTTGGCTACAGAAGTTTGTGCTGAGTGTCACAAAGGAGCAGAAATTAAGCAAACCTATATTATATGTGGAAAGAGGAAGGGCAAGCGAGCATTTGGGATGCCTGTTGGTGAGGCTGGGAGCTACTGGTAATTGGCAAGGGAGACCAAAATGGGGAGCAGGGGTGGTTTTCCTTGTGGTCTGCAACTTACTTGGTTCCCCCTTCCTCCGGCAAAGTGCAGACAGTACTGTGAGCCAGCCAAGAAGGCAGCTGTCGCCTGAGGATCATGGGAGGAGGGGAAAGAGTGCAAACCTACATTATATGGGGATGGAAGAATGTCTCAAAAGGTCACAGGTTGTCCAGTATAGTATTAAAACTCTTGTGTCTGCAACCTTTAACTGGGTGAAACAGTACATTGTAGGGCAACAATTTTTGAACCAAGATACCTCAAATGAGCTAACTTACAGAAAGTGTCCAAAATCTGGAACCTCTGACTCCAATGGAACTGAAATTTTGCAAATTTTATGAAGTATTTATGACATAAAATATTATAAAACACTTTTGACATAAACAATATATCATAAAAAAATTCCTGTGCTCAACTTCTGCTGTTTGACTTTGCTATACAGTTCAACCTGAGCTACTTTCAAGGCAGATGCATCTCAAAATATCTCCCTGAATTTTTATTAATTTTTCAATATTAGAAGCTCTGTCATTGTTGAAGGGATTGAGGAATCTGATAAGGAAATAGCAGCAAAATGAGGATCTAATGGATTACGAATTATGTAATTTCTCCTAAAAACCTAAAAGATTGCCCCTCTCTCCCAGAGAACCTAGTTTTCGCTTTACCCACCCATCCAACAACAACCACTCTCAGAAATTAAAAATGAGAGACTTTAAGCCTAGTTTCTTAAAACATATGAACTCAATTTTGTACTAACCTGAATCTCAGGGTCTAGTGAACACATGTTGAATGCAGTTATGTTATCTGATGACACCTAAAGAGAATAGGAGGGGAGGGGGGGAAGATACCTGAAAGTTTAGAACTTGTTTTTTTCTTTCTTTGTATTTTTGCTTAAAAGGAATGACTGAATAATTTGCAAATCTGTCACTGTACTACAAATTTATAACAAGCATAAGGTGATGTGGAGTTGTGAAAATGACAGGACTAAGCAAAGCACAAAGGATGAAGGAGAAAAAGGGAAGGAGGAGGAAGGGCAGAAGGAGGAGGAGGAGAAGCCAGAACGAGCGTTTATCTTAAAAAGACTTTTAAAAACAATGTTTGCTGCCAAGATCCAGACACCATTGCCTCTGTGACCATACGGATTCTCACAACCACACACGCTCCTTCCGGGGATCGAGGGCTTGTGTGTGCGCCCTGCCTCCCAAAGCCCCCCCCAGAGCGGGAGTCGCTCCTGCGTTAGTTAGCCTTAACGTACAACAACGTCGCAAGTATCTCAGGAGTGAGGAAGGAGTGTTCCGCCGGTCCTTCGGGTAACCGCCGCAAGGCTTTGCTCCATTCAGTGTAATACAGGCCCGCCTCTCCCGGCCTTCGAGCATCTCCGACAATGACACCCACGGCCTTTCTCTCTCGTTCCCCTCATTCCCTCTGGAAGAAAACTTGGTATCCTAGCGACCAGTCACGCCAAGCCGCCCTGGTGGGGAGGGGAGCATGGGCGGGGCGGGAAGGCGGTTGTTCATTGGTCGGCCGAGGCGGTCCGGCGGCGACGCCTTCAAGGCCGCCGTGGCTTTTACAAAACTGACGGAGCGGTTTGAGTTTTCTTGGGCTCATTGGTGTTGCCGTCTAGTAGGGCTGCGGAGTTTAGTTTCAGGGGTGCTTGCGGGTCTGTATTAAACCTTATTCTTTCTCCGGCCAGATTTTATTCATTCAATTCGCTATTTCGGCCTGAAAGGAGAATTATTGATATCAGTCGGCACATTTTTCATGTTGATAGGGATATTATGATGGGGTAGGTGTCAAATCTCAAATGTTTATACTTATATCTGTTATCTTATAATTGCTTGACTAAATAAATAAATAAATAAATAAATAAATAAATAAATAAATAAATAATAAATGGATGGATGGATGAATGAATGAATAATCAATCCAGCTGTGGTTTCCATGTTCTCCTTTCAGGCGAAATAGTGAATTGAATGAATAAAAACTGGCCAGAGAGAGAAACATGGCAATTTAACATAGACTAGGACTCTATAGTCAGGTTTCAGCCCTGGCTTTTTCGTTTTCTGCTGGTCTACATACAAAGAAAACACAAAATGATACAGATAGAAATACTGGGGAAATTATAATTAAAAATACAAATAGAAATTCCTTAGCTCTTTCCCCCAGATTTTGTTTAACTTCTTAATTTTTCTTTGTGTGTGTGTGAAGTGTGAACAGTTAATACATTGCTGTCATAAGGGGATTCCTTGGAATTCCCAGAATGTCTATTTATAAGAAAAAATTCTTCAAACTCTTGTTGCAACTATTTTTACAAAAAAGTGGGTTCTTTAATACTTTCTAGGAAAAAATTACATGACTTTTTCTTGTAATCTTATTTGAACATGATGGAAAACAGCAGTAATGTCTATATTACATTAAACATCCATTCAGCTAACAATCAACATTCAAGATCGAGACCCATATATATAATTATTTTGGAGAGTCATTTTTGTAACAATCTGATACACAATCATATAGTATATGGTAGTATCTTGCAGAATAAAACAATTGTTTTTTAATTATTATTTTTTACATATAAATTTTAAAATACATCTCTATCACTGTCTGGTTTGGTTCTGCAACCCAACAGGGCAGACACAGACTTCAGAGGATCATTAGGACTGCAGAAAAAACAATTACTACCAACCTGCCTTCACTCAAGGACCTCTATACTGCACGAGTCAAAAAGAGGGCGTGAAAATATTTATAGACCCTCACATCCTGGTCGTAAATTCTATCCTGGGTCTTTGTTAACAGCAGTTAATTGGACAAGTATAAAATTATCATTATTAGGCTCATACAAAAATATTTTTTTAAATTAATGATTGTAGTTAAAGCTATCTTTGGGGAATTACTAAGAAGTCTTATAAGAGCTGTGGTGGCACAGTGGTTGGAATACAGTACTGCAGGATACTTTATTTTTTTATTTTATTTTTATTTATTTTGATTTGTCAATCACTTACAAGATAATAGGTATAAGTATATACATAGTTATGAATACATGAAATGGGTACATATAAGAAAAATAAAAGAAACAATAGGACAGGGATGGTAGGCACGTTGGTGCGCTTATGCACGCCCCCTACAGACCTCTTAGGAAAGGAGTGACTTCTGCTTCTACTTCTACTGACTGCCGGCTGCCAGCAATTTGGCAGTTCGATTCTCATCGGCTCAAGGTTGATTCAGACTTCTGTCCTTCCGTGGTGGGTAAAATGAGGACCCAGTTTGTTGGGGGCAATATGCTGACTCTGTAAACCGCTTAGAGAGAGGGCTGTGAAGTGGTATTTAAGTCTAAGTGCTATTGCTATATAACAATATGCTATAGTGATTAAGGAGTTGGATTGGGATTGAGGTGATCCAGGTTAAATTTTATCCTCATCTATGGAAACTTTTGCTGCTGCTGTCTGTGGAGTCCTGGTGATTGCCTGGACAAGTCTCTGCAGATTTTCTTGGCAAGATTTTCAGAAGTGCTATCTCCTCCTTCCTAGTGCCGAGAGTCATTAGCTGAGCTCATGCTTAAGATACAATTCATACTCTCCCAGTTGGGTAGCTCAGTGCCCGTAATTGCATCAGAGTACTATAGCTTTTAATAAAAAGCCCAAGTCAATCAGTTGATTATGTGCCAAAAGCAGGGCTAATACCCAGGTTTTCCTTTTCTTAATTCAGCATTGGCTCTTCATGTAATGCCAATCGAACCTACCTCAAAGGATTGCTGTTCTGGGGAAAACTTAAAAGGTGAGAACACTATGTATGTGACCTCCAGAGGAAATGTAAGATACAAATTTAACAAATAGGAATTTCAGTAAAATATAACTAGATAAAGGGAAAGAGCAGATTATTATAATGTTATTTATATATCAACTTGTTTTAGGCATTTCCTCTTAACTCCTGCTGTGCTGTTTCACCATGGTGGGAGATGAGATATGTGTTTCTTGGGAAGGATGAGCAAAGAATGCCAGGATATATACCAAAAGTATGTAATCCCAGCAGGGTCATGTAAGGCATGAAGGTCGCTGCTGCTTAGCTAAAGCAAGCAAGCAGATGTTGCCTATATTGGGCAACAGCAATACAAGCAGATGCTGGAGGCACATCATCATTTTAATGACAAAAGTAAAAGCACCAATTTATATAGTTCAGAACAGTAAACTCCCATTTACTGAATCAAGAAAAACAGATGGATAGAAAATATGAAACAATTGAAGCTGCTGTGCTAGAGGATAGGCCCCTCAGGTTGGATAGTTAGTAATCCATTGCTACTAAAGAAGACTTGAGGATTCTTCTCTTTTGGAATGGAATGGAATGGAATGGAATGGAATGGAATGGAACGGAACGGAACAGAACGGAACGGAATAGGAATAGGAATAAGAATAGAATAGAATAGAATAGAATAGAATAGAATACTTTATTGGCCAAATGTGATTGGACACACAAGGAATTTGTCTTGGTGCATATGCTCTCCGTGTACATAAAGAAAAAATAAAATACATTCATCAAGAATCATAAGATACAACACTTAGCGATAGTCATAGGTTACTAATAAGCAATCAAATCATACTAGGAAACAAATAAAACAATACAAATTGTAAAGATACAAGCAACATGGTTATAGTCATAAGTGGGAAGAGGTAGGTACTACGAAGGATGAGAAGAAAAATAGTAATACAGTCTTAGTAAATAGTTTGACAGTGTTGTGGGAATTAGTTGTTTAGCAGAGTGATGGCCTTCGGGAGAAAACTGTCCTTGTGTCTAATTGTTCTAGTGTGCAGTGTCCTTTACCGTCATTTTGAGGGTAGAAGTTGAAACAATTCATGTCCAGGAAGCGAGGGGTGTGTGTAGATATTTTCACAGCCCTCTTTGGAATGCAGGTTGGTAGCAATTGTTTTTTCTGCCGTTCTAATTATTATCCATTGAAGTCTGTGTCTGCCTTGTTTGGTTGCAGAGCCAAACCAGAGAATTATAGAAGTGCAGATGACAGACTCAATAATTCCTCTGGAGAACTGAATCAGCAGCTCTTTGGGCAGTTTGAGCTTTCTGAGTTGGCACAGAAAGAACATTCTTTGTTGTGCTTTTTTGATGATGTTTTTGATGTTAGGTATCCATTTTAAGTCTTGAGATATGATAGAAACTTGAATGTTTCTACTGTTGACACTGTGTTGTCTAGTATTGTAAGAGGTGGTAGTATAGGAGGGTTTCTCCTAAAATCTACCATTTCTATGGTTTTCAGTGTATTTAGTTCAAGATTGTTCTAGTTGCACCACAAGGCTAGTTGTTCAACCTCCCTTCTGTATGTAGATTCATCATTGTCTCGGATGAGACCAATCACTGTTGTATCATCTGCAAACTTCAGTACTTTAACAGAGGGATCTTTTGAGATGCAGTCATTGGTATATAGAGAGAAGTGGAGAGAGCACACAGGTTTTCAGGTGGGCCAGCACTAGTCTTTCAAAGGTCTTCATAACTACAGATGTTAGAGCAACCAGTGTGAAGTCATTCAGTTACTTGATGAAAGGTTTCTTTGGCACTGGGATGATTTTGGCCGGGTTCTGCCCTCCGGCGGCCGCCTGTTGCCGGATGGAGATGGATGGGAGCGCCTGTTAAGATTCAGCCTCCTCTGTTCTTTCGACCCGCGCGGGAGGCGGTTTCCGCGGGGGCGGGGCGAAAAAGAGGGGCGGCCACCTGGGGGGCGGAGCAGACGGGCCGTCCATGGAGGCCGGCGGCCACCAGGCACCCGGCGCCCGCCGGCCGGGGTTTGCTGTTGGCCACTCTCTTGTGGGGTGGGCTCTGCGGCGCTTTTGTTTTGCTGCCTGCAATTAGGGATAGTAAAGCATTTGAAGCAAGAAGGAACATAGCACATCTCTAGTGATTTATTAAAGATGGGGGTGAAGATGGGGGCCAGTTGGTCAGCACAAGCTTTTAAGTAATGAGTTATCTTGTCTGGGCCTGGTGCTTTTCCTGGCTTTTGTCTGTGAAATAGACCTTGCACCTCATTCTCTGTAATCACCAGAGGTGGTGGGCCCAATGGGATGGAGTATGTTGTAGGAGGCTTGGCTATTGTTGGTGTGTCTGAGATGGGGATTGTGGAGATGGGTGGCAGTAGTTTTCTCTCAAATCTATAGTTAAAACACATTCAGGTCATCTGCCAGTTGTTTATTTCCTTCAGCATGGGAATTCAACATGCTGTAACCAGTGATATTTTTAAGAGTTTTCCACATTTGCTGGCTCATTTGTTGAGAACTGATTCCTTAGCTTTTCAGAGTAGCTTCTTTTTGCTGCTCTGATTGCCCTTGTTAATATGTTTCTGGCCTGATTTTACAGTATTCTATCGCCTTTTCTGTAGCTTCCTTTGGAGCAATATAGCTGCTAAAGTTTAGCTGTGAACCAAAGTTTATTGTTACTGTATATTCTCAGGTTTCTGGTTGGCACACAGTCTTCACAAAAACTGACATATGATGTTACAGTATCTGTGAGTTCATCCAAGTCTGCAGTGGTATCTTCAAATACATTTCAATCAGTGCAGTCAAGGCAAGCCTGTAGTTTTAGCTTTGCTTCCTCAGTCCAAGCCTTCACTGATTTAATTGTTGGTTTCATGGTTTTGTCTTTGGCTGTAAGCAGGTACAAGATGATCAGAGTGCCCCACAGCTGCTCATGTTAAGACCAATAAGCATCTTTTAATGTTGCGTAATGTTGTGATCTACTAGCAGTCAAGAAGTATGCTAAAGACTACTGCTTAACAGCATGAAGGCATTGAAAAAGATATTCAAATATCATTATGTCTCTTTACTTACAAAGATTGTAGTGCAAATTATGGTATTCTCTACAACATTCTATGGAAGTGAAAGACTGTGAAGAAGCAGAATATTATAAAGAATATGGCACTGTTTAACTTTGGTATTGGAGAAGACTCATGAGAATACCATTGACAGCCAAGAAAACACATGGATCATCAACCCAGAATTTAAACTCAAGGCATAAATGACCCTGTTCAAGTTATCTTACTTTGAACACATTGTGCAAAGAATTATCTCTCTGGAGAACTCTTAATGCTGGGGAAAATGAAAGAAAAAGAAGAGGACAATCAACAGGAAGGTGAATGGACTCAGTTATAGTGGCAATAGATGTTATCATTGAAAGAACTATTGGGCCAGGCTAGGAACAAATGGTCATGGAGAACAATCTGTCCATGGAGTGATTAAGTAGACACTGATTTCACAGCACATAATCATAAATCCTTTATACCTTTAAAATGAAATATAAAATGCTAATGATTATTTATCGTAATAATCCAACAAGCTAATTAAGATCTTTTTTAAGGTGTTCAGTTATGCTATTTATTTCAGATCTAAAAATCAGTGAAAGATCTACCATTGATGCTGATATATATACTATCCATTGTTGTCTTGAGGTACGCATATTTGCAGAAAGGTAATTTTGCAGTTTTCATATAAGGTATATACTTGCTAGGTAACTATCATTTTTACTGACAATGGGCTCAAGCTAGCATAAAATAGTTCTGAGGTATAAAAAAAGTTTTTATTAATGTGTATGTACAAATTTACATAGCCATAAACTGGAGAAATACAAATGGCATTCAACCATAAACCATCCTTTCTTTCATTTTACAGAAAATCATTATCACTTGATTTAGATTTTTAAAAAGCAAATGGAGAATTAACTCAGACATTCATAGGTTGAATAAATATTCAGCCTGCCTTTAAACACAATATTTCTTCTGGAATTCAATGACATGGACTTAAGAATTAAATACTGAAAAAAATTTTCCCCACTCCTCTAGCAGATATCGATCAACTGGCAGCCAATTAGATAGGGCTTAAACACAGAGTAGCATATAAATGCAGGTCTTTATGGGAGGGTGCTGTATTGCAACTGATCCAGGACTATGCAGGCCACTCACTTTAGTGATTGGCCAGCAATAGAATAGCAAGCCAGCAGCTTTTTATACAAATGAGTCACTTGGCTCCTTCGCTCTGAATATCCAACAGTAAAAACATGGGAGCCCCCTTCAATTCAAAGAGTGCTCAATATGGCAGCTACATAAAAGGGATTTTCCATCTTCTTTTAACTACACCAGTGAAACTAGTAGGATGTTAGAGCAGGAAAAATAGGAAGATTATTTTAATACAATTAATGAAAATGCCCAGGGGAGAAAAACGCATAATTTTGCCAAACAGAAGTGTTGGCAAAACCAGGAATGAAACAAGGGATTCAAATCCTGAAATGCTATGTTTGATCTAAGTGGCAAATTACAGCTAGACACATTACAGTACTTGAGAAAGCAAGAGCAGAAATGTGGAGTAAGAAATGGAACCAGCCAAAGTGCATCAATCAGTTATTGTTATCCATTCCACCAGGGAACTGGACAGAATGGTATGTCAGCTGTCTGAAATGGGAGCTGCTTAACAAAGAAGTATCAAGCCTAACCATCATTTCACAGGCCTATTTGCCAAAGTATATCTCCAAAAGATTCCCAAATCCAACAAAATTTTCTCTCAGGTAATTGAACTGAAATAAGTATCTTCAAAGTTACAACAGATCCAACAGTAAAAGGTTCTGAACTGTACAGATATGGTTAAAAAAGCTCATGTGTTTGAAGTGTTTTTCCGCCTCTTGAGTCGAGCTCTCCAGTCTTCAGGCAAAGCCTCAAAATTGGCATTTCTTTCTGCCATTCCACTGTAAAAACAATAAAAAGGAATATTACAATAATAAAAAAGAAACTACATAATATAAGATCTAAAATTGGAAGAATATTTTTCTAAATATGCACCAATTTATGAAAAAACATATCTTAAGTAATGAACATTTCTTGCATACAGTACATATTGTTTTGTTAAATAACACAATATGTTGAAAAGCAATTTAAACACAAAATCATCCTCCATTTTTGATGATAATACCACATGAAATAACAGATGCCCCAAGTTAGGAAGAATTGAACTGAATCAAAATATTTTAGGATGCATGCAGTTGGGTGGCAGATGTATCATGCAAGTGTCTACATACGTGATTAATTGCTGCTGTTTCCATTCTTCGATTCGCTTCTGTGACATCACTTCCCGATCTTCATCACTAGAGCTGGAGTTCTCCTCCTCATCCAATTCCCGTTGAATACTCTGCCACTTCTTCACCAGAGATGGCATCTTTGTCTTGTTTTTTTTCCTCTGTAACAAAATATTCACAAACATAAAAACTATTTATTTCCTCTTAGATGTTGGCTAATTCTAATCTGCTTTGGAAAGTTTGTATCATTAAAACACTGATAACTGAAAAAAAAAAGATTGTTTTCTGCACATCCCTGGCTTTTAAGAAAATAATCAGCCGTTGATTTCTCATCCATAAATAAATTGTAGCCTGTGTAATGCTTTCAGGATAGGTGTGTATTGTGTCTCTTTGAATTTTCCCAGGACAGGAAGATGTTGAAATGAAATAATGAGATCTCCCCTTTGCTTTCATTGTCAAATGACCTCCAGAATAGTCCAAATGATCCAGAAGAATACTATGGTGGATGAGATCAAAAGCCATTGAGAGGTCGAGAATTCCCTCTGTCATCATAGGACAACCAAGATTGTCTCTATTCTGTGTCCTAATCTGAAGCCAGTTTGGACTGGAACAAGATAAGTTGCTTCCTCAAGGACAGCCCATAGTGGGGAGCTATTTGTCACCTCAGCCTGGACACAGGCTTATGTCCAAGAGAGCCAATGATAGTCTCTTCAGAAAAGGCTGATGATGCCCTCTGTAAACAAAGAGTCACTTCAGAAGGTCATCTGACAATTCATGACTAAGATATCTTTAATAACCTTCTGGCTAAAAGTTACAAGCCATTCTTGATAAGGATCAAGAGGAAAAGTGGTGGAACATACTAAATACTGGATAACACAGCCTATCCACCTTCGAGATCAAAGAAGGGAAACTGATCCAGTCAAAGTAAACAAGAGATTACCCAACACCCAGCTAATTAATTCTACATTGCTGAATCACAGACAGACACAGACACACACATATGTTTGTTTCAAACTCCCCAAAATCAGAAATTCTGAGCACCAGGCTAGTATCTCCAAGATGACTGAGATTGGACCCCCCAGGATGTTAGCTCTCATGCCAGGACACTATTTTCTCAGTACATTTTTATAAAACAATATCCTAAAACCAACAACCAAGTTACCTGTATGAAA
Source organism: Notechis scutatus (assembly GCF_049901735.1). Classification (NCBI taxonomy): domain Eukaryota; kingdom Metazoa; phylum Chordata; class Lepidosauria; order Squamata; family Elapidae; genus Notechis; species Notechis scutatus. The sequence continues at coordinate 226,809,233 of NC_142009.1, forward strand.
TAGCAATAGCACTTAGACTTATATACTGTTTTATAGTGCTTTACAGCTCTCTCTAAGCATTTTACAGAGTCAGCATCATAATTTGGGTCCTCATTTTACCCAATGAACAAGTAATAAGATTAGCTTAGTAAAATAACACACATTTCTATTGACATAGAATGCATACATTCAACGACAGAAAATTCAAACTTATGCACTAACCTTGCTACCTCTTCTAAGCTTTTTTGATTTCTCCAGAGGTAATGACTTTGGGACATGTGGAGGTGGTGACTGAGGGGGAGGAGGAGGAGGAGGTGGTGGTGGCGGCGGTGGCAGATGTTCTGCAGTGGCAGGTGGAACTCCTGGTGAAGGAACTGGCTGTGTCGTGCTGGCAGGAAGTCCTCCTGAGGCACTACAGTCTGAATAGCCTATGAGAGCTGGCTGTGGTACTCCAAGGTAACTTGATTGTAAACTCACCCCATGGGCTTGTTGGCCTGAATACATAATAACATAAAGAATGAGAAATGTCCTAACATCTCCCCTACAGTTATCAATCCAAAGCAGCACCTAAGGAATGAAACTTACTTCCACCTACTACTGACTGGCCATAAAGCACTGGACAACTTCCAATAGTTGCTGCTCGCTGCACCTGTCCAGCATTCATTTCGGAAGCTTTTCTTTTTAAAGGTTTAGCGGAAGTTGTGGATATGCTGGTCTCAGAGTTGGTCTGGAAACAGACAGAAGTCAGTCAGTTTGAGGCTTGTGAATCACACAAACCTTTAACAATTACCATAATTCTTAATACAATTGTGAAAAGCAGCTACCTGAAACAATAGATACATCACCATATGACACTTTCAACTATTACAAACAGAAGAGTCCAGCTGCCTTTTGAAAAAGCACCTTTGAGACAACAGCAACCTGGATGATTGAGAATCTCAACAAACAGAAATGTTGGTATTATGATTGAATTACTGTACTATTGTCTACAGGATTACCCTTGCGGTCGGAGGAAAAGCAGTAGCCAGAACAAAATGCCTAAGCTCAATTGCTAACTATAGTTCACCCATTCTAAAGGCACTGTAACTGCTGCCAATTTGCTATTATGCTAAGTTCAAGATACTTATATTAACATAAAAAGCATCATGGGTTAATACTTGGATACTTTATGGAACAGCTGTTCCATACCTGTTTTGTACTTGCTCATCAATTAAGGTTTAATAGGAATATCCCTTGAGAGTGTTACTTGTACCAGTGATTTGTTAGAGACCATTTTGTTATTTATGCTCTGTACTACTGTGTTTTAACTGTTTTATTTATTTTAAATATAGAAAGGACAAATTTTGTCAACAATTTAAACATTTAAATTGTTTTAACATTTTGTAAATTAATTTTAAACACAACCTACTTTAACATTGTTTTTAATAATGGGTGAGCTATAAAATAAACATACTATAAATAAATGCATTGAACTGATAACAAAATTTAAATTTGAGTTCATCTCCTTAACACACAAATGCTCCTTCTAAGCCCGGAATAGCATGAACCCAAGCTCTTCCTCCAACTTTCATATCATTTCTTAGAAAAATATATATATTCTTTTTCATAACAAAGTATATACCAATTCAAAAGTCTTGCTCAATGCAGCAACATAATTTACATAATTCATTTTGTATACATAGCTGATGGAAATTGAATTTACTTCCTGATATGGCTTTGGGAAGACCATACATTAAAAATGACAGAGGTCTAATTGGTTTCACAGTGGAGAACCTTGTCTGAAGCAAGACAGACATAATTCCTGCTCCAAGAACTATTAATTCACCTGACTGTTGGCAACAGCTGGTCGAAGGAGAGGTTTTAGAATAGCATCTTCCTCTGTTCCTGGTGCTGGTGGCTCTTCATCTCCCTCATCTTCCATTTCTACTTCCTGTATTTCTCCATCTTCTCCAGGTGGTGGTGGAGGGGGAGGGGGTGGTGGAGGTGATTCTGGAGGGGGTGGTGGGGGTGGGGGCATTTCTAAAGGTAAAGGGGGTTGCAGTACTGGGACAGAGGGCTGAAGAACAGTCCAAAATGGACTGAGAGGCACCAAAGAAGTAGCTCCGGCTTGACTAGAAAGAGATTCTTTAGAAACAGTACCTGAAAGAAAAAAGACATATATAAAAGTTTTATCTAGTTTGCTTGGACATTTTATTGCTTTCTGCTATCATTTTATGGGAATTTTTGCCAATGGCAAACCTACTTCTTCTTCTTTAATTATTTTTTAAAGAAAGAAGAGAAAATGAAAAAAAAAGTTGATGCTGAGGTAATATATTGATAAGTGGACAAAGTTATTGAAGTTGTCTAAGTTAATGCACAATATATTGTTGATGAAAAATTAAGCAGAAAGACAAAATAGTTATTTTGTCAATAATTTTAAAGACCTTTTGAATCTCTGCCGGTTTCCACTATTTGGTTATTCAATGATACTATTAAAAAGGGGGGAAATTGACCGAAACCATCATATTTAATTTCTAACTTCTTTGTTTTCTGACATACTCATCTTACAACAGTTCATTTAGTGATTGTTACAATGGCAATGAAAAGACTTATGACCATTTTTCACATTCACAACCACTGCTGCATCTGATGCTCATGTGATCAAAATTCAGACATTTCAGTGTATTTATTCATAGCAACTTCAAAGTTAGTTGTTGAATATAGTCTTTTGGGAAAAAAACTGCTAATTCTTCTATAATTTCTGATTATGTCTGCAGTAATTTAACCCCTTTCTTTGTTGCTTTTTTTTTTCTAACCTGATACAAATTTCCCTGATTTATTTACATGTTCAAAGTTTCTTTTTAATCTTCTTTTGTAGTTCTCCCATTTCCAATAAACTTAATTGTTGCAATTATTTCATCAGCAGTTTTTCTTTTGGATTATGTGTTTTGCAGTTCTATCCATTTGTTCCAATTCTCTTATATTGGCATCTAGCTGTTTTGTCTGTTCTCTTTTTGGATTAGTTGCTAATTCATGCTTTGCTTATCTCCCAAATGATAGCATCTGAGATTCCTGGTGTTCTGTTTATTTTGAAGAAAATTTTCAATTCCTTTTTGCATTTTGCATAGAGCCACTTTTGTCTAGTGGTAAAGCAGTAGGCTGGAAAGCAGGAGATATTAAGTCCTGCCTTAGCCATGAAAATCAATTGGCTGACTTTGGACTAATCATTCTCTCTTAGCCCAACCCTCCTCACAGGGTTGTTGCTTTGGGGAAAATAGGAAGAGGAAGTATGTTGGATATGTTCACCACCTTATCTGTAAAAATAATAAAGGCAGGATACAAATAAAATAAAATAAAATCTGTAGGATCTTGTCATGGAGTAGCAATCGTATTACTCATCTTCCATTTGACAGAATTTTTTCCCCAGAATGCAATGTTATTAGAACTGGATCATGATCAGCATATATCATTGCAAGAATCTGTACTTCTTTAATGGATGATTTTGGAACCTTGGGACATAACCATTCTGGAGTACAACTGATGTCTTGTTCAGCAGTAGAAAGTATCTCTGTTGGAATTTACTAACTCCTATCAATGCCAATTCATCTATATATTGGAATACCTTTTCTGAAAACTTTTCACCTTTCTCTCCTTGAAATAATTTGTCCAAATTCAAATCTAACTCTCCACATAGATTTACAGGGATAAATATTTCACCTTGTTTCATTTCTGTTAACACATGGAAAAAAATCTTTTAAAAATTGTTATTTATTTTTATTTGGAGTGCAGATGGAGGCATATATGGGGATATCTTCTTTCCAGTTTCAAAATTAAAATCTTCCCCACTTTAGTCTTTAAACTGATGCAATATCTGTCAAACTGGTAACCTGATATTGCTATTTCATTTTTCTTCGGTTTTCCAGTGACTATATATTCTTGTCCAGTTTCCTTTGCTTTAATACATGAGCATGTACTGTTTTTGTGTGTTTCTTCACCTCCAATATTAAAAAAAAACTTCCAAATAACCAGTGCCCAAACTCTAAAATTAAACTGACAGAATTCCAGCAGAAAAAAATCGGGCTTCATATATATCTGGTGGAGATATGCATGATGCATGAACAATGATGAAAATAATATCCTAGTTTACATACAAAGGAATATTACACATTATACACTCTTATTTCAGTTTAGCTTTGAATGTACGGATGAATACTTAGGCATACTTGTCCTTAAGCAACTACCCTTCTGTGTTAAATATGGTCGGTCCTCTCTCTAAAAACGGTCACCCCCAATTAGTTTTCTTTAGCAAAACATCCAGGAGTGTACCTGTAGCATTACCAGTAGATTCCTCACCAGACTCAGTTTTCTCCTTCAATGCTTGTTTGGGAAGAGCTTCTGCTTTATTCTCTAGGATTTGTCCTTCCTCCTCCTCCTCCCCATCTGGGAACTCCCACTGGGATTCTCCTGAGTGCTCGTTAACATAGAAATAGCGTCTATGATCCCTAAATCACAAGAAAGAAAACAAAGCTTTACTCTCTTCACCCCCCACACTGACACAATAATCTGGTCCTATCCTGCGACAGTGGAATGCTCTCACAGGAAGAACCTCTTATAAAAGGACTGCTGTTCACAAAGGCAACAAACAGCTTTGAGGAAGAATCGGCAAGGTCAGCTTGCTCCAAACTGTTTGTGGTGCTGGCTCTGTGATCAAAGCCCTGACCCCCTTGCTCCAAGAGTAGGGGGTGAGCGAAACAACTCGCTTGCGGCTGAATTGAAATTTTTAAAGGCTGTGTGAGGAAATAGACTTTAAGGGTAGTCTCAGGATTCATTTCCTTCCAGAATAGCAAAAGAAGAACAGCCCAATTTATGAAAGATGGCTGCTCCCATGGACTGCTGCAGTCACATGTATGATACTCTTGGTGTCAGACATAGTGAATGGCTACTGAGAGGGAGAGGATCTGGGAGCTGAAAAACAAAAGAGCAAAGATTTCAAATAAACAAAAATAATCAAGAAAGCCAAAAATAAGAAGAAATAGTTTGGTCTGACCTGCTGGCAGGAGATAGTTATCTTGTTCTTCGTTGAGATCCTCAGGCAGTGAGCTTTCCATAAGGACACAGACGTTACTTGGGAGCGTAGTTCCTGAGATCCTGCAATGTGCACAGAGCTCTCGCATGCGCGACCCCCCAAGCCCGCCCTCCTTAGCGCATTTACATTCGAGAGTAAACACCAGCTCTGTCCAATCGCGGAATCAAATCCATTTCAATACACTTAACATAGACTTTATATTTCTCCAATTTTTGTGGCTGGCTCAAAATCTGTATGTGCCAGAGGCTCTTTGCCCGCTCAGCACCGCTAAGTGCAGCTGCTCTCAGTCTCCAGACAGATGACGGCAGGTCGGTAGGTGGTGATGATCACAAATCATGTCTGAGATGTCAAAGGTGAAAGGTGAAAAGGGGAGAAGAGTGCGTACCTGTCCCAGTGGCAGGACCAGCCTTTAGGGGCGGCGTTTATTTCATATTGTTTTAGCTGTTCAGCTGCATCTTGTAATTTGCGTTTGAGGTAATTTCCTTGGAGAGCACCTTCCCGCCAATCTGCAATTCGAGTCTGTCAAAGAGAGATAAAGACACAGAATAATGAAAAATTTGCAGACAACTGGCCACATGTATTCCATATTCTGCTAAACTCTAGAATTTTATACAGTGCTAAGCCCCTAGAATAGGAAGCAGCAGTAAAGATAAAGCTTGTAATGAATTATAAAGATTACATAACATACATTATGTCCACAAATAAAATATTGTCTTAAATAAATCCAGAAGCTGGTGGGGAAGGAAGGGACAAGGGAAGAGAAATAGAGACTGCTATTCATGCCATGGGACTTGAACTTCCTAAATTCTTGTCACACCACAATCTTTCCATGTATATGGCTTCCTATATTCCATTGTTTCTTTTTAATAAAAGGTAAACCTTGGTTACCTCAGTCTGCAACAGTAGCATGTGGAAGTTAGAGATCGACTGTCTACTGATGCCCAAAAACTCCAGCTTGCTTATCAACATATTGGCCAGCTCTCCAATCTGAAACTGCCAAAAGTAAAGCAAGCAAGAGGTCAAGTTTTGGTTTGTTAGTCATAACATAAAAGACTATTGCAATGCTGACTCTGAACTGTACAAAGATCCATGATCTGAATAGTAAATCTCAGCTGAAAAAAATTGTGACTAATGAGGACCAGAGTTGAGCCAATCAATCTTAGCCAAATATTTTTAAAAATGTATTGTCCTGAATCTTATTGCCCATGTACTTTTATTTTATCATGATGGGATAATTTAAGATCTTATCTAATTTTAAATATGTATAAATAAGTAATCATTATGTCCAATGCAGACTTTTCCACCTACTTTGCACAAAAATGCTGTTATTTCATTATTCAGTATTGACAGTCACAAAAGCTGAAATGCTTAAATAAAAGGACAAGTCTGTATACTTCTCATTACTAATAAATACTTCCTGTTATTAAGACTGCCTTTCTTGTTAGAACTTGCGTTACACCTTCACATATCAAATGCCATTTTTAAAAAAATTCCTGTAACTTTTTTGGATGCAGCACAGAATATGTCTAGAAGTATTACCAAAAGCACAGTTAAAAATAATTAAAATTTAAAAGATTCAGAGGTATTCTATAAAATAATCAATATTAGATTAAGTATCAACAATGACTTAAGGACAAATACACATGCACACATAAAAAGACAGAGAGGTTAAAAGAAAGTTCAGTCCATAAACTACATCACTACAAACACTCAGATAGGCTTATTTATTCTGTGCTTAAATTTGAGGTTGTAAATACTTGCATAATTTCAGGTCATATAACTCTTCTTAATGTTATGAAAATGAATGATCACTGTGTGTCAGGAAAACAAGATTTGCAAATGATATACCTAAGTACTTGACTATAATATTTTAACTCACACACCTTTAAGTCCTGCTCTTCGTCTTCTACCTTGAAAACCCCTTGTGTTTTCACTTTGTCTTGAAATTCTTCCATGTCTGGTCCATGGCCCAAGCTGTCATCAGCTGTTTCTGGTTCTTCCTTCATGGCTGAACAGAAAACAAAGAGTAGAGACTATATATCTTATTCTCTACTTTCATTGTCTACGGTCACAGGATATAAGGATCACAGAACCAAAGAATGTAAATTACGTCCTTGTAATTTAGACCAGTTCTTTCTTGTCCTATCTTCTGAAATGACTAGAACCTTAAACAACCTTTTTGATATTTGAAAACAACTACAATGTTTGATTTCCCTGAAGCTTGTTTACTTCTGCTTATTATTCCAGCCTATCAAAATCTTGACTGTATTCTCTAAGGTGGCTGTTATTCCCTCAATCTTGTGTTGTCTGCAAATGTGATGATCGCATATTTAACTCTGAAGAGCACATGACCTAGAATGGAGCCCTGAAGTATAGCATTGAGTATTTCTCTCCAGCTTGAAAAATGCTCATGGGATACTATTGTTCAAGCATCTGTATATCCATCTAAAAGTAGCACAGTCCTGCCCATATTTTGTTATTTTCTCTACCAGAATCTCTTGGGAAACTTTGACGAATGTTTTACTGAAGTCAAGACTCTGCCCATTGCATTCCACTGGTCAACTAACTTGCTGGGGAAAGGAAATTAGTACCAAAGTTAACTCTTGCAAAGTAATACATGTTTTAATAAATGTTTACAAACTGAATATTTCATAATCTGTCCCAGAGTTTGCTTGGTACCAATTTCAAGATGACATGTAAATAACTATGTTTCCCTTCCTTTTTTAAAAAAATGTATGTACAAAATCTGCCCTTTTCTACTGCTCTGGAACTTTGGTAGCCTGTTCTCCATGATTCTGCAAAGTTCACATACATACAAAAATAACATTTGCAAGTTCCTTTGAGGTGCTGTCTGACTGTGTTTGGGCCCCTTTAAACAGATTTCCTTGGGAAAAAGAGTAAGAAAAAGAATTGAGAGGTTCTTCCATTTCTGTGCTAGATATTCCTCTATCTTTTGGGAGGATTCTTACTGCTGTTATTCTTCCCCAAGCATTCCCTCTGCCCAATTTAAGAATTCCCTATCTTTCCTTAAACATCTTTCTTTCAGAATAATTTGGAACAGGTAGACAGAAAGACATAAGCAACTAAGATTAACCAAAGATCTGAAAAGAATCTTACCAGTTTCTCCAGGCTCAGGACTCTCTTGGCCTGTTTTGCTAGACCCTCGGCTGGTGGATTCAGGACTAGCAACTCCAAACAGCTTCCATTTCCCTTGCTTTGGTAACAACCGCCGTGTTAGATCTGATTGACTTGCATCAGAAAGTGGACTGGAGCCTGAAACACTCCCATCACCTTCTTCCAAAGCTCGTAATTCTGCCTATAAAAATGAAACATTTTAGTATTGGAGAATTCGTTCATTCATTACTCCTGCCTTCAATAATTAAAGACTGTATGTGCAGAACACTCTATTATATAATCATTTTCCTCATTATTTTTGCTCTAAGCCTCACTTTACTTTTCGTATCAACTGCTGTCTAATTGGCCATATCCACTACTTGTTTGTAAATCTGTAATTACTTCCCCCGCCCCAAAGACAGTGAATTTGATCAGTATAACATTTTTTTTCCAACCAGGAATTTGATTTTCTATAAAAGAGAAAATATTTAAAATGTCAAGTTGAATTCTAAAACAACTAACCACTATGGATAGTAACTATAATAATGTAGTACACAAACTCTCAGTAGAACAAAGAAAGCACATTATACATATATAGCTTCCACAAGATTATGTATCATCTTTGATTTGGAGAAACAGGTCTAAATATGTTTTTGGTATTTTATTGCCAAGGATCTGTATCTTAAAAGATAGAATTGATAACAGTTTTCTCCTAGAAGGAAAATCTAACACACATTTTGTTTAAATGCCAAATAACACAACAGCAAGTTAATCCAAAATGGGATTTCCCTTTGTAGAATAATGGAAAGATGTTATAGCTTTTCCTTCAATGCAGTTATCTCCAAGTACATCCTTTTCCTCTTAGACAAAATAATTTCTGCATAACCTACCTTCTTCCTCTCCAATACCATTTCCAGTTCCAGAGTGTCCTGCTCTTCTTCTTCCTCTGCACTTTCTCCTGATTGCACCACACTACACAGGTCTTCCTGAGAGGGATCTTCCCCAATATCATGAACACCTTCCAGCTGCTGATCAGAAATGGCTGTTGTTTGTTCTGCTGTCACATTGTCTTCCATCAACGGCTCCACCTCTTCTTTACAAATAACCTTCCGCCTCCAGCGCTCCTCTTCCTCCTTCACTACCTCAGGAAGCAAAGGAGCCAGCAGAGATGCAGCCACTCCCTTTTTCTCTTCTTCACTGCTTGATAGTGCCTGGATGCCTTCATTCACCTCCTGTGAAGTTAAGAAGATTTTTCCATAAAATTTTAACTTCTTCAACTATGCCTGACAAAACATTCAAAATCACATTCTAAGCACTGCTAGAATACTTGACAGTAAAGAGACAATCAAGTATTTCAGACAAAGATCACAAACCGCACTTGCAGTATTTAGCTCTGGCACTCTGCTCTCTAGGCACTCTCCAGTCACTTTGGACAGTGAGATGGGGGGCATGTACATTTAATAAATAAGTATATCACCCTCCTGAATTTCTATATTGGGTTGTGTTCTTTTTACCATATTCATTCAAAGCTTGAAAATGTACAGTCAGTAGATTAACAATGCAGAAAACCCAGAAATACCAGCTTAGAATTTCTAATTCTAATCCCACTTTAGGCATGAAAGCCAGCTGGGTAACCTTGGCCAGTCTCTCAGCCCAATTCATTTCACAGGATGGTGGTTGTGAGGAAAATAGGAGGAAGGAACATTATATATGTTTGCTGCCTTGAGTTATTTGTAAAAACAATAAAGGGGGATTAAATATCTAATTAAATAAATAAATACTTTTATCTAAAAAGTATTAGCAGGCCTAGGAAAGAAGACTGGAACCGAGTCTGAATTGTGAAGTCCTTGTTGTATCTGTATACCAGCATTTCTCAAAATCTGGTGTGTGTGTGTGTGTGTGTGTGTGTGTGTGTGTGTGTCTGAAAATGGGCAGGATTTGTCAGAGGACCTTTCTAAAGTTTATTAGTTTAATTAAAAAAATATAGAATGCAAAGCAACCTAAGAATCCTAGCTCCACCAACAGTTTCTTTAAAATGTTTGAATATATCAAGTTAATAACTATTATTTTAGTAGGCCTGTATTGGAAAGTGACAAAACCAACTTGCAGCCTACCAATCTTTTGCACGTTGCAACACTTAAAGAACAGTTTAAGAGAAGCTGATTTAAGATGAAGTATTGTTCTTTCCCTCCCAATTTTACAGAATGAAAGTGGCTACTTCAAAATTAAAACCAGATTTCAGATATGATGCAGAAGCAAGCAGCTCAGCCCTCCTGTTAAAAAGATGATTGGAGAAGATTCCCAAATTATTATTTTTTTATGGTTGTAAAGTTCTATCAAGAGTTTCGTGGAAAGATATACTCATGCATACTATTATTTGAAGTATTATACTCATTTATTGCTTAACTCTTACCCCAATGAAATCATTTCTGTTGGGGAAATCACAGAAATTCATGTTAACATTTTAGGGTCATGGCATCACAGAATTTGTTAACCTGATATAATGTAATATTTAGCTATAAATTCTTAGCAACCTAGTTTATGTAAGTTGATATTCTACAATATTAAGTACAATATTAAGTATTAAAGCGTTAACTATCCATTCTTGATCTGAAAAAAGAAATCAGACATATATACAATCTTGAGGAAAGAACAAAACAGCGGGCACTTTTTATGGAAAGGGTTTATTCAAATTGACACTGACCTTTCTCAGCTCATGTTTTGAAAGAATTGTCCTACGTCCAATACTACCAGCAGCAGGAGCAGCAATGGTACTACTAGTACCACCTCCACCTTTCCCCTGAGAACCGATATCTGTAGCCACCTGGTAGCTTTCATCAGACTCTGTTGCAGAACTAACAAAAGAGCAGTTTTAGTAGAAGTTTAGCTTAAAAAAACAAATCCAAATTAACTTCAGAAATTATTCACTTCTTTAATTTTACCTGTGTTGGTAATGTTCGAGATTCTGGACTTGTGTTGCAAGATACTGAGGTAGTTCCCAAGTAACTTCATTTGTTTGTATGTTCCAGTAATAATAGCAGCCTGTGTTTTCATCCCAAACTTCTTGCCAGTCTCCCATTTCTACTTCCACTGTGGGGAAAAACCAAATATCCATGAGCAATTTTGCCCTTCTTTATTAATCAGCAAATAATTACAGACTATGCCCGTGATGGCGAACCTATGGCATGCGTGCCACAGGTGGCATGCAGAGCCATTTGTGCAGGCACGTGAGCCCCAGGCAAACTTACCTCACTGCGCATGTGCGTGCCTCCCAGCTGATTTCTGGCCCGTTTGAGGCCTTTTTCGGCCTCCCAGAGGCTTGAGGGAAGCCTCTGCAGCCCAAAAAATAGGCCTGTTTCATCGCGTCCTGTATTTCCAGAAATACCGGAAGTGGCGAAACGGGCCCATTTTTCAGCCTACGGAGGCGGCAGAGGCTTCCCTCAAGCCTCTGGGAGGCCGAAAAAGGCCTCAAACGGGCCAAAAATCAGCTGGGAGGCACAGTGCAGGTAAGGGGGCAGTGGGGGGGAGGGAGGGGGATTGCATGTGCATGCGCAGGGGCGTGGGGGCGTGCGCATTGCCTTCTGGGTGCTGGCACGCAAGCGAGCCCAAAAAGGTTAGCCACCACTGGACTATGCTATTGAGCATCTCCACATTTCTCCATACACATATTTTAAACAGGAATTGCAACTGAATTTGCTCCATATCTCTCCAGAAGACAGAAACAAGATCCAAAACAATAAATTAGAAAAATTGATTGGAAATTGGAAATCGATTGGAAAAATATGAAGTTCTTGTTTTAGGAAAAATAAAGCAAAGTAACAAACAAAGGATGGAGGGGATATCTGGTTTGGCAACAGTAGATGTGAAAATGATCTTGAAATCATAATTGATCACAAGCTGAATATGCAGGTTAACACAGCTGCTAAAAATGCAGATGCAATTTTAAGCTGCATCAGTAGAATTATAGTTACCAACTCGTGGAAAATAAATTAACTGGATCCCACCTCAAGTACTGGGTCCAGCAATAAGCACACTTTTAAAGGATTCAAACAAATTGATGAAAGTATACAGAGAACAGCAGTGTTTATTAGGGGGATTGGTAACTAAATCTTAGAAGGCAAGGTAGAGAGACTTAAATATATTATGTTCTTAGAAAAAGTGACCTGAGTTGACAGGAGCTCTTTATAGTCCAAGAATGCACTATACAGATTAATAGCCTTAAATCATAGGAAATGCAATGAACAGGAAGATGGATCTAATGGCTTAAGTGATCCTCCCAATATTATCATCTATGAATAAACTAGCTCACCTCCTGCCAATGAGCACTGAGTGTCATATTGCCATGCAGCTACTTGGTCTGTTCCATTTGAAGTTACCAAAACCTGACTGGCAGCAGACTCCTTCGGTTCTGGCCGTGGAGGAGTTGGCGGTGGAGCCATAGTTGGCATAGTGGCCTCATGAGGTTGGGAAGGAGCGGTAATTGCATCTATCTCCTTGAAAAAGTAAAAGAACATTTATTTAATGTCAATCTAGAAGAGAAAATGCTCAAAATGTTTGAACAGCTCCTAAAAACATTATGCCTCAGATGGTTTCTCTTTTTTCTTGTCTGTTGTAAAGTACTACTGTGAATTTGTTTTTATCTTCTACACTGGTTCAAGGGCTAAATCAATTAATGAACCAAAATAACATTCCTACTAACCGCTAGGAAATTAGCCAGAGTACTATCGATGTCTGTTGAATTATTTCCATTTGCATCTGCAGATTGTGCTGCTTTCTCGGTCATCTCACTGTCCTCTTCATCACTGTCTGCATATGTACCAAGCAAACACAAACCACCTAAAAGAAAAGTCAACATTATCACATCTGGCATTCCACAATAGCAACACATTATAATTATCCAAACAGAAAAATTCAATGTCTGAATTTTTTTACAGGTCCTTATATTTAGCCAGACAACTTATTACACACAACTCCCCAGCAGCAATTTCATAATTGATTTATAAAATGCCTGAAATAGATTTAATAGTTCTACTATTATAGTTATTTAGTTCTACTATCTACTATCTATAGTTCTATTATAGTTTAATAGTTCTACTATGATAGCAAACACTTTTTCTACCAAACCTGAATCCTGAAGATAGTTTCAATTTTTAAGCATGAATCATACTAAGCCTCAACCTTTCCAGCCCCAATTTTATAGTCCCAGTAATTTTTCCAAACTGTATCATAAAAAATTAGCTGAAAACCCACAGCATGAGTTTTTGTATGTTTAAGCAAAAAAGTGGAAACAAACTTTTAAATCCTTGACTCCAAAAAAGGATAAAACAAGTTTAACCCTGTTGGAAAATTAGTACTATATTACCAACCATTCTTTTTAAAAAGAAGCCCTCTTCCCCTTATAAAAAGAAAAAAAAATGAAATTATAGCTTCTGTCTGCAAAAGAATGGTCCATACATACCTCCATTCAGCCATGATTTACTTAACCTTGGTTAATTGTAAAAATGTATGCACATCTAAGCCAAATTTACAAATAACAATGGAGTTTACCCAACATGCTAAACCAAAACAATGCGAATTACATTATGATTTTATATGCCAGTGCAGTCTACCTGTTAATATTCATGCAGGAGTGGAGAGATCACTCTCAGTCATGGAAACTTACTGGGTGACTTGAGACAATTATTCTCACTCAGCCCAAACTACCTTAAAAGGTAACTGTTGTGAAAGTAAAATGAAAGTAGATCCCCATGTAAAAACCACATTGACTCCTGGAGAAAAGTTTATACATAAATCTAACACATAAATAAAATAATGTGTAGAGAGTAATGCTGTTTATGGTTTCACTTATGTTTGCTCTTACGTAAAAAGAGTGAAAATGCAATCTTTTCATCTAAGTCATATGAAATATGTTACAGCAACAAAGTCAAATTTAGGATATGATTGGGGAATGCTAAGAACCACATCAGGAAATCAGAATTTTGCAGATTCTTGAATTAATGCCGCTGATACAAATTTTAGCTCCTTGCAAAGAAAAAAAATGTGTTGATGGCTTGAATTGAATTTTAAATAATGTTGCTGTCACCAAAATAATAAACTGATATTGTGATAAAATTGTGTGAAATAAATTTTGGGAACTTTTTCAGTGTTACATATTTTATTCCTAGTCGACATACTATAGATGCTTCTCATGTGTTTTATCCTTGCTCTTCTTTCATGCATAAAATTTCTTTTGATTTAGATTTAGGTATTATGCTTTTCTTTATTGCTGTACACTATCATGAATCCTTTGGAATTAGGACAAATTATAAATTTTGAAAAATAAAATACATATTTGACAAATTATACTGTGAACATTATTATGCAGGTTTCAAAAATCTGATGGAAGACTTATATTTTTTAAAAATTGTTACTATATAATAAAAAATTACAAAGAATCTTTTTTCTGATTTTTTTAAAAAGGAAAATAATCTTCATTTTAATCAATTCAGAAAAATAACTCCAGTATTTAATCTGTAAAAATCCTGTATCCAATCTGATTTACACAAATCAGAGTTTAAAAACAGTTTACAGTTTAGATTGATAGCAACTAGATTGCTGGGATTGTTGTCATTAAATAAAATGGTTGTAAAGCGCAATGCCACATGACTGCCTTGCTTAGTGACAGCAATCCCAGGTACCGTCATTAGCCCAGGACTGCAAGGGTTAAATGAATAGTCAGGAGTCCTAGACAAGAAGAAGGGAGGGGTACATGGAGTGTGGAAAGCCTGGTGAAAGTTATGGATGTGCTGGTGAGGGCCATGGACAAGCACTGGGGCAGACTAGTAAGGGCTGCAGGCAGGCACTGGGCAATGTGAGTGAGCCAGTGAGGACAGCAGATGAGCACTGGTGGCTATGGAGCTCCATAGCAGACTCCTCTGGGGAAAAATAAATGGGAACAATTTGTGACCTTTCCTGCCAGCTTCCCCACTGACTTTTCTTCTGGAAAACTGGCAAGGAAATTTGCACATGGCAATTACAGCTTGTTGCAATGCTGTAATCACAAGCCATTCTTCAAAATCATGTGACTGTGGACATATTGCACAGACGGCAATTTTGCAGACCTGTTGTTAGTCCCCTTCATTTATAATTTTCAATGGTCACTGAATGAGTGGTCATAAACTGAGGACTACCTGTATGACTCTAATGGAAAGATGTAAGACAAAAAGTTAAATAAGTAACATTTAAAAATGTGTTGTACGCAAACAGTGTGATCCTTGTAACTATAGCTTCATATTATAAATGGAATTGAGAAATATTGTACCTGTTGGCTTGATTGGTACAGGACCAACTGGCATGATAGCCTGAGGAGGATTTGAGGCTATTTTTGGGACCTCTTCGGTTACTTCAAATTCATCTGGAAAAAGTAAACATAAATACTTCAAAAATATACTAACTATAAAATATAATAAAACATGCATTGGTGGTGTCAGGAAGGGAAACAGGCTTCCTTCCTCGATCTCTCAAGAAAAGTAACAATTAAAGGCATAAAAGCAAAGGAACTTATTATTAACAATGTGGTAGTAGTTTTAACTACTTTTTTTTTCCAGTCATGGCCGACTCTTGGCAAGTTTATAAGCAAGCACTCCCAAAGCTATATTGTTAAACATACCGTATTTGCCGGCGTATAAGACGACTTTTTTGCCCTGAAAAAGATGCCTCCAATTGGGGGGGTCGTCTTATATGCCGGGTCGTCTTATACGCCGGCAAATAGTAATTGGGAAGCACTGCGGCTGCCCGGCTGAGGCACTTTGCGCACCGTGGAAGCGAATCCCGTGAAGCCGAAAGGAGCAGCCAGCCTTCTCCAGCTCCCAAGGAAGCAGGCTCGCACGCCCGAGCTCCGCTGAGGTATCCGGCTGGGGCTGTCAGGAGTTGTTACCGCTGGCGCTCGCTGCGCTCCAGTCCCGCGTTGCCTCGGGAAGGGAAAGGCAAAACCAGGAGCCGCTGCTGCCATTGCAAAGCGCCGCCGCGGCTCTTCCTTTTTGCCTTTCCCTCCCGAGGCAACGCGGGACTGGAGCCGCGCCAGCGGTAACAACTCCTGACAGCCCCAGCCGGATACCTCAGCGGAGCCTGGGCGGTGCGAGCCTCGCTTCCTTGGGAGCTGGGAGAAGGCTGGCTGCTCCTTTCAGCTTCACGGGATTCGCTTTCCACGGTAGACAAAAGTGCCTCAAAAAAAAAAAAAGTGCAAAAGTGGAAGGCGTGCGGAAGAGGGGGCGAGTATACAACAAACTATATTTTGAGTGGAAATGTTGGGGGGTCGTCTTATACGCCGGGTCATCTTATACGCCGGCATATACGGTAGCTTCTTTCAGTTGCTGGCTGTTCATTTTTGTAACACACATACAACAATACAAACACACACACACAGTTTTAAAAAAATCTCCAGAATTGCATGAGTAGTAGTAATGAGGACTGCAGGAAAACAAGGAATTCAAATTGAGACAAGGAAAAACCATTAACAAATTATTCCACTGCTTTCCTTCAAGAAACTTTCAAATATATCTTAGTTCTCTCCACCAACGGAATAAATAAAGTCCATTTTAAAGCCAAATGATTGTCTTCAATGATTTTACTATTGCAAAAATCACAGGAAGAGCAATTTATTTAGATTTATTTATTTTTTATTTAAAACATCTATACTTTTACTGCTCAACTATTTCAGTCGGCTTCTTTCAGCTACAAATGCTAAAATGTGAAAAATGCACATGCCTAGGTAATGATATGCTTTTAACTCTGGCCATAGATCATATCTATTGTAGACTTTTCACACTGGGCATCAAGTCATGGGAAGATGATGAAGATAGTCCATCACTTGCCTTTATTTAAAGATAAAAGATTGACTCTTTGACCATATTTCTGATAGTGAAACATATGGTTTTAATTTACTGATTTTATTTTTATCCTTATTTTTTTTAATGCTCTGTCCTGGTTGACTGAAGCTGCCTGTCACTTATGTAGCGTTTCGTATGATTTTAGCACAATATCTTGGAACCTCCCCCCCCCCCAGCCCCATTTTTAATTGTAAGTGCTTCTGGATTTCCCTCAGAACCAAAAGTGCAAGGCATGAAAAAGCAAGTTATAATCCCCACCTCCGACGTTTTGAATAATGTCCCAAGATACCGCCATCAACTTCCCCCCATCATTATTTGCCCAGGGGTCATTCCGGTCCAGTATCACTCCAACCAAGGCCATCCCGCATCTCCAGGCGCATCATCCCGCCGGGGAGAGGCTGGGCTAAAGGGGATCCCTGTCTGGTTTAAAAGTTTTGACAGCCTTACTGGAATGCCTGAAGGAAGTTACCTTCTCCCCAAAGGACGTTTCCCATCGGCAAAGCGAGCCCCATCGCCGGCGGCCGGGTTAGGTAGGCTAAGTTAAGGAAGGCTGCAAACACACTTGGGCTTCCCGAAGCTCCTCGCCAAAACAGCGACCAAGGCGCCCATTGTTGTCGTTTGACGAGCAAGCGTTAATACACGCGGCAAAAGGCAGGACGCAGCTCTGCGCTCACAACCGCCGGAAGGGACCGGAGAGGAAGGCCTTAGGCAAGGCCGGGGGAAGCCCTAACCCGCAATCGCTTTCATTAGGGGCGGCCGGGGAAACGCTCTCTCTCTCTTTTCCCCACCCCACCCTACCCTACCCCAACCGCAAAGCGTGTAGGCCGCACCGCGCGGTGGCAGCCGAAAAGTCCGCCGACGCCCTCACCCGCTTCTGACGCCGAGTCCCCGTCCCCCGGCGCCGCTTCTTCCCGTCCCCCACGAGGCCCCGGCGGCGAGAGTTGCAGGATCGGACGGCGCCCCACCGGCGCTGCCCGCGATTTTTTCCCCATCGTAGCGGGCCTCTCCCGACAGACCAGAGGCCCGAGAAAAGGCGAAGCGAGCGCAGTCTTGGCCTACCACTGGAGGCGGGGCGGCGGCGGGGCGCAAGGAGAGTCGGGATGATGAGGCGGAGCTTGCGCCGCCCGCTGGGCGCCGGAGAGGGCGGGGTGTGGTTTGAGGCCTTGCGCAACGAGAGGCCAGAGGTTCGGGGACAGCGGCGCTCCCGCTTGCATTCTCCGCCTTGTCCAGCAGTGCGCCCATGGCGCGTACGAAGGCTTCCAGTCCCGTCTGCCAAGTTGAACGGAAATCTCCACGTAAACAAAAGGGACACGGTAACGCAGGGCTGCGTAGCAGGGTGATTAATTGCAGCAGTTATTGTTCTCCATGTTGTCCTCCTAATAGGGCCGGGAGGGGAGGAAATAAACGTGTGCGATTAGCCCAAACCCTCCCGCTAAATTTCATAGCTTCCAAGTGGGAGCGTTTAAATCCTGCTCCTTGTAAAACAATTAATTGGCTGTCTGATGTTTTTCCACCATCTAGAGAGCTGCTTTTTTCCCCTTCAAATTCTATTGACAAACGGACGTTACAGCAACGACCTTGTAACTTAATACGTTGGATTGGCCAATATTTTTCTAAAATAGGGTAATCGTTAGCACCAATAACTTATTATTTGCAGATAAAGTTGGTTAAGGATACCAGTGATCCACAAAAACAATCTGGTTTACTGAGCAAAGTAACTGTTAACCAAGGTGCCACAACAGCTTTGGTCAATGACTGCAATCCTAGCTCTGCTAGTTGCTGTTGTTAAGCAGATGGAGTGAAATCCTTCCACATGCAGAAGAAAGTTCATGCGCTAGGCTGTGTAGAAGGGAACTTGTGCTCTGGGCTAGAAAGACAGGCACGTTAAAGATTCAAGCTTTGTTACTGCAGCTCGATTATGAATGTCCACCTCCTGTTCTCTTCACTATAAATGTAGGAGAGAAAATACTTCGGCAGGCAGTAGCAGCTTATCCCTGCCAGTTTCTCCATTGACTTTCTGGGGAAGCCTGCATATGGCAATCACATGATTGTGGAGCACTTGGCAGCTGAATATAAGTGCAAATATCACCCCAAAGGTGCTTTTTCAATAGGCAACTAAACTTTCTGGTTTTTCTTTGAAGACATTTCGCTTCTCATCCAAGAAACTTCTTCAGCTCAGAGTTAAAGAAATTTCTTGGACGAAAACCGAAACTTCTTCAAAGAAAAACCAGAAAGTCCAGTTGCCTCTTGAAAAACACATTTGGGACAACCATGACCTGGATGAACTGACAATCTCCACAGGTGTAAGTGCAAATAGATTGTCATGCCTTTCATTCATGCAGTAATTTGACAGACTCTGCTTACCAAGGAAAATAAGTGAGCATGGAATGTTGCAAGTATATCAGATAGTTGAAGAAGAGTATTGAAAGAATATCTGAAGGATATTTAAGAAGATACATTGAAGCTAGTATACCATGAAGTCCTACTGAGTACTGGAGAGACCCAACTGGCTTACAAGAAAGATCAAATGAAGAACAGAAAAGAGGCATGGGAAGATAAAGCATTACAAAGCCAGTACATTTAAAAAAATAGCCGGTAAACATCATAATAAGACCTGGCAATGGCTAAGAGCAGGAAAGTTGAAGAAAGAGGGGCTAATTCTGGCTGCATAAGAACAAATGCATACAAAGCCAGAATTGAGACAGCAACAGATAGCAAATGCCACCTTTGCAAAAAAGCTGACCAAATAGTGGACCACCTGGTTAGCTGCTGCAAGTAGATTGAACCAACTGACTACAAACAACCATGACAAAGTAGCAATGATAGTATATTGGAAGATCTGAAAGAAATACCATTGGCCTGCAAGCAAGAAATGGTGGGACCATAGATAAATTAATAGAAAATGAAGAAGCTAAAGTGCTCTGGGACTTAAAAAGAATTCAAATAAATGGGCACCAGCTACATAACTTGCTAGACTTAACAACTGTCTTTAAGACAGACAAAAATGTCTGAATAGTGGATATGACAGATTATGACAAAAGAAAGCAAAGGTGGTATCAATAATATGAGCCTTGGGTGCAATCCCAAAACAACTAGAATACCACTTGAATGTTAGCAGCATTGACAAATTTACCGTCAATTGCAAAGGCAGCTTTACTCAGAACAGCTATCTCCTGCGCCAGTACTAGTTACACCATCAGACATATCCACTTATTCCAGGTTGTCGGGAAGACTTGATAGGTGGATTAAAAATGCCAAATCCAGTATGAACGTTTGCCTGAGGGGGCAATGAACTATGGACCAACATTTCAACTAAGCATATGGTTGAATCCACTCTGCAGGCTGTAAGCATCTGCTCAGAATTCAATTATTATGGTATCTCAAACACAATATCCAAATACACTTTATTTGAGGGGGTTTAACATACTATAAAAAAAGCATGTATAGTTTCTGAGTGAACCTGTTTTTTCTGAAAAGCTGTACTTCTGATGTTATGGTGGTGTATTTTTCCTGAAATGTCAAAATGAGAAAACAGTTCCAAAGAGATCAGTTAAATAGTTGTTTTCTATTCTTTCTTTCATGAGAATATTGGTTCATAATTTTTATTTGCTTTTTTAAAACAAACTTTTTTCTTCTTTAACGATTTTAAATATTTATTTTGTTGTTAAAATTAATCTGGAAATGTAAAACAAATCATTTTATTAAAGGTAATTCAAAAACTGTTACAATAAATAAAACCATTGTTAGTGCCCATACATGGTACAGAACAAAGGAGATCATACAAAGTATTTCAGTAGAAAAAATGTAGGAACATGCAATATACAAACAGTTTTTCATTACAGGTAATTACTGCCATCCAGCTTAATACAGACTGAAGCGTAATTCAATTCAGCATCCCCCATAGTAAAAAAGGTTCACCATTCCCTAATAGGGAATGTTTTAAGTATTATGAAAAAATAGAATTTATAATAATAGCACCACCAGCAGTGCATAGGACACCCCATGATCCCAATCAGTCCATGCAAAGCAAATGCTTTACATATGCCAGTTACACATAATAATTTAAAGCAGCATTTTCCAGCCATAGCAATTTCCAGATGTGTGGACTTTAAATCCCAGAATTCAGTCAATTTATCTTTTGATGAGAATTCTGGGAATTGAAGTCCACACACCTGAGAGTTGCCCAGGTTGAAAAGTCCTGGTTTAAAGCACAGTTTTTGTAATTTTGTCCCAAGGACCTCCAGGCACAAGGTGATTTTGAGAGGTCACACTCAGATCAAGATTGATTGCTAGTTTCGACAATAAAGAAGATGAACCCTAGTTGCTTTATCAACCTGCTTTTGGTAGACTTCTAATTTGTCACGCACTTTCTGATAAAGCTGAAAGAGAAAAACAGCATAATCCTTTTAGGAACATTGGAAAGATGAAGACTGAAAAAAAATAGGATTACCCTTTGATAGGATTACACCTCTATTCCTTTTCCTTAGACACTACTGCCTCCTGTAATTACTTATAATCATGGAAAACTGTTATAAAAGTATTAAGTAAAACATACAGAATCTTTCTTTGATTCTCAGCAATTTACCATACAGTTAAAATGCAAATTTTCCTCACAAGGAGAAAGCTAAAGGAACTGCATATAGGTGCAGGAACTGGCTAATTGTAAAGATACAGTACAAACTATAAAACCCTTTCGTGATGAGGCAAGAAGAAAAACTATAAGCTAACTAATTTTTATGAAGCGTACTGATTCTCCCAAGTAGAAGAATTTGGAGTATAATAATCCTGTCTGTTTTAGTATACTTTCTACCAAAATTTGGCAGGATATTTGGATGTGTGAATTCTAATATAACTGAAACCCAGCAAGGACATAGTTGTAACATGTATTTGTAAACATTTAGCTACAGTTGAATTCTACTGATCAGCAATAATTCAACATATACAGTAATGAATGTGATTAGATTTTTAGACTTTTTATCTTGAAATATACATAAGTTTCACTACATGAATTTAGTCCCTTTGGCTTAAGGAACCACAATTAAAGTAGGAAAATTAAAAGTAATTATTAATCTCCATTTTATCTAAACTGAAACATGTTTGGTAACTTTAGAATAAGCTAGGATATTAAAGCAATTTAAAAGCTTTAGTTCCTTAGTGCTCCTCTAAAATCTCAAATAAAGCCTCTGTATATTCAGATTACATAACTCATTGACTGTACATC
This sequence comes from Notechis scutatus, assembly GCF_049901735.1. Classification (NCBI taxonomy): domain Eukaryota; kingdom Metazoa; phylum Chordata; class Lepidosauria; order Squamata; family Elapidae; genus Notechis; species Notechis scutatus. The sequence continues at coordinate 226,831,479 of NC_142009.1, forward strand.
CTTTCATTTATTAATTCAGTTTTAAAAGCAAATTAAGTATGTAATAAAAGCCTTTTTGATTTAATAGGCAAATTCTACTTTTTGTAGCTTTACTTACCATTGTGTTATGATGATTGGTTGTGTTTTCTCCTAGTACCTGAAGAAGTTGGTCAATTGCTGAATAGGGAAGCCAGACAATTGGAGTTGTAGCTGATAATGGGAACTATAAGGAAAATGGTATTATTAATATTAATTAAATGTATATGCTGTCCAAATGCCAATAATCTGGGATTTTGAATGCTTTTCAACTTCAACTAAAAAAGAAAAAAACCTCACACTATTTACCACTCAGCAAGGCTGAATAAAATTTTAAAAGGATTGAATTATATCCTGAGACAGAAAAATAAAACGTTCCCCTCAAATTCTGTATTAAATAAAAAAATTATAGTGCGTATTTCTATTATTAATAAAGCAATGATTTACAAGGCCAACACATTAAAGCAGATGGACATAGCCAAGACACATCTGATAAGACCATACAGGGAATATGAGTCCATTCCAACAATCAGTTCACTGTGGCTCATGGCTAGCCCCAAACCTATCCTCTTATAGCTCACCATTGGTATGTGCCAGGACTTTGTTTCATAGTTCTCATGTCATCTATCACTAAGAAGAGAAACAAATCTAAAACAAGTCATGGATTATTTTACATTATTTCTCTTTGTAAAGTATGTGGATTTTTGTCAGATGTCATGAAAAACATGAAACAATATAAGCAAGCTAAATTAGCTACTGGGATTCAGAGAGAGAAGAGTGCATGTATAACTTAATACTGTATATTCAGTTCATAAACTACCTCAACATGTTATTTGAATGTACTGTTTCTGGAGGCCTTCTATAGATTTTGATATTGTGAAGATAATTTGTCTCCCATTCCATCAGCAGGAAATGCTTCCATTGACAGAGACTATATACACAGTATATGGATTTCTTTCCAAATCTGACTTGAGACAGCTAGCTAGATATGAAAGACTAAGTTTCATAGACTGCAAACTTGACTTTTTTTCCACCCAAAATCTTGCCCATTTCTCTCTTCACTAATCAAGATCATAAGCTTGTCTGAATTATACTTCATTTCAGCCTTATTCCAACGAATAGGCAAATACAATTTTTTAAATTTTTAAATTTACTGCAGGGGTGTCAAACTCGCATTGTCACAGTGGCATGTGATGTATTGAGACTCCCCCCCCCTTTGCTAAACAAGGGGGGGGGAGCATGTGATGCATCTGGCCCGTGGGCCACGAGTTTGACACCTCTGCTCTATTGCAATAAGATACTTTCATTATGGAATATTTAATTATATTTAATCATTTTATTCCATTTAAAGGGAAGAAATGACAAGACATATCCCACATTACCTCAATCCCAAAGTAATCATGTCCTTTCCCAAGTAAGGCATCCACATACTCCAACACCAAATCCACAGCTTCTTCTAGGAGATCATAATTCAAATAAAGTCGGAGAAGTTCAGCAGCATCTACCTTCTGTAGAGGAACAAGTGGAAATAATCAGGCATCAACTACCATTGGTAGCTTTAAGTTAAAGCAATACCCTCCTTACATAAGGATCTGCAAAAGGAACCAGATAATTCCACATAATTTAAACCAGAACGTGTGTGTTCTGGAAAAGATAGTGATGGGATAGAGTAGAGAAAAAGCCAATGACATTAGCACCTATAACGTGTGCCATATCACCCTGATCTTCCCAATGCTTTCCTATGTGGCTGCTGCTACAAAAACCAATGACTTCAAGTGTGACACATCTAACCTGCACACCCACCCCAATCACCTATCTTCCTCTCATTCTTTTCTTCTGAGATTTGTATATTTCTTCCTATTTTTCCCATCTTAAAAATCTGCAAATTATTTGATTTAACAAATGCTGCAATTAAAAAAAACACTGAGATGGAATTAGCTTTCTTCATTTGGATGAGTTACCTACACTACAAGATATGAGGAATTTGTATGTATTATTTCTATCACATCTCTTAACAGCTATTGATACAAATATTTTTCTGGACCACTGCCCAATATGAATTTAAGAAGCTCTATACTGTTATGGTTCTCATTCTATCTGGTGGTCTTGGGATTACTCTTAATAACGGATGATATTCATAAAGGATGATTAGGAAAGGTCATTCAAGAATTGAAAGCTGGAGTGCCTATTTCTCTTTAAATCTAAACTGTTGAACAATTAAAATCCTGAAGCATTTAATCTGAGTAGCAGACTAAGAAACTAAAAGTAAATCCAGAGAATATAAACATTACTAATTTCTGTAGACAAACTGATCCTAAACTGGGGAAAGAACACTTGTAGGAAAAGACCATTCCTGGTTGGCAATTCTGGTTAAAATGACTTTGTCTAATTCTTCCAATGAGAACTGAATCCCCATTTGTCCAATTCACCAATATGAAATCAGAAGTTGTTATTTCTCCTTGTATTTCTGAAAATATAATCATAAACTGGTTTTCTCCTTGCATTTCTACAGTAAGATATCTAACACGTGTAAATAATAAATTATACTAGCTGGAAAAAACAGTCCCTGATGAGTTTATTACCTGAAAAATATATAGGGGTCACCCTCAATTTACAATTACAATTGAGCCCAAAATTTCTCTTGCTAAGTAAAACATTTGAATTCTGCCCCATTTTGCAAACTTTCTTGCCATGGTTATTAAGTGAATCACTGCAGTTAACTTAGCAACATGGCTGTTAAGTGAATCTGGCTTTGCTTGTCAAAAGGTCACAAAAGATGATCACATGACCCCAGGACATTACAACCATCATAGTCGCCAAGCATCCAAATTCTGATCAAATGACTATGGGGCACTGCAGTGATCATAAATATGAAAAACATAAGTCACTTTTTTCAGTGCTGTTGTAACTTTGAATGGTCACTAAATGAACCGTTGCAAGTCAAGGACTACCTGTAATTTACTTTCAAATATATCATACTTTCTAATCTGTTACTAATTTTTGAGAGTTTTTTTTATTGCTAACTAGAATCCTCTAGCCCAAATTAATTTTCTACAAACTGAAGTTATTTACTTTGTAGCTGTTGATAAGCCAGTTAGGTAAGGGAACACCATGAGACAGCAACTTATTGATTACACAACGGTGGTATGGGCTATTCTCTGACTTATACTTGTCCAAGTAGGAGGCTAAGAGACGCCAAGCTTCATCTGTTGCACTGCAATAAACAATTGGAATATATTTATTATATTATCAATGCTATCTCCCCTTTTTTTCTAAATGTGTACTTATGCATGTTTTTGGCTGTGTATATACACGTACTTTTCCTCAAAGTTTTTGGCTACCATGATATGTTTCAAAATTAACACAATTTCTGCACTTTTCTAGAATTTAACACATACTGCTTTGCTTACTTTTAAGGTACTAAATGTGAAGTTGAGGTGGATTTTTTTTTTTTTACTTTGTATGTGATTAGCCTTTTTGTGAATATTCTTTAATAGTTATGATTCAGTTATAAGGCCCAACTGTTTTTAAATGTTAGTCACAGAATCACACAGGGCAAAAGACTGGATAGTTGCAAGAAAGAGGGAAACAACCCTGTTGTCTACCCAACATGCACCAGTTCCAATGAGAACTTTTCCTTCTAGCTGCCATTTTTGTCATAATAGGCGGAAGGCTCGCCGAAGTTTACTTTTTGCCAATCCCATTGAATGTATTCCTGTGCTCTTTTTTGTTTTGCATTACATAGCAGATATTACCATTTAAACTGGATTTGTTCTAAATTCATGTAACCTGACTTGGCTATCTTGGTACGTCCTGCACAACTTCTCCAGTTCATTTAAAAGATTTGCTCTTCTGTTCTTATTTCTTTCCTTTTTTAATTTTTCTTTTCTGCTTTACTTATCTATTTCTGTTAGAATGAACAATCTTTTCCCTAAATCATTTTTTTCAGCTTTTTACATAAATGTTGGCAATGAAGGACCACAACACTGAACTCTATTAAGGTTTGCACTTAATGTTACAAGATTTAAAGAATAAAAAGTGGTATGAATGTGCTCCCTCTGCCTTTTAACTTTGCAACCATTCCTTTTAACTTTGTTTTAATTTGTATTTAACTACAGCTTTTATATCATTTTACTCTTTTATCTGTAAACCATCCAGACTCCAGATACATGCAAATGGAATAGGCAGTGCAGACAATTGGTTAAAAAATAAAAATATTTCATTCCTCAAAAGTTTTACAAAATTTGTTCAGTTATGGGTGATAACAGTTATGGGAAAACAATCTTAACTGGAACAATATTTTATTAGTAAGAATGTTACTTTCATGCAAATTTATGAGATCACTATTTAAATACTACACTTTACCTGTTCTTCTTGGTTGTAATGACTGATGACAACTGATTTGCAGCAAGCCAATCCCATGCCTCGGCCAAAACTGCTTCGCCTCCAAACTGAAGCTTAATACACCTGGAGCATATATAATTAAGCGCAGTATATAAAACTAATATTTAATAAAAACTGTTGAATTATTTTTTGCCAAAAGAACAGAGATCTAGATCATTCCACTTTATGAAAATGATTATCCTGAGAAACAGAACAAAATCCAAGTCTAGTAGTCTTAAGGGATTCTATTTTTTTCTAATGCTCAATTCTGAACGTACTACTGGTTTCATCAGTAGGAGGGCTCCCTATTTTAAATTATTTTCATCTATTATTTTGATGAGTGATGAGATATGAATTTCTCAGATGATTAAATCAGTTATCTGTCCATCAAATTGTATTTTTTCATTCCTCTTAGGCAGAAAGCAAAATGCATTTTCTTCCTTAAAATTACTGTAAATATCAAATCTACCATTATTAATAAGTTGAATTTGTCTTATCTCATCATCATACATTCGAGTTTTTATAGACACAAATGGTCTCCAAAAAAACCCTCCCAAAAACACAGACTCATTCCAGGCCACTGTCAGCATGATACAAAAACAATGATCCCAGTAATGAATCCTTCTGGACTTCCATAAACTTTTCATCAAATGACAATGACCACAACTGTGGATATAAAGTGTATCCACTGAATTCACAGTGGATATTGCAATTTAGTATGACATGCTACTCTCTTCCTCCATCTCAAAATCTCCTTTTCCAGCCCTTGGCAGGGCTCAATTTACAGGCAATGGAAATCTATAATGTAGATTTACAACTGAAAATAAGGAACTCTTAAATTAATAAAAAATTTAAAAATTAAGAAATATTCAACTCATTGCAGCATTCACACTTCATAAAGAACCCCAATAATTTGTCACGTACTTGAAAGTAAGACCCTCAAACACAGGTCTTAAGGAAAGCTTGTAAGTCTGGCAGAGAGAAATAGCCGTGTCGAAGAGACCAGCCTGTACCAATAGGGCAACTAACTCTTTGGGAGATGAGTTTCCTGGGAAGACAATAAATCTGCCAATTAACAAACGTGATATGTATTAACATGTAACTATAAATTCTAATATCATGGCTTCAGAAATGAAAATATTGTAAATATGAACTATAGATACAAGATTAAATATACCATATACCCACTCTGCATAGAAGAGCCAGGTATTTACTTAATAAAATGCTATGTTGCATACATAGCAACACCATAAGGATAGTGTTGTGTGAGTCACAAAAATTACAATTTTATATTAAACAATACCTATGCAGACTCAATAAAATAAGCTTTCAATAGGACCTTTGGCAAGCTACTAATATCTAAGCTTGTAAATTAAACTGTTTATTGCTAGAGGGCTATTAATATATGTGTTCCAATGTTACCTGTAATAGCAGCTGATGTTGGATCATGTTGTGCCAAAGTTAACCGTATGTGAGCCAACATACATTCTTTTTCCAAATCCTGTAGCTCCAAGATTTCAATGTGACTTCCCGCTGTGTCAAATAGTTATTAATATTTCATTATAATAAATTTAAAACATTTTAGACTATGAATAATACAATTCAGAATTCAAATCATGTTTTCATTAATTTGTTTCTAAAGTGTTTAGAAAAAGCTTTTAATATAACTAGTTACATTTACACCATCTTTTTATTCTTGATACCAAAACAAAAGGCTGCCAGTGGCATTATCTTCCTTTTTTCCATTATCCATAAATAAGAACACTAAAAAATACAGGAAACTCTTAACCTGAAATCCCAAACCTCTTCAGTTCCCTAGACCAGTTCTTAATTTTTTAAAGCTTTTGCCTCTTCTTCTCCTACAACAGATCAAGGAAATATAAGCTTCTGAATCAATATTGTATGGTACAGAACCACGTGAATAAGACTCACATACAAAGGTTACATAACCTAGCTAGCTTGGAAAAACAAATTTGAAATTATTCAAAATAAAATAGCATATCCCTTACTTGGAGCAGCAGCACATTCTCCATCGTGATTTCTTTTTGGGGATGCTCCTGGACGTTCATACTAGAATCAAACAGAATAAGCATTCAACCTCTATAGCATCTTCAGTATGCAAAATGAAAACAGTTTATTTCTTCCATTATTTCATATGCTTCATTGCATAACCTTATACTCGGTGAACTAAGTCTTCCTATCCATTGCACTCATCTTCCTTTTAGCTACAAAGTCAATAGTTTTCATGCCGTGCCAGAGACTAAAACCTACATCAGCAATTACCCAAGAGCTTCAAGTATATATTTTACATACACACATCAAAGTTTTCATACCATATTCCCTCAAATTATATTATTTACCATTGCCTGCTAATTTATACTCAATTCTACATTCTTCGATTCCCCTAAATTAAAATTACCAAATTATCTGGAACCTGGATCATGAAAGAAAAAAAATTGTGCACGAGAGTGTGCGCAAGTTTGCTTGTTTTGTTTAATTTATTCTGGCCCCAAAATTTGCTATTTCCTTGTAACTTAATTGTATAAGTAGTCTTGATTTATGACTAGAATTGGGACTGGAATTCTGTTGCTAAGCGATGCAGATGTAATGCAACGCTCGACTACATTGCTTGGCATCGACAATCCCTTGCAATCCCAGTCGCTATCATTAAGTGAGACAGCGTCACTGTCTTTGGTGAGGCAATTTCCTGCCTGCTTCCCACAACCACAGTCAAAGAGGAAACTGGCAGGAAGTTTTAAGTCCAGACCTGTTGGCAAGTTGCTGCTACCAACTGGGGGGAGGAGGAGAGATTGAGGGTGCATGCAGGTGGTGAAAGGTGCCATGCAGGTTGTGGTGGGTGCATGGGAGGGCACAAGTGGCCAGTACAAGTGCAGAGGGGCTTGGGAGGATGCACAGTGGTTCTTGAGAGGTATCCTGCAGGTAGGGAGGGTTTCAGAGGGCATGTAGGGGTGTGCCTGAAGTGCTATGCTACACAAGGAGGGTGCAAAGACGCTGCATAGATCGGGTGCACAGGAAGTGCTATGTGGGTTGGGAAAGATATGTGGGGATACAGTGCTGCTTTGCTGCAGGGGTGTACAAGTGGCTGGTGCAATAAGAACATATATGGGCTGGAGATGATGAGCAACGGGGAATACTTACGCTAAAACTTGCAGCCTTCACTGCTGGCTTCCCCATTGATTTTCTGGGGAAGGCAGCAGGGAATATTGCAAATGGTGATCACATTAGCGTGGGATGCTTGGCAATTGGTTGTAAAAGCAAATGGTTTTCCCAGCACCCAGATCACAATCATGTGACCACAAGGATACCAAGATGGTCATAACTCTAACATCATTTGTAATAATTCATTCAGCACTTCATAATTTTGAATGGTTGCTGGACAAATGGTCATAAGTCAAGGATTACCTGTAGTTATTGTCACTAAAGTGTTTAACTTTAGTCACAATGCAGTGTCACATTCATAGGCAAAATTATTTTTCTCTTCTCCCTCAAGCATTAAAATCATCTTGTTCTATTACATAATAGCACACATTAAAATGAAATCCCAAAGCACTGCTCTTAAAAGAAAAATACCATCCACCAAACAATATCACCACACCCAAGGATAGCAGTAGTAATAACAGAAGCATCCAAAATGCCAAATTATACAAAAATGGCACCCAGACACACACACACTCACTCATTCATATTAATGAGAAATAGATACACACACACACACACACTCACACACGTATTAATCAGAGTGTATCTTGAATACATAGCAGAAAAAACAGTTTTGAGAGTTTATATATAAGATCGATACTATATGGTACAAAGCTAGTACAGAATCTAGTTGTTTTGCTTTGGATACCACGAAGCCTCCTCCCAGAAGGTCACAGTGAAAAGCGATCATGGAGAGAATGTGTAGAATCCCTGACAATCTTGTGATAAACAGTTGGCTAGTCTGAAGGAATATTATCTTGACTATTCCAATAGCGGTCACCTATTGGTCTATTTCCAATGGAACAGTATTTGTAGACAGTGTATTACACTTCCATTACTAAGATTTATTATGAAATAACACTGCATAGAGACTCAACAGTAGCCACCAAGGTTGCTGAAACCTTAAATATGCTTGTACCCAGCAACAAGAACCTATTCAGAGAGAGAAATCAGTGAAATTAAATCCTGAAAGAGTTTCTTACCACAGCACCAGAAGCTGGTTGCACTATCCATGCATATTGGGGGCGAATCAGCCGTAAACAGTTAATTGCTGCAAGGTAACAGTTTGCTTGTTTCTGTAATCCAGGAAGAGTGCGAACCTCCCTGCCAAGGCGCATTCCATATTCAAACATTACTGTTCCAGCTGAGAAAGGAAACAGACTCATCCATCAGACCAAGAACTCTCCTATCCCCGATATCTATCACTTTCAAATCAAGAAAAAAAAATGGCAACCACAAAGAATAGAACTAGTTTGAACACTATAAAAAAAAAAAAGTGCATCTGCCCCAAATTAAATCCTTCCCATCTTAAAAGAACAGAAATTAAAACAGGAGATATTTGTAACTGCAACAGCTGACCATTTTAAGCTGACCATTCAGATTCTCCCATGAATTGCTGACCAAATCAGAGATGTATGAGATGCTCTTTTACATTCTATACTTTCCTACAATTAAAGGTAAAGACAAATAAGGAAAATGCAAAGGAAAGTCATACAGGAAAATTGTGGAGCAGAAGTTACTAACAACATCCATACCTGCCAACTCTCCCTTACAAACTACAGGATCTACAACTTTTCTTTTGCACAACTGCGTTTAGGAAACCTGTGTCTAATAAATACCACATGAATCAACACTTTAATAATTATTAAATACAGCATAGACATAAAATATAGGTGACTGATATAAATTTAACATAATTTTTAAAGATTATAGTTTGTTCTATTGTGTTTTGGTAATATTTAACTTAATAGGATTATCCTTTGGATAGGTTATTACCTTTTAAACAAAAGGTAACAAAAATTAATAAAAAGCAACATTTCTATATATTTTTCATACCTTTCCGATAATTATGACGATAAATATGGAAAGCATATAGCAATTCATAATAATTATGTGTCATCAGATCTACTGCCCGAGCACGATATTCAATTATTCCCACAACCTGTAAAACAAATAATATTGATCAAACATAGCCGAATATTTTGTGTAACTTTATCTTGCTATTAAGGAGAATAGATAATATACCTCATTATGAAGATTCACATATGGAAACTCCACAAGATCCTGCAATTGGGAGCGTTCACAGAGAACTACTACTAGTTGTCGTAAACAATCCAGTTGCCTGGAAAAGAAAAGGTTTTTTTTCCTCAAGCATCGAGATGAAGCAAATCTTCATGAATAAATTTATCTTACAATCAATCTCTCTATAAGCAACAAATGAAGGAGGCACAGATGAAGAAGCTCATATTACACACACATGCACATACACACAAAATACAATTATTACAAAAGCATCTTCTATTTAAGCATTTTTATTTACACACAGTTCTATCACGAAAAGATGTAAAACATAAATCAAGGCATAGAATAAAACAGCCACGTTTCTATCAAAACAACCCTTTAAATAAATAATTCTGTTTCCCTTAAAAACGGGGCAAGAAGAGGAATGCGTGCAGCTGTTCTGAATCATTATTAATGCTGAAATTCAAAAATTATGGGCTAATTTTGAACACCAATTTGTTTCTCCATTATTAACCAAACTTTCACTTTTTTTGCAAAACATAATCAGCCATTTTGATAATAAGAACTAAGGAAAATGAAATTTCAAACAGCTCTCCTACAGGCTCTATTCCTAAGATCATGGTTTTATAAGCAGCTATTATTTCAAACTTATAAAATTATGCATAAATAATTCATAGCCGTGACTGGAAGATATATCTCATTACCTGCTTGGATCTGGATTATGGGTCAAAGCTTCATATGCTTGATTATTATGTCCTAAATCTAAATGATGTTTGAAAATGCAAGTCCTCAGCGTAGCCTGCAATATAAATACAGTATTTATAATAACCAGAACCATTAGAAAAAACAGTTGGGTGGCACAAATAAATCCTGTATGAGGCAAATAGGCATTTTAGCCTCCTACCTGACTTCTCCAATCATCTGCTGCTTCAGTGATTGCCAAAGTAGCCAGCTGAATGATCAATTCAGGAAGACCCATCGTGTCTAAGAGGTGCAAAACCTAGGGAGGGAGGGAGTATTCAGCCACTGATGGTTTACTTTCACTCTTTGTTTATACTGTAAAGACATGCAGCAATTGCAAGGACAATGCCATCTCGTTCCTTTTGCTCGGTAACAAAAATACCTTAGGTAACAAAAATACCTTATCGTAGTATTGTAGCTGTGGAGTAGAAGCCATTTCTACCTCTTCAGATCTAATTAGTCTGTCTAAAAACTCTTCTTTTCCAACTTCTGAGGCAGCTTGACAGAAACAGTCCAATGCCTGGAGGAAAAACAGAAGCCATAAAAAGTATTATCAACTATTACAAAATTAGCTGTAAAAATTAGTCAATCTCATATTTGTTTGTTACCGAAAATTACTTCTTAGAGCAGAACGCAGTCCACAAAACCAAAGACATACATAGTGTTTCAACCCTCTGTATTCCAATGCAGTCTCAATTGCTTTTTAAAAAAGCTTCTCTTTAGGATGGTTGTGATACAGAATTATGGTATGTAGATGATATGAGGCTGATAGTTATGCAGTCGATCCTTTTCTTTTCTGGATTATTTGTTTTAAATTAGATCAACCTACATTCATCAAAACCTTCAAAAATATCTTAGAATCTTTTCTTGAATGTGATGATTCAAACCAACCAACCTGAATAAATTACCTAGCAACTTAGTATTGTTAAAAAAAAACATTTTTAAACATAAATTTACCTTGTGGTGTTCTCCTGTAACAAGGTAGCAATGTCCCATCATAAAGCGGCACGATCCCACGTTCACATGACACCAAGGTTCCAGCAAACGAATATATTCCTGACATACAAATAAAGCAATTAGACAGAGAAAGGTTAATATTACTTTTCATTGGATTTAAATAATTATCTGTCACTAAAATAGAATTTAAAATGTGTGCTACCAGTGCTACCAACTAACTAAATTGAGTCATGCATTCTGAAATTCAAATTTCAGCAAGCAAAATACAACTGGTATCAGCTGAAAGGAAGAGAATAAAGTTTTCAGTGATTATATCTACTCCCAGCATTTTACTAATAACCAATTACATCAGTTATATTGCTTATGTTTTGTTTAAAAAATACTCCAAAGGTATTCCACATAAGAGATCTCACCTGCAATTGAGCATACTGACAAGCCCCCATCAAACATTCTGGGAAGAGGAAGTTAGGATTACTTGGCCACCTGAAGACAGCATAAGGAATATAGATTTCTTCAACTTATGACAAGACAGTGGCCCTCGATGTAAATTCAGAGCAAGCCTATGTATTTCCAGTATTATTGGCATTCAAAAAAATGAATAAAAATATTAATGAGTAATGAAATAGTACTATTTAAAATACAAAAAGGAAGGAGAAAAAAACACGCAACAGAAACTAGGAAATCAAGAAACTAGCCACTCTTGATCAACTATATCTCATTCTCTTCTAGGGAAAAGACCTGATAGCTGATTCTAATTAATCTATTTCTGGCTGATTCCTAGCTGAATTCATTACTACCTCTACAAAAGATGCTTTGCAATAAAGCAACTTGAAATAGGTTGGTTTGTTTCCACGTAGATGTGTGCAAAACAATGAAAAATTCACGTCTACTATACTAGTTCATTTTAAAAAAAAACATCATTATTCAGGTCAGGGATATGTTGAAAGGATACAAAAATTGCAGTAGATAACTGGAAATTGCAGAAAACATTTGTGGCCAACTTAAACATGTTTCATCCAAGGCTGCATTAGACTGGAAGAGCTGAGATATTATGTGTTTCCGGGCTCCTTCCTGAAAGAAGAGCTCCACAATTGTTTGAGGGCATGACACTAGAAAAAATATTGTAAAATATTGTAAAAATCAATATAGAGCAATAACTTTCAGATTATATTATGTCACTAAACAGTCTTTCAACTTAAATTACTTTTCCATTCTATATTCTATAAAGCCATATGGGGAGGATTTTTATTTTAAGACAGGGATCCCCAACATGTGGCTGTGGGCCACTACTGGGGCGTGGGCCTATTGGCCACCAGGCTTCGTGATGGGCACATGAAGCCCCACTCGTGCGGGCGCTCGTGACCCCATTTGCATAAGCATTGCTCAAGCGTCATGGGTGCTTGCGGCTCCATTCGTGCGGGCACTCGTGGCCCCACTCACGCAAGCGTTATAGTGGCCGCTTGCAACCCTACTCGCACAAGCAACCAGTGTTCATACACAGGCACATGCCTCCCTCTTCCACAAAACCATCCTCTTTCTCCCCTGCCCCCACTCCGCCAACCCAGAAAGGTTGAAGAACTCTGTTTTAAGATACAGATAGTCCCTGGGTTATGACAGCAATTGGAACCTGTTGTTGTTGTTGCTAAGCATGACATCACATAACTACAACAATGACAATCCCCGCAATCCCACTTGTCATCATAACCTTAACACATGTGGATCATTAAGCAGAACGCAATGTAAATCCCAGGCAAGGATTGTGGGGGATGTCACAAGTGGGATGGGAGAAGCCAGGGAATGCCTTGGGAAGTCCAGCACAGGCCATGGACAAGCTGGAGAAGGCCGGGAGACAGGAGGTACTGTAGCATGTGCACAGGCATGCAAGTGAGTGCGTTGGTTAGCATGACCACAGAAATGTCAGGGAAGTGAAGGCAGATGAGTGCAAAAACACCAGGAGGAGAATGCCATGGAAACCCAAGACATACAGGCAGTACGGGATGCGGGGCAAGAAGTTCATAATAAGAATAAACATTGTTTAATAATGTTTAAAGGATCTCATCAGTTTTAACAGCTGAGCAATATTTCTTAATGTATCTGATTACGCAATCTAATAACATCGATCAACTGGATTTTTTTTAATATTAATGTTAGTATTTGAAATCAAATACAAAATTAACACTTAGATTCTAAAACAAAGGCAAAAGCCTTTTGAAATTTATGTTATATATTTTTTAGAATTTTTAAACATTTTAATCTTAAATTAATTCTGATTTTAATGTTAATTTTATTGATTATATTGTACAGTGCCCACAGCCACTCTCTGAGGGAGATGAGTGACTATAAAATACAATAAATAAATAAATAAAAAGCTATAAGCATGTCTTACCCAGCTTCAGTGGTGTTATTGTTGTGGAATCTGTTAGCTTTAATACCGAAAGATGCTGTAGGTTTGATTCCCTACAAAAAAGATCAATTACTTTCACTTAACATACCTAGTTATACAATTCTAATTCTAATTCTATATTGTAACTGTAACAAGGATGAAAAAAGTCTTAAAATAATAACTTAAAAAATAGGTAAATAGGAAGACAAGCTCTATCAGTATTTAAAAATAGAAGCTTAATACTGTCTACAAGAATATTAAATATTTTCTTGGATATCATCAATTTTGTTTTTCTTCTTTAAAAATAACATTCCATCATTGAAAAATAATATGATGAAGACTTTATAAAGTCTTATAAAGTTTCAAATATGGATGGATCTTCATACCTATCAATTTGAGAATTTTATATACTGAAATACATGAAAATGACATAATTCATCTGTACACTGTTTTAAATAACAGAGTATCCTCCATCTCTTCAAAAAATCCCATGGAAATATAATTTTAAAACTGTTGTTTTGACTAATCCTTAAGAAAATGAAAAAAGTAGATAGTTGGATGAATGATATAATAAAGGAATTATGAAGAAAACAGCAGCAATAAAATGAAACTCTGATAGGTGATAAGCAGACTTTGGATAAATTGTTTGCAATGCAAAAAAATAAAAATACAAAGGAAAATAATTTAATGTTTTATAGACATGTTTATATACTTTGTTATATACTTATATATTTATACATTAAATATAAAACACTGACAGTTCATCAACAGGAACATCTGATGCCAATCGCTGACTTGCCCACCGTATCACATAATACGATAGTAACAAAATAGATGTACGATGTAGTAAGTTCTGCTGAGTGTGGAATAGCTGATCTCCTCCCAAAAGTATCTGAAACACATCAATGAATATTAAATTATAGTTAATTTGGTATCATTGAGAATGAGACAGTGATTCCACATAAATGTGGAAATAACTCAAGTTCAATGCCAGGGACATCACACAATAATTTATTAGCAGCTTCCTGCATGTTTACAAAATGGCAACACTGATCCAGCAAAATGGTAACTTTTCCATTACTGATCTATTTCTTGCTCTCTATTAAAAATATACCCCTAATGTTTTTTTTATAAATAGGGTGTTTTAGGATTCAGAAGGATTTTAGTGTTTGAGGATATACTCACAGCATCTCCAAGCCGTAGTAAGAGTTGCTGTAAAATCAACAGGTCCCGGCATATTAAAAGGCGTGTCATGGACATCTTGTACACACACCAACATACCATATTTACTGTTGTGCTACTACCGTAAAGTTGTGACAGATGCATGCGCACATTTATGGGCTGAACTGTTGAAAGAGGCAAAAATATGTATTAACTTAAGTTGTTTTTACTTAATCAGAATGGGAAGGAGAGGATAATGTTGTTCTCCTCTCACCAGAACTGAATCCTCTATCCATCTCAACATCCGTTTCATAGTCCATTTCTCGGATAAGCATCCCAATAGCATTAACTGGATTTTTGATTTCTTGTAGTTTGCTGTGAATATCTTCCATCATATTTTCTCTGCAAAAAATAAATAATATTTAATTAGGCTGAATTGAGAAATTATTGAGAGATTATAGATTATGAAAGTGGAGTAATTTTGTGGCATATTAGTATCTCTCAATGATACTTAACTTGATATCTCAGATTGATACTTGCTTAACAGATTATTCTGAAACTGATGAGTTCTGTAGTGATTGTCAAGACATATAATGTTTGTCAAGTGCAGATTATTAATTTCACACAGGATATATAGTTACAGGAACCGTGTGTTCTTTATTATAAAGGACAGCCCTTTACTTCAGAAATGTGCCCTTTAGATTTCTTTCTTTCTTTCTTTCTTTCTTTCTTTCTTTCTTTCTTTCTTTCTTTCTTTCTTTCTTTCTTTCTTTCTTTTTCTTTCTTTCATTCATCAATCATCTATCTATTTTCGTGGTTTTGCTCTTGAATTTTCCTTTGTAAAGCAGTTATAAACCTAAAACAATTTTTATCCTTATAAACCTTTTGCAAATTTTCCTTCTTTTCAGATTTGTCTTTAGTTTTTCAACAAAATGTAGTCACCACCCCGATAGTTCAATTGTGAATCTATGCGGCAGATTTCTTGCTTGAGCGAGTCTAGATATTTTAACACAAAACAGTCTGAGCATGACATAATTAAGCCATGGTGGTCATGGTCAAAATAAATACCCCCAAGAGAGCTATATAAATGCATATAATCAGCTCAATGCTGTAAAGGAAATCAGCAAATCAATCTTTATATGCACATGTAGCTCAAAACCCAGGCTTACGTGTCATTAGCAATCAAATCTTTCAGGATCTGTTCAGCAGCTCTCTCTGGAGACTGGAGACGGAAGCAAGCCATTTCCATTGTGAGTGCCATTTCCACAGAAACAGATTCTCCAATTAACCGAAGGCACTGAAGAAGACTCAGAAGATCGTGAGAAAAATCAGATTCTGCAACAAGAAGATTATGTTCAGAATTTATGAAAAGGAAAGCAGCTTTATTGTAGTGCATTCTAAACAGGCATAAAATACCAAGGTTCCTTTGAGAAGTCAAATAAAACCCCAAATAAGATGAAATATGTTTCCCAATATTCTATGGTTCATGATGTAAGAGACAGTACTTTTTGCATACATCAACTCAGTCTTGAATGTATCAATTTTCAAGCAGATTTGAGGTAACTGCTTCTAAATGCTCAGACACAGCATATTTTAATCTCTTGAAAACGGAGAGAAAAATCTAGATTGATTGTAAAAGTTTTATCTATCTGGTTTAAATTAGACAATAGCCAAAAACAAATGATCACGACAGCAGGACGAGGAAAAAGTAGCTCCAGAAACAAGCAGAACTCCAGAAATATGGAAAGGGAAGCATTAAATAAATGTTGGAAGACAAAGATACTCCAACAACATCCCCTCTCTTGGTTCCTTTTCTGGACAAACAAGAGAAGTAGAGAATCAAGTACAGTGTCTACATTCTCTTGGAAAATATAAAGAGCAAACCTAAAAGGGGGCAAATCTGAAATAAGTTCATAAGGATAAAAAATAATGTATTGCTTTACAGAGGAAAACTGAAAAACAACACCAACCAAATAATAATAATATGAAAGATAGCTTTCTGGAAAAAAAAAACCACCCCGTCCTTTATAATAAAGATTGCAGGGAGTCCTTGACTTATGACCCCAATTGAGACCAAGCTTTCTATTGTTAAGTGAGAATTTGTTAAGTGAAGTTTGTCCCATTTTACAACCTTTCTTACCACATTTGTTAAGTGAATCATGGCAGTTGTTAAGTTAGGAAGCTATCTGGTTAACAATCACAATGATTTCTAACCAAAATTCTGGACACAATCATGGTTGTAAGAGAAGGGCTGTTTGTAGGAAGACAAGAAAAATAACAGCTCTATTGCTTGTAAAGTACAGGGAT
Organism: Notechis scutatus; assembly: GCF_049901735.1. Classification (NCBI taxonomy): domain Eukaryota; kingdom Metazoa; phylum Chordata; class Lepidosauria; order Squamata; family Elapidae; genus Notechis; species Notechis scutatus. Next base: position 226,848,667 of record NC_142009.1, read on the forward strand.
CAGTTTTGCTACCCCTGGAAAAAATATTTTTATTTAGAGTACTGAAGAAATATTTTGAAGAGATATTATCCAGTTATTATGTTAAAATATTTTTTCTAAGCTCTATATTACATCTTATTCGGCCTTCCTTTTGTTAGAACAAAAGTAATAAACAGCATAAAAATGAACATGGAAAACGGAAAATCTTCTCATGGAATAAATGTAGGGAATGAGGGGAAAAGAGACTTGGAGAGGGAATTGTTTTATTTTGCAAAGCTAAACTCATATTATAATTTTGAAAATCACAATAGTAAATAGAGATGCATTAGCAGAACCCTACCAAAATTAAGAATTTGTTGGAACTGAAATAACATCGAAAGGCAAATAGTAAGCTCCATCTCTATTACCATCTAAGCCAGCACTTTCAACTTCATTAATCAGTTGTTCATCAGGCAAGAGATAAAGATGATCCATTAAGGAACATGGCACAAGAAAAGAAAAGTAACCCTATGGGAAACAAACAAACCCTCTGTTTAGTTTCAAAAAGCAGAAAATGATTTGTTCTAATTTCAAATCATACAAGTAACTAAAATATAACCACAAATATAAAATGCAAATTACACAGCAAATATCTGCAATCAGGATGGCTGTCCATATTCTCGGTCTTAAAATATGTTTTGAAAATATTCCTCGCAAATTATGGTAAACAATTGAACTATGAAGAAAATAATCAAATAATATTTTTAATGGTTTCCGTGATTTCCTGGAACTTTTTAAAATTATGGTTGTCCCATTTATTTGGGGAGTGGAGAAGCTTAATAGAAAGTAAAAAACAACAACAAAGGCAAGGCAACTGTGTTGACTGTAAAGAAAAAAAAACCTAAAACATATGATCGGGGAATTATATTCTTAAATCACCTGAATGTTTACTAAATAAATGTAGGTTTCCAAACATTTTGTAGAACTCCAGTCTTAAAGATATTGTTTCAATATCACAATGAAGTATGGGATCATTATATTCTTTTACAAGTCTATAAAGCATCAACATTTTACTATGAAATAGCCAGGTTCTTACCTTTTTTAGCAGACACACCATATTAGTATACTGATTCAAGAGAAGTGCGAGTGGTCGTGAAAGTTCTTCCTGATACTGAAGGCAGTAGGCGTAGAATTTTGACCAGAATTCTATTTGTAATTGTCTGAACTCTTCATGAGAGAATTCATATTCTGTCACATTTCCCTGGAACTGGGAGAAGGTGTTTATGAAATAAAATAATCTGCTATGTATCCTTTATCAAATTACATTTGGCACTTTAATACCATTAACCAATCAATCTTAAATTCTTCCTCATAAGGAATACTTCATTATGGAAGAAACCAACGAACCCAGGCTATTGTCATTTCTACTAGCAACTACAGCTAGTATTTCACAAATCTGATCAAACTTCAGTACAGTGTTCTAATTACTCTTAACCAAAAAATAAAATTATTTTTATTATTTCTTATACTAAGCAAGAAGAACAGAAAAAGATGAGGCTTCAAAATAATTGGCTGGTTCAAACATAAGACTAAGCATAATCTGGTTTAATTCTCATTTCGCATTTTATATGAAATAATCTGTTTAGTTTTGGCATTATATGTAGATGAGACTATTAAAAATATAGGTTAAAAATATAGGTTTAGCATCATGTGTGACATAACACAATGTTTGCCTATCAGTCACAAAATGGTTAGAGGAGAAATGTGGCTGAACAGCAACTACACCCCACCCATCCTACTTTATAAGCAGATAAGAATTAAAAATAACTGAGATCATTCTTTAAAACAGAAATAAATCTTATCTCACCTCATCTTCTAGAGCGATAGTAATTTCTTTTTTCAATTCATCCCATGATAGGTCTTTGTATCTCTCAGCTTCTTGAGAAAAAATCTACAAATATATACATATAGAGAAAAGGAGAGTTACACTGCTTAATCTTAAGTATCACAATTTCATACATGTTCCTTTCACCAAAAAAAAGAGGGGAGAGGGGTGGCAAACTATTAGTTTAAAAAGATTTAGAAGAGCACTGAACCAAGTTTTGATCACATCAGACTTTGGAGCTGATTCATTATCAAGTTAACATCCATCTTATTTAATTAAAATGCCATCCTCTTGAGTAGATCATATTTTTTTGCTTCTAATTTTCTTTCAAAATCTGATACCATAACAATTTTAGTCTTCCAGTGTCACCAAACAATGCTTATATTATTGCCTTAATAAATACCTTTAACTAGAGGCATTTTCCTCAAGATCATTTATAGCCTCCGATCAAATTTATTACTATAATGTTCCATCTTGGATCATAAAATAGATAATAGATAGATAGATAGATAGATAGATAGATAGATAGATAGATAGATAGATATAGATATAGATATCTACATTAAACTATTTTACAAGTATATAAATAACTCTTCTGATCAATAATCTTTCATTTTTAATTCAAGTGCCTTCTCATATATATCAACTTTTTTCAAAGAATGAAGTATTTAAAGAACATATTTTTTTTCAGACACTGTTGAATACAGAAGTGAATTCTTATCACTTACGTCTACTAAATGTTAATTGGAGAGAATATATAAACTTGTGTAGGGAAAATTACTTACTTGGAAAAAAGATTTAACCATGCCCACTTATCAATTATTAGCTCATATTTTAATTTTTTAAAACTATGAAACAGGATGTTTTACATTTCAGTGCACAATGGAAGCCAGGTTTAAAAATCTACTTACTAGTATTACATATTGTGATTTGTTGCCAACATGATAGGATCCTGTAAGTTAATACTGTGGTTTATGCTTCAAATTTAGCTTTATCAACTACTATCAAAGAGAAAGTTCTTTTCAGATGACACTAATAGAAGATCATTAAGAATTATGAACTGGACTTCCGGTTTGCAAGCTTCGGCGGCAGCAGAAATCCACGATCGTGCACAGTTCCTGCTGCGCTTGCCAGCATGGAGTGCCCCCGATTCAGCCGGATTTGGGGGCTAATAGTTACCCCGTAGAGGTGACTGAAGACAGGGGAGATTCAGCAGGGGTCCGGGGGAAACGCAACCCCCCTCCTCAGCTGGCTAAACTCCCTTTTCCAAAAGCGGTGGAGCGGTGGTCAGCAATGGCCGCCACAAAGAAGCTTTCATCCGGACAAGAATGTGCAGGAGGAAGCTAAAGAAAGTGAAAGTTTTTGGCTGAACCGGGATAAAAAGTAACATCTAAATACCCTGGAAACTTAACTTCATTAAAGATACATTGTTCCCAAGAAGATCGTAAAAAGCGGCGGATGAAAGTTAAAAGGGAAAGTTTGTTTTTTTCTCATTCTCCTTCCCTATGGAGATAGCAGGTGGAAATTGGAAAAACCCGTTTTGGCATCAACAGGTAATCAAATTTGAAAACTAAAAGCCAAGGGGACATTAAAGATTTCTGAACATTGGAATTAAAAAAAAATTCTTTTTTTGCTATAAGTGGGAAGGGAGAGGTAAAGGATTAATATTAAGACCTTGCTGGAGGAGGCTGCTTGGAGCTTATAAGATCAGAGTTAAACTGTAACAAGACTTCTAAAAGATACATTTTGGAACTTTGCAATAGAACTGTACCCCAGGAAGAGAAAGTACAAAAAGAAGAAAGTGCTAAAACAGCTTGTGTTTTATTTGGATTGCTTGGTGACTTTGGGACTTTTGGAAATTATTATTTGAAAGATTAAAAACATTTGGGTTGTTTAAAAAACTTTTACAATGGCATTATCTGTTGAAGAAGTGAAAATGGAATTTAAAAAGCTAAAAGAAGAGGAACAAGAAGGGAAGGGCTCTTCCGGATCTGTTTTTCACTTCTTAGAAATGGCAATTTCTACCTACCAGGAATTACAAGAACAAGAAGACTGGGATGAAGAAGAAGAAGCCATCTTTAATGAACAAACAACTTTAGCTAGGGAAGAAAAAGAAAAGAGGGGAAAGAGAATGGAGAATTTAAGACTTAAAAGAACAACCAAAAAAGGGAAAAATAAGGTGAAAAATCGATACAATGTCAGAAAGCAACAGAAAAGAGGAATGCAGAAGAGAGTGGAGATTAAGAGGGTGGAGATCAAGAGATGGGGGGGGGAGGCTAGATCGGAGAAGAAAGGAAGGGAAAAAAGGAAGAGAAGTTATAAAAGTTTGAAACAAGATGTAAAGAAATGGGTTTTTTTCAGAGATAAAGGGTAAAAACATAATTAAAAAAGAGATTCTGCAAAAGTACATAAGACTGTATTGTTGTATTTGTATTTGAAATAAAGTTAGAAAACTGGAACATTATATGATTTAATAAAATATTAAAGGGAATGTGTAAAATTCTTAAGATTTAATGATAGAGTTTAATTTGCTATGGATTATTGTTTTAATTATATTATAAACTTACTATTTTCTTATTTTAAAATGTAGTATGTAGCTTTAGAATGTACTAAGCAGAATCAGAATGAAAATTATATATTATTTTAAGTGTTAAATTTAAGGGAAAGATATAAAAGCGTCATACTTCAATCAGTGATTGCAGGAGAAATTATGTGTTAAAGAGAAAAGATAAGTAGATAATTACAGAATGGACAAAAGATACAAGAATAAATGATTTAAATTGAGATGAAATATATAAAACAGAATTAAGAGAGTGAAAAGAGGGGAGAAGCCATATAGAAAATATAGAATGGTAAATAAGATATGAAATGGTATACAAAGTGAGCATGAATTTGATTTGTCTGTACAAAAAGATGTAACCCGGGACTAAGCCGCTTTCCAAAAAGAAGTTTTATGTTTTCATGTTTTGTGTTTTGTTTGTGTATGTTTGTTTATTGAAAATTAATAAATTTTTATTAAAAAAAAAAAAAGAATTATGAACTGGAGAAAATTATTATGTCCTTTGGCTGCAATCGAACATTGCCATTTTGTGTCAAAAAATATGTTAACTGGCTTTTTAAATTTTGCTTAGTTAGAACAAATTCCCCAACAAATAATGACTGATACTCACCTGTAAAGCTTTAAGCAAAGCTGCATTTGTGAATTGACCAGGCAGGAAGATAGCCTCTGTAAATGTTTCCTGTAAAGAATAATTATAATTGGCATGAATTCAATAGATCTGTATGATTTTTTAAACAAAGGTGTGATGCTATTTTCTTGCCCTAAAATTGTGAGTGGCATGATGGCTCTCAAATCTGGGGACAATTGGAATACAACAGCCTTATCATATACAATAAATCTCATTTCAACAGACATTAAAGCAAATTTTCCTCATTTGGCAAAATTTGGGTGCAACGGCCGCAACATTTTTCTGGACAATCCCCTGAAATAACAGACAAATCTACTGAAATCAAAGTAGACAGATAAGGCATTTAAATTTACATTAAATTACATTAAATTTGCATGATTATATCCTTTTCAAATGATGTAAATCACTGTTAATATTTTGATAATTAACATATTTTGGAGTAACAAATGCCTAATTTTTCCAAATACACATTGTTCCTGATCTACAACCATTTTGTTCAGTGACTTTTCAGAGTTACAACAGTGCTGAACAAATGGGGGTTATGACCATCCTCAGAGTTCTGGTCATCCCAGCATCCCTGCAATCACATGATCACAATCAGGGTGCTTGGCATCCGGTTTGCACTTTGGACCCACTGCAATGCTTCACAACCACATAATCGCTATTTGCAACTTTCTCTGCTGGCTTCCCCAGAAAATTAATGGGGAAGCTAGCAGGGAAAGTTATAAGTTACTGGAATGTTCCCCATACCCCATAAGCTCCCCCTGTGCTCACACCAGCTACTTGTGCACTGCCACACACCTTCCCCAATCCATCACACACCTCCATTACACCCTCCTGCTTGCACTCACACACACCCTCACAACCCTCCTGATCCACTCAGCACTAATCCTACCCATCCTTCACATGTTGTCAGCCATCATGCAACCTGAACTCTACCCATTCCTGTGGTGCACCTGACTTGCACCTTGCCTGACGTTTTCCCCTCACATACCCCTTGTGCCCCCCTCCCGACCTGCACCTTTTGTGCACCCTCCCAACCCTCATTCCCACCCTTCCTTGCCCCTGCACCACAGCCCTGCACACTCCCTGCTCTCCCACCCAGCAGCAGCCACTTATATGCCTGCCAATCTGGGGCATGAAACTTCCTGTCAGCTTTCCCACCAACTTGGTTTATGCAGCAGGAAGTTGCATTCCCCAACGATGGTGGGATTCAGTTAAGGCTGGCGATTGGGATTACTGTCACTAAGTGATGCAAGTGCACTTTTTACTGATGAAAATTCTGGTATCACATGCCATAAATCATGAGCTACCTGGAGCCAATTAAAGCAATAGTTTATTATATATCTAAAGGAAATGTACTGGAAACTAGATTTATTTGTTGATCTTGTTTCCAGCACAACCTTCGGCATTCAAATTCATTGTTCAAATTGGAGGATTTCTATTATATTACACATACATTTATGGTACAAGTAAGATAAATACAGCAATACTGTATCCATACTTAATTCATAGGGTTTATTTACCCTGGGATCCTGGTCATCTCGTATATTCACTTCTTCAGCTGGCAGGGGCTGAACAGAAACTTGGTTCCACTGACCAGCAACATTGCTAAAACAAGACTAGATTATTTCAGTCATATACACATACACATAAAAAGACTATGTTCCAAATCATCATATTTCACCACATTATCCCTTTTTCAATTCAATGTCATCACAGATTCTAGAAACAAGCACACTATTTTGCTATGCTGTTATGACAGTCTCTCTTTTCTTGGTGGGCATACATTGTCGGGTTTTTCTATTAATCCAGTAGTAGGCACTCTGGGGCAAGTCCCTGGCTTCCCATCCTGGCACTGATGCAGTAGCCAACAATTCCCTCGATACCCACTAAGTTTCTTTCCAATTTAAGAACCATTTAATAGGAAATAATTCAAGAGGCAGCTTAGCTGCAAAGCAGAACACTAATCAGAAACACACAGGTAGTCCTCGACTTATGACCACAATTGAGCCCAAAATTTTACTTGCTAAGAGTTGTTAAATAGGTTTTGTGCCATTTTATCACTTTCCTTGCCACAGTTGTTAAGTGAATCGCTTCAGTTAGTGATGAGGTTGTTAGGTTTAATGCGGCTTCCCCATTGAGTTTGCTTGCCAGGTCGCAAAAGGTGATCACATGACCCCGGACACTGCAATTGTCATAAATACATGCCACTTGCCAAGTTTCCAAATTTTGATCATATAACCAATGGGGATAATGCAATGGTCAAAAGTTTAAAAAATTGTCATGTCACTTTTTTCAGTGCTTTTTAAAGTTTCAGTTATAACTAAACAAACAGTTGTAAGTCAAGGACTACCTATAGTTGATTATCAGTGTTACTGGGCCTCCCTTACATCTTAGAAACATTGTTAGAAATTGAAATGGTGGGTATCTTCTGTCTAAAGATTTGGAAATGCTTTCTCCTGCCTAGTTAACAAGACCATTATAAGCTCCAGTAATAGAGAACAATCTCGCAGGGCTATGTAATCTAATCCTATTCTAAAGCTTCAAAAGTACAGAGAATAACTTTTGGCTCAACGTTATCATCTTCTAGTACTCTGGCACACAAATTTATTTATGCTGAAACCTTTTCAATAGAACAGTCAACACTAAAACTTGTTTTAAAGAAACATATTGAGCAAATTAACAGCTATGGGGAATAAAACCTACTGTTCAAAATTGATGTATTTCACAGTAGTCTGATTTTCATCGTCATGCCAAAGTGCCCAGATCTCAGAAGTAGTTAAAGCAAAATCAATAAGTGTCTCCTAAATAAAAATGTAAATAGATTAAATCAACGAACGATTAAGATCAGTACTATGTTAACAATGTAGAATCTACTGACTGAATCTAGAAGGATTGTATATATAATTTTTCATTGCATTATCCATGCTCAAGTAAGAGGGAAGGTAAGATAGCTCGAATAAGCCTTTTCAGCCTGAAGAGGATTACCCATGACCTATGTATTTATTTTTATCTGAAACCCATTTGACTTCATTGACCTGAGTGTTACCAGTTCCAACCTGAGATGTGAACAATGATGATATGTGATCAAGACTATAGCGATGACTCTCTGTGCTGACCAACTGGAAGACACAGAACTGCAGGGGGGAAAAAAAAAGTCTGCAATTAGTACAAATAAAAATGAAATGAATTCTTACCATATCCTTACCCTTTTTCTTATTCTAGAAAATTAAGATAACGATATGCCATGTATATCAAATATTCTAGTAACTAGAGAATGAAGAACAATTCTCAGCAACTATGTGACTTCTCCCTGTAGATAGAAAGGAATATTTGACTCTCTGTATGAGCATATTAGCAGGACGTGAAGTAGCTGAGGAATGAACCATGAATGGGTAACCTCAGACAATGCAACGATTCTGTATCTAAAGTTAGTTGCACAATATTTTACTTTAGAGATAAGAGATTTGTGTCACTCAATGCATATCAATATTTAAGGCAATGTTTCTCAACCCTAGCAGCTTGAAGATGTGTAGTTTTCAACTCTCAGAATTCCCCAGGCAGCATGCTGGCTGGGCAATTTTGGGAGTTGAAGTCCACTCATCTTCAAGCTCCCAAGATTGATAATCACTACTCTAAACATACTTCATGTGTATCATCTTTATATCTTGAGGTGCATCCATGTTACATAATTGTCCATGTTTAAACAAGTAACAGTTGAAATGATCAGCATTTTAAGCTCTGCTTTTTATCTCAGCTTCCAAAACAAAGTATATATTGTTGTAAACTGCCTTTGCCAAATAATCTGAAATTATAAATTAACATAGAAACAGTATTTTAGTATTTTATTTTAGTTTCAATAATACACATTTTGTATTCTCCAAATACAAAATTTCCATTACCTGCCCTTGTCTGGGTGCATGCAAGTATACACCAATATAAAGCCCCAATGACTCCGAATATGCCAGCTGTAATCTGTGTCCACTTCCACCAATAAGTCTCAAATCTTTATTTACAGGAACAAATTCCAACATATCAGCCACCATCAGGCACATTTGATTCTGTTAAGATAAGATGCTAGATGAATAAAACACACATCTTTCAATACAATTGTAAACACAGCACTGTGAGACACCAGAGAGACAATTTATTATGTTTAATTTTCCACAGCTCATCACAGATTTGATAGTAGTTTACTACAGGGTATCCTCATACTTTATATATCTGCTTCTGTTTTTAAGAAAACAGTTCTAAGCTAAAAACTGTTAAACAGATTTATTTTTTAAAATGTGATTTGCTGATATAAAAGGTCTAGGGGTATTTTTGTGAAGTTAGTATTAATACTACGCAGAACACTCAATTGGCAGAAAGAAGGGAGGGAAGAGATATTTTGGGCCAATAATTTCTTTGTTTGCTTTATTGTAGTTACTACTACTACTATTGCAGTGGCTACTACTACTACTACCACTTCTCTTCTTCCCCTTCCTCCTCCTTCTCCTCCTCCTCTTCCTCCTTCAACTTCACCTTCATCATTTTCATCCCAGTATTACCTACCCAACTATTCTGAGAGATCCCTCAAATCTTTCATCAGATTTTTCAGGACACAGAGGATTGGAGGTGCAATGAGACAAAGGAGTATATCCATTTTTTCCTGGTTGGCCTACAGGTTCTGCTGGATAACAAAGCCTCTCACAATGCAGTAAAAAGAAGGCGTAGAGAAGAATATGATTGCACTCTATATCAAACAATTCAGTGTAAAGCCCTTGAATTCGTAACAGGAAGAGCATTAGTCCCTGAAAGCCAACAGCTCATTCCAAAAGCCTGACTGAACTCATTGTGCTGAATATTTGTCCAAACTCGTGAAACTGAGGTGAACAAGTATGTCCATTGGGGGTGTAGATCAAAAAAGTCAAGATGGGACCCATGACACAAACCACTTTGATGATTATCAATTGCTTAGTACTGATATATTAACAATTAATTCACAAACAAAAAAATAAAACATTACTCACTTTATAAGACCACATACGAAGTTTATGATCTTGGTAGAGTGCAAAGAGAAGTGCATCATGTTCACGACAGTGGACTGATAAGCTAACAGGAAGATCTGAAGGATTTTGATCGCCTCTGTAAAATCAGTAGTAGTAACAATAATAAATACAGAAGCAAGCACTAAGGAGAAATCAATGATTCTGCATGACAGTTTTTTCTGATATCTAACATTACAACTGCTCTATCATAGTAATGACCAACTGGAACACTATTGAATTTCATTAGTGAGGTATAAATGATATCTTTATTGAAATGTCAATAATTATTAATAATTACTAATAATATTAATTATTATTATTGACCTTAATTATTATTGACATCTTAATTGAGTATTGACCGAACAGGGCACTCTGAACTTAGTTGAAGCAGCACTGTTTATAAGTAAAGCACCTGTCTTTTCTTTGCAGCAGGTCTTCTTCCAGGAGAAAGAATATTATAATTTGTCATGCATGAAACTTCAAATTACTCATGAAGGGCAGTAATACTATAGTGCCATACATAAAACTTCAAAATAATCATAAAGTGCAATACAATAGTGAACAACCTGCAGAAGTTTAAACTCCAAAATAATCCAGCAGGAACTGATTACAATTTCATGCCTCATTTTTCAATACAGCCTACTATTATCCTCACAACTCCACTTTCTTGTGTAAGTTAGGCAAAGGTAGCCATCTCCACTTTTTTGAAAATCTGTCTTGAGCGCCATGAGGAATTCATTGCTATTGGGAACAGAGCTAATTAGAAAAAGTGAAAGGTGCCCTTTTTCGGTACAATTGGGTGCCTTCAGTATCTGTCTTCTGGCTTTGTTTTTTTCAACTTTTCCTCGGTTGTCTGGTAATCTTTCCCTCTCCAGACCCAGGTTCTCAATTTCCCTTTCATGTTTCATTCATTCCAATGCCAATTCCAATTACTCTATTTGTTGCTGTGTAAGCTTTAAGAGTTCTAATTAAACTCTAATTATAAGCCTTAACTGCTTATCATCATAATACTAGCCTGATGGCAGTTGGCATCCAACCTGTAAGCAGGCGCTGCATGACTGAACTCTGTTTCAACTCCACAAATGAAGTTGAAGGGATCTCTAGAAAAATAAGAAAACATTTTTTAGCAATTTGTTTAAATCTGACAATATAAGAAAGAGGCAATTAAATCAGACAAGTAGGCTTTAGTGAATTCTATAAAAAGGCATTTAAAACAAAGTTATTACTTTAGTTGATTTATTAATTGTGATAATTAGAACTGATATAAGTTTCTGTCGGTGGTCTAAGCAAATACTAGGTCATTCTTATTTCCTAAAATAATTGATCAGAATGAATGTTTAATTTAAATCAGTTTTAAATAACTTTTCATTTAACATCAATATTAATTGCAATGTTTTACATTGATCCTGTTTTGCTCTCAAAATGGGACATTTTACTAAGTTTTGCACTTGAAACAATTTAAATCTAAAAGAATATAAGGGGAAAGTCAGAAGAGAATGAAAGTGACGTTTAGGAAATTGCCTCTACAAAGTGGTATCAATATTAGTTCCAAACCAAATGCTTCTATTTCTCTTAGCTGAATTGCTTTGCTACATCACTTTTTAAAATCTGCTGATATTAGAACCCATTTCTGTCTTCTATATATTAGAATATGTTTAAAATTACTGTAAGGTTCACTACAAAATTGAATTTCTGAGAAAAATGTGGAGGTAGTCCTCAACATGTGACAATTGAGCCCAAAATTTCTGTGGCTAGCAAGACTGTTGTTATGTGAATCATTTAATGACTTTTTGTGCCTTTAATGACCTTTCGTGCCACAGTTGTTAAGTGAATCACTGCAATTGTTAGGTTAGTAACATGGTTAAATGAATCTGGTTCCCTATTGGCTTTGCTTGTCAGAAGGACCCCAGGACACTGCAACCATCACAAATTCACACCAGTTTCCAAGTATCCAAATGTTGATCATATGATAGGGATGCTGCAATGGTCATGTGAAAAACAGTCATATCACTTTTTTCAGTGCCATTGTAACATTGAACACTCATTAAACAAACAGTTGTAAGTTAAGGACTACCTGTAACTTGAAACAGAATGTCTATACAGGTAGTCCTTAACTTACAATCACAATTGAGCTCAAAATTTCCATTATGACTTTTCTTGCCCCAGTCGTTAAGCGAATCACTGCAGTTGTTAAGTTAGTAACAGGATAATTAAGTGAATTTGGCTTCCCTATTGATTCTGTTTGTTGGAAGATCACAAAAATTGATCACATTACCCCAAGACACTGCAACTGTGATAAATAGGTGCCAGTTGCCAAGTGTCCAAATTCTGATCATATGACCCAAGGATTACCTCTATCATATTTATGATACCGAGCAGGACAGCAATTTAACTGCTGCAGGGAGCACAGCCAGCTACAACATTCCAACCGATGCCCTTTTTCTTTTATCCTTTGACTCACTTGCCTTTTTATAATTGCATTCACTTACCACGAGCATCATAAGGTGGTAGGTTTAGGACAAAAATCCCACCAGAAGCAGATGGCAGAGCAAAGAGGGATCCTCCATCACCAGTAAGCCAAGCTGCTGAAGCAGTGGAAAAAGGTGACAACCCAGGAACTGTGGGGATGACACAGTAGTTCAAAGGATCTCTAAAATGAAGTTTCCCAATATCTGTAAAAACCGACTGCATTTGACTTTCTGTTATCAGCTCCTAAAAAAAATAAAAATAAGACCAGGGATAAAATTATCAACAAGAAAGTATAAAATTGAAGAAGAAAAATAGTAAAATGATGTTTCTATTAATATTTCTATTGTGTAAAATTTGCTAAAAATTGAATATCTGAAACAAGATTAGACAAAGCATTTTCTCATAGTATCTACCCCATGTTAAGTAGCTTATTCACCAACCCTATTCAAGCAAATCAAATTACATCTGATACATTTTGACAATTCTTGTTCTACTCTTAGTATCTCACCTTTAGGCATTAGTCTGCTGAGATCACTTACGGTGTTTTCTCTTTATAAAAGTTTTTTTTTATATTTTGAGGGTATTCTTGTTTCTACTTATATACTTGAAATTATAGAATATCACGTATTGATTTTCCTGTCTAGATTCAGACTATAGATGGATTAGGTAAAATTACAATAAAACAAAGGTACAAGCTACAGTTTAGGCACACCTTTTACATCACAATTTAAGCCATAATATGGTTTTCATATTATAATCAGCTAACTCAGCTATGGATAGTTATTACTTTGTGTAAATCCAAAGACTAATTCTCTATAATCTCAGCAGAAATGTCAAAATTATCTGATTCCAAGATTTGACAGATTAAGACCAGGAATTGATACATAAACCAACTACATATTATCTCACTAATCAATGGACTTCCTCACCATTTTATCATTAGCAGCTTAAATTGTACAACTTGCATGTTCTAATCCATTCAAATTTATCTTCAGAATATTTTTCAATATGAAGATATTGAATTTTACTTTATTGTATATGAAACACCTCCAATATCCAACTTAAAAAGGGCTTAGTTTATATGTTTCTTCAAATAAATACTATGATTTGGATGGGACGAATTAATATATTATGATGGTGAAGTGGTATGCAGGGAAAGAACAGAGGCAAATAAATCTGTGATTTGATTTCTTCAACTAAAATAATTTCATCTCTAATAATCTTGAAAGTATTTTAAATAGATATATTAAAATAGATTACTTACACTTCTATACATCCGAGCTGGATGAGGTAACATCAATCTATGTACTGTCTGATTGGTTGAAACCAATATAACAACATGATTTTGCGTCTCAAAGATATGTACCCCTTGTGGCAAGAGATTACAATTTTGAAATCTGAGCTGAACAGCATTGTTCAAAAGGTTTATGTCAAGGGACTCCTCTACCAGTTCTAAAGTCGCGCCTGAGGTTGCCCTGTAAAAGGAAACAAATGCATACAGGAAGTTTACGCTAATAGTAAACAACCAATCCCAATATTTTCTGTTTGGGGACATACATCCACTATGCCTGGCATCCCTGATTCAATATGATCAACTCACTGACCCCCAAGACCCCTTGACTTGTGTGGCAGTGCCTGGTCCTGACTGTTATGTTGCTGAGTTGGTTGGTTGATTCTTCCTTTTCCTACTTCTCAGCTAGCATCCCTTTACAAATAAACAGATCCATGTGATAGGGAAAACTGCCAACTTTTTAACTTACTTTTACTTAAGTAAGGGTAATTAAATTAACTGCCTACTGCTAGCCCTTCTCCTGTTGATTTGACAAGCAGAAAGCAACTGTGAAAGTTGTCCAAATTGAATGGCATACAATCATACATGTCTTTCAGTTTAATTTCTACTATTTTATATTCTTGCTAGAACCCAGTTAATTCCAATGCACAAAATACTTTCTAATTGAAGTGCTGAATAAGTCTACTATATTGTTCTTTCTTATTTCAGTACATGGTTCAAGCCAAACCAATTACTTATTTACTTTTATAACTTTGTTTTCTTTTACAATTTCTTTTTAATTTTCTTCTCAATACATGTTTATTTATAACTGGATTTGTTGGCTGATGTGAATTTACTGGCACTTTTAAGGGACTGTATTACCTATGTACCTAGATTGCCTGGAAACATTTAATGTTTATCCAGCATTGCCTAAGGGGAAATAATGGAAGCAAATTGAATTATTCTTCACTTTAAATTGCTATTGCTTCTTTTCCATTTCACAACGAGAAAGCAGAATGGTGATTACTTGTGATAACATTTAAATTCTGTACCTATTGACCAATCTCACAAGAAAGTAAGGGGACATACGGGAAAGTCTTTATTCTGTTATAGCTTACTTCATTAAACACATAAAACATGTCTTCATGCTTATAAATTCAGCTCAATGTTGTTTTTCTAAAAAATCAACTCTAAATATATAATGTCCAGATTTCAAAGGAGCATTCATGCACCTATTTGATTACAGCAATTACCAATGTCTTCATGGAAGTTATTTCATTTTATAATCAATTATTCAAAATTCCATTTTTCTCCACAAATAAAATGGAGATGATAAATTCCAAATTATTTAACCCTCTTTTAAATTTCTCCAAACTGCAGTCTAGGCATACAAGAGTACATAAATACAGAATAAAAGCCAAAAGACAGACATATAACAGACATCTCAAATGACTATCAGATAATTGTATCCATCTAAAACCATGTTGGGAAAGTATTGTTTTTATAGCTTTATAAACTGGCAGGAGGGAAGGGGCTGCTAACCTGAACTTCCAGAGAGGAGGAATTTTGACATGCTAAAGACAGCAAAAGAGGATACCTGCGCCCCGATTTATGCTTCCTCCTTCTAGATATTGTGGGAAGCATGAGCAGGTCTTTCTACAATGTTTCTACTAGCATTTTAAAATGCAAATTAAATATTGCATGCATAGGAACCAAATGCATGGGATGTAGTTTTATGTCATCATCAGATCCCTAACTTCAATTTCTGTTATGCTGTCTCACACTCGGGGACCACCAACAAGGAGTTGAGATTCAGTTAAATGTGAGTCTCCATATTTCATAGTCTCATAATTAGGTTTAGTGCAAAACAGGTAAGAATCAAAGAAAGCAGTATCTGCCCCAAACATATCAACTTTAAATTTGTACAATTCCTTGTAATAAGTGTGCTTCAGCAGCCAGGAGGAATTTTATTTTTAAGCATCAGCTGTGTCCACCCAATCCACATTCCCATTAAGACAAAGATAAGGACCAAAGGAACCAAACAATGTCAGTGTCATAGTGTAAGCTTAGCCCAAACAGGCTGCAGTAGATCTGAATCTTTGTAGTTCAGGGATGTAGGCCAGAGTAAACGGACGTCAATGAACCTTGTTTGCCCCCTGGAGCTGTGAGTGCACAATCGCTGGAAGTTTTTATGAAAAGGTTCGACAACCATTTGTCCGGGATGGAATAATAAGGACTCCTGATTTGAGCGGGGGGGGCTGAACTAGAAGACCTCCAAGGTCTCATCCAGCTCTACGGTTCTATACACTTGGCCGTTCGGGAGGTGAGCTACCTCGGATCACTTACCAATGAATAAAGCGGTTTCTAGTCACCGAGCCCAGCTGCGCGTTCTCTTGGTACCAAAACCCTCCAGCGCTCTCAGGATACCGCACGGTCGAGGGGGACGCGCCGCCACCTGCAAAAGACAGACAAGGGAGGCGGATCAGTCCCCGCGCGCCAGCATGGATGCTCTGGGTGCGTGCCTGTCACGCGAAGGACCGCCCGCGCAGCAACCCCGCATCCTCTCGGCCCCGCCGGGGGGTCCCCCCCACCTGGGAGGCTGAATACGAGTTCGCGGGGGCCGTGCCGCGCGCTCCGCTCCGCCCCGCCGAGCTCCAAATAGCCCCGCTCGGCCAGGCCCACTGCTGCCGCCATCTTCTCTTCCCGCGCGCGCTGCCACAGAGGCTCACGGGACGGGAGGGAGGGCGGGCGGACGAAGGCGCCCTTCGCGGTGCATCGCGGGAGGCGCGGAGCGGGACGGTTCTTCTCCCGACCGAGCCAGAGTTTGGGGGCTATCTATGGTTTTATTTTTATTTTTTTATTTTTATTTGTCAATTGCTTACAAGATAATAGGTATAAGTAAAAACATAATGATGAATACATGGATACATATAAGAAAAATAAAAGAAATAAAAGAAACAATAGGACAAGGACGGTAGGCACGTTGGTGCGCTTATGCACGCCCCTTACAGAGACCTCTTAGGAAAGGGGTGAGCTCAATAGTAGACAGTCTAAGGTTAAAGTTTTTGGGGTTTGGGGAAGAAACCACAGAGTCAGGTAGAGTATTCCAGACACTGACCACTCTGTTGCTGAAGTCGTATTTCCTGCAATCAAGTTTGGTGCGATTAACCTTGAGTTTGTATCTATTGTTTGCTCTAGTGTTGTTATGGTTGAAGCTGAAGTATTCATTGACAGGAAGACATTGCAATGTATGATTTTATATACTATACTTAGATCAGACCGGAGACGGCATAGTTCTAGGTTTTCTAGGTGTAGAATTTCGAGTGGTGGCATAAGGTATTCTGCAATGAGTAGAGGAGTGGAGAACTCTTCTTGTGAAATTTATTTATTTCTGGACTTTCTCAACTGTTAATATCAGATACGTAATGTGGGTTCCAGACTGAGTATTCAAGTATTGGTCTAGCAAATGTTTTGTATGGTCTAGTTATTAGTGTAATATTACCAGAGAAAAAGCTATGTAAGATTAGGTTAAGAACTCTTAACGCCTTTTTGGCTATGTAGTTACAGTGGGCTCTAGCACTTAGATCATTAGAGATGAGTATTCCAAGGTCCTTTACAGAGCTTGGATCATCAACAAGGTCTTGACTATTCAGCCTGTATTTTATTTTCTGATTTTTTTTTGCCAATATGTAGGACAGAGCATTTATTTGTTGAGATTTGAAGTTGCCATTTGTTTGACCATTCGGATACATAGTCAAGGTCTTTGAAGGGTAGCATTATAGTCTGTGGTGTTGAATAGCTTTACATCATCAGCGAAGAGAACGCAGTTGCTCTTGATATGATCACAGAGGTCATTTATGTAGAGTATGAAGAGAATTGGTCCTAGAACACTGCCTTGGGGGACACCACTGTTGACAGGTACAGAATTTGATAGGATGCTCCCAATTTTGACCATTTGTTGTCTGTTTGACAGGAATGCTTCTATCCAGTTATGCGGGTGTCCAGAGATACCGTAAGATTTTAGTTTTAGGAGTAGTTTGTTGTGTACCACTGAATCAAAGGCTTTACAGAAGTCTATGTAGATTGTGTCTATTGCTTTGCCCTGATCGAGTTGTGTAGTCCATATGTTTTTGTAGTGTAAGAGTTGCAGATTGCAGAAGTTTTTTTCTGAAACCAAATTGTTTATTAGAGAGTAGGTTGTTTGTTTTTAAGTGGAGGATGCTGGATTGGTTAATAATTGATTCCATGACTTTACAGGTGACACAGCATAAAGAGATTGGTCTGTAATTTTCAACTAGGCTGGGGTCTCCCTTTTTGAAGATTTTTGAAGATGGTCTGCTTGGATTTCAAGAATGGCTGTGCTAGGTGGTCTTCAACTTTGTCTAACGTCCTTAAGTTGCAAATAGGAAATCTCTTTGAATGAATGTTGAAATGGAAAGCCCCGTCACCCCCAATTAAAGGATGTTAATTAAGGGGCGTGCATAAGTGCACCATCGTGCCTCCCGTCCCTGTCCTATTGTCCCATTTATTTGTACCTATTTCCTGTATTCTTACTCATGTTTATACTTATACCTATTATCTTGTAAGTGATTGACAAATAAAATACATAAATAAATAAATAAATAAAATGTTCATTGATAAGTTTTCAAGAATGGCTGTGCCGGTGGTCTTCAACGCCCTTAAGTTGCAAATAGGAAATCTCTTTGAATGAATATTGAAATGGAAAGCCCCTTCGCCCCCAATTAAAGGATGTTCATTGATAAGTCTGTTGAAATCAATGTAGCTCGTATTTGAGTGCGCTTTTGCCTTTTTTATGGAATTGTATCCATTAAATGGAGTTGGACATTTTGTTTTAGACTTAAATGTTGCCTATGAAGAAGGGTGGCAGGAATTGGGTATGTCTAGTTTACTGAAAAGAAGAATCAAGGGTGACATGATAGCAATGTTCAGATATCTAAGGGGCTTGCCACAAAGAAGAGCAGATCAATCTATTCTCCAGAGACGAAAGCGGCACAAGAAGCAATGAATCATGGATGAATTGTCCTGGATGAATTGGCAGTGGTTGCAACTGCCTGATTTTCAAGCATTATTTGATAATCCTAAACTATGCCCCTAGGGGGCATTAGCACTTCCATATTTTTGACCTACAGCCAAGAACCTTATTTAATTCAGTACTGTGAAAAACTTTTTCATAAAGTATACTGGCATGGAATCATTCAAACAATGTATCACTCTCTTGAAACTGAAGGTTTGTGCCTAACAGGACTACATATTTTATTTCAAACTTCAAAGAAGAAGAATACTTGAATGCTGTGCTATTCTGTGGCAAATTTCCACGTCATATTTCTGGGAGTTAGTTTCAGAAATATTTGAAATGAGGCCTGAAAGGTTATTTCCACTTTTTCTCAAGTTCCATATGTTGTCTTAAATTTATATTTTAGTTTCGGGTTGGCAATATCTTATTGTAGTCTGCTGTTAAATTTCGCACAAAGGCACAATGGGTATCCTTTCAAAGTCCCCTTACAATTTCAAAAAACTAATCTTGCTTAACAGTATATTTTAGATCGGTGTTATCTAATCTGATCATTTGTAGATATAATAATGGGAGTGATAGACCAACTTAAAGGCATCGGGTTGAGACGACCACCTTGCAGAAATATAATTAAAATTCTTGAAATCTTAGTATTTTTGTCATCAATTTTGCTGGAACAGAAACTTCAAAGTAATATATTCAGATTAGTCTGTTCTCTGATTTATTCAAGGCCCTAATCATAACAATTGCAGTTTGATCTTGAATCTGATCAGTTGACACCCTGTTTTGCTCCATAGTATTATGATGCCATGTAAAGATACAATTTTCCTACACCTAACATTCATATTTCAAAAGCATGCTTTAGAACAACTTTTCTTTAATCCTTTTGGTAGGTCAAAGCTTTGATTGTAGCCAGTAGAATCAGTTCTTCTGATTTTTCACAATAATCCTAACCCCAGGGTACATTGGCTTTAATCATCAGGAAACAGTTTTAAACAAACACTTGATAATCTGACTAGGGCTAGGCTGTAATTGGAGAATGTCATATCTACCTGGTTGATTACAAGGACAAAGATGAGTTTAGCCATCATAATAGATTATTAAGATTTCTTAGATATAACCATTCCATTCTTAGTAGCTGTGCAAATTCAGCACTGCATATTATAATGCACACACACACACACACACACACACACATAAATATGATTGAGAAACATGGATTATAGTAATATTGATGGTTAAAGCAAAAAAAATTATGACAGCAGAGAGCTGCCTCACTATTCATCAGTCCTATTTATGCTACTATTGGGTTCATTTTTGATGTGTTTCAAAAGAATAAATCACATATGTTATTCATCATGATTCCTAAATGATTTGGACTTTATCCTGGCATTATGATTTCTCTCTTTTGCTTTGGAGTTATTTCAGTTTTTAGATTTGAAGTACTACTGGGTGGTCTCCATGTTCCGTCCCACATATTCCATGTACTTCAGTCATTCCACAATCTTCCATTACCAGAAATATTATTTCATCCACCTGCTTTCATAAGCTACACTGGAATTTACTGGATGTTGCACAGTCTAGTTTTCCCTTGCAGGACTAAAGTGGGCAGGCCCATTGGCAGCTACTGTGGGATGGAGATACAGAGAACTCTGAATGGAGCTGTTTTGGCTGCTAGGAATAGTTCTGTCCCCGATGTTGGGGAGAAGCTGAAGGGAGGTTCATCCTGAACAATACTTCTTTTCAGGCAGAAGGGTTGCATGAACAGCTCTTAGGCGGCTGTGACTACACAAAGCACCCTGTCTTCCTGTGCAGAATAGCTGCATTATTGTACCAGTCAGGTGGCTGGCTAAGTCCTGCTTCTGGATCCGTAGGCACGAACTAGAACAGGCCCTGTGTGCTGGCACAGAGATATCACAATGACTGAAGGGAACAAACTTTGAGGAAACCTGCTTGTGTAGCATATATTTTGGGAAGAGTAAAGGCAGGGCTTCCATTGTTTCTCACTGACTCTCTGGTCCTGATCACTTTCTCTGACTATATGCTTTTCAGAAAGCATTTTCCATTTTAGATCTAATAGATTGAACTATCAAACTGACTCATGTTTTGAATTATTTAGAGCTGTTCTGTTCTGATAGTCTGTATTCTAGAGGTATCTTCCAAATCTTTACTAACTTTGAGAAGCAGAGCCTTGGTTCATTTGCAATATAGAGACTTACTTTATACTCTGGTATCAAACTGATAGAGAGCTTTATTCTCAGTCTATTTCATGTCATTTCAGCATTCTTTGTTTTCTATTATAAAAAATAGACCATTCCCACTTTCTGCTTTCACTCTGATGCCCTCACTTACTTTGTTACTGGCAGTAATTCTTGTAAGATCCACAGACTAAATTTCAACACTTGTTAATTTTCTCCTGTGTTATCCATCAAATCTCTAGTATCATACCTGGTTACAGTATAGTTATTCAACTTTCATGCTTTTAATTAAAAATGAGACTAAGTTTCTTTCTTTTTTAAAAAAAATTTCTTGGTTTTTAAAAACACATAAACAAACAAAACATAAAAACATCAAGCTATCTTCCATGTGTGTACATACAGTGTGCCGGTTGGTTTACAAATTGTTTTGTGCTTCCATTTCGTAGTCTTCAATTACAATTACATTGCATATAATCTCATATTTTCAATCAAAAATTAAATACCTTAGTATCATTATTAATCAATCATTTGATTATACTTTTATTCGTTCATGTTTTACAAGATAATCATAATTTACTTAGTTTATTTTATAACAGTTCATATTATCACCCCAAATCTATCCTAAAATCATTTTGTAGATATAATAAGAAAGAAGTACATCTTTATATATTTATTATTTTCTAAAAGTCTACATATTTCATTACGGTATTTTATTATCTAACCATTGATAGAAAAGATCCTAAATTTTATAAAATTGTTTATCCTCTTGTTCTCTAATTTCAAATGTCAATCTACTCATTTCAGCACATTCCAATATTTTCTTAATGATTTCCTCCTGTGATGGTATTTTCTCATTTTTCCAGTTTTTAGCAAATACAATCCTAGCCACTGTTAATACATTTACAATCAGGTATTTCAAGTCTTTACTATATATTTCAGGTAAAATTCCCAATAAAAATATCTCTGGTTTCAAGTCTATATGTTTTTTTGTCATTTTTTCCAACCACATGTGGATTTTAGTCCAGTATTTTTTAGCATCCGCACAAGTCCACCACATATGGTAATATGAGCCAGGTGTCTGATGACATTTCCAACATTTTTTGGATTTATTCTTGAACATTCTTGCTTTTCTTGTCGGGGGAAAATGCCACCTGTAAAACATCTTATACAAATTTTCTTTATATGCTGTTGACATTGTCATTTTATAATTTTGAGACCACAATTTTTGCCATTTCTCTAAATCGATCCCATATCCAAAATTCTTCCCCCAAGCAATCATAGTTTCTTTAACTTGTTCTTCTTCTAATTTAATTTCTAATAAATATCCATAGTTTTTTAATCACCTTTTCATCAGTACCTGTCAAAATCTTATCTAAATCAGTCAATTTATCATAGAAACCTTCCATTTTAGAATCTATCATACCTTGAATGTATTTGTGCATATGAAAACCAATTCATCTTTATACCTTGTTCCTCTAGTTTTTGTATAGATTTGAGTTCACCCTTTTCATTCAATATTTCACCATATCTGTTTGTTCCTTTTTTTTTTAAACAAGTTTTATTAAAAATTTCAACAACAAACAAATCATTACATATTTAAATCTTTTCCTGTCTTTCTACAGAAATTATTCTCATAAAACACAAACAAACACAAACAAACATAAAAATCTTTTAGTAAAGTACCTTGGCCCCAGTTACCTCTCTTTTGCATGGGCAGCGCATATCACTCTTCACAATTCTATCTTATTTAATCCATCTTAATTAAATCATTATATTTATATCTTTTGCCCATTCATTATCCCTCTATCTCTTCTTATAATAAAAAGAATTTCTCCTGAAATCACTAATCAGAGTATGATGCCTTTCTATCCTCCCCTAAGTTAGTAAAATTAACATTCAACATAACAAATACCCAATTCGGTTCTGCTTGGCACATTCTATCCACCAAAAATGTTTAAATACATTGTTCCTCCTTTCCTTCAATATTTTATTACATTTTAAAATCAATCATTATTAAAGACTTCAACATTTTAATTTCTTATTAAATCTTAAACCATTCTAATTTACTATTTCAAATATAAATGTTACAATACCATCTTCTGTACCTAGCAGAATCTTTCTTACAGAAGTTTATATTTCATCCTTTGTCCCTAAAAAAAATTCCTCTTCTCCCATCCAGTTTTAAAACTTTGAGGCTTTTCTCCGCCTTTCCCTTTCTTTTCTTCCCCACCAAATCTTCCTACCCCCCTTCTTCTTCTAACCTCTGCCTTGCTGGGATCCCTTCTCTGTTGTGTTCCCCTTTTCTCTTGTTTGCTATCATTATATTTACTTTGCATCATATTTTTCTCTTTCTCAAATGTTTTTTAGATCTTAAGTCCTTCATTTTCCTTGCTCTCTTCCTTCCTTCTTCCTTAGATAAGTTTTGGGACTCAATAAAGATGGCGTCTTCGTCTTTTCCTTGTTGTTCTTCTTCTGTTTCCATCTATTTCATTGTCTGTTGGTAATTGACCAGCGCCATTTCTAGAAATAGAAAAGCTTTTTCCATACCATCTTTGCAGGCTGCTTTTGTTTGCTCATATTCATCCCTCAGGTCTTCAAAAGGGAAAGCCATTATAAATAAATCTTTTCTTTTCTTTATTCCTCTTTCTTCTTACACCAACCAAATATTCCGAGAAAAAGGTAAAACAATCCCAAAATCCACAATCCTCAATAAATCCAAGCAAGCCAAAATTCCCCTTCCTCTTCCAGGGGTGGTATCAAACAAATAAAAGAAAGTCCAAATCTATATTTTAAAGCCTTATTAAAATTATGTTTCTGTCCTCAAATCTTCAGGGCATCTCCTCCAACAAGATCCAGATTTATATATTTTCTTTATCCTCTCCCTTCCGGCTTGATTCTGTCGGGAGGGAGAGTAAACTTTCCTTTCAGCACCTCAAAATAGCCACTTTTTTTTTCTCTTGTGGAAAAAATCATCAAAAATCCATCTTTTCCAGGAATTAAATTAGATAAATCTCAAAGCCCTGGGTCGACCAAGAAGAACTTTCACTTTCAATAACTTTCTCTCTTCCTCCTGCGCATACTTGCCCGGGCTGCCGACTTCTTTGTGGCGGCCATTGCGGACCGCCGCTGCACCGTCCTGGTAAAAGGGGTTCTGCCGGCCAGGAGGGGGTCTGCAACACCCCAGACCCTTCCTCCGGATCCCCTTACCTTCAGCTACCCCTGCAGGGCAGCCTTGCTCCGCACCCGTCCGGATCGGAGCCCCAAAAGCGGCTAGCGCGGCAGGGATCGCGCAGCCAGCGAATCCCTACCGCTCGCGAAGCCGACAAACCGGAAACTCCCTGTTTGTTCCTTTTTGTATATTATAGGATAAGAAAATGCTTCAATAGTTGTTAGTGTTTGGGGATAAACCCCTAGCAGAGTATGCAGCAGCAGTCAAGCCAGGCAGCCAAATGAGAGAGGAAGGGTTTTAGAGTATACACACACTGAACACAAACACTGTTTGTAGTTTAAATAGTTTTTAATCCAGTTAGAGTTTAAACATTGTCAATCAGTCCGTATGTCATTCACAATATATCCATTCAGTAAGACTCACTAACTCAGTTCAGATAATAGTCCTTACTATATCTTTATCAGCCGATAAAGATATCTTCTCCTCCTCCGATGCCTTTCTCCAGAGGATAACGCTGGATATTCAGTAGAACGATCAAACAGTAGACAGTCGCAGTAAAACAGTAGTAAACAGTTGTATCCAGCAGCAAACAGCAAACGGCAAAACAGTAGAACAGTAGGCAATAGGCAGTAGTCGTCAACAGCAGTCAACAGTAAGCTTTCTCCTGCTTCCTCTTATTGCAGTTTCTAACCGCACCCTTAATTGGCTAATTACATGCAGTGTGGTGCTTAAAGCTACAAACACTTAAACTATGATACCTTAGTTTATATATTTATCCACCCAAACCTTGTTGGGTATCAATGTTATACCTAACAATAGTCAATAACCAGACTGGAATTTTCAAATAACATTGTCTTTTAATCTTCTCCCAGTTTAACCACAGAGACTTCCGTATATAATGTCTTCTAAAATGCCCCTGTGTTTTAGTTCCTTTATACCATAAAAAAGCATGCCACCCCAACAACAAATCATGTCCTTCTAATGTCAACAATCTAGTATTTCTTAGTGTTATCCATTCCTTAACCCACATCAGGTTTGTAGCTTGATAGTACAACTCCCAATTAGGCAAACCAAATCCTCCTCTAATTCTAGCATCTTGTAAAAGCTTTAACTTTATTCTCGCTTTCTTACCTTGCCATATATATTCCAACACAATTTTATTTAGATCTTCAAAGTAATCTTTTCCAAGCCTAACTGGAATTGTTTGAAACAAATATAAAATTCTGGGTAATATATTCATCTTGATTGTTGAAATTCTCCCTATTAGTGACAGTTGTAAATTTTCCCATTTCGCCAGATCTAGCGCTATCTGCTGTTTAAGTTTGATATAATTATTCTTTTTTAATGTACTACATCTTGCTGTCAAATATATCCCCAAGTACTTGATCTTATTCGTGACCTGAATTTTCAATAGGTCTGCCAGTTCTTCCTTTTGTCTTAATAGCATATTCTTAATAGCATAGTCAAGATCTTTGTCTTATCTTTATTTATTTTCAAACCAGCCACCTTTCCATATGTCTCTATCTTTTCTATCAATTTTGATGCTGTTTCTAAAGGGTCTTCTAAGATGAAAACCAGATCATCTGCAAATGCTTGCATCTTAAATTCTTCCTTTTTGATTTTCATTCCTTTTATATTCTTTTCATCTCTAATATTTCTGTTTAGCACTTCCAAAGTTAACACAAACAACAAAGGTGATAGTGGGCACCCTTGTCTTGTTCCTTTTCTTATATTGATAGAGTCTGTCGGTTCTCCCTCTATCATTACCTTTGCCGTTTGCTTATAGTATATACCGTATTTATCGGCGTATAACACGCACAGGCGTATAACACGCATCTTCATTTTAAGGGGGAAATTTCAGGAAAAAAAATTTAAAAAAATTCTGCCTGCCTGCCTTAGTTTCTGGTTGTTTGGGAGCAGCTTCGGCTGAGAATAATAACTATTCGCCTCTTTTACTCAGCCGAAGCTGTTCCGATTCAACCATTAACGAAGGCAGGCAGGCAGGCAGAACGGAGCACTGCGGGCGGGCGGGCGGGCGGACGGGGTGGGGTGGGGGAGAGGCGACAGGAAAAGCCCCCCGCTTCTTTGAAGCAGTTTCTTCCTGTGCTGGTGGAGGAGCGAGAGAGCGACTGAGAGAGCTGACCCAGAGAGAAGGACAGGCTTCGGTTGCTTCCTCCCTCCCCTTCTTTCATTTGTGTCCTTGATCCCCGATCCCAGCAGCATTCACCGAAGGCTTCTTAACATTATATCGGCGTATAACACGCATACATCATTTGCCCCCTATTTTCAGGGGGAAAAAAGTGCGTGTTATACGCCGATAAATACGGTAGCTTCTATTGCTTGAATAAATTTTCTAGCAAAACCCATCTGTTCCAACAGTAATAACATGAATCGCCAATTCACATTATCAAATGCCTTCTGTGCATCTAGAAATATCCAGAGCCATTTGTTTTTCAGGATGTGCCTCGTAGTATTCCAAGGTGTCCAAGATTACTCTCATATTGTCTTTAATTTGTCTCTTTGGCAGAAATCCATTTTGATCAGGATGGATAAAATTCGCTCTAGATGAGGATGAAAGCGGGGGAATTAAGTCACCCCCGAAAAGACGGTCTAGCCGTTTTTTCGGGGGTCAAAAAAAAATAAGGCCCGGCCTTATTTTATGAGAAACACGGTAGATAGATAGATAGATAGATAGATAGATAGATAGATAGATGATAGATAGATAGATCTATCTATCTATCTACCCAATACCCAACTTTTACCCTCAACCACTACCCTACCTCAACCACCTACCACCACCCACCATCACCCAAAACTACCCACCACCCACCATCACCCAAGACTAGGCACGCACGCCCCCAACTACCTCAATCCCAACTGCTGCCGGACTTAAATGCAAACTACTCAATGCAAGAAGCCTCGTGAATAAAATACCTGAATTTCTCATCCTCTTAAATATGGCTAACTTCGACATTATATTTGTCTGTGAAACATGGCTCAATGCATCTCTCCCCGACTCCATTACCACAGTAAGAGACTATCATGTTTACCGATCAGATCGTGAAAATCGTCGAGGAGGTGGTGTTGCTATATTCTATAAAAAATCCTTACATCTAAAAAATATCCAAGTTACCCAGGAGCTTGCCCTTCCTGAAACCATCATCTGTGAACTATCCTTAAACATCACAATTCGATTCTTACTATGTTACAGAGCACCTGATTATGACATCGAACATATAAACAAGCTAAATACACTACTAACATGGGCTACATCCTGCCCATACCCTTTTATCTTTCTTGGAGATTTCAATCTACCTCATATTGACTGGACCCTAAATAATTGTACAACTGAAATCATACACACAACCTTCTTCAATGCTATTACAAATCTAGGTCTTGAACAACTAGTAACCAACAACACTAGACTGAACAACTGCCTCGATCTCATCTTCTGCAATAGTTTGAATTTAATTTACCGAATACAAACCAAAGAACCCTTTTCCAGTAGTGATCACAATATGATTGACTTTTTGCCTCAACATACGTCCACGCAAAAATCACCACAACGATGTCATCCCTAGTTGTAACTTCAAAAAGGCAATTATGATCTTATAGATAACGATCTCTCATCCCTCGATTGGCAATCTCTATTCACTGGATGCAATACTGTTGAAGATCATTACAACATATTTTTACTTGAAGTCAAAAGAGTCATCAAACTATATGTTCCAACAACAACTCCAATAAAAAAACAAAAAAGCAGATTACCCATATCAATAAGGAAACTTCAATCCAAAAGAGATCACTCTGGCGGAAAAACAAATCTGGTCACGTTGCTAATTTCAAAAACCGATATAAAAATTTATGCCACCAGATAAAGACCGAATGCACCAATTACCACATTAAACAAGAGGAAAACCTTCTAAGCACCAATTCCACCCGTGCTTTTTACAATTTTGTAAACAACAAACTAAAAGACTCAAGGTCCATCCCTCCCTTGATAGGACCTGATGGTAAAGACTGCAGCGACGACACCATTAAAGCCAACATCTTTAACACATTCTTGGCTCAGTGTTTGTAAACAGTAATGGATCATGCCCAATGTTTCCTAGCCGTACCACAGACAACAATAATGATCTAATACATATCGATTTTACAGTAGACAACGTTGAAAAAGCACTACGCAACCTAAAACCATCTCTATCTATTGGACCGGATGGAATATGTGCCTACTTCTTAAGAAAACTATCCGCTGCCATAGCCAAACCTCTAAGCATAATCTTTGAAAGATCTTTCAGAACCAGCTCCTTGCCCAACCTATGGTTACAAGCCACAGTCATTCCCATCTTCAAAAGGGAGACCCAAGCCTAGTTGAAAATTACAGACCAATCTCCTTATGCTGCGTCACCTGTAAAGTCATGGAATCAATTATTAACCAATCCATCATCCTCCATTTAGAGACAAACAACCTACTCTCCAATAAACAATTTGGTTTCAGAAAAAAACTATCCTGTAATCTGCAACTCTTACACTGCAAAAACATATGGACTACTCAACTCGACCAGGGCAAAGCAATAGACGCAATCTACATAGACTTCTGCAAAGCCTTTGATTCAGTGGTACACGACAAACTACTCCTAAAAATAAAATCTTATGGTATCTCTGGACAACTGAATAACTGGATAGAAGCATTCCTGTCAAACAGACAACAAATGGTCAAAATTGGGAACGCCCTATCAAATCCAGTACCTGTCAATAGTGGTGTTCCCCAAGGCAGTGTTCTAGGACCAACTCTCTTCATAATCTACATAAACGACCTTTGTGATCATATCAAGAGCAATTGCGTTCTCTTCGCTGATGATGTAAAGCTGTTCAATACCACAGACAATACTACTACCCTTCAAAAGATCTAGACTATGTATCTGAATGGTCTAACATATGGCAACTCCAAATCTCAACAAATAAATGCTCTGTCTTACATATTGGTAAAAAAAATCAGAAAATAAAATACAAACTGAATAGTCAAGATCTTGTTGATGACCCAAGCTCTGTAAAGGACCTGGGAATACTCACCTCTAATGATCTAAGTGCTAGAGCTCACTGCAACTACATAGCCAAAAAGGCATTAAGAGTTGTTAACCTAATCCTACGTTGCTTTTTCTCTGGTAATATCTCACTACTAACCAGAGCATACAAAACATTTGCTAGACCAATACTCGAATACAGTTCATCAGTCTGGAATCCTTATCACGTATGTGATATTAACACAATTGAGAAAGTCCAGAAGTATTTCACAAGAAGAGTTCTCCACTCTTCTACCCGTTATAGAATACCTTACGCCACCAGACTCGAAATTCTAAAACTAGAAAACCTCGAATTACGCCGTCTTCGGTCCGACTTAAGCATGGTATATAAAATCATACATTGCAATGTCCTACCTGTCAATGAATACTTCAGCTTTAACCATAACAACACAAGAGCACACAACAGATACAAACTCAAAGTAAACCGCACCAAACTTGATTGCAGGAAATACGATTTCAGCAATAGAGTGGTCAATGTCTGGAATACTCTACCCGACTCTTTAGTCTCTTCCCCAAACCCCAAAAACTTTAACCTTAGACTGTCTACTATTGACCTCACCCCTTTCCTAAGAGGTCTGTAGGGGGCGTGCATAAGCGCACCAACGTGCCTACCGTCCCTGTCCTATTGTTTCTCTTATTCTTTTATTTTTCTTATATGTACCCATTTCATATATTCACAACTATGTATACACTTGTACTTATTATCTTGTAAACAATTGACAAATCAAATAAATAAATAAATAAATAGATAGATAGATAGATAGATAGATAGATAGATAGATAGATAGATAGAGATAATGTGCCAAAATAGGAGGCAGAAATAGTATAATAATAACTAAAAACCAATAGTGATACCAATAGTGATAGGCCCCTTTGGGTGTAATTCCAAAACATCTGAAGCACCACATGAACACCATTAGCATTGACAAAATCACCATCAGTCAATTTCAAAAGGCAGCTTTCCTTGGAACTGCTTACATCTTGCAATGATACCTTTAATATTATTAAACAAGATTTGCCTATAGCAGATCCTTGGAAAAGACTCAATAGGTAGATAAAAATGCCAAATCCAGTCTAAACATCAACCAATACAATCATGTAATTGTTAACTCTTAGCAGCTACAAAGATTTTGTGTGAATGTTTGCGTGTGTGTCATGCCTGGCGCATTCTTTTATTCTTTTATAATGCAGGATAGTTTCTATAACTTGGGTTTGGTCAAAGTATGAACATCAAAAATAAGCCAAGCATAAGCTATTATGTTGGTTCTGCTATAATCAGAAGCCATGACTAAAACAAGCAACAATTTGTGGTAAGCAAGGAATTATAAAAACATGGTTGTCACCAAATAAACCACTGTTTATAAAGATCTCCCTCAAAACCCAACTACATATTTATTAAATTTATATTGCTGCCTATTTGCTCATGGCGGCTCTAGGCAGCTTATAGAATATAAAAACCACATTTAAAACTATAAAACTAATTAAAAAATCAAATTAATATAATGAAATCATAAAATCACCCCCACCCACCCTGCCCTGGTGACAGCAGATCTCACGAGCCATTTAATGGGCTCCATCCTGCTCTAGGTTCCAGGGGAGCCATTCTAATCTCTGGGAGAATGATGTTCCAGAGAGAGGCAGCCACCATGGAGAAGTCCCTTCTTCTGGGTCCCATTAGGTGTATCTCCCGCAGCATTCCCTGCTTCTCCGCTCTGATGGGTCGGGTAGATGTGACCGGCAAGAGAGGATCCCTCAAATAACCTGGTCCCAAGCCATGAACGGCTTTAAAGATAACAACCAGCACCTTGAATTGCACCCTGAAGCAAATTAGTAGCAAATGCAGCTCCCGCAGGAGAGGTGATGCATGTGCACACTGGGGTCTGCACAAAACCATGTGGGCCACTGCATTTTGCACCAACTGGAGCTTCTGGGCAGCCCCATGTAGAGCACGTTGCAATAGTCAAGACGGGAAGTGACTAGGGCATGAGTGACTGTGAGTAGAGATTGTTGATCCAGGACTACATATGTATCATGGCATAGTGTAAGGCAGGGGTCCCCAACCGCCGGTCCGCGGACCGGTGCCGACAGCGGAACAAGCCTTACCGGGCCGCTGGTTGCTGGCGCCGCCATCTTTTTTGGTAAAAGCGCTTCTGGTGAGCTTTTCCGGTAGAAAGCTCACGGGCGCTGTTTGTCATAAAAGATGGCGGCGCCAGCACTCGGTGAGCTTTTCGGGTAGAAAGCCATTTCTACCCGAAAAAGCTCACCAGAGCGCTGGCGCCGCCATCTTTTATGCGACAGGCTCTTGCTCGATGACGTCACCGAGCGCCTTTTCGTCATAAAAGATGGCGGCGCCCAGTTGACGCTGATACCGGGCGCGGCGCCCAGCTGATGTCGGAACCGGGCGCGGCGAAAAGGTTGGGGATCCCTGGTGTAAGGGAGGCAATCTTTTGTGGCCACAAGCTAAATTTTAAAAATAATATCCCCAATGACCACAGGAATGGCATCTGGTAATGTAATAGTATCCAGAACAGGTGCAGCTGGACTATTTGGCCCCTGTGATTTCTTTATAGTGGGTTTTGAAACACGACACAGGTGGGTGCCTTAATCTTAAAACACAACATCCCCAGATGAACACACAGTATGATACCACTTGGCACAATGACCCTTTTTGCTCAAGCAACTAGGTCAAAATTTTAGTTCACTGAATGGAAATTTTCCACTTCATTGTGCTCTTCACATTTACAATGGACAGAGATTCAATTTTGTGACATTTTTTTCTATGACAAGTTCAAGAACCTCTCACCATCATTGTTAACTCTTTGGAGTTGCATTTGGTGGAGAATGCATGAAAGCTTTTGAAATTCTGCTCAATCATAGTACAATGTACAATATTCTTGAATTGTTAAATTGTTAGCTTTTACCTATAACAGACAATTTCATTTAAGGCCAAGTGTATTCATGAGAGAGTTAATACAAAATTCTGGCACAGCATTGTTAAAATATATTCACAGAACCATTATATCCATTATGGGCTGATAGATGTGAATCATTACTTTGTACCATGTAGCAAATGGGAAGAGTTTTTAACCTTTAAAATCTTGCATTTATCCAAGATGATGATCATATGTGTATTTTACTTTAGAGAAGGGTTGTAATCTAGGAAAGCTTTTTTGCACTTCAAAACGCCAGAAAAGCACAGCTCAACAGAAACTGATCTAATCTCTGGTAAGATGGTACAGTCAAAGCTGCCACTTGTCCAATGTAAAACTTAGGGTAAAAACAGGGTGGGGAGAAGGATGGTAATGATTTATTATTGAGCTCAACCTCTACTGAGTCCTAACCTGGAATATTTGTAGCTTCTCCACCTGTATCAGATGAGTGAAGGCAAAACACCATTACCCGAAAGACCATGACCGAAGAATGACCTTAAAAGGAAACGGTGAAAAGCCATCGGGATTTCTACCTCCAAGGATTCCTCCCCACGCTCTCACGCTAAACATTCTGTGTGTCCCTGTTACACATTCGGCGTGTCAACTGGGAAATCGCACTTCCCGCAGGTGATGGAGCCTCCTGTTCTCGCCGGTCTTCTGAAATCGCGATGGGAAGGAAGAGTTTCGGGGCGGCCCGACGGTATTGCCTCGAGCTACGGCACGGCAGCGAAGCATCGCCCCGCCCCAACTACTGTACGAAGGTGAGGAGGAACTGCGCGCGGCGGGCGCAGGTAGCTCCGAGTTAATCATTGTCCCGCAGGCAGAAGTTGCTTCGCTTCGCTTTTCTGGCAGCCCCTCCTTGCGGCTCGAAGTCTCCACCTCCCCGGGAGCGTTGGTGACCCGCCTGCTTTCTCTCCCCCCCTCCCCGCCTTCCTCTCTTCCCAGCTAACGATCTGCGGTCGAAGGAGCTTCCTGCCTGGCGGATCGGTCTTCACTTCAGCCCGGGCTTTGGGCACGCGATCCGGCGGAGCGTTTTTGACCTGGTCGACCTGCCGCGTTTTGGGGAATCGGGTGAGTTTTCCCTTCTCTTCCCCCCAAAAGGAATTCGGGAGAACCGCCCCTTTCGCGGCTGTGTGCGGATCCGATCCGCCGAAGTTTCACGCTCCCTCTTCGGTGCAGCCGGATTAGGAGGGTCAGCGCAGGTTC
This sequence comes from Notechis scutatus, assembly GCF_049901735.1. Classification (NCBI taxonomy): domain Eukaryota; kingdom Metazoa; phylum Chordata; class Lepidosauria; order Squamata; family Elapidae; genus Notechis; species Notechis scutatus. The sequence goes on from NC_142009.1 coordinate 226,882,089, forward strand.
TTTATTGCGATTAAGAGGATTTTCTTCCATCTTTCTTCCCGCCGCCCCTTTCTTTTGGCATCGCTGCATCCCCGACCAACCCATTTGTCCACACGGGCAGGTGTTTTCCCTGCGCCCTTGCCGCCCTAGTGGTGGACACCTCCTTTTCCAGGAATTCTTCAAAGTCGCTCGTCTTCTCTGCAGGACCTTTGCCAGCCCACGCGGAAATCGCTTTGTGCTGTTACCTTTACGCGCGCTTGATGACCCGTTAGGGGAGGCGTGAACCTGGTTTTTTTTCCCCCTTCTCTTGCATTTGGTTCGTCGTCTCGAAATCAAAGTTACTTTCCGCGCGTCCGGAATTCTTTAGACAGCTGTTGCTTCCACATCCGCACCGAGCTGGGGAAACCTTACGAAGAGGGCGTAAAAGTAGAGTATGGGATTTCCTGATTCTTGGCTAGGGAAGCGTTGGTCTAATGTCCGTATCTTTGATTTCAAGCGCTGCCGAAAAGGAACGCGGGCGCTTTAAGTACAGTCGATCAATCGCGAACTTATCCGATGAACAACACGATCCGGACAAGCCGTAGATTCGTGCAATTAGGAAGGATTTTTCCTTTTGAAAGCTGTTATGTAGGATCGCTGGCTAGTTTCTTTCAAATCCTCCCCTCTCCGTTTCCAAATTGGTTTCCTCCGGATTGAATTGGGACTACAACTCCCAGAATTCGCAGGATAGCTATACATTTGAAAAAAATCTCATAGTGATCAGGGCATTCGGTTGTCGTGGATCAATTAATCTGAACTAAAGCTATGTAGTAACGGTAGCAGTGGCTGTTTTCAACAACAAGAGGAAATAACTAGATGAGGCTAAAAAAAATTGGTGGAATGGGGAGGGAGGGAAACCTGATGATAGTTGGTTAACCTGAAAATAATATAAAGAACTTTTGAGGGAGGGATTGTGTTTGGTTAGTGAGGGAGGGGGTGCTCAGAACTGAAAATTGCAGTTCTCTCTCTCCTGCTGTTCAGGAATGTTGTTATGTTAGATCCGTGCAGACATGTGTTTGCAATCCCTTCTATGAGACATCCTGATCAGTGGCTCTAAAAATCACCTCTTGCCTGCCTGAAAAACCAATTCCTGTCTTGAACCAGCCAGTCTGGGTTGCTTCTGTTTAATGTAGGAACCGGCACCTCTCAATGCAAGGATTTATTTTAAGGAAGTAGGGAAGAGATGGGTTTGCGCTTCAAGTTAAGGTATAACACACTTGGGGCTCAACATGAGTGGGTTGGGGTTTATAAACCAAAGTTATACTGTTTGTGAATCTAGATAATTGCAGCTTTGTTTGGCTGATAGTGATTAAACCATAGTTTAACATGTAAAAATCAAACTCTTCTATTAGAGCATAGTTCTATATTATGTTACATAGAAATTCTTCATTAAATGTAATCAGATCTGTAAATATTGATGTTCTCATTTAGATGCTAATTTAAGGAAAAGAATTGTATGGAACAAATTGAAAATGATGAATATAAATGCAGGGACATGGTAGTAATTTCTGCAAGCAATCAAATGCGTGCAAACTAAACAATGCTGAATTAAATTATTTTAATAAGATAATCTCTAGGTTAAGTGGTGTTTTCAGAAGCATGTCCACAGTTTTCTTGGCAGCAATATGGAAATGATTTTCCTTGGCTTTTGAGGGAGAATATTGTAGGGTTTGGGTTTTTTTTTGGGGGGGGGGTAGGTGTTGTCTTCCCAGGGTACTTTGCAAACCAGGGATTTCCTATCCTGTCTAAGTAGAGGCCTGATTTGACCCTATTTAGTTGCTGAGATCAGTCAAGGTCAGGTACGTACTGTCAAGCTTTTGTCCTCATGGCTGGCTGCACCCTACTTTTCTGGGAGAGTACAGAACTCTCAGGCCTTTCACCTGGGTGTTCTTGAATAAGTATGTTATCATTACTCAATTACATTATCAATGAAATATGTTTTATAGTTACTTGGCAATAGACAGACTTGCAGAGTGTATAAATGTTGAATGGCAATGTTAGTTTAGAATGTCTGTGGTGATTCTCAACCATCCAGGTCATGGTCATCCCAAAAATGCTTTTCAAAAGGCAACTAGGCTTTCTTGGATATTTTTTTTTCCTTGAAAATGTTTTGCTTCTCATCCAAGAAGCTTCTTCAGTTCAGTATTTTAGTTGAGAACAGGGGTGTCAAACTCATGTCGTCATGTGACATATCAAGACTTTTTACCTCTTCGCTAAACCGGGTGTGGGCGTGGCCAGCATGTGACACATCCGGCCTGTGGGCCGGGAGTTTGACAGCCCTGGTTTAGAATAATGCAATGGTAAAATTCTTAGACTTGGATGAAAACCGAAAATGTTGAATACAAATCTCAGGTGCGCTGTGGACGCATTTGCTGAGTTGACCCATGTCAAGCCATAATGTGATTTATTTGCTTTGGCATAATACAATGTATGGATATAATCATTGTGGTTTGATATTTATGGAGTGCTCTGGCTTGCATATCAAATTATTCTGGGCAAATTCTGGAAGTTGAAGTCCACAAGTCTTAAAGTTGCCAAGTTTGGGGGCCCCTGATATAAAGCATGGCTTAGTATAAAATGTAGATTAGCCATTACTTGGATTCATACAATGCAACAAACTATAATATGGATTGTTCGATTTTGGGTGTATCAAATCACAAACTATTTCTGTGCTAATTAATAGAGAGCTTTCTGGACCCATTTTCCTCCCTAAACTGGGCAAGGTAAGGTCTAACATCATCTTAGTTATGATGCATAAACTTGGTTGTAGTAAGCCTTTGGCCACTTAAGTTTACTTTTATTTTCTCAAATTGAACAATGAAAATATCTGAATCAAAGTACTGTAACTAATTAAGGGGGAAGCCATTAGACCTAAACCATGCAATATTTTGCTGTTAAAATAATTTGTCTGAATTTTATTCTGGATTTTATTAATGCTGAATACAACAGTAGAAAGGAGAGCCTTAATTGTTAGTGGGATTTGAAGCAACACTCTATTTGGCATCCAAGAAAGGTGAAGGGATGTAGCTTTTAAATTCAGCTGCTGTTTTAGAAACATTGTCTTTGTGAGATGTCTTCTTCCTGCTGCACCAGCTAAATAAAGTTCAAATCAAAGGCAGCTTTGAAAACAGTCAGCCTAGCAACCTCATCAAAAGTATTCCTTTTGCTTTATTTGGTTATTTACTTATTTGTATCCCACCTTTATTTTTAGAAATAATTCAAGACAGCAAACATATCCAGTACACCTTCTTCTTCCTATTTTCCTCACAACAGTGAGGTGAGTTGGGCTGAGAGATGGTGAGTGAGTGGCCGAAGATCATCCAGTTGGTTTTCCTGTCTAAGTCAGGACTTGAACTCGCAATCTCCCACTTTCTAGCCTGGTGCCTTAACCACTAGTCCAGGGGTGTCAAACTCATGTCGTCACACCAGTGTCACATGACATATCAGGACGTTTTTCCCTTTCACTAAACTGGGTGTGGTCAGTGTGTGATGCATCCAGCCCGGGAGTTTGACAGCTCTGCATTAGACCAAGCTGGTTATGAAACTAATACAAGCTTGTGAAAGGGTTCTTTAAGATAATGGGGAGAAAAATAAGGTAAAGCAACATAAATATGTATTAAAATGTAGAATAAGATAAAAGTGTTGAACTTGTTCCCTGGTGATTACACAGTCATGAGTAACAGTATGGAACTGGTTTATCATTAGTATCTTCTCCAAATTTAGCCTATAGCCTGCTGTCCTTTTCCGGTGAGTTCCCAGCAGAGGATTAATCAGGTTAGGGTTAGCCTACTTTGGGTTTTCCAATACCACCCAGGCGGCTTGGGGCTGAACACATCTAAAATGCAAAAGAAATATTCCAATAGTGTAGATTTATCTTTTTTAAAATACCACGTCTTAAATGTGATATGAGGCATCCCTGATTGTAGGAAACCCAAGGGAAAAAGCAACTATTGTAAAACTATAAAGAATTGTTTTACATTTTAAAGCACATCCTTTAATACTGTACTAACAAACTTGGTTCTAACCCTTTCTCTGAGTATATGAAACCACTTTGTGATTTCATTATCTTTGCATCAGTCTTACGGGGTAAATTAAGTTATAAAAGAGCTTTTTTGCCTAAGGCTACCTAGAGACCACACGGCATTAAAATTAGGTGAGCTATGTTCAAAGCTAACTTTTGTTGCAAAAATCCAGTCGATTACTATATTAGGTAAGTTATGTTTCCCCTTCCAGCTTTTGACTTATAAGAAGATAAGGAGTCAGAGTTAATTCTCATATGTGGTTGTGAAGGTAGATCTGTTACAGGTGATATACTGTACTCCATCGGTTTTCTCAAGATGTTAACAGAGGTATCAAAAAAGAAATTTGCTTTTCCAAAGAAAGCCAATCTTCCCTTCCTAGGATATACTGTACATTTAGCTCTTTGTGCAATACATTTGTCCAGCTGTACTACTACCTTCCTTATATGGCTTAAAGACTTATTCTTGGGCTCCATACAAGCATGTAGTCACAGCACAAGCTCTCTCCACTGAATATCCAGGAATGGCCTGGATTTAATGAGGTTAACTCAGCAAAAATAAGAGTGCTAATGCAAATGGTTTGTAGAGTGGGTGTGCGTGGGGAGCTGACACTGGAATTCCAAATAGGTTGGGGTGCTTGCTGCTACAGCTGTGGGAATAAAACTTTGACCTCTGCTGCATTCTAATTTAAAATTTGTGCTGCTCCATCACACTTTTTTGTTCAGCTTTTCCCCCCTTCTTCTTGGGCGCTAAGTAGCTTGGGTGGGAAGGGGGAGATGAGCTGCTATAAGGAAAGGGCCCTGAATACATTTTCAGTGCTTCAATTGCAGGAATGTGAAACTGTAAGGTTTCGTCTTTTCCCTACCACATTCAGTAAAGCACAACATCCATCATCAACTAAGGCAGAGCTTTCAATCTCGGCCATTTTAAAGGTGAGTGGACTTCAACTCCCAAAATTCTACAGCCAGCGTGCTGAATAATTCTGGGACTTGAAATCCATCTTAAAATAGCTGAGGTTAGGAAACATTGAACTAAGATATTCTCGTCTTGCTTTTTACTGTTTCCTCCTTTGCAAAGTCAAGATGTAGTAAAAGGCAAAGAGATATAAATGGATGTGCTGGGATGGAAATTACAGGCAAAAGGAAATAAGCAATCCAGAAGCCATTTTGTTCTTGTTAAAGAAATCTGTTGCAAACTGGCAGATGACACACAAACTTGCCTTAAAACATATGCACTCTCGCTGACACACCCACATGCACGCAAACAAACCAGAAGCACATATTGTAGAGGAAGGCCATGTTAATTTATGATGACTAAAAATCAGGTAGCACCTTTTCACATTGAAATATTTAATTAAAAAGTGAACTGCAATTGTCCTTTGCAAATGGACATTTTGCTCAGTGTCCATAGTTCATTCACTCCCGCATTGCCCCTTTTTGTTAACGTGACTGCTAAGCAAACAAATTGCTTGAACCTTAGTTTGCCGTATCCCAAGCCAGGATGACTAAACAAATTATGGGCTTAAGAACCCAGAATTGGGTTGGCTTTGAAGCAACAAAATGAAGCATGATTGGCTTTGAAGAAACAAATCCAGAGCCCGCATTTGGATATATACAACTTAAGTTGAATCTCAGTTAAGACAAAATACAGTAATGCTGAAGAATGGTGTAATAATATTTGTGGAGAAGGACAATGTTTATGAATCTTGGCTTGTTTTATATGCAAAACAAGTGTGCGCTGTAAGGCAAAACAAAGTAAATCACATGATGGTTTAACCCAGCCAACATTAGCTAAGCCAGGGATTGAGATCCTGATTTTCTTAGGGGTTGTAATGATCAGTATGTTAGCTGTTATCTGTGCTTGCTTTCGTCATCTGCAGATGGGCCTTCAGTGTGAAACTGCTCTGGGAATCTGTTCTTCACAGAATTGTTGGGTGACTTCTGATGAGCTCATTTTGCTTTGGAAAGCAACTGCCTCAAAAATACCAGCTGTGCCATTTAAATTGCCTGACAGACAAGCCTCACTGAATCTATAGTCACACCCTGTGTGCATTACCAGTCTGCAAGCGTGAGCATGCTTCTAGCCACACTGCCACACAGAAGCATCTGTGATGTACATCCATTAGTGTTTCTAGTTCTGAGTTATAAAAATCCAGCCGACCTTAAGAAAGTAACAAATGGAATTTTCCTTATCTCTTTCCTGCTGCCTAGTGGCCATCCAGATTTTTGTAGACCATATATGGAGTGACTGATATGTGTTCACTTAGCTCATATGTTATAATGGAAACCTCAGAGCAGCAGTTTGTCCAAAAAAAGAACTGGCCAAACTGCAAATAATGAATGTGACCTTTCCAACATCTATTTTCAATTATGTAGCTATACAGTGTCAGATTTTATAAGCCATATGTTCAGTTATATAGAATGAATGGTTGTAATTGTGAATTATGGCTTATTTTCCCTGGCAGCTGTACCAGGATAATACGTACACTATCCAGAACACAGAATAGTGTGTCCAAACTATGGAGTTGCATTTAAACCTCTATAGTCTGAGAATCATCTGGTTTTTTTTTTCATCTAATGAAACATTTTCTTCTGTATGTTGTGAATTGGGAACTCTGATCATCCACTGAATTTTTTTGGGGTGCCAACTAGAATCAGCTTGAAGTTGGGCTTTCCTACATTAATTTTAAGGACTCCCCTACAACTCCGAGTGCAGACTGTCCCATTATAGTTTAAGAAATTAAACATTTGTTTTTATATCCTAACCTCTTATCCCTGAAGAATATGTTACAATTGGAGGTATTGATTTCTATTGTCTGGGATCATTTATGGAGGCTTTAATTTTTATTATAATACATGCCATATTTTGGGAGAATATTTGTAATTTTATTGCAGTTTTACTATTTATTTTATGAATCACTGTAGGCTGGTTTGATTGGGGGTGACAGGGATACAATTGGGTTAAATTATTCTGAGTTACTAATAAAGGCCCCTTCATATTCTGAGTTAGTTGTTTATGGGCCTCTCAAGGGAACCTGGGCAAACCCAGCTCAGGTATTCCTTATAAAGATTAGAATTGGCAAGCCTGGATATGAATGGCTCAGTTTAATCCTAGTGTCAGATTGCTAGTCTTCTCCAAACTGGGCACTTGCTGGCTGGGAGTAATGGGTTTGTAGCTAAAGGACCCTAGATTGGGAAAATCAGTTTTTGGTCTTTCTACTACAGTATCAAAACTCAGTGGGTATTTATGTACTGCATTGTTTTGCATTTTTTCACGGAGAACATATTTGAGAATGCTCTTGGTAATTATTTCATGTTTTAGAATGAGTAATTGAAAGTTATACACTGAAGATTCCTTCTGGTTTCCAGTACGTGCACAACCTTCTTATGCAGCTAGTACCAACATACGATTCAATGCAATAATCCTATTAGGAACTACAGTATATTAAGTGTTGTTTGCAGTCCAGAGTAGTGAGCAAAATATATTGAAGTGCGCTTTTTAAAAACGTTGGGAGAAATTCCTTTTAAGAATCTGGATCGAAGTTGTCTGTTGGTTGTATCTTCGACTTACTTATCTTTCAGGTTAATTTTTATAGATTAAGTTACTTTTTCATAATTAGCGTTTTTTTGTACTTTTAAATTTTGGAGTTATTTCCTCCTTCCTAGGTTCTGCCAAAAAAGAAGTTACATTATGTTCTTTTAGGATCTTATGGGATTATAGATAGACCAGCTTTCTCCACCCAAGGGGCTTTTAGAGATTTAGGACGACAACTTCAACCATTGTGATCCAACTTTTTGGGAAGGAATTAAGGAGGGGAAAACCAAGTTAGGTGGATCATGTTTGTTTTATAATTCCCCATTTTTGCTTTAAGGCAGGAATCTTCATTTGTTCCCTATAGATTAGTATTTCTAATTCAGTATACAAGCTATACATATTATACAAATGTTCAAGAGAAACAAGGTGTGAAAAATAAAATAATATACGTTAGTGAATCAAGACGTTTTTACAATGGCTGTAGCACCAAATTAAAAACATTTCTAGCTGTTTCAACAGATTGTATATTTCTATAATTTTCTCTTGATAAAGAAACAGGTACTTCAAAGATTCTCTGCACAGCTGATACCTTTCAAAGATATCCTTCCATGTCAGTCAAAGCAACTTTTAAAAATGACTCTTTTTAAAATCAAATGACATAAAATGGATGAATTAATCTTTCTAATTAAAAGATTAATTTGCTTAACATACTTTGGATTTCAAATGTCTAATCTTCCCTCCCCTCCCCTCCAGTTTTCTAGCATGTTTTGATTTCTCATTAAAAAGCAAAGAACAACATACGGTGTTTTATCCATATAATAATTATTTTAAAAAATTTAATGCTAAACTAGAAATATTCTGGTAAGTAGAAAAGATATTAGTAAAGGCAGCTTTGCCATCTGAGTGGTGAACTATTTGAGTTATATTAGGATAACATATTACAAAGAACATTAGATATGGTGACATTGATGCAGCTTAGGGACCCCCAAACTTGGCAACTTTAAGACTTACGGACTTCTGATATAGACCTCTGATATAGCTGGTGGAAGAAGTGATCAGTAAACCCTTCAGAATGGCTTTTTCTCTGCATGTCAGAAGTTTGGGTTTGTACTGCAAAGGTTCTTTGTTCTACAGGTGGCTTTTGAGCTAATGCCTACCTACAGAGCTTATGGCTCTGTGTTCTTCTGAATTGCATAGGATAATTGATTTATGGATGGAAAATCCTTTGTAGCCCAGGTTCAGCTTTAATTTTTTATAGTGTATTTCTATAACCTCCTTCTGTTAGGTCAGTCTACCTCACATGGTGGTTTATTTAGTTATATTTTATTTTATTTTTATTCAATTTATAATCTGTTGTATTCCACTGCAACTCTGGGTGGCATACAATGGATGAAATTTAAAATAATACAATCCATGCAGTACAAAAAGAAACATCCAGGCAAAACAAAACCACCAACCATGTTCTCATACATCAAGCAATCCATTAGAGACTCATCACTCCTCATTTTAGGGACCTTCCCCCGTATATTCAGCATTGAGCTTCCTGGGACGGTCAGGCTGTGCATGTGAGGTTTGAGAACCGCCATTCGGGTAAACTGAAATCTAATCTAACTTCAGGTAATCCTCAGCATAGAACTACTCATGTAGTGGCCATTTAAACTTATAATGGTACTAAAAAAAGTGACTTATGAACATTTTTCACACTTACAACCATGGTCACACAATCAAAATTTGGACTGTTGGCAACTAGCATGTATTTATGACGGTTGCAATGTCTAGTAGTCATGTGAGCACCTTTTGCAACCTTCTCTCAACGAGAAAGCCAGATTCACCTAACAAACCATGTCGCTAACTTAACTTCAGTGAGTCACCTAACTGTGGCAAGAAAGGTCATAAAATGGGGTGGGGGTGGGGAAATTCATTTAACAACTTGCTTTATTTAGCCTTATTTAGAAATGTTGGGCTCTATTGTGTTCATGTCGAGGACTACCTGTAGTTGTTTCCAAAATGAGAGTGGATCTTGAAATCTGCAGATTTTGATTGCAAAAAATAAAATAAAAAGAGCAACTGGAATGAAAAAAAGTGAAACATCCTTTCCTGATATATTTAGATGCAAACCCCAAGGAAAGAATGTGTGTAAGGGATTGTGCAGAGCTGGGAAGGGAGCAGTTGAGTAACTTTCTGGAATCCGGTGTGTCTGCTAATTGTGATAGTGAATGTGATAGTGGATGAGTGGCTAATCTGCTCAGTGAATTTCCGTGGGTCAGAAAGACCTCAGGGGATGTCCTGCTAGAGGTGGTGCTTAAAGGCTTCTGAAAATTCCCTTGGGCCCTTTGTTCTCTGATGTAGCACAGAGGTATTTTAAATTTAAGCCCCATTGTATTGAAGATGCCCCGCACCCCCACCCCGCAGTAAATAATCTGTTTGAAAATCATTTGTTTGAAGCGGCTTGCGGTTGCAAAAGATAGTAATAAACCAAGATGGCCAAGTCTGTGGTCTGTATGTAGTCTTCCCAAGGCCCCAGCCTACTGAAGGATCACTAAAAATAATTAGTTTGAATCCCAGTACAAATATAAAAATGCTTTGAAAGAGCTGCTGCTACTGCTGTCTGAGGGTATGGAAATGTAAAGCTAGCTTAATCATCAAAGAATTAGAATTTTAAAGAAATACTTAAGGCGAAAGAACATTGGAAACAAAGAAAACGTTATTAGTATGAAATTTAAAGAAAACATTGGAATAGGTTTTGTGAATAGAGTGCTAAATGAGTAATCTGGATGTGAGTAAAATGAATTATTAAAAATGAGTTAAGCTATACAGTATTTGTTTATTCTGAGATAAGTCCTGTTAAATTTAATGGGATTTAGTCCCAGATAAATTTATATCAAACTGCAACTTTCCAATGCAATACTAAATAAATTGGCCTGGATCATGCAAAATACAGGTAGTATTCGACTTACAATCACAATTGAGCCCATACTTTTGTTTGCTGTTAAGTGAGACATTTGTTAAGTGAATTTTGCCCCATTTACAACATTTCTCACCACAGTTGTTAAATGAGTCACTGCAGTTGATAAGTTATTAACCTGGTTGTTAAGTCAACCTGGCTTCCCCATTGACTTTGCTTGTCAGAAGGTTGCAAAATGAGATCACATGACCACATGACGCTGCAACGGTCATAAGTATGAACCAGTTGCCAAGCATCTGAGTTTTGATCACATGATAATGGGGATGCTGCAAAGGATGCAGCTGTGAAAAATGGTCATAAGTCTCTTTTCAGTGCTGTTGTAACTTTGAACATTCACTAAATGAACTGTTGTAAGTCAAGGACTACCTGTACATAACTGAAATTGTGCAAATCCTCTAATGGTTTAGGAGCATGTATTTTCCCAGTCATTATGGTCTGCACATGGTTGTGTGACTCAGCAAGCTACATGAACTATCCAGTTGTTTATTTTACAAATTATGGCTTACTATGTGTAAGTTAAGGTACTGATTCAGAAGTAAGACCTAATGTATATACAGTAGTTGGAGATTCTTCATAATTATTATTTTATTGCAGCCTAAAATCATTTATAGTCCCTTATACCTTTGATATTTAAGAAAATTTTCAGTGAACTTTCTTAAATATCAAAGACTATTTGATATTTAAAACAGCAAAAATGTACTAAAGTGTACACTCAAACATATGGGAAATGGGTCATTCATATCATCCCTTGAGTCATGGAAACACTATTGTATGGTTTGCCAGTGCTATTCTTTTCTCTTCTTGGCCTCAGCGGATCAGAGGTAAAAGAAAATTTTTCCTGCACTTTTAATAGTAGGGAGAAGTGGAAATTGGAACAGGTATAGTTTGGCATGCAAGTGGCACCTGCTGAAATTACATTGCTACTACCATAAAATTGCAGAGTCCTGTGTCATTAACATCTAGCCACCCCATCCTGGCTAGCCACATCCCGGTTGCTTTCTGACTGAGCTTTTGGTGAATTCAAATTAGACTTGGAACATAATTGGCATTCATACTTTGTACATGCCAGATGCATGCACCAAGTTTCTTTTCTTTTTCTTTTTGTAAGAAAAGTGTGGTTAGATGCCAACATCAGTGATACTTTGCCTATCACCAAACAGGCTGCCAGAAATTTGGGAGCTTCAAGAAGGCCATTGACCTCCCTTTTAATGTGAAGAAGGATAGAGGCTAGGAAACCTTCATTTTTGCTTACTGGAGAGTTTGGGCTGTTTTTGTTCAGAAAAGGGCAACAACAGGTGTGAGAGCTTTCCTTTGTTCCATAAAATCCAATGCAGCAAAGCTAGCCAAGAGCCTCCTAGAAACTAAGTTCACTTGTCCCTTTTTGAAAATAGAGGTTGGATCCAACCAGTTCTGGCAGGGATTTTATAAACATTAGCCCAACCTTTATGGCAAATGTTAAAGGGGTGAAAACTATGGGAAAGAGAGGCCCTGGTTAATAAAACCGTAACAGTTTTTTTTAAAAAAATCTGCTTTGTTGTAAAAAAAAAAAAGGAAGTTATGGTTTTGTATTACCTTGGGTATTTCCAGATGAATGATTTGTAGGTGTTGTGCAGCTACTTTTTCTTTTCCCATTAAAGAAAGGGGAATATGGAGTAATTCTTCCTTTTATGTGAGGAAAAAAGAAAAGTGGAAGAAATAATGAGGAAACACGAGGTTACAAAAGGAGCGTTGTCTGACTTCCTATAAAACTGTTTAAGGAGGCAAAGGGGTATTTTATGGTAAAAAGCAACTTCTGGAGCCTTTCTAGAAGAATGTGATATTGTGGGAGTTATTGGCTGATTCATTGGTATTCTGTAGTGTTAACATGTAGGCACTCAATTGTGAATGTTTATAACATTTGCATAGGATGCCTAATTGTTGGAAGAAATATCCTTCTGAGTTCACTTCCAAGTGGGGGAAAAGACACTGGAAACATGGAGACTGTTTGGAAAGATGGTTTAATGGTGGACAGGATCACATGCCTTGGAGCTCCAAAGTGAAAAGGACGATCACATGCTTCAAGGTGAAGGAAAAGAAGGAAGGGCTGATAGGCTGAGGGTGCCTGGTTTTATGCCCTCTGTTGGGATTTGAATTTGAGCTTGTATTCTGATTGGTTGTCAGACTCCCATGGGACCATGTAGGGGCAACTCTGTAAGCTGCCCTGAGTCCCAGGCTTGGTTGAGCCTTGCTGGATGATGATGTAATGAAAGGGCTTTGGGCAATTCCTATACCTCTACCTGGAGATCTTTGTTATGTAAAATAGGCTGGCCTAGGCCAGAGTAATGGTCCATTAGCAAAGGTGCGGGGAGGGCTGAGTTCCTGCTTCTGAGGTAAGTTTCTGCTTCTGAGTTTCTATTCTTTTTAGAAGAAATATTCTGCCTTTTTAATATTTCCTAGGATATTTCATTTTTGTAGGAGAGGGGTGGGTGATAACTTCCTACATAAATAAGGTAGATAATAAATTGCCTGTAACATTCAGCTAGGTAGCAAAGCATATGTTGCAACCTTGTAGAGCAGAAGAGATGTAGTAACACCTATTTATCTGCATACTGAGATGTTGATTTTTAAGCAGCCATAGTACTATAAGTGGTCATATAACTTTAACCAGTGAGAGACTAAGAGATTTTTAATTTACCATTTAATCAAGTAAAACTATACAGTACAATACTTTATGCTACAGGCCCTTATTTGACCAAACCTCAAATTAGGCTACTTGTGGGGTTGTTGGGGAAGCCCATTTTTTAAAAAAATATGCCTCCATCTCCACCCTAAAGTTGGCTTCAACTCTTGATTCTGTGACAGTTGGAAGCCAATTTAACAAAATGTAGTTTCAGATAGTTACTTCATATTATCAGTCCCCATATAGTTCTCCTTGTGGGCACAGAGCAGCTTTTGAGGACAATGTCAGTCAAACATCATCTGAAGAACAATTGCAGTCCAATCATACACATGCTGGCCATCTTTTGTGGCAGGATTTTTTTAATTACAAAAGCTAGTTAAAATAACATGGCATTATAGAGTTCACATAATTGATTCAGTGCAGCTGGCAAAGGAGCTGTGATTGGCTGCACCTGTTTCTTGAAGTCATATCTGTTTTTGTTCCCAATTTAATGCTGAAATAAGCAGCGGGTGAGCAGTGGCCATGTACTTCTGGGCTCTGTTCAGTTTAAGGTCTTTTCTAGTGAGCTCCTGGAGTTTCTCCATTTGGTTTCTGGGCCTCAAAACGTGCCTTGAAGTATCCCCAAGTTTGTTTTTTCTGCCTTAGGGAGGAAATGGAAAACAAAGGAATCTGGTTTCCATCTCAAGATGGAGCCCATCAGAATAGTTTCCTAAGTAACTAAAGAGTCCTTTGGCCCAAGATTTATAAATCTTGATTTTTGATCCTGATTGCATCAAGAATCATCTTAATGGAAAATTACTGTTCTGGCAGAATGTTTGCTAGGTATGTTATGAACCAACCTCCTATCCCCAATATGTGTTTGCTAAACCTGTGGTCACTTGCAAGCTGCTTGAAATAATGACTCTCCTGCTGATTGATATTTGGGAGGCAATTTCCATGTCTAGAAGTAAAGTAAGGTGTGTCAGTTCAATTCACGGAAGAGAGAATTTAAGGTACATTCCATGGTGTTTTGCTCTTGTCCATTCTTCCTGTGACTCATTATTGAGCTCTGTACACATTTTCTATGGTCGTCTTGTAGGCAGTTTTTTCTACAATGCCTGCTTTCTGATTTCTTGCCTAAATTACAGCAATAAGTGTCTGGGGCTATACTGATGTGTAATCAGAGTGGAATTAACATTACAGCAGTAAAATATAAAGTGCAACTTTGCTATATAAAAAGGAAGGTTGTAGTAATTGTTATTCTACTTATTTTATGGATTAAAAAGTCTGTGCCTCACTGTACAAAACCCACACAGATCCTTGCTTCAAATTTCAAAATTGATAAAATGAAATATATGCAGAGATAATATCAGGAAATTGTCTGGACAGCTAGTATTTTGTCTTAACTGAGATTTGATTTAGCTTTTACATTTAGAAAACTGGAATAAAGTATGCAAAGTTAACTTTATGCTATTACCTTTAAAAGCTTTCCCTCCTCCACTCTACTACCTAAACTGAAACTCTGATAAGGGAAAAAAACATATTAGGCTGGGTTGATAGATTATAATAAGGTTGTAGCTTTTTTTTTTTTTTTTGCTTTGTGTTGTAAACTGAACCATGATTTAATCAAGAAAACATGCTTGAACAAACTAAACTTTAGTTTGATGTAAAAAACTGATGCAACAATTTTGGATTATTATTTTTTGAATATTTGTGTTTTAAGTGAAAGTATATGCACTTGTAATTGTTGTACTAGTTTGATCAAGTGGTTAAGGCACCAGGCTAAAAACTAGGAGATAGTGAGTTCTAGTTCTGTTTTAGGCATAAAAACTGGCTGGGTGAATTTGGGCCAGTCTCTCAACCCAACCCACCTCATAGAGTGATTATTGTGGGGAAAGTACAAGAAGGAAAGACTATTTGTCTATGTTTGCTGCCTTGAATTATTTATAAAAAAGATGGGATATAAACAAAATTCTAATTTTTTAGAAATAAATGTAGGCATTGAGCATTGCTAACATAGCTGACAGAGCATGGTAAGAATATTATACATTTGTACTTTATATATCTGAATGCATTCTCCTTATAGTCAGTGTCATGAAAGATAAGCTAATCATTACTGTATTGTATCCATTAATTCTTTTTATATAAAAGAATATAATACCAGCGAAGATGTATCAGTCGTGAAAACTAACTTTAAGTTTACATCCTGCTGTATTAGCAGGAAAAGTTAGCTTATACATTTTATCAGTGTATATAATATCCTATGTACTGTACTCATATTTTAGTACTGAGGGATAAGGTTTGTTCCATATGGTTCCAGAGAATTCTTTTTTTGTGTGCAAACACAGCCATTGGTAGTTGAAATAGATGAGGAATGACAGCCATTCCTGCTGGATTATAAAGATGCCGAGATGGACTTTGTACTGTATATTGCATCTGAGAGTCAAGATAAAACCTGTCCTATTGAATTTCTTTGGACCTTGAAACCACTATGAGTAATAGGCAATTTATAGAGTAATTGATACTGCACTTTTTTATCTGCTACTAGTATGGAAAAAGGTGTCCAGTGCCTGCTCCCTGCCTGGATATATTGGCTGGGTTGGTCCAAAGTTGGCGATTAAGCCTGGTTCTGTTTTATAGAAGGGTTTGAGGGAGGGGAATCTTAAGGGGCAAAATGGATGCCTTAAGAATGGTTGTACGTAAGCACAATTTCACACTCTCACAATTTCACACTCTGAAAATCCCAAAGCACTAGGGGCTTTTCCCTAGTTTTGGGAGGATTTCAGAATGATGTGACATACCTGAACAAAGTTGCCCTTTAATCATCTCCCTTATTTTCAGTTCTTCCCACTCCAGTGATCTCCCATCTCCCGTGGTTTTATGAAAAGCCACAGACAAAGCACCTGAAGGCAGGACAAGAAGCAATGGATGGAAACTAATCAAGGAGAGAAGCAACTTAGAATTAAGAAGAACTTTCCTGACAGTTAGAACAATTAATCAGTGGAACAACTTGCCTCCAGAAGTTGTGAATGCTCAAACACTGGAAGTTTTTAAAATCATGTTGGGTAGTCATTTGGTGTAGGGTTTCCTACCTAAGCAGGGCAGTGGGTTGAACTAGAAGACCTCCAAGGTCCCTTCCAACTCTCTTCTATTCTATTCTATTCTATTCTATTCTATTCTATACAAGGCAGGGTAGTCGTGAGGTCAAATCAAGTTCATTACCTCTAGCTTTTAATGCAAAGATGACCCAGAAATACACGCTTATAGTAGTTGCAATGGAATTTCGGGCATCTTGTTAATACTTGAGTTCAACCAGCCAGTCGTTTCACTAGTAACCACAAAAGCTTTGCAGTAAAGCTCCCAAATAATAACTTTCTGCACAATTCTTAACCAGCCAAGGCTTGCTGGAATTCACTTCAGGCCCTGCTGATGACATTCTATCCACAGGGTGGTGCTACAACTATGACTTGTCTAGCCACCTTCACAGGAAGTGGAACTGGATCAATTTTCTCCAATGAATTATTTTCCAGATGTGTTGGCTTTCAGCAGTCATTGCAGGGGCCAGGGTGGCCAAGGAATGATACATTCCTGGAGAACATGTTGGCAGGCTCCCCCTTGATTAAAGATATCTGCAAACTTAAGGCTATGGGAATTTTGCTCATTATTAACAAATGTGTAGATAATTGGCTTCTTTTTACATTAGTATTTTGGAATTGCTGTGGTTAGATCATAGTACCTCAGGGTTGGATAAGTAAATGTAGTGGAAATTTGAACATTTAAATAATCTGTATGTAGTCTACATTCTTTAATGTAGAATATAACATCCCTGGATTTTTTTTTTTTAAATCAGCATCAAAAAGTGATAGGGTATAGCTCTTCCATTGTTGAGATCATGCTGTGGTGAGGATTGCTAAAGGATTAGCTGTGCAGTTATTTCTTAGGGTTCAGCAAATGCTACAGAAACCATTTCATAGCCTCATCCGATATATCCAGCTGTTTGTCACTTCTTCCAAGGTATAATTGCAAAGACGTGATGGATCTGAAACCAGATTTTGTTCCTTTGGACCCATCTTCCATGTATCTTAACAGAATTATTATTTGGATGTTGGGTTTTTTTTTAAGTGCTTACTTCAAGACTCATAACTTGATGACAAATCATTGATAAATAGTGGACATATAAAATGATTCCCACATTTAATAATTATTGAAGTAGAATAAAAACTGATGGCATCATAAAAATGTAGGTTTTCCTTTAGCTAAGGAAAAGAAGAGAATGGTTTTGCATCTAAAAAGAGAGTGGAATGACATAGAATTTGTAGGAATGCAGTAATTTGTTCCAAAAAAAAACCTTCCTAAAAGTTGCTTTGCTTTTGTTTTTATTAGCATTTCTATAAAAATTGCTTTTCTTTGTGGTCACTATTCTTCTGATGCTTTGCCTGCTATGGGCATTGTAGTTTATCATTAGCTACCGTGTTTCTCCAACAATACGGCATCCCCCAATAGGAAGTCCCAGCATGCTTTATAGGCATAAAATCAAATTAAGCCCCTCCCCCCCAAATTAAGGCCTATATTAAACATGCAAAATGGGAGGGAATGGCAGGGGGGCTGGCCGTTAGGAAGTACTTTTGTTGCATACCCGGATATGGGGCTGCCTGTGTTGACCTCAGCGTTGGTGGGGCACTTCGTATCGGGAGACCTTCCGCCGTTGCTTTCCCTTCTCCCCGTGCTGCCGCGGCGTTTAAAGCAACACCGTGGCGTTTGGCGCAGCCATGCGCGGCCAGCCAGGGCTCCTCCCTGCAACCAGAGCCCAGCGGAGACACTCGGCTTCAGGTGCTCCTGTCTCTGCCTTCCCTTTGCCTTCGAAGGCAAAGCCAATTCTTTTAAAAACGACGCCCTACTACCGGTACGACAAAGCCTCCCCTGCCCAAGAGGGCAGCTCAACCTCACGTGGGGAGGCGAATCTCCCAGGGCCGCAGCGCAGGATCGGCCCACCCCGGGAGAAGCTCCCAGCCGCCATCCCTGCCTGGTGCCAGGCAGAGCGTGAAGAGCTTCGCCTGGGGCGCCCAGCGCAGCTGACAGGCGGGCTCTTCTGCCCGGCAGTGGAGCTCTCGCCAAGGCAGCGAGCGCCTCCCTGCCAGACCCTCCACTCATCCCACCAGAGCCGTGCGGGCTGGGCAGAGCTGGGAAAGCGAGCCGCGGGTGCGCGCCCGCCTGCCAACCGAAAGAGCCGGGCTGACCTGAGCTTGGCTTCCTTCCCAAGTCCCTCAAAGCCCGAACCCAAAGGGGCCACTGGGAGAGGCTGTCCGAGGCAATGATAGCGCCCACCCGTCAGCAGACAGGGAGGCGAGGCGACAGCAGCACTGCTTCCTTGGCCAGCGGATCTGGCGGAGAGAGCCCGAAGCCGCCTGTCCTTTCCACCCCTTGCCCAGCCCGTCCCCATCCCCACGCATCTCCAAACGCGCCGGCAGCTCCAAACGCTGCAGCGGCATGGGCATCAGGCAGAGGTGCTCATTCGGCGGGGCTCAGCTCGGAGGAGGGTGCGGCGCAGGCCGTCGCCTTGCCTCCCTGGATGGGTGGGCGCTATAACTGCCTTGGGCGGCCCCTCCCAGTGGTCCCTTCGGGTTCAGGCTGGAGGGACTTGGGAAGGAAGCCAAGCTCGGGTTGGCCCGGCTCTTTTGCTTGGCAGGCGGGCGTGCACCCGTGGCTTGCTTTCCCGGCTCTGCCCAGCCTGCATGGTTCTGGCGGCATGAGCGGAGGGTCCGGCGGGGAGGTGCTCGCTGCCTTCGTGAGAGCTCCGCAACCGGGCAGGAGGGCCTGCCTGTCAGCTGCGCTGGGCGCCCCAGGCAAAGCTCTTCGTGCTCTGCCCGGCACCAGGCAGGGATGGCAGCTGGGTGCTTCTCCTGGGGTGGGCTGATTCTGCGCTGTGGCCCCGGGAGATTCACCTCCCCACGTGGGGTTGGGCTGCCCTCTCGGGCAGGGGAGGCTTTGTCGTACCGGTAGTAGGGCGTCGTTTTTAAAAGAATTGGCTTTGCCTTCGAAGGCAAAAGGCAGGCAGCAACAGGAGCTCTGAAGCCGAGTGTCTCCGCCGGGCTCCGGTTGCAGGGAGGAGCCCTGGCTGGCTGCGCATGGCTGCGCCAAACGCCGCGGCAGCACGGGGAAAAGGGAAAGCAACGGTGGCAGAAGGTTTCCCGATACGAAGTGCCCCACCAACGCCGAGGTCAACATCCAAGCTGTTACCGCCTGCCCGCCCGAGGATGCATGGGGGGGGGAATTAAGTCACCCCCGAAAAGACGGCCTAGCCGTTTTTTGGGGGGTCAAAAAAAATAACAACAATAACAAAAATGAATTATGTGATTATTAAAGCTAATGCTAACTTTTGAAGTTACTAAAGCAGGAACAAGTCACAAGTTACAGTGAAACTAAGAAGATCACAATCATTATACAAAGTTAAATATAGCAATAGCACTTAGACTTATATACACTTCACGGTGCTTTACAGCACTCTCTAAGTGGTTTACAGAGTCAGCATATTGCCCCCAACAATCTGGGCCCTCATTTTACCGACTTTGGAAGGATGGAAGGCTGAGTCAACCTTATAGTTAAGCAATGTAACGTGAAGTCTTTTTAACATTACCTGTATGCTTGTTTTCTTATTTCTAAACTGTTCTAACCACTATAAATCTATAGCAATAATTTCTCCATGGTCAAATCAGAATGCTACAAAAATGTGATAATTCTAACTGCTGGTTGTAGGAATCCACACAGGGACGAATGGCATCATTTGTGTCATTCACACAGCCTATTTTGCTGCTGGTTGATTTCTTTCAGAGATACCGGTATTTAACATGCAGCTTTTCAATGTGTTTGACTGAGCATGTTTTACGATCATGATGAATTTGCTTTTAAAATTGAAAATTCAAAATGGTGGCAGTGGTTTGGATTTGGAAAAATAAAGTGATCGGTTTCTGTTTCAGATATTTACCCAAAGCTGCTTCAGCTAGAAGTGGTGTAGGGGAAGGATGCACATTTTGTTACCTCTGCAAACTGGCCCTGGCTATATTTGAAAATTGAGTGAGGTACTTTACCTTTTCATTTTTTCCAATCCACGAGCATGTTGGAAAGGAAATGTGAGAAAGGACTTAGGAGTGCATTGCCTCTCAACAGGGTAACTTCCTTAACTGTGACCGCATTTGATGTCTGAACGAGAACAAGAAAGTATTAAAGAATATGCATTATAGAATTACAGGTGCTTTGAACATAGGGGCAAGGATATCACTCACTGCACAAGGGTACTCTGGGCCTGAAAAGGTTGCTAATTTCTCCCTTAAATTAGAATGGATGGAAAGTATTATCAGCAAACCACATTATAGTTTAGTGCTAAGTGCGAACCAAGTGTTTTTATTATGTATTTCTATTGTGTTCAAGGGTTTTGAGGACTGAGTCACAAGGTACAAATATTTTATCTTCCTCATGAGGACAATCGTGGAGAACCTTCCTAACTGTTTAATTAATAATAATGGCTGTTACTGACATTGGCTGATGTGGAGTTTTAAATTGGAAGGTGCAGAATTGGAAAATCAGAAATAACAAGTAGCTGAAATATTACTTTTAGCAAGCAATTTCATTAATTTGTTTTGGTGATACATTAGATGGTTTGGGGGGCGGAATTGTCATTGGGAATTACATATTGGCACTAAACCTCATTTCCTTTTGGCATAACTCATATTGTTTTAAACCATTTGTATAAAAAATATACTATGCTATACTATATTATACTATACTATAAGAAAAAAAAGATAAGCTCATCTTTTAAAGACTTGACATCTTAGTATTATTTTTCCTTTGTCTTTGGCATTAGTGTTTATTACCACTCATTTGTTCTTTTGCTGCCTGTTACCCAATCATATCACTTTTCTTTGTTATATACTATGAAAATCTGGCCATTTCTACCACTTTGTTAATGTGCCAGAATCATTATAAGGGATAGTACTTGATGTAGAATCACAGCTGAGATTGGAAGTCCTTTGCTAAGCAATGTGTTTCTTAAGTGAGTCTCACCCAATTTTACAACCTTTTTGCCATGGTTATCAAGCAAATCTGGTTTCCCCCACTGACTTTGTTGGAAGCCACTGGGAAGGTCACAAATGGTGATTAGGTGCCCCAAGAACACAACTGTCATAAATGTAAACCACTTGCCAAGTGCCCAAATCATGATCACGTGACTAGGGGATGCTGTGATATGCATCAGTGGGAAAACCAGTTGTAAGTCTCTTTTTTCAGTCTACTGTAACTTTGAACAGTCATTAAACAAATGGTTGTAAGTCAAGGACTATCTGTATATGTGACTTGGTTTAACTCTGGAGTTCTACATAATCTAATGCTTGAGCTCCATAAAGAAAAAAATATTGTTAGGCTGCAGTAAGATAGGAGTGTCTTGAATATGTTAAGTAGCCTGAAAAATAATGCCTGGGCTCCACCTGTCCAATCCTATAGACCAGGGGTCAGCAACCTTAAACAATCAAAGAGCCACAAAGGTCCTAATCGGAAGCCCCCCGTTCAATTCTGGAGCCAACCAGACTCTATGGCAGTTCCCGAATCATAGAGTTTCCTCCCAGCGCAGCATCCTTTTTCCTCTACCTGTCCTAACCAAAAGCCCTATCAATTGTGGAGCTGACTGGCAACAGGGAGCCACAGCAGAGGGATAAAAGAGCCACATGCAGCTCCAGAGCCGCAGATTGCTGACCCCTGCTATAGACACTGACACAGGATGCTCCTTCTCACTGTATTGGGTTAGTCCTGCTACCAGTGGACTTGGACCAGGCCACTGCACTGTAACATTTAAAATTAGTTGTGCAGAAGTCTTGGCTCTGTGATAGGCTTTTGCTGTTGGCGTTTTGCCCAGAATGCTCTGACAAAGGCATGCAAGTCCAGCAACTCTTTTTCCCACCTAATGATTTGCTGGTACCCTTTTGAGCCTCCACAAAGTTGGACAAATAACTGTTCAAGCCTTCTGAAGTGTCAGGGGGCAATTCTCATGCCCATTTTACATGGAAGTAAATGGTTTGAATTCTATCCCGCCTTTTCCCCAGGAGCTCCAAATGACATCATACACAGTACTTCCGAAGTTTCTTACAAAAAGTTTTGTGAAGTAAATTAGGCTAGGAAGTGAGGATGGCCAGCCTCACCCACTCAGCTTCCAGGCTGAGGTCTTTCCAATCTTAGTTCTATACATTAATTGCTGGAAAGCAATTAAATACCAGTTCACGTACAATGTACTGCTATGTAAATTTATTAGGAGGCAGAACGATATACTGGCAAACAGGTTTTTCTTATTCTTAGTCTTGCAAGAAGTCAATTGAAAAACACAACACTTGCTGATAATAGATGTTTGAACAAAAAAAAGGGATTGTAGTACAAATGACAGATTCATGCTTTGGAAGTGGGAGGGCAGGCAAAACAGAGGAAAAGTTTTCCTGGCAACCACCAGTGACTCCTCAGATTAGAACTTCCATAATCAGAATTCCAAAGTAATGCCAAGTTTATCTTTGCTGCCACTTCAAAGTCAGACAGACAAATTGAATCCAGAGAATGGACTTAGAATTTGCAGAGTATTCTCTGGAAATCACAGTCTTATTCAAGCCCAAAATCTCCTGGCTGCCTTTAATTTGGAATAAATTTCTAAACATTAAAATCATGGATCACTTTCACACGAAGTAGAGGAGAGGCTTTTCATGGTGGGAGGAAAAAGTCCCCCCCCAAAGTATGCAAGCAAAAGTAGCTTTCTTTTTCTTTAAAAGAAATAACCAGGAAAACCATCATAAAATGGCTACTGGGAGTAGAGTACATCTGGTCATAGATCCTATGAGCAGATTAGTGCATTTCGAGCTTGGTTAATGTGTCAATGATTGTAACACCTCTATCAAGATCAGCTCTGAAACATTAACTTTCTGACATAATATTTTAGTACCCAAGATCCATTCATCCCAGGCACACTTTTTCCCTTTCTTACTTACCCACATCCAATCCTACTTTTTCTTTTCTCTCTCAAGTTTGCAGTCTCCCTAAGATACTCTGTTTCCTCATTTTTCCCATTGAGCTACATAGAATAAGAATAAGAATAAGAATAAGAATAAGAATAGAATAGAATAGAATAGAATAGAATAGAATAGAATAGAATAGAATATTTGCCAAGTGAGATTGGATACACAAGGAATTTGTCTTGGTGCAAATGCTCTCAGTGGACATAAAAGAAGAGATGCATTCATTGAGAGTCAAGAATCATAAGGTACAGCACTAATAGTCATAGGGTATAATAAGCAATCAAATCATACCAGGAAACAGTCAATATAAATCATAAGATTACAAGCAACGAAGTTACAGTCATACAGTCACAAGTGGGAGTAGATATATGATAAGGAGTGATGAGAAGTTTAATAGTAATGGTAGTGCAGACTTTGTAAATAGTTGGACAGTGTTGAGGGAATTATTTGTTTAGCAGAGTGATGGCTTTCAAGAAAAAACTGTCCTTATGTCTGGTTGTTCTGCTGTGCAGTGCTCTATAGCGTCGTTTTGAGGGAAGGAGTTGAAACAGTTTATGTCCGGGATGTGAGGGGTCTGTCAATATTTTCACAGCCGTCTTTTTGACTCGTGCAGTGTACAGGTCCTCGATTGAAGGCAGGTGGGTAGTAATTGTTTTTTCTGCAGTCCTAATTATCCTCTGAAGTCTGTGTCTGTCTTGTTGGGTTGCAGAACCAAATCAGACAGTTATAGAGGTGCAGAGGATACACTCAATAATTCCTCTGTACAACATCTTGCTAAATTTCCATTACTATACACAGCAATAATTCCAATTTCCTTGCTTGGTTCACTGTCAAACCTAAGCATTTTCCTTATAGGGCAGGTCTCTTTTGGGGGGGAGGAATGAGGGGCAGCCGAGAGTATTTCAGAGTGAAGGACTGGCTTCTAGCCACAACCACCTTTATTTTCGAAGGATGTCTCTCTGGCCTTCTTCCACATGGCTGTGCTGCATGGAGCTTGGGAAGGGAAGCCAATTTTCTGTGGTTCAGCCCAGAGAAAACACTACAAAAAAAAATAACCCTCTAGAATTGGTGTTTGTATAGGGATTTCCAATTAGTGGGGGCTTTTACCAACATTTCCTGACTAGTTCTTATAGCCGAGGAGCCATGATTCCTTGCCACCATCACTCTACATTTCCCAGGTTTGTTGTGGTTTTTTTTAGATTTCTTCTCACATATTATTTTTTGGAATAACTCAAGGTGGTGAATATGTCTAAATACCCTTCCTGCTCCTATTTTCCCTGCAATAATAACACAGTCAGGTGGATTGACAGACAAAAGTCAAAGTCACCCAGCTGGCTTTTATGTCTAAGATGAGACCAGAACGCACAGTCTCCTGGTTTCTAGGCTGGTGCTTTAACCAATAGAACAGACTGGCTCTCAGTTGCTTTGAGGTGTCTTCACCCCACCTCTTAATTAGTGACTGGTTGAATTTCCCCCCTTTTTTTCCTTCTCGCAAAAAGCAGACAGAGCAAATGTAAGAATGAGAATGGGACACAATTGGGCTGGACACTAGGAGAGAAAAATGGTACCATTTCCATGGAAGAACAGAATGGAGCATGGGATTTGGGATGCTCACGTAGGGGTGAAACTGCTGCTGAGAAAAAGAGGGGTGAGGCCAGTGGCTGTGTAGGCCCGATCTCAGTATAGTAGAATTAGGGTGACTGACAGCTTGGGCTCAGCTCTCATTTTTGCAATTCCTAATCAGTAAAAGCACACAGGATATTTGTGGTTGCAGGAATGATTCCCACAGGCAGGGATTGTTGTTGTGCTTCTCTAGAGAGTATCAAAATCACTTGATAGAGAAAAGTCCACAAAGATGAACTGGTTACTTTCGGTGGTTTTTTCCCTCTCTTTTCTTATCACATTACTAAAAGTGAAAACCCAAAGTGAAATAATTTTTTGCAACATAATGATTTTTATTACCTTTTAATTCAATTCATCAACTTGTCGAATCAGATGTTAGTGAAAGTTCACAGGCAGGGTGTGGTAGAAAGTGAAACCTTTTTGCTTTGTATTGAGAATTTTATTTTCTGGAAAAGTGTGTGAAGTCAAAATAGGAATAAAAAGCTTATTTTTTTCTGAGGAGGGTTTCCATTTATAGGCGTGCAGCGACTATTTTATTTATGGTAAGTTCTAAAGTCTTAACATAACGTTTCAGTAACTACCCTGGATCCCACTTAGATTAGCTTTGAGTCCCATACCACCATTTGAAACCATTGCTTTAATGGTTGGGGAACTACAGCCCATCTGTGACTAGTGGACTTCAACTCCCAGAGTTGAGCATGACTGGCTCAGGAATTCTGGAAGTTGAAGTCCACAAAGGCATAAAAGGGCCATAGCTCCCTATCCCTGCTTTAGGGCATTCTTTTTCAGTTGAAATACCTGAAGCTGTGCATAATTTTATAATCGTGATTTTCTTTTTATGTTATAGCTGAAATATTTTGGCTGTGCCGGTTGTTATAAAAAGAATTACAGTTTGAAATTCATTCTGATTACCTAATCCTGTGGAAGTTGCATCATTATTGAATGATGATTTAAAACAGAACACCTATTTGTAATTGTAATTGGCCCGTGTAATTGTAGAAGGAGAGAAAACTTGGCTCTTGTATGTTAAGTATTTAATAAAACTAAAGAAACTTAGCAGAGTAAAAAAAAAAAAAAAGATAATCTATGCAAAGAATTGATGAGTTGAAATTCTGGAAATTCTGCTTGCTCCAGAATGCCTCTAAAAGTTCATGTTGAATCTTAATATTTAACAGAATTGGAAAACTACTAATACGCAGTGAATTATCACGTTAAATTAATTTCAACCTTAAAATTTAATTAAATTGTATTTAATGTTTATCCTGGCCTTGCCTAACTTTCTGATTGGTAATCCAAGTGCTATTGAAAAGATACACGCAGACAATGTGGAATCTCCGTTTGCTTTGATCATATTGAAGAGTTTACCGAGGTTCAAGGTAATGCAAGGGTGCAGCTTGGCACAAGTAAATCCTACATTCAGGAAAGGTAGTTCCTTCCTCCTCTACATATCTTTTGATGCCCTAATTATCTCAAGGCTCCTTTCACCCAGTCCTTTCACTTTCAGCAGCCATGATAGATTGCTAGAGTGTTGAATTCTGTTTTTCTCACTTAGTGGCTACATGTTTCTGCTTAGTCTGCCGGACATACTCCCCCTCTATTAGCTCACTGCCAGCTTTAGGGCAAATCACCCTTGCTCCTCAGCACACCAAGCCTTAATGGGGAAGCCCTGCCAAATTTGTTCGGAAGGAGTTCCCTTTTTTTTTTTGTGCCGCCAAGAATCTGCATCACCATCTCATCTGTTTTTCTATCTCAGCTTGTGCTGTTCTGGCTGGTTGTTGTTTTTCCTGGCAGCATCAAGTTTCTGACTATTGTGCTAGATTTTGTACAGCACTGTTAGGATCAACCTTGTTATATTTATGCCTGGCATATGTGAATATACATTTCTTCTTGGTAGCAAGATAGATAGATAGATAGATAGATAGATAGATAGATAGATAGATAGATAGATAGATAGATAGATTTCCTATCTTTATTTTATTTACAAATAAGATGGTGAGCATATCCAACACATTTTCTTCCTTCTGTTTTCCCCACAACAACAAACATGTGCGGAAGGTTAGGCTGTTCATGGTGAAGGTGGGACTTGAACTCAGGATCTCCCATTTTCTAGCCCGAAGCCTTAACCATTACACCAATTCTTGCTTGCTTTTTGGAAGGAAGGACCTGATTACTCCTAACCAGATCTAATAATTACCAGTATAACCTCAAATTTTAGTCTGAATCAGATTTACCTAAGAGGCATTTTTGACACAGAGGGCATGCTGCATATTAGGCTAAGAAGTTGGGCTTTTAATGATTAAATCGTGTAATGCTGAATTTGGAAATTAGTAAGTTCCATGAAGTTCAAGTGCAAGTTTACCACAATAGTGTCCCAGCACGTCACATCAGCATGCAAACATGTTTGCCTATTTTTCTCTTTACTTCAGAAACAACTTACCCTACCATGGTATCCCTTCAGGTTTGCTGCAATTAGTCTTGGTAATTCTGGGTGTGACAGTCCAAAGGATAATATATAAGCCTATAATATAAAGCCTGCTTTAGACATATGCAAAAGAATCTTAGCTGCTTCTAATTGTGTGTGAAATTCTTTCCTTGCCAGTAACCTGTGTGTGAATTTTTCCAGACACGGTGATTAGGACAAGAGATTTGTGCAATCTTTGTGTAGATTCGCACACTGGGACGGTTAGAAATCTAGCAAGCTTTGCGAATTCAAAGCCTCCTTGTTAAGCAAAACAGAAACATCAAGATAACATGGTCTTCTTTTTAGAGAAAGGTATCCTTTTCCAGTTGGGTCTCTAGTTAGTAAACAAAAAGATTTCTTAGACATTCTTGTTATGGGTGGTGATGAGCAAAAGCTTTCACTGTGTTTCGTTTTGCTTTTATGATGTTTCATAAACAGATTGAAACAGATTATTTTGTTTAACTTGTGACATTTAGTAGGAAATATTTGATATATCTGCAGTATATTTTTGGCTAAATCCAAATGAGTAATTAAGAGTGGAGAATATACAATTAAATTTTTGGAGACATTGGAAAATAACCATCTTCAAAGAGTTCCTGAGGAGTCATTTGGGATTTTGCTTGTGATGAATGGCTTCATTTACATATACCCATGGCTCTTAGGCCACTTGAAAAATGGAGGAAATCCATAATTAGCGTAGATGCTACTTAAATGGCTTGGCAACACATGACAGCACTTCTGTGTATTTTCTGACCAGAAGAGCCGGGCATCTTTTTTTTCCTTCTTATGTTTGTAGGGAAAGGAGGAAGAAGTGTCTTGGTCAAAGTCCTTAGTGGGGAAATAGTATGTCAGTTTTGAGGTGTGGTGCTTATCTAGAGGAGTGGTTTGGAGAAGTGACATCAAAAGGCTCCACACCTTCATTGGCTACTCAGGATTCACAGGTTGCTCCGTGCTTCATTTAGCATCTACAGTGTCTGGCTGAGATGATGAATGATGCTGATCTGGGAAGAGACGAATACCCTGGAGAACCTTCCAGTGTTTGGTGAGGATGCGGTGGGTTTTTCTGTAAGAAAGCAAGGTAATTTTCATACAAAGGCCCAGAAGAATTTTGAGATGTTGACTTTGAGGCAGAACAAATCTTCTTGTGGAAATGGGAAGGAAACTGGAGAGAGAGAGAGAGAGATGAAACTAATTGCAGTGGATTGTATATGGTTCCTACACAACACAGGCCTGTTGCCACTTGTTTGTCTGCCTGCTAAACCTCTTAAGGGTTTGGTGGAGAGCATGTGGCATGGCAGGGCATGTACCGGTACTGTGGAGAAAATGTGTTTGAGTTGTGAAATGCTGAGTTCCATTTAAGATGGTGAACTTTTCCCAGACTAGCTGGAGATGGGGGAGTTGTAATCCAGCAAATGGCTGTTAACAGGGGATTGGAATCAGAAAAGGCTCCAAGTAGGTTTCATTAGCAGCTCACTTTTAGGTTCTGAGTGTGTTGACAATTATGTCCCTCACTGCTGCTTCATGGGAGATTTATGATCAAAGACCAACCCATTTTAATAATTTTCATTTTAACAAAGGCAGCGTATGATTGTGATGCTAAACATGTTTTAATACATCTGGATTTTGTTCAGATAGATTTGTATCATTTTGGGGTTATTGTTTTATTTTTGCCCTGGGTCAGATGGAAATAAGGGAAAGAACTATTTAATAAATAGTTTGAAGCCATCAGAAATTAGACATGTACCTTTCCATGTGCAGCCATCTTTTAACAGCAGGCTAGATCATTTCACGATAAAATATGTGTGCTGGTTCAGAATGTAAATAGTGTTTCTTATGTTTGTGACAACATCTGTTTCAGGCACTCTTAGGATCTGGGTTTGTGTAGGAAGCCAGCAGAGCAGGCAACCTCTTTTTCCCATTAGCCTGGTGTGTTCTGATGCCTCTGATATAGACTAGAACCCTAATCTAGAGGTCACTAATGCCCATTGATTACAAAAAATTAAAATGGCTCCTTAGTTATATAACTACTGCATCTTGAGATACAGAGGAACATTTCACAGTTTTAAAATAAGTTTTTTCTTCCCTCAGAAAATTCCAGGTTCTTGGATGCCCCATATCCTGGCAGAGATGAGGGAGTCCCAATTTAAACTGCCCTGAGCATGAATGTCTCAGAATATTCAATGAGGCAGTTGCCTGCAACTTTAATCAATGCTCCCTGTATTTTGGATGACTGGAAGAACATGGCGCAAACTCCTTTGGATGCTTCTGCACTCCTGAAGACTGGAGTGCTGAACAATGTCAACAACAATGCCTCTTCAGGGCCCTGGAGAGGCCTGAGGAGCACTTCTCTTTCTGCGGCTGCCTCTCATTCTAAACTAAGCTATCTAGAGCAGGTTCTCTTGGAGATTGTGGAATCCGAACGCATGTATGTGCAGGATTTACGAAGCATCATAGAGGTGAGTGCGATTAATGTGCCTGTTGGGCTGTGTACATCACTTCACTGCCACACCGTAGATACCTTAAGGTCCTCCCTTCATCTAAATTTGCCACTGAAGTCTTCCTCTAACCAAGAGGGAACTTGGTCGTCTAGACTGGAAGCTGGGAAGAACTGTAGAACTTCAAGCTGCTTTCATTTCATTTTAAAAGTACTCCCACTGTGTGTCTGGGCAGTGCCTTTATGCCTTCCTATCAGCCATGGATTTCACTGTTCCCTTTCCACATAGGAATATAGTATCCTGGCCATTTTCCCACACAGTTTCGTGGAAGACCTTTTGCCTGTCATGTCAGATTATGTGAAAGTGATGCATTGCGGGTAAATGATTTACCTCATGATTTAAAGCTCCCGCAGTGATTTTTCTGCTAATCTGCTATCAGGAATACTATATGAAAAGGAAATGGCTTCTTGATAGAAGTGCCTGGGCAGAGTGCAAGCATGAAAAATTGTCCAGTGGGAGCTATGATCAAGGGAACATAAATTCTCCCCTGAGGAGCTGGTTATCAGGGTACCACCCCCACAATTACCACAATATTGGGTCAGAACTCGTGGTGGTGGTCTGCCCTCTTTTCTTGCTTCCTGTTTTCATGATGATGCTCATGGTGTAATGTGACTTGGCAGAATTACTTGGGGAAGATCATAGATACTCAGGAACTGTTGTTGCGGCCAGAACAAGTCAGCGCACTCTTTGGGAACATTGAAGACATCTACGAGCTGAACAGGTGAGTATAACACATAGTCCTTAGAGCTTCCCTGTCATTTCAATTGTTGCTCACTTTACACAGTTCACCTATAAAGGTTCAGTCCTCTCTGAAATATAAAGCATGGCAGGAAAAAAGCTACTCCCATAAAGCTCTGTACCACCACTTCAACCCATCCAACTGAGACAGCCTTGGGTGATGCAACAGTTATTGCCTTCAGCTAGTCTTTGCTGTCACTGATTTAGGTTTCTTACTTTCCACCAGATTTAAACAACCAATCTATACAAAGAGAGATTATGTCTCCTTTTACTTTGGCTTATTAAAAATAAAAGCCAAGCTAGATGTTTCACCAACACCCAGGAATCAATCAGTTTGGTTTGGTTTTGTATATTAGGCTACTACAGAGTTTGGTACTCATGGTATGGTTTGCATATAATGATGAACCTGAAAACACGGCTTGGTATTATGTGTGAACCAGAAATGGTTCAAACAGCCTTACTATAGTGAAGAACAGCATCTTCTTACCATGATTGGCTAGAAACTCCTAGAGCAGAGAAGTAAAAGTCTTCTTTGTGTGAGTAGTAAACTATAAGGAACCAAAGGAGCAAGGGGCTGATTGAGCCCAATTTGCTACTAGGTGTTCCATGCCAACTTTGCAAATCTGCTTCCTCTCCTGTGTTTTATTTTTCTTCTTAAACTTCTAAGTCCCTAGGGCAGAAATTACCTCATTACTTTGCATCTATCAGAAACTTAGTACAGTAATTCTCAGTTTAGGACCCCAAATTTATTAATGTTAACAGCTATACTATATAAGTGGCTCCTGAGTAAGAACCAGCTGGTTGTTCAGCTAGTGTGTGTCCCCTCTTTCTATATAACATCTGCCTTGTGTTTTTGGTTCCTTTGACAGTGGTGGACAGGCTTCCCTTGTGCAGGTGGGTACTGGGCCCAAACCCATTGCATGGCCTGCTGTTCTGCATTTAATTCTGAAACTGCAGTGTATTAAGGGGTTGTTTTGAAGTTTGTCTCCAGCATGTCCCTGTTTGCTATGTGGATGTATGTATAAGTGAGGGTGTGTTTTCAGTTTCTATCACATGTTTTTTTTTAATCTTGAGTTGACTGATAAATTATTCTTTCTGTTTCAATTTCTATGCAGTGAACTACTGCAAGAACTGGATAGTTGCCACAATGACCCCGTTGCTGTGGCGCAGTGTTTTGTACAAAGGGTAAGCAGATAAAACTGATATTACTTTATGCTCATCTCTGATTGTGCATAATTGGGTGGTTCAGCACACCCTTCTCTGAACGAATGCTTTGTCACCCTTCACTGGGTTGCTTCCATTAAAGCAGAAGTCCACAGGCCCTGAAGCAGCCTGACATAATACCACTGGGAAGCTGCATTTCAGGACTTTTGGCTCAGAAACAGGAAGGGAAGGATAGGGATGGGAGTACCACATCTTTCAGAAATGAAACACTTTCTCTTTCTTAAGAGGCTTTCTTAAAATCACTAAAAGCCAAGATTGACCATCTGCTCTGCTGGGTGAAAGAATTAGCGGCAGCCTGGCGGCTGAAAATTTTGCCCAGCTATGCATCAAAGAGAACAGGGGTTAGGAATCCTTAATGCTCTCTGAGCTTGCTTGTTTTCTTGCAAATGTTTCCTTACCCAAATGTGAGGTTGGTGCTGGTTATCTGTGCTGGACATCTGGCAGAAACATTTGTAGAACGGTTGAACAGGGTGAAGTGAACCTGTTTTATGGATCTTTCTTCTCTTTTCCCAACAGAGCCAAGACTTCAACATCTACACTCAATACTGCAATAACTATCCGAAGTGAGTGTCTTTTGCAAGGCAAAAAGGGGACGTGATTTCGTGAGAACAGGGACAGCCTCATTCTCTCTATGAACGGAATCTTTTTACATATGTTGTAAAATGCTTCTGGGTCATCGCTGTGTATGCTAAGAATAGTTTGTATATCGGACAAAGATATATTGTGAAAGTATATTTAAGTCATATTCAATGACAAGGTGCCTCAAATCTTAGAGTTAACTTTTCCAGCTTGTTTTGAGGGTCAGCAATGCAGTGTCAACAGGCATCCAGATTGCTCCTCTAGATAAATTAGAGTTAAGTAAATTCAGCTATTTTACCTAAATTCCTGAGATTATGGGCAATTGGGTTAGGGAATGCACCCACATCTTTGGGCAAGATCACATGATAGTGCCCAGAGCCCTGACTAAGTGAGGACTGATAAGTAACTATTTGTAAGTCAAGGACTCCCTGTACAGCCCTCATCCTTCAGCTGCTGATTCATTGGGCATTTCTGCATAACCACTCTTTCCCACAAATACACAGAATCATACTTGGACCATCGCAGAAGTATTTCACTGCTGAGAAACCTTGCAAATTGTCCAGCACATATTTTGACTGATCAGTGAGGGAGTGCAAAACTTTTGCACTCCATCAAACAGCCCAGTCCCCATCCTTGACCTACCATGCTTGTTTTGTGGTGAGGGGTTAACACAGCCACTCAGTATGGAAACAGCAGCACCATTTCCAGTGGTACGGAAAGAACGAGGAAATAGCACTCAAGTGTTGTGACGCAAAAGCCAGTTGAGCTAGAAATTCCCCCGTGGGAAAATGCCAACCCTGCAGCTCCAGTGGG
This sequence comes from Notechis scutatus, assembly GCF_049901735.1. Lineage (NCBI taxonomy): Eukaryota > Metazoa > Chordata > Lepidosauria > Squamata > Elapidae > Notechis > Notechis scutatus. The sequence continues at coordinate 226,915,236 of NC_142009.1, forward strand.
AATACTGTCTTTGTAGCATTTTCTCTCGAGCAGCAGCTGAACTAGAAATTAATTCTGCTCAGTTACAAAAGATTGCCCCAAGACTAATAATTAGGTGGCACTGAATATACACAGGGACCTGTTAATAATTGTTAGATCTGGCCAGAAGTGGTTCCAGATTCTTTCTGTAAAAACTTTGCAGGAATGGTTGATTTTATAAATCTGGAACAATGTGTAGTTGTTGATCCAAGAAGCGGTGCTTTTTGTGGGCTTGTGTGGCAGCTGTGTGATCCCAGCCAAAGAGAAGGAGACATTAAGGGGACGGCAACAAGAAGTAATTTGGCTGCCGCTGGTTATCCTCTGGCTCATTGTTTTATCCCCTTATTGCAGTCCTTCACTTGCTACTTTGAGCAGATCTGTCACTGCATCCCTCAGAGAATACAGGCAGTTGTCTTCTTTGATGCCATTCATTGTGTATCGGCTTTAACTTTCCAGCTCTGTGGCAGCTCTGACTGAATGTATGAGGAACAAACAACTGGCCAAATTCTTTCGGGAAAGGCAGGAACAAATCCGGCACTCCTTGCCCCTTGGCTCCTACCTTCTCAAGCCTGTCCAGCGCATTCTCAAATATCATCTGCTTCTCCAGGTAACACAGACTTTCACAACAGGTTGCTTACGTTATCTGATTCTGAAGCTTTGGAATCTGTTTTAACTTTTTTTTAAAAAGTGTGAAATGCAGTCTGCTTATTTTTCCTAAAATAGTAATAGCTACCTCTACAGTACCCTGTTCCAGGAAAGGCCATTTCTCCCTTAAAGAAGTTTTGGTTGATGTGGTATACACATGGCGATATGTAGAATTAATTTCTACAATAGAAAGAGCTGTGATTCATACCCCCCATTGCTTCTTGATTGGAATTCTGGAACATGCATTACATGAGACTTGAAAATTGAAAGATGCATTTGATCCAAACGGCACTTGACCAGCTGCTACAGAGGAAAATGGATTTAGTCATGTAATAGCAATCTTCTGCGTATCTACCAGTAGGTTTGTGAGCTCAAGTCAAGATTGCTGGTCTTAACCTAGAAAGCTCTGCAGAGACCATCATTTACAGCAGGAGTGTCAAACTGGATTTCTTCAAGGGCCAGATTAGCATTGTAATTCTCCTCTGCGGGCTGGTGGAGGGGAGGCGGCAGCAGGGGAACAGTGAGGGGTGAGGGTGGGGCGGATGCCTCCTGCACCACTCTGCTGGCTGAAAACAGGCCGCGTGGCCTGTTTTGGGCCTGTTTTCCGGCCAGTTTTGGGCCTGGTTTTTGGCTTAGTTTGGGCCTGGTTTCAGCCAGCAGTGCTGCAAGAGACCTTAGAGGGTGAAAATGAGGCGCAGGGTGGCCGCATGCAGCCTGTTTTAGCCACCAGAAGCACCGCAGGCCAGTCCTTTGATATTTCCAGGATTTAAGCATCCTGACCTGCGGGCCTTGAATTTAACACCCCTGATTTACAGGATTGACTCTTTCCTCTGGCCTTGTGAGTTCATCTTGAGAAGGACTGCTGAAGCTTCCTATCCCATACAATTAAAAGCATGGTACTCAGAGGTGCACCTTCTTGGTGGCAGCCTGCATTATGAAAGATGCTGCCTCTACCTGTTTGCCTTTTGCAAAGCAGTCAGGATCATTACATACCAAAGAACTTTTGGTGCTAATGATGGACCTGTAATATTCTTTTTAAGTTGATTTGTAATTATCGTATCCTACCCTATATTTCTTATAAATCACCTTGAAGAGAGCAAGTATGTGATTAAGGCACCAGGCTAGAAATGAGAAGCCAAGAGGTCTAGTTCTACTATAGGCACAAAGACATCTGGGTGATCCGTCACACACTCTGACTCCTAGGAAGCAAGCAATGATGAATCACTTCTGAAGTCTTGCTAAGAAAATTGTAGTGACTTGTCCAGGTAGTCATCAGGAGTCAACACTGACTCAAAGGCTCCAAAAGAGAGAGAGAGGGATTATATAAAGATTCTGAAGAAAGAATATATAAAAAGAAGGGTTGACTTCTCATTGGAATCAAACTTATGTGAACCTACTTAGAATGGTATGTATTGAAATGTAAGAATTCCTTACCTGTTTTCCAGACAGGAAGGCAATCTGGTTGAAACATCAGTTACCCCACTGATCACTGGAGTTGATTTGTTTTCTAGAAAATTAATAAATACCTATTGAAAGTTCTTCACAGAAATGCATAATGCTCCAGGCTAACTTTTTGAGTATGCTTTTCTCCTAGGAGATAGCAAAGCACTTTGACAGAGAAGGAGATGGCTATGAAGTGGTGGAAGAGGCAATTGCCACCATGACTTGTGTAGCTTGGTACATCAATGACATGAAGCGGAAGCATGAACATGCCGTGCGGCTGCAGGTATTGAGAAAGGAGTGTCTTGAGCCTGATCTTGCTTTCAATCTGAAACATAGATGGTAGGTAGTTGTAGTAGCTTCAGTGTAGTAGGGTCAAATATGTTCATCCCTCTGAAAATTCAGGTGCTTACACAGTTCTAAAGAAACTCAAATATTCATGATACGATGTAACCTTAGAATGATGTAACCTTAACGAGGAAAAGTAAAGTACAAATGTATAACTGCTGTCAAGAAAATCAGAATTCTTTTCTTTAGAATCTCCCATTTCCTTTTCTTTTCCCCTTATATTTTTTCTCTTATTTACTTTTCTTCATTCTTCTTTAATTCAAAATATGTGCTGATTTTAATTCTGTTGAAAAATTTCTTCAATAAATTGCTGTAAGATTCAAGCAACTTGTTAAAAAAAAAAACCAGCCCAAATATTTTCTCTGAGCTCCTTCAAATGGTTCTTGATAGACTTGCAAGCTTTTCCAGTCTGCTGTCCTCCAGTTGTTCTGGACTCATTCCTATGACCACCCTTCCCGGCACATTTGGAAAATCACCAGGATACTGGAGGGCTAACATATAAAGGCATTAAATTTTCCCTTGACTTTACAGGAAATCCAGTCCTTACTTATCAACTGGAAGGGCCCAGACCTGACAACTTATGGTGAGCTTGTCCTAGAGGGCACATTCCGGGTACATCGTGTCAGGAACGAGAGAACATTCTTCCTTTTGGACAAGATCTTGCTGATAACTAAGAAACGGGGTGATCACTACATATGCAAGAGTCACATTCCAGTAAGCGGGACATCCTTTCTGCTTCTCTTTTGCATTAGAAATGGGTGTTTGTTTGTTCTGTTCTTTTAAAATGAGATTGAGAATTTGATAACTAGGCCATCAGGATGAGATAGAAGAAGCAAGAAATGGTGAAAAGACTGACCTTTGTTGGCTAAAATTTTCTTTCTGACAGCTGAAATTGATGTGAATTTATAATGCCCTGTAGAGGCCCACAAGACCAACACCTCTGCCAGGATGGGTGTTTTTTCCCCCCTTCCTCCAATGCTGCCTTTTCATCACATGCAGCCCTTTCCCCATCTAAAAAGCCAGAAGTGTAAAAACGAGGCTTTTCAAAACTCATACTCGGTGGAAAGGATAAATTTGTTGTCCTTGAAAAAAATGATATTTATTTGTTATCTGCTGCCTATCTCACTATGAGGCTACTCGAGGTAGTTTACAATAACGAAAAGGAAGAAATGAAAAGAGTGTAAACAAAAGTAAGATAATAGAACAATAAAATAAACTATGAAAAAGAACACAAGAATACAACAATGTAAGAAAGATGGATGAGTAGACAGCAGAAAACAAGAGGGGGCAGGTGGATCAATGCAGCAGCCACCTCTGGGTATATGCGCGCACACACACACACACACACACACATATACAATGCAGATACACACGTGTGTGTGTGTGTGTGTCTTATTTGCATTACTGTAGAGATGGTGAAGGCAAAGTTAAAGATAATTGCTGTTCTAGATGAATATTATTATTAAATTGTTAATTTAATGATTAAACTAGTTAAGTATGTTATTGTTATTTCCTCCTAGCCAAAGATACCCTTCTCCAGCCCTTCTTTGAGTGTCCTTGGCTTATGCTTCAGTACTATGCAAACTGCTTAAATGTAGTGCAAAGACTATTCCCAGCCCTAGTGTAAACTCTCTTGAGCTAAAGGACCCTAACCCTTTCTTTTTCTGCACTAACAATACCACCCCATTTTAAAAGGACATAACACCCACAACAGCTTTTTAAAATTATGTACAAAGTAAACCTGGCCGTGCACTTTTTTGGCCCAATAAAATAAAGATAGCCTTAGTGTCACTTTTAAGTGTTATTTGTCTGGCCTACAGTGTTCCTCTCTGATGCTGATTGAGAGCACACGGGACTCACTTTGCTTCACGGTCACCCACTACAAGCATAACAAGCAGCAGTATAACATTCAGGTGAGATGAAGACCCATTGATATAATTAGTGCGTGGACGGTGCTTGGTGAAGGTGATGGGCTTGAAGCTCAGGCTGGACAATCTGCTTGCAGCAATGTTGGCAGAAGTGAGGGAATTAGAAAAACCCGCAGAAAAGGCTGAGAAAATAAGTAGTTATGGGCTTCTGTGTGGCAAATGCAGGGATCAGACTGTGTTTGAAGAAAGAAGGTGTAAGGTAAGCAATAAAAAAACCAGCTTAGGGTTGGAGTGCAGCATCACATGATAAGAGCACATTGAGATAATCAATCCATAGGAATGAAATTTGAATTATTAAATGCAGGAGAAGGTAGGGTTGGAAATAATGAGCAGATATAGGGGGGGAAATGTACGCTTTAAGCAAAAACAGCAAAGAATAGGAAGATTCAGAAGGCTGAACTATGGTAGGATCACATGTACACCAACTGCCTTTCAAACTGATGGAGTGTACTTCTGTTACCAGGCCAAATCAGGAGATGAGAAGCGGGTTTGGACTCACCACCTCAAGCGCCTGATCTTAGAAAATCACCATGCCATAATCCCTCAGAAAGTGAGTGGGTATTGTTTCCCCTTTGCCCTAATGGTCTTAGATACCAGAATTTTTCTGAAGCACTTTGGTCACGTTCCCTAGGTGTTCTGCACTAGAACTCCCATTGTCCCTAGTCTATCTGGCCCTTCGGATTTAAAGTCTGATGGCCTGGAGGACACCATGCATATTCTCAGATTTTATCAGATTTTGTGCATGTAGAAGGGAAGTAGTGAGTGAGAAGGGTGATACCTAAATTTGACAAACAAACAAAATAGCACCTAGTGAAATCATTGACCATGCTGGCTGGGGTTGTTGGGAGTTCAGTCCACCTGGAGACATCTTAGTCATCCTATGTATTTTTTCCCTGAATCCTTTTAGTTATATTTACCCTCTTTACAAATCTTTGAAAGCCCAATGATAATTTCTAAACATAAGAATTCTTCTAAAAGGGATGGGGAATATATCTGTGTGGATGTTGGTGCTTAACTGCATTAAAGGTTAATGCCTGGAGCAGGAAAATTTGTCCTTGTATTTTTTATTTTATTTTTGCACATGAAAATTAAGTGGAGAGAAATATGTCCTCTTCACTCCCTGTCTCTCCTTTGGCGATGACAAAGGGTTGGAATATCTTTATTTCAATATCATAGCTTTGTTCCTCTGTTTGTGAACCTCAACCACTAAAAGCAATTCTACCTTTTCTTCAGGCCAAAGAAGCCATCTTGGAAATGGACTCATTCTGTAAGTTTTCCCTCTTCTTGTCTCAGATGTCTGTTTCCTGTTTTATTCTTCCTGTCCATTGCATCATCAGTACAAGCAGTCGATAAATTTATTATAACACCCCATCTGGAGAGGTTAAGTTCAGTATTAAGGGTTAGATTATTTCATTAATTTGAGGGAATTTTTACAGGATGGAAAAAGCAATAATAAACAGAATGTGAATCCATCATCCCTTATAGCTATTCCAAGTTCTGTCTCCTGTAATTTACCGGTAATATCTTTGTCACTGTCTTGGCTTCTTTGTATGATGTAATATTAAGTGGATTAAGAGTAAAATGGTACTTGTTCTTGTAAATCAGGAGGTAACATGGGCTTGTGTTATTTTTAAGACCCAGATCCAGATAGTATTAGATTTCCATTCCCTCATGTGTCATTCTGGTCACACATAACAGACATAATTGAACATGCGTCTACTCCTTTCAGATCCTCCTCACTTCAAATACAGCCCTGAGCACTTGAAGAAGTCCTTATCATGCCAACAGCCTGAAGATATCCTTAAACGGAATCGGTCTGGACGTCGACAATCAGGTAAATTGTATGGGGGTTCAGGTATGGGGATATGCAATAATGTCGAGAAGAAATTGTTGCTACTATGTCCAGGGAGTGAACGTTGCAGGTCCTGCTGCTGCAAACTCTGACCAGAAGACAATTGTGCAAAGATCTCTGGAAGGTTTAGATTACAGGTAGCCCTCGACTTATCACTTAGCGACCATTAAAGTTGCAGCCTACCTGCAAAGGGAATTTATGACTTGGATTCAAAGGTCTAGTGATCAGGCTCCCTCTGTGGTCACATGACCAAACTTTGGATGTTCAGCAATACGGCCATATTTATGACCATTGCAAAAAAAAAACAAACCATCACTTCTGGGTGTTGGCAAAACTGTGCCCATAGCAAACCATTGGTTTACTTAAAGGCTGGTGCAGAAATGTTGTAAAATTGTGTCAGTCACATGACTGACCTGTTTTACAAGCATTACAACTTTCAACTGTAATGGGCAAGCTCCATTATAGTCATATGTCAAGGATTACATTTAGAACTTTTTATTTCCGTTAGTGAATCCTCCAGTCTGTTTTGGTTTGGGATGTTATTAGGCTTTTTTATATTTTGTTCTAGAACTCAGTACAGCTGACAGGGAAGTTTCTTTTGCCAAGATCCAATGACCTCTGGCACATCTCCTAGACAGAGCAGGTGAGGAGTATAGATTTGTGTATTTTGGACGCTTCCCTGGGAATTTTCCCTTGATGATGGGGTACTCTTTTATCGCCTCAGTTTCTGAAGCATGGTGATTTAGCAGTTGAGATGAGGTTACTAAAATGAGTTGGGGTAAAGTGCAATTTTACAAAGAACAGAGAAAAGATTTAGAGACACTATGCCAATGATCTTCAGCAACAGGCATGAGCTTGAGAATGGCCCACAAATCTTTATGGTCTCTCAGCTGCATGGTTTGTCCAGCAGTGATGTGTCATACATCGTTGTACAGGCATCATTGTACATCGTTGTACACTCAACTTACAACCACAATTTAGTCCAAAATTTCTGTTGCTAAATGTGACAGATATTGAGCTTTGCGCCATTTTATGACCTTTCTTGCCACCAGTTTTTAAATGAATCAGTGGAGTTGTTAAGTTAGTAACCTGGTTGTTAAGTGAATCTGGCTTCCCCATTGACTTTGCTTGTCGGAAGGTTGCAAAAGCTGATTACATGACTCCGGGACGCTACAACTGTCACAAATGTGAGTCAGTTGCCAAGCGTCCTAATTTTGATCATGTGACCATGAGGATGCTGTAATGGGTGGGAAAAACAGTCATTAAGTCATTTTTTTAGGGCCATTATAACTTTAAGCGGTCACTAAATGAATTGTTGTGAGTCAAGGACTACCTGTATTAGCTCCAAAAGATGATCTTGCAGTCTGTTGGGAATTGGAATGGCCAGAAGTCCTTAGCATATCATGTGATTGTTATTAGTGCTGCCTAGGAATTTCTTACTAAGGTTTGAAATTAGACCATTTAAATCGAGATGACACAATATTTGTCTGCATAATATCTGAGATGAAAGATAATCTGGTCCCTGAACAATCTCTCTTCCATCTCTAAAAACAAGGATTTAGCAGCTTGCATTTTCCGACATTGTGAAGAATTAGAATGGGAATAAATATCTTATTCTTGTTTTGATTGGTTTGTTCTGCAAAACTAATTGATCCTAATTGAATATATGTTGGAAACGGGAGACTTTTGAATCAGGACGGATTAATTTCCTTGGGAAAATGGTGATTCAGAAAATGTTAGGAAGTGGTGAATTGACCTGGGAAGCTGCAGGTTATATCCATAACTGAGCTAGCCAGAAATGGAGGGATCCAGCAAGTAAATTACCTCAGAAGTAATTTTTATTTTTTGGAAATGGAAATGTTTGGGCTGGGCTAGTACCCTTTAATCTGTTCCAACTCATTTCGGGGTAGGGGGTGGGTAGGGGATGTAAATAAAATTCCCTCTTTTATGAGATACTTTTTATTCCTCCATAATATTTGGGCCAAGTTTCTGTCAAAACCCAATGGAACAGAATAATTAGATAACATTTATTACATAAGTGTGGTTGTTGTATTTTGACTGTCATACTTTTGAGGCAACTTTACAGGGCCCTTACAGGAAATGAGCATGTTTTGCCTCCCATCTTTTGACCGAAGCAGCTGCTAAGTTAAGTTACTGGGCCCGTTTCCTCTCTGACTTGTTCCAGAGCTTGGTGTATTGGAAAACCTGCAAGTTACTACAAGACTGGCCAAGCTGGTTATGTTTTACTGAATGACATTTGGATGTTGTAATTTCTGTTTCAATATGCATGAGTATCTAAATTCCATTTGGGCCTACTCAGTCTCTTTACCTTACCCAAAGATGTGTGTGAGTCAAGCTTAGTTCAGTGCTCTGATAAAGGTATTGCAAAAGTCTTAACGTATAGATTTTAATCTTTGGTGGATGTGCTAGTGATAAAGGAAGCTGGCCCTTGTGGTTCAGCAGCCTGTGTGGGAGGGAGGAGAATTTTCCCATCATGAGATGATTTAGGCGAGCAAATTTGAATTTATCATATTTCTAGAATATTAAAGGAGGCTTAACATTGATTATTTTAAGAGTGACAAACCTATTGTCCAAAGGAACCAGTTGCCTTATCTCCATGTTTAGGCAGCAGCAGTGGTAGTTGTTGAATTTTTATTGAAAATTCAACAACACTTGCAGATGCTTCCTGTTGATTCTGGTTCTACCCCATCCTGAGCATGAAGCTTTCTAAATAAGGTGGGGCACCCACATATCCACATCAGGCTCCCCATATGAGAATTCTGGCAGGATTCCAGCAGTTACCCTCATTTAAATCATGAGTCTCGAGCCAAACTTCCAAAACTTCCAAATGATTTATAGGGAGTTAAAATGTCCGGCATTTCCTGGGTGTAGCCCTGAGGCACATAATTCATTGTCATTCTTGACCCTTGTGTTCCCCCACCCCCTGGGTGTATCGTAATTCGTATTCTCCAATGGGACACATCCATAGCCAAGAGTCATCAGTCATGGTCTCCAGTTAGAATTTTGCACGGCAGAAACTTCGGTCACCTAGTAACTATCTTTGAAAACTACTTATGGAATGCACTTTTGGTTTACAAGCAGCTGCACTGCTCCCTCCTCCCTTTCTGTTGGCAACTCTAAAAAGACCATAGAAATATTTTGAGTTGACAAACTCATCTTCAAATATATAGATGACAGGATTCAAGAGCCAGAGGGGGTGAAGCCAGATGATGTAGATCAGTTCTTTCTGTCACACTTCTAATCATATGAGAACCTCATGTGTGGATAGAACTGTTAAAATCTTGATTATCTACCCACAGTGACAGTTTCAAGAGGTTGATGGGCTTCCAGGGTAGAATGCCAGACTAAGCAGAACTCTGTTTTTTTTTTTTCAAAGACAACAAACATGGCCAATATAGGAGCCAGTGAAGGGATTGGGTCCTCGGACCTTCTTTTCATTACTGTGAGAAAACAGTAACAGATAAAAATTAAAGCCAAACAAACTGTTTGGCAAAGAAATGTATGAGCACTCTACTTTTCCATGCGTGAGCTTCCTATCAATGAGAGCTCCTTTTTATAACTTTCACTTGATGGAAAACAAGCATTGCACAAGAGGAAGGAAAGCATTCCTTTGTTGAGTATTTGGCAAGCTTTAAATGCCTCTTCATTTGGTGAACCGTTCAGCTAAAACCACTGGTGCTAACATCTTATGTCCTGTTCATAGAACCATACTGTGGCAAAACCAGTGCTGAGAAGCTCTTAGATGGACTCCACAACTCCACAGCTGCGGCAGGTCCTAAAAGTCGCAGAAAATCGGGTGCGAGCTCCCTTTAGTTTGGCATGTGGGTCTGCATCCAGGTGGTGTGGAATGGAAAGCAAAGGGCTGGAAAGCTTCCGAATTGGGTCCAGCATTTTTCTAGTGTAGTTTTGCGTGCATATTTGTGGCTGAACATACCTCTCAGTCCCTACCAGCAGGTTTAAGGTAGTTCTTACTCAGAGGGTTATGCATCCAGTACTTCACCACAATTGAAGTGGTTAATTCAGGTGGTCCTTGACTCACAACCATTCATTTAGTGATCAAATTTACAAGGACACTGAAAACCATGGCTTGTGACCAGTCCTCACACTTATAACCATCAATCACAGCATCTCCCATGGGCATGTAATCAAAGTTTGGGTTTTTACAACAGTTGCAACATCCTGGGTCATGTGAGATGGCCATTTGCAAGCTTCCCAGCTGGCTTCCAGCAGTCAGTCAGCGGGGGAAGTCAGATTCGTGTAACAATCACATGGTTCATTTACTGCAGTGATTTGCTTAACGGCTGTGACAAAAGGGTCATAAAATCAGACTTGACTCACCTCACAATCTCCTTGCTTAGCAATGGAAATAATGGACCTAGTTGTGGTCATAAGTTGAGGACTACCATACCAAACCTAACACGCTGAGAATTCCATTTTTCTCTTTTCCCTTTTTTGTAATGAGCAATTCTAGTTCTTTTGACTTTTCAAGATATAAAGGAAATGTTTCTTAATATATCAAGAACCCAAAAAAAAGGCCAAGCAGGGCTTTGAGCAGCTAAGAATGTAAAGCTTGACATTGTTGTGCACAAAGTTCTAGCCTTTTTGTTCTTTCAGGCTTTGCCTCTCCCACCCCCACCCTCACCCCCAAAATCCTTTTAAAGTTGTGGGTCTTTTAAACAGCAGAATGAATCCCTCAGTACAAGGAATGATTAGAGTCCCGCTATGGCATCGGCCACAGAGCTCCTTTGCCCTGATCCCGGGATGGCCTGTCTCCTGGGTGCTTAAGGTTATGTAGTTTTCCACATTGGAACCAGCCTTCATCCAAGGGCCAATTGCAGCGGGATCAAAGCAATTTGGCAGGAAATAGTATTTCCCATTGGAAAACGGAATAAACTTTCCTATATGTCAATACTGAAGTTGATGGCCCCATTGCACAAATATTCTTTCCCACCTGGCCATGGAGTTCTGTATCTCTAGGAACATTGTACTTTGGGCTGCCAGAGACAACAGAACCAAGGTCTCTCCTCTCCTTCCCTCCCTACTCCTCCCTTCCCCTCATGCTTATCTTGTGGAAGGTTCTCTACAAGGTCAGTATTCCTTCCAATCACTTAGATGCTCGCTAGATCTAGAGGCAGCCATGGGGCTTTCTAGGGAGCATAGCAGAGAAGATAAGAATCACCTCATGAAGACAGGGAGAGATCCCAACTTGCATCCATGGGGGGAAAGAGGCTCCTTGTTGTCCCACAGCAGCAGCAAAACTCACCACCTCTGGCTTCACGAAAGAGGACAGCGACTTTGGCAGCCTCCTTTTTGGGATACGGAAAAGAGGCCACTGTTAGGACAGTCATTTTCCATTTCCTTCCCATCTCACAGGCAGGACCCAAGCTTGTGGGGAAGAGAGCATTGTTGGCATTAGGTATTCTGACTGCAGAGTAGGGCCGAATTGCTTGAGGCTATTATTTTCGAGCATGTGCACGTGCTCACATAAGCCTTGTGATGCATTAAGAGTTCTGAAATCCAAGAACCTTTTGACCACTTGCCCTTTGGTTCACTTAATGCTGGTGGCTTAGAGAAGGCAATTGATGGTACTGTCTGAGAGGCATGTTCCTTGCCACCTGCAGGACGCTGGGGTGGTTCTCCACTTGGGTGCTTTAAGTTGTTGTCTTCTGGGCAGGCTGAGGCTGTGGGCTCTAGTTGGTGTTGGTGCTTTCATCCTCTGAAATGTCTTGGGTGCTCCTGTACTTGACACAGCTTCATTCACGCACTGATCTTGGAAATGTTGTTTTTATCACAGAGCCAACGAAACAGATCCTCAAGCAATTGAGTGACAAAGGTAAGGAAGCATTGCCTTTCCCCGTCTTCCCCAGAACTGGCTTGTAAATAGAAGCCATTTCTCTGTCATTAGGCAAAGTGATTAAGTTGGTGGTTTCTCTCTAGAATCTTCCCCACAGAATTGCTTTTACACATGGTTCTGGCAGCCGGCTTTGATTCTGAAGGATTCCTTGGCCTCTGATTGTTAATGGTGGGCATGGCCAGAAACATGATGATGTGGGGAGGAAGGAGTGGGGCCTGGATTTTCAGTATGATTTTTGGGTGTGCGCGCGTGCGTGTGTGCATGTGGAGGCAGGGCTTGGGGGGGATTGAAGAGACAACAGTGAATTTTGCCCTTATTTACAGAGAGGAGGAAATTGCATGGTTCCCAAGTAGTGTTTTTGCTGCCATATTTTGGCAACACTGTCTGGGGGTAGTATATTAGCTGTAAACAAATGGTGGAGTCAGGCACAGCTTGTGGGCTGCTGCACTCGCTCATTTGCCATTTTTTTTCCTCTTTCTAATTATAAGTCTCTTGTTAACGATCAAAGTGACTACCGAGATATGCCTTTTGCAGAAAAGATACATATATTCTTAAAACTTGCATATCGTTCATGTCTTCTGATTCTATGTGCCCCCCACCCCCCATGGAAAAGGGACACAGTAAGCCAGATGCATAACTGAGCAAGGAAATTAAACTCTGCCTTTTGTCCTCTAACTGTCGCCTTCCTTCTCTTTTTTATGGGCTGCAAATCTTCAGTAGGATTAAAGGTAAGATTCAGAATTTTTTGAAAAGGTTGGAAGACAGCTCCCCTTTTAAAGGAATGAAAAATCATGGGTGCCTTTTGGTGAGCCCTCAGTCCCTTAAAATACTTCTTAAAGGTTAATCCGACCTGCCAGTGGGAGGGCACTTACTTTTGCCCTAAGCCTAAGCCATGTTCTGTAGCTCTTGAAGAAATGGAACCATGGAGGAGAAGGGAAGAGAAGTCCTGCTGTCATAGCATCCCCTTGCCAAGACCTTTCTAAAGGACACCCTTGCTTACCCTCACTTCATATAGCATGCAGATAGTGATGGAGCCCTTCTGGAGTTTGGGGAACCCCCACAGATCCCCAACAGCTTATCCCAAGAGGAGGATCAGCAGACCCTTCCCCAGGAATCTTCTGAAGAGGTGGCTGAAAGTGATGGCAGTGAGAAGGAGACAGGGCTCGAGGAAGAGAATGGAGCTGAGGAGAAGGAAGAGGAAGAAGAAGAAGAAGAAGAAGAGGAGGAGGAGGAGGAAGAGGAGGAGGAAGAGGAGGAGGAAGAGGACAGGCTGGTAGGAACGGAGCAGGTGTCAGACTTTGCAAGCTCCTTGATGGCAGTCCTCCATTGCTGGCACTATCGGGCCAATACTTTGCTTTTCTCCTGGGGCAGCACGGTGAGGTGCCTGTTGAGTCTCTGCTGCGTCTCCTTTCTGCATGTTGGCTTAGTGCATGGCTTAGGCTGCGCTCCCTAAAATCTTCTAATCAGTTGGAACTGGACCAGGGGTTGGAATAACCAACTAGGGCCTGGACACTATCTCCAAAAGAGAAGCACTGCATGTAGGGCTCTTAACTATTAAGTGGCGCTACCAACTGACTTGGCATTTTACGCTTTCCATACAACCTAACTGGATTTGCGCTTGATAACAAAAGAGAATTATTGGATCAGTTTGCTTTGTCTCTGTTGAAAATCCATTTTTGATATATATATTTTGTCATGTGCAAGGAAAGTTCCACTACATTAATCATTCAGTAATGAGACAATGTTCACCTTTAAGTTGTCCTCTTGACAAATCCCATTCCATGTGCTTTTGGACCCTTCCTTGGATTCAGTACTGAAGGCATATATCATAAAGCATTGATCAGCCTGCAGATTAAAAAAAAGATTGAACTGTACAATTGCTAAATGTAGGATGTAAAACTGGCTACAAGCAGAATAAAGGTTGGTCTTAATGGCTGGCTGCAAACTACTTTGTGCCTGGGCAGCAGGTCAGCTGACATCCCACTGACATATGTTCTCCTTCCATTTGCTTGACTTACTGTTGTGTCCAGTGTCTGGAACATTAGTCTTGGGCCTGCATAGAAACTTTTGATCATTCTTGAATATATTTCAGTAGCTGGAGTACCTCTCCCCCCCCCCCCAGTTGTATACATGGGAACATGAATAAGACTAAGTTACACCAGAATGGTAATAGAGTCTGAATAGGGATATTTGGCTGCTCTTGTCTGATAATCCAGCATAAACACAATGATTCTGTTCTCTGAACCAACCATTTAGTCCTCTAACAAGATCATTGCTATTTTGGTTCAGGGCAAGGGCCACAAGACACAGGAAGGACCCAGACAAGACCACTCTTCCAGCATTAGAGAGAGGATTGTGGAGATTGTGTCATCTGTGCCAAAGGTAGGTGAATGCTGGGCAGATAATGCAGCTCTGATCAAAGCTTAGCCTATTAACTATCTCTGTTATTTGCATTATGTACAACACCATCTGGTCGGCAATTTGTGTTGGCCACAAGGGATGCAGCATGTAAAATGATTTACCTTTATATACTGTATTCAGATGAACCAAGGTGTAGATAAGTACATTTTTATGGCTTTGAAAATTCTGTGTCAAAATTAACAACTTTGACCTTTGAAGCACTTTCCTAGTAGCTAAATAATGTCGCATATTAGCAGTAGCAGTTAGACTTAAATACCACTTCACAGTGCTTTACAGCCCTCTCTAGGTGGTTTGCAGGGTCAGCATATTTCCCCCCAACAATCTGGGTCCTCATTTTAGTGACCTCAGAAGGGTGGAAGGCTGAGTCAATCTTGAGCCGGTAAGAATCGAACTGCCAAACTGCAGGCAGATGGCAGGCAGCAGAAGTAGCCTGCAATACTGCACTCTAACCACTGTGTCACCAGGAGTCATAATAGATAACCATCCAACTGTCATTACAGTAATTTAATTCAGGGAAGAATGAGTGAGAGACAGTTTGGTATAGTGATTAAGGCAACAGATGAGTTTTAGTCTTGCCTAAGGCACAAAGCCAGCTGTGTATCTTGGGCCAATAGCACTCTCTCAGTCCTAGGAAAAAGGCAATGGCAAATCACTTAGGAAAATTTTGCCAAGAAAACTTTAGGGACTAATAGAGTCAACACTGTTTTGAAGGCACAAATCATTGTCATTGAGATTCTCTCTCTCTCCATCTCTTTTCTCTGATTTTTTTCCCCAGGTTCGATCACCTATTGAGCTTGACAAGGTATTAGACATTTCTTCACAGAGGGAAGAATGTCTAGAAGAGAGCCCTCAGCATCCGGATCTAGATCATCATGGGCTTCTGGATCAAGGTTCAGATAACATGGAGTCTGCTGCAAATGTAGAAGAACTGAAGCCTTTGAGCAGTGAGGAGGAAGAGGAGGGAGAGGATGGTCATGCACCACAGTCCAGCAGCATCCTCCCCTTTTCTGTGCTAGATCAGGCCAGTATCATTGCAGAGCGCTTTGCCAGCAGCCTCTCCCGTCGCAATAGCTTGGTCCACGAGGAAGGGAAGGGCTACCTCACACCAAAGATGGCCAGCCGGAGCAGCAGCATTCTGAGTTTGGAAGGGGGCGAAAAGGCCGAGTGTTGCAACAACGGCTGCACGACTGTGGACTCTCAGAGTTGCAGCATCCTGCAAGAGCCCTCTGCTGAACCCTACAACGGTGCTTGCAACGGTGCAGTGCGGCCTGGTCTGGTTGAGGACCATTCTTCTTGTCGACGGAAGGAATCGATGTTGTCCCACCAGGACCGGCTGCTGCTGGACAAGATCAAGAGTTACTATGATGATGCTGAGCACCAGGATGCTAACTTCAGTGTCAAGCGGAGGGAGAGCCTCTCCTTCATTCCCAAAGGGCTGGTGAGAAATTCTGTTTTTCGGATAAACAGTCTTCCCCAGCCAGAGCCTGGGCAGGAGGTGCTGAAGAGGAAGAGACCGGCCCTCTTGGACAATAGTGTAGCAGGCAAGGCAGCATCCTTGATGCATTCAAATAGGCCTGGTGCTGTACTCCCGCTTCCCCATTTGGAGACGACCTGTGAGGAAAATCCAATGCCTATCACTGAAGCAGAGTTCAGGTCACCTTGTGAGATGATTAAACTCTGGGAGGAGATGGAGCAACCAAAGAGGACGGAAGACTGTAGGGAGCGCAAAGCAAACGGGGGCCTGGGCCAGACTGAGTCTTATTTGAAAGCCCGGCTAGGAAATCGGGAGAATGGCTTTGACTTTCATGAACCACTTCTTATCCTGGAGGACGAGGATCTTGGGGACATAGTAGAGGAGGAGCCAGTGGTGCCCCCTCCTGAGAACAAGGCTCCTGTGGAGCAGACCATGCCATCCGGATTACCCTGGAAAGCAGCTCAAGAGTTAGGGAGCTGTGATCAAGACCAGAGTTTCCCTCAGATGCCCCCTCACATCATGCAGCTGGCTCATCTCACGGAGGCTGAGCTGACAGAGAAAGTGAGGAACAAAGTCTACCAGTTGGCCCGCCAATACAGCCTCCGAATTAAGAACCAGAAACCACCCATGCGTAGGCGACTTGCTGAAGTAGAGGAAGAGATGCAGAGAAACACCTCCACTGGACAACAGGGAGTGGTTAAGAGAGAGAAAGGTATGTATGACCAAGAAGGCATTTGTGGCTATTATCTTAATTATAGCAATACCTAGAAGCAATGGTTGCTGAGAAAGAAAGAAAGGGAGATTATTGCTATTCGTCTGTTCCACAGGCTTGCCTGTCCTTACCTTAATGAAAGAAAGAAAAGACATTTTGCTCAAAGAAATGCTTTGCCTCTAAAAATTGTAGGCAATTGATCTCTTAGTGTATCATATTATGAATTTACTTTTATCGTACCTTTTTGTTTTAGTAGAATTCTCAGGCAGCTTGCAATATTAAAATCCTACCATATAAAAATGTAACATGGGGAACATTAGCACATTATAAGCAAAATGTTAACAAAATTTTTCCCTTGGCAATAGTGTAGAGTTTTGTCATTGCCTTCTATTGGGATTTCTTTTTGCCTTTCCAGCCTAGCTCAGATCCCCAGGATTTCGTTAATTAATCCTGATTAAATGCTAACCAAACCCAACCCGGTTTAGCTTTTTGAGATCAGCCAAGCTCAGTTAGGAGTTACAGGTAGTCCTCAGCGTATGACCACAATTGGAACCAGAATTTTCATTGCTAAACAGGTGGTTGTTAAGTGAGTTTGTGCCATTTTATTATCTTTTTTTTTTGCCACGGTTGTTGAATGAACGAGTGCAGTTGTTAAGCAAATTATGCAGTCATTAAATGAATTAATCTTCCTCCATTTTGGAAGCTAGCTGGGAGGGTCATAAATGGTGATCACATGAACCCAGGATGCTACAACCAGCATAAAATACATGTCACTTTCCAAGTGTTTAAATTTTGATTACGTGACCTTGGGGATGCCGCAATGGTTGCAAGTATGAGGACTGGTCATAAGTCACTTTTTCAGTGTGGTTATGACTTTGAATAGTGGCTAAATGAATGGTTGTAGGTCAAGGACTACCTGTATCACATAGTAGGTCGAACAAATAGCCTATTTAAAAGCCAGGTCATCGGGGAAATACCTGCCCCTATCTCTTTGAGAAGGGACATAATGAACTAAGATAGCAATAGCACTTAGACTTATATACCGCTTCATAGTGCTTTACAGCCCTCTCTAAGTGGTTTACAGAGTCAGCCTATTGCCCTCAACAATCTGGGTCCTCATTTTATCCACCTCGGAAGGATGGAAGGCTGAGTCAGCCTTGAGCCTGGTGAGATTCGATCTGCCAAATTGTAGCAGGAGTAGCTTGCAGTACTGCACTCTAACCACTGTGCCACCAAGGCTCTAGATCAGGGGTGTCCAACCTTGGCAACTTTAAGACATGTGGACTTCAACTCCCAGAATTCCTCAGCCAGCTTTGCTGGCTGAGGAATTCTGGGAGTTGAAGTCCAAGTCTTAAAGTTGCCAGGTTGACACCCTGCTCTAGATGCCACAGTTCAGGAAATCCTGGAAACTCAACAGTCTATGGAGATGTCATTTTGCTGGCAGCAGCATGAAGAACAAGATCTCTGATGATGGAGCAGAATAAATATATTGAGGAAGGATCAGACCTTTCAACATGCTGGTCTCAAGCCATTTAAGATAATAGTTTGCTCCCAGCTTATTTTAAAGCTTTAATTGATTAATTTTGTGGACAGGGATTTAGAATGACTCATTTGAAGTTTTGTGCATAATATCCTGCCTTGAACTGAACCCAGAAAAGAATTCTAGCCAGGGATTAAAACTGCAATAGGGATCTGAAAAAACAGAACTCTAGAAACATCTTGGATTCCTGTTTTGTGTGTCATTTGAAGCTTCTAAATATTGTTTAGAATCCCCATAAGATTGTATTTCAGGTTGTCCTCGACTTATGACCACAATTGGGACCAGAATTTCCATTGCTATCCTGTAAATACATGATTTGTGAGTGCACCTCCTGCTAATTAGGTAAAAGTGTTAGGTTGCAGGAGAATGAGCTTCCCAATTCCATTGAGTGGATTGGTTCAATAAATCCCCCTCTATTTGCCCCAACATTGCCTTATTCTGACTTTTTTTTTTTTGCTCAGGCCAAAAGAAGTCTCCCTTGTGTCTCCCCAACTATGAACAAATTGTGCTTCAGGAGGCTAGCTCACTGGGCCTTCTTTCCTCTTCCTCAACATGTCAGAAGTCCCCTAAGCGCTTCTCTTCCAGCAACAGCTCCGTCAGCCTATCTTCCCCCACCAGCTCCTACACCCTCTCTCACAGTCCCCTCAGCCCCATCATGACTGAGAAATTCGACTGGCCCGACGTACGGGAGCTGAGGTCCAGATATTCCTGTCAGGTGGCGATTGAGAAATGCAGACCCCCGCTAGTCAACAGAAGTTGTTCGGCACCTGAGAAAATGGTAGATGATGCTAAGATGCAGGCAGAATCCCAGGGCTCAAAGGTGATTGCAAAAACAGACGTAAAAAGCCAGCAATGGGACAAACAGAGCTGCAGGAGAAAGTCCTCTCTTGATTCCATCCCCAAGGGACTTGTCTGTGATATGCCAAAGGAATGTTGTGTCACAGCAGAGGCATCACTGGAGAACAACCAGCATGTGATTGTGATAGAGAAGTTGCCCGAGGGGACTAATAAAGCTAAAGCGGATGAAAGAGAGCCACAGATTCTCTCCTCTTCAGACCAAGAGAAGCTTTCTCCCAAAGAGTTGGTGGAGTGGTACAAGTCATATCAAGACTCAGAAGAACATCAAAGACATGAGGGCGATGTTCAGGAAGCATGGTGGGAGAAAACCAGCAGCCAAAACAACCTGGTAAAAAACTTAAGAGAGAAATTTCAGACCCTTAATTCTACCAGCTGAACGCCCACATCTCTTGTTCCCGTGCCATTAAATTCTCAAATCTCCACCTCTTCTTGGATTACTACTCAGAATTACTACTTGCCTGTTCCACATCATGCTTGAAATTTCTGGGAAGGTGCAACTGCCTCAAACCGAGGTGTTTTTTTTTTAAATGCTCTCTTTAAAGATCTGTGAACTTGAACATGGATCTGACATGCCACTGACACTGCACCAGGCAGGATTATTGGGCAGAACTCTTAATACATTTAGAAAAATCAGGGAGCTTCCAGTCAAAGCAGAGACAATACACATCAATCATCATTTGAATATGTACCTCCCTTCAGGAGGTGGTATATTTGGAAATTTTTGCTTTACAAAGCCAGAGCAAGATGTACATTGCTCAGTCTCCTAGGAAAATAAGTTATTGTTCTTTAAGGGTTTTTTAAAAGAAATTTTACTATGGCTTTGGTTAATTCCAGGCCTCTCAGCTTAGGAATACCCAACCTAATAGAGTTTGTATTTGAATCTATATGCATTGTGCAATAACCACTTTTGACCAGTGAATACAGCTTTGACCTCTTCAATGTTGCGGGTGGGATATAATTGGGGAAGTTTGCAATAACTGATTTTTGTACCACATTTCCTATGCACAAAAAATGCTACAAAGTTGATTGGCAACTCTTGAAATCAATGATCTCCCCAAGGCGAGCAGTACCAAGGACTGACACTGGTGTATTAATCCATTGGGGTTCTAAGCCATTTCAAGTCACTTCATTACTTCATTTTAGCCCATCTTCTTAGTATAATTTGTCTTGCATTAAAATACCTTTTGAGCAAAGAAATCCTATGAGGTAAGAAGTTCTCTTCCTATTCCAACATAAGGAAATAAATGGTAACCACTCCAAGACTGAGATATTTTCTTTCTCTTTCCAAGGCAAGTTGACAGTTTGCATCCTACGGATCCATAGCCTCTGTCATAACACCACCTTTTTTTCTCTGCCATTGGAGCATTGTTGTTTGAGAAGCAGTGGTTGTGAATCTCTTGCAACCTGATGATGGAAACAAGATTGGGTCTTTCTCTTTCTTTCTCTCTCTCGAAGCGCAGAGTTCTCTGCCCTTGCAAATCTAACCAGTCTTGTAGCCTTTGAAGTTCTCTTCCCAGTATGAGAAGAATCTAAAGTGCAGTTAGATTATTTTGGCTAAGAGTAAATGCCGCCTGAGAAGTAGTTGCATGTGGAATTGATGCCAACTGTGAAACCACCAAAGCTTCTGAAGGGGATAACATGATCCTGAGTTGTGTTGGTGGATCTTGAATCACCTGTAGAAAACACCCAGTGAACTTTTGCACAGGAAGCATTTCTTCGTCACAGAAACATTAACATGTACCACAAAACACCACAACTTAGTAAGGTATGTTAGCATCCTTTCCTTTGTATTGAGATAATGGATCATTTAAGTATACTGTTCCCATCGTGGTTTAGGAAGACAAATTACATACATACACAAACCACCACCACCACCCCCAAAAAAATCACAGAGCCAGGAAAAGCTTATTGGTTCATTTATTAGAAAAAAAATGTTAAATTGCTTCTGAAGCACATTCTGAAGCTTTAGCTCTTTTCTCTGGACAGTGGAAGCACATTGGAAGCAGGCAGAACGTGATGCCTAGCTGTGGAAAGAGATTAATTCCAGCTCCCAGATCCCGTAGGAGAGGCCTTGGGCTACTTGGCACTCTGAAGTATATGTATTCTGAGCCTGATCACATGACATTCCCTTCTAACATGTGCTGACTTGCATAATTGGGATTGTGAAAAGCAGTTGAATGAAGAGGGAAAAGCCCAGATAAGATAAGGTTGCCAAGCACCAGGCAGGAAATGGATCCTATGGGATAATGCTTTTGGTCTGTAATAGGTAAGAGCCTATTGCTGTGAGTCACAGTCAACTCTACCCAATGCCTACAAGCTGAGGGATTTATAATGAGTTCAGAAACCCAGTTCATGACAGATTAAACAAATAGGATGGAAGAAAATGCACCTAAGGAATACAGCCGCTCTCTATAAGCAGGTAGTACAGTGCAGGGCAGTGGTCCTCATAAAGCAGGAATAGCCTCAAAGAGTATCTTAATCATATTTTTATTTCAGTTATCTGAAAATGGGCAGTGCACTACCAATTTAAACTCAGGAGTGACAGGTGAAAATGTCCTCCAAAAAAGCAATGATGATGGCACTTCTCTCTTGCTGTACATATTCCCACTGAGTGCTATAATGTACAAGTGAAATGCATTTAAGCAAAATGTTCAATAAAAAGTCTTTTGGTGACTCTTCAAATGAATTAGTTGAGCATATGCCAATCTTAAACAATACTTTGAATATAAAAACAAATTTGCTGAATCTGTATTACTCCTTCCCTGTTGCCTGAGAATAGCTTTATATCAGGTTAAAAAAAACCACCTATAGTGAAATTACAACCCCATGCTTCCCTTCTTTGGCTTAACTTGATATGTGCTCTAGTAAAAGTGTGCTGATTAGAATAACTTTTTTTCCTATAAGCATAGATTGGAAGAGCAGAGAAGAGCACTTTCTTCCTGTACCCTGATATGGATTCAAATCATAAATGCCCTTAATCCAGAAGTGACTGGAAATAAGCAAACTTGATTTCTACTTGACTGGAGGGGGCTAAACCACAAATAACACTGCTCAATTTGATGAGCCCATGTGCTCACAATGACTGGTTTATTTGACCTACAAACCCAAACTTAAGTTTGGTATTTTATGAGGCCTTATATAAGGTTAAGTAGCCGTCATATAAATTAGTAGCTTTCTGTGCCTCCTAAACATATACTGGGGGAAAGTTGGCAGTGATGCTTCAGAATAGTTTTGGAAGGGAAAGTTCACAATGCAGACCATTATATTACTACTTTTTAAAAATAAATTACACTAGTATATCAAATGTAGTTTCGATCTCCCCATTGCGTTAGTAAGAGTTTATTGCCTACCCATTACAATCCAGGCAATTTGGAAGAGCACAGCATTTTGAGATACAACAAAAAGGAGCTGAAGAATCTAAAACCTTGGTTCTTTGGACCTATAGCCACACTCACTGCAATTTATATTAAGCAAAGAGATGGTTCCCTCTCGAGTATTCTTTTTAGCTGTAAAACTCGAGTTACAGCATCCTTTCAAAACCCAGACCTTTCTGTGCATGGTGCTTATTGAATTTGCTCACTCCAGAAGCAATCATGAAATGTCCCTAGGTTAAGGCACTTTTAGAATGGTCTAATATCATCCCAAACCAAAAATACTAAGTTTAATGAGCCCTAGGGGTTGGATGTTGAAGAGATAATTAAAGTTTGGCCAGCTTTGTAAGAACTGAAAATCCCCATCAAGAATGGCACTCTTGCCAAAAGGCCATTGTAGGAACATCAGTCCCACAGGCTTCTTAAACTCTTAATACAATTGGATTTCAAAGACTGTTTTCCAATAAGCAATTCAGCTGGGATGCTCTTTGCCTTTTTGCGCTGAATTCGTGCTTTAGGTTAGGGGCTTGTGATACTTCATAGAGGGTGAGGAGTATCTATTTTAAAGAACCATTCACAAACACACCACAACAGACATTGCTGCAGAAGAGAGAAGCTGAGGCAAGCGCATGCTCAGCACAACATGTTCCACAAAGGAACAACAGAAGAGCCATTTGCTTCTGGCAAGCTGAGCCAATACAGGACAGATGTTTTTAGAAAGCTTGTAGGCAGGCGTGGCACCTGCATTCTAGTTGCAATACTTTGCCATAAAGAATGGAATTAATTAGAATCTCACTAAATAACATGGAGCAAAACCCAGCACAGATTGGTTGCAAGTTAGGCCCACTGAACTCTCTATATTTAGCTGGTGGGAGAAATGCATAAGTTGTATTAGCTGGATTGTGCTCGTGGTGTTCTGTAGAAATGAATACGATTTATTTCCTGGGTGCGTATATCTACAAACATCTCAATTCCAAACAATTTAGTTCATAAGTTTGAATATAGATAATTTAATTTTCTGGCTATACTCTGAACCTACTATGAGTATCAGAGGATTTTGCCTGCAATTTATTGGGTGTAGACTGAAATTTACTGGGTGTAGAGTTGAAAACGTACTGTGCTTTATGACATGAACAACATGTGTGGTTAGAATGCAGCTCTCCACAACATGAAGCATTTGGCCTCCAGAAACACCATCCTGACAATCTAGCATGAATGCTGAAATAAGCCAGGAGCTGGATGAAGGCATGCTGCCTTTGAGAGAGGAGGGAGGGAGAGGGGGAGAGGGGGAGAATATTAACTATCTAAATTCCATGTGATGATTCTATGCCAACTGGAGATGGGGAAATTGGCTTATAGAATCCTGAGCTTTGGTAGTGATCTGGCGATACAAAGAAAAGGAAACTGCTTCAGGACTGCACACTTTTTTTTTCATCATCTTTGGCCTGATAGAACTCCGCTCCACTCCTTTTCTCTGTAACATTCCTGAAACACAGCATTGTTCTCTTAAATAGTATTTTTCTGGAGTGATGCCCATTTGGTCAGACATCCAAGAATATGCCTCTCCCAGCTCTGTTTTGGAGAACACGGCTTGACGGTCCTGAAGCAAGGATGCTGCTTTCTTCCCTGAAACATTGGCTTTGTGCC
This sequence comes from Notechis scutatus, assembly GCF_049901735.1. Classification (NCBI taxonomy): domain Eukaryota; kingdom Metazoa; phylum Chordata; class Lepidosauria; order Squamata; family Elapidae; genus Notechis; species Notechis scutatus. The sequence goes on from NC_142009.1 coordinate 226,939,365, forward strand.
ATCTGGGGAGATGTGGTAAAAAACGAAAAGGAAGTGAGATCTGTGTGGGGAACAGTGCTGGGAGGTACCAGGGATGTCCAAGGAGAACCCGTGCATGCAGTTTTTCACTATGCACCTTAGCACAAAGGCATCTGACTGAAGCAAATGGCTACTTCTTTTTGGGAAAGAAGCTGAATCTCTTCTCTTTATCTTTCTTGGTCAGGTTCACATCTGTGGTGGTGATGGGAGGCAGAGGGAGGCTCTGAGCCTTGGATTTAATGCTTTGGGAGTCAATTATTGCTGTGCTGAATCCCAGGAGCCAGGTGTGCATCTCATCCTGTGGAGCCGGACAAAATGGAAACAAAAAACGCAAATAAACAAAAAACCAGGATTACCCATTTCAGTTGCAAGATCAGCAAAAATGCTGTCACTGATAGATCAAAAAAATTAGAGTAAGAAATGAGCTTGTATTTAATACATGAATCCAGTAATTTCCTCGCAAATACTCCAAAACCAATGTAAAGTTGTAAACATCCCCCTAAGGAACTAGAATACGAATGAAAATTGAGGGTTGAAGGAAAACAAATACTAAAATTGAACAATAGCTAAGAAATTAGCTGCAATGAGAATGACCAAATTATATAATCCACAGAGCAACTCTAGGCACACTTACCTAGCAGTGGGCCCCAGTGGAATCTACTTCAGAAGACCTACTTTTGACTGACTGTCTTATATATGAAATCATTTGTTTATTCAACCTGCTTTTGAATATGAAAAGAAAACCTTAAAAGAGACTCTTCCTGCTTCAATCCCTAGAATGAAATTATGTAAATTTATTTTATGTTCTTCCTCTGCTGATGCAGGTCCATAGAATTTGCAGGTTTAAGAAGCCACCTGATGTTTTTCAAGCAGAAAAATGGGCTAAACTTATTTGAAATAAATGAATATACTCATTTTCTTTTTCCAAAGCTTCAGAGAATAGAAAAGTAGAAAGCTGCCCATATTTGGTATCATCTGTTTATTTACCAAAATACAGCAGCAGTCTGGGGGAAGAAAGCAGGCAGAGAATCATTAACAAAAGGAGCAACACCACTCACTTGAGTGTTCTCTTTCCAGAGCTGTTCCTTGATAACCAGCTCCAATCATTCATTCAGAAGTTTCCTTTTTTCTTCTCAGAAGAAAGTTTAAATCTATTTTGCCTCCTTCCTTATTCAAGTAGACATGTCCGATTGGCTTTGACAGTGTCAATGTTAATTGTTTAGGCACACCAAAGCATTTGAAGAGCAAAATAATAGCAAGGACCCTTAATCATGCTATACAGTCCATATTTCAATATCTGAGAAAAATATGCAAGCCCTTACCTCATCTTTGCCATGGAAGAGCCATTCGCTCCCATTGCTGAGTCTGCAAAAGATAACAATTTGAAAATACTGCATGATACATATTTTGGGGGGAGGTAGCATGCTATTTGCACTTCAATTGTGCAAAACTCAGCTGGAGAATATAAATATGGAATGTTGCACAGTTTAACAATCAAACCTTTAAGGTCTTGGAAGATACAACAATATCTGATTCAGTCATGTCAGTTTTAAAGGCAGCAGCCATTCATTGTCTTTCCTCAAGAAACCTGCGTCTGGCAAAGCTGTATAGAATCTACAACCAGCAGCAGCAGTGTTGCATGGGCAAAATGCTGCAGAACAATCTTTCCAAAATGGCTGAGCAGGAACTAAAATAGCAAATGTGGCTCAGCGTAAAGGATAAAGATATAAAAATAAGAGGACCAAAATGGGTAAAAATGTCCTTGTTTGTTATGAAGGTTGACGAGGGTAGAAGAAAAGGGATCTTTGGAAGATACTGACCCCAGGGTGAAAGGAGATGTTGGGACCTTTGAGAAAGGGGCTAAAAAATGAAATTTGTATTGTTACCTCCTTTTTAAGGCATCTATGGGGGTGACCACATTTGAAATATTGTATCTAATTGTATATAATTCTGATCATAGTACCCCAAAACAAATATTGATGAGCTGAAAAAAGTGCAGGGAAAGACAGTAAAAATTATCAGGCTGCAATTCTGCGAGGAAAGATTATAATATTTGGGTAGGTTTTTTAATTAATAAAAATGGAATCATGGATTGTTAAAAAAAGGATGAACACAAATATTTTTTTTTGTTCCCATAACAATAAAAATAACCTGGTGAAGCCTATGTTAGAAGATATAGGATAGCCAAGAGGAAGTTCTTGATACGTCATATAAGCTATGGGAACTGCCACTGCTATCACATAAAGAATGATAATTAATTTAAATGGTTTTAAAATGAGATTCGACATACACAAAAAAAAAAAAAAAAAAAAAAAAAAAAAAAAAAAAAAAAAAAAAAAAAAAAAAAAAAAAAAAAAAAAAAAAAAAAAAAAAAAAAAAAAAAAAAAAAAATAAGTGCAGTTTAAGGTTTAGATTGTCTATAGGCATTATGGTTACATGCTGCTTCCAGGATCAAAGGAGAATCAGAAAAATCAGCAGGAAAGTCATTATTATCCTTGTATCCAGCTTCTAACTGTCCATGTGGGGAAGGAAGCATTGGATTAGACAGAACTTTGATCAGTTCCAACGACATCTTTTTTTCTAAAATTTCTTTTAACACATTTGTTTTATTGCTTATGAATAAACATTCTCCAGGAATCAGGACTGTCAGAATACCTTTTGTTCAAAAGCATGCACCTGCATAGTGTAAATGGTATCCACTCTCTGATAAAACATATTTTTAATTAGCTTTTTTGGCGGCTGAGCCAGCAGTGTGCAGCCGCCGCCAAAAAAGCTAATGCAATCCTAAATTGTATTAACAGAGGGACACAGTCAAGATCAAGTGAGGTACTAATATCACTCTATAAAGCCTTAGTAAGACCAGACCTAGAGTACTGGCATCCAGTTTTGGTCACCACATTATAAAAAAGATGTTGAGGCTCTAGAAAAAGTACAGAGAAGAGCAATCAGGATGATTAGGGGACTGGAGACTAAAATATACGATGAACGGTTGCAGGAACTGGGCTTGGCTAGTCTAGTAAAGAGAAGGACCAGGGGAGACATGATAGCGGTCTTCCAATATTTGAGGGGCTGCCACAGGGAGGAAGGGGTCAAGCTATTTTCTAAAGCACCCGAAGGCCAGGCAAGGAATAATGGATGGAAACTGAACAAGGAGAGATTTAACCTGGAAACAAGGAGAAACTTTCTGACAGTGAGAACAATCAACCAATGGAACAGCTTGCCCTCGGAAGTTGTGGGAGCGCCATCACTTGAGACGTTCAAGAAGAGATTGGACTGCCATTTGTCAGAAATGGTGTGGGGTCTCCCGCTTGGGTGAGGGGTTGGACTAGATGACCTACAAGGTCCCTTCCAACTCTGATTATCTGTATCTAATTTGCAAGGTTCAAAATGAACTTATACTAAAAAGTGTACAGAGTTACCCATAATTCCACCCATAATCTTTGAGTGCAGGCTCCAAAAAATTGGCTGACAAAATATAACCGTTAGTGTGACACAAAAATAAAATACAAGTGAAATTATATTAATTTATTTCCCTCAATTTGATCTAAAGCAGCTATTTTGGTCAGCCGAATCTACTCTTAAACCTGAGTTGTGGAAAGCAATCCCTTGCATGCTTTTAAATTATGGGTGAAAAAGTAGTATACCTTTGAGTTTAGCTTTATGACAGTTTATGCTCTTACAAAACAGTGGGATTTTCTTAGAGGCAGCCTGCCATACCTCAGCTTGAAGACATGTTTCTTCTTCTTGTAATCTGCAGCAACTTCACAGAGGGCATTCTTCAGCCAGAAAGGCTCCTCTCCGTGGTAAGGCACACCTAAAGCCAAGCTCTTGGCATCCTTGTAGAAGGTCAACTCACTGTTCCTGAGCACGCAGTATAATGTATTCCAGGACCTAGCCCAAAGGAAGAAATAGGCCTTATCATGGGAAAATCAGAATAAGTTAAGGAACCAAAACTTGTTTTAACAATAGTAGAAAATAAGCTTCACTCCCTCCGATTGGACTGACTTCTGATTAAACGTGGGGCAGGTTTGCACTACATGATCCCCACTTGTCCATATTCAGAAGTCAAATAAATAACGTTTGTTTTATTCTTTTCCAGCTAATTTCCTGAATAAGACAGTAGGGGTGCTCTTGCTGAGCTAGTCTGAGAAAAAAATGGGAAATTTCCAGATTTGCTTATTTATTTTTTAAAATGCTATTAATTAAATAAAACAGATTATTATTGGGCCAATATTAAAGATAATTTATGAAGAACTGATCAATGAGTTTAACAAAACAGTATATATGGCCTTTTGTAGATGATGGCTGAATCTATTAGGGTAGAAGCCTGGAGGTTTCAAACTTCCTTTCCCAACAGCCTTCTGGGTATTCACACCTTAATTCCACCTCCTGCTTTTGGGTAGGGGCTTGGTAGTTGCTGCTGCCATCAATTATTTTCTAAAAGCATCAACTGCCTAACCCTCTTCTTCCTTTTGGGCAATTAAAAGGTCAATATATAAAAGATGAAATACTGAGCAGGGGGCTGGATTAGAAGACCTCCAAGGCCCCTTCCAGCTCTATTCTGATTCTGATTCTTCTATAGTATCAGCTCCTGGCCATATGGCACAGGGGAGTAGTGACTGGAGCATTCAGCCATTCTTCTCACTGCTGGGAGACAGACCAATCTCAAAGGAGATGAAACTTATTTATGAAATTTATCTGCAGTCCATCTCATGTCCAACGACTCTGGCGATAAAAATCCAACTTTATTTTTAAAAAAGATGTAAAAACATGTAAAATGAAATATATTTTTGCCATTTTACATACTAAAATGCAAGCATTCAGTATTGCAGAGGATAACTTGCAGAGCTACCCAAATAGCAATTACGTCACTGAAAATTTAATTTAAAAAAAAAGAAAAAAATCTAAAAGAATATCTTACTCAAACCAAAGATGGTAATGATTTGTTCCCCCATCTCTGGGGACATGTCATAAAAAAAAAAAAAACACTGATAGGGCATATTTAGGCCATAGTTGCAAGTAGGGAAAGGTCCATAAAGTTTCTGGGTAGATTTAAGTAAAACTGGAGGAGAGTTTGGAGAGGCAGGTGAAGCGATGCAGATAATGTTTTTTAAGAGTCTGATATAAACCTATGGATTTTCTGCCAGATATACAAATATAATTTTGCTCATAATTTATCTCTATGTTTATAAACAAAACAAATCCAAGAAATGCATCATGGGTTATCAGCATTTCTCATCCAGAGGGAAGAAAAACTATATATCATTGCCCCTATTATTTCTTACAACTTGTTACATTTTTAAATAATTTATTTTTAAAAAATAAATAAATAAGGGCATGATAAAAAGAGTCTCTATTGGGGCAAATGGTAAGATACATTTCTCGGCAGGAAAAAACTGCTATGAAGCTATGAGCAATAATTGTGAGAGTAAAACAATTTATTTATAAAATGCTACGTTTATGGAAAGAAAACACATTCATATATACAGTGTTTAAGTTTGAGTAAAGGAAGATAAATGTATGTAGTTACACATTCTATATCTCAGTTGAAAAATAAACAAACCCTGGCAGAAGAGATTTTAAAACATACTGTATCGGAAGAAACAACAAAGGCCATGACAGAACAGAAAGATTCCATGATATAAATTGCCCCATTTAGATGTTTAGGTAGATCAATACTGTAGTAGCAATAACCTTTGTGAGACAAGTTAATGAGCAGGTGAAGTTGAATCTAAGCAGTCATGTAGTTAAAGCATTTTGGCTTTCAGAACATTTTGATGAGGTTAATATGCTTAGCAGGTTTTAATTTTTTTAAAAAAAAATACAGCCTGATCTTTATTTTCTGATGACATAGCAAAAATGCAATGGCATTTTCCGATCCTTCACTATCATCTCACAATTACAATACAGAAATGGCTTCCCAAAGCAAAGCTGCCAATATCTTGCCTTTCTGGTTGGCAACTGTGACTTAAGGAATTGTGACATCACTAAACATCTTTGGTACAGCTGCCTTTATCCACAAACTCATACTGAGGAAAATTTCGTGCATATCATGCTGTTTTTCACTATGTTTTTAAAATGCAATCAGGAAATATAAATGTTTCTCTTTTTACACAGTCTCCCCTTCTGACACAACTAAAACTTTGGAGATATATTTCCATCTGCAGGCTTAATGATATTGGTGCTATTACTTATACATATTTATCCTTTGCCCTAAAATGCTATGAATTCGAGTGCAATATTGAAATTCTTCCAACATGGGATTTGAAAACAGACCAGAAGCCAGACAACAATTATATGTACCTGTTGGAAGCCCTCTTGTTAGGTGCCTCTAGGTCATGCTTTCTCCCCAAGTAACCCTCAAGTTGTACACTGTGAGTTCTATCCATCTGTGCCGGGAGGGTTGCTGTCTCATCAATCTCACTCACAGGGTTCTGGACCACTTTAAAAAGAGATTCCTTTGTGGAAATTTCTTCAGTTTCCACATTGATGTCTGTCTCAGGCAGTTTGTCTTCAGGCAGCTCTTCTGGTGCTATGTCATGACCTGTTTCATCTTCTTGTGCCTGCTGTAAACACGAATATGAGAGAAAGTTGAAGTAAAACCAGGAGCAATGCTGAAATTAGGGGTTAAGGATGGCCCATGCCATCCCTCTGAAGAACCTAATTCTCCACGTTATCCCAAATAGGTTGTTACGATTGTACACTCATCTCAGACAACAAACAATAAGTATATTTCAGAAAATTCCCCCCTTTGCCTGAACTTGATTCATATGGAATATTAGTCCAAACATGAGAATTGTTTAGGCTTTCTTTCTCCTTAGGACAAAGGTAAAGGTCTCCCTTGCACATACGTGCTAGTCATTTCCGGCTCTAGGGGGCGGTGCTCATCTCTATTACAAAGCCGAAGAGCCAGTGCTGTCCAAAGACTTCTCCATGGTCATGTGGTCGGCATGACTAAACACTGAAGGCGCACGGAACTCTGTTACCTTCCCACCAAAGTGGACCCTATTTTTCTACTTGCATTTTTACATGCTTTCGAACTGCTAGGTTGGCAGAACTGGGACAAGCAATGGGAGCTCACTCCATTACGCGGCGCTAGGGATTTGAACCACTGAACTGCCGACCTTTCTGATCTTAGCCACTGAACCACCACATCCCTTCCTCCTTAGAATACTGGATTGCAATATGGTGGATTTTAAATCAGGGTAGAAGTACTTAAAATATATTCTATTCCCAAAGCATTTGTTCCAGATATTATGAAATAATCTTGATTCTTTCTGATAATCCTTGAGTAGCATGAGAAATCTTACTATATGAGAGTAAACAAGCTTGTAGTTCCTCCATATAGCAGCACTGTTGCTCTATGACTGAGCCCCCATTTGCATCTTAAATATCATAGAAGAAAGAGGTTGCTTAGATGTATTCCTCATGACACTGTCTTCATCTCATTCTTGCCCCTGACTGAGAGGAGCCATCAGTAATTTCCAATAGCCTGAAGATTTATTAAATCTGATCAATCAGGTATCCCCTAGGACGGGAACAGCTGGTACTTATGAATCAGTTCAGGTTGGTGCAGCATATCTTTTCGCCTTGTGCCCAAGATACAACGCTCTATTGTAATTTTTTGTGTTTTCCCTCTATGGAAAGAGGAAAACACCCACAGCAGCTCCCTGCAGTCAACTTGTGGTGAGCTTCTTCATGATTAACTCACCTGAAACACACTCATGCATGCTAAAGCAGGAAAGCCATCTCCTGTAGACCTTTGTGGCGTGCTCGTGCGCGCACACACACACACACACTTGAGAGAACTGCTTCATTTTCCGTGCTTTCTCTCCTCAGTTTTTTGGTGAGCTTTTCTGGAGGGTAGCTTCATGCAATGTTACAAAAGACTTGAATGGTTTCCCCCCCCACTCCAATCAGTTTCCTATGAATTTGAGGGGGTTAAAGCATCTTTATATTGGATGTAGAGATTAGTTGCTTTTCAGTGTGGTAGCCTTGCGGATTAGCTTTCAGATTAGCTGCCAACTAGGAGGTGCCTAATGAGGTGATCTGCTCATGTCCCCATCGGCTTTCTGTGGGGGTTTTGTTTTCTTCTGCTGGAAGGGTAGAGGCATATCCTTGTACATTTGAGTGTTTGTGCGTGAAAACAAAAAGTGGCTTGTTTATAAGAAAGAGTGACCTATGTACAGCTAGCTGACCAATGAATGTTACAAATGTGATGCCTTATTTTATTGGCAATTAAACTAATATATTTAATACTTTTTATAAATCTTGGACTGGCATTTTTTTCCAGGGTATACACACACACATACCTTATATCTATGTATATACACACACATTCTGGAACGGGGATTTCCAGAAGTGGTTTAATCTACAGTTTGCATCTCTAGGTTGACAAAACGAGGAAACTGGGCATTGCAAAAATTTCTTTCTGTGCTTATATATTTATTATGTCTGCCCTCCCTTTTCAGAAGAAATCTTAAATTCACGGGGAAACTCATTTTCCTCTCAGATATACAGCTGATATTCTGAAAGATAACATTCTATTAAATAACACTAGACTGCTATCTCTTGCATAAAGGAAAAAAGGTCATGCACATAAAACTGAATAAAATTTAGTTGAGAGCCTTTGTAATGCTAATCCTCTACACTGGTTAGTTTGAAGGCGCAATCATGTAATTGCACTACCTATATTGTAATCTGTACCACACATTTTTACTGACTAGAGGTTAATTATAGGTATCAAAAATGCAGTTCTTTTGATCCTAAATTACACTTGTTCTAAGATGGCTTCTACAAAGTCTATAATATCAGTGGGAATGGAATTGAACCATTTTAGGCTACTTCAAACATTTGGCTTCCTAAACTCATGGTGGTGCCGGGACAAAACAGATATAATATCTAGCAAAAAGGGAGAGAATTCTTGTTTAGAAACAAAATGGCCCAGAATGCGCTCTACTTGCTATTGGTTAAGACAGAGGTGTCAAACTCTAATTCACTAAGGGCCGTATGAGGGTTGTGTTTGACCTTGGGGGCTGGGATGGGTGTGGCCAGGGTGGGTGAGGCTATCACTCGTGTCAGGGTTACCTGTGGTGGCCAGAGTGCTCTGCCATAAAATGGGCTTCCGAGCTCCGTTTCAGCTGCGACAGCCTCCTGCAACCCTCTGCCAGCGAAAACAGAGCTTGGGAGTGCTATTCTCATCCCTCGTGAGCTCTATTTTCAGTTGTGATGGCCTCCTGCAACCCTTTGCCAGTGAAAACGAACTCAGGAGAGCTGCACAAAGCCCTCCCAAGCTCCATTTTCCCTGGCAAAGGCACTGCAGGCTAGTCCTTCGATGTTTCCAGGGCGGCGTGGTGGGCCAGTCTAAGCACCCCGCGGGCCGGATCTGGCCCCCGGGCCTTGAGTTTGACACCCATGGGTTAAGATGTTTTAGCGAAGACAACGATAAGGAACATCCATATCGCCAAGCTAAAATATGGTGAGCTAGTTCAAGGAGTTGCATGTACCTTGCAAGTATAGATAAATTCTGGTTCACAATGTTGGCTAAGCCCAGGCAACTGGATTAATGTACTAAACCATGAGCTAATGGGTAGGAATGGTGTGCATCTAAGTAAAGCTAGTTCTTGACTTATTACTATAATTGGAATCAGCATTTCCATTGCTAAGCAAGTCGTGCCCAATTTTATTTTATTTTTTGCTATGGTTTTTAAGTGAATCACTGCAGTTATTAAGTGAATCTGGCTTCTCCCACTGACTTTGTTTGTTGGAAGCCATCTGGAAAGGTTGCAAATGGCAATCACATGACCCCCAGATATTGCAGCCATCATAACTATCAACACATTGGTTGCCAAATGCCCAAATTTTGATTACAAGTGTTGTGGCCTGCCAGACTCAGACAATGTATTGTAACTGAAGGGTAGCTAAATTAATAATTGTAAGTTGAGGGCTATCTGCATAGGTAAATTATGATTTACCATGGTTCAATTATTTCTAATAATCAAAGATAGATAGTGCCTGATGTTTTTAATCTTCTTTATATTTCTGCTACTATATTATGCTTGTTATATTTGTGACACTTATAAATCACTGTGTTATTGTGACAGCCTCTGCTGCTTTTAGGTGACTGTTTAATTTCTTTCCTGGCTGGATTTCATTTGTCTTTTAATGTTATGGCATAGAAGAGTTATATTGGCCTAATAATATTTAAGAATAACATCAAAATAGTGCATTAAGAGAGATTAGGGACAAGGATAATGTGCTCAACAGTTTCTCTTGCAGATCCAACAAAAAAATTCCACAAGTCAAAATGGGCTTTTATGTTGTGCCAAAGAAAATGGTCAGTTTTATTTATTTATTGTATTTATACTCTGCCACAATCAATATGATTCTCAGAGGATCCCTCTAAAGTAAATCACATCTTGCTTTAGGCTCATTTAACAAGATAGATGTGTCTTTTTATTGTGCAGGGAGAAATTCCTTACCTCTGAACTGTGTTTTTTATAAGTAGGCTTCAGGTAAATTGCCATTCAGGTGATAAATCTGAAGCTGTTTATTCAGAGGTGGTATTCAGCAGGTTCTGACCAGTTCTGGAGAACCAGTAGCAGAAATTTTGAGGAGTTAGGAGAACCGGCAAATACCACCTCTGACTGGCCCAGCCCCCATCTATGCTTTGCCTCCCAAGTCCCAGCTAATCGGCTGGGTCTTCTTTTGTTGCCCTGCACAGGAGAACAGAGCTGGAAAGCAGGTTAGTGGGGTGGGGTGGAAATGGAGATTTTGCAATATCCTTCCCCTGCCACACCCACTAAGCCACGTCCACAGAACCAGTAGTAAAAAAATTTGAATCCCACCACTATGTTTGTCCAAAGCTATTGTATGGATCAAAGTTGATGACTTTGACTTTGGAGCTACTTTTGGTTCAAACTCTAAAATTCAAGCCCCAGCCCTAAATTAGACCCCTTCATTTTAGAAGGAAGAAAAAAAATGAGTTGTTTATTAAAGTCTCTTTGTACAGCATAAAAATCTGGGTAGTTGATTCTAATGTTTTGAGGAGACAGGCTTTTTACAAGCTAATCATTCAGTCTCCTGTAAACCTGAAAACATCAACCGTCTGTTGACACAGAACTGTCTATATATGTGTATATGTATATGAATATGGTACATTTTGAAATGTTGGCATAATTAAGGATAAACTCCATAGCACACAGACTCCAGGTTAAATATTTTCAGAGTCATGCAGGCACAGCAATGAACTAGGAAAATCATGGCTTGACCAAACTTCATACAAAAAAATTGTGATTAATTTTACAGCATGTAGAACATGGCTTACACTTGCTGCTCTTTTTGTGATTTTCCACAATTATAATGTACTACATAGTGAGTCTTATGAAACCAAATTTCTACAAATGCCATTTGTGGTGACCAAATTAACAACCATAACATTGTCTGGTTGGAAGCAGAGGGAGATGAAAACCACAGAAAGTAGTTGATGGGACTGGTAATTCCACAAATAGGTGTAATTTAAGATGTCTCAGAATGAGAAATGTTATAGCAGAGAGAGAACTGTGATTCAAATAGACAACACAGAAGAAATATTCAAATGAACAACACAGAAGATTAGCTTTTTAGAGAAAAGAATTCAAGACAGGCCCAAAAAACCCTAGTGAGATGGAACTAGGAGAAGGCTCAAGATTTTTTAAACTTAAGGGTATTCTGCAGAAAGGCGAAGATAGACAAGAAGAAATCTTACATGGATAAAAAGATGATGCCTTAGAAGTAGAGCCTTCTAGATGTCTGTTAAAGACACTGTGGTGAACGAAGTAAAAAAAAGAAAAATGGACAAATAAATGTTTCTCTGAAGGGGTGAACAGAGTAAGATATAGCTGGAGATTTAAACAAATGCAAAGGCAAGTCCCAGGATTTCATAAGCAAGTTATGTAAAAGAGCATTAAAGTGACTTAAGGAGGAAGAAATAAGTAGTGAAAGAAACAGTGAGCACAATTAGCAGTGAGAAGCATAAAAGCTTGCAGAGGATTAAGCAACATTCCCAGTTTCCAGAAGCTACGTCAGCACCTACTGAACAAAGAGCTGCAAAGACAGAAGCTGTACTTGCCCTTTATAGGATCAGACTGGTAAAGGCTTGCCCAGGTAGAATGCCTCTGCTTAAAGATGATACAATTCCCAAGTGTAAAAAGGATACTGCCCAGGAGTGAAGAGCTGACCCACCCTGTTGTGGGTCTATGACAACTCACCACACCCAACTTGCCACAGAGCAAACTCACCATGCGACAAGTGTTATACTAATATTGAAGAAATACTGGAATAGAATCATTAAAGAAAGGGTGCCAAAATGAAATGCGAATGACAAAAATGAAAATATTTTTTAACTATTTTAAATAATTATATTGAATTGTCCCCCAACGAGTTGTCCCATGGCGAGTTGTCCGTGGTGAGTTGGTCATGGTGAGCTGGCTGCAGCGAGTTGCCCCATTCTGGTCTGTTGTTTTCTTATCCAAGTATTGGGGTAGAGCTGGTATCCTAATATCAGTTGTGATGTACTGCAGGTCTTATTAAATTATGATGTGGTATTATATGAGGACAAAGAGGAATAGAACATGTTCTTGGAAATATTATAGAAGAACTACCTGTTGGGGAGAGGGATGACGGGAGACTGCAACTAGTTTAGTGCAGATAAGCAAGAACAGGTTGGTCATGGCCTGGGAAAAGGAAGTTAGACCTGGGAGACTGAAGTGAATCTGTTTTGGGGAGGTTGCCATTTCTTCAAAAGAGCAGGTGTGCAGCTTGGGTATTTCTTGATTCCCAGCCATCATTAGAATTGCAAGTGACGTGATGGCAAGAAGTACATTTGCACAAGTATGACTAGTGCATGCCAGCTGTTTATTTTTGAGCCAGTTGTCATTTTGCAATGTTTATCTATGCCCTCTTCACTAGTACAACATACTGTACATCCAACTGGTGCAAAATGTAGACATCTGGGTTCAGGGTATAGGACCATATAATGCTTGTTCTGAAAGATCTGCAGTAGCTGCCAATTGCTTATTAGACATAATTTAGAACCTGGTTTGAAGTTTAAAGCTGTAAATGGTGTTGACCTCATTTTCAGGGGAACTATTTCCCCTGCTATAAACCTGTCCACTTATTTAGATCAGCAAGCAGACCTTTTTGAAGACGCCTCATATCTAGTATGTGGGTGCATATCTTCCCTGTGTGACCCCAAGCTAAAGAAGTACACTTAGTTTCCACTGTCCTGGTGTTTAAAAAAATAACATGTCTCTTTTTTACCAATCCTTTAACCTATTTTAGTTCTGTCTTATTCTAATTCCATTTTTATTAGGTTTTATAATTTGCCTTTTAAATTGGTGATAGGACATAAATGGAAGTAATAGGAAATGCATGCAGACCATTCCTTGGCTTAACAGAAGGCATACGGCTTTTGCTAAACTTTGTAAAACTTTGTTGAATGTTGCAAAGGTGGCAAAAGATAGCGAAGTCCAGAAAAAAGGCGACAAATTTTTTTTGTAGGTGAGTTGCTGGTGTAGCTGATGGTTGTGTATCTTGTACAGATAATGAATAAAATGTATCAATGATCACACTGCTATAGGAAAGGAAGGCCAACCCCCTGAACCTTTTATTATTATTTTCCATCCTTTGTCAGATTCACAGAATTTTATAGCAATCCAGAGTCACTATCTTCTATTTGGAAACCACCACTATTTGTCCATTGCTGCTGCTGCTTTTTAACATGATAGAGGAATCTGTTAAAAGGGGAAATTCCTGGATATTTTATTTTTGATAGCACTTGGAACCTTCACGTGACGCCGCCCACATCTCCAGGGATCAGGAGGAGCGCGGACGCCGCGGAGAGGAGCAAGAAGAAAGAAGTAAAAGAAAGAAAGAAGTAAAAGGTAAGAAAGTAAATGGAGGGGCAGATGGCTGGGCACTATAAAAGGGGCAGATGGCTGGGCACTTTAAAAGGGGGCACATGGCTGGGCACCTTAAAAGGGGGCACATGGCTGGGCACCTTAAAAGGGGGCACATGGCTGGGCACTATAATTTTTTTTAAAAAAATTAATGTTTGTTACCAAAAACATTTTTCAATACATTGTACAATAATTGTACATTTGAATATCTACTTGTCATTATTCTGACTATGTTTCTGCTTTCAGAGCTAGTTATTACTTACATTATTACAAAAACAGTAATAATTGAATGCAGTGACATTAATTTATGATAATAAAGAGTGGACACATAGACCTACAGATACAACTGCCCTTTGATGGGGACCAAACTGCTGATGCGGCCCCCGATGAATTTGAGTTTGACACCCCTGGCATAGAGTATTAAAATATTCAAGATACACCATTGTCTTGGAGTAAATATAAGAAGATGAAATGTGTGCCTTCATAAATACAAGATGAAGATTTTCATGGCTAAATAATGTCTTCAGAAGTATCAACACTGTGACTTTGAAAAACAATGTAAAATTTATTACTTGCATTTTGTTGGTGGTGCATGTGGAAATTTTTGTTGGTGGTGCATATGGAAATTTTGCCTGTATAATTTTGAACTTATTTGATATATCTGAACTGTGATGCTCCCCATCATACTAAAAAAGCTAATTTATCTGTTGTAGAACTCCTCCATTGGCTGTATCTATGAAAAGTATACAAAGTACATTGTCAGGATTGCTAATAGGAGGACTCCCAAAATACTGTACACGTGCAGAGTCTTAGATTTGAGACGGAAGAACTCCAGACTTGAGATGTCTCCAGAAGGCCAATGATGGTATGCCAATCAAGACAAAGGTAGAACTTGCTAGGTTTTGCCATGAACGAACCTCCTGGACCCTATGGCATTTGCAGCTAAGCAGCACAAGAAGTATCTGGAATTATGGATCATGTCAGGAAAGCAATATTTAACATGATGGTGGAGACAATGGGAGACAACTAAGGTTATTTTCATGATTGCATGCTATGGTCTATTTTTTGCTTTCTTTCTGAATCATCTGCTCTGTGCTAGACACTGATGTTTGGAGCTGTATGTGGTGGCCGGGTGTGTATAGGGGCTGTGGTAGAGTGGCTGGCTGCTGTGTAACCCCTTCACTGAGGAGGCTCATTTGCTTCCCTGCTGGTAGTCTTGAAGAAGAATGAAGATTCGGCTCCAATTTGATGGCTAAATATCAAGTGCTGGACTGTGAGTTTCTCATTATGAATGAAAGATTGCTTTCTTCCTCCGGTGTGAACCCAGAGTAGGAACTGGGGTGGCAGTGAACGAGAAGGAAACCCCTTTCCAGTTGGTGGGAGCAGAAAGGGAAGGGCTCTGTGAATGCCAAGGTGTATGAATACACAGTCCATCTGGGGCCGTGGCCACTACACAGTAAGAGAGCAAATGAGGCTTTGAATCGAATCACACCCACCTAACCTCTCCCCTCTCACGGAACTTGTCACTCCCCAATGGCTTATGGATGAATTGAGGGAGATGAAATGAGAGGAGACATTTGGAGTGTTGCTGGTGCTCATCAAGGGATGAACTCCACCAAAGTGGGTTGGAGCTGCTATAAAGGCCTGCCTCACACCTGTAAGGGCAGCAAAGCCCTATTACAGGTAGTCCTCGACTTACAACTGTTCATATAGTGACTGTTCAAAGTTACAACTACATGAAAAAAGTGACCTATAACCATTTTTCACAATTACGACCTGTGCAGCATCCCCATGATCATGTGATCAAAATTTAGATGCTTGGCCTGGCAACTGGTTCATGTTTATGATGGTTGCAGTGTCCCAGGGTCATGTGATTCCCTTTTGTGACCTTCTAGCATGCAAAGTCAATTCACCTAACAACCAAGTTACTAACTTATCAACTGCAGGGATTCACTTAACAACTGTGGCAAGAAAGGTCATAAAATGGGGCAAAACTCACTTATCAAATGTCTCATTTAATGACAGAAATTTGGGGCCCAGTTGTGGTTGTAAGTCGAGAATTATCTGTACTACTCTGCCCTTATTTCATCAATAGATAGCAATCCGCTGTCCCTGTTTAGAGTAGCAGGAGCCCTCCCGAGTGGGGGGTGGGGGGCTCAGAGAACCTCTTACAGAGGCATGTGGAAGAATCTATTTAGCATCCGCCATTGCTTGGATTCAGTCGGAGCTGGACATGGCCTTGTTACAGATGCGAAGGAGACACCTGGTGGAGAGGTGGGGGAGACTTGCCTGGTTATCTGGAGACTATTTGAACTTGGCGAACCCAAGGAGGTGGGAAAGGTCCTCAGGGATGTGCATTAAACACCCGCAGTGGCAGTGGAAACTAGGAAATTCTTCGCACAGCTTCAGGTTGTGCATCAGTTATGCTGGTTCCTGGCTGGGGGGGGTTCCACTGACAGTCATGCTGTAGTCATTCCTAGAGTATTATAACAAGCTCTGTATGAGATAGCTCTTGAAGAGTATCTTGGAAGCTTCAACTGGTACAGAATGCAGTGGTGTTGAAAGTTGTGTGTGCTTCTAGAATAGCATATCACACCTCTGCTCCATAACTTCACAGGTTGCTGGTTTGCTTCTGGGTTCAATTCATTTGCTGGTTTTAACATTTAAAGCCTTCATGGCATGAGTCTGAGTTATCTGAAGGCAGCTTCTTTCTAATTATATTTACCCCTCCCACCAAATCTGGTAGAGAAGGCATGTTGTAGATACCAGCTCCAGGACGTGGGTTTTCTCTCCTGTGGCACCTACCTCGTGGAATATTCTCCCCCTTAAAGTGAGGTTAGATTTATCCCTGTTAATATTCCAGATGTTTCTTAAGACCTGGTTGTATTATCAAGACTGGAGGTCTCAAGGGACCAGGGAAATCCCAAGATGACTTCCCTACCATGAGCCATGAGCAGTGGTTAGAGTGCAGTACTGCAGGCTAACTCACTGCTCGCTCCAATAGTTCAATTCTGAAAGATTCAAGGTTGACTCAGCCTTCCATCTTCCAAGGTTGGTAAAATGAGGACCCAGATTGTTGGGGGAAAATATGCTGGCTCTGTAAACCGCTTAGAGAGGGCTGTAAAGCACTATGAAGGGGTATATAAGTCCAAGTGCTATTGCTATGCTATTGCATTTAACATATATTTATTGTCTTAATTGTTCTATGCTGCCCAGACTCAGTTTGTGTGAGATGGGCGGCCATATAAATTTGATAAATAGAAATAATTTAAACAACTCATCCGTTCTACTTTGAGTAGAAATGTGTCTCTAAATCAGATGCAATGTTATCTAAAAATCAATATTATGGATGTTTTTCCAGAAATTTTAAAGAAATACAATTAGGTTGTGGTCCTTTTCCTCTTTCTATGTGCAAGCATAAAAAACTTCTGCATTTTTTCCAAGAGAAACTGGCAGGATAACTCACTAAATGTCTAGCAAAGAGCTTGGTGTTAGGCTATTTCCTTGTTTGACATTTATAGTATCTTAAAGTGTCACCCAAACACCTCTGTGTCAACAGTAATGAAGACAGATTTTATATGGCCTCAGTGTTCATTGGCTAATGCACATCAGTGAGGAAAGAGCATTAGCTATGAATTCTACCCTCTGACTTTCTTTTCCTCTTTCATCTACAGAATAAATTTTGTTTTTTCTGGAGATGCGAAGATGCTATTCTTATCAACAAATTATTCCACTGTATTTTCAAGAAACACAGTAGCCCTACAAGACATGCAATTGTGTGAAGTTAGTATACATACCTTTATATGCATACATTTACATCTATAAATAATTTTTGGAACTTAGGTTTCACAGAAGACAATCCAAATAGTGTATCAAGCAAATAGATTTCTGAACTAATTTGTGCACCATCCCTAGAACTTCCCAAACCAGTTATAATAGTTTCTTTTCAATTATTTTTGGCTCAAATCATTTTCCTCTTGATGGTTCTAATTTAAAATAAAAGTTCCTTTCAAATAATAAGTATTTTTCAAAGATGCTTCCTTATGCTTTTGTTTTAAACACACCAAATACGATTTGTACAATTCATTGACATGTATGGGTGCTCTGACTGCAAGATGAAATGGTCAATCATGCTCTTAATTTTCCTGATTTAACCCGCTGCTGACTTTCGTCTACTACCATGTTGCACAAACTGTTATAGAAAAGGGAAATCACAAAATTTGTTATTTTTTTCTTTCCCACAAGAATAGCTACTTCTTTTTCCATGCTACAATGCAACAGACATGATGGGTATTGATCTAATGCTCTAATATTTCCCAATCCAGGAACACATCCTTCAGGTTTTGCTATGTTGGATTCTGGCGACCTCCCACTCATCATGGTTGTGATGCTTCAATATGAAATATATAATTAATTGATAGGGTATTGAAATGAAACTACCCCCTGTTCCCAGGACATGTCACTATTCAGTCTCTGATGCTATATATGACGCTGGGGAAACAAATCTTCCATTTGACAAAAAAACTGTGAAGTCTGCAGACATTATGTTTACAATCTTTCTGATGATCGCAAATAATCTTCATTCTCCACTTCATAGTCAGACATCTGGTTTGGCCTTGAGCAGACCTGGGCTATCATGGACAGGCCTGAACAGAATGGTGGGCAAGAAAGCAGTGGTATAGAAATCCTGAAACACAGTCCCACCCTCTGTTGAGTAATAAGAGTATTCAGATTTAACTTCTAGCATGAGGATATATATTTTCTCTTTGTATATATTTACTACCCATATCTCCACTGCTTGCCTTCTAGGGAAAAATGGTTTTTAAAAAGGAAACCAGACTTGGAGAAGTGGCTTAAGAGTTAAGTCAGTATCTTCAAAACAATGCCTATTGTTATAAACTCCCGAATATCTTTTATTTTAGGACTTCCATGTTGAGAACTCACAAGCCTATCTTGCTTAAGAAAATTTAGAAAGGAGAGAAGGCAAGTAAAAAATAATTAAGCAAGTAAAAATAATTATAAAATATTTTGATGGGGTATTTGATTTGATTCAAAGTCCTTACATACTATAGATCTTTTACAAATGATTTTCCAAATGTATAAAAAAAAATAAAGCCCCTTTCTTCTGGTTGCAAGGGCTTTTCCAGTTAAAGTTTCAATTCATGATCCATAAAGCCTTCAAAACTGTGGGAAGGAAACAGGAAAACTTCACAGGATCAGCAGGAAGATCGGGTGATGAATATCTCTGCATTCATTCGTTTGATACAGCTGGGCTAAATAAAATCACTTGGAAGCCAAGGCTTCTTGGGCTGCATATACAGCTCAGGATCAGGCCTGCAAAGAGGAAAGTCTCTCGAGAATTACTCTAAAGAAAGTGATCACTGAATAAATTAAGAATGGATATATTCTTCTTCTGACGGTTTACACTGTTGAATTGCAGAGTAAGTTCCTAATAACTATCAAATATTACATCTGTAGATAAATGTGACAAATAGCCTTTGAAGCTGTTGGTTAGGGATGTTGACATTCAAAGCTGACAATGCAACAGGGCTCTCCAGAATACCCCTGCAAAGAAGTCTGAAAGATATGTCAAGAACTCTTAATTCTGTACATATCGTAATTTATGGTTTTATGATAGATATTAAGTGTTCTGACAGTGACAGATATTAAGTGTTCTGACAGTGACAGTTGAAAACATCATTTTTTGCTTCCCAGCAAAACAGTATCAGTTAAATGCAGTTGTGCCTTTCCAACAGAACCTATGGATAACAAAAGAAAAGGAGAGACTATTTTTATCTTTTCTTCCCAACAGCTCCCTGGGACCCCCAGAAGGTATGTTCCTGGGAAAATCTCCACAGTAATACCTAAGTTTACTATGAGTATACACAGAAGACTCACATCTCTCTCTCTTCCTTTTACAGAATCTTCCATTGGCTCGAAAATTCTTAAAAGCAATGCGATTTTCCCTCCCAACTTATGAAAAGGACCAAAGGATAAAACTTATGATTATTATAAAAAGCACAATTTCTTATTAAAGATTCTAATTACAAAAGAAGTAATGATTATAAAAACTGTACCGACACAAGAGCCAGAAAGGATGGTAGCAAATGCAGATGTTAAATAATTTTAAATAAATGACATTTCAGATTTTAAAAGATAACAAAATAGTTTTAAAATAATAATACCACCACTGGACTAAGGGGAAAAAAATCAATGGTCCCTAGGCTATACCAGGCACAATGGGTCTTTCCCCACCTCCATTAACCATTGCATAAACAGAATCTAGCAACCTCTTTTGTCTGCCATGTTCCTTGGTATTGTCTTAATCTTTTCCCCAATCCATGAGCCAGACACTCTTAAATCATTCTCAGCTCTACTGTGATAAAATGTTAGATCCTCCCTTACTTTGTCACTGTCCAAAGGCAGCCAACCTCAAGATGTATAAAATCTATTAGGCTTTTGTATCTTGAGCTTAAAACAGAAACAACAGACTCAGGACAGAGAATGGCAGTGGGAGCTCTATATGGTGCTGGTAGACTTTTCTGCCAGTTCAGACGAGTAAAAGGTTCTGTCATTCAATAGTTGGGAAAGGCAGCTGTCTACTATAGGGCTCTAGCTAGGAAAGGTCTCATAATGCAGTGTAGCATACTTGCTTGCAGAGAGGAATCTCCAACCTTGGAATCTATTTCTGCACAATGCTGCAGAGGAAGTGTGTAAGTACTGTAGAGCCTTTTGGGGTATAACTAAGACAAAGTTCTCAAAATCCCTTCCACCCCCAATGAGGGAGCTCAGGTGCCAGAACCTCCCCAAGGCTTTGCCAACTGAGGGTAAACAGGGAAAAAAAGAAAACGGTCATACAACAGCTCTGTTTTCCTGCCACAAAAACTCATTCACATCAAGTCCAGAAGGCAAAAATAAAGGCTAGGCTCGGTGATTCGAGATCACAGCCCTCCCATTCTCCTAGCTTATACTCAGGAAGAGGAGAAAAACTGCACTAGAAGGCAATCTTTAAAAAAAACAAAACACTTTATTTTAAAACCTGAACAACCACCTTTCACTCCCCAAGTGGAAGAAAAGAGTTTCTCCCATACCTTGTGCCTTATTAGCATGAGAACAGACTAACAACACTGGGAAATGATTATTCTACTGTCCCTTTTTTCTCCTGTTTGGATTTTTCTGCTGATATGTCTTTTGCCCTCCAATAAATTAATATCACTATGAAGTACATTTAAAGTATCAATTCTTGCTCAAACAGGAGACACATTGACATTTCACCATTTGAAAAGTGCAGGTGGTAAAACAATACAACATAAATATGAAAGGCTGCATTAAGCTGCTGAATTTTCTAGGAAAGATATACTAAAACTGGTAACTGACCAGTGATGAATCTTCTGCAGTATGGGAAATGGCATCTTCTAAACTTAGTTCCTTCTTCCCATCCTTTTCAATAGGCCTATAGTAAACAAAAGTGTATTCTAAGTAAATGTTAAAACTGAAACGGTATAATTGACTTAATTACTTTTTTCATAAAGACATCTGATGTTGAAAATGTTGGTGCCTGCTATAAATAAAAGGTAATTAAAAATCCATATACTTTTATTCTAACATACAGGTAGTTCTCTACTTACAACCATTCATTTAGTGACGATTTGAAGTTAGAACAGCATGGAAAAAAGTAACTTATGGTAATAAGTCAAGGACTACCTATAGTAAAATAGATTTATGGAGTATAAACCTTTAATTATGTAAGAAACATTTACAATTGCATATAAGATCTAGAACTCAATCAAAACCATGAGCAGAATTACAGAAAGAAAAAAAGGAGTAATATAAAAAAAATCTTTATGTAATGAGCAGTGGAACTTGTTTTTAAAAAAGCAATTGTCCAAATAATTACTTTAAAAAAATATAGGACCATTTAAAATAAGAAATAAGAAAATCCTCTTAATTACAGAAGAGACAAACTTTTTTTCCATTTAAATCAGTTATTATCATAAGAAGATCAGACTGAATAGAATTCCCATCTATCTATCCAAAACATACTTTTGGGAGAAGGGAACATATATCAGGCTAGAGCATGGTTTAAAAAGAAATTGTAGTTTTGTTTTCTTAGTTTTTTTCAGACAGGACAAAAAAGATCAACAAGGATGGACTGAAAAGTATCAATTATTTTGCTACATTTTCAAAACTTATATATTGTATGCATGTTTTAACTTTGGGGAACAGTAATGGCTCCAATTGTACAGTATTGAGTGGTTAGGTTTACTAGGGGGAGATAGCAAATCTATTTCATGGATTGTAAAAAATGTACTGTGTACGACGATACTTTTAAAATTGTATTACTAATTATGAAAATGCAGCTGATTCATCTGCAACTGATCTCTAAGATACTTACCTGATCTCACATTCTGGCTCTAATTCAAAGTCAAATTCCAGGTCCGTAGTCTTAGCTACTTTGTGCTGTGAAGACTCCTCTGAAATTTTTCTCTTTCTTAGTAATTCAAGCTGGGTGCAAAACAAACTATCTTCAGTGGGTTAAACAAACACAGACTCCTTATAGCAGCTTTTAAGAGAGCTAGCATTTCCCATGTAGCGTGCATCCCTGTTGCCCATTCTTTTTCTTTTAATTACTATATATTTGACCTTCAATCTGACCCTATCAACTTCCTTGCTTTGTATTGTAGAGCCTTATATATTTCCATAGTGACTATGATACATTTTTTTTAAATAAGGACAAATTATGTTTTAAAAATGATAATTATAGTTAAGTCCACTATTTCAATTATGTATTATCTATAAAAGTCATTCGTTTCTTACTCTGCTTCTATCTAGCTTCAGTCAAGGCTGCTAACAAGTAACATAACATTATGAAATTAATAATAAAGCCAGTATAATTTATAACAGTTAGAGCATAAAAATAAACTCAATAAAAATATCTATACATGTAAACTAATCACCCAGATATAGTAATAAAGGAACAACTAAGCTTTTGCGGGTTTCCAAAAGGTAAGGAAGGAGGCAACTGATCCCATTTTAAGGAGCAAGATATTCCATTTGAAGGGAGCCCAACAGAAATTGTGTTAGCCCTTTGAGGGAAGCCTGGTCAGAAAACAGATTCAACATGAATTCATGTAGGATCTTGAATATCTTGTGTTTTCTTTCCCTTTTTTGCCCATAGGAATTAAGATAGGGTCAATTTGAATTTCTTGCTAGTATTTTGTTTCCTGGATTTAAAACACATTTTCAAAACTTTTGTTCTTTAGTTTCTCCAAGTTTATTTCTGACTTATTCACATCTAAGCCGCACCACCTCACCAGCACTTCATGAGGGGGTGACTGACCATCCATCCATCCATTATTCAAAAAGTCTTTAAAACATGGGCTAGGATGGCTGGCAGAACTCTTATGGGAATATTTAATATACATTGTATGCTTTATTGCTCTGCTTGGATATCAGCTTCTGTATTCTTTTAATTTTCAAATTATTTCAAATGTTATAACTATAAACACACAATGATTAGATGATAAGGACATGAGGGGCTATTATCAGTTCCTTCTACTCCATGCATGGCCTTCCAACATAATACATAATTCTATATATCAGTTCACTTTCCCTATTTACCTTTAACCCTAAGATTAAAACACCTTTGTGCCCATTAGTGCCATCAAGCGTGTTAAATTTCATATTAATCCCCAAGATTTCCTGTTTTCCTGTTCTGTCACTTCCAGGAAGCTGGAATAATGACAGCAGCTGCATGAACTCTTTTGAACCTCCCTACAATCCCAAAGGCAAAGAACTTCCAAAAATAGAGAAAGAACTTCCTCACATGGACAACTTACTGTTGTGAGATGTTCTAGTGCAGCAAAACGTTCCTCCCATGTTGCTGTGGATTTCTCAAATGCTTCATGCCTTTTCAACAGTTTCTCTACACCTTCCACAGTTTGGCCATAATCACCACTAAACAGGTAGGGTTCCTGGGCAATGAGCCAAGCCTCAGCCACTGAAGCATCTCTGGAAAACTGACACACCTCTAGCACTGTTTTAGGAAAAACAAACATGCAAACAAATAAGCAAAAAGGAACATTACATATAGTCAGGACCTTCAAATGAAGGCAAAGATCAATCCCCCTTACTTAGAATTATTAGAAGATCTGGATTTTCATTTCTATAGAGAGAGAATTCCATTTGCACAGAACAGTACAAAGAGATGAGCCACTTTATGCAGTACTCACACAAGCGAAGCCAGTCCCAGCGTTTATCCCACTTTTCCATCATCTCCCTCCTCTTCTCTGTCAGTTGTAGCAACTTGTCTTTTATCTAAAAAGAAAAAAAAATGTTTTTTGGGGCTAACGATTTTTTATACGTTTTGTCTTATTTGTTCACATTTCATTTTGTGTTTCCCATTGAAAAACAAGCTCCATTTGGTTTATTCATGACAATATTATAAAAACTTTTAAAATCCACTGTAAGTTACTTTGCAGAGGATTGTGCCCAGATAGTGTGCAATAAATCAGAGACAAATTCAATTGTCATATAATGCAGCCATTGTGTAGAATCTTTGCGCCCAGAGATGCTTCAACTTTACTTTAAATTGATGTGATACTCTCAACTAAATTAAGGTATAAACTACAATCAAGATCACAAACAAAATACGAGTGAAAAACTAAGATGTAAGCTGTGCATCATAGCAGCAAGCCTATTTTTGGAAAGTGTGTTGCTCCGTTTGTTCCTCTTTAAGTAGTAAAACCTCAAGGGTCAAGAAACAAAGTAAGAATACTGAACTTTCTCATCTGTTCAAGCTTTCCTCAATGCCTTCCAAATACATTTTCACTAAGCAGGCTTGTGTCCACTCTCAGGGAGGGCTGAGAGAATAAAGTAACAAGGGAAGCCTGGCTATTTGCATCCTTTAAATGATAGTTTTCAGAGTGGGCAATCTGATGTAAAAAAAATTTTCCTTTTTTTTTTCCCCACTATTCCAAAAAAAAAAAAAAAAAAAAAAAACACACACCCTGTTTTCCCCCGCGTGAAATCGGCGGAAAAAAGGATAGTTGTAACATTTATATTTGAAATAGTAAATTAGAATGGTTTAAGATTTAATAAGAAATTAAAATGTTGAAGTTTTTAATAATGATTGATTTTAAAATGTAATAAAATATGCGATACAATGTATTTAAACATTTTTGGTGGATAGAATGTACCAAGCAGAACCAAATTGGGTATTTGTTATGCTGAATGTTAATTTTACTAACTTAGGGGAGGATAGAAAGGCATCATACTCTGATTAGTGATTTCAGGAGAAATTTTTTTTTTTTATTATAAGAAGAGATAGAGGGATAATTGAATGGGCAAAAGATACAAATTTAATGATTTAACTAAGATGGATTAAATAAGATAGAAATGTGAAGAGTGATATGTGCTATTATTTTAGCCCATGCAAAGAGAGGTAACTGGGGCCAAGGTACTTTACTAAAAGATTTTTTTATGTTTGTTTGTGTTTGTTTGTGTTTTATGAGAATATTGGGGAAATTATTGTAGAAAGACAGGGAAAGATTCAATATGTAATGATTTGTTTGTTGTTGAAACTTTTAATAAAACTTGTTTTAAAAAAAAAAAAAAAACACAAAGAGCCACCTTTGGTAACTGAAGGAGACCCTTCTTTGGTTTTTTGTTTTTTTGTTTTTTCTGCCTTTAAGATGAATTTGGAGCTCAACAAGTTTTCTTAGTGTTTATCACTAACAAATCAAAATATATGTCTCTCTTTTCATTCACAACTAAGTCCTTACAAGATTCTGAGAATTAAGAATGAGGAAAGAATTATCTCATTTCCAGCAACCCATGGTATTACTTACGCCTTTAAAATCTAGATGGGACAACACTTTAGAGTGCTGTAAACAAAACAGATGCTTAAATCTCTTGTAAAACCTGCCATGGAGCTCACACTCACCTCAGCTGCATCATGGAGCTTGCGCTGCAGTAAAGTTTTCCCAAGATCAATGCAGGCAGTGAAACTTTTATCCCTAGTGGCTATCTCAGACTTTATGTCCTGATGGTATTTCATCAACAATTCCACAGATGACACATCCCTTAAATTAAGTACAAACAATTCTTAATGAGAAAATAAAACATCAGGATGATTTTAGAGGTAATATTTTACATCTCTGAATATAAATTGAGAAGCATAATGGGTCAAGGACTGAGCAAAAAAAGGACAAAAGAAGTAGTTCACCTGGGCTTCTCCTGGGTATCAATCTGCCGGATCACACTCTCCATCCAGGACATGAGGTCTCGCACCATGCTGAAGAAACGGAACTTCTCGGCTGTATCAACTAATTGAGCCCGCCGGCCCTCACAAGCATCCAACAAGGCTTTCCAAGCTTTTACCACCTCCTGTTCTTGCTTCTGGATGGCCATGGCCTTTTCTCCAGCATAGGCTGCCAGCAGGCGTGCTGCCACCTCCTGAAAATGCTGAACCTGCCAGAGCAGAGAACACTTCTTATGGAGAGGAGGAATCACAGGGACATGTACACCATATAGCAAGGTAAGGCCGGGAATATAACTCTTACTCAAACCCACTTTCTAGCATTAAAAATGGGAACGTATCTGTCCTTTACACTAGATAATGAAAATGTTGAAATAAATTTGATGTGGATACTGTACTGTAATTCTGCTAATTCAGGAGTATAATTTCTTCTGGTATTGATTTCAAAAGGTTCATAGACTAAAAAGTTTTCCAAGGGTAAGTAGTCTCAATTAGGTTAAGTACATGCATAAAGTTTATTGGCTTCTGGCTAGATCTCACAAGCTCCCAGTAAATTGGCCACCTCACCCCAGCCATCAAATGGGAGAGGATACCACCAGATGGCTCCACATGCTTTTAAGAAGCTAAGAGGTTACCTGCACTCCCAACAGGTGAATATCTCTCTCAAAGGTTTTATGCATCCTGTGGAAGGACTCAGCTGTATTGACATCTCGGCCCAACTCCTCAGGCAGCTCCTTGTGCTTCTCTTCAATAAGAACCTGGATCTCACTGCCATCATAAAAGAACTTGTGCAGATCATAGGAGGCTGTCAACAACTGCATTCTGGTGTCAATCAACTCAAGCAGGTCAGCCCAGCTTTCATTCAAACCATCCCTCCACTCTGCAATCGTGGCAGCTTCTGGGTGGATATCGATCAGCTGATCAGTTCGGTGAGTGACATTGTTCACCCATTCCTGTCCCAGGTTTCCTGTTTCTCGGGCGAAGTCACGGAACTTTTCCCTCAGCAGCTAGTCAAGAACCAAACCAGAATGAACAAGCTTTTTCAGCTATCAGACCTGCTTTTAATCCCAAATTTAAACATAGAAGTACCTTAAAAATGCTGCTTCCCATGTTCTCTTGTTAAAGACTGGCTATATTCTTTTTACATAACTTTATTAGGCAACATTGAAATAGTATTCATATAATTATGACCACCACAGGCAGAGTTACTCATAAACGAGGCTGTGTGCTGCCCAAGATTTTACAGAATGCATCACCCTTTTGGCACAATCAATTTTTTTCAACGGTTTAGTATAAACATTTCAATTTTAATATTAATGTTAATGTTTTAACTTTTAATGTCTGATGTTTTAATGCTTTAATCCTGTAATTATTTTATTCTATTATTTATGGAATTATAAGCTGCCTAGAGTTGCTTGGAAAGAGATGGGTAGCATACAAATTTAATAAAATATATAAATAAAAATGTTACCATGTACTGCATGTACATTTTAATACAAATTAACCTCAATTGTTCTCTTTATTTTCTTTGACCCTTTAAAACCAAATCTACAACCTTCAGTCAATAGGCAGCTAGGACAAATGTCAGTTCAGAATTTTTTTTGAAGCAAAAGCAGCTTCAAAGATTTCTCAAAGATAAAACAGTATCACCATGATAATAATTGGGTAACTTTTGAGCAATCAGTGAGAAATAATATTTTTGGAGCATCACTGTGGGTCACACTGAAATTGATCTATTCCTTATTAATAGCTATTTCACAACACCTGAGGGAGGTATTTTAGGAAATTTCACAATGATGATGCAAATCAAAAAATATGTTAATCCACAGAGAATTTATGGAGGTTTGGCCTGCAGAAATGGTTGCTTAATTATCTAACTATGATCAGGGAAGGCTCAGACAATTATTTAATATGTTCTGAATTAATTAGAAATAATCTAGACTGGGGACCTAGCTTGGTTTTGTTGTTTACAATCTATAGACACGTATTATTGTACCTCTAGGGATTGGAGGCCTACAATTATAGACTGCATTTTCAAAATAAGGGAAGAGAGAGATCTTAATAAATGCCTTTTAAAATCTGCCATATTAACAAGAAAGGAAAGTAGTTGGGAGAATAATTCTAGCCCTATAATGGAATTACATTCTTCTTGACTCATACACCTATATCCAGTCTCTTATTTTCGTTGAAGAGAAGAAGCTTATGAATGTAAAGAAACAGTGGTAGTGTTATAGGTGTGATTCTTTTATAGATTTCAGAGTTTCATCAGAATCTAGTACCATAAATTAACTCTATGTAGGATTTATTACAGACACTTTTTCTAAAACACTATAGTGTTCTATAATATCTTAAATATCTGTTAAATTATTATGGCAAAAAGGCGTTATCTAGAGTTTCCTTCATCAGATGTCTTTCTTGCTTTTGCTTCAAGAAACACGAATCCTTCTAGAAAAAGCTTGTGATCTTTACTTTCCCCAAGAGTAATATATACATTTCTAACTACTAAAATATAGGCAATTGTAATGCACCTGTCAGCCATTTTCTGTCAAGCTATTGCAGGACATTGTGTAGAGTCAAGTTGCACCACTTGTAATCTATGGTCTACACCTCAAAATAAAGGGGCCACAATGAACTGCCCAATGGACATTCTCACGCTGCTTGCTCACAGTGGCATGGTCGAGGTCTTGACCCATCTCTGGGGATGATGCGATTACATCTCTCTCTGCAATCCACTGCTCCAGATCATCAACTTCTCGCTTCAGTTTGAACAGGTGATATGCAAGTTCTACTTTACGCCTGCGTTCCTCAGCCAGGTCTTTCAACCCTGCATATTGTTTATCTACTTGCCCCTGCAATCGGATGATATCTTCTCTGAAAAACCACAAAGACAAAGTTTGGAGACAAGTCATCTAAAAGGAAAGGCAGCTCAACTAAATCATATGCAATAGATAGTGATTCTCCTGGCTATTATATTCCAAAGATTTCAGGGTTACTGTTATCAAATGTACTCACCCTTCTGGGTGGCCAGCAGATAACAGTTTCTGAGCCCGATTGGCCAGCTGCTTGATGTTTTTTCCATATTCTTCTATGGATCGTTGCTGTCGAAGGTGTCTCTTCAGCATCACAATGCCACTTTCTTCATCCTGAGATGGTAAGTAATTGAATCTATTGAATCTTTGCAGTGAACAACAAGTCCAAGGAAAATAAACCCCCTTTCCATATGACCCTCCTCAACAGGCTTAGGTTACATAGGCTAGAACAGTTTTATAGCTTAATCTTCCTTTTCTCATTGAAAAGAACTCCTGGCTCACAAAATTTCTCCCTACTTCTTATAACCAAGGCCTTCTAAATTTTTACATCCTCTCATTGGTCAGCTGGAAAGGATGCAGCTCAGATCCACGGGACATAGCTGTGCAGGAATCAACAGGACAATGCAGAATTGCTGCCGAAAATGTACTAGATGAAGTCAGGAAGTATGTGGAAAGTAGCCAAAGAGTATATAAGTTATGAATTTAAGTGGGAGTAAGTTCCAATGGACTTGCTTCTGAATCAGGTTTAATAATATAAGATAATTTGTGAAAAATTTACCCCTTCTTCTCCCAAACTGTACATATTCCTAATGGCACTTAGGTAAGCAGTTCTTATCCTAAACAAAAGGTAGCTTAAGCACAGCAAAATGAAATCAGTGCTGTTGAAAACATTAATCACCTCCATTTGGAAGGAAATAAAACATTTTCTGTCATAACTAGGTTATGGTACTCTATCTTATTTTGCACGGGAAAGTAAACTACAATGCTTTGTGTATGAGAGACAAGAAAAGAGAGAAACACATTTTCTTTCTCTTTCACACATTGCTCTTTTTAAAATTGCTATGCAGGATGTTACACAATTTCCTATAAATTATCATACAATATAGATACATGCGCAGATGCACACAGGAAGATGCATACAATATCATACTGGATTCCAGTCATGTTTCTTTTCCATTAGTGAGATAAAAGAGAGAAAGGATAATTAATGAAACTGTAACTTTGTTCTCCCTAGAGCTTTTTGAAGATTAAAAAAATAGTCCCAATAGAATAAGATATGTAGGCCTTAACTGTCCCCAGGGATGAACAGGTCTACTTCCCAACCAACACTGCTAGGGTGCCATTGTCCAAGAAAGAAGCAACACGCTTTGGGAATGGTCTTCTACCTGGTAAATACTACTTCATTGGCATGGGAGGTGCTCTTACCTTTGGCTTCTCATCTGTCCCTACATAAAGTTCCTGTTCACTTATCCAGGCCTCTGCTTCTCCAGCATCTAAATAGTATCGCTGAGCCTCACTGGCTTCTTCTAGGCGCCGCAGCCTCTTCAAGGTTTCCTCCTGTAAGGTGCTCCAGGAAACCTTTAACTGATTGAGGCATTCTTTTGTGTCTCTGAAGTCTCCATCCTCTTCAGCTTTAGCCAACATGCTCTCTCCTCTATCAACAACTTCCTCAATTCGTGGGGCATGACCAGTTATTTCTTTCTGCAGGGTCTAGGCAAAGGATAGAACAGGTTTAAAGACAGGAATGAGTGAAATCAGAAACAAATTCAATAGAGTTGTCCCATTTATTAAACTGTATTCAGTATTCCCGATGGAGAATGAAAAAAGGCAGCAAGGTTCCAGGCCTTAAAGGTCATGCACCTCAGGCATGACATGCTTTGCAGTTGCTATTGGATGTTGTCAGCTTAAGAGAAAAGCGCTAGTTTAATTCCAGTACATATAAGAACAATTTAAGAATGCCTAATGCATGTACTGAAAAGGAGATTAAGATAAACATGAGACACCATATAGTAAAGACGCCAGGAGATGTTTAGTTCACAATTAGTTGTGTATGGAGAAAGGCCTTTAGACAAAAGCTTTGCTTCCTTTTGTTAACAATTACCATAAAGACAAAAATGTTTTTGAATGTTCATAACTATAACAAAAGTTCAGTTATTTTGTTATAAAGTAGAATTAGGTGAGGAAAAAAACATGCAACTATGATGGGGAGGCTCACCTGGTTTTTCTTTGTAAGTAGCTGGACTGACAAAAGATTTGTGCCGTGATCAGTGGACTGAGCAAGAGGGAGCCGTTCTTGTACCCAAAGCTGCATTAGAGAAGAAAGACTAAAGTAACATGCCAACATGTCAAAGTGTATACAAGAGAGTATGAAAGACATATTCTTACACAATTTTCTTAATATATGAAACAATTAATCCATGTGATCCATCTTCTGATATCTTCTCTCTAAATCAGCGGTCACCAACCGGTGGGCCACGGCCCACTTGTGGGCAATGAGAAAATTTTGGTGGGCCACAGAGAAATCTCACCCCAAGAGCACAACCCCAAAGCAATTAAACCAGGCTGCACAGAAACACAAGTGCTGTACCGCCCACATGGCCCAAAGGAACCCTCCCCGCCCACTCACTCCTTACCCGGTAAACTTGCCTGCTAAATTTCTATTTTTCCTTTTTCCAACCATCATCTGTTCTCTGTGCTGGGTGATTTAGATTAGCTAGGAAGCAGAAAATGGTTGGATTACTTGCTTTCCAGCTAGTCTTTAGATCTTCGGCTCTGCTTTTAAGTACAGACGAACCTCCCTTAGGACTGAAGGTTTGCTTGCAAGCAAATTCAGTGCAGACTCACGGCAAGCAAATTTGAGAGACTGAGCTAGCCGATGGCAGATAGATAGATCATTGAATGATTCTGTGAGCAACTCAATCTGCCTGCTTTGCCTGATATTGGGTAAAAGTTGCTCTTTTTTAATAAAAAAATCAATATTTACATACATGGTGTGTTGTGAGTTAATTTTGTGAATTTGCTTGCAAGCAAATTTTATGTGACAGATTGAGCTAGCCCATGGCAGATAGATAGATCTCTGAATGAATCTGTGATTCTTGAGCAACTCAATCTGCCTGCCTGCTTTGCCTGATTTTGGGTAAAAGTTGCTCTTTTTTTAATAAAAAAATCAATATTTATATAAATATTTATAATATTTACATACAAGCCATGCCCAGCCAGTCACATGACCACCAAGCCATACCCACAAATTAGGCCACACCCACAGAACCAGTTAGTAGTCCCTGGGATCTAAAATTATGAGTTTGGTGGTCCCTGAGGTCCAAAAGGTTGGCGACCCCTGGTCTAAATGATACAAATAAAACCAGTAACTATCTAGCCAACACTCACCAATTCATCTGCCAAGTCCCGGTCCAACTGATATCCAGCCTTAGCCATCTCCAGTTCTTTTCTCTTCCTACACAATGGCTCTACAAGGTCCTGAAATCGCCTTTCAATGATCTCATGCTTGCTGTCCACTTCATCCATGTCTCTCTTGACTGGAGGGCCCTGAGAAAGCAAGCCTTCCATCTCTTTCTTCCGCAAGCTGACTTGCTCATCCAGATGCTGAAATGAGAAATCTTCACATTTTGTTGTCTTGTTGAGATCTATATGCTTAACTCTATCATTTAGATATTACACAGATATCATCCCTGTTGCCATCTAGACAATATTTGAACAACAGACTGCAAATGTTGCTTTCAAGGGTGAATTGTTTAGAAGTGATTATTTGAGAGGCAGTTGGAAATTACAGCAATTTACTACAATAATTAGTAAATTGTGGATACATTTCAGACATTTTCTAGCACAGGGATGTCGAACTCAAGGCCTGGGGGCCAGATCCAGCCAGCAGGGTGCTTAGATCTGGCCTGTGGTGCCTCTGCCAATGAAAACAGAGCTTGTGAGGGCCGCAGGAGCCCTCCCAAGCTCTGTTTTTGTTGGCAGAAGGTTGTAGGAGGCTGTCGCAGATGAAAACGGAGCTCAGGGGGGTGTTTTCTCTGGCAGAGCACTTGGGTCATCACATACGCCCCTGACACAAGTGATGTTGAGCTGGCCATGCCCACCCTGGCTATGCCCACTCTGGTCCCCCGAGGTCAAACACAACCCTGATGTGGCCCTCAATAAAATCAAATCTGACACCCCTGTTCTAGCAGTTTGGATCTGTTCAAGAAGGTTAATAATAAAGGTCTTTCTCTGAAAGTCATTTCCATTCTTGTCCTTAATCTCCCTGTCAAGCGGACCACAACATTCAGCCATGTCCCTTACTCCAGTCATTTAGAATGCCACAGGAGACTAACTGAAAGATGACTTGCTGCACTTCAGATCTGAAGCCAAAAAGGTGCTGCAAAGTGGGTGTGGGCAGACACAGTGCACCCATCAATGTTTTTTTAAAAAAGCTTAATCTTTTTCTAGATTCCACAATAGCATCGATCCAAAGTACAGGAGATATTTACTTCAAATAAATCCTCTATGGGAGAAAAAGCCAAACATGTCCTACAAATGCCTGACTTACATGCTACTGAGTTCAAGAGAGATGGAGACTCTAGGAGGACTGTAACTTTTTCTTTAAATATAATTTTACTGAAAGCTTTACAGAAAGGGTAAAAATTAATACAAAAAAAAGTAATAAGGAAAAAAGACAATGGAAGAGAAAGCTAAAGTGCAAAAAGAAAATATATATAAATAAAATGTAAAAAAAGAAAAAAGATATAAAGGAGTAGCTTCTGATCTTCTTTACAGTAGTTATTTGTTCAACAGTAGATTTACCTTTCTCTCTGAAGTTAAATCACCATTCTCTTTTTTCTATAAACTATCCTAACTAATTGTCAAAACCAAAGATCTTAAGTTCATTTTTTCTGTTTTATGCAAAAAGTCCATAAGGGGTATCCAACAATAAACATGGACATCATCTTTAGGAGGATTGTAACTTACTTTCAAGTTCTTTAGAAGGATGTTAACACTTGTGAGATCTTTCCCTTGGACATCAGATTTTAGTTTCTCCTCTATCTCACTGATCCATGCGCTAAGGTCAGCATAGCTCTGTGCATAAAGGTCAGAGCGATTAGCATCAAACAGCTGCTGTGCTTTTTCCACTGTGGTTGCCTGCAGCATATCCCAAAGTTGATGAAGTGCCTCTAGCTTCTGAGACACAACATCTGCATACTGGGGCTTTTGCTTTGCCAACTGTTGTCCTTCCTGGGAGAAAAGTGTACAAAAGATGAGAAATATAGTTTATTTTTCTCTTTTGTTTTCATAGGATAGAACATATAGTTAGTAGTCAAACAGTGCTCCCTAGCCAATTAACAATGCTTTGTTTACAGCGATGTGGTAGCACAGCTATTACTGACAATGAAATTGAAGGCTCGGTTAAGGTCCTCCCAGTGGTACTAGATTCCAGCAGCTTTCACTACATTCATAAAAACTATTTTCTCAATAAAACATTTGTAGGTTAGAGATGAAGTGAGGCGTCCTTGATGCTCTCTGAGCTTGGTTGTTTTCTTGCAAATGTTTCATTACCCAAACTAAGTAACATCATCAGTGCTAGAATATTTTCCATAAGAGTGAAGAAGAGACAAAGGGATTGGCTCTCCTAAATCAGCTCTAACTAATAGGGGAGAGCAGGTTGAATAGATAAAACAATGGGAATTTTAGGAGGAAATTCCCATGTCATATTTGAGTTCAAGATCCTATAAAAAAAATAAACTGGAACATAGTTATACAGGAAAATCAACTTCAAGCAAGTGAGAAAAATATCCTGCCCAGTGAACATTAAATATTTAGGTCAGAAGGAACAAGAGTGTGGAGAGAAGTTCTAAAAATTTAAGACATTGAAAGTTAAATCTTACAGGATTTCAGTCAAAAGCAAAAAGTGAGCAGTTTCTGAAATCAATTTAGATTATAGGAAACTTTCAACAGAACTGTGAGTCAAAAGGGATATGTATACCAAATGGAAGACGGGTACAATCTCCAAGAAGGGACTCTCACGGAGATCCATGGGAATTATAGTACTTTTCAGACTGTAAGACACACCTAGGTTTAGAGGAGGAAAACAAGGGGGGAAAAATAGTTTTTTGCCTCCGCGAGTCCCATTTTTGACCTCCCCAGCATCCAGAAGCACTTTGCAGGGAAAAAACAGGCCCGTTTTTGGCCTTCCAAACCCTCCGTGGGTCCTGTTTTTGCCCTCCCCGGCATCAGGGAGGCTGAAAACGGGATGCACAAAGGGCTTGGGAGCCCAAACATCGGCCTGTTTTTGGTTTGCAGAGTGCTTCTGGACACTGGGGAGGGCAAAACTAGGACCCGCGAAGGGTTTGGGAGGCCAAGAACGGGCCCATTTTGGGCCTGCAAAGTGCTTCTGGAAGCCAGAGAGAGCAAAAACAGGACACACGGAGGATTCAGAAGGCCAAAAACAGACCCGTATTTACTCTATAAGACGCACAGACATTTCCATCCACTTTGTTTTGGGGGTGGTGGTGGGGAATGTGTATTATAGTCCAAAAATACAGTAATTATCCATGCTTTGATGGCAGTGTGATTGTCAAGACTGAACCACTTTGCTTCTTTCAAATCTTAATGTTTTTCAACTTGCCAATGAACTGGGGGGAGGGAAGGGGGAAATAGAATGCTGAGAATGTATGTGGAGATTGTGAGGGCTTGACAACCATCAAGGTCGCCACTGCAGGTGCTGGAGAAAGAGAAGGACTGTTTCCATAACAAAAGGACGTCTCATAATTGGACAATGTGATCACCCAGAGGTGGGGAGAAGAGGAAGCTGTTGTTTAACTAGGTAAGCCTTTGTACCAAAATGGTATATCCAATAAAGTTTTACTTTTGGGAATTCAAACCTCCCGAGAGTGTTTTCTTATTTTGAGTTCACTAGTCAGTTGACAGTTGGCTTTGAAGCCCATATGGGAGAGTAGCGGGCTTCCTTGTTCTATTGATAGGCTACTATAAGAACAGACTGCTGGACCAGGTAAGTGAGGGGTCCAATCCAGCACAGCACTACTTATATTCTTTTTTAACTATACTACCAAATATCTAATATTACCAGAAATAAATATGAGCTATGTACAAAGGGGACTTAAGGGAAGCTAAAAGTCACAAAAAAGCTTATTTAGTTTTTTTCAGTAGAAAAAAAGAAGGGCTGGACTTATGCTAGGAAAAGATAGTATGATAATAGTATATGTGGAGAGATAGCAGACCTTGCCTTGGTATTCTCCTAAAAGAGAAGAGAGCACATCAAATCGATATAAACAAAACAGTTGATAAAATAAGGAGCAGGAACCTTAAACAATGATTAACTACGAATTATATCTGAGAAAAAGTGTTTACACTGTCATATTGGAGCTCTTTCTGTGATCTTTGAGAAATTGTAGTAGATGGGCATAGGGCCAAAGAATTGAAGAGGGACAAATGTTGCTTTTATTTTCAGAAAAGGGGGAAGAATGGATCTGGATAATTACATCACCTACTTTGATATATCAATATTGGGCAAAATTCTATAATGAATTATTAAGTGACTATTTAGAAAAGAATGTACTGTTGGCAAAATCTCATTTTTTGGTCCTGTTTAGTTGACTAGCATCCACTAAATCTTGACTTGAGTAAAGCATTTAAAATAATAAGTATAAGAGTCTACTAAAGAAGAAGCAAAATGTGCACTGTCGATAATGCTAAAGCTGGTGAAACAGGTTATATCCAGTGAGTGAGACGCAATGGTTTTGCATAAAGCTGAAGGAAAATGTAAACACAGCTATGATGCCATGGAAAAGATAAAAAAGTAGTCTGCTCCATAAATAGAGCAGTGATTTCTTAAAAGTGGTATACAGGAAGAAAGCTCATTGCTGAGAGCGTGGGGAAAAGCCCATGGAGATATCTCCGATCGTGCTCTGATAAAATCTCTTGAAACTACAAATATGTCCCCTCACTGAGGAGGAGGGATATGCAACAATGATGTAGTATTTCGTGTTATTAAAGCTGCTGTACATCATGTTATTAAATACATCAAAATATTTCACTTGCTTTATGAGAAATTGTCAAGTTTTAGGATTGTGGAAAGAAACAGGCGGTTTAACCCATTCTTCACAAAAGGTTTCCATGTGAGCTTCCTTCCTACTTGGGAGAAATGGGAAAATCCTATTATTTAAGCAGCTACTATATAACTGAACAATGTAAGGAAATCTCTGCTTCTCTGTTGTTCCTGTTTCAAACAATAATCCTACATTTTGTTTAAAAAAGAAACAAAAAACTGGATGAATGGTTAACATAGTAATCTCATATCTTGTCCAGTCTGAAAACATACATGCACAAAATTCCTGTAAACTATTCTTTTGTATATATAAAGAAAATGTAAAGTATGAATGCTATAAATATGTTTTCAAATATAAAAGACACACACTATATATTTTGTTAGGCAGTTGGCTTCACCACTAGCCCTCTGCAAAAGTGCAGAGATGAAGTAGCATTTTAACTTGCCAGTTTGCCATTGTTTGAACTTAGTAGTATTAACAGTTCTTAGTATTACACTATACAATTGAATTTTTAAGAATAGCATGGCATGAAAAAAAAAATCACAAACACAGTTGCAAAATCAGCAGGGCAAGTTTGATGACATAACCTCCAAGGATTTTAAAACCATTTAGCATTCATTGATAATTTTCTTCTGCATTTTTAACCTGAGATAATTGTTTAATGACTGCTATTTTGTATTGATTTTCCTTGTATGCTGTGGATGTAATTAGTTTGTAATTTGATCCCCACATTCTCTCCCAATTTTCCAGGTCTATATTGTGGCCAACGTTTTTCATCCATACCACCATCGTTGTGTTTTTAAAATTTGGAAACTTAATAAAATTTATTTTAAAAAAATAACTAGAATAAAAACTAGTAGTCATTTATATTTAAAAAATAATGACTGCTATTTTGGTAGAGTTAGTAATCATTCCTTCTTTTTTTTTTTTACTCTGTTATTATACGGATCTTCATTTGCACTTTGGAGCAGTTTACAAAAAATACATACATGGTTACACTAAAACTTAATAAACAAAAAGGATAGTGATCTCCAACCCTATCTCAAAAATTCTACAAACTTAAGGAACCACAAAAATGTTAAGATGTTAAGTATGAGGAAAGACCATGCAAATCTGGAGGAATAAAAGCAACATACCTCATCCAGCTTTTCTAGCCACCCTTGGTTGGAAGCAAGTTCTGCCATAAAAGCCTGATGCTTCAGCCATTTGCTATGCAAATTCCGTGCTTCATCATATGATGTATCTTGAGCAGTAAGCATCTTTTCTTCAATCCACATGGTGAGCTATCAATAAAATTGCATTATGTTTATACAGTATGAAAAGTGGATATGTTTGACTCCTGTAGCATTTTGCCGAAAATAAAAACCTATGGTCTTTTACAGATATTCCCAGACACTCTTTTACAGTATTGTCTTTTCCAACTTGTTGCTGTTCCTGTTTTTTTTTTAAAAAAAATCTTTGTCAATGGCAGGTTTTGATAGAAAGGGAACTCCAAGACCCAGCTAATCCATTTATTTATTTCCCTTTCTCCAGTTAATTTCTGGGTTTCATGCGAGCCCAAAATTATACCACAGTCGATAGTATTGAAAGCTGCTGAGAGGTCAAAAAGGGCAAGGATGGATGCACTATCCCAATGCTGCTCCCATCAGAGATGATCTTCAAGTGCAATTAATATCATTTCTGCCTATAACTGAGCCTGAAACACAGCTGAAAGGGGTGCAGATAATCCAATTTACCTTCTGAATCTGCAGGACAACAACTTTTTCCATCACCTTTTCTTAAAAGGGGAAAAATTGGATGAAAATTGTCCAGGCAGGTGAAGTCCAGTGAAGTCCAGACCAAGGCTAACTTAAATGGTCCTGGAAATTCCCTTCCTGCAGCAATATATTAATTATTGCATGGACTCACCTGCAAGTCACCCTCCTGGAAGTTTTCACCAATCAGGAAGGGCAAGGATCTAATAAAGAAATTGTTGCACTAACAGTCCCGAGGAACCTGTCCATTTCCTCAAATCCAACAGGCTCAAACTACTCCCGCATAATTGGATGCGTCCACTCCCTGGGCATCTCCAATGAATCTTCTCTATACCTGGATTCTAACAGTGAATGAATTTGAGCGATTTTATCTGTCAGGTGCTTGACAAATTCCTCCACATGGCCGTGTAAATAGCAGCACCCAATAAGTGCAGAGAAATATAGTAATGACGTTTCACCGCTTCTTACCTCCATGAGGTAAGCCTTAGTAGCGGCTCTGACCTATGATCAATCAGATTCATTCTTTGTTTTCCTCTAGTGGTTCTCTAGGTGTCTCTTGGCTCTTTTCAACATCCT
This sequence comes from Notechis scutatus, assembly GCF_049901735.1. Lineage (NCBI taxonomy): Eukaryota > Metazoa > Chordata > Lepidosauria > Squamata > Elapidae > Notechis > Notechis scutatus. Next base: position 226,978,782 of record NC_142009.1, read on the forward strand.
CAACTCCTTGTTGAACCATGGGGAGTGTCAGGAGTGATGGCAGCAGCAACACTCCCAATTGATCCCACGAGCCCAATTCCAGGAACAATGTCACATCTGGAAATTTGGGGAGCATAATCCCTGAAGACCAAAGGAGAATCCTGCTATATCCCTCCTTTGCCCTGAGGCCTTGGCTGAGGCCAAATCCTAAATCCATCTGGACACATCTCTAAGAGGAGAAATGGTGTCAGCCAGGTCTTAGTAATGCACACCAGATCAGCTTGCTCTTCCCCAAGAAAGCCACAAATGAGTATGGCCTTCATCAACAGCAGTCAAAGATCTGCGTTTCTGAGGGTTTTAAGTATTGGGGTGTCTTCCCCTGTAATGGCCTGCCGTCTTGTTCCCATTCCTACCTCTACCCATCACACTTGAATTGGTTGTCCCACCTTAACCCCGTGAGGTGGACGTCTACCCCCAGCCCTGACCTCCCTCCCCCTGCCCCACTGTCTCTGCCATTCTACCAGTCATACTAACTGACACCAACCTTCAATGGGTATAAGGAATACTCCCATGCCATTTTAGCTGTGGCTCTCAGTGCCACCTGAAGTTGCACAACCTCACAATCATTCCATGTACTCCTTCCATAAACAATAAAATCATCTATCACTGGCATCATCCAAAGCTATTGCCTCTCCTGGCGTGAAAAACATGATAAACACAGACTCATCCCTACGTTAGCAGTAGTAGCTAGTTCAAAATTCAAAATTCTTACCTCTTGGCAATTTTGTAGGAAATTTTGCAGGTCATTATTGTTCTTCAGTAATACAAATGCCTCTTGTGATTTTGTGACATTTGTCCTGTGTCTAAAAATGACAAAAATGTCATTATTATTAAAGAAAAATGCTTTCCTACGGTACTTCTTCCACAATAGTGACTTGCCATTTCAGATTCAGTTTTTGCACTTGCAAACTATAGGTCTGAATTCATTGAACTCTCATACTGACATTACCTTTCTTGAATCATCTTAACTTTCTCCATAATTTTATCAGAGTAAATATTCCCATCAGCAGCAAGCTTGCTCCCGGCGTCTATCACTCCAGTAACCTTTTCTTCATTAGCTGCCATATTAGTGAGGAAATCTTCAAATTTCCGTATAACAGCTTCTGATGCTTCTAAGGTGTCTGGTGGCTCAGTGTGGGCTAGTGTATATTCCTAAACCAGATGTTACAAAAAAAATAAAAAAAATAAAAATAAGGATACATCATAAGCAGTTAAAAATTATTTTAATTTTTTAAATAGAGAGTAGCTATAGGGAAAGTTATTAGCTATTGGCTATAACTTATTAACCAGTTGAGTGTGCCAGGTGCTAAACATAGTTTTTGACTTTTTTTGTTTCCTAAGACAAACCTTTCTTGGACCATTTAATATACTTAGATGACATCAAAGTCCATGCTATAGGCTATATACATACAGGTAGTGCTCGACTTACAGCAGTTCATTTAGTGAGGGTACAACAGCACTGAAAAAAGTGGCTTATGACTGTTTTTCACACTTACAACCATTGCAGCATACCCATGGTCACGTAATCAAAATTCAGATGTTTTGGCAACTGACTCATATTTATGTCTATTGCAGTGTCCCAGAGTCATGTGATCACTTTTTGCAATCTTCTGACAAAGTCAATGGGGAAGCCAGATTTACTTAACTGTGTTATTAACTTAACAACTGCAGTGATTCACTTAACTATGGCAAGAAAGATCATAAAATTCACTTAAGAAATGTCTCACTTAGCCAACAGAAATGTTGGGTTCAGTTGTGGTCATAAATCAAGGGTTACCTGTACAGTCTGCAAATGTGATCTCTTTTAGCCGAACAACATGCCACTCACAATACTCAAGGACCAGGATACAATCTTGTGACACAATGTTAAAACAAATTACCTGATTGGTAAGGATGATTTCCGCTTGTTTTGCATCTTTAAGGAATTCTTGAAAGCCAAGACACTGGTTGAGGAATTTCTCCCTGTTGTCCCACATTTTACATAAAGCATTCCAGCCTGTCTCCATGCCCTCCAGCCGCTGCTCCAGCTGCCGATACTCTGTATCTGTCTGATCCTGAGTCACTCTTTCTCCTATCTTCTTAATGTTGCTGTAAATATCCTTGTGCTGATCAATCTCTTCCTTAATTGCAGCATGATGCTGCAAGAGATGCTCAGCTTCTACCAAAGAATTGGGCACCTCTTCTGAAGCAACAGCTTTTTGTGCCTTGAAGAGCCATGCTTGGAAGTCGTCTAAGTCTTGCAAAAACTTGTGCAATTTGCTGGCCTCTCCAAGGGAAGCCTCCTGGGACTGTAAAGTATTTTGGAGGTCCAGCCAGACTCCAGAGACAGCTGTTAGTCGACTATAGATATCATCAGCTAGATCAGGCTGCTCTTCAGCAAGCCGATGAGCCTCCTTCTGCAGGACAGAGAGCCTGGCTTGAATGGCTGCTAGGTCACGTTCAATGCCATACAATTTCCTTTGCATGGCAATCATGCCTGCCAGGTTTTTACCAAGGTCTTGTGTAGATTCAATGACTTTGGTTTTTTCCAGGATCCATTTCCTGGTTTCCTCACAATCAACACAATAATTGTGGAGGCTAAGAGCAAAATCAACAGCTTTTCGCCTTTGAGCCACCATTTCCTGGAAGACTTTCCACCTAGGACACAAAGCAAAATAAGCATTTTTGTGATGAAATAAATGCCCTTCTTTAACATCATTAGATACATAGATGATAGTTAGATAGATAGATAGATAGATAGATAGATAGATAGATAGATAGATAGGGGTCTGATGAGTGTCAAAGTCACTATCATGGATGAAACTCAGAACATCCAGGAATACATCAGTAAGACGGTACCCAAAGATGAGCTGCTAGGGCAGCAGCAAATGTGGGACAAAGATCAAACAGTGTAAGTGCCATGTCAAAACAAGACTTTGCCGATGTACCACTGACAGATAGCTGAGGTGGCGGATGTCAGAAAATCCTACTAGAGGATGGAAAGGGATGGATGAAAGGACGCTACTGAGGCACTAATCATAGCAGTACAAGAACAAACACTAAGCACCAGATCCATAGAAATAGGGGTCTACCAGATTCTAGACAGAACCTAAGTTGCATACTATGCAGAGAGGCCTCGGAGACAATCCAACACATAGTGGCAAGGTGCAAGATGCCAACAGAAACAATATATACTGAATGGCACAGTCAAGTAGCCGGCATTGTTTACAAGAAAATCTCTACAGAATGTGGGCTAGACCCTCCTAATGGGAGATCCCACTGAAGGTTGCAGAAAATAAGAAAGTTACAATCCTATGGAACTTCCAGATTCAGAAACCTGGCAACTACTGGCCAATCAAATGGACATCATGGTAGACGACAAGAATCAGAAGACAGTAGTAGCAATAGATGTAATGGTGCCAAGTGAAAGCAACATCAGGAAGAAGAGTAATTGTATTTGGAGAACTACCAGGGCCTGAAGGAGGAACTGGAGAGGATGTGGAAAGTAAAGGCCAAAATAAGTCCCAGTGGTGGCACTCTGGACTGTGAGTCCTGTGAGTCCTAAGCTGGGAGAATGGCTCCAAATACTAAGCAGGAGGAGAACCAGAAAGAGAGGAGATAATCTCAGATATATTTATTCATCCCAAAATAAGCATAAAGGAAAATCTTGTTTCACCATAGAGATATGTATTTTACCTGCTCCCTTTCCTTCTCTTTTCCAGAAATCCATCTTTGGGAGCAATGCATTATATGGTGGAAGAGAAATAGAGAGAGGGAATGGCCATCACTGGATGATGGATGAACAAATGGCATTCCCTCAGTCTATCTTGTTTGCCTAACAGTGTGAAGACAAATTATAGCCATAGCTAAACTGACTATTAATCTTTGCATATTTACAGCAATATTTAGAAAACAACCAATTGAAGAAACAGTTGGACAAAAATAAGAGAATATGTTACCTGGCATTCAGATGCTCTTGGCACTGCCTCACTTTCCCACTGCGTGGATGGCCACTTTCTATTAGAGCACTAGCAGCTCTGTTAACCCCTTCAATCTGAGAAGCCAAGCTGTTTATTTCCTGCTCCAAAATATCAAACCTGCAAGAAAACACTTCGAATGAATGAAACCAAACCCACCATATAAAAAGCTGGTATGAAATGCCATCTAGGGCTTCCCAGTTGTGTGAAATATACAGGTGGTCCCTAAAATAACCACTTGTTCAATGACCATTCAAACTTATAATGTTGCTGGTTACTGTCATACTCATGAACAGTCTTTGTACTTACATTTATTGCAGCATCCCTATGGTCACGTGATCACAATCCAGGTGATTGATGCCTGGCTTCCAGTTATGAGTTTGCAGAATTCTGTGATCACGTGATCCTAATTTGCAACTTTGTTTGTGAGCTTCCTATAAGAAAGTCAATGGGGAAGCCAGCAGGAGATCCCAAATGGTGTTTAAGTGCTTAGTCAATAACCCATGGTGATTCACTTAATGACAGCAACTGGAAGGGCCGTAATTTCTATCTCTAAGCAGGGCAGTCATGGGATGTTACACTTTACAACCATGACACTTAGTGACGGAAATTCTAGTCTGAATTATTATCATTAAATGAGGAGTCCTGTGTGTAAAATGACAATGAAAACAATGATCATGTCTCATGCATAGTAGCTAGATTGTGTCTAGGAGAATCTAAGCATAAAAGCAGCACCTGAAAAAACTTTTTTTTCATGTCTTAGACTGCAGAGATATGTTCTGATTTATGCACATATAACAAGTTTAATTTCTGGATATGTAAAAATAACCAGTTGCTTTGGGCTGTTCAGACTTCTGAATGTTTATCTGTTCTTCACTGTTATCCTTTTAATTTCATTTTACATTTCATATCAAAAAATCAGTATTGGGAAACTATGCAGATGAAAATTTGTGTGATTTTTGCTATATAAACATATTAGGCATTCTGGTTACCACTGCAAAATGCATACTATTTTCATCTCAGATAATATAACAGTTCATAATTTACTCAATACGGTTTTAATAGTACATAAAGTAGCCCTTAGAAATAACATCAAAGTAATCTACCTGCCCCAAATAAATGGATTTGACCATTCATTCATAAATAAACAAGTTATGTGTCTCTCTTTCTCTCAATTTCAGCTGCAAATTGTGTTTATACACACCAATAACGGGAAAATCATACATTAATCTGTTCCTAAAAAGAATTCTTTAATATATCCAATTGCATATAATTGTGTTGGAACATGATATGAAGGTTTCTACAGCTAAGACTGTTATCTTCAAAAAAGAATACCATAGTTCTTGGGGATGCTGAATACACAGCTTGTGTTTTACTGCTGCTCACCTTGATTCACTATTCAGAACACCCCAAAAGTTAGGGAAGATCTCTTACCACTACTTAATTATTTTTGAATTTATGATTCCATTTATAACTATGTGAAAGAAGGTCAGTGTCTATATTTAAAGAATCAAGTCAGGTATTCGTACTTTGAATGGTCATACCTGTTTTTGGCTGGCAAACATTGTTGTACTCTCACATTACAAAATATCTGTGTCCCACATATGTAAATTGGGGTTACACATATTCTGCTTAAAAGCTGGTGAACTGTTTTCAACGTTCAATATTTCTGCCTAAATATGACCTAAAACATAATCTGTTTTCCACACACCCTAAGAATAGATAAAAGAGAATCAAATTTAAAATTTTTATTGTTTACCTATGTTGTACAACATCCAGATCTTCCAATGTATCAGGAATCTCCATATGTTCCAGCCATTTCTCTTTCTCGCTCATCCAAAGCTCACATGCATCAGTCTCACTTAATATAGTGTAGAGATCCAAAGCATCCTGTAGCTTCTGCCTGCGCAAATCTGCTAGAGACACCACCTCATTATACATTGTCTGGATAGCCTTGAGTCTGTTCTCAAATCCTGGAACATCCCGGAATTCAGCAGGGAAGCTCTGTGCTTGCCTATTCAGGTTGTCCATTATTTTCTTATTATTTGCTACCTCATCCAAGAGATCTCTGTGCTTTTTAACCAGGGCTTGAGTGGAATATTCATCATGCCCCACATCGTCACTGGATACTAGCCGATTAGCATCTTGGAGCCAGGCCATCAAGTCATCTGCATCTACCTGGAACTGGAAAAAGCTTTCTGCATCGTGTAAGTTCTTCTTGCGGAAAGCTGCCAATTCTTGCAACTGGGACCAGAGAGCTTTCACTTCCTCAATCCTGCTGCTGATTTTTGATGCTCCAAAATGCTTCTCAACAATCATGCTTTCTCCCTCCTTGATGACCTGCTTCAGGTGAGCCCCTAGGCCACGTAGCTCATCTTCAAAAGCTTTATGTTTCCTCTGTAAAATGAGAATACTGGTGAGGTCTTTCCCATAGTCTAGGGAAGAATAGATCTGCTCTTTCTCCCTGATCCAACTTTCAGCTTCATCCAGTTCCCAAAAGAACTTCCACTGGCGCTTGGATTGGTCAAGGCGAGCTTTCCTCTTGGCAGCTAAAGCAATCAGCTCTCGGTAGTATAGTTCCAGGAGGTTCACACGATCACGAATTATTTTGGGATCACATGGCTGATAACCTGCACAAGGTATGTAGGCAAAAATTATAAGTAGTCCTAATACAGAGGACACGTTCCTTTACATTAATAAGCTTATGGTTTAAGTTTTGGGGTACAATTCACACAATAAATGTGAAAAATAACTATCATTTTTGCTGGCTTCAAAATCAGGGAATTTATGACTTGCAGTTTGGAAGAGAAACAATGCAAACCAACCAAAGAATAAAAGGGGAAATATTTCAGGAATGGTGGTGTGCTTGTTTACGAAGTCTTGCACCTTTTCTGGTAATTGTACTAAATAAAAATATTTAAAAGTACATGACAAGTCTTAGTACAGAGATATACCACGGAATATAATCGTATAACAATTATATTAGAAGATATAATTATATAATAATGAAACAAAACAAGTTCAAGGGTTTTTCTCTTTCTTTACTTTCTTTCTAACTAGCAGCAGAAGCTTCTTATCACCGATGCCACAAGTACTCTAAAAGTCAGGAACGAGGAACACAAGCAAACTCAGCGTTCAACCCACAATAACCCACTAGATAAATTCATAAATGCTATACTAAAGTATAGGAAGAAATTCCAGAAGGAAAAATTTAAACTGTGGAAGAAATTAGCAAAAACTGGCAATTACTACACTAAGCAACACTATGGAAATCTTTCCAGTATAGAATAGAATAGAACAGAATTCTTTATTGGACAAGTGTGATTGGACACACAAGGAATTTGTCTTGGTGCAAATGCTCTCAGTGTACATAAAAGAACAATATCATTCAAGTTACATCATTCAATCCTTGAGTTCACAGTTCAAGCAACCAAAAATCCATAAACACCCAGCTATGGTTCTAAAGCACATGTCCATCACCTACGATTCTGAAATTTAGAATCAAGACAGATTCTATTTGAATGTATTTGAATACAGCTAGCAGTTCATTCAATCAATAAAAATATTGATAAAGTGCATACAAGCATTCACTTCAAACAACCAATAAGAAAAGAAACTTTCCAGAGGCTAGATATAGGCTGTCCTTCTTCATCCCTTCCCCTTTTATATAGATGCAAACACCAATGATACGCTTATTCTCATCGATCTGGCAAACACTTACCATCTCCATTGGCAAATTTAAGGGCAGCTGCATTGACAGCATGAATCTTCTCTGCCTGAATAGCCATGTCAGCCTCCATCAACTTATGCTTCTGAAGCAAGTCTTCTGCTTCCAACAGATGCTTCCCAGTTTCAGGAGAGGAAAGTTTTACCTGAAAAAATATAAAAAGAAACTGCATCTCCCTTTCTTTTAAACAACTAAGTATGGAGTGGACCATGGACACATACACCTTTTTTTTTTTTAAAGGAATAGCAGTTTAGGATGAACCTGAGGAAAAAAGCAGGAAAAATCCATGTTTAAGAAAAACAATTCAGGGAAAGATAAATCCTATAAATCTCCTCCTATGGGACTTATAACATGGCATTCTGAATCCTGTTGGAGAAATCACTTTGGAAGACAAAATTGGATGGAGAAACAGGCATGCTCTCTCGAAACAATGGAAATTGTATTCCCAAGTACTCCCAAATCGTACTCACATGGGATTACACCCCACAGTTCTGAAGCAATTGGCAGACATAATCTCAGAACCACTGAACCATATCTTTCAAACATCCTGGAGCACTGGGGAACTACCAGATGATTGGAAAAGGGAGGACGTAGTTCCCATTTTTAAAAAAGGAAGAAAAAAAAAGGATCCTGCAAACTACAGACGTATCAGCCTGACATGAACACCTGGGAAGATTCTTGAAAAGATAATCAAGCAACAAATCTGTGATTACTTAGAAGCAAACAAAGTCATAACCAGAAGCCATCATGGGTTTGTCAAAAAAGTTTATGCAGAGGTGAACTGCTGCCGGTTTGCACTGGTTCAGGTGAACTGGTAGTTAAGATTCTGCGCAGTTCAGTGAACCGGCAAACCACCCCGCTTGTTTTTTCAACCATCAAACCACCCCACTTGTTTTTCATCCTGCTTTTTGGCCGTTTTTCGGGCCATTTTCAAGTGAGTGGCCAAGAGGTGGGGCTGGATGTGATGAGTAACCTCATCCATCCAGTCACATGACCAACTGGCCATGCGTACTCAGCCAGTTAAGTTATTCAAATCCTACCACTGCATTTATGCCAGACAAATCTTACTGCATTCTTTGACAAAGTGACAAAATTAGTGGTCCAGCAAAATGCTGTGGATATAATGTACTTGGATTTCAGTAAGGTATTTGATACAGAAGGCCACAAGCTATTACTTGATAAGATAGAAAAATGTGGGTCAGGTAGCATCATAACCAGATGGATTCATAACTGGCTGGTCAACTGCTCTCAACGTGCGATCCTCAATGCAACTGCATCTACATGGGGGGAAGTATGCAGTGGAGTACCTCAAAGCTCTGTCTTAGGTCCAGCACTCTTCAATATCTTCATCAATGATTTCGATCAGGGAATTAGAAGGGGAACTCACCAAATTTGCAGACAACACCAAGCTGGCAGCAATAGCCAACACTTCAGAAGACAGTCTTAAGATACAGAAGGATCCTGACAGACTTGAACACTGGGCCCTTTCTAACAAAATGAAATTCAATGTAGAGAAAAGTAAGGTTTTACATTTAGGCAAAAAAAACCAAATGCACAGGTATAGAATAGGTGATACCTGGCTCAACAGCAGTAACTGCAAGAGGGATCCTGGAATCCTAGTGGACAATCACTTAAATATGAGCCAGCAGAGTGCTGCAGCTGCCAAAAAAACCCTAACAATGCAATTCTAGGTTGCATTAACAGAAGGCTAGAATCAAGATCACACGAAGTGTTAATACCACTTCATAATGCCTTGGTAAGATCACATTTGGACTATTGCATCCAGTTTTGGTCACAATATGAAAGAGATTTTCTAGAAAAAAAGTGCAGAGAAGAGCAACAAAGATGATTAGGGGACTGGAGGCTAAAACATATGAAGAACATTTATAGGAACTAATTATGTCCAGTTTAATGAAAAAAAGAACTAATGGTGACATGATAGTAGTTTTCCAATATTTAAGGGGCTGCCACAAAGAAGAAGGGGTTCAACGGTTCTCCAAAGTACCTGAAGGGAGCAATGGATGGAAGAGAAGCAACCCAGAACTAAGGAGAAACTTCTTGACAGTGAAAACAATTAATCAATGGAATGACTTGCTTCCAGAAATTGTAGGTGTTCCAACACTGGAGGTTTATAAGAAGAGATTGCACAAACATTTGTCTGAAATGGGTTTCCTTCTTGAGCAGTTGGACTAAAAGACCTCCAAGTTCCCTCCCAATTCTCTTATTCTGCTATACCCTATCAAATTATTAAAATATGCTCTACCTGACGGTGCTTCTAAACAATGTATAGAAAATATAGCACATTCAGAACAACCATGCAGCTGGTGGGTACCAGATGCCTTAATCAAGAGGCATTTCAAAGTAGCTTTCTAAACAGCTTGTAAAATTTAAAATATTTTTAGGGATCTGGCTAGCATAATCAATGCTTATGAAACTGGTCATTTATCAGTCTGAGGTGTTGTTCTTCATTATATGTGTTTTTATCAGACTTTAAGGAGCCTGGCAAGATTCCTTACGTGTATCAATAACTTAAACCAGTGTTATACTGTAGCACTTGGGCCTCCATCCCCATTTTCCAATTTATCTCCAGCAATCCACCTATCCAGGCCCCTTCTTACTTTCATCTCCTCTATCCAGTCGATGCTATGCAGCATGTCCTGAAACAGCTGCTGCAGGGTCAGATTCATCTCCAGCCTCTGGCGTCGAGCTTGCAGCAATTCCAAGAGGTATTCCCAGAGTCGCAGGATACTGTCCTTGCGAACATTGATACGCTTGATGTCATGGTAATTCTCTACTTCCAGTTCCTTGGCCACTTCCTCTATGGTCTGTACCCGTTCTTTATAGGCAGCTGTGTCTGTTTCAATGGCTTCATGCTTCTTCTTTGCTGCCTCCACAGCTGGCAAATCATTTCCAAAGTTATCCTGTCCCAAGTAAAGATAGTTTTGTCAGCAATATCTTCGCTATCTATTGACTGTAGGAAATAGGCAGATGTCGGATTGAGGTGGTATTGTAACCGAGATACCAAAGATCAAAACTAATGTACCTTCTGGCTTTGGATTAAATGCTTTATGTGCAGAAGGTTTTTCAGAAAGTATAATTACACACCTTGCAAAGTCCCAGACACTTCTTTATTACCTGTGCCACCAGGCGTTGATTTTCACTAAGCCAGGTCTCTCGCATTGCAGCCTTGCGATCAAAGCGTCGGGCAAGCTGCTCGAGCTTCTCCTGCCTTATAAGCTCATTTCTCAGTGCTAGTTCCCGTTCATGCTCTGCCTTTTCCAACTTCTTCCATGCCTGTGCAAATAAGAATACACTCTAAACTACAGGAACTTCTGTAATTGTTAGATAAATCTATTTAACACTCATTTTTCCATGATAGCTATATACCAGTGATGGCTAACATTTTTGGCACCAAGCACCCAAAGCGCACACGCGCGCATCTGCCAAATGCAGCATGTGTTCCCTGCACATGCACCCCACACCCCGGGCATGCACGCATGACCCCGTGACCCCCGGGTATGCGCTCATGTCCTCTCATAGTGCCTGTGCATGTGTATTACCCCCATATGTGTGCCCCACACCCACATGTGTGCACGCATGACCCATGTGCACCCCGTGTGAGCCCCACCTCCTGTGCACAACCCCATGTGTGCGCCCCGCCACCGCATATGTGTGTGTGACCCCATGTGTGTCCCACCCCGTGCACAGCCCATGTGCGCCACCCATGCAGAGACCTGAAGATCAGCTGGCCAGCAGAAGGTGCACGTGTGGCGGATCTGAGCTGGGGCAAATGGCTCATGTGCTCAGAGAGAGGGCTCTGCATGCCATCTCTGGCACGCGTGTCATAGGTTTGCCATCATAGCTATATACAGTAGAACCTCTGGTCATGAATGATTCTCACCACAACCAAATCGGGTTCCGAACAAAAAAATTACAAAATTTTTGGATCTGGTCATGAACACATACTCGGGTGGCGATCAAACACGACCCCTGACCCAGAAATTCCTGAAGACGAAACATTAGAAGACGAAGAGATTGCCAAAGTTATGGAACAAATTATGGTCGTGACCAGAGGTTCTAGTGTAAACTGTACAATATCTTTCCCAATCTGCCATTTACAGTTTTCCTACAATGACATTTTCATACAGAATGAAATTAGAACACAATTAAGTGTGTGGTATTTGTACTCTTTTACAATTCAAAACTTTTCTTGGCCTGCTACATAAAATTCAAAACTGAACCTGTATTTTTTTACATGTAAACAAATGGCTTTCCCACTTTTTCAACCATCAAACTAAGAATTAAGAAAGAAAGAGAAGAAAGCTTCACTGATTAAGACTGTATTAAAAGGCTGTTATCTTAGATACCCTGTTGATGTCAGACACAAGTTTTCCTTCATGAGGCGTATACACTTTCTGATTGTTTGCTCGCATTCTGGACTGGATGGTAAAAAGCAGAACTTCTAAGTTCCCCTTCTCTTGAAATCTAGAACAAACAAATGTAAGAAAACATCTTTAGAGTTTAGAAGATCTCCAAAAGTGATGTAATGCAATCCTGTCACTGAAATAGATTTTTCTGAATCATGTTCTCAACAAAATAATTAAAAAGTAATGCTGTACAGTGTACATGAAGTATCTTTTCACTGGACTAATTAGTGTTTAAGGTGGCTATTGCAATTTATACAATGGCAAGGAAGGAGATAAGAAAGCTAGCTTTAAAATACTGGAATTCAATCCCTTTAGAGGCACTGGCTGAAATCCAAACCTACAGAAATTCAGACAGAATTTCTGATCAGTTCTTTAGTAGGAAAGGGAATGATCGGCCTTGATCGTGTCCATCCAGCGTTGCTTAGGTCTACCACGCGGGAATAAGCAGTAATTAGATGATGCTTCTTGTTCCATATTGAAATAGTTAATCTGCCGCACAGAAAGCCTCTAACTATACCTTTCATAATTTGCAGAAAAAGGCATCTCAGAAAAACAGCATTATTCAGAAAAATCTGCATTTGTCACAATATCTTCTTTTCACAGGAATTTCTTCTTGTTACAAAAGGAAACATTTGCTTTCCTTTGCTTTTAGCAACCCAAATGGATTTTTGGGAACCTACTTTTCAGTTAGCTATATTAGAAATACAGGTGGTCCTCAACTTACAGCCATGTTTAGCAATTATTCAAAGTTAAAATGGCACCAAAAAAAATTAACTTACAACAGGTCCTCACACTCAAGACTGTTGTAGCAACCTCACAATCACATGATCAAAATTCAGGCGATTGGCAATCAGCATGATGATGGCAACATTCTAGGGTCATGGGATCACCATTTGAGATCTTTTTAGCCAGCTTCCAACAAGCAGTCAAAGGGGGAAATGGTTTTGCTTAACAACCTCATGATTCATTGAACAACTGCAGTGATTCACTTAACAATCATGATTTTTACAAAGGTTGTAAAATCAAGCACAATTCACTTAACAACCATCTAACTTAACAACATAAATTCTGGTCCCAATTGTGATCATAAGTCAAGGACTACTTCCTCCCTTGTGGGGTGCAGTTCTCTGGGGAGTCATTAGATGGCAGTGTTCTTTTCAGTGTAAAGAAATGCAGAGATTAGAGTATTGCCACTGTTTTTGTCAAAAGCAGTGCTAACAGAATCTGTTTGTAAAAGTAGATTCACCATCACAGCAACAATTGATTTGAGACTCTAAACGGGAGGATTAAGCAGTAACAGGCATTAGTGTGCCTAACATCTTCCATTTGAACAATTGGGAATTTCTCACGACTACTAATCCAGGTGGGTAGTACAAATGTAGGGGTATTTGGGGCAATTCCACTAATATTTACGAAGAATTAGCTCTTAAATTATTCAATGGAGTTGGCTATTATGTAAGCATGTACCAGACTGCACTCTGTGCAATGTACGTACATCCTAAAGGTTCCATTTCTCAAGCTCTATCTTTCTACTCATTTTACTTTCTGGAAGAAACTAATATTTGGTGTCATTTGGTTCACAAATTCTTACTTAACATCTTTGGAGGGAATGGAAGAGACGTTTTCCATTATTTTGAAATATTAAATCAGATGGTTTATTGCATCTTATTTAGTATCAACATTCTCCAAATTCATTCAATTTGAAACAAGAGAAAAGACTGCAGGCCTGCAAGATATCTTTTTCTCCTTCTCTTATTCATTACATCATAATCAATGTGATGTGCCAATATTTAACACTTCTGAAAGCCACAGATCACAGCCAAATGAGTCACAATGAAGATAGGCATAATCTTTCCCTGTCTCTCAGAAAAAGAAAAACCACTTTCCTCCAGGTGAAGGTGCTTACTTGGGTGGTTTTTCTACTGTGCGATAGGTACTGAAGTACTGTAGCTGTTGCTGCACGCCTGCCAGAGAATTAGCAAACTTGCGGCTGTTGAGATTGGTAATTTTCTGTTCTATCCACATCAGCAGGTCTGAAGCCAATCCACTGTATTTATCAATCATCTTCTCAGTCTCCATTGCATGGTCCATTACCTGAGGGAGGGAGGGAAAAAACCAAACAACTCATACTGTGGCTCACTTGGCACCTGCTGCTGCTACTGAAAATATGTTAAGACCTTTATGAACTTCCAAATCCTGCAGATGGAAATTTTCCACAGTGTCAACATGTTTGACTTCATCACATTAGAAATTCTGCAGGGCACGCAAGGGTGTCAAGTCAGATTAGGAACCACCAGCTGTAAGGCTCTAAAAGGAAATCTTTGGCAGCTTTCATACTGGCAGCATTGCATCAAATGTTGAGTGTTGAAGAATGATCATGCCCCTATTCCATTCTCCACTTCATACATTTGTACATTAATTTATATACAAACATATGCACACATTCCATAAGGCAGACTTTCCTTATGTGGTATCCCTGCAGTCCAATCAAGATATTTCCTATAATTCCCCAAATTATGGGCCGTTCACATTCTAACCCTGTACAGATTCAATTGCTTCAGCCTCCTGCTGCATACTGCTGAATAGGAACCAATGAAGTCTTGAGTTAGTTGTAAAAATAATAAAGATGATATAAATAAATGAATGAATGAATGAATGAATGAATGAATGAATGAATGAATACATACATACATACATACATACATACATACATAAAGTCCAGAGCATTACAATGTAAACTGGCTTTTAGAGATTGAACCAATGAAGTCCTGAGTTATTTGTAAACATAATAAAGATGGATACAAATAAACAAACAATTAAGTCCATGGCATTATAATTTTACCTGACAGAGATTGAAAACGGTAAATGAAAGCAGCTAATTTTCCAAATAAGGGCTATACTGATAATAGCCACAGCAATACTATTCATCAGGCTTCTAAAAACATTATACAGTTTAAAAAAACAATGCAATTCTGGAAGTGCATCATGAAAATAGACATGGGCTACAAAAAACCCATGAATTTCCAGCCTGCTACTGTTTCTTATCGTCTACCTTTGTTTAGATGACAGAATGAATGTCATGAAACAATTCTAAAATATTAAAAATTATGTTGCTCAAGAGTTATATGACTGTGCTCTTACCTTTCCAACTCTTTTTCCTTCCACAGCAAGTACCTTCATTTTTGAAAAGTAATGATAGAAAGCAACCACATAAGTGATAATGGATTTCTCATCTGGATTCTCCGTAAAAACATCTGAATAGCAAATAGATTTCCAAGACAAAATTATTTGTTTGAAAGCAGAACCTGACAGCAGATAAGAATTCCATCTGAACTGTTTCCCATTTTGGAGAGAACTACACAATCAACAGTGTTCACCATGGGATCATCTTGCTGATTTCAAGTACAAAAACAACAGAAGGCATGGGAGTATAGCTAGGCTAATAAACCTTGTTTTCTAGCATCAACATTATTTATTTATTGGAGAAAAATATAGAGAGCAGTCCCTGATAAACAAACAAAAAAGTGCAAATAATTACATTATTAACTATAGCGAATCTATGGCAATGATTTTTTTTAAAAAAAGAGTTAAAGTAGAAATCTACTTTACTGTACTGAATCCTGGGACAAACTTATTAAACAGACTTGGTAGGTAAATTGCATAATACAAGCATTACATATTGTATGTTGACTAGATTATCCTAAGAGCCATGGCGGTGCAGTGGTTAGTACTGCAGGCTACTTCTGCTGACTGCTGATTGCCACAGTTCGATTCTTACCAGCTCAAGGTTGACTCAACCTTCCATCCTTCCCAGGTCAGTAAAATGAGGACCCAGATTGTTGGAGGCAATAGGCTGACTCTGTAAACCGCTTAGAGAGGGCTGTAAAGCTCTGTGAAGCGGTATAGAAATCTAAGAGCTATTGCTATATTATAGATATTCCTCGACTTACAACAGTTCATTTAGCAATCATTCAAAGTTACAACACTGGGAAAAATGATTTATGACCATTTTTCACACTTATGACCATTGCAGCATCCTCCTGGCCACATGATCAAAATTCAGACACTTTACAACTGACTCATATTTATGGTTGTTGCAATGTCCTGGACTCATTGATCATCTTTTGTGGCCTTCTAACAAGCAAGGTTAATCATGTAACCAGATTCACTTAAAATCTATATTACCAACTTAACAACTGCAGTGATTCACTTAACAACTGTGGCAAGACAGATTGTAAAATTTTTATTTATTTTATTTATATATATATAAAATGTGGCAAAATTCACTTAACAACTGTTTTACTTAACAACAGAAATTTGGGGCTCAATTGTGGTCATAAGTTGAGGTTATATAGCTGCTGGAGGTCCATATTTTCCCCCAGTAATGAAGCAGAAGCTATCTACACATACTCAACGTAGAAGTTGTTAATGTTGAGGACAGGATTATCATCAAAACTGGATCAGAGATTAGTGTTAACTGTTCACAAAACCTGTTTAAACCTGAAAATAGATCCAACATTACAATAACAATTGATCTGAGACACTAAACAGGAGGCTTGAGCATTAAGTATCAATGAATACAGGATTAGAAAAATGTATGCCTGATCATGAATTAGCTATTTAACTGTTAGGTATACATTCTATCTTGCTAATCTGATAATTACTTATATGTGTAGATAAATTCAATTTGAGAGTTTTTCTACCCCAAGAATGTTCTCTTTTATTATACCTACAAATCAGTAAAGCTTGGATTTGATCCCTCTATTAAACTGAATTGGGAAGTTCAGCCATGCAGTGTTGAAGTACCATCAACCTTTTTGAGTATATGAATACAGCTGAATTTTTGAAAAAGTACATGGGTACAATCACAAAATTATTGAGTCACATTATTGTGGGAAGACATGGTATGCTTAACCATGCTGCTCTGAATAAACTACAATAAGCAAAGTTCACGCAATACATCAAACCACAAATCATGGTTTATGAACTACAATGACTTAATGACTAGAAAGCTCACTTCAAAGTTAAGGACTGGACAACTTTCACAAATTATGCCTAAATTAAAATTAAATACATTATTTGAAAAAAATCAAGATTACTAAAATTATTTCCCCACATAGGAAGATCATCAAAATAGTTTTCTTCAAACACACAAAGTTTTTCTGATGTCCTTTTCTGTGTATATATATCTCTAACCTTCATTGTCAACACACAGTAGCATACCTTTTTCATTTTTCAATCCCAATCTCTTTCCAATGCTTTCATTCATACATACTGAACTGCAACCCTAATTATTATACAAACTTCTGCCACTCACACACTTGTTCCCTTGTCAAAGGTTGCTTTTCATTTGTTTCTCTCCCTTGTTAGCTTTCCTAGCTTTAGCTTCCCTTTCTGTTCTCATATTATTCAATTCCTCTGCTGAGTGGATTTTTCAGTCGCTTCCATCTCTTTTCTTCCCTTCCTCTCTCACTCCCCACCCCACCAACAAACTGATTCCCTTGGTACTACCTCACATGCAGAAACTTTTCTTGTTTTTATTTTAGTTTCAGAGAAATGGAAGACTGAGTAGAAAAAAATCAAGGTTTGACTTATTCCATGCTCTTTCTTTTTGTTAGAAAAATCGCCTAGGCCCAGGTGGAGATTAAATATATGTAGGGAGTGAATGAGAGCATGATTTGAAGTCTGAACTCTGCTGATTTCCAGCTTTCAAAGATAAAGAAACCAGGTGGGGTGGAATGAGCCTGCTGAGTGCCAAAGGAAGCGTGGGAGTGTCAGCAGCGGATACAGCTGTGTCTGCAGACATCATGTTGCACACCCGGCAGTAAGGAATCAGGGCCACTCCTCTGATAGTCTTCTCATAATACTGTAGGTCAGATTTCCTTTCAAGCATTTTCAAAAATAAAATAACTATGACTGGGTATTTTTTAAAAATTAATGTATTTTCCATGTTAAGCAAAGAGAATGAAGGGGAAAAGATGATGACATAGAATGTTTTACAGAAATGTATTTATGGAAGGCAACTGAAAGAATTGAATTTTCTCAACAAGAATTCTATATCATATACAACGTAGTTAATTTGTGACTATGCACAGCAGAGATATTTATTCAGATACTGAATCTCCCTTTCTATGATAAAAATTCAAGGCAGTTTATAAATAAAAAATATATATCAAGCAAAATTAAAAGCAATTCTGATAAAAATAATTGACAACTATAATAATTGAAAGTATTAATAATACTACACCAAAAATGCAGAAGCAGGGTTGCTGTGACTTTTCCTTTGACAATGAGTTGGTTGTATTGTGATTTATGGTTTTTAGTTTTGTTCTTTTATCAAGATACACAAGATGTTATATTTATTTGTTATTTATTTTGTGTTTTTTAACCCAAATTACAGACTTGGGAAACTGCACATTGCTCAGAGTTGATTTGATCGTAAAGGCTTTTTAGCCTTGTAAAAAAAATGCCTGTTTGAAAAAGAGCTGTGAAGTGGGCAAAGAGATATGATATGACCCACTCTCATTCATTTCAGAGGGCTTATATAGGAGACTTTCCTGACAGCTTAAGAATATACTATTGCAGAAACAAATAAGCATCCATGTTTATAGACTGAACTGAATTCCTTCATGAAGCAATTAGGCAATCAAGCAAATATTATGCATCTATTGCTTAGCTTCTACAACCATTATTCTATATAATTCTTAACTCTGCCCTGTCAGCTCAATTCTCAATTTAAAAAGGCAGGCATTGAGCCAAGTGCACTTACCTTCTGGATCAAGAAGTTGTGTGATACCAAGTTGCCGCTCTGCTACACTGAAAGCATGTTCCAAATTGTGCCTGGCATTTGAATGTTTCAATTTCTCAAAGTCAATTAGGTCAGGCCTAAAAATGAAAGGGAGGGGGGGAAACTGTATTTTAAACAACACAATATGGTACCCGCTCTATGATAAATTAATATGAAATTATCGAATATGGTGTGCTCTTGGATCCATGTTCCAGCCGTGCCTGCATATTACTTAATCCAAAATCTTCTGCAATCTTCTGCTGCAGTTAGTCGATCTGTTATCATACAGCATACAGACTACTGGGTCCTCCTTCCCCACACCCTGTTTTGTATAATAGTCCTCAAACCTTGGGGTCCGCCAATATTTTTGGGGTGAGGATATTTTGGCTACATAAGCCATGCTACTCATTTCTGAGCATCAGAAACAGAGAAAGTAATACTGGTCAGTTTTGAACCTGACCTTGAAGTAAGGAGGCAAAATTCATATGGAGCAGATGGTGGCTAATAGGCAGGGGTGGAATTCAAATTTTTTAACAACCAGTTCTGTGGGCGTGGCTTAGTTGGTGGGCATGGCTTGGTGGTCATGTGACTGGGTAGACATGGCTTGGTGGTCATGTTATTGGCTGGGTGTGGCCAACTCAATATCACTCATATAGGCACGCATCTCCTCACCTGGCCTCTCATGACTGTGGGGATGCTGCAACAGTCGTAAGTGTGAAAAAACGGTCATAAGTCACTTTTTTCAGTGCCATTGTAACTTTGAATGGTCACTCCACACAAGCAAAGTACCAGCAAAGGAGGAAAAAAAACTCCAGAGAAGTTTCAGAGACAGGAAGTCTAGTCCTGCCAAGAATGTACTAAGGATTAACGGAGAGGCAGTTTCTGTAAGCAACACCAGAATGTTTCCTATCTGCCTTCCTTACAGGATTAGGCCAGTAATTCTAACAACCAGTTCTCCGAACTGCTTAGAATGTTAACAACCTGTTCTAGTGAATAGGTGCCAACTGGTAGAATCCCACCCCTGCTAATAGGCCTCTATAGCAAGTATGCAGATATGCATTCTGGTGATTAGCCAAACCTAGACTTATTAGCAAAAATAATTAAAATGGCTTAAATATTTGTAAACGATCTTTACCTGTGCTTGTGAATAAGAGCGTTAAAAGCCAAACCATCCTTCCAGCTGGAGGTGAAGTTGGTGACATTAACATGGGGATAGCTAATTACAAAGATAAAGAAAGGGGACAAAAACAAGATAATATCAGTCATAAAACAACAGCTACAAAATTATAATCCAATCAGGTATAATTTGACATGAGGATATTCTTTACTCTAGACAGAAGAGCCACTTTCAACTAAACTTATATTTTCAAGCCACTTCTAATTGGTATTTAGAAGTACAGATTTTTCACCATTGGAAGAACGATATTTAGCTTGGTGAATAAATAATAATTCAGGTGGGCAACGCTGGGTTACCTAAAGCACACAGGATATTTCTATCCATTCTAAATCCAACTTTTATCTACTTTACAACAGAATAAATGAAAAGAACGGCTCATCTCAAAATACTATTATCAACTGAGAGAAAAGAAACATGGTTCCATAAAGTAACACCCTGCCCACAATGTTAAAAACAGTTAAGCAGTTGAATAGATTTCCACTGTTGCACAATAAAAGGAAGAAGCTTGGGACTTGAAAGAAACATATTACATGTGAATGTTTAGCAGATGTTTGAAACAAAATAAGCCTCACAGAAGCCTTGCTTTCAATATAAATCCCATACATAGTTTTAAGAGGTTTAATATCTACGTATACTATTTCTATGCCTCATTTCTCATTACTAACATGAGATAACCCTTTTAGAAGGGTTAAATAATATTAGTGCTGAAAATAGTTTGTGAGATATCACAACTCATTAGGTTTTCAACCTATTCTTAGTCTATTGAAATAGTTTTTCCTTAGCTTTGTCTTTAGCAATTACAAGTCACAAACATTTTCCAGAGCCAATAGAATGAATGTAAAAACATTAAGAATGGAGTTGTGGAATATGGTGGGAAGTTAGTTTCTCACACACAGGAAAAAAAATGAAGGAATGTAAAAACTATTTCAAAGATGCAAGGTACGTACATTTTACAAAGTGGCAGTACTTACTGGTTTACATTAATAGCCATGTTACTGACAGTAGCATATTCAATATCTGATATGGGAGAAATGTCTCAAATGCTCACTATCCAAGGGTGTCAGATCTTTCAGGAAGCCACAGTCAGGATATGGAAGCACAGAGTTTTCAGGAATGCTTGTTACTGTTATGGGTATAATAGAATCTTGAAAGCCTATCTAAATTTCTCTGTACTATTTATTATACGAAACACAATCAGATGAGGGTTTCTTGATTTTCTCTTGCTTCCTTCCTTCCCAGAACTGAGTAATGTTTACCAAACCTTTTACTCCCATAACAATTTGTTCATCCTTTCCCTGTTCCTATGCTTACATTCCATCACAATTGAAATTTACTAAATGTAACTCTTCTAACAATTTCAGTTCATTCCTTTAACAACTCTGTGAATTCACTCAGCCCAAAATTTGCAAAGGATAAACAGTAACTTTCTCTAGCCTTTTGCTAACTGGGAACTCTGAGTCATAGGTCTGTCTGATCTATCTGGAACATCAGGTTGGAGAAAGCTGAACACAGAATAATATTTGGGGGGGGGGGGAATATACCACCCCTCATCCAGATGATGATTAAAAGGATTGATTTAACATCCAAGTCTCATTTTCAGATTTTTAAGCTAAATTTGTATGAAGAAGGTCATATTGAAGAAGCATTGTTTTTTGTAGTTTCTTGTGGCAATTATTTAAGACAATGCTGAACTCTACTGTGAGTTCTACAAATATTATCACATTTCACATAGTTGATTCCATCAATACCACCTGAAACAGAATGTCAGCATGCACAGGAGATGAACAGCTAGTTATTTATACATGCTAGTTATTTTGATTCTTTGCTCTCTTTCTCTCCATCACTAATACTTTTATCAAGACTGTAATATTGGCAGAGTATTTAAGTATTTTCAACCTATCTCAAACAAAAGGTCAAAAACCAATTTCCTTAAATACACTGCAAATCAAACAAGGCTCCAAACGAAGTACTTACATTTTCAACAGGAAACACTTTAGCACAGCTTTCTGTCTTTGCCCTAGGGCCTAGACAACTAAGTCCTTGTAATTTATTTTGATTGTTTAATGGTTTTATACTATCATTGCATGAACTAAATAGAAACCTAGTCAGTTTTCACACTCTGTATAGATTTGCTTAATATTTAATATTTGCCTAGCTGATACCATAGGTTTAATCAACAAGTCACAATGTGTTTAGAGAGAAAAAACAATAGCAATATCATACCCTGTAGTTTTCATTTGACACCAAAGTAATAATGCATCCTTTGCTGAACGGGTTTCCCGGCCTTCTTGAGTCTGAACAATGATATCCTGGATCTAAATTAAAAGGAAAAATTCCAAAGCAACTATCATTTCAAATGCTTATTTTGTGCATATTTTATTTGTATAGCTGTGATCTTCACAAAAATAACCTGATAGAGATCTTATCACAAATGATTTGTAGAAAGTTAGGTTGAAACAAGGTAAAAATTACTTGTTTAATTTCCCTTCACGTTATTACATCATTTCCAAATAACCAGTCCAAATTGATGAATGTTCCTTGTAAATGTTTATGATTGGTTTTCTATTGAACTGTTTTGAGATGCATTTTACTCAAAACAGATTATTTCTTTACAAGTCACATATGGCTGTAATCCTCAAATATTACAATCTGGAAGAAACTCACTATAATTTGGTGGAACTATTTCAAGATAAAGTCTTGAATCTTTTAAATGATTACTATAACAGACAAAATTAACTATATGATAATTTGAGTTACTTATTTATTTTACAAATCCAAACAGCTGTTTTTCAATCAAACTAATAATTTTACTATCAAAAAATCAATTTCTCCTCCAACCACTGGAAAAGACAAATTTTTGTAGGGATTATCTTAAAACAACTGCATCATATAAAAATAATCTGCAACGTTGTTTAAACATGGAACTATCCCTTGTTTTCTCGAATTTTGTTTCCGTGTTTACAAAGGATCTCAGTCCTCTAATTCGTTCTAAAATATTTCTGGTTTATATACAGTATTAGTGGGAGAATGGCCATGTTCCTCATCCTTGTAGCCTTGAATAAAATTCTTTTTGCAAATAATAGTCTCCACAATACTTATTCCATGTTATTTTAAAACTAGTATACACTATAGATTGCTTTTTAATTCTGTCCAGCAGTTCTGATGAAAAAAAGTTTGTTCAGGAATTTACAATACTATGTCACTCTTTCTTCTAAGAACTTCTCAATAAATTGTCATATTAATTTACAACAATTAACAGGTGCTGTAGAAATATTGCAAAGTGCAGCACAAGAAAGCCTGAAAAGTAATTACATTGGTGTGGTGTGTCTATTTAAAAGAATGCACCCACTGGCATGATATCAACAAGAAAGAAAGTCAGCCAACAGTCATTTCACTTTCCAATAGTTGTGGTTGCAATTCTGAAGAGTTAAACTCAACTTTGGGGTTTTCTTCTGAGCAATCATAAGACTTACAGCCATACTCTTATTGCAAACTTTTCTTGCCTTTGTCTTTGCATCATTAAAAATAAGTAAGAAAAAATTCTTGGGGCTCAAGTAGTGCAGGAAAGTTTAATCCACCAATCCTTCCTAACAAGCTGAGAGAAGCCATTGATAGATTCCACTAGTGCAACAAATGTTCAATAATAAATCCCCCCTCCCAACAAATATCATCTGCCAGCAAGAAAAACCACTGGTGTTTTGAACACAGGTATAGCTGCATTCAAGTTGTCTAATTTAACCCATACAGGTATGGAAGAGCTGTGAGGAACACTGAAGGCACTATTCCTGCTTACCCCATATGACTTGTCAACCAGCTTAAAATTGTGGGGAGGAGGGGCAGAGAGTAAAAGAAAAAGGTGCCATCAATAACAACAGCTCCAGATTTAAATAGTGCTGGAAGACAGTGGCACTGCTGGCAGCAAAAGTAGCTATTCCCAGAAATAGCTTAACAGGCATAATGATGTAGCAATAAGAAAAAACATCCTCTCTCACCATTATAAAAACAGTAAACAGCACAACAAAATCCTTTTTGATAGGCAGAAACAGCAGAAAAAGTAATACATTTGCTGATGGCAGAAATTCGATCTTTTTTCCTTATTTAAATTGATCTCCTGTGCAATACTCAAGAAAGTGCTAGTCCTATTTTTAAATTTAGTTCTCTTTTAAAGACAAAGGAAGATTCTCTTTCAAAGGAAGCCCATGTAAGATAGACTTGGGAAGTGTGTTTTTCAGCCAGTCTATGGGAATTGGATAGTTACTTAGGAATTATGAGCTGTCCCCTTAAGGGAATGCATCATGGTAAATGTAGTTAAGGTATCCTGAGAAATGTAGTCCATGTCACGTGACCACATCTGTAATCCTGATTGGTCACTAAATTGACCCTCAATGGGTTGGGGAAGGTTTCCTCACTCTTGGCTGAACTCACGGACTCGTGGTAACTATTCTACTTCCACCGCTACGAGATGAGGGAAAAAGGATAGGAGATAACCATCTTTTTACCTACAAGACAGATATGCAAAGCATTGGTCATTAAAGAAGAACTTCGTCACAAACGTGAGTCATGAGGATACCTGATGAACCAATAATAAAAACTTTGTATGGATGTTTTGTTGAGTTTATCTATCTGCATCTGTACAGAAGACAAAATCTACCACTGTACAGAATACAGAAAAGTAATTGTGCTTAGGAAAATGCTGGTCAAACTTTACTCAAGTAAATGCCTCTGCAGAAGCCAAGAGTGACCATGGAGGGCAGCACTCCATAACCACAAGGATAGAGATATGTTTACAGCAGCAAGTGGCCAACAGGAATCAGTAGATCCAGCTTGTTAGCTGTATCATCAATTACACTGTAAGTTAAACATGCTACATCCACACTAATTGTACTGGGAGAAGAGTGAAAATGCTACTTGAAAGTAGTTAAAGACAACTTTAGCTTTCTTAGCTCTGACCTGGGGGGATAAGGGAATATTACAAGGAGATGGATGTCTTCTGAAATCAGTTACTGGCGCATGTTCATGTTATGGTTAGCAGGCTGTGAGGATGAAATCTTAAATTGGCTATAATGAGCAAAGCTGTTTCAAGAGACCAGATGCTGCTCTCTGGGGGGAAATATTTTTTTCCCCTTTTTGCTACCTTGTTTCCTTTTAGCTATCTTGTCTGTCCTCTCATGCTTGACTTATTTTGAAAGCCATTGTCCTTTCATAATATAATTAGTCAGATTAGTAAAAGGGATTTCCTTTCTTAAAGAAATAGCACGTATTTTTTTTTATTTCTACAAATGTTAGAATAGACATGAGTAATTGACTGGTTTTATCTGTGGCCCAAAGCCCAACATGACTAGAGCTTTTATCAAACAATAATTGTGTATGTTTGTATATAAGATCATACTTGAAATAATTGTGGTGACAGTTCCACCAAAATCTTCTCTAGGATTTGAAAAATCCATAGAGGGTTTTCAGCAGCGATGGGATTGCTCCTTTTATTTATTTTGACAAAAATACATATTTTTATGTATTAAGACCTTAGATTTCAGGAATATGCACTTTGTGCTTCCCTTGCCCCTTGCTTACAGCAGAATTTTCCATCCTAAGGTCATAAGAGCTGCTATTCCTTTTTTTTTTTTTTTTGAGGGGGGGGAGGGAGGCTGCCTTTTTCAGTTGCATAAAAAATGATAGGACTAATACATATACTTTAACAGATAATGAAACCCAAGCTTCATCAGTCTTTACTTTGGTGAGACTGGGAAGAAGTATAAACTCTCAATAGTGGACAAGCAAATGCATGTATCTGAAAATTCCTTATTGTAGATTTGTCTCTAGTTTCCTACTAATGATTCTGGGAAGACTCACCTGGAAGCGCAGGATAATTGTCCAGATGAGGCCCAGCACTAAGCGATGGTTGCCATCAACGATATCATGAGACCCCATGTTTTCCAAATGCACACGCTGCTCCTTGAGGAATTGCAGGGCTTTGTCCACATTCTCCAAACAGTGGATTCGCATACGACCTTTAGTAGGCTTGGGCTGGGGAATTAAGATAAGCAGCTTTACATTAGTACACTAAACATATCAATATGTTTATCAATATGTTTAGCTACCCCCTACTCTAAACTGAGAGCACACACCCAATCTACTCTCTTTTGAAGAAGAGGTTCTAATTCTTGCAATAATGCTAGGAATTTTTCTATATTTTTCCATTTCATTGGACTTTGTTCTTAGAACCAAAATAAAACACATTGTGCTCTTAGTTAAAATGAAACTTGTTATGTGTGAGAAGAATAAAAAGAAAATGAATAATGCAAATAAAGGTATAAAAAAACAACTTTCACTTAGCCAAGTTTAGAACATATAGCTGACTGAAAGAAACTCTTCTTAGAACTCTGTAAGGCCTTGCCTCTCCTCCTTACTCAAGAAAGTAAAAACTTTTGAAACTTGGTATTTCAAAAGGAACTTTTTATTGAGCAGAAGTGATAGCAGAACAAAAGCAACTTAGACTCTGAATTCCCTCAGGCAATACAGTTAGAGTTAAGGCATTAAGGTGCCAGGATAAAGGTTATAAAGCAACAGTTGTCAAAAGTGGGAATAAAGAAATATACTTGGGGTCCCCCCCCCTTTCCCCAGTTGAATGGCAGTATCACTTTAGGAATCTGACAGACCCTTTTATTCTAAACGTAACCTGCCTAGGTTTACTCATCTGAGTCTATTGGTCAAGATACAATACTTTGATAAAATATTATGACCAATCCCCTCAAAACCAGGGCCCTAGAATGACCTTGGAGATACTGAAAATGGCTTCACATCTTCCACATGCTATGAAGATGTATTCTCTATACTGAAACAACAATTTTGTTACCTATTGGCATTCACCCTGCTGCTGGGAAGCTGATATGATATTGTTTTACATCTGTTGGCCTCAAAACAACTTGAAGAACTGAGAACAAATATTCATTGTATTAACTGATAGAAGAATGCAGAAATATGTAGGTACTATGTACGCCCTATACTATTACCATCCTGGAGCCACAAGGATTCCTAGCCCTAACCCGTATAAAAGGAAAAATATATTTTTTGTTTTTCTCTCTCCTATCTATAGTTTTTTTGTTTTTGAAATGAGGTGGTTGCTAAGGAGAAGCTGCAAAGTTACCAAGGTATTGCATTTTAAATATGGCCTTGGAATGACACCACAGTATCTGAAAGTTTAGGGTAGTGGCAATTTTGTTCAAGAGCTATAAAACAATGAGGGTCAAGATTTCTAATCAATGGAAAAAATCTCAAATCCATAGAGCAGCAGCACTACAAAGAAACACCCTAGCATTACTCTGATTTCAGTGGAGCCAGAAAATATCAACTGCAGTTTGAAACCCATAGATCAGAGTTGGTTTTGGAAAAAAGCATTCTGTGGATGTACCTATGATATGCACATAGGAGTCATGATGAGCAGCTATACAAATGTGATAGAGAGATAGATAGATAGATAGATAGATAGATAGATAGATAGATAGATAGATAGATAGACCGATAGATAAATAGATAGATCTATATCCCCAAATATTTAATAGTAATAATATTTCAAAATACTGTTATTTCCTTTTAGAATTAGAATGACAATTGACTTGCCTTACACAGTCTAGAGACGTATGGAAATAAGAAGTGGGGAAATAAAATAACATTACCAATAACTCTCCAGAAAGCACCTCCAGCAATTTAATTAGCATTCGTCCATCTCTGAGGTCCATATAAAGATCCGAAATGCGACAAGTTACACGTGCCAGGTGAGAGTTCACCCATTTTGTAAAAGTTTTCTTTTGCACAGCTTCCCGCTCATCTGAAATTAGAAAAAAAAACCTACATTCTTAAACTACACTAATTCATATGAAAACTTACAGAATTGTGTGAATTCAGCAAAATTCCTGTTTTAGTGTACTATCTAGGGGAAAAATTAGGAAAACGGTGGAAAATGTAGTGGAAAATAAAAATATTAGTATTTTTTTTTAAATGCTAATCAATTTCTAGGACTTCAGAAAAAGATTAGCCATCTGGGCAATATCAAAAAAGATATTGAAAGCTATAAAAAGATTTTTTTAAAAAAAAAAAAGTTTTTATTTTTTTAAGACAAACATATACGAACAAAACATAAAAACATAAAAAACATCTTCCATCGTATATACATACAGTGTGTCAGTTGGTTACAAATCTTTTGTGCTATCCTTTTGCTATAAAAAAGTTTTTGTTAAACTCTATACTTAATATTCCCACATAACTCCTTCTCGTGTTCTGGAGGACACATAGAGTTTATGGAACTTGAACAAATGTGATGTTGACTGCCCTGTCATTGATCCCTATATGTGGATGTCTAATGAACAATGAGACATGGCCAGAATAGATGCAAATATTCTTCATGTATGCAGAAGTTGGGATGCAAAATAACTGAATTCTTTAATATAAATGTTATTGAAAGTTTTAAAGAAAAGAAAAACTAACAAACTATACAAATTATACAAACAATATAGAATAAAGAAAAGAAAGGGAAAGAGAGGGAAAGAAAAATAGACAAAGTGCAGAGAGAAAAGATAAAAAATAGAAAGAAGATTCTGACCTCCTTTGCAGCAAATGTAATTATAACATTATCTCTTACTCTATGATTACAAAAAGCTTACTGTTTTCTATTATCTATTTTTTTCTTATAATCAAAACTAGAAGTAATGTGCATTTTTTTCTGTTTGATCTAAAAAGTCCAGAAGAGGTTTTTATACTGTCTTTTCTCTAACCAAGAAAATCAAGAAAATTTAGCCACCTTTGCAAGTTTGAACATCTTCACCAACCATTCCACTATTGAGGGTAGTATCAAACTTTTGAGCATGCAGTAATCTTAACGCAGTTGTCATATATGAAAAGAGAGATCCATGGTTTTTTTCCTAGCTATAATCAACACCAAATACTCAGCTCAAACTGAAGTCAGGAATGCCATCACTTTTGAAGTGGTGTAGGGTTTCCTGCCTAAGCAGGGGGTTGGACTAGATTCTAGAAGACCTCCAAGGTCCCTTCCACCTCTATTATTCTATTCTATTCTAGTTAGGATTTGGAAGATGAGGATAAGTTATTGGATCAAAATACAGTTTTTCCTAACTTTTAAGCTGGTTTCATATGGGCTCTTTCTGTTATTCTTAATATCATTAAGCTATGCAATTAATTATTCAATTATCATCTCCATAAGAGATATGGAGTTCCACACTGAAGTTATCAGGTTGTCCCAACATGACAGAATTTGCATAATACAGGCATATGGGAACCAGTAAGTTATATGTTGATTTCACTTTCCCTAAGCTGAGAATCACATTCTTTAAAACGAGTTTCAACTTTCTTCCATTTGCACTTCTGCAAGACGGTAAAATTCTGGTAGCTGAGCATATCTGCCAATGTCATGGTTTGTTTTTCATTATGTTGTTCCAAATATTCCAAAATATCTAGCACAGTTCTAAAATTGCCATCTATCTTTTAAATTAAAAACCCACATTGATCTTCATGAATGAATTCTTGAAAAATTATTTTCAGATAATTTTCAGGTAAAATTGTTGTAGACAACATAATCATTATTCAATAGTGATATCAGTCTATGTTTCTTGCTAAAGTGAAATCTTGTCCTCTTTGGATGCTCATGTAATATTAGTGTTTTTCCAAGTCTCTCACATCTTTCCTTTCTGTAAAATAGAGTTTATCAAGCTTTGTAGGGGATTTTATAAGAGTTCATACTCAAAACACTTATAATACAGACTTGATAACCCATCTGGTCCAGGCACCTTTCCCAATTTCTCTTTTTAGTAGCTTCTGAAACTTCCATTACTATTATAAGTCTATTCACAATTTATCTTTGTTGTTCTGTAATCCTCAAATTTCATTTTCTGATATATTCTTCTATTTTTTTCCATTGTAATATTATGTGTTCTATACAAATTAGAATAATATTGATAAAATGTTTTATATATTTTAACTATCCATTAATACGATGTTTCCCTCTTGTAATTTTAATATCATTTTCTTTCTAATTTATATGCCAACCCTTTCCCTGGTTTGTTTTCAAATTCAAATTTTCTTTGTTTAACATAACTCAATTTTATTTCCAGTTCTCTTACTGTTAACATGGATAGCAGTTGCTATGAAATTCTAATTTGTTGAAAAATATTTATATTCCATCTTTTTCTTTTCTTTTGACCTCATCCAAAATATTTTGTGTTTTCTCTTGCCTCTTCCTCTTAAGTTCAACATTTTGTTATATTTAATAACTTTTAATAATGGTTTCATTAGCATCCCAAGCCATTCTCAAATCAATAACCTTAATTTAAATTATTTTCTAATAATTCTTTTAATTTCTTTTCATAATGTTTAATACTTTCTTTTTTTCCCTTCGTAATGACATTTCATTTAGTCTCCATCTAAAAGGACTAGATAAAAAAAAATCTCCTAAATCATTTTTTGGCCTGAAAAAGTCTTTGGTAAATGTAGTGGAATCACCAACTAAAGGAAAGTGGGGAAGTAAAAAAGCACTGGAGTTTGTCCAAGGGAGGAAAAAGCAAACGCCAGGCAACTGAAGCCCATATCAACTGGTACCCAAGGGAATGCAGTCAGTCTGGCAAGATTCTTGTAAAAGAGGTGATCAATAATAAAGAAACTGCTTGGGCCTATTCACAAAGTTTTTGTGGTTCCTTGCACCTAACATTAATCTCGTTAGACTGACTTACATGACCCTAGGAATCAGCAAATATAGGCTTCAATTGTTTGAGCTCTGCCATTTCTTCCACAGAGCGACTCCATGATAGAATGCCTTTTTTACTTTCCGTTCTCCTTTGCTGGTGATTCCACCACAATAAAATAGTCAAGCTTTTGAAATCCAAATTATGTCTATTCCTGAAAAGAATCCATGTCTTTGTGAATAAAATAAGTGCTCTCTCTTGATCTTCCATTCTAAATTGTTCTTCAAACAAAAAAGAGTTTGGTAATTTACCTTGAGTAATTTTAATATTTTTTGTTGAATCCTATCCAGCTGGGGAGAGACCAATCCATTTCCAATTGCCCCAAAACACCAATTTCTATAAGAAAAATCTTCTAGTCTATGGATAGTTTGTTTGTAAAATGTCACTTTACTTCATTTGGGGAATAAACACCCAGCACCATAGTTTTAACCCCATATAAATTAATTTCTATTTAGCTGAGGCTAAATATACAAAACAACTCTTTTTCTCCTTTTGAGATTTTCTGAAAGAAATTCTTCACTCAAGGATTTCTAGGCCAAATATTTATATATATTTTTGCTGTTATGTAGGAAACAATGTTTTACTTTAATTTTCAAATGATTTTTTTCTGTTTTGAGAAGCATTTCCTCCATGTATATTCCATGTTAAATTAAACATTGTAATCCACATTCAGTCCCAAACCTTCCATACTTAAAGTAAGGAATGGAAGAAGGAAACATGCATAAAAGACAGAGAAACAACGATGAACCTGTTAGCTCTCCCATCTGAAGAGAAGGCAGCTGTCAAAATAAAGTCTTGCATCTGAGAACCATCTTGCAATGTGCCAGTCTATCAAGCACTCAAGCTTTATAAAATGCTCATGCCATATTCAAAGTAACCAAAATAGCAACAATAGATGGAAAGAAGTGTTAGCGGTGATAGAGCACTGTTTGAAACCATCTGAAAAGTGACAGATTTGTGACATAAGAAATTCCTGGTATCCTCTTTGCTATGAACTAGAAAATACAGGAAATTCCAGTCTTTTATACTCAATAACTATTCATGGACTTTGTCCTATGGTCATGGAAGATCATATAGGCTCTGAAACACACCAATCTGAGCCAACAGTTTGTGATATACCAAACAGTATTTAAAAATCCAAGTTTTGTTAAGCATATTCTGTAAATATAGCTTTAATTTAGAATACAGTTGCTAGATTTTAAAGTGAAACTGGCTAATTTAAATCTACATGTGTTTTATTGTCTGCATTGGCTTCTAGTTTAAATCCATTTAAATCCTGTTTTTGATCTTTAACAGGCTAAGACCTGTTATCAGGATTACTTTAATAGGCTAAGACCTGAGATCAAGGATCATTTCCTTCCATATGTATCTAATTAGGAATTTAGATCAGTCTCAATTACTCTTCTCCATCTGTTTCCACTAAGTGAGGCAAAGCAAAGCAGATTTTAAAGTTTTAATTTCTAATTAATTGCTATTCTATTGTTTTATGATTATACTATTTTAATTATATTAATTATATCACCAAACCAAGATAGAAAGTTAAATCCTAAATCTGTATTTCCCCCTTAAAGAGACATGAAGATACCTTGCTAGCTAT
This sequence comes from Notechis scutatus, assembly GCF_049901735.1. Lineage (NCBI taxonomy): Eukaryota > Metazoa > Chordata > Lepidosauria > Squamata > Elapidae > Notechis > Notechis scutatus. The sequence goes on from NC_142009.1 coordinate 227,011,240, forward strand.
CCTTTAAGGTTCATTCCTAATGAAACTTTCTCTCATCCTCTGCTAGTCACTGAATTTACCTAACTTTGCATTTAGCTGATCTGGTTTATTAAAGTGGAGCTTCCTATCTACTCTAGATACAAAGCCTTACTATATGCATGATTTTTGGTGCTTCATGACCGAAGTGATGACTCCATCAGGGGCTGTGACATGTTCAGCTCCCATGGCCATATTTGGTTGAGATACCCATTCTCTCATCCAGCCACTGGTTGCTTCACTTCTTTGCCACCTTGATTTGTGCTGATGGGCTGACATGGTATTTGTTTTTCACCAGCATTGCTCCCATATGTACCATAGGGGATTTTTAAAATCTCTTTCAAGCTTTCTCTGAAGAAAATAAAATGTCATTGCAGCAACAGGCAGGATTAATAGGGAAGGGGAGACTGATAAATATTTAGAATGAAGGATAAATGAACTTAGTACTTAATTGTAAATACAGGTAATCCTCGACTTACACATTTTAACAGATAACAGATTTAACAGATAATCAGAGTTGGAAGGGACCTTGTACGTCATCTAGTCCAACCCCCTGTACAAGCGGGAGACCCTACACCATTTCTGACAAACGGCAGTCCAATCTCTCCTTGAAAGTCTCAACTGATGGTGCTCCCACAACTTCTGAGGGCAAGCTGTTTCATTGGTTGATTGTTCTCACTGTCAGAAAGTTTCTCCTTGTTTCCAGGTTAAATCTCTCCTTGTTCAGTCTCCATCCATTATTCCTTGTCTGGCCTACAGGTGCTTTAGAAAATAGCTTGATCCCTTCCTCTCTGTGGCAGCCCCTCAAATATCGGAAGACCGCTATCATGTCTCCCCTGGTCCTTCTCTTTACTAGACTAGCCAAGCCCAGTTCCTGCAACCGTTCTTGAATGTTTTAGCCTCCAGTCCCCTAATCATCCTGATTGCTCTTCTCTGTACTTTTTCTAGAGTCTCAACATCTTTTTTATAATGTAATTTATAATATAATTTATAAATACAACTGGATGCAGTACTCTAGGTGTGGTCTTACTAAGGCTTTATAGAGAGGTATTAGTACTTCCCTTGATCTTGATTGTATCCCTCTGTTAATACAATTTAGGATTGCATTAGCTTTTTTGGCTGCTGCTGCACACTGCTGGCCCATATTTAGCTGGTTGTCCACTAAGACTCCAAGATCCCTCTCACAGTTACTGCTATTGAGCCTGGTTTCACTCAGTCTATATGTGTACTTTTGGTTTTTCTTGCCTAAGTGTAGGACTTTACTTTTCTCTACATTGAATTTCATTTTGTTAGATATGGCCCAGTGTTCTAGTCTGTCAAGATCCATCTGGATCTTGAGCCTATCTTCTTGGGTGTTAGCTATTACTGCCAGCTTAGTATCATCTGCAAATTTGGTAAGTTCCCCTTCTAATTCCTCATCTAAGTTGTTAATGAAGATATTGAAGAGTACTGGGCCTAAGACGGAACCTTGTGGCACCCTACTACTTACTTCTGTCTATGTAGACTTAGACCCATTAAGGACTTACACGTTGAGTATGGTTTGCCAGCCAGTTGCGAGTCCATCTAGTGGTGGTGCGATCTATTCCACTTTTTTCTAGCTTACTAAGAAGTAGGTTGTGGTCTACTTTGTCAAATGCCTTGCTGAAATCTAAATATATTATGTCCACAGTATTTTGCTGGTCTACTAATTTAATCACTGTGTTGAAGAATGAAATAAGGTTGGTTTGGCATGATCTGTTTTTAACAAACCCGTGCTGACTGCTAGTTATTACTTTACTTGTTTCTAGATGTTGGCAGATCTGTTTTTTTATGTATCTTTTCCAGTATCTTCCCAGGTATTGATGTTAGGCTGATTGATCTATAGTTTCCTGGGTCTGTTTTTTTTCCCTTTTTTGAAGATGGGAACCACATCAGCTCTTTTCCAGTCCTCTGGTAGTTCCCCGGTGCTCCAGGATTTTTGAAAGATATGGTGCAGTGGTTCTGAGATGACCTCTGCCAGCTCCTTTAAAACTCTGGGATGTAATCCATCAGGCCCCGGGGATTTGTTTTCATCAAGATCAGACAGGTGTTCTCTTACTATTTTTTTTGCTTATTTTAACTTTTATTTCTGGTCTGTCTTTTACAGTTATGTTTTTGGTGGGTTGAGCTATAGTTTCTTTTTGCGTGAAGATGGATGCAAAGAATGAGTTAAGCAGTTCTGCTTTCTCTCTGTTGCCTGTTACTTCCTTGCCGTCTTCTCTCTTTAGTGGACCGACTGTTTTCTTGATTTTTTTCTTGTTATTTATATGTTGGAAGAAACTTTTTTTAATTATCTTTTACTTTTGTTGCAAGTCTTTATTCGTTCTGAGCCTTTGCTATCCTGACTTCGTCTTTGCAGATTCTGGTTATCTGCTGATATTCTGTCTTAGTTGTATGTCCTTCTTTCCATTGTTTTGTACTTGTCCTTTTTTTCTTTCAATCTGCCAGAGAGATCTTTGTGCAGCCATGCTGGTTTCTTCTTGGATTTCTTGTTTTTCTTTCTCAGTGGTATTATGCTGGTCTGGGCTTCTATGATCATACTTTTTAGAGTTTCCCAAGATTCTTGAGTTGTTTTTCCCTTTAGGATTTTCATCCATGGAATCTTTCCCAAGTTCTCTCTGAGTTTATTGAAATCAGCTCTTTTAAAATCCAAGACTCTGGTGTCATTATGTTCTGTTGCTTGTGTTTGGGTTATGTTGAATTCTAGTATGACATGGTCACTCTCACCCAAGGTTCCTGCAGTTTCAACTCCCTCTATCACTTCTTCTCTGTTTGTAAGAATTAAGTCCAGTATGGCTGTCCCTCTAGCTTCACCCTCTACCTTTTGGACAACAAAGTTGTCAGCTAGGTTGGTTAGGAACTTATTTGATTTCTCACTTGGTGCAGAATTAGTTTTCCAATTGATATCAGGATTAATTGAAGTCTCCCATTACTATTTTTGTGTGTTTCCTGCATATGTTTGTTAGTTGGCTGAAAAGGACATCTATATTTTCTGCTTGATTGGATGGCCTATAACACACACCTATGGCCATGTCATTCTTTTTTTTCTTTTATATTGACCCATATGCATTCTAGGAGATTTTCATCTTTGGTTTCATGCATTTTTGTAGCAATATAGTGATCCTTTACATACAGTGCAACTCCACCTCCTCTTTTATGGGGTCTGGTTTTTTTTTTTAATAGATTGTATCCTTCTACCAGTATGTTCCAGTCATGGGTTTCATCCCAGCAAGTTTCTGTTATTCCAACTATATCATATTTACCTTCATGTATTCTTAGTTCGAGTTCACCCTGTTTGTTCCCCAAACTTTGTGCATTTGTATATAGGCACTTGAGATCTTTATGTCTGACACTGTGTTTACTGTCTACATAACCTGTGTTGTGCCTGCTTGTCCCTACTTTTTTGTCACCTGTTTGATTAGTGCACATGGTATGGCACTCACTATTAAATGCTTGGTTTTGGTTGGCATCAAAGTTGATAATCTTACCTACACAAACATCTGTTTTGCATGCATTGGTATCCTTATTAGTTTTAGGTTGCTGGGGACAGAAATGTCCTGAATCCATTAATTCTCTGTCCCCGCTATTCAGTTTAAATGTTTATCCAGGAAATCTGTGAATTTAATGCCAAGTAACTCAGTCCCTTTCTTTGATGGATGCAAACCATCTCTTTTGTACAGTTTTTCATTGGACCAGCTGCAGACATCATGACTAATAAAACCAAAGCCTTTCCTTTTACACCACTCCTTTAGCCACACATTAAACTCTGCTACATGCTGCCCTTTCCCTTTTTGTTCCTTGTATAATGGTAGAACCTCTGAAAAGATAAGCCTGCAGCCCATATTACTAAGTTCATACCCCAAGCTCTGGAAGTCTTTCTGAACAAAAGCACATCCTTCTGGGATAGATCATTTGTACCAAGATGTATAATAGCATCAACATCACAGTCCTTGCTGGCATTCTTGACTATTTTAAGAATACGCTTGTCTCTGCTGGCAGTAGCACCTGGTAGACACCTGATCTCTTTCAAAACCTCAGTATCCTTTCCTAAATTTACATCCCTTACAATTGAGTCCCCAACCAGAAGGTGGCTTCTCTTTTTGGATGTCTTGCTGTTCTTGTGTTACTGGTACGTAATACCTGATTCACGCTTTCTCCTTTCCAAAGTAAGTTCTTCTTCTAGGACCATGATCCCCGACTGACTTGAGTTATCATTATCACAACTACCTTGACCTGTCATTTTAGTGTTCCTATTAAGGTCAGCAAGGGCACTGTATCTGTTATGCTAGGACACAGCAAAAGCTTTGCGTTTATGGTCCACAGCTCTCACCCTGCCAGATCCCACGGTCGTCCATACTGCCCATTTCCTGTAGGATCTTTGTGATAGTGGGGGCTGGTAGCACAGCAGCTCAATAGATGGCTGGATTGGGCACCTAATTTCTGCTTGGAGAGCACAGATGAGAGATTCTAGATAGGTAATCTGTCCATGTAGACTGGTTATTTTTTTTACAAAGAGGACAGTATCCAAATTTGAAAAGAGTACTGTGAAAGACAGCTGTAAAACAAGTATTACATTGAACTAAGACGGTCATTTTGAAATAAAATAAAATCACAATCTCAAGCGCACTTACCCTAAATGTCTTATTGGTATTCTTGGTTTATAGTTATGTGATTTGTGCGCCTAACGGCACGCGGGCCACTATCTTTCTTCTTTCTACTCACCCTCTGCTTCCTCACAAGCAGCTAGCAGTTCCTCCCACAACCTCTGGGAATTTGAAATTCAGTGAAATTCAATGATTCATTTAGTGACCATTCAAAGTTACCGCGGCACTGAAAAATGTGACTTATGACCGTCTTTTACAGTTACGATCTTTGCAGCATCCCCATGGACGCGTGATCAAAATTCAGATGCTTGGCAACTGTTTCATATTTATGGCCGTTGCTGTGCCCCAAGGTCAAGTGATCATCTTTTGCGACCTTCTGACAAGCAAAGTCAATGGGGAAGCCAGGTTCACTTAACATCCTTGTTACTAACTTATCAACTGCACTGATTCACTTCATAACTATGGCAAGAAAGGTTGTAAAATGGGGCAAAAGTCACTTAACATATGTCTCACTTAACAACAGAAATTTGGGGCTCAATTGTGGTTGTAAGTCGAGGACTAGCTGTACTCTGATGTTCTACCACTGTTCTGCAATAAGGATTCAGTCACATGCACTTCCCCCTTCTCCCCATAAGACAATGAAGCTTCAAAACAGGTCCATGCAATATTACCCAGTAAGCCATACTAAGAATAGATACCAATTTTTTAAAATTTAAAAAACCCTCTAATTTTTCTTGTCTATTTGGAAGGTTGAAAAAAAGGGAAGAGTATTCCAGCAGCTATATCCTGCAATAGAAGGCAGGTGGATTTTGCTAGGTTTAGAAGCCACACATTGTATGACCTGATTCTATGACAATGAATTTCTCAGGCTGCTGTTAAGAGGAAAAAAAAAAAGAAGAGGCAGCAAAACGAAGGGAAGAAGAGGAGGAAAGGTTCACAGTTGCATGTATTCTTGCCTTAGAAAGAAAGGTTGGGATCCATTTATTAATAAATGCCCCAGCCTGCAAAATGCAGTACATTTACCTGCTAGAGCTTTGATCCGGGATCTCTCAAAGAGTCTGGCAGAACTGTTGTCATTGTCCAACTCATCATCGGAGGCTTCCCATCGAGCATTGATTCGATTATACTGCGGCTGAATCTCCAAGTGATCAAAATCGGTTGCTGATGTCATGTTCTGGGAGTGTTGCTGTTTCTCTAATTTCAGCTATCATCAAAAGGGATATAAACCAATGTTACTACTCCAATATAAAAATGCCCTGTGTTTTTCACAGCTACTCCATGACACAACCCATGCAAATATTTTAAGTTAGCTTCAAAGTATGATTCTCTCTTACACACTGATGTATGCTAATTCTTGCCTAGAGAATTGCAGTACCTTCATCAGAATATTTGAATACAGCAGAATTAATGTGACCAACAGGTCTGGTTATAGAAAGATTATACTTAATATAGTACTAGCTTTATACCTGTGCTTCGCTACGAAACCATGTGATTGGGCTTAGTTTTTGGGGAGGAAAATAAGGGGGGGAAATTGTGCCTCTGCCTATCAGCAGCCATCGGTACTCATCTGGCTAGTGTCCTGTCAGTGTGTGAGAGAATTCAGGGCTGTTTGGAAACTGAAACAGTATTTGCTGTGTGTGCAAGGAGACTGGGCATGGCTTAGCTCAACTGTTCTGTACTAAAGCTGCTTGGTGCTGTGAAACTAAAACTGAAACTTCTCTGCTTGTGATTTGCATTTGGAACAATTTTTTTTCAGGTAGGGAGGGGGAGTAGAACTCCTTAGCATCAGAGCGTGTTAATAATAATATACAAAATACTAATGCTCTGATGGTCATTTCGAAAAATCCTTTCTTAGCACCTAGAAGCCAAGAGGAGCACGTGTGCCAAATTTCAAGTTTGTAGGCTTTATGGTTCTGGAAATTTTGTGATGATGCATGAGTGGTATTTCACTTTTATATATACATACATACATACATACATACATACATACATACATACATACATACATACGGTATTCAGCTTTGTTTGGGTATTTTCCCACGTCATTATAGTTGTGCTTTTAAAGTTGTAGCAACGTTTCGGCAGAATCTCATCTGCCATCATCAGGCTTCTGTATTGTGTTTGTCTGTTTGTCTGACGAACACAATACAGAAGCCTGATGATGGCAGATGAGATTCTGCCAAACGTTGCTACAACTTTAAAAGCACAACTATAATGACGTGGGAAAATACCTGAACAAAGCTGAATACCATACATGTAAGTACCCGCAAAAACATAAGAATATATATATATATATATATATATATATATATATGTTTTCTGAGGTTCTCATATATTTGTATGTGGATCTTTGGTTATTCGGGTTCTCTCCGCGTAAGATTCAAAGTATCTAGGCAACGTTTCGGCAGGTCCCACTCGCCATCTTCAGGCTGGTGCTTTCGCTTAGTGCCAGTGCAAGCAGTGTGTGACCGAGCTGCCATCTCTCTCTATATACAAGTGGTGGGGGATGGTGTGCTGGGCTGGTTGGCTGTGCTGCAGCCTCTTGATTGGTTGATGGAGTTGATGTTGGTATAATGGGCTGTGTAATGGCCTTTTGTTGTGGAGATATCCTGGATCTTGTGCTGTCATCTCCTGGGTCGTTAGCCTCTTGTGTTTTAACGGCTTGGGTAATGGGTTGTGTGATGGGCTTGTGAGTTCTTTTGTTGTGGTATCCTGGGTCTTGCGTTGTAATCTCCTGGGTCGCTTTGTGTTTTGATCTCTTTTCGATTAGCCTCCTGTGTAGTAACAGCTTGGGTAATGGGTTGTGTGATGACCTTGTGAGATTTATTGCTGTGGTATCCTTGGTCTTGTGCTGTGATATCCTGGGTCATTTGCTGTGTTGTGACTTCTTGAGTTCTTGAGGTGTAATTTCTTGAGTTTTTTTGAGTCTTTCTTGAGTCTTTTTGCACCACGATGAGTCCACCGCGGCGTGAGAATCAACAGAGTCAGCAGCAAAGGCAAAGCGAGGCGGGAGCGGACGGGTCTGCTCTGGGACGCTCGTCTGGTGGCTGGGAGCGCTGGCAATCCTAGCGGAGCTTGCCAGACGGTTTGAGCCAAACATAATTCTCTTCGCGGGAAGCGGAGAAGGAGAGAACAAGCCCCAGATCGCAAAGAGGAGAAGACGGATTCCTGGGCCTCCAATTGGGTGGGGTGGGTTGGGGGAGGTTGTAGGGAAGAGCAAACGGAGGCGGCTCTTAGGTTATCTCTGAAGTCGGGAGTCACGACTCTTCTCCCAGGGCTGCTGCGTTAGGGCATGGCTTCGGAAGGAGGCCAAGTCAAACCAACCTAAACCCCAGGGCGGGCGGCCGCTTGCTGGGCTGGCCGTGCTGATTGCCTCCTGAGGTGGACTGGCCGTCGCCTGGACTGGCAGCAGCGTCTGCGGAGCAGCCCCAAGGACCGGTATCTGCTGGGAATGAAGAGCGCTCCCGCCTCGCTTTGCCTTTGCTGCTGACTCTGTTGATTCTCACGCCGCGGGTGGACTCATCGTGGTGCAAAAAGACTCAAGAAAGACTCAAAAAAACTCAAGAAATTACACCTCAAGAACTCAAGAAGTCACAACACAGCAAATGACCCAGGATATCACAGCACAAGACCAAGGATACCACAGCAATAAATCTCACAAGGTCATCACACAACCCATTACCCAAGCTGTTACTACACAGGAGGCTAATCGAAAAGAGATCAAAACACAAACGACCCAGGAGATTACAACGCAAGACCCAGGATACCACAACAAAAGAACTCACAAGCCCATCACACAACCCATTACCCAAGCCGTTAAAACACAAGAGGCTAACGACCCAGGAGATGACAGCACAAGATCCAGGATATCTCCACAACAAAAGGCCATTACACAGCCCATTATACCAACATCAACTCCATCAACCAATCAAGAGGCTGCAGCACAGCCAACCAGCCCAGCACACCATCCCCCACCACTTGTATATAGAGAGATGGCAGCTCCGGTCACACACTGCTTGCACTGGCACTAAGCCGAAAGCACCAGCCTGAAGATGGCGAGTGGGACCTGCAAACGTTGCCTAGATACTTTGAATCTTACGGGAGAGAACCCGAATAACTAAAGATCCACATATATATATATATATATATATATATATATATATATATATATATATATATATATATATATATATATAAATAATACTTATACTGTTTTATGAAACACTAACTAGCAGAAAGCTAAACTATTTAAATTGTGTACAAAATGTACTGTATCCCAAAAAGAAATAAACCAGTCTTAAAATGAGCCAAACCCCCACCCCAATATTTTCCAACATGTTACTAAAGTGTCTGCCTATGTAAAGAAATCAAGATGCAAATAATATATTTTTAAAAAGTAACAAGTTAGTTTTTTAAAAAAAGTTAAAAGTTGAAATCATTTCTTTTTAATGTAAAAATATCATCTGTAAAAACCTTGAAATTAAAATAAAGAAGCAACAACAAAAAGCTGCATGGTAAAGTACCGTAAGTGCTGATTTTTCTCTGTTAGAGGGAGGATGGCATTTAGGAACAATAAAGTCAATTGTCTGGATCATTTTGGAGTTACACAGACTGGCCAGGGCTTCAAGAGAAGTAGTAACAGAAATTCCTCAAATATATTTGAGAAATCATATTTGTTGAACAGGCGTCTAGGTCAAATCAATTAACCCTCTCAACTACTGCACAAGTTTGTAACACACACACACAAACAGAAATATCAAAAACTGATCAGAAAGAGATAAATCTAGGACAGCATGAGAGAGATCCTACATCCTCAAAATCCCAGCCCTAGCTATACAAAATACCAACTTCAGCATGTTCTCTGCTGTATGCACAGGACCAAAAACAAACTGGGGCAGATTCATGAGTATCATGCCCTATGTAGAAGACTTCACCCACACCTATCTGGACAACTTCTACATGGGTGCTGAAATCTCCCAGAATAAGAACCCTTAAGGAACCGGACTACTGTACTAAAAATCACCCTAATAATTCCACAAGGAAATGGTTGTAGAACAGATTGGATTGTTCACTAACAGTAATCCTACACTGTCCTAGCAGTCTAACTCCACCCATGTACCCCCAATATAAGCTTGAAATGGACATATTTTTCAGATGGAACTTCTGGTCACTAAGATGGAATTCCTACAGACATGCCATGCCACCTCTCCAGTTTCCCATCTCAGTCTGTTGTACTCTTTTCTCAACCTTGTTTTCATGATACATGACAGGTCAGTACTTTCATCCAGGATTAAATTTTGCATCATGATCTTACTTACAAAGGATAGTAATAAAAAGGACTTTCAGATTAGGGCGCTCATCTTCTTTGTCACTTTTAACTTATTTGTTTGAAAGGAGGGAGGAAAGTATGAAAAACTAGCCAGACACCTGCTCTTCTTTTCCTGCAAGGCCCAGGAAAGTGGAAAAACAATTGCAGCTTTCCACTGTTCTCCCTCTGAAAATTATCTTAATATTTACTCCCTCCATTCTTTATTTTTCCCCATCTCCCTGGCACATCTAATAAGACTATGCAGCAATAACAGCAGCAAATTTGAGTCCCCGTTTCTTTCCTTTATAGGATAATAGCATGGCTCTTTAGGGCCACTTTAAAACTTCATAAAGGGGCATGTGCAATGACTGGCACTTCGGGGTAGCATTTCTCCAGGAGCTGATGAAGCCTCCTTCAGATCCAGATGGAGCAACGGATGAAAGATAAGACAAATAGCTAGATGGTAAAGTGTTTCCCCATTTTTCTCATATCATGTACCCGACAGGGCAGTTATTCCCTCTCACAGTAGACGCTATTATTAAACAGAAGGCATAAAGTGCTTCATCCATATCCACAGTTTACAAAGTTGCATATGAGCTGATTTTCCCCCTATCATAATTTACACAATACTTTCAGTAGGAGAATGTCTAATATTCACCTCCAAAATATACCTAGTTTCTTCTTCCCGACACTTTCATAAATTGTCATATATTCAAACTTTCTCTACAATAAAGGGTTTAAAAATAGCAGAGTAAAAACAACACCGCTATTTGATAATGGTTTGATTTCCCCACTTCAATATGTTTCTTCTGGGTTAATTATAAATGCATTAAGAGGGAGTCTTCAGTTGAGGATGGCCATTGGGATCAGAATTTCTGTTGCTAAAGTATGAGGCCATAAAGTGCAATATCACATGACTACATCACTTAGTGATGGCAATCCTGACACTCCCTGTTGCCATCGCTAAGCTAGGATCATGGATCATTAAGTCTCAGGCAGCTTGCAAGCAGGCTGACAGGTAGGTAAGTGGCTGCTGCCCTGCCAAGAGGATGTGCAGGTGACTAGCGAGACACAAACGCAACAGGACAAGTCTGTTGCTGAGCAGGGGAGGGTGCGTGGGTGGCCTACAAGATCACTATCGGATGACCATAGGAGTGCTGGGATAGCCAGAACATCAAGGATTAGTAATTAATTACCATTTATTCAGCGCCATCGTAACTTTGAATGGTCACTGAACAAGTGTTTGTTAAACAAGGATTATCTGCATACTAAGATAAAGATCACATAAATTATATCAGTTTCATCAAGATGACCCAATTCAGTTTATCTAATCTATGCAAAAGTCAATATGATCTAAGCATATGGAAAAAAATAATGTTTTACTTTAGTAAGATTTTTTTGCTTCATGATCTGTGGAATGCTTTCTTTTTCTTCGAAGACCCTTCTAACTGATGCCTTTAGCAATACGCATGTGATTTGATCTTATATCTTGTATCCACAAAGGACAAAAATCATGTGTGTAATGATTACAGTTGCCATGACTCACACGTAATACAAGCACATAATTGGAGTGTTTACATAATATCATCATCTCAGCTTGTTACAAATGCTACTAGAAATTGTCCCACTTGTAATTAAAGCTGAAAGTGCTAGTTTAAGAGTCTGCTTGTAAGGGATTAATATCTTATCCAATGCAGCAAGTGTCGATATGCTCAATTATCATTAATGACAGGGCCGAGAAATTATAGAGTCCTTCTTGAGTACCCAGACAAGGTGTTTCTTGTAATGGGAGTAGGAGAAATAGGTTGTTTTTAATTAACTTTTGAAGTTTAATTTCCTTTAGGAAATTTTCCTTCCAAGCTGCAAAAATCCACATAGCCATTAGATAGTAGGAAACATATGCAGTTTATTCAAATGCTGCTACCCAGTCCAGGTCTGGTAGCCCTAATTTTCTTCATTTTATCTACATATTAACCAGATGCATAAAAATAATGGGAATAGGTAAAGATGATATCACCTTCTGTAATTTATTTATTTAAAAATACTGAGTAACTTTCTTCTTGTTGTTTATTATTCCAATCATGGCCATCTTGTTCTCTTTGCTCTTTTCTCCTGTTCTAACTATTTTCTTATGCCGCATTTTATTCATATGGCTTATAGGCAGTTATGAGAATATGTCAAGGGTGAAATTCAACCACCTTGCACTACCTCGGGAGAGGTGGTAGGGACTATTTGAATCGATTTGGAGAGGTGGTAGGGATGGTTTTAATTGCTTGGCCCCACCCATGCCTGCCCACCTTCTTCCTTTTAGAGACTGAGTCCCACCAAGCCATGCCCACAGAGCCAGTGGGGAAACATTTTGAATTTCACCCCTATGCGTGTACATATATGTGCATGTGCACACATACATAAATTTACATTAAAAATGAGATTTCCACTTGCCAATATTCACTTAGCACCCAATGGTTTCTTCTGAACAGTCTTAACCTCTGCTAGTTTATGGTAGGAATTGTTATTATGACTTGGAATAGATACAATAATAGGTGAAGCTAAGGGTAAAGATTTCCCCTGTCCAGTCATGTCCAATTCTAAGGGACAGTGCTCATCTCTGTTTCTTAGCCAACAGAGCAGTGGTAGGATTCAAAAAGTTTTACCACCGGTTCGGTGGGCGTGGCTTGGTGGGCATGCTTTGCATGAGCATGCCAAACATGCCCTTTGTGCAGGCGCAGAGGTGTTTGCACAGGCAAAAGACGTTCCAACTCACCTCCTGCAAGCCTGCACTCTCCTGGTCGTTTCAGCAGCTGCCGCGCAGCACTGAAACTGCTGCGCTGCGCAAAGTAGCTGCGCTTCAAAAGCAGAGGATAAAGGTGAGTATGGGAGCCGGTCGGTCGGGTGGGCCCAACGGCAGAGCAGCGGAGATAACTGGTTCCGTCTCTGTTGTTCATCGCCACTACCAGCTCGGCAGAACCGGGCCGAACCGGTAGGATACCACCACTGCAACAGATCCAGTGTTGTCCAAAAATATTTCCGTAGTCATGTGGCCAGCATGACTATACACCAAGGCGCATGGAACCTTTCCACCAGTGGTTCCTATTTATCTACTCGCATTTGTATGCTTTCAAACTGCTAGGTTGGCAGGAACTGGGGCAAGGAGTTCACTCTATCACATGGTGCTCAGGTCTGAAACCTGAACTGTCAGCTTTTCAGCTGACAAGCTCAGTGTCTTTAACCGCAGAGCCATCGTGGCCCTACATTTAATACAAGTGATTAATTTTGAGACCAAGAAAAATTTTATGCCAAATATAATCATGTAACCTCACAAATTTTATTCGAGCTGGTTGTTGCCTGATTTATAGAACATTGTGAGATAAAAGGTTTTACAGCTCTGTTGTGGCATCTGTCCATTTAAAACTACCTTTTTCTTCCACCATGATTTTTGATACTCCTGTGTTAGGATGGATATCAATGGTTGTGTTTCTTCCTGTCATTTAGTCACCAGGCCAAACTTCTACCACCAGGTCAGCTAGATAAATGATTTCCCTACTCCTTAAGGTGATTTTCAGACATAGTATCCATGGATTTTATTACTGATATTCCATATACGAAGGCCTGAGATGCCTTTCTGGTGGTAGCTGACCTTTTTTTTTAAGGTGGTTCATTTCATTCCCTTTTTTGGCCTCCTAAGAAAACTCATCTATTTATTTGACAAGTTTTCCTGAACTACAGCTTATCAAAACATTTAATTTCTGATAGAGATACATAGCTCATGGCATATTTTTAGGCGGCTGTATTTCAACTATTGGATGCTAAGCTCCACCTGTTCTCTGGTCATCATCCAGTCGGATGTGGAAATGGAGAAGATAAATGCCACCTTAGGGTAATATCCTTGTTGCTATGTAAACTACTAATACAACAACTGGCTGAAATTGCATATTATAACATCGTTCATGCCTCTACTCGGATGTCACCATTTCAGGCCACTTACAGCTACCAACCCTGCTTCCTGCCAAATGTTTCCTAACTTTTCCCCATTCCACATACCCTCCATTTCTCCAATAACTGCAAGAACTGGCTCATACAAAGGTCTTCTACAAGATCTCCACCATTACCATTGTCTTACATTAATTTTGGAAACCACAACCAGTTTGCCATTAGATTTCTCCCCTCCAATTGGCATCTAAGAAGTAGGATGTCAAATTTATTACATTATTTCCAGTATTTGCACAGTTCAGTACTGACACCTTTCATCTGCAGCTTCCAACCATACTCAATATGTACAGCTTTCTACAATTGCTTCCTGGTTCTGAACTGTCCCCTGCAAAGGGAAGGAAATTTCTTTATCTCCAATTGTCTAGAGTTAGGAAAAGGTGAGGGGGAAATCTTGAAAGAAAGGAACTTCTCTGATTTCAACCAAAAAAAGAAATGAAAATTCTTCCCTTGAAATCTGAAGGGGGGGGAGGGGCTCTATCAGCTCCTGTTTACAAAATGTAGAAATGGAAAAACACAAGTTCATCCTTCCAATGTCTAATGGGTGGAATTAAGGAGATACTCTTGGTATAACCAAGTCCAAAAAAGAAGAGGAAGAAGAAAATGGAGAGCTGATATGAGAGTTGAAGCTAGTAAAGCAAGAAGCAAGTAAGTTCAAAACAGGCAAAACCATCATGTAAACACAGTGAAGAATCCCTTCACATTCCCATATGTGAAAAGAGCAGTGACAAGTCTATCATCATGAAAGGATATATATTCTTGTATTCTATACTAAACATGTCTTCTTCCAATTTGTGTTTATTTAACCATAATAATTTTTGGTCTCATTTAATTATGAAGTATGGGAGATCAAGTATCTGAAGAGTCACAAGTCAAGCCATACCCATATAATCAGGGAAATCAAGGTTGCTTTCACTCCTATGTCCAGGTCTAAGGCAGATAGGACTGTAGCTCTATAATTGGTTTATTAACCAACCTGACTAATTTGTTTATTTTTCAGATACGGGAAGAGGACTTGAAACCTTTGATTCTATATAAATATTATTGCTGCTTCAAGTGTAATTATTATGACTTTTATTCAAAATCCTGTCAAACAATCTGATGTGATACTGCTTGATTGTTAAAAACCACTTGAAAAAAAGCTAAGCACCTCCAACTAAACTCATAGTACTGGAGTTGCAAACATGCAAATAGATGTGGAAGAAACAAGGGAGATGGCTACTAATGTCACAAAGTTATTTTAACCCAGACACACAATACTGTTTCAAACATTATTGCTTTGGAATAGAGCTGGTATGAGGGCTGGCCTTGGAAAGCAGCCTTGGACTAGAGGAGCATTTTGTAAACACAGACCAGGTGCAACTAATCATCATCATGAGACTGGGAGAGAGAAAAACCTCACAGGATTTAAATTGGGGGAGTACAATTATACTGAACCCATTCTTAACCTTTGCCATAACTAAGCTTGTTTGTGTCTTCAATAAAGTATCTTACCTACTAATCCAAGTCCCTGGCTTCCTTTGCCAATTACAAGTATTAGAGAAATAATTATTTAAGTGTCCTGGGATACCTTATAATGGGAAATGAAATACTTATTTTATTTCCCTAGATGATAAATTACACAGTAGTTTAACTTCCCTATTACCTCCCATGTTAGAAAACAGCCCTGAAATAATAAGTGATACACTTGTCTATGAATATAAAAATTATCTAGAAAGGCATGACATTCTTGCAAAATTATCTCTATTGACCAGAAATTAGATAGGCAATTTTTTTGTAATGTTCAGTTCTGCTCTGCACTTCTCTAAGTTTTCTATGTCTTAAACAAGATAAATTTATCTTACTAAATGGACTTTATGCACAATTCTACTCAGAAATGTATTGCTGACCATATTATATCATAGTATGTTAATCACAGTAGATATCTTTATCATCCAACTGCACATAACTTTTCCTAATTATATTATTTTCCTTCCACCTCAATTCCCCTCCCCTCCCATATTCATTCCCTATATCTTTCTCCTCTTAAATACTTCTGTGCGTTTGGCCTGTGCATGAAGCTTTCTAGAAAGCATAGTCTGCTCTGAATACCATGCCAAGCACTGTTCTAATAATACTACCCAGCTCTAACATTCCTGTCATCCATGGATATTTTTGTCTATTGGAATTGCTTTCCTGCTCACAGTGTTACCACTGCTCTGAGCAGGAAGTGAGCTAGTATGGATCATAAATAAAGCAGGTACCTGTACTATCTCATCCAATTTCCTCAGCAATGTCTTAGTATCCGGTAGAAATTACGCTCAGGACATCAGTTACACTGATGCCAAAATAGGAACATTAGATAAGGAAAGGGCTTTCTAAGCTTTTGGCAGGTACTATAACCTGGAATGTTGGGCAGTGAATGATGTATAAGTAGGATTACAGTAAAGGAACTCATATAAAAATCAGTGAAGGAAGAGAGCACAATTCATGTTCCATCACTCTTATACTCTTAAATTTGAACAAATGATTATTCTTAATTCTCTATTTGAATATAAAAATGAAATGACGTATCTTAAAGGGTTTCTGAATACAAACCTGCAATATACGTTTTTTTTTCCTGCTACAGCACAAGATAAGAAGCACAAATACAATAGGATTAAACTGACTTTCATTAAAGTTTAAGACAGGAGAGTTGTTTCCATATTTTTTTTCTGTTCATACTTTACTTTTACTTTTCATGGGCATCACTCCATTGCATTTTTATATTGTAAAAATTATTTAAGCAAGGTTGGAACTGGCTTTTTAATTGACAGAAGAGTGGGACAGTTCAATTCCATGCATATCTAGCATTTGTTAAAGACACAAAAAAAATTCTTGAGTATTATATGGGGGCAGGGATATAGATTTGTACATGAGTAGGTTGTATAACTGAGAATACTCCAGAGAGAAAGAAAAAAAAAATATTAGCCTAACTCCAGCCTTTCCCAATCCGACCATCTTCAAATGAGTAGACCTTGAAGTCCCATAATCCATAGGACTAAAAATCTTGCTAACTAAGAAGCTGACGTTTAACTCATCCAGGAGACACATGATTAGAACAGTCTGGTGTATTCACAGTATCCATATAAGTTAATATTTCCTCATGGACATATATAAACACATATATTTATGGTCGTACACATTGATCCACGGAGATCCATAGTGACTAAAATGTAACTGTTTCATCCAAAGAGATTTCATGCTTAGTTTCAAGAATATTGTAATACTGTTTTTGTATGCAAAGACATTTTGGGAACCTAAAATGTAGGCCCCTTTAGGAATCATAAAATATTAAGTACAGGAACAAAAACTTTTAGGCTGAAGACAGTTTTTAAAGAAAGCTCTATAACTTAAGAGATTATCTCTATACCCATTTTAACTCAGCAAAAATTTTGAAATGAAGATGAAAGGATGCAATTTGGATGTGATAATCAATTCCTATTTTCAAGTACCTTCAATTTTGGGGGGGAAAGTGGGGAGAGACAGATTTTCTTATCCTTTGATGAAGATGCCATTGCTGAACTGAACCACACCCAAGAAAGGCGTAGTCCCTTGCAATTTAGCAGTTGAATTATCCGGGGGGGTGTGTGTGTGTGTCTGGTTTGGCTTTTCTACTAACCCCACCCACCTACCTACTTCCATGTGCAGGCATTGATAGTGCTTCTTGACTAGCTGATTCACTGCAATGTGCACAAGTGTTGAAGTACAACACAACCCACATGGATTTCTGCTGTTTGGGGTTAGTTAAACCATATTTTTCCAAAACTGTTTCCCTAAGAAGGATGAATTCAGGATAAAATGCTTTTTTTCCCCCCTGCATCACTTATGTCTGTACCTAGAAACAAATTTTGCAATGGAGGGATTAGTTTTCCTGGACACTGCATAAATATGAAACAGTTGTCAAGCACCTGCATGTGACCACGGGCATGCTGCAATGGTCATAGGTGTGAAAAATGATCATAAGTCGCTTTTTTTTAGTGTTGCTGTAACTTTGAATGTCACTAAATGAACTGTTGTAAATCAAGGACTATCTGTATTAACTTGGCTGCTAGAAGCATTGGTTCTTCATCTGGAGAGCTTCAGGTTTCCCACCTTTTAATAGCGTGTGTGTGTGTGTGTGTGTGTGTGTGTGTGTGTGTGTGTGTGTAATGATAAACATATAGCTACCCATTAAATTGTTATATTCCACTGCAGAAAATAAAAGCAGATTGTCTCATTGTGGTGGGAGCTTTTCATGGAAAAGAAAATATATTCCCTGTGAATACCTATTAATTTTTGAGAGTGCATATGCCATGTGCTTTTATGGCTATAAGCCATCTTTCTAGTGGAATGTTGCCACAGTGCCATGAAATGCATTGGTTGTTCCCTCTGTGAACTGGACACACTATAATACAGACAGATATAAGTAGGCAATCCTATGATAAATTCCAGCCATACTTCATTCAGTTCTACCAGTTTTCAGTTTGCAGACTTCTCTGACAACATTGCAAAGCTAGAGGCAAATTAAACAGCAAAATTGTTATCGCTTGTTTTAAAAAGAAAAGTCTTATGACCAGATATATGTATGAGACACAGAAATGCACACCAATCAGAGTAATTGAACACTTTCTTTCAGTAGGATAGAACCTTAAATACAGACACCATGCTGAAAGTAAAAAATGCTGCCTCAAGCAAAACATTTCAAAAGTAATTGTAAGTCTGATGCTAATACTTTCACTGAATACGAGTGGTGTTTTAGTATTCAAAACTGCTACTGTATTGTTGGCCAACTATATTTCTAAGTGTGCATGCAAGCACACAAACACACACAGGCACACATATGCGCACATGCACACGCGCGCGTGCACACACACACACACACTTATTCATAAAAGGTGCCTACCGCAAATTTCCTTGGCCACGGGTAAGTAAGATTTTATGGTAGTCTTCATGCAGGCAATTCCATAATTATATGCTTGCATTAAAGCAGTAACAATGAATGGTAACTGCGTCTTTCTCTTTGGTCCCTCCCTCTCTCCTTCCACAGGCTGGCATGATAGAGAGGGTGGGGAAAACATGCATGCCAATGCAACTCATTTCAAAGATATAGATAGCAAGTGTGTGCTAAAACTATCTACAAACAGCTGTCATTTCAAAACAGCTCTTAGAGGATCAGGTTTTCTCTTGAACCTCCCGGCATATATCTGTAGAACATGGGCAGCAACTGGGAGTCACTATCAGTTTCCATAACACCTTTTAGCATGCAGAATCTTGAATAACTGTAATGCCTTTCATAGTACCCTGATAACAATTCAGCACAATAGTTCAAACTACAGAATGTAACTTGCCTAAATCACCTAACAAACCACATGATTTAGTGGTAGATTTCTATCGTCCATTACATTAAGATTCCAATTCTTATTCCTATGCCATGATAAACATTGAAAAAGATATAGCCAGTTATAGTGAGATGAAGGAAGTTTTGCAGAAACAGCATGATTGCTACCCCCTCCATTTAACTGAAAATTGAGGATAAATGTCAAAGGATCATAAAAAGCAAAACATAGTGTAAACGATTTAGTTTTGTTGAAAAAGTGAACTTCAAAAAAATAGGAAGCCCAGTGACCACTAGCTTAGTCCAATATCTATGGAGATTCTCAATCGTCCAGGTCATTATTGTCCCAAAGATGCATTTTCCAGGTGCTTTGGAAAAAGCACCTTTGGGGCAGCTTAGTCCAATGTCTGAATTTGTTTCATTTAAGATAATTTATTTTACAATACAGAATAGGAAAATCGGTAATGCCTCTTTCACTTTTTATTTGTAGATTACATTAAGTGTGATAATTATTATCCTAGTGATCACTTCATTATTTCTGTTAAAAGAAAGTTCAAGATCATGTTACTTACTAAACAAATGAGTTCTTTACTACCAATCTCTGCTATCAGAAAAAAGACATTATGGTGCCCTGTTTTGTCCTCTATGGCATAATTTCAGAGCACACAATTTACTTTTTGCAAACTGGCAATATGCAAGTGTGCCAAAGTAACGGAAAGAACCAGGCAGGCAGATCATCAAAATAAGCAAAAAAGAATGCTTACATTCGCTGTCATCTGTGATACTATTTGACCACCTGGCTAATAGGCCCCCAGGCTGTACACACATCTCTGGACTCACATCTATCAACTGTACAGTAATAGAGTGGAGGAAATCTATCTGTTTCATAAATACCTTGAAACAAAACAGGGTTTATGAAAACAATTGAACATTTGAAAACAATTTTATCTTTTATATAAAATGTGTTCACTCCAGAATTCAATATCCCCGGGCACAAAAAAAATAAGAAACTGAGAACAAAAACTTCAGTGAAATAACTTTAATAACTTTAATCTATCTCCTGAAACAAGAAGTGATACATTACAAAATAATGTTTAAAAAATCCTGATACTGTACACACAACTAAATTCTAGCCTACGGTATATTACCTTTGCAGTAACATGTTAATGTATCAATAATTTTTGTAACATTATAACAATTTTTATATGCTAAACAAATGTTAATATAATATTTAAACTACAGCTCTGCCAGCACTTTCAAATGAATCTCTGCTTGACTGAACCAGGGTGTCAGCTGGTGCTCCATTCAAAATCCAAGAAAGAAATACTTAGACTCTTTTAATTAGAGAAAAGATATCTTTTACTGGAAGTCAAGTGGTAGCAACAAAAGAATTCTGAATCTGAGAAAATAGGTGCGTAAATCACATATACAAAGTGATGGCAATGTTCCCACCCCCAATAGTTCAAATGGTTCTCCCAATTAAAAGTTGTGAATGTCATCATGTGGACATCTTCAGGTGGTGATGAGGCTTCTGTCCGTTGACCTTGGCATACTTTGATAAAGGTTTGCAGCTGCACAGAGAAGAGAAAGCTAAGCAAGAAATAGAAACCTAAGCAAGAATGTACTCTCCCCCCTCCTCAGTTTATACAGTAGTAGTTTGCAACACCTCCAGCTCACTTCCCATACTTTACCCCCCTCCCCCCCCGTTACTTATGACAGCCGAAAGATGCAAAGCAAGAGAAGAAAATCTTGAAGGCTGACACAGGGCCAAAATTCAGAATTATTTCATCTAATGATTTGGAAATGCACATGTAAGGTAAGAAGACAAACTGCCTCCCAAAAGAACAGGCACAGAATATTGCTTTTTTTCCTTGGTCACAATTCTGCACACATTTATCAATAATTCAGTGCTACCTATGGTAGCTATTTCATTTAAATTTTGAATGGGTATCAAATACAAGGTTGCTACCTTGCCAGTAACATCAGGAAAACACAAGTCATGAATACATACTTTTGAGCACTGTTTTTGTTTTGACAGATGTTCAGCAAAATTTGCATTAGCACAACATCCCTGAAGCACTGAATTCTATAGACATTATTTTAAACAATTGGCATACATTGGAAGTTAAATACATTGGAAGTTAAATACTTCTAATCTCAGATAACTATCAACACAATCATGTTAGTACGTTGACATCTGAGATCTCTTTTATCATTGCATTTTAAATTCAAACAGAAAGTATTAAATGTTCCCAGTATGAGCTTGCTCATTTAAAATCAGATTGCACATTTATTGTCCTTCAGGTTAACCATAAAATACATAATTTTAAGATATCCAATGTAAAACTCAGAGTTATTTTATAATCTCTTAATGAAGACAGACCAACAAGCTGAACAGGAAAAAGATTAGTGCCTAAAGTATTTTAAAATACTTGCAAAGAGAATGCTATATCAGGCTTTGTACAATTTTTTAAAAAAATGCTTGGAAACCTGTTTCATTGCTTCAATTCAGTTTGAAAGCTAGAACTTCAACTGAGAGCCAAGTTTAGCCAAAAGTCTTTATTGTCCAATGTCTTGAATGCTTGTGGTTGGCCATAAGCATTTAACATTCTCTGGGGACAAGTCAATTTAGATTCCCCTCAACTTTGATTCCCTTATTCAGGTAGGTAACTCAACAACTCTTTGTCCTGACATTTTAATTTTTCAGCTTAAAAATCTTAAGAAAATGGATGGGAAACATTATGATATATAGGTAGTCCTTGACATACAATTGGGTCCACAATTTCTATTGTTAAAGAAGGTGGTTGTTGAGTGACTTGTGCCCGATTTTATGACCTTTTTTGCCATGGTCGTAAAGCAAATCACCAGTCATTAAGTGAATCACATGGCCATTAAGTGAATCAGGCTTTTCTCCACTGACTGTTTGCTGGAAGCCAGCTGGGAAGGTCACAATGGTGATCACATGATCCCAGGATACTGCAACTGTTGTTAATACATTTTGGTTAACACATGCCCAAATTTTGATCATGTTACTATGGGGATGCTGCAATGGTTGTAAGTGTGAGAACTGGTCACTTTTTTCAATGCTGTTGCTAACTTTGAATGGTTACTAAATGAATGGCTGTAACTCAAGAACTACATGTACTTGTTTATTTGACCCTTGCCCTATGAAATTGATTACCCAAATTGTGACTTGCAATGGTTACTACACAAGGCAGTTGTTAAGTAAGAATTACCTGTACTGATTTAGACAACTCACTAATAACTTAAAGGAGATTCATAAGTTCAGAATCACATTCTGTCTGTACAAGAAACTATTTTGGAAATTAGGTTACAAAAATATTTTAAGAAATGACTCTGAATAGGGATTTCCTGTTTAAAGAAAAGGAATGAAGCACAAAAAAAGAAAAATTGGCAATGTTAGTAGCAGTTATCTGATGAAAATATTATATCATATTATAAATTCCATTCTGTCAGACAAGTATAACCATTTAGCAAATGTGGGAATCCTTTTGGAAAAAAATTCCTCTAATAACCTTAACATTATTAGGAAAGTAATTATAAGCTATTTCAATAGATCTTTGAAAAGAAAATAATATAAGAGGGTTTCATCTTGTTTAAAGAATATATTTTTATATAAAGTTATGATTCCTTAGCATAGGAATTTTTATTCTTTGTATTGTTTATTATTAGTTATTTTTGTTATTTTATCTCTGTTTATAAATGGTAGGAATGATAACCACTCAGAATCAATTCATGGTTAATATAAGCTAAGTAAGTAACTAAGAAAATAAATAACTTTTATACAGGATATTGCTTTTTTGTTTTTTGAATTGGAGACAGCTTTATTTGTCTGGATGCATATAAGAATAATATGACACCATCTTCCTCCATTAGAAATTTACTAGAAAAATGATAGCCATTATCCTTGGAATGAGACAGGATATGAGAGCATTAAATTGTGAACACAGTTTAAATACCAGGCAGGTTATGTCTGATAACAGGCCTTTTCAGACTGGAAGATTGTGAAAAGTCTGGGCACATTTATAATTGGCTTATTAAGAGTGTTAAGATTCTTCAGGACAATACGAATCTCGTTCTTTTTCCTGCCCATCTTCACCTATAGATTCCTTATACTAGAGCAGGGATGTCAAACGCAAGGCTAGATCCGGCCCGTGGGGTCCTTAGATCTGGCCCATGGGGTCGGCCTGAAAATATAAAAGGACCGGACTGCAGTGCTTCTGCCGGCCAAAACAGCCCAGTTTGTTGATACTTCTAGAATTGACAGTCCTTTTCAGTTCTGTAGAAAATGGAATTATAGAACTTCTTTTAAATGGTTCTTAAATGTGTTTTTACAAAAAATGTAAAGATTTTAATGAGCAAATGAAACAGTTAATGACAGATTTAATTTCTACTGAAGTGGCCATAGATACATCATACGCTCCCTGTATTTGGAAGTGACTGATTAATTATGTCCCATTAAGTCATTTTCACCTTTTAGCAATTATATAGATAGATTTTCTCCAAGATAATACAGTATATCCCTAACCTGTCCTTGCACAACTCCCAAAAGTATTCTCATTGCCTCTGCAACTTAGTCCCTCTAACTTGCACTACTAAAACAGTGTCTTTGAAGATAAATATCTACATATACTCCATTAAAAAGACAACAACAATGGGTTACATTTAAGTGCTGAACAGAAACAGTAAAGTCTTAACTGTTTATGAGACTCATTCATCTTCTGATCAATTTAGATCTTTGTTGAAGTATTAACTTAACAAGTTTTATGTTTCCAGAACAAATTCTTGTTATTGCATTAGGTAATCACATACTACTGTATATAACAAGATACAAATGGTATGTGTATATAGATTCTTTCCTTAACAAATTTTGATGCTGAGATATCTGCAGATTTCACCTTGTTCTTCCAGTTTTGTTCAGTCAGCTCAGACTAATTTATAAGGACTGTCAAATTTCTGACAAGATTACACTTTTAATTGTTTTTGGACTAGGTCAAAATAGATAGTACCTGGCAGTTATAATTTATCTCAATACTGAGAAAGTCTGTGATGTGATTGTTAATAGCTTTCTGATATAGGTTTTGTTTTACTTTTATAAGTTTTATATTTTGAATTGATATGGTTTATTTAGCTCCTAAATTATGAATACCAAATAAGAAAAAGTTTAGTAAGACATGGTTGCAATCAACTTTGTTTTGGAGATTGCCACATTTTGAACTCTAATAATTATATTAAAGTGACAATCTCCAAAACAATGTTGATGTAATTGAATCAAACACTGTATGTTAAAGATACCTATATATTTTCCTAGCATTCTCCCTAATATTTGTAACCTATCAAGATATTGAGATTTGAGGATTTTTTATAACAGAATACTGCATATTCTCAACAGGCATGGTTTTTCATTATCTGCTCAGTTACTACTAGATTGCCTGGAACAACAATACATAAAGCAAGTATAAACAGACCAGCATTTTCAAAAGGCCAGAATGGTGATTCAGGGGTGGGCTGCTACCAATTTGCCCCAGTTCGGGCGAACCAGTATCTAATTTTATGGTCGGTTCAGTAAATCCAACCCCTGGCTGGCCCCACCCCTCCCCGGAGTCTCCATGCAGCCCGTTTTGGATGCCAGGTAAGTGCAGGGCCCACGTAGAGGCTCGGGGAGGGTGAAAAATGGGCCTCTTTGAGGTTCCCCCCCCATTTTTATGATTACCATATAGCAAAAGGAAAAATATTATGTAGCAAAGACACAATGTGAACATCCAATAACAAAAGTCTCAGGGGTGTTTTATCTGTGCAGATCTTTCAATTCCTTTTGATTTTCTTGGTGAAAATAAATTAAAGTTTGAATATTAAATACAAATCAATTATGACAATATTGACAAATATTTGCAGGCTAACCTATATGCGAAGTAAATTGTATCTTTTTCAAGGACAGAACTTCAACTTGTCCCTGTCCACCCATCTTATCCATTCTCTCCCCCTTTTATGTTCTAAAATAATTTAACTTTCTACAGAGACACTAATAGCCAGTTTTTATCATAACAAGTGAGTTGATTAATTCAGCAATATAAATGTACCATATTTTTCTTTCCTCATTTGTAGTTCTTTAAAAGACAGCTATATATTGATTTCTCTTTCTTTCATATCCTTGATTGAGGTTTAAAATATTAACTAATGGAATATTATTCAAGATGTTTATTCAGCTACATATAGTTAGATATGAAGAATGCTCATGAGGATCTTGCCTATTTATGTCTGAATTTAAATACATTTTATTATGTATTTATGTATTTTATTATGTATTTAAAGAATTTCTATATGACTGATTGTAATGTACACAAAACTACATAAATACAATGATATAAATTCAAACATAATAAAACAGTTTTCAAACTTAGGTGTTAAAGAGGCCACACCATTCTTCAACAACAGTCAAAAGCTTTAACAGAAGTGTCCTGTCAACTGCTGCCCCCTTAAAAACTTAACAATTCATTGGGTTCTCCATAGTCAAGGAGTCTCCATTCAGGGGGGTTTTTGAGGGGGGGGGGGGCTCTCCTTCTTCTTATCTCTCTTTTGGAGAGACTTCTCAAACATGCCCCTTTGGAATTAAGAAACTAAATGGTTTGGCTGTGCTACTCTAAACAGCTCTGCTGGGCTGTTCCTGCCTGGCATGGGCCAACTCGGCCCAGATCTCTGGAGCACCTCCTCTGCTGCCCGGCCTGCCAGGGCACCCTTTGCCAGCAATTGCACTGCCCTGCGCAAGCTTGGTGGCAGCCCTACAGTGGGAAGGGGAAGATTGGCCCTTCCTCCTTTGCACCCCAAAATCCCATCTTCCCTGGCTACCAAGCCCCTGGCCTGCACCCCTCTCACTGGAGCAAGACACGCAACTGAATGTTACTCGCAGAGGCCTTCCTCTGCAATGCTCTGCCACAGCTCTGGAACAAACCTTCTTGGCACAGGATTGAAAGGCTAAAGGCTTTGGAAGGAGCAATTTTGGGATATCCATCTGTGCAGAATTCCCCAAGGAAAGTACGATTGGCAGGAAAATGGGGGGCGGATTTTCTTGCCAATTGTCCTTTCCTTAGGAAGCCCTGCACAGATGCACATCCCAAAAATGCTCCCTCCGTGTGTCTTTGGCACAAGGAAGGGACAAATGGCAGGAAAAGGGGGTGGGGTGCTTGGGAAGTTCTGGGAGTCTTAAAATGGCCAAGCGGCTGCCCACAGTGCTGCTGGCCTTGTGTGGGCTCTCTGTCCTCCTGGCAGCACTCCTCTCAACCACTCTGCTGGGCTGCTCCTGCCTGACATAGTGGGCTGGGTGGAAAGCGAGGTGGCTGCAGAGCTGCTGCAGGTAAGACAGATGCTGAAGGCAACCAGGGGCAGCCCCACACCTGCCTCACACAGTTGACAAGAGAGCTGCAGTGCCTGCCAGGGCCCGAAGAGCACCGAGCTCAGTGTAGCTGTAATCTCAGTGCCTGAAGCACCAAATAGGTTTGCAGGCCGGCATTCAGCAGCCCAAAGGCTATGGCAGGTGAAGTGGTACAGGTGGCATAGCTCCACCAGCAGCCACCTGCGAGGGGGCCTTGGCTGGCCAGTGGCGGTCCAGAGGTTTTCAATCTGAGACGACTTGCCCCACACCAGGCAGAAGCAGCCCAGTCGGGAGGCCAAGAACAATGCTGCCAGGAGGGCGAACAGCCCCCGCAAGGCCAGCATAAGCATGGGCAGCCACGGCCAGCATGGTGCTCGCCACGGCCAAGAAGTGTCCCAGTAGCAGCTGGGCCAGCAGGCAGGGTGGATGGAGGCCAGGGTGAGCCAAGAGCTTGGCCCGTTGCAGCCGTGGGCAAGCAGACAGTGTGACAGAGAGGGCAGGTCCAGCGGTAGCTGCACTCCCACTCCCATTGGCCCCCACACTCGCCACTTCCTGCACGTCAAAAAAAATAAGACCTCTCCCAAAATAAACCCGAGAGCTTATTTTCAAGACCAAAAGAAAATAAGACTGGATCTTATTTTCAGGGAAACACAGTATTAGATGAAAACACTTCAAATATCTGGGCAAATGTCATACAAAATAAGTTCAAATTCTGTTCTTTCTTTTTCCAAAGTGCATGGTTTCATAGTTTTAAGTTACAGAAAGGCAAATTTTGATTGAATTTTAGCTATATCTTCAATAAGAATACTTGACAATGAAACCAATTACCAACATTCTGTCTGGAATGTTTTAATTATTGATACTTGCAACCCTGGACTAAATGTTCTTTCCAATACCATGATTTTGTTATTCTGTAAATATTCTCACTATTTTTGACAATCCCAAGA
Source organism: Notechis scutatus (assembly GCF_049901735.1). Classification (NCBI taxonomy): domain Eukaryota; kingdom Metazoa; phylum Chordata; class Lepidosauria; order Squamata; family Elapidae; genus Notechis; species Notechis scutatus. Next base: position 227,038,844 of record NC_142009.1, read on the forward strand.
CAGGAAGATCTTCAGGAGACACATCACAGAAGATAAATAATAGAAGATGCTGGATAACTTATGGTCCTTTTGCATCCATGTGGATTTTGCTATGACTGTTCATTAAGATTAGCATAACTATTATATCATAAGTGGCACAACCCTTAAGTTAATAACAGCAACAGGACAACAGCTTGTTGTGTCTAAAATTCATAAATTTTTGGAAACCAAACTAAAAGTAGACTTTCACCAAAATGCTGTTTTATATTATATTACTTGGCATCAAACCATTTGTAATCTAGGCATTCTTTTTCTTGGAAACTGTACGTATAACTTTCCTATTACAAGACAAGCTGTGTTTTTAAATAGCCAATGAGAAAGATGGAGCATCTATGGCTCTCCAAAGAGAAATTATCTTTTAAATTTTTAAAAAAAAAGCTTTATAAGAACTATCCGGGAAGGAACAAGCAATCCTAGATTCAAGTGAATATGCCAGGGTGAACATTCTTTAGGTATTACAACCCAAGTAAGATGTACCAACATGGGAACAGATTTAATGAAACAATCTGCAAATATAAATCTGATCCATGAGAACAGATCAGTAACCAGAATTCTCAATAGGTTCTGAGCTGGTTAATCAAGGATCATGACAGATTCTGTTCTGTACAGTAATTAACATACTCGTAAACCCCGCGCCGTGATTGGCTAAAGCGCGGCGACGGATTGGCCGAGCGAGCTGCACTGATTGGCCCGTTAAGAACCTCCCGCGATTGGACAAGCCAAGAGCGGGAGATTCAAGCGATGCCATTGGTCGCAGCCGCCGCGCTGGGAATAAATAGCCGCAGTTTTCCCTTCCACTTTAAGCTGTAGCTGGAGCACAATAAAGAGCTGAACTTGTCACTGACTCGAGCTTCCTTCCTGCGCCGGACACGACACTGGCGACGAAGGTGGGATCCAAGGAAGAACCACCGAGCACGTGTCCGGAGGAAGACAAAGACCGACTAGATGGCCGGCATCACACCGCCCGCGCCATTCAACCCGGCTACCGAGGACTGGGAATCATAAACAGACCGATTCCTGATGTTCCTCGAGAGTAGCAACTTGAAGGACGCGAACGGACAGAAGAAAAGGGCCGTTTTCCTGACACACTGCGGGCCCGCAGTGTTCAAGATGGCAAAAGCCCTCGCAAAACCCGCAGATGTAAAGGCGATGGACTGGGCCGACCTTGCGCCATTACTCCAAAACCACTACGCTCCCACCGTACCAATCCTCATCCGGCGGGACGAATTCTACCGCGGAACCAGCGGCAGGACGAGAGCGTCAGCGATTTCATAGCCGATCTGGCGGGACCTCGGGGCCTGTGCGAGTTCCAGGAATTAGATGACGTCCTCCGTGACCGCGTGGTCCTAGGTCTCCGGGACCAGGCACTGAAGAGCCGCCTAATGGCGAAGGGCGACATCGATCTCGCCACCGCCATGGCGGAAGCTTCCGCAGCCGAAGCCACCAAGAAATCAGCGGCTCGATTGCGGAAGGCAGAGAACGGGGACCACGCCGACAACCCCGAGGCAAACCGCCGAGAGACCACCACACACCACGGCGACCTGGACTCCGCCTCGGACACCCCGGAAGAAGAAGAAGACGTCCATCGGCTCCAGACGGGACGAGACCGACGAGATCAACGGGGTCATAAGTCGGGGACCCAGTGCGCGGGGTGCGGGGCAACCATTTCCGAGCAGAATGCCATTTCATCGACGCGACCTGCCGGCATTGCAATAAGAAGGGCCACATCGCCCGAGTCTGCCGGCTCAGAAAAACTTACAGCCCCGACGCCGAGAACCGAAGGCGGGACGACACCCCCAGGCACAGAGAGCGCCAAGCCGACAATCGCTGGAACCGAGACAACCGGGGTGACGAAGCGGGAAGACCGCCAGAGGAGGAAACCCATCAGACGGTCACCATTGGCCACGCCGAGACCAACGATGCCCGCAAGGTCTACGTGGAAGTGAACATCGAGGGCGAGCCCTGCCGGATGGAGGTGGACTCGGGTCCTACCTCTCCATGATCGCCTGGAAAGAAATCAAGCGGCTGGTGCCAAACATCCAAAAGGCAGGACTGAGAGCCAAAAATTGGTAGTCAAGGACTACCAAGGGAACTGAATCCCGTCATCGGGACCGGACAGTTCGAGGTGACCTTCAAGGGCCGCACCGCAAAACTTCCCTGACAGTCGTGGACCGGAACCGACCCAGCCTCCTAGGACTCCAATGGTTCGCACCACTGGGCATCGAGGTCACCGGAATAAACCACATTGAGGAAGCCGACTGGGAGCAGCAGCTGGTTAAGGACTTCCAAGAAGTATTCAACGGCACCCTAGGCAAGTACCGAGGGCCCCCTATCTCTTTCAGCCTAGACCCAAACATCGCCCCCATACGCCTAAAACCGAGGCGGGTGCCTTTGCACTACGGAAAAAATAGACGAGCAGCTTGACAAGCTCGTCAAACAGGGGTTTTGCAGCCAATTGACCACGCCCGGTGGGAGACCCCAATAGTCACCCCAGTTAAGCCAGATGGGTCAGTAAGGATCTGCGGGGACTATAAGGCCACCCTCAATTGCGCCTTGCAACAAAGCGCCTACCCGTCCCAGTAGTGCAGCACCTACTTCACTCACTGGGGGGCAAAGTTTTCGCAGTTCGACCTGGCGCAAGCCTATCAGCAACTGCCGGTCGACGAAGAAACCGCCGAGGCACAAACTATAGTCACCCACCGGGAGCGTTGTTGTAACCGACTCCAGTTTGGAGTCAGCGTGGCCCCGGGATTTTTCAAAGCCTCATGGAGAGACTACTGCAGGGGATAAAAGGGTGGTCCCTTACTTGACGACGTACTAGTATCAGCAGCCAACCGGGAAGAACTAGACGGTCGCCTAAGGGAGGTACTTGAGAAATTCAAAAGGGCCGGTCTAAAAGTGAAAAGAGAGAAATGCCAGCTTTACACAGAGCAAGTCGAGTTCCTGGGGTACCTCCTAGACCAGGGTGGGCAAACCACGGCCCATGGGCCACATCCGGCCCGTTGGTCTGTCCAATCCGGCCCGCCCCTGAAAAAAATCGCTGGGCGTGGCGTATTGCCCTGCGCCGCGTGGCCCCCAAAGCTGCAAAACAGTGCGGAGCGCTCTGGGGTAGGAAAGAAAGAAGAACTTTGCAAAGGCCTCGGCTGGGAGTTTGAAATCACCTTCAAGTGCGACCTCTCCGAAGGTGAGTCCCCGCCGATCCCCCTTTTTTTCCGGGCTTCAGGCTTAAACTTTGCAAAGGCAAAGTTTGCAGGCGGGAGCGTCTTCCGGCCGAGGAGCGGGAAGGGTTCCGCCCGGCGGGCGGCGGGCTGCTTGGAGCAGGCTGCTTGGAGCCACCTAAAGCTAGGCCGCTGCTGGTGGAGCCTTGCCCTGCCTTGGTGCCCCATTTCCCGGCTTGGCGGTCCTGCTCGGGCGGCACTTTAAAAGCCTGCTCCCAGCACCCGAGCAACTTCCCAGCAACTTGCGGCTTCCTGTTTCCTCGCTGGCGCTCATGCCTGGCCCCGAGCTGCGCGGGCGGAGGGAAGCCCAGCGGCGGGCGGGCTGCTTGGAGGCGACCCGGCGGTGCTCCGGCAGCAGCAACAGGCAGTTCCGCCTGGGCTCCGCTCAGGTGTCCGGCTGGGGCTGTCAGGAGTTGCTACCGCCAGCGCAGTCCCGCGTTGGCTTGGGAAGGAAAAGGCAAAACCAGGAGCCGCTGAGCCTGAGCCTCCGGTGCCGCTGCTGCCGTTGCAAAGCACCGCCGCGGCTCTTCCTTTTTGCCTTTCCCTTCCTGAGGCAACGCAGGACTGGAGCAGCGCGAGCTGCGCCGGCGGTAGCAACTCCTGACTCAGGGGGCCTCCGAGGGGGGAAGGAGGAGAAGAGGGGGGAAAGGGTGGGGGCGATTCCCAAAAAATCTTGTGCTGACCCGGCCCGTCTGTCAAATTTTAAAAGTCAATGCGGCCCCCGAGCCAAAAAGTTTGCCCACCCCTGTCCTAGACCGACATGGCATCCACCCGACCGGAAACAAAGTAAAAGCCATCAAGGAAGCTCCCATCCCCAAGAACAAAACAGAGTTGCAAGCATTTCTGGGACTGCTCAATTTTTACAATGTATTCTTGCCCCAAAAGGCGACACGGCGGAGCCTTTGCATAGGCTCCTGGACAAGACGGCAAAATGGACCTGGGGGACACGTGAGGACGCCGCATTCAGGAAAACCAAGGACCTGCTAACCTCGGATGCCGTCCTCATACAATACAACGAGACTCTACCCCTCGCCGTCACATGCGACGCCTCACCTTTTGGCGTCGGCGCCGTCCTCAGCCATACCCTGCCGGACAGAAAAGAAGCACCCATTGCCTTCTTTTCGAGGACACTTAGCAAGCCAGAAAGAAACTACAGCCAACTGGATAAGGAAGCCTTTGCCATCATTGCAGCAGTAAAGAAATTCCACGAGTACCTTTACGGCCGCCGATTCACCATTATCACGGAGCACAAGCCGTTGCTAGGAATCCTGGCGGGAACAAGGCCACCCCGAACATCCTATCCCCCAGAATGACGAGGTGGTCCGAGTTCCTCGCCGCCACTACGACTACCGGCTCACACACCGCCCGGTAAGACAATCACCCATGCAGACGCACTGAGCCGCTCGCCATTACCCGACCTCGACGACGACCCGGCCCCACGATGACCACCCTCAGCATAGAGGCATTGCCCGACCTACCCATAACCGCGTCAGACATTGCCCAGAGACAAATAAAGACAAACGTCTGGCGCGGGTATTGCATTGGGTAGAAAAAGGGTGGCCGGAAAAAGACAACGACGAATCGTTCAAGATATTCCGAAACCGCCAAACAGAACTGTCGTTGCAAAAAGGTTGTTTGTTATGGGGGGACAGGGTGGTCATACCAGAAAAACTACAAGGGAAAGTATTAAAACTTTTGCACGAAGGGCACCCGGCATCGATACCAACAAAAGCCTTGGCCAGAAGCTACGCTTGGTGGCCAGGCATGGACAAAGAAATTGAGGCTTGGGTGGCCAGGTGCTCACGCTGCCAAGAAACCAGACCAAACCCCTGCCGCGCCAATACTAGAATGGGAGACCCCAGGGGGCCATGGTCCAGAATACATATAGATTTCGCGGCCCCACAAGAGGAAACACATTCCTCATCACGGTGGATGCTTACTCCAATTGGCTGGAGGTAAGCAACATGAAAACCACCACAACAGAAGCTGTCACCAGGGTACTCAACAAACTGTTCGCGACCACGGTCTCCCGGATGTCATCGTGTCAGACAATGGGCCCCAATTCACCTCGCTGAATTCGAAAAATTCCTAGCGAACGGGCATACGACATGCACTGACAGCGCGGCACATCCGGCGGCCAATGGTAGGGCGGAACGGATGGTTCAATTTACGAAAAAAACCATCCAAAAATCGAACACGGGACATACAAGAAAAAATAAATAAAATGCTCCTAATACAACATATAACCCCTAATACAACAACAAACAAAAGCCCAGCAGAATTACTGATGGGGAGGAAACTAAGGTCCCCACTTGACAGACTGCACCCCACATACAACCCGGAAAAACCCCAGACTCATCAAGCAAATACCGGGCATTTGCACCAGGCGATGCAGTCTATGCAAAAACTTACCGAGACCCACTATGGGTACCAGCAACCATAACCCAACTAACAGGCCCCCATCATACAGACTGCAAACAACGGACGGACAATCATGGAAACGCCACATCGATCAGTTAAGATCAAGGGCAAGAAACACAACCGACACGCAAGCAAGCACAGGCAACCCCATTAACACAAACCAAGGGGAGGGAAGATACAGGGGGCCAAGAAAGAATAGAACATAACCAGCAATACTCACCAGGTAACAGCCAACTCGAAGCCTCACCAGGGAGAAGCAGCCAGGCCAGCTCAACCAGCCCGGAAAGACCAGGCGGGAGCGGCGAAAGTCGCAGCTCGACCAACCCGGGTAGACCGGGAGGGAGCTGCAATGACAGGCCAGGCAACACCTTCCAGACGATTCCATCAAAGAGGCCAAGAGACAAAAAAAACCCGACCGAACAGGTCGAAAGCCAAAGAACAACTGACCTGCGCAGGTCCAGTAGACAGGCACGAAGCCCCGCCTACTTACGGGACTACGTTACGTAGGAACGAACCAAGAGGGAGGGGTGTTCTGTACAGTAATTAACATACTCGTAAACCCCGCGCCGTGATTGGCTAAAGCGCGCAGGCGACCGGATTGGCCGGCGAGCTGCACTGATTGGCCCGTTAAGAACCTCCCGCGATTGGACAAGCCAAGAGCGGGAGATTCAAGCGATGCCATTGGTCGCAGCCGCGGCTGGGGAATAAATAGCCGCAGTTTTCCCTTCCACTTTAAGCTGTAGCTGGAGCACAATAAAGAGCTGAACTTGTCACTGACTCCGAGCTTCCTTCCTGCGCCGGACACGACAGATTCAATGATCTTTAGTACGGCCCTAGATAAAAATGGGGAGATTAAATTTGTACAGACTTCTAATTGAAGACTGTAGCATAGTCTCTCCTCTTCTTTTCAGGTTAAAAACAAACTATAACTTCTATTTGTCATTTTATTAGAATGACCTCTTGAGTCAGAAAAGTTCTCACTAAATAAGTATAGTTTATGTTTCTTGTATATCCAGTTGTAAATCCCCACAGAGGTCCAGAAGAAAACACAATTAAGTATAAAAATAAGCTTGATCTTTCTTGTTTTTAACTATGCCAGATGGCTGATCATGGGAGGCCTCAGATAATTCACCTTGGAAAATGTCTAAAGAAATACAGTAGTAATCATAAAATGCACGAAACCCATTCAAGCCAATGCAATTATGAAGGCTATAAGTGTAAGTCATTAACATCTAGATTGCAAGTTAATGGTTTATTTTTCAAAATGAGCAAGCAAATTGTTCAGAAGTTATATTACTTAAAAATATCCCTTGATATGGTCATGTAAAGAGAACTTATTTTTTTCACATTTAGAAAATAAGAGCAGTTTTAAAAGAGCCATCCAGATCAAGCAATCCTAGATTCACAAGAATCAAATCATAGAAGGAAAATTCATCCTCTTCCTTGCCTATTACTGGGGAATGATACATTAAAACATTGCACATGAGATCAGCCTTCTTAACAATTTCTGAATCAGGTACAATGACTGATAGTCCTAGATTTAATTGCTTTATTTATAGAGGTCACTACTTTGACTCACTAAAATAAAAAAACTAAATAAATACAACCATGTTTTGATCATGGATCATAGCTAACTCAATTTACTATTATAATTGGTAATTGTAATTGTAAGCCAGTACAATTGGCAACCAGTATAATTCTTTCTCAAGATTCTCTCAATTTAGAATCAATCAAAATCTTATAATTGTCCATTGATATTACAGTTTCTGCTTATACACTTTTTTGGCACACGTAAAAGGTTTTATTTAGCATATTTGTATAGCACCTATTCATTTTTGTAAGAAAAGAAGGCCGAAGAAAATACAAAAGAAGAAAATACAAACCTGTCATGTTGTTCCTTCTGGGACAAGCAATGTTATGCAACTCTCAGAGTTTTTTGCTAGTAGCAAAAGAAATTCAATGTGGAAGAAAACAAAATCTAATCTAAATCTAGTTTATACCACCACCACTCACTATTCTTCATATTTCCCTATTTTTGCAAAGCATAATATCCTATATATACAGTATATATCCTAATTCATATAAATACTAATTAATATATTAACTTTGATCTTTAACTTTTCTTCTTTTCTTAAGGATCTTAATCCCATGCAACCATGCCTTCTTAATGCCATCGTAGCTAAACATACTGCTTTCATACTGATCACTCTTCTATTCAATCCATATTCATTCTGCAATCATTCATTCTTTGCCCTATCCCTTATTTTATCACACATACTTAATTCTTCAATAATCATCCCACAGAATTCAGTTTATTTTTATGTTTCTCTTGACATACCCCATTCTTAATTTCATATGACAAAATTGGAAGGAATGCTGTACACTCTTATATGTAGTCATTTTTGCTTTTCATACATTTCTTCCATATCCCTTTTGCCTATGTAATGGCTCTTGCATGTTACACTGAGAGCTTCTGCCCAAGAAACAAATTCCTTGTGTGTCTAATCACACTTGGCCAAATAAAGTATTTTTTGTTTCTGTCAAAGTCATCTTCCTTATTCTGTGGAACATTTTTTTGCTGAAAAGCAGTTTTGATCTACACATTCTCCATTCATCATAAAGGCAAGGCAAGCTGCATTTTTCAGATTTTATTCATTTTACTTTCCATAAATTTTCAAATAGAATTCTGCCAAATACCCCACCAGCACAATTAATAATGCTCCTCTAGTTTTTGTACTCATTCTTATTAACTTTCCCTTTTTGTGCTCAATTCTATTAATTTGTTTTTTGAATAAAGATATAATGGTATTATTGCAACTACCAAGGACAAATGCAGTCTTCACAAATTAAATAAGTTACACGGTTGGTCCATAAGTAAGCCATATTCATGAGATAAAAGGATATACCGTACATAGATACATATATAAGCCAAGATAGAAATTCTGTACAATGTATTGGGGAGAAAGTCCAATTAAACAGAATTATAGTTAAATCAAACAAGATTATTAAATCGGATTATGATTTAGTCATTATACCAGATGTCTCCAAACTTGGCAACTTTAAGATTTGTGGACTTCAACTCCCAGAATATCTGGCTGGAGAATTCTGAGAGTTGAAGTTCACAAGTCTTAAAGTTGTCAAGTTTGGGGACCCCTGCATTAGGTCTTCAAGCATTCATTTTCTATATTTTATCAACTGTGATTGAATTTCATAGCTGAAATCAAAGCTGAGTTTCAATATTTACACCTGAAGGGCACATTTGGTTCCCAGTTAGATTTTTATTGAAGAAAACAATTATCAGACTTCAATATTTTTTTTATTCAGAAAAGTCTTTACTTTGACCATTGCAATGCTAGCAATATTGTTTGGGACAATATAATCTATCTCTTCTTGTTGTCACAGTATACTATCTTGCATTACAATCACATTCTGCATACACTCCATCGATTTGAATATACCATCCCTCTGGATTAAAGGCTGTGTTCTTTCCTTACTTGTACAGAACAGACAAAGCAACCTATAGAATATACAGTAGTTTTAATCTCTGTTCAACCATACAGCTTGTTGGATGGCCTTGGATAAACTCTCTACAAATAAAATTAAGAGACAGACATGGACAAGGAACAGGATAGCAAAGGTAATTAATCCATAAAGACAAAAGTTAAAGAAGAAAAATAGTCTCTAAATAACTATCTTCTGGGCTGTTAAAAATGTAGTATTTTTCCTGACTATGACCATGCCTTATCAATGAATTATATTCTTTCAGACTTTATATTTCTCCAACATTGGCAGAGTAGCAGTTTAAGGTAAATTTCCTCCAACTTGAACATAAATTATGGTAACAGCATGAACTAATTCAAGTAGTTTCTGTCATGCCCCTGTTGGAATCTGACTCAGAGAATGAAGCCAAAGAGCTGACAGGGAGTGGGAGTTTGGCTCTGTTGGCTGTGGAAGAAACTGGGGAAGGGCAAAGTCCGGTTGGGCAGAGCAGAGAGAGGTAGAACAAGGGAGAGGGAATTCAGAGGAAGACCCAGGCCCACCCCCTTTTCATCCTAGGACACGCAGGGAGGAACGAAGAGAGCAACGTGGGTTGCATGGCTTATGGGGGAGGAAAAGGCCCTGATTCCCTTCACTAACTGCAGCTGGGAAAACAATGTATAAAAAAGGAAGCTGTGTGCTGCAAGCTGTTGGGAGCAAACGTGAATTTATCTTGTATCATTGTGGTTTATCTGTGTTCCTGGCGTCTTCCCAACTGTGTGAGTTTTGCCATGCTTTCAAGTCTGAAATTCTTTCCCCTACCCTGTCAAGCTAATTATTTCAGTTTGGTTTGTTTGGATTTTAAATTACAGTTTGTGTGTACCTTGTTTTGGACTGAATTTTCTACAGTTAAAAGCTATTCCTGGGAGTGTTTTTCTCCAGCCGAAGGTAACCTGGACATTGGGGGCAAAGTTGGAGATAATAAAGGAACTCTTATTGCTTATTTGACTGTGTTGCCTTTGTGCCATGACCCAGGTCATCACAGTTTCCTTATAATACAGAGACATTTGTTATTGATTGGTTTTTTTATATATTCTTAATATTCCCAGTCTTTTGTCCATCTATGCTCAAACAAGGTTGGTTTTATCACCAGCTAATGTTATGATATAAATACTGCACTCTATGTATGTGAGGAAGTGTTAGTATAAACTCATCATGTAAAGTAACAACTTCATGGCAGAATAAAGCCAAGGTGAACACTAATTCAGCAGACAATATCCATTGGGCTGTATTAGAACTGGGCAAAATTTACACTAGCATCTAGGAATTGCTAATTTTAAAAAAATCTCAGGAACAAACTAATTCTCAATTGGACACTATAATTCTAAACTACTTTCAGTAATCCCCAAAAGACATAAAGACTTGAATGTCTTGTGTCAATGCTCCACATATATCTTATACTAAAAATAGAGTTACATAAAATAAATATCACACACAATATACATCTTATACTAGAAACAGATTATAGTTACAAAAAAATAAATATTACACATACATAAACACAGGGCTTGGAAATCTCCTTTTCATATATAATCTTCTCAAAAAATTCAGAGCTGCCATTTTTCTTATTTTTTATTTCACACCCAAAATCTTTATTCATCTATTACTTAGAATTATATGTTACCTCAATCAGATGACTCTAAGCACCTGCTGTCAGTTACTGGGGAAAACATCATAAATCAATGCATCTTTTATTCGATCTCCAAAATCTCTGTGGGGAAAAAAACACATTAATTTGACATCTTTTCTGAATTTCCCCAGGGAAAGTGCCACCCCCCATTTCAGCAGGCAAGCTGTTCCAGCTAAACAGAGCCATAACAGGATGCTCACTTCCATGCTCCCATCTGTGTTGCCTAGAAGTGAATAGGGATTCACAACACATACACTCTATTATTGGGTCAGCAGTCTACATGGAGAAAAAGGTCTTGAAAGGTACCTCGTGACTAGTAAAATTTAATTCTTATTTTATTTAACTTTAAGATCCATCTACACTGAGCTATGGTAAGTTGGCCTCTGGTGAACCAGCAAAGCATTTAAGGTTAATGTTGCCGGTATTAATTGCATCATACAGTATGCAGTTTGGCAAACAGCTTTCCAGAGGCAAAAATCATAAGCAAGAACAGAAAGACAAAATAAGCCCTGGATTGTACTTTCCTCTAATACAGAGGTTTGCAAGGGAGAAAATTAAAGATTTTCTGTGATGGCAAACAAGTAGCTGCTACATTACAAATGTCTATATGTGACCAAAGGACGTGGCTTCTTGGGCAAACTGAGCTTTTCCCTAGAGACAGTAGACTTCACTAAAAGCAACAAGTAATGTAAGATGGTTTGTCTGACACAATAAGATCCGTACACAAAATCTACTCCATTATGATTTCTAGGAGCATTGCCATTAAAATGCTCATTGTACTGCTCCATAAGGCACACAACTGCATTAAAAATATTCCAACAAAGAAGGAAATGCAGAAGTACTACAATTTAATGTTTCATAATTAATTTCCATTTTTAAATATAACTAAAATTATTTAATTAAATTGTACTCCAAAACCATATATCCCAATAGGATAATCCAGCTTCAATTTTAGTTTGCTATTGCTTATTCATTTTTATTTTAAATATTGGGAAGAATTTAAATTTCTATGCTTAAAAATATTCTGTAACTCAAAACTGTATTTGAGGTGAGTGCATTCAGCAGGTTCTGACCAGTTCTGGAGAACCGTTAGCAGAAATGTTGAGTAGTTCGGAGAACCGGCAAATTCCACCTCTGACTGGAGATTTTACAGTATCCTTCCCCTGCCACGCCCACCAAGCCACGCCCACAGAACCGGTAGTAAAAAAAATTGAATCCCACCACTGGGTGAGTGGGTTCGTTCTTTTTGTTCTTTTCAATCTACATATGAGTTTCTTTTTTGTAAATTATACTGTAGCAATAACAATAAAAATTAATTTTAAAAACTTAAAAGTATTCATGCAAGTATTAACTGTTAAAAGATTTTATGTTGACAAAAAGTTAAGAGCCGAAGAAGAAAATCTAGATGCTACCAGAAAGAAGCACTGCTACAATGTATCAGGGTTTCTGCTGCAAACATGTTGGAAAAAAACTACTTGTAGAGTTAACAATCTTGACCTTGAAAAAATGTTTGTGCAAGCAAAAAAAAAAAAAAAGGCTTGGTGGATTTACAGAGTTGTTATTACAACAGACCCCAAAGAAGACAAAATAAAATAAGTTGCACTACACAACATACATAAAATGAGCTGTTTAAATTGATTTTATGATTCACAAATAACTGCATGTGATTTTTCCAATGCAATGACATAGCCAAGATTAAAATAAATTGAAATAGGACAATAAAAATTTACCCATTTTCAGTATCAGATATCAATTAGAAAATTATACAGTGTTCTGTGTTGAACATTTAAGTGAATGTAGAAAATGGGTTTTCTATACTCTGCAGCCTGCATCTTAAGTATAAAAAAATATTTTGTTCGTTTCTAGATATTAGAAAGAACTGCTACATTTTGATAAACAACAGATTTTTTTTTAAAAAAAGAACTTGGACTTGTTACACTTTTAATAGTGTCAAACAGGGAACTTCAGAAATTAAACTGTTTATTCAATACATATGGTTCCCATTTGCTACACCAATATTTCTACACGTTTATCCTATGATAAACTTGATATAAAGCACTGAATTTAAATGTGTGCATACTCATATACACCCCCCCTACGTACACTTTTAAAGGGATAGAAAACTATGGATTACATTAAAGGATAGAACTCAACATTTTGTGATATGACTTTTGATCCTGCAGAATTATCTGTTAAAGCTAAATGAGAAGCCTAATTGCTCATCTATAGGAATACACTTGAACTCCAATGCTACAAAGATTTTTCTGGATTACATTTGATCCCGCTGCATAAGTGATCTAAGGTCACTCATGGAAAAAGTGAATGTTGAACTTGAATATTTGGTGTCAGGTCACACCACCATACTTTTCTGTCACTAGGACCACATTTGTTCAATAAGGAATAGCCGGGAAATGACACTGTGGAAAGGAGGGTGGAATTTTTCACATTTCATTCTAGGGAGATTTTATTTTACCTTAAAATAGGTATATTAAGCCCATTGGAGGTTCAATATATTTTTATCAATATTTACTTTTGTTTCCCCAAAGGACTGAATTTTGGCAAGCTTCAGTGATGCAATCTTTGGAAGATCTAATATCACAAAAAAAGAGGCAAAGAAGAGAAATGAGCCCAGTTGTTTCATTAGCTATTAATATTTCTGATGCTGTAATGTCTAATATTCTCCTCCACGCTGCTTCGAGAGTCCAGGATGGGTTAGACTCCTCCCTATTACGTCATAGAGCTGAGTCTGCCGTATATAAAGGCTAGCCTCTTGCCAGATCCCCAGCTTTGACTCAGCTCCTTAGTCAATCGAGCTTCGTGTCTAGAAAGCAAGTTGTTTTATTGCGAAAGCACAGCAGAAGACCAAGTAGGAGTTTTCTTTTTTACCTTAATAATCACTGACACAGTTCTCGGGGCTCCGATTGAGCTGTGCCAGCTGGAGAATGGGGATCCACTCTCCGGCAGTGTTGGGGATCCAACGCTGCTTCCAGGAGGCTGTGGACAAGGGCAGAGCTGAGAAACATCCCATGCAGCCTCCTGAGCGAGTTCGGGCTGCGGTGGTAAGCAGTACTCACCAGCGGCGCCTCTCAGCTGATTTTTAAGAGGCTGCTGCTCGTCGCTGAAATCCTCTCTTGTAGCTCGGGGCTTTCCTCACCTAGTGAGCTACAGAGGCTCTAGAAGCCTTTCCCAGAGCTTATGTGCGGGCAGCCATTTTGATTCGGCAGCCATTACGCACATGGTGGGTGGCCATTTTTAATTGGCCTAGGCCCTATTAATTTAGTTATATTATATGTGGTGCTAGTTTTATTGGAGAGAGTAGATCCAGTTATAGGCGACACATATTGATGGTTGCTTCCAGCGCCTCTTATGTCCTCCTACTTATCATCATGGAACCTAGCAGAGCAGCTGAAGGTTTGGGCCTAGAGGAACAGGGTCCTCAGGCCCAGAAGAGAAAAAGAAAGAGGCAGCGAGGCAATTTAGCGCAAAGAGAGGCTGCTGCAAGAATCAAAGCCAAAGCCCTCGCTCCAAAGAAAGCATCTCAGGCTGAATTAAAGGCTGAAAAGAGGAGGCATGCTGCTCTTGAGAGGCAGTTTGAGAAAACCCTGGACCAGATGAGAAGATGTTTGCAGCAAGCTTCCCTCCCAGGGGAAGCACAGGTTGGCCAGTGTGTGGGGTCCAGGGAAGGGGTGGCACACTCTAGTTCCTTCTCTTACACCCAAACCTGGTTTCCTGTGGAAGCAGAGGAGGAAGTGGGCCCCTAAGACCTTAGCAGATCTGGGCCCAATTTTCAACAGGCTTCTTTAGTTCCACCTCCTAGCCAGCCCTCTCAGGGGAGTCATAGGCATAGGCCCGAAGCTACCTTCACTCCCATTGCTGCTGGCCTACGCCCTGGTGAAGCCCCCTCGGGCAGTGGTTCCTCTGACATTTCATTGGTAGTGTCTTCTGCCATTCAATGGGGTTTAGCAGAGGGTTTCCAACAGTTCCTTCGTCCCATGGGGAGGGGTCAAGATTGGTTCCCCAACCCTTCTCTAGGGGCTCCTCTGAAACATAGCGAATACTCCAGATTTCAGGAGGTTAGTGGACCCTCTACTCAATCTGACTGGGGAGACTATGAGGAGAGGGAGTACTCATACCCTTCTGAAAGCAGTCCTTCCTCAGGGTCAGAGGAAGAAGAGGGCGAGATCAGAGACCCTTATATGTCAGAAGCAGGAAGTTTTATCCAGGATCAGCCTCCTTCGATGGCAGTCTTTAAACCCCTTTTACAAAAGGCATTAGTCACCACCCAACTGACCCCAGAGGAGGTGGCCCCAGAACCCCAGAGGGATTCTTCTGCCCAAGGGGATTCTCTTTTCTCTAAACCTGTGGTCTACACAGAGGTCCTCCCCTCTCCTCTGTTGTTTCTGGACCTTGTCAAAGAACAATGTGCCACTCCTGCTGCTGGGCCTACACCTTCATCTCATGATCGGCGTTTCTACAATGTAAGACCTGCCCTGGCCTCTATCCTTGTGGTCCCTTCAGTGGATGCTCCAGTAGTGGCCTCCTTCTCCTCCTCTGGCATCCCCACTGAACCAGAGGACGTGCTCAAGGCCGAGGACAAAAGATCGGAGCAAACGCTCAAACGTAACCATCAGGCCTCGGCTTGGGCTGTTCGGGCCTCGACAGCAGCGTCATTTTTTACTAGAGCATCAATCCGCTGGCTGCATCAATTACAGGAGTGCCTTCCTCTGTCTGATTTTAGATCTCACCAAGATCTTAACAAAATCATTGCAGTGGCTGAATTTACAGCTGATGCCACCCTGAAGTCAGCCAAGTTTGCCTCTAGAGCCATGGCCTCCTCGGTCACTGCGAGGTGACTACTTTGGCTCTGTAACTGGCAATCCGACTCACACTATAAGTGGAAGCTAGCATTGGCTCCTTGTGCTAGTGAGAAGCTATTCGGTGAGGTCCTGGATCCATATTTAGTTGAGACCAGGGTTAAGAGAAAAGTCCTCTCGTTGACGGGTAAGAGGGTGGACTACCGCGCAGCTCCTTATTTCTGGCCTTCACCTTTTCAGGCTGATCCTTCCCCTCACTTCCCCCGGCATCTGAGGGCTCAACGTCCTGAGGCATCTGGCAGACAGCAGCACCAATATACGGATAAATGGCCCTTTCAAGGAGGAGGAGGCTGTGCCTTCAGATGCTCCAAATAAATGCCTATTTTCCCCTCCCATAGGAGGTCTGGCCTTCTTTGCCACCAAATGGGAGGAATCTATGTCGGATGCCTGGGTCCTCAGGACAATCAGATCAGGTCTGCAGCTAGAATTCCTCTCGCCTCCCCCAGAGCATTTTGTGACCTGCCTCGTTTCACGGGATAGGGCCAAACGGGTCCTGGTAGAATCAGCCATCAAGCATCTGGTTGAAATTAGGGCCATTCAACCTGTTCCTGTGGACCAACAAGGGCGGGGGTTTTATTCCAGGCTTTTTGTGGTCCCAAAGGCATCTAAGGGGTGGTGTGCCATTCTTGACCTCAAGTTTTTAAACAGGTTCATCTCATACAGGCATTTCAAAATGCAGAACTTGCATTCCATCCTAGAGAGCATTCCGGAGGGCGAACTCCTCTCTTCCATAGACCTTACGGAGGACAACCTCCATATTCCTATCTGGCGTCATCACCGCCAGTTTCTTTATTTTTCCTATCAGCACAGGCATTTCCAGTACCAGGCCCTTCCTTTTGGGCTGTCGTCGGCTCCCAGAGTTTTCACTAAAGTGCTGGCAGCGTTGGTGGCTACCCTTCGGGCGGTTCCTGTCAGACTTCAGTGTTACCTGGACGACATCTTAATCCAGTCCACATTATGCCAATCTGCTCTACGAACCTACAATTGACGATGCAACTTCTGCAGGACCATGGCTTTTCTCTCAATGTGAAGAAAAGCCATCTTACTCTCATGACCAGACTTCCCCAGCTAGGTGCCATCATCAACATGTCCCTTTGGGAGGTATTCCTCTCCCCTTCCTCAGGTAAGTACCAACGCCCTTTCTCCATTGAGCGGCTCCAAGCATCCAGAGAGTGGGACATACCAAAGCTTGGCTTGTCCTACGGGAGGGTCTCCGTCTGGGTTGGAGCTCTTCCACTGTCCGAGTGGACTCGTTGCAACACCCTCCTACCAAAGGAGGCCTTGGCAGAATCAAAGACATCAATTTTGTAATGCCTAATGAAAGGCAATTGGGAAACCCATGTTGCCACTCTACATATTTCTGCTATAGGAGCTTGAGTGGCCCAGGCTGCTGAAGTTGCCACGCTCCTTGTTGAATGTGCCGTGATGCCTCTAGGCACAGGTAAAGATTGAGACTCGTACGCCTTGGCTATTGTGGCTTTCAGCCACCTGCCTATAGTTGAAGGTGAGACCTTATGCCCCTGAGTGGTTGGCTGAAAAGATACGAAAAGGGTTTCAGTCTTCCTGAAAGGAGCCGTTCAGTGTAAATACGTACCAAGAGCTCTGCAGACATCTAGTCGGTGCCATTGATGCTCTAGTCCCTGTGAAGGCCTGGGGCAAAAGTTCGGGCGAACAAGTTCTTGTGCCCTGTGGAAGGCAGAATTGACTTTCAGTGTGAACGTGGGGTCTGGTCGAAGAACCACTCTGTTGGTATGGAAAATGCAGAGATCCTTTCGGGCCGATATAGCCGCTATTTCTGAGATACGTCATGCTGATGTTATAGCTACGAGGAAAACTACTTTGTATGTCAGAAAATGGAGACTGGTAGTTTTCAATGGTTCAAATGGACTCTTCATGAGCGCTGTGAGTACCTTGTTGAGGTCCCAGGTTGGGTAACGATGTACCACTGGTGGACATAAATTTGTGGCGCCCTGAAGAAAACTCTTTATTCGTGGGTGGTGGGAGATGGATGTTAGAACCTCCCAAGTCACCACCGATGCAATAGCCGCAACCTGCCATCTTAAGGTGTTTGAAGAGAGACCCCTGTCGAGACCATCTTGAAGAAACTCTAAAAGTTGTGCCACTGATGGGGAAAAAGGGTCCACCTTGATTTGGTGCACCACTGATAGAAGATCTTCCATGTGGCATTATATATGCGGCTCAAAGAAGGACACCGAGCTGTTTGAATAGTGTTGATCACCTTGGTTGATAAATTTTCCGTCCTTAGATGTCTCCGTTCAATCTCCAAACGGCTAGGTGTAGCCATTGAGGGTCCAGGTGTTGGATTGGTCCCTGGGTGAGCAGAATCCTGTGCGGTGGAATTTTCCACGGTTCTTCTGTGGACAGGCCTCTGAGATCCGCGAATCACGGCCTCCTGGGCCAATATGGTGCCACCAAGATCAGTTCCGCTTTCTCGTCCAGCAGCTTTTAGACCACTTTGGGTATGAGTGGGAGAGGAGGGAAAGCATAGAGGAGTCCCCTGGGCCACCAGCAATGGAGGGAGTTGCTGTTCTCCACTCCCTGTGATGGGTATCTTGAAATGAATCTCGGGAGCTGCGAGTTTTGGGGAGATCTATAACTGGCAGACAAAATTTCTGCACCGCCTCTTGAAACAGGTTCGGGTGCAGGTGCCACTCTGACTGGTCGACAGTGGCCCTGCTTAGCCAGTCTGCCTGTGTGTTTGTTAGCCCGAAAATATGCTCTGCTCTGATGGAGGCCAAGTTCCTTGCTGCCCAAAGACACAGTCTCTCTGCTTCCCACATGAGATGTTTTGAGTGGGTACCCCCCTGTCTGTTTATATGTGCTTTTGTTGTGGCGTTGTCTGTTAGTATGAGGATGTTTCTTCTTCAAATATGTGGGAAGAAACTGCAAAGGGCAAGATGGACTGCCCTGAGCTCCAACCAATTTATGCTGTTCGATTGCTCAGCTGCTGACCAACACCCTTGAGCCGAGAGGGACTGGAAATGTGCTCCCCATCCAAACAGGCTGGCATCCGTGGTGATGGTGAGTCTGTGGGGCTCTTTCAGTGGGCAGCCCTTGTTGATGGCTGGAACCAGTGTAGCGAGAGCCGGACTTTTGTAGGAACTAATACTCAGGTCCTAGAATTGCTTTGTTCCGATCTTTGGTACGGAAGCAGGTACCATTGGAGCGATCTAGTGTGGAAGCGGGCCCAAGGAACAATAGAAATACAGGAGATCATTTTTCCCAGTAATTTAGAGGAAGAGCTATAGGAAGAGGGTCCTGATAAGTTGAACTAAGTTCTTAATGCTCTCCTGTCCCTCAGGGGATAGAAACACTCTTCCTACGACTGTGTCTATCATTGAACCTAGGTGAGTTAAGTGGGTTGAAGGAGACAAATGACTTTTTGCCCAATTAATGGAAAAACCATGGTGTTGGAGGGTCTGCAATGTAATTTGAGTATCCAATTCTGCTTGCCTGGATGAGGAAGACAAGATCAAAATGTCATCCAGGCAGCACTGGAGCCTCACTGGAGTGCTCCTAAGGTGTGTGGCTAGAGCTGCCAGAATCTTTGTAAAAGTCCTTGGGGCAGATGACAACCCAAAGGGCAGGGCGATGTATTCAAAATGTTGGTTGTTATAGCAGAATCTGAGAAATTTGGTGTGTGACGGTCTAATTGATATGTGAAAGTAGGCCTCTGTTAAATCGATGGAAGTCAGAAAATCACCCTTTCTTATGCTAAGCAGAATGGATTGTAACATACTCATTTTAAATTTGCGATAGAGTACAGTTGAGACGTTTTAAATCTAGGATAGCCCTCCATCCCCCTGAACTCTTGGGGACTACGAAAAGTAGTGAGTAGAACACCTGTCCTTGTTGATCCTGGGCTTCTGGTTGGATGGCCTTAATTTCCAGTAAGTGGTTGATCACTGTCTCCGTCATGTTCCTTTTAACAGGATCCCAGGAGATAGGACAGTTCATGAAAAAGTTCAGGGGTGTGGAGAACTCTAGAGCCAGGCCAAATCTGATAGTGTCGCGAACCCAGGAATCCGATGTGGAAGAGTCTCATCGGTCTGCAAAGGTTATAGTATCTGTTCACTTGAAAAATTGTGTTGTCAGATACAAGTGATCAAATCCATATACGCACAGTTCCAGCTAACTACTTTATTGTATTCTGCTTATAGTACAAGAAACTCCCAAGCTGCTTGCCTTCCATTGGGAATAGACAGATAAAATTCCATGGAAGTTAGAGGGGAGGGGTTCTTGTGGCTGGATTTCTGTGGCTGTATAGTGATTCAAAACTAATTTCCCACCTGATCCATCCTCCATGACTGGCTGGGCAATTCCCAACATCTCTCATGAATAACTACTTAATTATCACCTTTATGGTTTTCAAAACAACACTGTAATAACTGGAACAGTATCCAAACTTTTGTACCTCTAATACGAACTATTTATCTTATATAAATAATAAACATGCAGTCAAACAATAAATATGCATTCAAATTTGTACAAGATCCCATGTTTAGGAATTCATTAAAATTTACAAATTGATCAGAGATGACTCAATTTTGGCATGTGATTATTGCTTACAGAAGAAAACTATTTTTCCATGCTAATTATTTTGTCAAATCTCATATAAAATCTGCAGGTATACATGATTATTTATTATCAAGTCAGTAAAATTAAGGTCCAGATTACTTAGTTCGGACTAAGGTATTAGTTCCTAGAGATGAATTCACTAATTGCCGAATCTTCAAAATCGATCCATACAACAAGGTTACTTTCTAATTAGTGAACCTGCTATGCTTATTATAAAATTATTTCAAATTGAAAGCTACTATTGAAAGCTACCAGATTGTGCAAAGAAATATGCACGTTTTTCCCAATTAATAAAACACAATTTTACTCATAACAAAATCAAAGGAAAACAAGTGCAGTCCTGGTTTTAGAAATGTATCTTTGTGTTTTCACATAAAATAAAATACAATCATAACTATGCTTGAAATATTGTACACTGCATCAGATTGCATGCTATCTTCTATGCTCAGAAAAAAATATTATCCTTTAATTTGTATGAAAGTTTGTAGCTAAACTATTATATTGGAGTCACAACCTATAAGAGACACAAAATATGGTTTTACTTTGATTTCAATAACTAGATAGTCCTCAACTTACAATCACAATTGAGCCCAAACTTTCTGTTGCTAAGCGAGATACTTGTTAAGTGAATTTTGCCCCATTTTATGACCTTTTTTTGCCATAGTTGTTAGTTAGTAGTATATTTGTTAAGTGAATATGGCTTCCCCATTGACTTTGCTTGTCAGAAGGTTGCAAAAGGTAATCACATGATCCTGGGACACAGCAAATGTCATAAATACGAGCCAGTTTTCAAGTGTCTGAATTTTAATCATGTAACCATGGAGATGCTGCAATGGTCATAAATGTGAAAAGCAGTGATAAGTCATTTTTCTCAGTGCCGTTGTAACTTTGAATAGCCATTAAATAAACTGTTGTTAGCCAAGGATTACCTCTATGTGCCCTAAATAATTTAAATGCAGAAAGTACAATGTTATAATGAACAGAAAATGGTTTACATGTAGAAACTCAGTGTTCATTTCCTGACACAATCACTTAAGAGTCATTAGATTAGAAATTAGCCCGAAATTTTGGCAAACCATAGAATATATGAATATGTACAGTAGTACTATATGTACTTACAATATACTATATGTACCTACTTTAAAGTGACTCCCTATATTCTGCAAGAGAAGAAACTAAACAAACTTTGAGCAAACATGATTCTTACTGATCCTAGCCACTTACACCTTCTTATTAAGAATAAATGGTATCTTCTTCTATTTGAAGAAATAGTATGGCATGTGTAAACCATCTTGGTTCTATCTCAGTTCTTAAAATCAAGAACTCCTTCCACTGAAAATGTCAGTAAGAATGAAATTGAATCTTGCACATCTGCCAAAACTGTTCTCAATTACAGCAATATTATTGAAAGATACAACACACTGTGATTGCCCAGCTCCTAATATGCCTCCAATTTACTGGGGTTATGAAATGTGTTAATATGATGTAAGGATAGATAGAATACATCCTTTGTATATAGAAACCCTCAGGTTCTATATCTGGTGTCTAAACTCTCAAACATTAATTGGGATTAGAAACGAACATTCACTAAATCAAATGTTCTATGTTCTGATTAATAAGGGCAAGAAAAAGATTAAGGTGATACCCAAAAAACCCAATGCACTTTTGTTTTCAAATGTATATCTTATAATTAGGTATTTTAAAGCAGTTAGCTTTTTTCTTTTTGCTGTCCTGTCTAAGAAGGTAGACCAGATTGCAACTCAATTCTGTTTAAAAAAACAGCCTCCAAGTCTCATTATCAACATAACCATCTATTTTTACCCCAGGCATTTTTAATAGATATGAAAACCGTCTGTCCTGACAGTCATTGTTGGCAATAACTGGGTTACCTGAATCAACCATCTAACTCTATAAGATAGTATCCCCTATTGCACAGAGTACAGTAATTGTATGTCAGGATCTTTGATTAAGAACAATATTTTCCAAATCAGTCGATGAACAGAAAACATGAAACTCACAAAGCAAATTTTCATGTAGCTTGTGCACATGTGGTATTATCAAGACAGTTGGGATTAAAAGTAGATCTTGGAGTTTACTGTAGACAGAGCTTAGAAGTGTAAGATTATTTTAAGACTATCATATATAGATGACTTGTATCAGAGAAAAGTTGGGAAGCAACCAAAGCACAGCCTAACAGGCACAAATATTCATTGCAATCTCCTATTAAAGGTACATGATATTGTAGTTAGCATGGCACGATTTCTAAAAACACATCTCATATCTATGTTTCTGTTTCTGCCCTATTCTTAATATATTGAGAAGAAACATGTTTTAAGCAGGTTTTATACCTTCAGTTTATTTTGACTAAATCCAAATGAAACATTTCAGTTTAAACATTTTGAAAGGATCATTATTTATTATCATGCTGACAGGTAATAATAAATATAAAGAAAATGAATTAGCCATGAAATTATATTGTTCTGTATTTAGCTTAGATCCTATCTCCTCTAAATAAATATCAAAGTGTAGGGTATGAACAAGAATGCAAAGATCATGCAATATGGTAACTGACAGAATTCTTCAGCAACAAGACAAATGCAGTTTTATAACATGGGCTGTATCTGTTACACCAATACTTTCTAACAGAGAAACTTGTACAAGAAGATTCCCCAAAAAGCCAAACAAGTCCATTTTTGTTCATTACTTGTCAGTTTCAAGGTTCTGTTCCTCCCTAAGTTGATGTTGCAAGTTGGAAAAAAAATTAGAGAAAAATATTCATGTCTATCTCAGCTTTTCCCAATTTAGCAACCTATATTACAAATTCAATTCTAACTAAGAATGGATAATGATGGGTCTTATAGTTCAACACTTCTTAAGTGCCCCAGTACATTAAAATAAACTATGCAGTTAAAATTGAAGGCAATATTTTAAACTTCAGAATGGAACAGTTACACCTTCTTAAATCCATTTTATATACCATATGTGCAAATTTGAAATAAAAATAAAACATTCTAAATCAAAGTTAGTTTACTAAAACATTTCTCATTCTTTTATACAATATGGCTTTTAAAATAATCATCCTACCACTTTAAGTGTTCAGAAAGAAAGAGGGAGTAATGTGATGTTCATTTGTTTATTTTAAATATTCATATGGTAAAAAGTAACACAATGAAACAGAAATCTAATAAACCAAACTTAAAATTGACACATTCAATAAATAATTTCAGTGGAGAAAAGTAATCAACTGTATGCACACATAGACACATAATCAGCCACAATCCAGCAGGGATATTGAAACAGAGTCATATTGTTTTATGTAACTATTAACTTAGCAATACAGGATGTTCTGTGTCCTATCTCATGTGTAAAGGTACTTTTCCTGAAAACAACTGGCAAATAAACTAATGGTTACAATAGAAAACTCTGTGTTTGCATCAACTGAATAACACTAAGTTCTCACCATTTACTTGTACCAGATCAAAATATTATCCACACATTTCTTCCATGTGGTCTTAACAATAACCAGACGTTGCCCAAGGATATGAGACATTCTACTGCTGAAGACCAAGAATGAAATTATTACAAATAGGCAAAAGAAAAAAGAAAAGATTGCATCATCTACATACCTACTTTACACTGACACAACTGACAACAGACTCCAGGAGCAATTGTATAAAAGATAAATCCAAGAGATAGTAGGAAAAAAACAACAGAGCTTTCTGACAGAGGTAAACATAACACAAGGCCAAGATGCCGAGTTTTGTCTTTTTTTTTTTTTTTAATGCAAGAACATGTTGGATTTAAACAGGCAAACTCTCTTGCAAGTATAATTGATCGTTACATACCTTGCTATCCACTAATGCAGTATGTGGACAAAGAGGCGCAGACAAGAGTTTACAAAAGGATAACTAAGGTACAAATTATCTTGGGTGTTTCTCTTCTGAGAACTCACTTCCAGATAGTCCAGCAATGCGCCCCAGTCAGTCCCTCGATCTCGCAAGAGACAGATTCACACAAACTCATAACTTTGCCTTCTTTTCAATCCCAATTCTCTCTACCCTTTTCCCTCAAACGTAGTAAGCAGCCGAGAATCTTCCGATTCTTTTTTTTTTTTTTCCTTCCCGGGCCGATGCCATGGTTGTCTCTCTTAGGAGAGAAAAATTCGGGACGAACACTCTTATCTACCCCGCCGTGTTTCTCCTATAACGCAAGCGCGCTGCTATAAATAGGTTGCCCCAGCCTGCTGGGGGGCGAGAGGGATGCCTGCGCCGCCACCACCACCGCCACCACAAGAGTCTCATCAAAGCCAACTCCACCCCGCCGAGGCGCCTCTTGCCACCTGAAAGACTCCCTTCTCGCAGGTGTCCAGCAACGCTCCTTTTCTGGGTCAGCTTTTGCGAACTCACCTGTCTAGAGTAGCAAGAGGAGAGGCAGCAGAGAAAGCAGAGCAGCGGCGAGACTGAGTCCCAGGAGGGCCGGGGTGGTCCTGGGAGCGCTGGGTGGACCCGCCCTTCCAGCCGGTGGTATAAATAACATTATCTGGCCGAGCAGGGACATTCCTACTCAGGGACCGCTCGGCTGCCCGGCCCAGATAGCCGTGTCCCTCCGGGGGAGGGAAAGGAGAAAGGAGGAGGAGGAGGAGGAAGCGCCTGCTCTGCAATGCAGCACAGCGGCCCCCCCAGGCCAGCGCCAGCAGCGGCACCTGGCGATGCCCGGCGCAGCAACCGCCGCCACCGCTACCTGCTGCAAACGATGCCCGGCGAGCAGAGAGGCAACAACCGGGCCACACCCAGTTTAAAGCAGAGCCTGATCTCTCGAGCTCCTGCTTCGAGTAAATACTCGGGGGGCGGGGACCAAAACCCACCACGGTTTAAACTGCGAGAGCCACAGAAATAGGGGAGCGAGGGAGGTTAGGGTGGCGACGGGGGGAGGCGCGCAGGCTGTGCCCCTCACGGGCAACGCGGAGCTCTCTCCTTCACCGAGGTGGCAGGAGGATTGTGGTAGGGCGACGTGAGACTCTTGAAACCACGCCGATAGCTGCTCTACACCGGGTCGGTTGTCCGGACTAAAGCGGGGGAGGGAGAGAGGCAGAGCTTGGCACCCGCCTCTCGCACCAAGGAGCGCCGCTCCGTTAGCGGCTGACGGGAAGGTGGCCGCCCCGTAAACCCGCGCGCCTGAGCTGCCCGCCAACCCTCGTGCTGCAATGGGGAGGGGAGGGCTGGTGGTTGGGTTCGGGTTCGGGTTCCCGCGTCTTCTGGGCAGCTCGTGAAAAACCCTCTGCAAATAGCCTCGAGCTTCAGAAATAAGCCGCGTGTGACAGGGCTGCCCTTGTCCCTGCTTCACCCACCCGCCGTCCTGGGCTAGACGTCAACTGGAAAGGGTTTCGCTCTTTTATTTCCCGCTTTTTTCCTCGCGCGAAGGGAATATCTTGACGCCTCTGATTTAAACCGGGCGGCGGCGCCCTTCGTCACCAACTTGTACTTCGGCCCTTCCTTGACGTCCTTAGACGGGGAAGGGAGGGTGAAGCTGCGCTCTCATTTGCTAGATGGCCGGGCCCCCACCAGTATTTGAAGGGGAGGGGAATCGCCTTCGTTTAAAAAATCCATTTTGCTTAATCGCCTAAAAATGCAAAGCAAAGGAGAGGATAACCTCATCGTGTAGTATATAGCTCGAGTGCTGCAGGCCTACTGTAGCTGCTTTTCTGCTGAGGAAAACAGTTAGGAACACCGGAGACTATTACAGGGTGAATTCTTCACAGCGAAGGGAGGCGAGGAGCGGGGATTATTCAACGCGAAGCTGCTGCAAACGGACAGCTTTCCGGGAAAGGGAAAACGAGTCTGCTTCCTGATCCTGACGGCAGAGGGTCCAGTGTTTACAAGAACTCTATTTTTTTTTCCTGAGCCGGCAAATCTCATTCATTTGAAGAAAGTTGTTTACCTGCTATCATTTGCAAAAAGATATTGCTAGAAATCAATAGAAATGTCAATCCCCTTAGGTTAATTTTTAAGACCAATTCCTAGGGTGATAATTGAACTTAAACGGCTTCATGAGTGATATAAACGAGATTTCTATGGACAATCATTGTTTGCTCAGATACAATCTTTTTAAATCCACACTCAGGATAACTATTGGGAGAAGGACAACTCTGAAACAAATTTCCCCAAACTGCTGCCCTTTCAAGCTATTATACTGTAAATCCCATGGTGTTCTAGATTGCATCATATTGTACCAAAATAATGGGAGATTTATCTATATACAAAATAATTAATTTTTTTTCACCTGGCTCAAGATTACTATTTTCTATTACAAGATGTCATTTGGACAAAATGTTTTTCAGATTTTTTTTCACCTCTCAAGTTATTCAATACCAAAAAAACACTCAGAAGCTTTATCAGGTTTGAAATATTATGCCCTTCATATGTTGATATATTAAATATTTTTGTATAATTTTAGCAAAATGAGGTATAAATCAAATCAATAAAAATACAATGACACACAGCTCTATTTCATTTTTTCATCTACCAACAGGGAATCTTACTCTATTCTGAATTGGATGTGAATTAATAACATTATCCAGACAGGACAGAGGTATGCCTGTCTAGCAAGCAGGTGGATTTGAAATAGGATTTACACTGTTTTGGTTAAAGGAATTCTTCAACTTTCCTGTAAAAAAATCTAGTTTTCAGCATGGAAGTATTTCTAGATTCTAGTTTTTATCTGTTGGCTCAGATCTGCATGCTTGCCTTAGGACATCTACACTGCTCAAAAAAATAAAGGGAACACAAAAATAAAACATCCTAGATCTGAATGAATGAAATATTCTTATTAAATATATTGTTCATTACATAGTTGAATGTGCTGATAACAAAATCACACAAAAATTATCAATGGAAATCAAATTTAGCAACCCATGGAGGTCTGGATTTGGAGTTACACTCAAAATTAAAGTGGAAAAAAACACTACAGGCCAACTTTGATATAATGTCCTTGAAACAAGTCAAAATGAGGCTCAGTAGTGTGTGTGGCCTCCCGTGCCTGTATGACCGCCCTACAATGCCTGGGCATGCTCCTGATGAGGTGGCAGATGGTCTCCTGAGGGATCTCCTCCCACACCTGGACTAAAGCATCCCCCAACTCCTGGACAGTCTGTGGTGCAACGTGGCATTGGTGGATGGAGCGAGACATGATGTCCCAGATGTGCTCAATTGGATTCAGGTCTGGGGAATGGGCGGGCCAATCCATAGCATCAATGCCTTCGTCTTGCAGAGGAACTGCTGACACACTCCAGCCACATGAAATCTAGCATTGTCTTGCATTAGAAGGAACCCAGGGCCAACCGCACCAGCATATGGTCTCACAAGGGGTCTGAGGATCTCATCTTGGTACCTAATGGCAGTCAGGCTACCTCTGGCGAGCACATGGAGGGCTGTGCAGCCCCCTAAAGAAATGCCACCCCACACCATTACTGACCCACTGCCAAACCAATCACGCTGGAGGATGTTGCAGGCAGCAGAACATTCTCCATGGCATCTCCAGACCCTGTCACATCTGTCACATGTGCTCAGTGTGAACCTGCTTTCATCTGTGAAGAGCACAGTGGTGAATTTGCCAATCTTGGTGTTTTCTGGCAAATGCCAAACGTCCTGCACGGTGCTGGGCTGTAAGCACAACCCCCACCTGTGGAAGTCGGGTCCTCATACCACCCTCATGGAGTCTGTTTCTGACCGTTTGAGCAGCCACATGCACATTTGTGGCCCGCTGGAGGCCATTTTGCAGGGCTCTGGCAGTGCTCCTCCTGTCCCTCCTTGCACAAAGGCGGAGGTAGCAGTCCTGATGCTGGGTTGTTGCCCTTCTACGGCCTCCTCCACGTCTCCTGATGTATTGGCCTGTCTCCTGGTAGTGCCTCCATGCTCTGGACACTATGCTGACAGACAGAGCAAACCTTCTTGCCGCAGCTCGCATTGATGTGCCATCCTGGATGAGCTGCACTACCTGAGCCACTTGTGTGGGTTGTAGACTCCGTCTCATGCTACCACTAGAGCGAAAGCACCGCCAGCATTCAAAAGTGACCAAACCATCAGCCAGAAAGCATAGGAACTGAGAAGTGGTCTGTGGTCACCACCTGCAGAACCACTCCTTTATTGGGGATGTCTTGCTAACTGCCTATGCTTTCCACCTGTTTGTTGTCTATTCTATTTGCACAACAGCATGTGAAATTGATTGTAAATCAGTGTTGCTACCTAAGTGGACAGTTTGATTTCACAGAAGCGTGATTGACTTGGAGTTACATTGTGTTGTTTAAGTGTTCCCTTTATTTTTTTTGACCAGTGTATATTGGATTGCTGCAGGATGCCTTTCTTGGGCCTTTTTGGAACAGCCTTCACAAACTGCATGGGGCTTAAAATGCAGGAGCAAGAATGTTGGTGAAAGCTTGCAGGTAGAATTGCATTCTGCATGGACTGTCTTTGCTATCTGAATACTAACTGTCCCAATTTTAAGGGACCTTTTATAGCTCTATTTATTTTGTATAATATTTTGTATTAAACAACTACTGAATGGCATTGACAAACTGGGCCAACTCCAAGGCATTTGTAAACAAATCAGACACCTACATGAGGCGTTGGTTCAATCCAGGCAAAACTGAGTGGCTTTACAACTACATTGCAGTATCAAAAATGAGAACACGAGGACATGAGTGACAGTGAGCAGAGCCTCGCTGTGGGGTGAGGAATGGATGCAAGTTGGAGAGCATTCAGATGCTTCAGCAAGTATAGAACACAGCTGAACAAGTTGCTCCAATCTGTTTGACACATGTAATACTACTGTTTTTGGGGCCAAATGCTTGCCAGTGTATTTCCAGATGCAATTCAAGATTCTGGGTGTCATTTTTAAAGTCCTTAATGCATGGCATGGGACTGGGTTACCTAAGGGATGGACTTCTTCCAGATGTTTCTGCCCATCCAATCCAATCTCATGGGAATGTGAACTATCAGGGACCAGGAGATGTCTCTTCTCTGCCATAACCATCGTCCTCTGGAACATTCATTCTCTAGAGGAGCGGTCTCCAACTTTTCTGGCTTGGCGGCCTGGCGTGTTTGGGGGGGGGGAGGCGGGGGGGAACAGGGATTGTTCTGGGGACTAGTAGGTGCACATTCTCATTGCATTTGTACGAGGGTGGTCATTATTTACCACCCAAAGTCACTGGTTTGAAATGGATGGCTATTCAAATTGAATGAATAAATCAATTAATACCATTATGTATGTTTGGTAAACGTATCTGTTAAAACAACTGTCCATTTGTTCCTACTTTCCTCTTTTCTTTAGTAAGCGTTCATATCTTCTTACACAATTATCAGATTTGCTCAGAGATTTGTCAAAAGCCTTTTGCGAGGACTTTGTCAATAGATTTTGAAAAGTCCAAATATTGTTTACCAGATCATTGTTATCAATGTATTTTGTGATTCTCATTAAAAAAACCTCAGAAGCTGATTGATGGTATATGAATTACCAAGTTTTATTAAAAATAATAATTACATGGAATTTTGCAAAGTTTTCATCAGGATTCCTACTTTAATACTAACATCTGCTCCATTTTTGCTAGCAGAAATGTAGGTTCGCTTTCCTTACAATTGATATTTTTAATTTCTTCCCAATATACTTTTTGTTAATAGTTTATGGCTACAAATGCCATATGGCGGAATTCAGTGAGTAGTTATTATTATTAGTTGTAGTATTGAATCACATTTATATTTTTGCTGTACTTTAATCCAAAATGTGTGAGAAGCTAGTCTTGACTGCTTATCAACACTGAGAGTGAAAGCTACATCACATTTAGAGACTATAGTATTCCAAATAATATGCCCAGTCTTAGGGAAAAAGTTATTTTTATGTTAAGAAAGGACAGGTGGATGGTAGTGTAGAAAGTTAGCCCCTACCCCTCTCCTAGAAGAGTTAAATATTTTAGGAAATATTAAAAAAAGGCAGGATAAAATATTTTCCTTAAAAGAGAAATAAGAATCTTAAAGGAAACAGAACCCCAGCTCCCTGCCTCCAGCAGATATTTTGGTACATATTAAGAAAACATTAAGAAAGCCAGCCCATCTATAAGATAAAAGACCTTCAGCTCCAGGATGATGGGATTATCCTTCAGGGCAAAGCCATTCAGCCACAATAGGAATTACCCAACAAGCCCCTTCATTGCATCAGCAAGCTTCAACCAAGTCTGGGGCACAGACAGTCTACAAAGTTAGCTATGACCCCTGCATAGCCCCCTGGGAGTCTGACAACCAATAAAATACATTTCTTGCACAGGAACAGGAAGCTCAAGGACAAGGCCCAAGAGAGGGTATAAATACCTTTCTCAACTCCATGTGGTCAGCTGCCCAGGACCTCAAACCAATGTGGTCCTGTCCATCAATAAACCATCTTTGAAATCTTTGAAAGGCTTGTGCTGTCCCACCTGAAAACCATCACAGATCTGCTGTTAGATCCCATGCAGTTTGCATACCGAGCAAATAGATCGACAGATGATGCTATTAATATGGCTCTGCATTCCATCCTACAACACCTTGAATCTCCAAATACCTATGCAAGGGTCCTCTTTGTAGATTTCAGTTCAGCATTCAATACCATCATTCCAGACATTATTCTAAGTAAATTAAATCAACTAGCAGTAACTGAACACGCTTGTAAGTGGATCATAAGTTTCCTAACAGACAGGAAGCAACAAGTAAAGCTAGGCAGAATCACATCTGATACCTGTACAAACAGTACAGCCCCCACCCAAGGCTGTATGCTTTCTCCACTTCTCCCTATATACCAATGACTGCATCTCAAACAATCCATCTGTTAAAAAACTGAAGTTTGCTGATGACACAACAGTGATTGGTCTCATTCGAGACAACAACAAATCCACATACAGACAGGAGGTTATACAACTTGCCTCGTGGTGTAACCGGAACAATCTGGAACTGAACACACTCAAAACCATAGAAATGGTGGTAGACTTTAGAAGAAACCCTCCCATATTACCACCTCTTACAATACTAGACAACACAGTACCAACAGTAGAGACCTTCAAATTTCTAGATTCTACTATATCACATGACCTAAGATGGACACCTAACATCAAAAACATCATCAGAAAAGCACAACAAAGAATATTCTTTCTGTGCCAACTCAGAAAGCTCAAACTGCCCAAGAAGCTGCTGATTCAGTTCTACAGAGGAATTATTGAGTCTATCATCTGCACCTCTATAACTGTCTGGTTCGGTTCTGCAACCCAACAGGACTGTTCTGCCCTTTATAATTACTAGCTGAATTTAAGGCAGACACACTTACTCCACAAAGGCATCCATACAAAGTCTCTTTATTGGTTCATCAGGCATCCTCAAATATAACTCCCAATTACGTTGAGATTTATCTCAATGTCCAATTCTCTGCATAGCTGACTTTCTGGTGTAAAAGGATAGTTCTCTTTTCAGTCCGATAATGGTGGAGCAAGGGGGTGAGGCGCCAGCATGCTGCTGGGGTTCAGGCAAGAGTGAAGAAACATCCCCCAACCCACCAAGGGTCAATTCAGTGACCAATCAGGATTACAGATGTGGCCACATGACATGGGCTACATTTCCCAGGATACCTTAACTACATTTACCATGATGCATTCCCTTAAGGGGACAATTCCCAATTCCTAACTAACTATCCCAATTCCCAATTAACTATAAACTGTCTGGACAGCACAAGGACAGACACAGACTTCAGAGGATAATTAGGACTGCAGAAAAAAACAATTACTACCAACCTGCCTTCATCAAGGACCTGTACACTGCACGAGTCAAAAAGAGGGCTGTGAAAATATTTACAGACCCCTCACATCCTGGACATAAACTGTTTCAACTCCTTCCCTGAAAATGACGCTATAGAGCACTGCACACCAGAACAACTAGACACAAGAACAGTTTTTCCCCCGAAAGCCATCAGTCTACTAAACAACTAATTCTCTCAACACTGTTCAACTATTACAAAGTCTGCACTACTATTACTATTAATCTTCTCATCACTCCTTATCACCCATCCCCTCCCACTTGTGACTGTATGACTGTAACTTTGTCGCTTGTATCTTTACGATTTATATTGACTGTTTCCTAGTATGATTTGATTACCCTATGACTATCATTAAGTGTCGTACCTTATGATTCTCAACTCCTGACAAATGTATCTTTTCTTTTATGTATACTAAGAATATTTACACCAAGCCAAATTCCTTGTGTGTCCAATCACACTTGGCCAATAAAGTATTCTATTCTATTTCCAATCAGCCTCCATGTTTCCAGTGTCTTTCTCCCCATTTGGAACTGAACCAGATGGTCATTTCTTTCAAACCCACCCCAGCCAGCCACCCAGACGAAACCTAATAAACGATAGCCGGCAATAAACGATAGCCTAATAAACGATAGCCGGCAATTCACCCGAAGCCAAGCTGCGCTAAAAGCCCCCAATACACAAAACACAATGTTGCCAGCTAATCAAGACAAAAAAAACACTACAAAACAGACAGAAGATATTAGAAACACCAATCAAGCAGAACACAGCAAACTCCAAGACCAATAAACACAGACCAAGACTCCCAACCAATCAGGATGAAGAAAAAACCATTCTAACAGAGCACAAGGCTAGCACCAAATTTAAAACAGAAACGGCTGTGAAAGCCTGACACACAGACGAACCTAATACACAAGCCTGAAGATGGCAGATAAGATTCTGCCAAAACATCGCTACAACTTTAAAAGCACAACTATAATGACGTGGGAAAATACCTGAACAAAGCTGAATACCATACATACACACACACACATATATACATTCGGCAGAATCTCATCTGCCATCATCAGGCTTCTGTATAGTGTCAAAACACTGCTACAACTTTAAAAGCACAACTATAATGACGTGGGAAAATACCCGAACAAAGCTGAATACCATACATATAAATACCCGCGAAAACTTTATATATATATATATATATATATATATATATATATATATATATATATATATATATATATACATATACATATACATATATATATATATAAATCCCCCCTGTGCATCATGCCCTGGCCACATACATTGGACAGACCAATGGAAGAATAAGTACCCGCCTAGATGAATGCAAAAATGCAGTAAAAAAGCTGGAACACACTTCCTCACTAGTCCAACACATGAAAGCCATAGGTCATAGTATCGACTTCAATGGCGCCAAAACCCTAGCCACTATAGAAAACCCCAGCTACAGAATTATCAGAGAAGACACAGAGATTGAAAAAAGACCTTGAAAGCATGAATAGAAGAGATGACTCTACCAGACTGTCAATTATTTGGAAGCCTGCAATCACAAACAAAAAAATCTCCACACCACAAGCCAGGCAAACACCAGGGCACAAACAGACCCCCAATACCTCCAGCTCAAACACATCCCAACCAGGCACCCAGATGAAACCTAGCTTCCTAATAAATGATATACATACACACACACACACATACACACACACACAAAAAGAGACTTATCTCAAGTAAGCAAAACTATATTATCTTCCCCCATGTCTAAGTATCTTAAGTGGGAAGAAAGGTCACACAAATGAGTTATATTTTTAAATAGAAATCTATAGGCCTATTCTTTTACTAAAGACCAAACTAAACTAAAAGTATTTAATGTGTAGCTGATAATTAAGTGAAAGAATGCAACTTTACACAAAAGTATCTGTTGCTCCTATAGGTAAAGCTGCTCTGCTTAGCATTTACCTTTAACTGATTATTATGCAGAAATGTTTGAGTCCTAGGCTGGAATAATGTTACATATAGTAATATAGTGGAGTAGATGACTTAACATATTAAGTTCCATTGTACATCCACTTGCTTTGTCCATGGCAAGTTCCAGGTCTTTCCCATCTGCTTCCCATTCCACCCACTAAGCTCCAATACCATAATTAAATTTACAGAGGAAAAAGAAAGTAATAGGCTGGAGGGAGGGGAGGAGGCAGCTGCTACTGATTAAACCTCTTTCATTATTAAACATGTACAGTCAAAGGAGTTGTATGTTTTCAGGATATTTTTTTCTTTCCCTTATAGTCCTTAATTGGAGTCCTTTTTTTAAATAAAAGTTGCCATTGTACATAAGCTCTATATATTTAAATTGAGATTAATTTAATATAGATTTAAATGAATTGTATGCAGGTGTTGACAATATGTGGGCAACAATGCATTTGTCCTGAACTCATTAACAGACAATATATCTTTGCCCATTATGTGTTTTCTTTTTGGGGGTAAGCATTATGCAAAGGAAGGAAAAAAGGAAAAAAAAAGAGTGAGAAGTAGCTAACAGATATTAAAGGCAGGAAATGAGAGAGAGAAATCTTGCTATTAGAAATATTTTCAGTAACTCAAAAATATTTTACAAATGAGTGAATGTTGTTAAGCCTGTATCTCATAGGTACTAAAATTAATACATTTGAAATGTTTGTTTTTAGCACTTCGGGAGTCTGAGGGGTGCTTTCCAGTGGATTTTGCCTCCTGGTAACTGCCTGGATTAGCCCTTGCTAAGGCTTCCTTGGGGAGTTTTGCAGAAGTGGTTTGCTTTGGCCTCCTTCCTAGGACTGAAAGAGACTGGTCCAAGGTCATCCAGCTGGCTTTGTGCCTAAAGCAGCACTAGGATTCATATCTCACTACAGCAAACTGGCTCTTCTATTTCCATCACTTGGCTCACCCCAAACCTCTGCAAGAACACAAGAGCAGCTATAGTACTGCTATTCTTCCCAATGTCAACAGAGAGAAAGTGGGGAAGAAGTCTTGGTTATGTTAAACACACGTGATGGTAGCACGAAGCAGTCCTCCCAATTGAGTCGGATTGAACTACCGAGCTAATACACCTCGGAAAGTTCAAGGCTCATATTTACTTTAAGGACCCGCCCATTCTTCGCTTTTTCTTGTAAATTTTCTGATAAATGTTACTTCTCAAATTTAAAGTTTCTGTCTAAACGTTTCAATACTGCAGAGACTTAGATGCAGGAGCCTGTGAATTAAGCTCCTTTGTTTTCCCATTCTACTGAAAGGAGAAACGCACCTTGGTGCTTATTCCTATCCATAATAGATGATTCCCACTGGTGATTCATAATATCCTCCCGAAGCCTCTGTGGCGATATAAAGCTGATGCACGTAAATACCGGTAATACACCCTCAAAGGTGGATTACGCTATAAATCTCTAGGTTAGTCATCTCATTTTTTTTTTACGGGAGAAGTAAAACAAGCGCCTAAGCATTTAAAAAATTTAATTAATGAATTAAAAAAAAAAAAAAAGTAGAATCCACTTTCGATAAATAGTAGCAGCACTGCAAGCTTGAGAACAAAAACCCTCCAAGGGCATTTTGCAGCCCAGCCGCTCCAACGCGCAAAGCTGGGGAAAACCACGATCTTTTCCTCCCTTCAAACCTTAGCTCAAATTTAATCTCTGTCTGGTAAGCCACGCCCTCGGCACAGGCTCCTCCCTCTCCATTCGGAGAGTCACTTGGGGCAGAAGAATTCGTTTTCCTTTCTTTCTCTCTCTCTCGCGCGCGGAGAGTGACGTCACAGGGACGCACGGATTCGGGAAGGAGGTTTCGAAGATAGCATGTGCGGGGGCTGCGTGAAGACGGAGTACCCGCCTCGGGTAAGGGTGGGGGAACGGGCTTTCTAGGGCACAGGTCTTCCTACAGAAGACGTTCCCTTCCTTTGTCGCTATCTTCCCTATTCTTCGGCTTCCTGCGAAGTTTGCCCTCCCTCCCTTACCAGTTCTTGCCTGGGAGGAGATGAGATCCAAAGCGGGGGTGGGGGGCGGTTTCTGCAGGCGGAATTAATTTCTCCCGCCCTCTATGATGCCTTTATTAAGACCAGCCAAAATGACGCTAAGCAGCGGACAAAGTGCAATACTAATAAATATATTCCCGGATTTCCCCGCTACACTTTGGAATTCTCCCCTCCCCTAGGACGAAATAAGGTTAGGAATCCTTTTTTCCTATTTTTCGCCTGCATTTTTCCATGCACAGCACGAAGCTGCCTCCCCGGCTTTTTTTTTCTAAGCCCCGTCCCCCCGTATTCCAACCTGTTGTGGTTTTAAAAGATTCTTATAGATCTATTTGATAGCTGTGGTGGGCCTCTCATTTTCTGCCCATAGGATGCAGGCCTTTAATTGTCAGCACTTTTAACTGGGTGATACTATACAGCTTCCAGCATTTTTATTGAGTCGTTTCTTATATGGGATTCTGGGAACTGTAGTTCACCAGTTAGAGGGGTGGGGGATAGAAAACGTTGTTCTCCTTAATAGGTACTGAGTAACAAAACCATTCTTCTTGAGAAGATGTTTTTTCAATATCTGTGTGCTATGCTTTCAAGTCAGTTTTTGACTGCTTGGCGGCTGCTTCCTGCAGTTTTCTTGGCAAGATCCACCCCCAGGAGTTTGCCATTGCCTCTATCCCAGGGCTGAGAGAAAGTGACTGGTCTAAGGTCACTCAGCTGGCTTTGTGCCTGAGGCAAGACTAGAACTCACAGTCTCTCAGTTTCTAGTCTGGTGTCTTAATTTATGCAGAATTACTATAAATTATTATGTGTTTCCAAGAAACTCAGCTAATGATGTATGATAGGAAATATATTTTCTATTTCTAGTTTCTAAAAGTAAACTGTTTAAAAGATATTTTATCATTATATCTCTAGGTTGTGTATGTGTTTTTTTAAATTGCATTTCTCAATGTAATGTTGAAATTACTGACTTGACATCAACCAAACAGAACATTGTATTGAGAAATAAATTGAAAATCAGTAGTACATTTAAATCCAGAGATGTGCCAGTTGATTAGAAAATTTGAAAAATGCAAGAAAATGGCATCACTGAAATGTAGGATTTAAATATAGGATTGCAGAGTATATATTATAGTCTGAAAAGTCTTTGGTGGCATTATTGTCGTAGTCATTGTTGACTGTGATTTCTATCTCTGGAATGGAAAAGAATATGCCACAGAAGAAACAGTATTTGAAAACTAGGGTCAGGTGGGTTGTTAGAAAGATTGCTTGTTTTTGGTGTGTTAAATGAGACTTTACCTTTTTAAGTTATGGTTTGTAATATTAAGTATGAGCCCACATAGGGAGAAGTCAGATTTTAACAGCTTACTATATAGCAGTAACTGTGAGAGGGATCTTGGAGTCTTAGTGGACAACTAGCTAAATATGAGCCAGCAGTGTGCAGCCGCCACCAAAAAAGCTAATGCAATCCTAAGTTGTATTAACAGAGGGATACAATCAAGATCAAATGAGGTACTAATACCACTCTATAAAGCCTTAGTACAACCACACCTAGAGTACTGGCATCCAGTTTTGTTCATCACATTATAAAAAAGATGTTGAGACTCTAAAAAAAGTACAGAGAAGAGCAACCAGGATGATTAGGGGACTGGAGACTAAAACATATGAAGAACGGTTACAGGAACTGGGCTTGGCTAGTCTAGTAAAGAGAAGGACCAGGGGAGACATGATAGCAGTCTTCCAATATTTGAAGGGCTGCCACAGAGAGGAAGGGATCAAGCTATTTTCTAAAGCACCTGTAGGCCAGACAAGGAATAATGGATGGAAACTGAACAAGGAGAGATTTAACCTGGAAATAAGGAGAAACTTTCTGACAGTGAGAACAATCAACCAATGGAACAGCTTGCCCTCGGAAGTTGTGGGAGCGCCATCAGTTGAGACTTTCAAGAAGAGACTGGACTGCCATTTGTCAGAAATGGTATAGGGTCTCCTGCTTGGGCGGGGGGGGAGTGGATTAGATGACTTACCATGTCCCAACTCTGATTATCTGTTATTGTTTAGAAGACTGGATTGAATACATTCTATCTGGAAAGAAATTAGGTCTGGGAGAAATCTGCCAGAATTATTCATATGTAGAATAAAATAATGTGGGGTACTTAGTTAGCTTCTATGTGTTTTCTGTAATCATAATCACTCCCTTGATTGCTTTTTTTAAATATGAAAAGTTCTGAATGTAGAATTTTGAAATAATTTGTACATTTGGCTCTTAAATCAATTTAAGAAGAGATCACTGGCTGTTTTACCGTATTTCCCCACTTTTGAATCTTTTAGGGTACTACTTGCTTGGAGAATGGATCCTATTTAATGAACTATGTTGGTTGCATTGAATGCAAAACACGGGATTTTGTGATGATTGTGAACAAAGCAACAGAAGAACAGGATGGAGAGGAAATAATCACTTATGATCGTAAGATGGCCAGATTTTTCTGTTGTTTGTATGGGCATTAAGACCCTGTATCCAGAAATCTACTGTTGAAAGTTAAATGTGTCCAGACATGCTTTTATATCTGAGACATGTATTTCATTCCCATTATAAAAACAAAATGGTAATAAACTGTTATCACAGTTACCTAAATAATGCACTTCAGGATTCTGGGCTATGTCCAGTAATACTTGCTGTCTAACAATTGAGGCATAAGGGAATAAATGAATTTATTCTTCCTGTTCTTCAGCAGAATTCAGGCAATTTAGTGTAGTACTCCAAGTAATTACAAAAGAGGGGATAGACCAAAACTTTTCAATTGATCTTTTCTGGTAACTACAGTATTTGGTCATGCCCATGTAGAAGTTGGGGGTAGGGGGCAGCACTACAAAATAATGTACATTATCTTCTTCTGGTTTCCCAGTCTGATCTACATTCCTTGGATTGCGTAATGGCTTCACATTAAAAATATTAATTTTATTTGATTCTGTTTAGCTTTTCACTTTTCCTATGTAATGATTGCCAGTTGCCCATAAACACATTTTAAACAGATTAATATTCTTTTCCAACAGCATCCCAGGGCTGAATGTCTCCTAGCCATGTTGTTTTAATGAGCAGACAAGTGTCTACTTGTATTGTTACTCTTTCCTGCTTCTCTGTATTGCCATTTGTGTGCTCAGTTTCCAAGAATTGTTAATCCTGTATGTCTTTTGCTTTTTCTTCTACTGTATTTAGTGAACCAATGTGCAATGCCAGAACATGCCAATGCTCTCACCTTTTTTCCATTGAAGCAATAGCAACGAATGTTTTAGAGAATTGATGATAGTAGGAATAATCAATAAAAGGCTAAGAATGGAAATTGGGGGCCCAAATAAGGAAAGGTTGAGATTTTTAGTATGACTGGTATTGCAGATGTTATCTTTTGATTCCTATATGTGCATATGTCTTAAGCAACTTGATTTCTTTTACAATTTAGAGCATAGGTTTCAAGCCTACTTTGTTTTCCTAAATCTTTTTCTTTTCTTTTCAGATGTATGTAAGAATTGTCACCATGTGATAGCCAGGCATGAATACACTTTTGGTGTGGTGGATGATTACCAGGTATAAGAGCCTTTCATTGATCAAGCACTAAATTTGTTTACCTTTTATTTACTTCAACTTTTTTATCTTCTTGAGGCTCATTGTTAATTAATTTTCAGCATATAATTCAATATTCTTTCATACTGTATGACGTTGTTAATGAATAGACCACATTTTAGTTTAGAATGTTATGTGAATCCAGCTGATGTAGTTATTTAGTGGTTATGCTGTGCAAACTCAGCCAGTTGATTTAGTTATATAAACTATTATTAATTTATTAATTCAGTTTGGGTGCTGTCTAAATACAAATTGACTCTGGGCAGATGCAATAGATCATAAAAACTAGACAAATATATGTGTCCCAGGATAATGCTGCAGAATCCAATCTTGAGTCAGTGACTGAGACCAGAGGTTTATTCTTCTGAGCTTTGGACACATGCTGGAGCCCATCCTCAGGGAACTTCTCTCTCTCCAAAATGTGTGATCCTCAAATAACCGAGCCCTATGCCTTGAATTGTACCGGGGAGCGTACTGTCAACCACTGTAGTTCA
Organism: Notechis scutatus; assembly: GCF_049901735.1. Lineage (NCBI taxonomy): Eukaryota > Metazoa > Chordata > Lepidosauria > Squamata > Elapidae > Notechis > Notechis scutatus. Next base: position 227,079,098 of record NC_142009.1, read on the forward strand.
TGAAGCCGAGATGTCATATAGGCACACTCAGGCATGCCAATCACTGGTTTTCAAAGGCAACCTCATGTAGAACACATTTGCAGGAGTTGAACCTTGAGATGACCAGGGTGTGGATAATTGTGTGAAGGACCAGTTCATCCAAAGAGAGAAATAACTGGTACAGCAGAGCTGTACAAAGGCTCTCTTGGCCGTAGCTGCCACATGATCTTCAAGCCAAAATTGTGAGTCCAAGAGAAGCTCCAGACTCTGCACCATTCTTAAAGGAGGAAGTGGTACTCCATTAAGGATACAGGTGGAAAATCCTTGGGAATCCCTAATATCAAGAGCCGCTCAGTCTTTATAGGATTGAATTGAAGTCAGGTCATCCCCTTCTAGACCTACACAGCCCCCAGACACTTGGGCAAGACTTTAACTGCCTCACTTGGTCAGCCTAGGGTTAATAAATATAATTGGGTGCTATCAGCATACTTTTGATACCAAACCCCAAATTGGCTGATGGCCTCACTCAGCAGTTTCATGTAATATTTCTGCTTCACAAGCTGTACTTGCTGCCAATTCGCTTCTGGGTACAATTCAAGATGCTAATCATTTATCTATAAAAACCTAGATGGTTTATGGCTTACTAACTTGAGGGACCCTCTGCGTCCCTTGGTATCTACTCAGCCAATTCAATCTGGATGTCATCAGGACCCCAGAAGCATGCCTTCTCTGTACAGTGTCTGCTGTCTAGAACAGCGGCCCTGGGCCACAAGAAAATGTTGGTGGGCTGCAGAAAAATCTCACCCCCAGAGGCCCCCCCCCCCCGCAAAGCAATTAATCCAGGCTGCACAGGAACACAAGGCTCATATGGCCCGTGGGAACCCTCCCCACCCACTCACTTCTTACCCGGCAAACTTACCTGTTATATTGCTATTTTTCCTTTTTCCGACCATCATCTGTTCTGCTGTGCCGGGAGATTTAGATTAGCTAGAAAGCAGGAAATCGTTGAATTTCTTTCTTTCCAGCTAGTCTTTAGATCTTCTGCTCTGCTTTTAAGCACAACCGAACCTCTCTTAGGACTGAAGGTTCCATTATTCAGTGCAGACTCACAGCAAGCAAATTGTATGTGACAGACTGAGGTAGCAGATAGCAGATAGATATCTGAATGAATCTGTGATTCTGTGAGCAACTCAATTTGCCTGCCTGCTTTGCCTGATTTTGGGTAAAAAAAATGCTCTTTTTTGATTTTAAAAAATCAATATTTATATAAATATTTATAATATTTACATACAAGCCATGCCCAGCCAGTCACATGACCACCAAGCCACACCCACAAATTAGACCACGCCCACAGAAGTGGTTAATGGTCCCTGGGATTTAAAATTATGAGTTTGGTGGTCCCTGAGGTCCAAAAGGTTGGCGACCTCTGCTCTAGAGTGAGGTTTCTAACCCAGATTTGAACAGCCATCACTCTAGTGGTATTTTAAAGGGTATTGAAGACTTACTTTTTCAGCAAGGATGACCGAACCTCCTTTTAACTTGAGTGGTTTTCCTTAGTTCCCATCCAGTTTTGTCATTCTGCACTTTTTACCTTTCTTTTTGTTTTTTGTTTTTCTTATTTTAATGTTTTAGATAATTTCTAAACCACCCAGAATTGCTGTGAAGCAGGCAGTATATCAATTTAATTTATGGTTCACACAGTCAATCAAGATATTTAAATTGGATTTGGCATTTTTATCTACCTATCGGATCCTTTCTAAGGACCTGGGATAGTTGTTGCTATTTGACGGTGTTAGGGGTATTGTTGCAGGACTTAATTTTATGAAAATAAGTGATATTTATTTATATTGCTTTCAAATAAATAATGACTTTACACTACCAAAATCATGGTATCAGATTTTGGCACAGTTATTGCAAAGTGGTAGTTTCAGCAGTTCCTTGTGAACAACGGGGAGATAGAGGGCTTTTATAATTGATACCAATCTCATGTTATACCCACCATATCTTTTAAGGTGTTGGCAAGTAGTTAGTAATTTAAAACATGGTTATAGGAACTTCTGAGAGCTATGATGTAGTGAGTCTGGAAGGCCTCGGGTTGAGGAAAGCTAGGATTGCTTGAACCATGAGTAGTATTATCGATTCCTCAGTTAACACAAATTGATCTATTTCTGCAGCAAATGAAACAAGCGTCTATTCTCAATCACCCAGTATAAATATATCTTGTTTCTCCTTCCAGGAATATACCATGCTATGCATGCTCTGCGGGAGGGCAGAAGATTCTATCAGTGTCTTGCCTGATGATCCTCATCTGATGACTCCATTGTTCTGAAGTGCCTTGATTCGATTTTTTTCTCAGCCATTGTATTGTCTTGTGCTAAATAACAGAAACTTATGGGATATGACAATTACAGAACACACATGCAGACTCTGCTCAATCCATGTGGGAAGTCAAGTGATATGGGGTCAAAAAAATGCTATCTTAATTTTGCCATCATCAGAAGTGATTTCTGCAAACTAAAGGAATAGAGAGGAAAAAGTTTCATTTGCTGAAAGCTTCATAGAAAAGGCAGAACTGCTGCCTCCTGCTTTGGGTCTTCTTGAATGTTTTCTACAAGTCAGAATGCTGTGGTCAGTGTTATTGGCACTGAAGGGAATGCCGTGTCTTGCAGAAATATTTGGAAAGGATAAAAACGAGAGGACCTTTTTGAGACTATCTACCCCACCGCAATACCAACCACTGCCCCCCCAGCTTTCCTATTTGAAAGAATACTGATTTGCAGGAGATGCAAAAATGTATGCGAAAAGTTATTGTTATTGCAAAAGTGTCAGAGGAAAATTGCCTTTCCCAGAGCCATCCAGCACACCATGTAGAAATAGAGGAAGAGGTAAGACCAGGTTACTTGAGGGACCGTCTCACCCCACTGGGATTGGCCCATATCACTCGTGCCAGCAGAGGAGGCAAGCTGTGGGTCCTGTCAACCCAATTATTCCAGCTGTTGGAGTCCAGGAGGAGGGCCTTCTTCTCTGCTGTTGCTCCTGCCCTCTGGAACATCTTGCCCCACTGATGTGAGGTTGGCCCCAACCCTCCAATCTTTTTGTAGGGGCTTAAAGATGTGGCGGAACAGCGCAATGGAGGTGGTTGGTTGAATATTAACGGATCCCACTTCTCCTCCACTCCACCACCCCCGCCATCCCCATGTGTCCTTGGTTTTAATATCTGATTTTAACTTTTTATGTTTTAATTGTATATGTAACTGTAAACAACCCAGAGTTACCCTACGGTGAGATGGGTGGCCAATAAATTTAATTATCTCACAGAAAGCTTTAGAGGAGGATAGAACTAGTCAGTGTTTCTCGGCGGTTTCTTTGCCCCAAATTAAAGAAGATTCCATTTTCCTTCCAAGTTTTCCAGAATGTACGGTTGACTCCTAGGAGAGTCATGTAATTTCACGCTTATTAGAAAAGGAACAGAGGAAGAAATCTTGCTGATTCTAATCTAAATAATTGCACTGAACTTCCCAAGCCATGGGATGCATGCCCTCTGACATCGGCGGTTCTTGAATCAAAGGGGGAAATTGTGTTTTCTATTGGCACATTGTATATTGGGTGATCGTTGATAAAGTAAATGAAATAAAGCTGAAAAAAGGTTGGCATTATAGTATTTTTTGCTTGGATTCCCTTTATCAATAGGACCCTCATTAATTTCATTGGGAAAGATGCACATCAATTCAGAAAATTAAAAAAGGTTAACTTTTTCACAGAACTGTATTTGATTCAGCAGGGCTGCCTTCTGTGGTTCATTGATGGTGCCAGCCTGTGGTATATGGCCTATTTCAATTAGGATTTCACTGTGAAATTAGGTAGGGAGAGCTGATCTGAGACTAATTAAACAGAAGTTTCGTCTTTAAGGAACTTAGTCAAGGGCCATAAATCTTTAGCCACTAAACCGTTTTTGAATGCAAATTACCTTAAACTGCTATCAGCAAATGTAAGCTTCAGTTCTCATATGTAAAATTAGAAAGAGACCTGGTGTCTGCTAATGGATTCTAGAAGCATCCCTCTCTATGGAAATTGGTCCTTTTAGAAAGGCTGTACTGATCCTGATGGTGGTATCTGCCCTTACTGTAACTTGCATTAGCAAACTTTTCTGATGTAGATGGAGATGACTGCTTCTTGCCAAATATTTTTATGATGCTGCATGATTACCTTGCCTGCTCAATGAAGCAACTAGATACTGATTTTTATGAGCATAGAATATAAGGCACTCAAGGCCAGTTGGCAGGGTAAGTCAATGGAAGGAATAACTCTTATAACTTGCTTACTGATAATTTCATGGGTCTGTTACCTTAAAACTGTATTGATCTCAGTTCCTGGAAGGTTGGACAAAGTGAGATCGCTAATGAGAGTAATGGGTTTATTTTTTTAACTTAAAAGGAGGCCCTCTAGGACCTGACCTTTTGCTTAAAACCATTAGGCACACATTTGTTTTTGTTCTTACTTTTGCACTTGGTGCTTAAGAGAAATGTTTCTGGCAGCAAATCAAAATCTGTGAAGAGACTTGGCTTACCTTTCTTCTCTTGGTATTCCAGAGTGTGTGAAGACTCCTGAAATCTCTCAGTTCAACACTAGAAGGGACTCATTCAAGAATTAAGGCTTGCAGCTATTCACTATATTCTGTTTTGAGAGCATGGCTAATGGTGTCCATATTGTATTACTTTATATACTCTCAATGTGATGGTGGCAGATTTACTAAATTTACTGATTTTAATTTTAATGGAGAACCATTGAGCCAGTCTGCAAAAGCTGGACTTGCTCTTTATGGCAATGGTCCCCAAACTTTGTGGCCCGGTGGGGGAGAAAGAGGGGAACTGGGCCGTGCAATCAGCCGGCACACATGGACACTCACTTGAGTGGCAGCCTGGTGCAGATGCATGTGTGTGCCGGCCCACCGCTTACATGTGTGGCCCTGCACACACACGTGTGCAATGGCCTGCCTCTCACACAGCCCAGTCCCGAATAGGCTGCAGCCCAGTAGTGGGCTGTGGCGGGTGCTGGTGGTTTGCATATAAATAGAATATTACTTACAGGATAACATTATTCCATATTTGGAAATATTCTATTTGATTCTGTTTTTCTGGTTAGGCATGAAAACCAGGATCACATGTTAAGTTCCAATTAAACTGATTTGCCACTCAGGCCTATGCCCAGGAATCTACTCAACTAACAGCACTATTTTGGTGCTAGATAAGAGATAATTCAAGGCGGGATTGGACTTGATCCATTTGGGTCTACATAGAGATCCTAGGCTGTTTCATTTTTTGACTCCGCCCTCAGGTTCAGCCACCCCTCCTACAGGCGGCAATATAAATTTTTCAAATAAATAAATAAATTCCCATCATCTTGTGTCCCTTATTTACCTGGGGACTGCTGGATTTGTTCAAATATTTTACATGCATGGTGTGTCTTTGCATGCTTATTGGATAGAATGTCGCCAGCAGATTGTGCGGCAGCATCCACAAGTTAGATGGTGAGAGAACAATAAACACAGATGTTGCATCTGCCTGTAGATTTATAAAACCTGCACAGCTTTTCTCAAATCCAAATTTTGGATGGGGAAGTTTCTCGGGTCTATGACAGTTCTCCCCGCCAACTCACCACAGCCAATTTGCCATGGTCAGCTTGCCACAGGACAAGAGTTACACTAATACCAAAGAAATTGTGGAATGAAATATGAATGACAACAATTTTTTTAAAAAAATAAACAATTAAATTGTCCCAGGGCTAGTTGTCTTATGGTGAGTTGGCCATGGCAAGTTGCCCTGCAGTGATTTGGCTGCAGCAAGTTGGCCATGGCGAATTGGCTGTGGTGAGTTGTCGCATTCCACCATTTCTCCATCTAAAGATGCTCCATCCTCAGTTAAATCTGTAAAATAATGTTTTGATTAAATGGTGAAGACTTGTGTACCTCTGCATGTTTATATAGCAAACAGTTTATCTTTTATATAGATGATGATAATGGTTTAGATCAGGGTTTCCTCAACTGTGAAGTTACATCCCTTGGAGAGTTGAGGACAGAGTGCAGGAGAGGTGTGAAGAACTTTTTAGCTAACATTGTTACCGTAAATCCACCTTTCTCCAAGTTTCATTGTATTCTTTTCAATGTTCATTTGTCTTCATACTAGTATTTGGATTTGTAGGGGAGGTACATGAAGACTGTACTACTGTAAAGGAAGGAAGGTATGATTGCAAAAAGTTTAGGAACCCCTGGTTTAGACTGTGTTCCAAAAAGTATGATATGAACAGTCAAAAAGAGGTGTGAAGGGAAATAAGTAATCCAAGAGTACATATTCCCTTAAGTTTAACCATTAGAAGATAACATTAACCCTGCTTCTCAATGTTCATTTTATTTCATCTTTATTGGACATTCTTTTATAACTGATTTTGGGTTTCCTTTTCTGGAACACATTAAAAAAGACCAATGAAGTGAATGGAGTTACATTCATGGCATATTAAGATTGAAATTCCATGCACAATTACAGGAGTAAGTTTAATTGAATTTAGTGGGACTTCTGAATAGACTTGTTCTGTATAGTGCTATCCCATTAAATTAGCTTGAAATGATGTTTTCCCTCCCCCCCCCTTTTTTTACACAGAATAATGTGGTCTTTTTATGAAAAATCAGGAGTATAAAAAAAAATATGAAGCTATTCCTTGACAAGTACTAAAAGAGAATACCCTATAGACCTTGAGTCCCAGAACCATCTCAAAATGTATGCTTCGTCTATTTCCTAAAATACGTTGATGGAAGACACTGATAAAAACTGGCTTGTGTTCCCATTATTCAACCACAGTGTTATTGACAAAGGTGGGGGAAACTAGAAGGTTATTTTTGATATGCTTGGCTAGATTGCTCACATCATTAATGGTGGTGAATATTGTTTGATTGGATCGAACAACAGTCTCCTAGAGAAGCTAGTTTTTCCTTTACTTTCAATACAACCTCTGATTAATTATTTAGGAAGGAGAGAGAGAAAACCAGTCCCTTGTAATGAATTTTAATCAGGAGAGACTGCCTTTCAAACCATCCTCTTTGCAATTAGCAGATACTCTGAGATCAAAGATGTTATTAAAATATGTAATATGTATGTTACAAGGCATTGCTGGATATACTCTGCTGAATTTAATAGGAATTCTGTGGTTGTTGCTATCCGTGTGCTCCCTATTCTTCCTATTTTCTAATTCAACTCTTAATCCTTGTGTTATTTTTATTGGGCTTTTTTTGATGCGAGTTTCTTACAGTTCAGATATTTGGTGGTAAATTAATTTGTAAAATAAATAAACCAAACCAAACTCTGTCACTTGGCTTCATTCTTTTAAAAGAAAATTTCTTATTAGAGCTTGCTTGACTAGAAAGACTGCTACCGCCTCTTGGATATTCAGGATTTTTTGCTTAGTGGTGGTTTTTATTTCTAGGATTTGGGCAGAATTTTACAGTACTATAAATCCAGACCTTCTCTTTCTGTAATTGCTGGAGCTGAACTTGAGAGGGCTTTGGCAAAAGGCTAATGACAATCGACAGGTAGTCCCCTGACTTACAACCATTCGTTTAGTGACTGTTCGGATTTACAACAGCACTAAAAATAGTGACTCTGTAAGTCACTCTTTCTGTACTGACTTACAGCACGTGACTGTTGCAGCATCCTCATCCCCACTTGATCAAAATTTGGGCATTTGGCGACTGGGTATGTACTTATGATAGGTGCAGTGTCATTCAAATTTTTTTACTACCGGTTCTGTGGGCATGGCTTGGTGGGCGTGGCAGGGGAAGGGTACTGTAAAATCTCCAGTTGGAGGTGGAATTTGCCGGTTCTCTGAACTGCTCAAAATTTCCGCTACCGGTTCCCTAGAACTGGTCAGAACCTGCTGAATACCACCTCTGCATGGAGTAATGTAATTGCCATTTGCGATGTTCTCGGCCAGCTTCTGACAAGGAAAGCCAATGGGAAAGCTAAATTTGTTTAACAACCATGTGATTAACTTAACAACTGCAGTGATTCTCTTAACAACCATGCAAAAAAGGTTGTAAAATTGGTTGGACTCACTTAATAACTGCCTTGCTTAGCAATGAAAATTCTGGGCCCAGTTGGGGGTCATAAGTTGAGGACTACCTGTGATATGTAGCAGTTTATTACAAAAAACAACCCCTCAGAAACAGGGGTGGGATTCAAATTATTTAACAACTGGTTCTATGGGCATGGCTAAGTTGGTGGGCGTGGCTTGCTGGTCATGTTATTGGCTGGGCGTGGCCAGCTTAATATCACTCACATCGAGGCACGTATCTCCTCACCTGGCCTCTCATGACTGTGGGGATGCTGCAACAGTCGTAAGTGTCAAAAATGGTAATAAGTCACTTTTTTCAGTGCCATTGTAACTTTGAATGGTCACTCCATACAAACAAAGTACCAGTGAAGGAGAGGAAAAAACCTGCAGAGACATTCCTGAGACAGGAAGTCTAGTCCTGCCAAGAATGTAATAAGGGTTAACGGAGAGGCAGTTTCTATAAGCAACATCAGAATGTTTCCTTCCTGCCTTCCTTACAGGATTAGGCCAGTAATTTCTTCTAACAACCAGTTCTCCGAACTGCTTAGAATGTTAACAACCTGTTCTAGCAAATAGGTGCAAACTGGTAGAATCCTACCCCTGCTCAGAAAACCTTTGGAGGAATGCTTCCATCGGTAGGTTAAATCCTCCTCCTATTATTCCTTTCAGCTCTTATGCTGCGAAAGGATAAGAATATTAAGCGATTACCATTAAGTCCTTATGTGAAATGCCATCCTAGAGTAATTTAAGGAACCAGGAAGAAATTGGGGCATCTGAAGGCAAACATAGGAAGTAGAGGTGATTTTTCCCCCCCCCAAAAAAAAGTTTTTCAGAATGGGTGTTATTAATGGCAGCTTCGTTTAAAAATAAACAGAGCAGAAAGTTCTTTAACTCATTTATTTGACTTGTGAAACCAACAGTACCGGCAAACGAGAGAGCCAAGGAATCAATACTTTTACACTTTTCAAGCCTCCTCCTTGAAGCTTTTAGAGGAGACTGTCATTCAGTAGAAGTCTGATGTTGCCTCTGCCAGGATGAAGCACCTCAAACACTCAGAAAAAGAGGGGGAGAGAGAAAACTGAGCATGCCTGTTTCTTTGGGTGATTCCATCAGGAGAAGATAAACTTCCAATTACAGCGCAAGGAATTCCTAGTCATTTTTCTTGCCTATGTAAAGGCTACGTATATAATGTTGGGGATTCTGCTTTTTTCTTATTTGGCAAGCTTCAGGAGGCGCTGGATATCAGGCTCAATGCTGCTAGTGAGGAACTTGGAGCTGTAGCGCTTGAAAGGTTCCCCTTCAGGTCCCACTAGGAACTTCTCAAAGTTCCAGGAGATGTCGTAGCGATGCACGGGGCTCCACAGGATGAACTTTGGCTCCAACATGAAGCAGGAAGGGTCGTCATCTGGGTAAGGGAGTTTATCCTTCAGGTAGGCAAAGACAGGGTGGGTGTTGTTGCCGTTCACTTCACACTTCTGGCAAAGAGTAAAGTTGGGTTCAAAGCCAGACCCGGGCCTCACATATTTCAAGCTATGGAGGATCTCTTCATTTGTGCAATTTTCCTGTTTGAGAGGAAGTAGAAAGCAGGATGAGAACTAAAATGTCCTGCAACAAAGTTGGCCTCTCCCTTGCTTGTCTTGAGGGCATCAGCGTAGAGAGTGAGGTGCATTTTGTACTGATTCTACCCTCAAATACAAGTTTTCTTGGTCCTTCATTTAACAACTGCAGTGATTTGGTTAAGAATTGTGACCAAAACAGTTGTAAAATTGGGTGTGACTCACTTAATCACCACCTTTGGCAAATTGAAATGCCTGGACAATGCACTGTTTTCAAAATACTTATATATAAATAAAAACAAACAAACAAACAAAAGCCCCACCAGCCATCTTGCTTAGCAACAGGAATTCTCGACCCAATTGTGATCCTAAACCAAAGACTACTTGTATATGATAAAGTGAATAGGCATGAACTATGGAATATTTTGCATACATAATGCCATTGAATGCATGTTGTTCAATGCAATAGGAGCGACATGTGATGAAAGTAAAGCATGTGTGAGAATAAATGGAATGATTAGAGAATGATTCAACACTCAGCAGATCAGGAAATGTGAAAACCCTTGTCTTTAAGGTATTTATGGACAACAGACACTGTAGCAAGTACATAAGGAGTGTTTGTGACACCATGGGATATTAATATATAGATAGTCCTGGCTTAACTATCCCAATAGGGACAAAATTTCTGTCACTGACCAAAGTAGTCAGGTGAAAAAAAATCACATGATTGCACCATTTCACCAACAGCAGTTCTGGTAGTAACTGGTTGCGATCGTTAGGCGAGGACCTCATGCCTCCATTGCCCTGCTACATATGCCTCTGTTTCAACTTCCCCCCCTCTTCTTCCCTCATCTCTATCCTTTTGGCCACCCTGTGCTCCATGACTACTGCCTACCCATCGTTCAGTGACAGGGAGGCCTGGTATGGAATTGAGAAGGGCCGGGACTTGCCTCAGCCAGGGGCATCTCACCAGCGGTGGAAGACAGGAAGACAGTGAAGGTCAGCTGGGGGCAGGGGAAGGGGCTGCAGGGGGAGGCACAGGTGAAATGCAGTGCACTCAAAAGGGTAGAAAGGTGGAGGGAGATAGGTGGGTTAGAGGAATTGAAGTACCCCTGTGGTCAGAACTACAGCTGGGATGCTGAGCTCACAAATTTTCCTCATGTGACCATGGGGACACTGCGATGGCCATAACTTTGAGGACCAGCCAAAGCTACCATTTGTTCAGCATTGTCATAAGTTGAAGTAATACATGAACAAATAATAGTTCAGAGGGGACTACCTATATTTGCATTTTTGGATGCAGATAATGCTGCATTGCTGGCTTGTTAGACTTTTAATGATTTGCAGCGAATACTAGATAGATTAACACAAGAATTAATCTGAAAAGTAATGCTTCATAAAAAATATAATTATGTTTGAGAGAGAAAATGGGAGTGGAATGGTTGCAAACTATACAAATAGTCCTTGACTTATAATGGTTCATTAAGTGACCATTCAAAGTTACGTTCCTGAAAAAAGTGACTTATGACCTTTACATGATCAAAATGCAAATGCCTGGCAACTGATTCATGCTTATGACAGTTGCAATATCACAGGGTCATGTGATCCCCTTTTGCAATGTTCTAACAAGCAATGTGAGTGGGGAAACCAGTTTCACTTAGCCACGTTACTAATTTATCAACTGCAATGATTCACTTAACAAATGTGGCAAGAAAGGTCATAAAATGGGGCAAAACTCACTTAATGTTTCACTTAGCAAACAAAAATTTTGAGTTTAATTATGGTTATACATTGAGGACTACCTGTATATACACAGTGAAAAACTAAAGAAAGTAGGTGTATCTGTGTACCTAGATAGATCGTATACTAAATCTGAGGAAATGGAGAAACGTTAAAATCTGCAAATGCTTCTAGAAAAGTACTGGGTAGTTAGTGGTTTATTGTGATTAATGTTGAAAGAAGCCTATGCGTTTGCCTACTTCATTATATGGAAATGAGAGTTAGGGATGTCAGAAAAAGCATAAAAGTTAAATGACGTGGAATAGGTTGTTTAAGAAGTGTTTGTGTTAAAACTCAACAAAGTGATGAATTAATGAGGATTAAATAAAAAAGTGAATGACCAATATGAAAGATTTCAACAGGTTTCATCATATAAAGAGAATAAATAAGGACTGAGTTGCAAAACAAATACAAGAAGGAAAAGTGAATGGGTTGAAAGAAATGGGAAGGCCAAGAAAGTTGTGGTTGGATGGAATTGGTGAGATCCAAAAGAAGAAAAAAGAGTTTACGGGATAAAACACCACATCGAATTGATGTACGAGTTTGATGGAAATGAGAATAGCTTCAAGAGCCGAAGGATTTCTTGTTGATATAGATTAGCTTTCCTTTTTTCTCTTATCCCACCAATGATCAAATATCTAATAATTCTTTATCTTCTCATTATTTAAGTTGGCCATATTTATCCATGTATTCTCTGTCTGTCCTTTTCCTTATAGCAGCAAATCCCCCACGGTGCCAGATTTCCTTAAATTCAACCCAGCATGAGAATTGAAATCAACCACATTTCATGGACACAAAATTGGAAAAGGCTGCCCAAGATCATTTGGTTCAAGAGTGATTTTTCAGAGGAGTAAGATTAACTGAAAATCTTGTTAAATAATACACATTTTAAATAGTACTTTCTTTGCTCTCAACAAAACTCTTCTTTCAGAAACAGGGAAAATGTTTAAAAAACCCATATTTGTGTAAAAGAATACACTCTTTTCTAAATAGCAGAAGCAGTACAATGTCTGCTTGATTAATGAACTTTACATTGAAATGTGTTTCTGGAGCAATTTGTTGCTCTCTGTTAAGAATCTTGTAGGGTTGAACAATGTATGGTTCTGTGTCCACCACTTTGATTTTTTTTAGATGAGTAACATCCTAGCAAGAGGAAATGAAAATTATGTCAGTTATAGAATGCAAGTGTTCTCTGACCTTCCTATTGTATAGGTCCCACCGTTCCCAGCTCCCAAGTTAGTGAGTACAGGATCAAAATCCTGGTTTCTAAAAATACAAGGACTCAAGAAAGAACAACCATTTCACAATGGAAAAGAAACCGATTTTGTAGTTGCAGAAGAAAGAACTACCTACTGTCACATAAAGTCATGAACAGAGATCAAATGAAGGGACTTACCTGGTAGCCAAACTGATTGCAAGGAAAACCCAGCACAACCAGCCGTCGAGGGTATTTGCTCTGCAGCTGATTCATCTGGGTGTAATCCCTCACTGTGGTGGCTCAAAAAGATGCCACATTCTCTATCAAAACCACTCTCCCCCTGAAATGGTTGAAATCCACTTTCTCCCCTTGGAGATCAGTGGCACTGAGGTCATAGAAAGATTTGGCTATGGGAGTCATCATTGTGTAGACCAAGTAGATTGAAAGGGGAGCAATGCGAGATGCTTGCAGGTATGACTATCTGCTTCAAGTGCTGTTCTGTATACTCGTGGGTTGGGTTGCACCAAGGTGCCTTTCTTCATAGGGTAATCAGTAGAGTGTAGCCCCTCCCTGTTACTCATTTAGCTCTTTCCTGATTGGGAACAAAGCAGCAGGTCAGGGTGATATGAGTCCCATTGCAAGCCTGCAATCTAAGCCATTGTGATACTTTGGACAATCCTCAATAATTCATACTGTTTACAACAAAAACACCCATTCTAAGAGATAGATGGAATCCATGAGATGCAACCACTTTTTTTTCCTTTGAATATAGGGTTTTTGTAGAGAATGAAGCCATGCCTGGCATTTTAAGTTTTCCAAAGTAAAGTGGAAGTCAAGAAAAAATTGGCTGACTTTTTAAAGCCATGAAAGTTACTATGTGGATATACAGCTAGGAGTTTTATCCTAGTTGTATCTTTGGCTCAAGAAGTGGGAACCTGGAAATGGCAAAAACTGTGGTCTCAAAATTATAAAATGACAATGTCAACAGCATATAAAGAAAATTTGTATAAGATGTTTTACAGGTGGCATTTTACCCCCGACAAGAATAGCAAGAATGTTCAAGAATAAATCTGAAAAATGTTGGAAATGTCATCAGACACCTGGCTCATATTACCATATGTGGTGGACATGTGCGGATGCTAAAAAATATTGGACTAAAATCCACACGTGGTTGGAAAAAATGACAAAAAAGCATATACATTTGAAACCAGAGATATTTTTATTGGGAATTTTACCTGAAATATATAGTAAAGACTTGAAATACCTGATTGTAAATGCATTAACAGCGGCTAGGATTGTATTTGCTAAAAACTGGTAAAATGAGAAAACACCATCACAGGAGGAAATCATTAAGAAAATATTGGAATGTGCTGAAATGAATAGATTGACATTTGAAATTAGAGAACAAGATGATAAACAATTTTATAAAATTTGGGATCTATTCTATCAATGGTTAGACAATAAAATATAGTAATAAAATATGTAGATTCTTAGAAAATAATAAATATATAAAGATGTATTCTTTTCTTATTATATCTACAAAATGATTTTAGGATAGATTTGGGGTGATAATATGAACTGCTATAAAAAATATGATTATTTCATAAAACATGAATGAATAAAAGTATAGTCAAATGATTGATTAATAATGATATTAATGTATTTAATATTTGATTGAAAGTACAAGAGTATATACAATGTAATTGTAATTGAAGACTACAAAATGGAAGCACAAAACAATTTGTAAACCAACCGGCACACCGTATGTATATATATGGAAGATGGCTTGATGTTTTTATGTTTTGTTTGTTCATGTTTGTTTTAAAAACCAATTAAAAAAAAAAAAAAAGAAGTGGGAACCTGGAGTTCAACATTCTTAGAAGATACTACTTGAGGCCATAAACCAAAAAACCAAAGCATGGTTGATGCAGAGGCATTGCTTTTGAGGGTGCTGATTAGACTTGGGTTGATAGAAATCCAGAATGCTGGACATTTAGGGGTAGCCAAAGAAAGCAGATTCTGGAGCAAGACTATTTTCTAGTGAGAACATCTCTTTTTACGAATGTATATGGGCACCATTCTTGAGGTTGTTCTGGGGAGCCATTCCATTGGAAACTGCTGAAAAATATCTGTGAAATGTTTCATAATAGTCACATTTTTCTTGGCCTTCCAGCACAAGTGGGAATAAAGATCTTGCACGTCCCATATGGCTGAAATTATTTAAGAGGAAAAATAAAACAGCTTCTCTATGACAAAAATATGCCCTTGATATGGACAACCAATCAATCTCCTGCAGGGCCATCCAGCCACTTGACAGTTTATTTTGATAGGTGTCAACAATTACTAGCCATATACAGTAGATACAGAAAGATATATGTTCATTTTGCATTCTATAACAAAAGTGTTTAGTGCAAAAGATTAAAATATTTGTTTACCTTCTTATGAAAAACAAGATTTCTACTGTACATATATTCCATGCGCCGTTCTTATTTATATATTTTGAATCGACTGAAAATGGATGGTGAGCTTCCTTGAATTGAGGGCAAGTCGCTCTGTTCTGAGAATTGCAACACATCTGAAAAGAAAAATGACACATCCTCTTTTCTAGCCAGATAATGGGAGCCCTTCTGCTTCTCCTGGCACAAGAACATGCACTGAATTATTAACTATTGGATTAGATTCTCGGAGAGCTCAGGCAGGGAGAGGGAAGACATGTAACCAGAGCCCAGTAATCAGATACGATTTTCTAAAGAGGGAGGAAAGCAAACTCATATTAATGCAAGTTCCATCAGTGCGAAGGGAAAGCATTCTGAGCATACAAGGACAAAGGGCCATTTTGTCCAAACACCAAGCAGTTATGTCCACAACAGTCACTGAGTTCACATATTGTGCTAAGTGTTTGCTT
The DNA here is from genome assembly GCF_049901735.1 of Notechis scutatus. Classification (NCBI taxonomy): domain Eukaryota; kingdom Metazoa; phylum Chordata; class Lepidosauria; order Squamata; family Elapidae; genus Notechis; species Notechis scutatus. The sequence continues at coordinate 227,094,615 of NC_142009.1, forward strand.
CAGTAATAGTTCATTCAACAAACCATAATGGGTCGTTGCCAAACTATAAGCCATAAACCAGATTTTAAAATTCCTGCTGGAATATCTTAATAATTCACAGCAGCCTTCCTTTCTCCTAAGGTTAGGCTCCCCTTTTTCTTGTATATACCATTATCTAATTTCTGTGAATCAATCTGAATCATATTTTAACTAAGAGAAGGCTAAGTCATCCAAAGCAGTGACAAATCTTACTGCATAGACTGTATATAGTCGTATTTACAGAATGTGAAGTACAAACAAGATCCAAGGGTAGATGTCATTGATTTTAATTATTCAAACTTTTAGTGGGCTTAGTTTAAATGGGAAGAATATATTTAAATGGGAAAATATATTTATTTTTACAATGTATTACCGTGTTTCTCATATAATAAGGCCGGGTCTTATTTTTTTTTGAGCCCCGAAAAAATGGCTAGGCTGTCTTTTCGGGGGTGACTTAATTCCACCCCCCTTGCATCTTTGGGCGGGCGGGCGGTGACGGCTTGGATGTTGACCTTGGCGTTGGTGAGGCACTTAGTATCGGGGTCAACGCAGGCAGCACCATATCCGGGTGTGCAACAAAAGTACTAACAGCAAGCCCCCCCACCATTCCCCCCCCATTTCGCATGTTTTAATATAGGCCTTAATTTGGGGGGAGGGGCTTAATTTCATTTCATGCCTATAAAACATGCTGGGGCTTCCTATTGGGGGAGAAACAGGGTATTTTTAAACAACTGTGTTGAAAACAGCTGTTTTAATCAAAAAACACTTTCAATCATTCATGCTCACACATTAGCATTAGCCTAATCCCTTCTAAACAAGGATCATTGTATTGTTTGGTTGCACTGATGCTTAAACCTGGCTTCCTCACTTCATGTGGAGTTTTGTATGTCAAAGAACCTAATTGTGGTATGAATTAAAAAAAAAGATACTATGCATCATTATTCTAAATACTGAGGAAGGTTTGCAGTTTGATCTCCCTGTACTCCAAGTCAGAACTCCCTGAGCTGAATTCCACTCCTGGTGGCCTCCAGAAGATGGTTTTATTTTCAGGCAACAAAAATGGGAAATTACTAGACGACAAGAGTAATGATACTTTTAGTTAAATATATTTGTAAGTGAAGTAGGCTTTGTTCAGCTCTCCCCATTACATGGGAACTGAAAGATGAACCAGAAAGTATTACAGAACCCTGCTCCAAATGAAGTTCTCATAAGCATGTACTGGATTAATTTGCTGGTAAGGAAATACGAGAGCCACCAACCACTTTAAGGATCTTTATTTGTAAATGTTTTGTTAATTTGTTGTTTAAAGTAATGAATTACAATGACAGGTTATACAAGGAAACCCAGTCAGAGTGCCAAGTTCACAAAGTACAGACACAGCAGAGGATTCAGAAAGTTGTACATTTGATTGGATCCCACAACAAATTATGTGCAACTCTTTCTGCTACAGAGAGAGAAGTTGCTATGGCCCATGACTTGCAGGACAGAAGGAGCCTCAAATATTGGATAGCATTACCTTTTTCAGAAGCCAGCCCATTTCCACTCCCGGGTACTGGCTGAAATCCACTTTTATGACCACAAGAGAGCATCATTCTAATTAGCCTCCACCCCACTCCAAAATTCATATCAAGTGGGAGATGTTTGCTTTCAATAAGTTGTCAGCCATTCAGATTGCAGTTTTCCAAACCAAGGATTGGCAACCAGGCTGGCTCTTGTAGATTTAGATCATGAGAACTCACGTACTTCCATCAATGGGCAAAAAGTTTCATGTGCTCCTTCTCTTGTCTCATTTTCTGAACATATGGAATTTAATGTGGGGTCAATATTGTGCATCAGTAGCAGCACCGGCAGCTATGCTCTCAGTTCCTAAATAGAGCAAGCACATCAACATGATGCTAAATTGCAACAGGCAGAAGAGGCTAGTGGGGCCATTCCATGGATCTCCCCAAGGACCAATGCTTTTACTTCCATGTGGGCTTGAAGAACTTGGGTCTTCTTCAAAGCTTTGGCAATTTGAAGTGCTGCCTGATCCCTTCAGCAACATACCTCTCCTTCATAATTTTAGGCAGGCCTTCTTGAAAGTAATGCATTGCAAGTTTTAAAGAATCAGGAACTGCTTCACATATTTTAGTAACCAGCTAGGTAGACGCTATCTGGTTTTTGCTTTGCTTTATTCCTATCTCAAACTGTACTGGGCATGTCATCCCACATAACCTTTCCATGGCAGAGGTTTAGAAGCAGCCTTTAAAAGCTGCCAATTGTACCAATTGTTTATCCCCAAGGATGATAAACCTGTTCGCCATCAAGGCAGGAAAGAACTGGGCAGGGGAAAGATAGTTATCAGGCATTGGGCAGTGAGCACATACGAACTGGCCTCCAGCCTTCATTTAACTTTTCAAACTCATTATACAGACAAAAGCAACTAAGAGCAAATAATGCTCCAAAGAAGGCTTTGAAAAAGATACATTAAAATAAAATTTAAAAAAAAAACCCAATGCTTTTTCTTCAGTCTGTCCCATTTTCTTCGGTCTTTTCCTCTTTCCTCTCCCATGACAGACTTCTAGGTTCTCAGACCTTATTCACTATAACTCAGCCTTTACAACATACTCTGGGTCCTAGTAAAGCTACAATAAATTAATAGCTATGTGTATGTCTGTGTCTATAATTTCTCAAGTATCAAACTAGTTCTGGCAAGGAGTAGTTCCCCTGTGAAACCAGCAACTATAAAATTTGTAGTCCCCCTCCGCAATCTGTAGCACAAGAATCCTTCTGCCAGTAACAGGCACAGTTGGGTAGAATATCAGTGTTTCCACTTATTGTAATGTCTTGACACCAGTTCAAATCCATCCAACCCAAGGAAAGAGGTCAAGCGAGCTATTTCAAAATAAGAGCTTTTCAGAGCTTCAAAACCTTCTACCTTTCAGAGGACATTGAAGAGGGGAATTTATGACCTTCCAGGAACCAAACTGTCCCAGGTGGCATAAACAGGGATGCTTAAAACTCAATAACCTCTAGATTCTAGAAGAATGTGGGTTCCTTGTTCTTGACTTATGTCATGTCAGCCAGCACTTATTTCCACTCTATGGCATTTTCCCCAGTCCTGTCTTATTGATACTGCTTCCCCCTTTCCTTGCTTAAGCAAAACAGTCAATTCCAATATAGAGAAGAAGGAAAAGAGCGAAGGAATATAGATCCATTTGTCATCCAGATTTTGTTAGAAAGAGACAGTTTATCTAGCAGCAAAAGCCACACAAACCATTTGGAATGGACTGACTGGCTTTGGCTAAAGTCATATGCTAAAGGCCAAATAAAGAAGGACCCCCAAACTGTAATTCCACATCACCCAAAGCCTCCAGTAAACATCTGCTCTTTGTGGAATATCAGCTATGGTCCATTTCTACTACATATATAAGAGAGTTATCTTAGCAGCTCCATGGTTTTGGCACACAAGGAACCGCTACCCTGGAACAGGCGGCATATAAGAGTACCAGGCATGCCACTGAATGTGTCAGGCTTCCCCCCCCACCAAGCAAGTAAATGCCAAGACAAGAGGGCAATGCTGGTGCAACATGCAGAGAGGCTGGTTTTAGTCTGTTGTAACTTAGCATGTTAGTGGCACATGGCAAAAATCTCCCTGTCCTCCGAGTGTCCTGGACTAAATTTCAGAAGCTTGCAGAGAAAATTCTAAAGAGAGGATACAGATGGATTTAGAGCAAGCTTCTTACAAGTTAGACCTTGAAAGCAAGAAATGATAAAAAAGGTCTGATGCACAGATGACAGAATCTGTTCCTTGATCAGAGCTCCGGCCGATCGTTGGGGGAATCATTCAAAGGAGGCAATCAAAGGCAGGTCTGGACACATGCCACAGAGAGCAGAATTTCTGCTTCCTCTGGTCCAGAGAGATTAATATAAGTAGATACCTGATTGGCTGAGGTCCTCCAAAAATACACAGAACGGGAAGCTTCCTGTGACTTTTGGAGTTAATCACAGGAAAGGGTCTTCCTGATTGCCCTTTGACAGCGGGCTCTAATGTAGTCTAGAATGGAAATCTAGCCTGGGAAGAGGCAAACCTTATTAACAGCTCGAGGTGCAAATTTACCCATGTGGCCCCTTTTCTTTAGGGACAGATTCTTCTTATTCCCAGAGCTGCCGCTTAGCAGCACAAGAGGTCTTTTGTTTGTTTTGTGCTGAGATGAATTTCAGGGAACCCAGTTATGAGAAATAAGAAAGATACACCCAAAGCAGCTGGAAAGCCCCGAGCCCGAGTGCAATGCTACATAAGCATTTGGACAAACCCAGTAATGAGGTGGCAAAGCACATGGGGGGGGAAAGCCACCTACAGGCCTGCTATAGAGGATCTGGCTGGAGGACAGTGAATGGGACAGGGGGACCCCTTCTCCCATTCTTAGGGAGCAGGCTTAGCCCCAAGCCGGTTACCCACCGATATAGGCAAGACTTCAGAGAATCTGGAGTCTGATGAATTATTGAACAAGCCTCAGCCATGACTGCTAACCACAGCTCCCCCGTGAAGACAGCAGGATCATGTTCTGCATAGTGTGAGCCATCTGAAGGTATTTGGATCCAGGGAGTTTGGGGGCAACGGAAACCACCAATCAAGGAGAAACACCAGGAAATGCAAAGAGGATCCCACAGGGCAGATGGCGGGCAAACTGGCAACCAAAGACAAGAGGGACGGAGTACAGCGAGTCAGCCCTCTCTAAGCAGCAACTTTTCTACCTGCACTGAGGACGTGAGGGAAAAGGACGCTGGGAGGCTTTCAACACCAGCAGGTTTTGGGAGAATGGTCTGAGCCCTGCGGCTTGCTTGCTTCTTCTTCCAGTTCAACCACATTCAGTTCATCAGCTGCGCAAGTGCGGAGTCCTTCCAGATCCTTCTTGTGAGCCTGCAGGACCAGCTCTGTCAGACGGGTGAAAGACTGAAAAAGAAGAACAACCAAGACTTGTTTTTTGTTTTAAATGTTTATTTATTGTTTGATTTTTATCCTGCCTTTATTACTTTATAGGTAACTCAATACAGTGAACATACCTAATATTCCTTTCTCCTCCTGTTTTTTTTCACATTAATCCTGTGAATTGGGTTGGGTTGAGAGAGTGACTGGCCCGAAGTCACCCAGCTGACCTATGGTAGAACTGGAATTCACGGTCTCCTGGTTTCTAGACCAAACTGGCTCACATAATTTTGGTTATAATGGTAAAAGTTTCCCCTGTCCAGTCATGTCCAACTCTAGGGGGCAATGCTCATCTGTTTCTTGGCCGAGGGAGCCAGCGTTGTCCACAGACATTTCCGTGGTCATGTATCAAGCATGACTATATGCCAAGGTGCACGGAAAATTGTTACCTTCCCATCAAAGTGGTACCTACCGGTATTAATTAATTTGTATCTGCATGCTTTCAAACTACTGGGGGGCAGGAGCTGGGGCAGGTAACAGGGGCTCACCCTGTCACGCGGCGCACAGATCTCAAACGTGGGCTGTCAGCTTTCCAGCTGATAAGTTCAGCATCTTTAATCATTGAGTCATCATCACTCCCAATCATGGTTTTAATTATGATCCTTGCAATATGAGTGACTGTGGATGTTTAGAAATAAATGAATGTGCTACTTAAGCTAAGTAACACTAAGTCACCTATTTGAGCACCCACTTTACACAATTCACACATACTTAAGAGTATGTTTTTCATACTGTATATGTTAATATACTGTAATACATTATATATGTATTTTGTATTTTCTTTTTCAATAGGAAAGCAAGGAAGGAAAGAAAGAAAGACAGAGACAGACAGAAAGAGTGAGTTATAAATGGAAGACAAAGTTCTCTTGGTTTCCATTAAATTTTAGTGACCTGGAAACCCTTATCTTAGATTGAAGGGTAAAGATGTCAACTGACCTGGAAGCCTCTCACCTGAGTTATTCCATCCTCAAAATTCTTACCTCTTTGATGTTCAAGTTGGTACAGGCACTTGTTTCATAGAAATCCATGCCGTATTCCTTAGCTAGCTGAAAGACAATTGACATATAAACCAAATGAGGGCTAGTATATTTTTTCTACTACTATCTTCAAATCCACCTTTCCACCTCTATTTCACCTCCAAATCTAAAAAAGCTACTTATAGAAGGCAAGAGCAATATTGTCCAACAGCTTGTACTGTATGTTATTTATGTATGGTTAGGACACTGGTTGACCAAGATCTCAGATACTGACCTCAATTCATTTTTAATAAAACAATGATCCACCCAATTTAGAACAAAATATATAGGAGATCTATATAGAAAAGATAGCAGGTTCCCTATTTCATTTCTACAGACTTGTGTATCATGCTGTTAAATTGATTTTCATTGCTTTTATTCAATAGTTCTCACCCACACAAAATATACACACCCATGTATGTATGATAACAGCTTCACCTAGAAGCTGTGAGAAACATATTCCTTACATGCTAATTTTCCATGAGGAGGGAAGTTCTTTTGTATAGAACAGGGGTCCCCAACCACCGGGCCCCGGACCGGTACCGGTCCGTGGATCATTTTCTACCGGGCCACTGGTTTGCTGGGCACCGCCATCTTGTTTCGACGAGAAAGTGCTTCCGGGTGAGCTTTTCCGATTGGAAAGCGGCGTTTGGGTCCGGAAGGAATCCTCGCGCCTTAGTTTCATCGAAGGAGGGGGGGCGGCTTCGAACGAAGAGCCGTCCCGATGGCGGAGGAGATTAAGAAAGCACAAAAAAGGTACAAAGGAGGAGTTGAAGGTGGCGGGGAGAAGCGGGGGACGGCTGGCTGGCGGGTCGCTCGGCTCGCCTTGCCTTGTCATGCGTGCTGATGCAGGTACCGGGCCATGGATCATTTTGTGATGCCGGTACCGGGCCGTGGCACAAAAAAGGTTGGGGGCCACTGGTATAGAATGTCGTTTAGTGCTATGAGCTGCTTGGACTGATGCAGTTCAGCTGAGAGGCTAGTCCATCACCCCAATAAATACCTGGTTTCTATAACTGGACCCGCCTATGATTTTTACCTGGAGGCCTTGCTCTCGGCCCACTTGCCTCTTCTGCTCCTCATCTGCTTTATTCCCAATGAGGATCTTCTGGACACCATCTGGAGCATACTGCAAAGGATATGAGAGTCTTTACTTCTTCCCTATCTGCATAGCTAAGTAAGAACTGAGCTGAAAAGTATTGCTCATTTTTATCCATTCTTGTACTTTGCATATCGAGGAGAAAAATCACTTTTATTTCTTGGGATTAAAAGAGCACCATCTGGTATTTATTCTTCATCTCATAAAGCACCTCAACTTGTCTTGGAAGCAATGGGCGTCAATGACCCAGAGTATAACAGACTCCAGAAAGTTAACCAAATAGCAATAGCAAAAGCTCTTAGACTTATATACTGCTTTATAGTGCTTTATAGCCCTCTCTGAGTGGTTTACAGAATCAGCCTGTTCCCCCAACAAGCTGGGTCCTCATTTTACCCACCTCGAAAGGATAAAAGGCTGAGTCAACCTGGAACCTGGTGGGATTCGAACTGCCAAATTGCAGGCAGCTGGCTGCAGCAGAAGTAGCCTGCACTACTGCACTCTAGCCACTGTGCCACCAAGGCTTGATGAGTTCCCACATTTAATTCCCTGCATCGTGTGACAAAGCGTTTCCTTCATCCCAAACTGATTACATTTTCCTTTAAGTTTACTCAGAAGGCGGCAAATTATTTCAGAGAAGGGGAAGCAGAACATAAAAGGTCTCCCACGTTGTCATCTATACTACACTGATTTGGTACACAGGGTGAGAATTATGTGGCCAATCCTGAGGCAAAATGGAAAATTTATTACCAACTATGCTTGAACACCTCTGAGAAAGATTTCTTCAAGGAAAAGTCAAAGAACATCCTTCTGTGCAGAAACAGTCATATATTCCTCGATTTACAACTGGTCACTTAGCAACCACTTGAGGTTACAACGGATCTCTCTAGGAGTACTTATGACCTGAATTCAAAGTTCTGATGACCCCTTCAAAGGTCATGTGACCGCTCTTCAGTTGCTCAACACCCAGGCTGCATTTACAGTTATTTGCAGTGTCTCACAGTCATGTGATCATGTTTTACGATGGCTTTGCCAAAACACAGCATTTACTTATAGTTTTTGGTAAAGCGGCTCCACAGTAAGCCACTGGTTTGCACTTTTTACTTTATGACTGTGGCATCTGTTTTACAACTGCAATGTTTGCTTAGTGACAGCTGCAGAAAAATTCATAAAATCGGATCAGTCACTTGGGTGATCCGATTAATGATCATCGTGAGTTAGGACCATGGTGGCAAGGATTCCTTGCAGTTGTAACTTGAGGATTACCCGCATAGCCATTTGGCCACAACTTCCCCCAGCAAACCTCCCCCGGTAAACAGCAAAGAAATTTTTATGCTTACTTCGTCCACATCGCTGGCCCACTTCATTATGTGCTGATATGAGCGCTCACTGCTAATGTCGTAAACCAAAAATATCCCCTACAAAGAGAACCAGGTAAGGGAGCAAAAGAAATGTGAGCATCACACAAAGTGAAAAGGAAAAGGGGCCTTTACTCAGAGGAAAATAAATGTACTATTAAGCCACACCCTAATATTTATCTCAGAAAAGGAGCGCAGGAAAGCATTTGGGGAATGATACATTAATATAGATGGTAATTGAGCCGGTTTGAGGCAGCGGATTAGGAACCAGGAGACTGTGAGTTCTAGTCCCGTTTTAGGCATGAAATCAGCTGGGTGACTTAGAGCAATCACTGTCAATCCTAGGAACAAAGCAAGAACAAACCATTTCTGAAAATCTTGCCAAGAAACCTGTCTCGACTAGCCCAGGTAGTTAACAACGACTCAGAGATGTGTGTGCATACATATACACAGAAACACGTGCACTTAATATTGCCTGCTGTCCTTTCAAAAGATTAAAATGGAATTGCAGGAAAATACTTAACTAGGGACTGGACAGGATACATAATGAATTTTGCAAGCCCATCTCCCCAGGGTCTCTCAGCCTTTCTCCTAACATTCTAAAAGTATACATGTTATTAGCTTGCTGTGAGGAAAAATACAAACTAGTCAGGGTCGCTACAGAAATCCCCAGAGCCTGTTGTGAGACTAGTCTGACGCTCCAGCGACATCACTCTGGAAGGGCAGGTAAAAAGCCCCGGAAAATTGTAAGGCAGGCAAAGGGGAGTTTCCAGCAAATATGATTATTGCCATAAGGAAATGCAGTAATCCCCAGTCCATCCAATCAGGTCATCCTCAATGCAATTTAAGAAAATTAAAATAAATACATTTGTGTTAGGAAATATAATAAACATACAGCAATTTACAGTGTACAGATTACAATGTGATACTGTAGTTTTTTCCACAGACTACCATATTTCATCTCTACTTTTAGCCAAAAATATCATACCTGGGCACGTCTGTAGTATTGTTTAGTGATAGTTTGATACCGTTCCTGGCCTGCAGTGTCCCTGGAACAGAAGCAGATGTTATTACGGTGACTGGAAACCTCACTTTTCATGGGTAACACAATTTATGGCATGAAGTCAAAACCAGCATCCTATTGATAGAAAGCTCAACCTCAAAACTTCCCACAGATTTCAGGGGAAAAAAAAGCAGAGCAGCTCAACAAAGTTAGGAATAATTTATTCTGTTGTTTTATTGATGGCATTTATATGCTGTCCCAAGCCACTGTGCAAGAAGAATTAAAAAGGAGAAGATTTATAACAGCAATAAAAGCATTGAAATATTTAAGCATTTAAGCTTAAATATTAAAATATTTTAAGCATTCAAATATTTAAGCATATAAATACCTAGTAGGGACCAAATTATAAAGATGTTGAAATTTCTGAAACTCTGAGATAATGGGGATCGGTTCCCTATCATATCTATCAATGTTGTGGAGGAAGGTTGATTTCAGATATGTCATTGTATGGCATGTTTTAAAACAGCAGGGAACAAAGGGGAGAAAACTGAAAGGAAGCAACAGATAGAAAGCATGTTATCTTGACAAAGCTTTATGAATGCATCCTGTTTATCTACTTCAAACTGTTCTCAAAAGTAGCACATCTGTTTGTGTGCAGCTTTGTAGAACTTTTTTGTTTTCAGATTCTAAAAGACAAATGTTCCTGAGAAACCAACTGGCTTGGAAAGCAGAGTGAAAGTTATTCATAAGTATACGGATAGGCAACGGGGTTGGCCCAAAGACTGGAGCATCCTGGATGTCAATGTTAGACAAGATTGGTGTACACTTGGAGCCACCAAACAGAGGGAGGGGGAGGAATATGCAGATTGCCAGAGTGGCTTGAAGAAAAAAGGCAGACAAAGAGGAGTTAGTTTGACCATTCTTCTTTAAGTCTGCTTGAAACGCTGGTGATCTATTTCTAAGTTTTAATGTTAAAATATTAATTGCCAGAATTTTATTCATTTATTTAAATTTATATAGCCACTCATCTCAAATATACGACAGCAATTTATAAAGAATATAAAAAACAAAACCAATACAAAAAGGTGTAAAACCATATGATGATTTAATGGTGGCACAAGGACAATGGAGAGGAACTGAAATGAAAGCATAAATAAGCAAATAAAAAACAAAACCAGCCAATGCCAAACTTCGGCATACGTGTCAAATACATTTGGTGCTTATTTCAGAATAGGATGACACTTCTATGCATGCTTTTTAGGGAATAAGGGGTTTAATTTTCTGGATAAACATGCGAAAATAATTGCACTGTAAGAATAGGCTCTTTTAAATACCCCTCCTATTTAACATGTATTGTCCATCCATGGGGGAAAAAGGCTAATGGATAGGTGCAGCACAAAGGACTGAGGCTCACATGATGAAAATGACATTCATTAGCCATTCTAATTTTGCCAACAGGATCTCATGGATAAATGTATACTTATCGACATCATATCATTAAAATGTTTAACATATCTATGGTAAGGTAAACTATGGAGGTCCTTGCTTACATTACACATACAGTATTGTACACAAAAAGGAAAAGAGATGGGGACAGGGGAGGAAAATAAACTAGTAGACTAGTGAGCCTTAAGTGACATTGGTTAAACAGATGACCAATGTGAACCATTAGACTGCTTGTTTTCCCACCTGTTTCTCTGAATTGTGTGAAGTTGGAAATCAAGCTCGATTTCCAACTGGCTTTGTTCTTCATCCAAGGCCAAGCTCCTTTAATTGCACTGCAGAATGAAGACAGTAAAGGGCAGTGGAAGAGTCCAAGCAGCTGCTGTGTACTGATTATCTTTCTGCTTTTATAGCCTTTCTTATATCTGATCTGGATTCCAGCCCAAAATTGGCCACAACTAATATTTTTACAAGGTGTGACTTCCCAGTCAATCCATCTAAGAACATACTGTACACAGGGTAGGTTTCAAATTTCAGTTTGGGAAGCATGTGTAACTTGGCTGCCCCCTGCTGGATAGGTTTAAGTGTATTCCTCTTAAAAACAATCTGAAAATAAATACCCCCTTTCATGCCATAAATGAACAATGAGGCATCCGTTTTTAACAGGGCATTACTCATTGCATCTTCTCTTTAAGCTGTCAACATCTGCAATTTGCACTAGGAAAAAGGCACAGCCAAGTCCCAATGTGCTGCTGTGTGATCAAAGGATTAAAATTCCTCAATCCCATGGTCAGGAGAATGGAAGATAGAAGGGAAGCTGAGGAAAGCCCTCATTCCAGATGAAGGGAGAGAACTGGGCAGGGAAGAAATGGGGTAAGATCTGCCTGTCTCATCAGCTTTGGCTCTGGCCCAACCCAGCACAAGCTTTCAATCCCGGTATTGTGCTATCCTCTGCCAAAGAATTGATTGTCCCAACCCTACACAAGTGAACTGCTGAGCTCACACCATAAACACACAGTAAAAGCATAATGATATTTATTTTATTTATTTATTCATTTATTTATTTTGTCAAGCGATTATAAGATAACAGGTATAAGTATGTACATAGTTATGAATACATGAAATGGATACATATAAGAAAAAAAACCAGTAGGACAGGGACGGTGGGCACATTGGTGCGCTTATGCAAGCCCCCTACAGAACTCTTAGGAAAGGAGTGAGGTCAATAATAGACAGTCTAAGGTTAAAGTTTTTGGGGTTGGGGAAGAAATCACAGAGTCAGGTAGAGTGTTCCAGACATTGACCACTCTGTTGCTGAAGTCGTATTTCCTGCAATCAAGTTTGGTGCGATTAACCTTGAGTTTGTATCTATTGTTTGCTCTTGTGTTGTTATGGGTGAAGCTGTGTCATTATTATCAACTGTATCATGAAGCCAAAATGGAAACAATGGGAATGATGTGTTTTAAGTTAGTTGCCTCATGACATGCAGCTCATCAGCTGCACAATGTCACAACATGTGTGGTATCACTTGCTCTGCTGCAGATACCCATGCCTATCTCCAAGCAACGCCTGAGCTTCACTGAATCTCTACTTGAAAATGTTCAGCATAGAATATTAATTCCTGCTACTAATAATTTAAAAAGCTTGTGATTTGCAAAGTGTTTTAATACATGTATGTGTTCTGTCTCACTTGTAGCCACGAGGTGAGAGTCCAAATTTCCAAAGGAAAATACTCAGACAGAAACAGGAACGACAGAGTTAACTTCCTTTGGCTGAATCAGTCTTTGGCAGTTTTCCCAGAAGCTGCCTACCAAGTCCGATAACGAGCAAAACCATAAATCAGAGGCGACTGCCACACAGAATAATTCATCCGAACTGGTAACTCAAATAGACAAGTTGACCCGAACAGGGATTCAGAGCTAACACGCCTCCTTATATCAGGCATGATATTCCGCTCTGAAAAAAAAATCGGGGCCGGCCAAAAGAGACCCCCCGCCCGGGGAGTGCCCGCTGCCTTCCCTCGCCAGGGCCGGGCGGCGGCGTGTTGCACGGAGGCTGGTCTGTGGCTGGCCCAGCTCCCTTTTCCTGCCGCTCAGCGGCCTCCGCCGCACCGCCTGGGCTCCGCTCAGGTATCCGGCTGGGGCTGTCAGGAGTTGCTACCGCCGGCGCAGCTCCACGCAGCTCCAGTCCCGCGTGCCTCGGGAAGGGAAAGGCAAAACCAGGAGCTGCTGTGCCGTTGCAAAGCGCCGCCACGGCTCTTCCTTTTGCCTTTCCCTTCCTGAGGCAACGCGGACTGGAGCCGCAGCGGAGCCGCGCCAGCAACTCCTGACTCGGGGCCTCCGAGGGGAGGGGAAGGAGGAGAAGAAGGGGTGGGGGGAAAGGAGGGGGCGATTCCCAAAAAAATCAGAATTCCGATTTTAATCGGAAGAATATCATGCCTGTTATATTCCCTGAGGGGCGTGTCAGTCTCTTTTCTCAGTCCCTGATTTGACATTTCCTTTTACGTTGTATGTCACGTTTCTGCCTGCGTCTTTGCCTTGCATCAGACCAGCATTTCTCGGCTTGATCTTCAGCCAATGACTCCGGCACGCTCTCCTGATTATCTGCCGACACCTGAGGCACAATCAGGGAGGAAGATTCTGGGGAGGAAGAGGACTCCGAAACTTCCAGCAAAGCAGGCTCAAATCTTAGAGCCAAGTCCTCCTCTTCTTCCTGACTCCCATCTGTGTCACTCAACAAAGCAGGCTCAAACCTTAATGCCAGATCTTCCTCATCACTCGAGCCTATGTCTTCTGACAGAGCAGGTTCAAACCGAGTCACAACATGTATGTATATGTTTACTTTCTAACTACCCTTTAAATTAGATCACATTCCCTGTCAATTTATACTAAAATGTGTAACTTGTCTAAGATTTCTCATTTAATCCATAAGAAAGAAAAACTTAATACCTGTATTACTTACCAGATCTGGATTCGGACCTTAATTCCATCTACTTCTATAGTCTTCATTTTAAAATCAACTCCTATGAACAATAAAATAAAATCACATGAAGTCCAAACAGTAATCCTAGCAATTATCCAATATATTTTGCTGTGTGAAATTAAATTATGCTTAGAATGCTAAAGCAGAAACATAAGTCTGTGAGTTTGTCAAGCCCTACAAGTCTGGCAAACTCAGGATCAAAAACTACCTGGATTTCGAAAAAGATCTTCATTGCCGGTAGGGTAAAATAACAAAAGCTTGAATGCTTGTTGAAGCAATTCCCCAAATCAATTTTTACTTAGTGTAATCAAGACAGAGTTATTCTCTGTCAGCCCAAAGCCCAAAAGCCAACACAGTGAAATCCAATGGAGTCCGATTCTTTATTTGCTTACACCTAAAACAGATAGTCCTCAATTTACAACCATTCATTTAGTGATTGCTCAAAGTTATAATGCCGCTGAAAAAAGGTGAGTTATGACCGTTTTTCACATTTACGACTTGCAGCATCCCCATGGTCATGTGATCAGAAATCAGACACTTAACTTGCATGTATTTATGACGGTTGCAATGTCCTGGGCTCATGTGATCACTTTTTGTGACCTTCTGACAAGCAAAGTCAATGGGGAAGCCATATTCACTTAACAACTGTTACTAACTTAACAACTGTAGTGTTTCACTTATCAACCGTGGCAAGAAAGGTTGTAACGTGGTGCAAAACTCACTTAACAACTGTCTGGTTTAGCAATGTGGTGCTGCCAGTGACCATGGTGGGACAAAGAGCCAGCAAATGAATTGGCTTTTCAGAATTCCTCTCTGGAACAAGGAGAGGCTTCGGGACCATCCACAAGTGCTCATGCAGTAATTCCCCACAAGGAGACTGTAAGATAGCAGTCTTCCCACTGACTCTGGGAGCTAAGGGATCACCATCTTTGCTCCAACTGCAGTTGGCACTTTTAAACAGATACTGGATTTACAAGCTCCCTTTTTAAATCACTTCTGGAAATTGCTTGTTAGGGGTTTTTCTTAACTTCAGAATGGCAAGTTTCACTATATCATATGAGCTTCCTTCAATCCTTGGCAACAGATTTTTTTGGGGGGTGGATTTTAAAATGACAGATGACAAGAGTGATATACAAAAAGCTATTACACTGCATTTATACATGAAACTGACTGATGTCTTAATAATTAAAAGGAATATACAAATAACAAATCAAGAGTGACTTGGATAACCCTCCATATTTCCTGCTCTGTAAGGCATTCCAATACAATTGCTATTTTCCTCTATATTTGTTTTCTTTTCACAAACCCCCATTGCTTGAGCAATTGACTTACTTATATACAAAACTAACTCCATGCTGTATTTACACTCAGACATACAGTTTAAGTCAACATTAAGATGACGCAATCTAGCCTTTTCCTTTTAAAATTCTTCCTAGTTACAATACGCAGGCCAATCTATTCTTAGTCTTCTTAGTACTTGAAATATCTGTGAGCATTCCATAACACCTCAGCAGCAGAGCCAATAATTCATTTCAGTCAATTAAAGATGAAATTCTCTTAAGTAATATTTGATGTTAAAATATTGAACCCTATGCTATGTTTCAAGGGCTTATTTGGCATTGATCCTATCAAACTCAAAGAAGCAACAGAAAGGCATGAAAATGTTAAGTGACTTAACATTCTCCTAAGGGGCTACTCACAAATACAAACAAGTAATATGAAGAAAATAATAATGGATAGTGCAGAAATTCAGTCGGTGTTTCCTGTCTGTCTCTAAATTGTTAAGCATATAAACCAGGATATAAATCTCCCCTATTGAATTTTTACCTGGCAGACAGCTTTTAAAGTCACCCAGGAAAAGATAAATTCTCAATAAACCTTTATGGATTGCTCAAAACTGCCCTACAGGTTGAGAAAGGACATCTGGGTTGCTATTTCAGGTATGTTGCCAAACTCTCCTTGAGGCCTGCAGCTTCTTCTTGTAGCAAATGTAGAAGTGTAGTGAAAGAAAGAACTGTTTCTAACCCTTAAGCATTCATGCTAGAAGCTGTATAGAAGTTAAAGTCCAGAAACAGGGCCATAATTCAGCAAGGCTTTAGCATTCTAAGTAGAGAAGGAGTGCTTTGCCAGGTTTAATCATGAAATGTCCAATTAAAATGGTAAAATCTCTAGAAGCCTTTATAGCATTACGTTAGAAGGACTGATGGTGTCAGTCCTTCCTGGTAACTATTGTTTATTTATTTAGCCATCTATCTCATCCAGTGACTCCGGATTCTAAAACTATAAAAGAATTAAAACAATTAAAAGGAACAAATCAATAAAAACATCCAAAGAATCTACCTACCATTTTAACGTGTGATAACCAGACACTGATTGGAAAGAATCAATACAACTCAATTTACTGTAAGATGACTAGTTTGGTTGATTAGGCTAAATAACGGCAACATTGGAAGAGTTGCTGTGGTGCTCAAAAATCCCAATAGCTATATTCTTCAGAAAAATTTTCTGATTGAAGATTAAATATATTGCCTTAGGAGATCATACAGGTCTTTGATGGTGACTCACAAACTGCATTAGATTCACTAGGAACAAACTGTTTTGCACTTCAAAACTCTTTTTTTTTGCAAACTTCCCATAGTTGCCCAAATGATATTTTCATTATCAGGACACAAGTGAGGATTCTGATCTTATATCACTGAGTGGGAAGAACAAGACCATTTTGTAAATGGCTCATTGTAGAAAAAATTGTATCTGAGAGAATGGCAAGTTCTTATTGCAAAAGTATCCATACTTATAGCTACCTGGCCAAAATTATCTGTGATCAGTTTTACATTCTAACCAGTCCTTGGGAACAGAACAGGCTTTTCAAGACAGGCAACATTTGTAATATTACCCCTTGTGATTCTGCTAATCTTCCATCTCAGCAATTCAGGAAATTGGAAAAGTCAGGCCTGAAAGTCTAGCCAGGCAATAATCTTCTCTGCTTCTTCAATTGAAAAAAATGCAGTACTATATACATTTTTTCCCAATAGAGATATCCATCCCCAAGCTGGAGCCCTGCAAATGGACTGAGCTTCAACTCTTGTAATGCCGATCCAATTATATCGGACTATTCTAGCTCCATTATAGTAGGGGTCCCCAACCTGTTCGGAGCCGGGCCACAGAAGTGGCAGGTGAACACATGCATGCATGCAGCTCCATTTGCACAAGCAACAGGGATGTTTGCCTCCTGGTCATGCAAATGGAGCAGTGCCCAGGCACATATGGACACCCACTGCTTGTGCGGAACCATCCCTCTCTCCTGCCCCCCTGCCCGGCCAGTCCGCAAAGCCGGAAAGGTTGGGGACCATTGCATTATGGGAGCTATGGAGCACATTATCGCCTGACTTAGAGGTCATCAGCATTAGGATGCTACTACATGGAGATCTCAATGTAAGAAAAAAATGTGGATAGCATTATGAACAATCTGGCAAGAGTTCATTTTGCTGCAAGCCTACAAAAGCAGTATCAAAGTACATTTTTTCCATCCTGATTAAATAGCTTTAAAAAAAAGAAAGAATAATGAATGAGTCAAGACTCCACACATATCAGAATGTCTCATGGCAGTTTAAAGACAATTATTATGGTATCATCTTTTTTTTTGCAGACTGTTGAGGTATTCCCCGTTAGGAGAATGAGTGCTCTCAGGGAAGCATAGTGAGAGTGATGTTGAATAACACACAACCAGCATACAGATACACTGAATAGTAAAATGTAGGTTTTACTTCCAGTAAATGGTTAATCAAAGTCCAACAAACAGTCCAAGTCATACACAGTTAAAGCAGTCAGTTTTCAGTCCAGGGATAATCCAAATAACAAAGTCCAGTATCATAAACAGTTCAGTAAACAGACTCACAGCAATCCAAGAAGAACGACGATCAGCAACAGTCAATAGGGAAAAATGCAAACCAACCATCCTTGAACATCAGAACATCTAGCAACATGGGAATCATGGGAACATCATAGCAACAGGGAAACTGGGTTTCTGGCTCCATCTTATGGCCATTTGAGGAACCACACCCAATTGCAATTACATCATTCCCTTAAAGAGACAATATTAAATGTCTATCCTGGTTTATATATTTCCAACCCAACTATTAGGTGACTATCAATTCCTAACATTGACTACAGTCTATCATGAAAGGAAGTGGCACATTTATTACTGCTATTGCTATAAAAATTTGCAACAGCAGCTTAGAAAAACCCTTGGTGAATTTAGAATGACATCTGCCATGGCAAAGAAGTTTCTACAAAATATGATTATTTCTATGCAACACTAGGGGAAAAATATCTTATAGGTTAAGTAAGTAAGAAATAAAGAAAGACAAGGTAAGCCATAATTGTTTCTAAGCAAGAGGCAAGAACAGGTAACTAAGCCTCTGTCATATTTGCAAAGTTTTCTGATTTATGATTGGCCAAATAAAGCTGCCTTTTTCAATATAAGATTGGTACTTAATTCATATCAATTTTCTTCTCTGCAGATGCAGGTTGTGATATACCCTCATGACTAGCATACTTTTTCTCAAGGAAGTCATTAGACCAGGGTCACATATCCCTCATGAATGAGGAAATTTCCAAAAATGTTTACAATGCAAATCCAATTCTATCAAATGTAGTTTTTGTTCTAGTCTACCAGCTAAGTTTTAGTAACCTATCTCAAATGTAAGGCAAAATGTGGTCTTTGATTATGAAAACTTTCTGTAGTTCATTAGTAGACTTTTAGTGACTTTATTCTCTAAACTCTTATGTCTTTCAGTGCAATTCTTCTACCGCTGCACCATAGAGAGCATTTTAACATACTGCACCTCTGTATGGTTTGCCAATTGCACAGTGGCAGATAGGAAAGCACTCCAGAGGGTTAATGTCATTGCCCAGAAGATCATTGGTTGCCCTCTCCCCTCTTTGGAAGAGCTTTATAGCTCTCGCTGCCTTAAGAAAATTCAAAAACATTCTCAAAGATCCATCTCATCCTGGGAACCCTTTTTTTGAACTATTACCATCTGGCAGACAGTACAGAATAATAAAAACAAGGACAAATAGGCTGAAAAACAGCTTCTATCCCAGGGAAGTAGCTCTTTTGAATTCTACTGTATAGTGCAATATCAATGCAATATCAGGGTTTTCAATTCAATGTGTGGAGTGTGAAGGATGTGTGTTTGTGTTTATTTTCATGGTCATGATGTGCACTGAAGATGGTGTTTGATTTCGTTGTACAAGGTGCAATGACAATAAAGTAAACTAAACTAAACTAAAATTCTGGATTATATGTAAAGGAAGTAGAGATAAGTTAGGATACAAATAGATACTTCTGATGGTGGAAGTGGTATATACTGGGGATTTTGGATGGCACTTGGGGCAATACATCATTAAGATGAGTATATGTATGGGTAAGAGGGATTGATTTAGCATTTGATAGGGCTGGGTTTCACATACGTAAATAATGGATGAGTGGTAGATGAAGTGAGGGGTGAAGGGTGATCATGGACACAGAAATGTGGCCCTGTAAATAATTGGAGAAGAATGAGATAGCACTGGATAAAAGCATTTGAAAGAAGAAGGGAAGGGAAGGGAGAAATGGAAGTGGAAGGAAGAACTGGCCTGTGTGATGACGTCAGAAAACTGAAAATAAAAGCGAGGATCAATGGAAAGGAAGAGTTCCAGCATTGCCATGACCTCATTTAGTGTGAGATCTTGAAACTGTAGATGCCATTATGGAGTTGTTTCATGGAAAGTCAATAGCAAGAGATTGGGCTTGATGAGTCGAACTATGAAAGGCTAGAAGGCTTCTATGTCAATCTGCTGTGAAAGGAGAACCAATAGGATCTGTAAATGCAGGCCAGCAAAAGAAGGAAATAAATAATGCTCTCAACTACAGACATATAAAAGCAGAGGGACACTTAGGAGGCCACTGATATCTGAGGTGGTTGTCTTTCTCTCCCACTTTAATTGGCTGCTCTGCCAATAAGCTTGTGATGCAGATCTGTTTCTGTGCCATAAGACAAGAGAAAGATTAAGGCTATTCCATAGGTGAAAAACACACAACAGGGAAGTTGGAAAACACCACTACCCCCAATATACAATGGGGTGAAAGAGATTCCACCCACACTAGGGGTCCTAGCTGAACTGGGAAAACAGAATGTGCCTCCATGCTCCATCACCTACAAGCCAGATTCATGTTCTGTCTGGCAGATTTGTGCAACTGAGAGAGTGTATGTACCTGGATTGGGAGATAGCTAAGCATTAGCCATCAATCAACCCTTCAAAGAGCTGGTCCTCCCGTTTCTCAATTTAGCCAGCTTAGACAAATCTCCAACCTATCTTTTTTTTTCTTTTTTCTTTTTTTTTGAGAGGGGGTGGAATTGGAGAACCTGTTACAACTTCAGTTTTACAGGGTACTGGAAGAAATGGATTTCTGGATTATTCTCTAATGAATTTTAAGCCCAAGTCTAGGATGGAAACAGCATGGGTCATTCTGAAAGACAGTCTTTTCTTGGGATGGAAGGAGTCAACCTCTCTGTGATACCTGTTATCATAAATTATGGTATCGTCCTGGTGCTTCTGAGGATTGGAGGAATTGTTCCATGGTGGCCTCAGTCTTTCTTTAGTGAGTGGTTTCAGTGAAGAATGGTGATCTAATGGTTGCCCTATCCATACTATTCCACATCTTTAAAAAGTTCTGAGAAAATTCCAGTGCTTCATAACTCTGGGATGAAGTATCCTGATGATAGTGAATGATACAGATACTCCATCACAGCCAAGGTTGCTATGGAAATCCTGACCTGGTGCCTAGAGGTCCAGATAGGTCAAAGCAAGCTCATTTTGTTCAAGCTGAATGGTTCAAATTGTTCTTTGGTGGTGCTAGATCTCACTTTGGAAGGGTTATACTTCTCTTAAGGAGCAGATCTGCAGAATGGGTTTTTCCTGGCCTTATATTCTAGAACTGGTTCACCTAACCAGATTGCCTGATGTGAGTCATTGACTATTTCTTGAGAGCAGAAATACCATACAATGTCCTCTGCCTGCCTCCAGACCCCCCAGGAGGACAACCTTCTCCCATGTGTTTCTTCAGTGGGCTGAAAGTAGCATTTTTTAATTTGTGTCAAAACAGTGTTGCCTCGTTTACCTACTGCTCATTGTACAAATGGCTTTACTCTGACTAGCTTGTTCACTCTCTGGCAGGAATATCTCTTCCCTCCAATCACTGCTCTCCATGCCATTTTTTAAAAAACAAATTATCTGGAGGAACAATGAAAACTTTTTTTTTTAAATTCATTGATGGAATAGTGAAATAATTGATCTGTCTATTGTTTTTTACAAGTTAACTAGTGAAACCATGAAGATGTGAACTCAGAGGGAGAGACAAAGAAAAAGAGGGATCTACCAGTTGGAGGATCTGTGCATCTGCTTCAGACAGAACATCTGTCTGCCATCATCATAGCTGAAAGTGAAAGAAGCAGCTGAAATCAAGAAAGGAGATTTTTAAAACCAAATTCATTCCAAGTAGGTTTATGCATGGAAGATAAGCAGTTAAAACCGCAGAGCAGAAACCCAAGCATATACTGTAGAAATACCAAAACAGCAAGTTTTTCAATTTATATCTTAGATGTTTAAATTTGGGTGAAACCTCTCTAATTTCAGATCAGTAGGATGACTCCTGAAATTGAAATGAAAATAAATTAATATTGCTTAAAGAGGCAATAGGTATAACCCCCTACACCAGGACTGTCAAACTCAAGGCCTGCGGGATGGATCTGGCCCGCGGGGCCGGCCTGGAAATATCAAAGGACCAGCCCATTTTCAGCCTCCATGGCCTCCTGCCTCCTCTGTCAGCCAAAAATGGGCCGCGTGGAGGCCTCATGGCCTGTTTTCTGCCAGCAAAGTGCTGCGAAGGACTGGATTTGACTGGATTACAATTATGTGGCTTCAAGTAAGTGCCTGATGTGGATAGAAAACAGGCAACACCCTATGTTAATACTACAGTTTAATGCCAGATTTTACACACCATAGGTCCATTTAATCTACAATTAACAATCTATAATTGACAGCCATTTCTATTTACTATCCTGGAAATTTACTTCTGCTGCTAGATCAGAGGTGGTATTCAGCAGGTTCTGTCCAGTTCTGGAGAACTGGTAGCGGAAATTTTGAGTAGTTTGAAGAACCAGCAAATACCACCCCTGACCTGCCCCCGCCCCCATCTATTCTCTGCCTCCCGAGTCTCAGCTGATTGGCTGGGTCTTCTTTTGTTGCCCTGCACAGGAGAATGGAGCTGGAAAGCAGGTTAGTTGGGTGGGGAGGAAATGGGATTTTTCAATAATCTTCCCTCAAGAGTGGGGTAGGAATGGAGATTTTACAGTATTCTTCCCCTGCCATGCTCACAGAATTGGTAGTAAAAATATTTGAATCCCACCACTGTGCTAGATTTTTTATTATTAGTTGAATAATAAAAATACAATAGTATAAATAGCTTTCCTGCCTGGAAAAGCAATTGACTATTAAACAATGGGGTATAAATTTAGAAATAAAAAGTTTAGTGGAGTATGAAGAATAAGTAATAAATATTTGCCAGTAATATCTGGTAGAAGAGATAGGAAAATGGTTATAATAAAGAACTTGGAAAGAAAGAAGGGAAAAAATGCATCTTGAACCTGTGTCAAATGCCCACCCTGGCCACGCCCACAATGACTACCTCCACACCCAGCCACACACACACACACACCCCTCTGGCCTTCCGAAGTCAAACACAACCCTGATGCGGCCCTCAATGAAATCGAGTTTGATACCCCTGCCCTACACCTTTCAGATAATGTCACTAATGTGATAATAGATTTGCCTTCTTATCACCAACATAAACTAATAATATAATTACATTCAGTATTGATTTAAAATGCTTCTTTCTTTTTGCATCACTCAAAATCAAAGAAATGTGTCCCCTTGGTGCCCTCTTTCTAAGAATCCAAACTTCCAACTGATGGAAGTTTTTAGGAACCTATTTTATACAGCCCCCAATTTTAAAAACAGTAGGAATGAAGTAGAAAAATACTTCCAACGTCCAGCAGGAAACATATCTAATAAATGGTGTCTAATCTTTCCCTGAAAAATCTCTAGTAATGGAGCTCCCCAACCCTAGCAGACAGTGTTTACTACTCTCATGGTCAGGAAATATCTAATTTAAGCTTGGGTCTCCTTTGAAAACTCATTCGTCGGTCCATGTCTTATGTTCAAAGAAAAGGAACAAATCTACAGGATTTTCAGGCAATGGAAGACTGCTAACATTTTCTTTCTTTTCCTTAGATTCGTCTAGGCCTCGTCATTCTTCACTGGGTGTATCATCAAAGCTCTTCCTTATCTTTGTCACTTTTCTTTCCACTCCTGCTAGTTCCTCCATAGATTTTTTATTAAAGCTACCAACTGGACATAGTATTTCAGATAAGATCTGATCAGGATAATATATAGTAGTGGAATTACCATTTCCCATGAATTATTATACTTCTTTGATGCAGCACTGGCTCTTTGACAGCTGCAGAATATTGCTAGCTGATGCTTCATCTGTTGGTCTACCAGGATGTCCAGATATTTCTCAAAAGCACTACAACCAAGCCAAGTTCTACTAATCTTATACCATGCATTTGTTTTTCTTACCTAAGTGCAGAATCTTACTCTGTGCATACTATACCTTCTCACTCTGTTTCTTGGAAGTACAGACTTTAATTTTCTATGCTTCAAATGTATCATAAAAAAATAGAAAGCCAGGAGCATCTCGTCCTATGGTTACATTACTTACAATAATTGATAACTGGAATGTATACATTCTTATTTTCCAGAAAGTTAAATACAGAAGTATTCACCCGTTTAGCTTAAGGCATTATCAAAGAAACAGTAACCAAAATGCCATCACTTTCAGGACATTCCTTAGTGACTTTAATACCTCCACAAATCTTTGTCTTTTGGTTGTAATAAAGATATATTCAGTGCACATATCATGTTGAGACATGGCTTGCTTATCCATTAGAAAGTTCTCAACTTTCAGCACAGACCCTTTAAATACCTTTTGTGGCCATGGACCATGATCACGAATTACCAAGACTTAAGATTTAAATCATAACATTGCTTTCAAGCCTTTGCGGACCTCCTGTGACAACATTACGACTCTCCAGGGATCCACAGACCACAGGTTGAGAACCACTGCATTAGGTGATTCTTATAATGCGGTTTAAAAGGGAGCTGAAAAGGGAATCTGTCTTTTAAAAATTGAGTTTCCATCATATCTCTTTTAGCATCCGGTTGCAGAATGCGAAGAAGAGTTTGGATTTTAAAGTAGTAAGTTGACTTTTCTCGATTCAAAAAAAGTGATGAAAAATGCTGCTGTATTTTGCTTGGAGGTGTGTATTTAAGCTCAATGGCTATATACATTTCTAAATACATACACACATTTATACATACTAAGGATTAGAACAATCACTCCTTGACTCTCAACATCCACACTATGGTCTAACTTCCCTGTCCCTTACCAAGCTAAAAAAAAAAAAAGACAGGCTGTAATGCTGAGCATCTTGGCAATAAAAAACTTTTGACTATTCTGCTATGCCCTGAACATGCCAGATATAAGACTCAGGTTCCTTCTAAATGTTTAATCGCAGAAGCTGTCACAATTCATGCTAACTATGCAGCCAGGAAACTCATGTCCAAGCTTCTGAGGTTATTGGTTGCCTACATCTAGCACTTATGAACAAGCAAAGATTTATGCAAAGGAAGCTCCTTGGCTTTCTTTGGTCCAAAGCTCCATTAGAAGTCTCACAAACAAGGTGGAGGGCACCCAACTCCCAAGACATGGCCCATTCAGAACTGGGCTACGCAAATGGTGAGTGTGTGCGCACAAAACCTCCATCTGCACAAGCAGCAGGTGCATGTGCCCGCCGCTTGCACAAATGTAGCTGTGCATGCATGCACCTGCTGCTCGCACGGAACCATCTCCCCTCCCCCCGGCCGGACTGCCAAGCCGGAAAGTATGGGGAATGCTGATCTGGATGAACAATCTAGTGACTGGAGGTTTTACCTGGAACACTACAATCACTGTAATCTTTAGATGTGATTGCCAGTAGACCCTTCCATTACTTCATACCTCTGTCACTATGTTGAGAAAAGATGGAAGCACAGGGGTCTCATGTTCCAAACCAGCTTCTACTCATGGACTTCCAATGACTGCTAATCAACCAAAATCATTATTCCACACAATTTCCAGTGACTTCTACTGATATGTCTGTGAGCACTTTCAACAACGGCCATGAGAGGCCAACCAGCAGCATTCAGAACTCTTGACAGGAGCTATCTGTCCCTTTCCTGGAACTTTTCTGCTTCAGAGAGAAAAAGAAGGCTATCAGGATCCAGTGTTCTTCCTTTGGTTCATGTATGTCACCCTCACCCCCCAGTAAAACAGCCCTGAGGAAATGCACTCTTCAACGGAGGAGGGGCTCCCTCCCCCAAAGATTCAAGTAAGCAGTCTTTTCGGAAAAAACACCCCAAAACTCTTGAAAAGGGGACTTCTCCGCCCCCCCCCCTTTTCAACATAACCATTCCAATGAAAGTCAATAAGCAAATAGCTGTTTTCTGGTGCTTGGTTTCTCTCTCCCCCCTCCACCACCTCCGCCTTCCACATCTGACTCATGGATATATATGCCTTCCCCATGCTTTTACAACACTGACGTCGCGTTTATTTTCACCTTAGAGGTGAGCTGGCATTACTGCATCCAAGAGCAGCAGTACCAGAAGCCGCCCCGTAACTCAAGATCCAGGGACGCTGATTGACTTAAAAACGGACTCCCTGCAATTGAAGGCACCCGTAGCAGGCCCGGCACGGAGGCTGCATCGAACAGGTATAATCGGAACCTCAGGCACAGGGAAAAGATTGGGGGACGGGTTTTTTTTCTCCCCCCCCCCCCCACTTTCCTAAAAGTGGCGGGCGGCTCTGCCTCGGGTGCCGGATTCCCAGGTTTGAAGTCACCCCCCCCCCACCGCGTTCCAGATTATGAGAAGCGGCAGTGCAGATACACCCGCGGCTTAACCCTCGCCAAAGGCGCAGTGGCTTACCGTGTGAGACCCCCGCCCGCCCGCCCCGTATGAGATCCCTAGAAGAAGGGATAGGGTCCAGCCTCAACCATCGCCCGTCATCTAGAAAAGGCATATTGCACGGCGAATAAGCGACCCAGGCACCCGCCCGCTCAGCCCTCCGGATGCCTTTGTCTGCTGTTGCCAGCAGGAAGGAGGTAGCGGAGAGGCCACCGAGTCCCGTCCAGCCGGGATCCCTCCTCCTTTCTTCCTCCCCCCCACCCCTCCACTCCCGCGCCGCCCAGTACCGATGGTGGAGATGTGCGAAGGGTGGAACTCATTGTCGGTGAAGCGGCACAACAAGCAGGTCTTGCCCACGCCGGAGTCCCCGATAAGCAGCAGGCGAAAGAGCACGTCGTATTGCTTGGCCATGGCGGGGAGGCGGGGGGAAGGCGGGGGGGACCCGGTCGGGCTTTAGCCCCGCGCTGCGCCGGCTGCCATCCCAGCCGAGCGCCTCCCGCTCCTGGCGTCTCTTGGTCTGGGGCGGAGGTAGCCCCAGAGGCGAGCGGGAAAGCAGGCGCTGCAGGAAGCGGGGAAGTGGGGGGCGGGAGGAAGCGACAGAGCACGAGCAATAGCGCCTCTTCGATCACTTAGGATCCACTAGGAGGAAATCCAAAGAACGCGGGAGAAATTGGGAGGCGGTTGGTGGTGGGGATGATGGCACCGCCGGCAGAAAAATCACCTCTCCTCCAAGCGCGGCTCTCGGGTAGGGGTGGAAGGCAGCTGCTGCTCCTATTGGAGAGTGGAGGTGACACAAGAACCCACGCAGGGAGCGCTTCGGGAGCGCGGAACCGAGACCTTCCCCACCCCCGTCCTCTCCCGCGCACCCGGCTTCGAGATCCGGCGATTTGCCCCGCATGCTGACGACCAGCGAAAAAGGCGGGGAATGAAGGGAGAACCTTCAAGTGGGCGGAGTTTTATGCCGCTGGTTGCCTCAAATTGCCGGAGAACGGGGGGAGGGGGGGTATCTTAAAGGTGCTATTATTTCCAAAGGCAACAGGGCGATGTGTTATTGTTGTTTTTTCCCCTTGAGGAAGACGTTTCGCTTCTACAAACAAGAAGCTTCATCAGTTCTGGATGTGGGGAGGGATGGAAGGATTAGTTCTGGCAGCATCTTGGGGTGCTTGTTTGGAAGGATTATGTTTCTTTGCAGTCAGGTCGTTAACACGTTCTCTGAGAGCCACTGAAGCCACTTGGGGATTTATCTGTGCCAACAAAAGTGGTACTATATGTAACGACCACTATTATCTCAGTCAATATATACTGTTGTAAACCAAAATTTAGTCCTTTTGGGCAAAACAACTTTTTGGAAAAAGGAAAAGCACTAAGAAGGAATTTACAAAGGTGCTAGGCAGGGTTGGGGGGGGGGTTTGGGTTTTTTTAATTTTATTTTTGCTAGAAGGTGGTTAAGGCTTTGCTTGAAAATCCATTAACCTGGCCACTGTTGGAAGTATAAACTTATATTCATAGATTCCATAGATTATGATCATATTTTCTATGCAGCAAATACTGATGAATAGTTGCTCAAAACATTGCGGGTTGATATTAATACTATGACATGTATTCATTTTAGATAATGTCAAGGGGGATTTGTTCTCCCTGATCTAAAACTGGTTACTGGAACATATAATGCAGCACATTAGGTACTCTGCTGTTTCTGACAGTGTAATAACCACCCTCAGAACAAGTGTGTGTGTGAGAGAGAGAAATTGATCTGGTTCATGACCAGCTTAACTATGGTTGATTGGATAAACCAAAATTAGCTAGCTTCGCACAACATGTTAAGGCAAAGTCAAACCATATATTTACTTGGCATGCTATATGAACTTAGCCAATATCTCTCAGCCTACCTCAACTGATTATTTGAAATAATTATAAAAGGAAAAAGGAGTGAGAGAGACAAGCTTGCTGCCCTGAGCTTCTGGAAAACTGGCAGGTTATAAATTTAAGGATGAATAAGATCTCAAGTGGTGGCACCTAAAACCACCTAGCTGGTTTTACTATGTCAAGCTTTCTTTAGGCATTTTGTCAGAGTACAGAGCAACTTAAGTGTCAATCAAATACAGCATTTAGTACTGTACTTAAGGAAGTTTCATCTTGAGATTTAATAATTTTTGCCTCTCCCCTTCTAGAAAGTAGCCTGAATTACTTCCCTTCAGATTTATTTCTTTACTCCCCTCTTTAAAATAAACAGGTTCATATGCTGCTCTCATTACAATATACCTGGAACAATTTACATTCTTAATTCTAGTAACAAGACTGAAATAATATACAATCAGGTAGTACAGGTAGTTGTCAATTTGCAACCATTCATTTGATCATTTGAAGTTATAATGGCACTGAAAACAGTGGTTTATGATCATTTTTCACAGTTACAACTATTGCAATATCCCTGCGGTCATGTGATCAAAAAGATGCTTGTTAACTACCATGTATTTATTACTTTTGCAGTGTCCCAGCATCATGAGATCACATTTTGCGACCTTCTGACAAGCAATGTCAATGACAATGACAAGCAATCTGGGAAGCCAGATTCACTTAACCATATTGCTAAATTAACAATTGCATTGATTCACTTAACTATGCCAAGAAAAGTCATAAAATGGGGCAAAACTCACTTAACTTTATTGCTTAGCACAATTTTGAGCCCAGCTATGATTGTAAGTTGAGGAGTACCAGTATAACAAATTGCTTCCCACCCAAATAACAAAAAAATAATCCAAAAAAAAAAATCCCTTCTTACAGGAAGAAAACAGCACAGCAGATCTAAAACCTCCCTTAAAAGCAACATTTTAATATTATTTGAAAGGCCAAAGGATTTGGGGGCCAACCTAAATTTGGGAAGAATGTTGTTCCAGAGAAAATAGTGGCAGGAATGACCAGCCCTTGTGCTCCATGCAGATGATGTTCCTTGAGTACATGGAGATTTTTCTTAAAAAGTAAATGGTCTCACAAATACCCAGATCCTGAACCATTTAGGTCTTCAAAAGTAACACCTTGAATTACACCTGAAAATCTACTAGTAGTAAGAAACGATAAGCCATGGTGGTGTAGTGGTTAGAATGCAGTACTGCAGGCTACCTCTGCTGACTGCCGGCTGTCTGCAATTTGAAACTCACCAGGCTCAAGGTTGACTCAGCCTTCCATCTTTCCGAGGTTGGTAACATGAGGACCCCAGATTGTTGGGGGCAATATGCTGACTCTGTAAACCACTTAGAGAGGGCTGTAAGCACTGTGAAGCAGTTGTTGTACAAGTAATCCTCAAATTATGATCACAATTGAGCCCAAAATTTCTGTTGCTAAGTGAGATGGTTGTTATGTCAGTTTTGTCCATTTCATTATCACTACAATTCTTAAATTAGTAATAATTTAAGTGAATCTGCCTTTCTCATTGACTTTGCTTGTCAGAAGATGATATTACTCTAGGACATCATACATAGGAGTCAGTTGCCAAGCATCTCACCATGGAGATGCTGCAATGGTTATAAATGTTGAAAATGGTCACCAGTCATCTTTTCCAGTGTCGTTCAGTGACTTACAAATGAACTGTTTTAAGTCGAGAAGTACCTGTTGTGGGCAAATAGTGTCTCTAACTACTTCAGCTGCAGACATCTCTACCATATTTAGCCTTTGGGTCTTCAAGGGACATTCCAAATAGAGCACATTGCAATTGTCCAAACAAGAGGTGACCAAGTCATGAGTGATAGTGAGGATTGCTTTCTGAACTAACAAAGGCTGTAACTGATCCACAAAATTTCCTAGCCTCTGTTGCCACCATTCTTCAAACCAGGATTGATAATACATAGGGATTTCCAAATCAGTTCTACGTGGAGAAGGCCAATTCTGTCCAGAACCAAAAATCAGAAGGTTTCTGAACCTAAAATCTATCAATTTGATTGGGACAGAGATTAAACCTGTTCCTCAGCCTCGAGGAACAGGGATAGAACATTAACCACATCTATTTGCCTCAAAAATAGAATTGTTTGGAATGGAAGACAAGGGTGCCTTTGAGTCAGCCTTGACTTCTGATGACTACATAGATGAGTCTTTCTTGGCATCATTGCCTTTATTTTAAGCTGAGAGAGCATGACTGGCCAGCTAGTTTCATTCCTTAGGGCAGGACTTCAACTCATTTCCCCATGTTACTTCAAACTGGTTATCCTTAAACATGTAAAAAAATAATACGGACAAGAGTCTTGAGCGGAGTGTCCTTGGTCTTGACTTCTCCTTGTTCCCCTTCCTCTGCAACTGGAACTGATACTTCAGAAAAGAGAACCACAATAAAACAGTGCTACAATCCTTGAAGGTAATTCAGAAAGCTATTATGACTTTCACTATCTTGATCTCAGGAATGGTATTCATACAGCATGCTAAATCAAAATCAAGTCAAATTATTACACAATATTTATAAATTAACAGTCGTTGTTTTGTTCTGAAAGTGCTGAATGCTACAATCTACACTGGAAGATTGTGGCATTCATGATGTTACCTAGTTTGGGTAACATCTGCAAGAAAACAAGCAAGGTCAGAGAGCACTAAGGACCCCTCATGTCAACCCTGACCTACAAATGTTCTCCCTTATTAGTAATTTTTTTTTAAAAAAATAAGACTCTGCAACACTTAGCAAATATAATACATTTTGCTGTTTATCATAGAGCAAGTTGAACAATAAACCCATAATTCTCAGTCCCAAAGGTGTGTTTTTTTTCAAAAGGCAATTGAACTTTCATTGTTTTTCCTTGAAGACATTTCACTTCTCAGTATATATAATTGTCAGTATATAATCTACGAGCATAAGAGCTGTAAGTTAAATGCCACACAAGTAAATCTACATATTAGCAAGGTACAATACAAGCTGTCACAATCCTTAAACAAGGATAGATAACTGATCCGTAACTCTGAATATGCAGTTAGGGTCTGCAGTATGCACAGTATAATTCTGGGGAATTATATTGTGAAATAAGCTCCTTTCAAATGGTGCTTATTTATAACTAAGCATGCTTACACTGTAAATCATAATAATTAGAACAGGACCAGTATAAGGACTTCCATTCTGGATAGGAAACTCCTTAATCATATACAGGTATGCTCCTCCTTTAAATCTAACTAACTTGTGTTGTTGCTATGGTAAATTTCTATGATAGCAATCTCACTTCCATTGCAAACAGGAGCTGCTCAGTGTATATAGACCTAGTGTATATAGATCTTATGTATCTTCTGGATCATCATTTAACATCGTCTCTGCACCAGGACAGAAGAAATTTAGAGAGAACCAGTTCATTGTGATTCATAGGCTGCTGAACAAGATATCCCATTCTTACAAGACTAGTTTGTTATTTCTGGATGACACGTATCAGACTGATAAAGAATAATCAGAGTGAGTAAAAATATATACATACAATAAAAATAGTTTGCACTTTGGGATAGCAAGAAATCTCAACCTGTAATTAAAAGGATCTATTTGATATGGTGCTATGGAACTTGACTTTAACTTTTCTTGCTTATGTGGAAATTCTTTATTTTTTGAGTTATTTCTTGAAAAGGGGATCTAGAAGTGACATTTAACATCTGAAGACTCCCATCTGACAATGCTAAACAAATCCACACGTAAACCCTAAAACAGCTTTCACTGTTTTCCAAGTATCAATACCTCTCATTACTTGGTCCAGGCATATCAAACACATGGCCCATGACCCAGATACAGCCCACGCAGCCTATATTCACCCCAGCTCTGCAAGGGCAAAAACCAACCCCGATACATCATGATATGGCCCGCAATGCAATCGGGTTTGACACCCCTGACCTAGTCAAATCATCATCTTTGAGGAAAGATGTACTAACTGAAATAAATCACAATTCTGATTTACTTCCTACATCATTTCCTTAGTTTGTAGACCATCTAACCTGTAGGTTCAGTATTATGTATTGTGAAATCCCTATAGATTTTAAAATTATACACAAAAATACTAATAATACTGCGGTTAGCATGGGGAACATATCTTACTTTGATTTTGAAAAACCAATCCTATTTTGCCAAATTATGTTAGTAAATTTAGATGTGATAAAAATCATCCTATGATTGGTTTGTATATCCCTGTGATGGCGAACCTATAGCATGCATGCCACAGGTGGCACATAGAGCCATTTGTACTGGCACGCGAGCTGCATGCAAACTTACCTCACTGTGCATGCGCATGCCTCACAGCTGATTTTCGGCCGGTTTGAGGCCTTTTTTGGCCTCCCAGAGGCTTGAGGAAGGCTTCTGCAGGCTTCTCAAGCTTTGCAGGCCAAAACCTAGGCCCGTTTCGTCACTTCCTGTTTTTCCAAAAATACCGGAAGTGATAAAACGGGCCTAGTTTTTGGCTTGCAGAAGCCTGCAGAAGCCTTCCTCAAGCCTCTGGGAGGCCAAAAAAGGCCTCAAACTGGCTGAAAATGAGCTGTGAGGCGCAGTGCAGGTAAGGGGGCGGCAGAAGTGGGTGAGGATTGCATGCGCATGCGTAGGGGGCATGGGGGGGTTGCACATTGCCTTCTGGGTGCTGGCATGCGAGTGCAAGCGCATGCACAATTTTTGGCACAGGAGTCCAAAAAGGTTAGCCACCACTGGCATATCCCATTCACATATAATGGATATTCAGTTTTTCACACTGAACAAAGTAAGGATAATTTCTATTGTTATCAACATGTCACAGTAAGGAGTCATGAGTCTTCTGCAGCAAATATGACTCATGTGATCTTACAAATGTATTATCACACTCCACATACCTCTGATCCCTTGGGTCATCATTTCAGAGATATTTCCTTACCAGATTCTTTAATGCCTTCAACAATAACAGAGCTTCTAATGTTCTTGAAAAGTTCTCAAACATTCATAGAGATATTCAGAGATGTATCTACCTTGAAAATAGCCCATCTTGAAATGTATAGCATAGTCAAACATCAGGAATTGACCACAGGAAATATTTTATGACATTTGTATTTATGATAATTTTATTGTCAGAATTCTGGCAGTTACTCCAATTAAATCATGAGCCTCAAGCCACACTGCCAAAACTAAAAAAAAATTATTTGAAGATAACATTCTACGTCCGGCATTTACCTGGGCATAGCCAACTCTGAGATAATTGATACTTTATGAGTCAATTCATAAAACATTTTGTATACATGTTTTATATTTGACATTGATGTTATATAAACATTTTATAAAATTTGCCAAATTTCAACATCACAGGATATTCATGGGTCTCTGATTTTTGGATGAATTCTGTCAGTTAGCCCATTTGAAGTTCTAGTGTTCAAAAGGTTTTGCCCTTTGAGGCACCATTTTGCCCAATTAAAAGTTGTAAAAAGTTACCATACATAGATGTGATTATGAAATTAATTTAATTAATTTAAAATTTAAAACATCCAGTCACTTTGGTTAGTAAGATAGATGGCATATAATTTTTTTGAAAAAGAGTTGGGCCTGGTTAGTATTTGGTTAGGATACTAGTACTTGGCTAGAACTAGTACTATAGGCTAAACTCAAAGTAAAAATAACCTAGAAATCATTCTGTGCTAAAGCTCTTCTATTCAGTTGCCAAGAAAACTAACCAGGGGTGAGATTCACATTTTTAAAAAAACCGGTTCTGTGGGTGTGACTTAGTTGGTGGGCGTAGCTTGGTGGTCATGTGACTGGGTGGACGTGGCTTGGTGGTTATGTGACTGGCTGGGCGTGGCCAACTCAATATCACTCACATCGAGGCACTTATTTCGTCTGGTCTCTCATGACTGTGGGGATGCTGCAACCGTCGTAAGTGTGAAAAATGGTCATAAGTCACTTTTTTCAGTGCCATTGTAACTTTGAATGGTCACTCCACACAAGCAAAGTACCAGCAAAGGAGGGGGAAAAAACTCCAGAGACATTCCTGAGACAGGAAGTCTAGTCCTGCCAAGAATGAAATAAGGGTTAACGGAGAGGCAGTTTCTGTAAGCAACACCAGAATGTTTCCTTCCTGCCTTCCTTACAGGATTAGGCCAGTAATTTCTTCTAACAACCGCTTCTCCGAACTGCTTAGAATGTTATCAACCAATTCTAGTGAATAGGTGCGAACTGGTAGAATCCTACCCCTGAAACTAACGATATATTCATGAAGTGATCAGAAGTTGAGTGCAACTTGGAAATGTTATACTACACAGGGAGTACATTTACTGATAACTCAAAAGTAACAATTATGTATGATACAAACAATCACATCTACATATTATCAATATGTAATAGGAAATGTTTATCTCTGTTTAATATTTGATAAATGTTAAACTGATAAATTTTAGTTCAAATATTTCTTGATACAACTGACCTTTGTAAATTGTTTTTTCAAGTTTAGGCAGATTAAAGTCAATGTCCTGGGGAGGTGAAATATTTATTCGCTGCTTGTAAGTTACTGGTTTATCTGATGTCAGATTTGTATTAAAAATGGTAATTTTGTCAAATGTCAAATGCAATGACATTTGAGCACAAAGATAATATTGGAGGATAAGCAAATACACTATTCTGTAATATTGTGGTGAAAATTGTAGGTTTTGTAGTAATGCTGCCAAATCACATTTCATTTCTAAAGATACCAGTTCAAGGACTGGCATCTACCACATGTCTTCTTCAGTGAAAATAGTTTATTTGGCTTCTCTGGAATTTTCTTTTCTCTTGTTCTTTTGTTCTCTCTCTCTCTCTTTGGTTCTCTTCTACATTTAGCACTCCCATGTTGTAGTGTTATGTTTTACTTCCTGCATAATTGCTTTCCAGCTCCAAATATATTTTATGTTAGTTTTTAATGGTATTAGTGCTATGCTCCACAGCATCTGTCCATCCATCCTTTCTTCTGCTATCCCTTATTGATTACATTTTGAAAAACAAACATATAACAATGAGCAGTATAAGCATTAAAACTCAACAATAAGCAATAATTGAGCAAAAACTCAACAATAAGCAAGCTTCTTCATCCTTCTAATAATAGTACCTCAGTGTAGGTGAGCAGTTGTCTGCCACAACATGCATAAGCATAATCTATGTGTATTGGATTATGTTTCCTTTCCTCCCTTATCTGTGGGAATACTGGAAATTAAAGACCAACATATCTGGAAGATACCGAGTTGAGGGAATCAACTAAGGGTAATAATATTAATGTCAATATATATTTTAATCCCTGTAAAGTCAGAAATATGAAATGCAGTTCTTATAACTGTGATAAAATTATATTTCTATCAGTTTTGATATTTCATTGGAACTCTGCTGTTTTCTGATCTATATTAAACAAGGTTACCCTATTCTGAAAAAAAACCAAACCCGTTCCATCTATATGAAATCATTCTCCTGGTCCCATCGTGCTTGAAGACAAGGAACAAGGTGAGCTTTAAAGAGCATAAAACTGGAATTTTACAACTTGAACAAATGGATTTCTTCCCACGTGCCACCTGTCTATGCCAGGAAGGAGATGTATCGCAAAGCAGTCTGTTTAAAGGTTTACAGAAGGCCTAATCTACTTAATATAACAGCTGTGTGAGCAAAGGCATGTTAAACAACAATTAAATCCTAAGTAATTTGGTTTTTCTTCCTTCTAATATAAATCAATCTGTGGAAAGGGAAAAATACTCTTCTAATCAAGCTAATAAAAGCTTGATATAGTATATAGTATTTATACTATACAGCTTAGCCATAATTTGCTTGACTAGAATTTTATGGATAAATATTTTCTTGGTTCACACCACGCACCTAATTATAAGTTATGAGTTATGTACCATGCTGGGATAAAGTATATTTATGAATTTTGCATCATACTCAATTAGGTTTAACTGTGTTTTTGAATAAAATATAATTGGCTGGGTTTCCTCCACACACAAAACCAAAATAAAATAAACTACAGTAAAGCTTAGTGTACTTATGAAGTCAAGCACACTAGGCCATAATATGGTTTATGTGATGTAAGCCAGTGTGGCTTAACTCAGGAAACCAAATCCATCCATTTTTTTTTAAATCCAGCAAAAAACAAAACAGTACAGGTAGTGCTCGATTTACAAGTTTATTTAGTGAACATTCAAAGTTACAGTATCAGTTTTTCACACAACCTTAGCAGCATCCCAATGGTCACATGATCAAAATCCAGATGCTTGGTTCATAGGTATGGTTGCTGTGTCCTGGGGTCATGTGACTAGCTTTTGCAAACTTCTGACAAGCAAAGTCAATGGGGAAACCAGATCCACTTAACATGGTACTAACTTAACAAATGCAGTGATTCACTTAATAACTGTGACAAGAAAAGGCGTAAAATGGGGCAAACTCACTTAATCAATGTTTCACTTAGCACCATAAATTTTGGCCTCAATTATGGTCGTAACTCGAGCATTATCTGTATAGGTCACAAGCAAGGAAGAATTTCCATTCGCTCCACATAACCCAGGTGAGGCGTTTATTGTGTCTAACTTAATACTGGAAATGAGAGATCAAACGACACGCCACGTGAGGTCGATAGCGAGCCATAGCTATTTCGCAAGCGCCTGAAAGCAAGGTCAGCAAAATTAAACGATAACTGCGCGTTGAGACCATTGTCCTCTCCGAGCTGCCGTAGCTGAGTTTTAAGCCCATTGCCTCTCGGTCGGATTCGGGCAGCCGGAATTGTTCGTGCGGATTGAGCCCTTTTCTAAGAGCATGGCGGCGGCGGCGGAGGTAGAAGCAGCAGCAGCAGCAGCTTCCACCCACCACGGCGGCGCCGAGAGAAGGCGCCATCAGTGTGGCGGGAGCGGGGACGCGTATCGGGAGCGGCTGGACGACGACGGAGTTCGGACCCTCACTTCGGCGGAGCAGGTAGGACTGGACACCGCCCCCGCTTCTCTTGCAGTTAGACTACAACTCCCAGGGTGCATTGTGCGCGGCTTCAGGCTTTAGCGGGCTAGATGAGCATATCTAGAACTATCCGGGCTGCGGGGCGCGTCATTCGGTTTACCCTCCGTTAAGCGTGCGAGTTCATTGCATGGGGAAGTTCATGCCAGGTGCGGTTCCCAAGCGTTCATCCAATGTTTTCTTTGATTGTGCTTGCCTGGTGAGGAACTGGACCGTACCTGACACTTGAAATGTAGTGGGCTGATTTATGGTTCATCGTGTTGCAAATTTACCTATAGTGTTATGGTCCAGTGGGTACTGAAAACCCAGTTAATTCAGTAAACCAATTAATGTGTTGTGTGAACACATCTCCCTATATTTGAATTCCTTGTCTTCTTCCCTAGAAAATCACTTTATAAAACCGGAGAACTGTTGTTGAGAAACTGCAGGAAACATTTTGGTGGAAATAAATGGTTAATGCTGAATGTTGTAAATTCACACATATACACACACACACACTGTTGTCTGTATCTTCCGATGTCCTTAAAATTTGCTGTGGTTTTTAGATAACTATTTTGATTTGTTACAATAGAAGCATCAAATAATACATTGTTTATGCTTTCAGCTTATGTGGATGTACCATTTCATAAGGTACAGAATGCATTCATTTCCTTTGAG
Organism: Notechis scutatus; assembly: GCF_049901735.1. NCBI lineage: Eukaryota > Metazoa > Chordata > Lepidosauria > Squamata > Elapidae > Notechis > Notechis scutatus. The sequence continues at coordinate 227,132,171 of NC_142009.1, forward strand.
ATAAAAATGTCCACTCACATAGAGCAGTACAGATAGTCCTTTACTTACAACAGTTCACTTGACCGTTTCAAGTTACAATAGCATTGAAAAAAGACATGACCATTTTTCACACTTATTACAGCATTCCCATGGTCACCTGATTTACATTGGATGTTTGACAGCTGTATCATATTTATGACACTTGGATTGTCCTGGGGTCATGTGATCACCTTTTGCAACCTTCTGATGAACAAAATCAATGAGGAAACCGGGTTCACTTAGCAACCTAAGTGAATTACCAACCTGCAGTGATCCACTTAACAAATTTGGCAAGAAAAGTTGTAAAATGGGGCAAAATTCACTTAACAAATTTCTCACTTAGCAACATAAATGTTGGGCTCAATTGGGTTGTAAGTCGAGGACTACCTCTTATAGAGGCAGATAGAAATAGTCACAATAAGGAGAGCAGAATGAAATGTGGAAAGTACAGATAGTGGTCATTCAGAAGCATTAGATAAAGATTTTGTATTTCATTCAAGTCCCTCCTTTAGTGACCTCTTCTCCATTTCTGCAATTATGCCACAGATTCTTTTATATGAAAACGTTGCAAAAAAAAAGTACTTATTTAGAACTTTTTAAATCTAAAGGAAGGTTTGCAAAATCCCTGGAGTCTAAATACTTCTCTAAGTTTCACAAACTCTCTGTATTCATAAGGTAGCTAGGAACTTTTGTGGGACATTCAGGGAAGATAAGAGTTTAGAAATATGGCTTAAGCTGATAAGATTGTAGGGGTGACATTGACTGTAGTAGCTAATACAAAGGCATTCCTTTTACTTAGTGTATGTGTTGAAATACACCTTAGAGTTTTAAGTTGGTGTGAATGGATTGGAAAAGTAGTAATTGATTAAAAGGAAATAGATTCATAGTGTGGAAGTTCTACTTACTTACTGCACCTGACAATCAGGTCACTGAGAGGAAGATAATAGCATACATTCAGTCAGTTATAAGCTATAATTATTCTAGGTTTTGAAATTGTGAGAACTCAAGCATATGTTTTATGTAAGTTTGCTTAAGTAATGGGCAAAATGTAAATTTTAATGGGCAAAATTATCTGCACCTGTAATTCTTTTTCAGGAGTGGAAGATACTAAGAGTTACATCATGTTAAAAGCTATTACCATATTAGGATTATCCGTTGCTTGCTTTTTCTTAAAGATAACTGCTTCATAGCAGTTACATCAATAAATCAGTACAAAAAGAATCCTCTCTGTGTTTTAAGCAGAGAAGATTTATTGTGTTGTACACTGTACTTTTATAGCCAAATTATATATTTTGTAGTCCACAAAAGCTTTTATAACACAATAAGTCTATTGATCTTCCTACATTCTTTGTGCACTTGTTATAACAGATCAACATAGCTGTCATTCTGGATTAGTCAGTTCCAGAAAATAAAGCATCTTAAACAGTATCTTGTGAAAACTTACAAATGAACCACTTTATTATCACAAGTTTTAATAGGTCACAGACCATCTCATTAGATATATGAAATATAATCCTGGGAAAGAAATATTTTGCATAAAGATACACTTAATTTTGCTGTCATGCATACATGCTATATGCATTGTTTCAAAAAGTATTGTAACTGAGAAATTTAGCATGACTGGGCAAAAGATTCTAGTTTATTTTCAACTATATTAATGTCCTTTTTTTGTAAAGTATATCTTATTCCATGTTCAGAGTACCTTTCGGGTAATACAATCTAATTTGGTGGTGATACTATAATAGTTTGTTCCTTAAGACTTTTTAAGCTTAACAATGAAGGGAGCTTGAAGTTAGACGTAGAGCACTTATGCTTGGCATATACAATCTCTCATTCATTTGTGGAATTAAGCAGGGGCAGGAAAAGCCTATAACATCTGGACTGGGCTGCTCTTTGGTGCTGATTAGTAAGCTTAGCTTTCACCATCCTAACACCACCAAATTCTTTGGGACTGCAAATCAGGGAAATGCAATTAGTGCACACCTAAGAAGCACCAGGGTGAGAGCAAAGGTACACAGTATAGTTTAATTTGAGGTAAACGGGCTCATGCTTTTTAAGACTATGTTAAAAACCTCAGTTGGTAGTCCTAGTATTATTTTGTATTAATCCCAAAGGAAACAGAACTCCATGATTTTAAGATGACTCTCCCCATGAAAAAGAAAAGATTAGGGAGCAAAAATTGTCTGGTTACTGTATTTTCTGCAATTTTACATTTATTCTGCCATTTAAAAGATGCATAATCTCAATCCTATAATCTGCATTCATAGAAAAACTTGAAACAGCCAAACATCTTTCTTAAATCGTTGAAGAGAAGCATGTTTAAGTCAGCTGTCAAAACAATTCTGTATTATCCAATGTGTTAGGATTCCATGGCCTACAGTTAAGTTTAGTTGCTCTTGTTTTCCTTCTCTATACTGTAAGCCAGAATGACAATTAGATTTGAGATTTGTTGCTAGAAACCTAAAATATCTCTGATGTACAATAACTGTCATCATTCCAGGAGATCTTTCCATGAAAGAAGAGAATATTTTTTTAAAAAATTAGACAAGAAAATACTACAAGGTAACCTGCAAAAAAAATGTGAACAGAATGTTTCTTTAATTGGACACAAGGACCAGTTGTAGAATGCAATTTGAGCTTTCCCAGAAGATATATATTGCTTGAACAGAAAACACACACACACAAATATCTTTGTTGTTTTGGCTTTTGCCTAACCTGTGTTTGGAAAAACAAGGCTGGCTATTACTTTAAGCAATGAAAATTGGGATATACATATCCCTTTATGGCTTTTGAATCCCCTAATTGTGAAGCCTTTCATTATCTAAACCAGGCTTGTCCAGCCCGTGGGCCGCATGCGGCCCAGGTGCCTCGTAATGCGGCCCAGTGCCCACCCCAACCTTCTGGCAAGAGCCAGCGAGGAGGAGGAGGAGGAGGAGAGGCAGGCGCGAGGCGGGGGTGAGGCGAGCGCCACGCCAAGCAGCAACAGAAAAGGCGGGCGCCGCCTTTGCTGCTTCTGCCGCCGCCGCCGCCGCCACCTCTGTCCCCGCTGCTGCTGCCGCCACTGCTGCTTCTGCCCCGCTGCCGCCGCCACCGCTTCTGCCCCGCCGCCGCCGCTGCTGCTGCTGCACTGAGCCTCCCGGTCCTCGCCTTCCAGTCCTGCCGCATCCAGCCGGGCCATTTGCAGGAGGAGAGGTAGGCGTGAGGCGGGCGAGCTTTCTTCCCCTCCTCCCCCCACCCCGCAAAATTTGGCCGGAAAATTAATAAAAATAAATAATTTTAATAAATAATAAACATAATTTATAATTTATTATATAATTTTATAATATAATTATTTTATAATAATTTATTATATGTGCGGCCCAAACCAAATTTTCATCTTCTAATGTGGCCCAGGGAAGGTGAAAGGTTGGACACCCTGATCTAAACCATCCAAGTTTTGAATGTTTTCTCTCCTGTCCATTTACCATTTCTATATCAGGTCAGTCAGTGCAGTAAGGAACAACTTGAGGAATAGGAGGAAGAGCTGCAATCAAGACAATGGTTAGATAAAAGGAATCTGTGTCCAGGGCAGAAATGTAATTTGAGAAAGTGTCTCAAACATGTTCCTCCCAAATTCTTACAAAGATAAGAGGGTGGGGTGGAGGAACGGGATGCATTCAGACTTGCAAGGTTCTGTTACTATCATCTTATAGTAAAAGTAGTAATAGCAATTGTGTCTTTGGTTTGTAAGTTTGGTTTACTTTGGAGGACTGACATCAAATTTCCACTGCTCTATTTTTCTACCTCTTGTTATGCATCTCAGAGAGCTTAGGGCCCAACATTGTTTTTAATAGAAGCTTCATATATGTGTTTTTTTTAACCATTTACTAAGAACTAGAATTACAGAATTTTAGAAGAATTCTGGAGCCTTGTAATAGAATATAAATAACTTGTCTCCTTGATTGCTCATTTCATTTCCTCTTCTAGGCTCTAGATTTGAATTTTGGTGATCACCTACCACAAAGTACTTTTTACCGGCATAACAGCCAGCATCTGATTCATGTCTGGTATTGTAATGTGTGCTATAGCTAGTTTGGTCTAGTGGTTAAGGCATTAAGTTAGAAAGCAAGAGACCCTGAGTTCAAGCCCTGTCTTAGCCATGAAAGACAGCTTGGGCCAGTCACTCTGTCTCAGCCCAACCCAGAGGTGGGCTGCTACCAGTTCACCCTGGTTTAGGTGAACTGGTTGTTAATTTTATGGCCAGTTTGGTGAACCGGCAAATCCTACTCCTGGCTAGCCCTGCCCACTCCTCCCCTCCCAGGAGTCCCCACATGGCCCGTTTTGGATCCCAGATAAGTGCAGGGCCTGCGCAGAGGCTCGGGGAGGGCAAAAAATAGGCCTTTCGGAAGGCCGGAAACAGCTCGTTTCCAGCCTCCGGAGCCCAGGGAGGCCATTTTTGCCGTCCCCAGGCTCAAGGAAAGCCTCCAGAGCCTGGGGAGGGCGAAACCACACACCCTCTGCCGTAGTGCAGGAGGCTGACTAGGCCACTCCCACCCAGCAACCGGGCAGAGAACCCATTGCTAAATTTTTTGAAGCCCACCCCTGGCCCACCAACTCACAGGGTTACTGAAGGGAAAATAAGAAGAGGACGGTATGTTGATATGTTTGTTACCTTGAATTACTTACAAAAATAATAATGATGGGATACAAATAAAAATATATATTAACTACCATGTTGGTGGGATGCCAGCAAACTAAGCAACAGCCTTGTTCAGTAGAGGCAAGAAAAACTTTGACAAATTGCTCTGGAGCCACTAATTTGCCAATGGAAGTACTTCTTTGTAAGTTTGCTCTGTTGAACAAACAATAATATAATAGAAAATTGAAATTCTCTGCCCCTTTTTAAAGGAACAATAGATCTTTATTAGTTTGAGACATTTGTTGAGAGCATTCTTCAGTTAATGTTTCTTGCTGCTACCCATGTTACTATTAATATTTTAAATATCTTCTGCCATTATATTCAAGTAAAATATATGCTATGTGTCACATTTTAGTGTTCGTTAAGAACTTATTGCTAGCATTTTTCTGCTATTGTGTTCCACTATGGAAATGAGACATCATAGGGTTTCTCAAATAGTTTGATCCTAGAAGTATTAATTAAGATTATGGAAAGCCATGTTGATACCAGTGCAGTCTTTCAGCATGGAAAATGTCTTCTGCACCAGTAGAGAAGTGTTTGCGGTACAAAAGACTCTACCTGGGTGCATTCACAATCATTAAAACACTTCTGACATGTTATGCTATGACATCATTGTATTGCAATGTGATGACTGACCTCTTCACATAACAATTATTGTGCTAATTTTAATGCTTTCTTTTTCCATGTTTTCTGTGACTCTTCTTTGTCCCCTTGGCTTGATGCAGACAAAAGTGGAGGATATTGTTCAAGAAGTTTTTGATGTTTACAAGAGAAACCATCACGACACCCAGTAAGTTATTGTATTCATGTTCCTTTTCTTCTGTATAGTTAAAAAAAGCATACACTTTTTATGTTAAGGACTTTGGATCTTGAATTGTGCTGGCTTATCTGTTTTGAGGAATGTGTTCCTTTTATAGCAGTTTCCTACACTTATTTTCACACCTGCAGATTATCTCTCAACCCTACAAAGGCCCTTGTGAAGGAAGATGCAACTGGGGGCAATCATGGGGGCAGATGGGAAAGGTTTATGTATCTAAATATTCAAGCATGTATAAGTGTATGCAGCTTTAATGCCCACTTGTGGAATATTTTATAGTGTTCCATTCATTAAATCTTAGAGAAACATCATGAAGTCACCCTTGTTGTTTTTGTGTTGGATGACAGTCTACTGTTCTGAATGGGAGCTTTTCTTCCAGTGCAAACAACAGAGGAGAGGGGAGGAAACTCCACCCCAGAGCCTTCTCATCCTCATCTCTACCTCTTCTCCACTTCTTGTTGTTATTCTTTTTAAAACTTTACGTAGTTAGGAATTGTGGCTTAGCCAAAAAAAAGCCCTCCCCCAAGAAACAGGCAGAATAAAAAATACTTATAAAACCAATCATTTCACTGAGTTTTTTTGTTATCTTGGGTTTATGCATGTATGTATTTTTCTTGGTTTTATATTATTATTTGAAATCTGTAGGAATCTGATTCCTAGAACATCCTTGCCTGATCCACAATATTTCTTTGATTCACCCTTTAGTGACCTGCCTATTAAATTCAATCTTTCAATCACATATGCTCACCTTGGCTGATTCTTCCATTTTAATGTTTTTTTCCCAAATGTTTCTTGATTTCAGAGAACACACTTTTTAGTGAATTTGTTTTAAAATCTTTTATACTGGGTAATTATTTTGGATGTTTTATAATAAGCAATAGCAAAACCACTGTTAATCATTAATGTTGCAATAAAATTGCAAGAAGTGTAAATTATTTTGTTATTCAGGTTTATCCAACGGAAATTAGCTGACAGTTTGACACAAATTATTGATGCACCACATTGCACTATTAATTTATGGCAGGATTCTCAAACTTTACAATGACAAGACTCCTTAGATTGCTCTCCCTTCATAAAAGAAATGAATGACTTTATTAGGGGTTGGGTTGGGCAAGTAATAAATCTACCACCTATTTTCTCTACAACCTTACTTTGTGGGCACTACAGGTAGATTAATCTTGTTTATCTTTTCTTTACTATCCAATAAAATCTTTTTCAAAGTTAAATATATAAACTCATGAACGAAAGTACTGAAGTCACCAAAACTCTGCTTGTAATTGTATACTGGTCCTCATAACCTGAAATGGTTGCATACTTCTAGTCTGAGCATTCATTTGGATCCTGACCAGAATGTCCATTATATGGACCTTGGTTTGATCTAACATAGCATTAAGTGTATTGTGACTGCATTTGCAACTGATGACAAACCATATAGCTAACAAATGACTGAACAGCTTAGATCCCTTGGCTTCTTCCTCAAGAGAGTACAGTTAACAAACATACAGTCAACTGCCACAGCTTGCATAGTGTAATGCATGAGCCTCAGGCTAGACTTATTCCAGTAAGAATAAGATCAGATTCCTGATTTAAATCCAAACTCATTTTGCTTGTTTGTAGAAAGATAAAGCTGCTTGTATATTGATAAGCCAGAATTCATTTTGTGTGAAGTGGTCTGATAGTTGCTCAAGGAATATATCCATAAATACAAACATATCACATTCCATATATACACTGCATTTATGGAAAATATAGGTTATTCTTTGTCCCTTTAATTAACTGAATGAAAAGCAAGTCTGTTCATCACTCAGATGGTACTCTATAACTTTGCTAAACTGTATATCTTTTGGTCAATCCATCAGGTATGTTTTGCAACAAGAGAAACATTTCCATTACTTGAAGAGAGGACTGAGGCAATTGACAGATGCCTATGAGGTAATTTTTTGCAATTTGAACCAAATGTATACTTTTTTCCTTATTATGTTTGCATTTTTTTAAACAAATTTTATTCAGTTTTTCACATTAAAAACAAAAATCTCTTTTTAGTGGACAACATATTTCTGGGTCATCACCTTTACATACAAATATGACAGCAATTATACATTCATATATGCATACTTAATTGTATTATTACCTTTTCCATTCCAAATTTTTAGTAAGGAGAGAAACAAACACATTAATTCTAGCCTCTTTCATTAATCTCAATCGAAACATCTTTTTGTTTCATTTCAACTATTTCAACTATAATCCTTTAATATTTATTTTAAAAATAAAGATAAACAATATGTTTGCATAATAATAATAATAATAATAATAGGTTACCAATGTCTCCTTGCTTTTAATAGTCTATATTAACTTATTAATTTAGTTGGTTCTTTAGTCATATTTCCTTTCCATTACACATTCTTTTTATAAATTCTAGATTAATATAAATTTTAACACTAAAGAAAAAAAAAAACAAGTATAGGTTTCCCCCCTTTTACTGCTTTGAGTGTGACACCTCAATGATTAAAATATACCTTTATTCCCTCATCCTGATTCCCAATAAACCATTATTTTTAGGAAGTTACAATAATAATCATTACATCTTTTCATTTGGATTCTACAGCATATTTTCCCCCCTTAATTTTTAATAAAAGTTATCAGTATCTATATTACCCTATTTTCTAAATATTTTTAATTGCAGAAATATTCTTATTACCCCTTGTCACCCTGCAGAATCCCCTTTTTAATTCATCAACCATTATCTCTGAAAAAACAATTTCTTTTCAACGTTTTACTATTTCTGTATTTCTTTATTTCATGCACCTGTTTCTTACTGCTTCTCCTCCCCCTCTTTTCCCCATATCTTTTCTCATTCCAGTTTATATCCCTCTCTTTCTTAATATCTTCCTTTCCCCTTTTCTGCTGAGTCTTTCTGCCTTTCCCGACTTCATAGGTATTCCCCCTTTTGATAAATCTCAACTTTTTAACCTTCCTTCTTTCCCCACTTCTTTGTAGTATTCTTTGTGTTAATTGTCTATTTAAAATGTCTTCTCCTTGAGTCAACTCCTCCTCCTCTAAAGCTCTTTCTTCTTGTTCTTCAATCGCCATTTCCATTTTTTCTAACATAGAGCAAAGTGATTCGCCTCTTTCCTGTAGTAATTCTCTCATATTTTTAAGTTCCATTTTTGATTCCCGAAGAGATATCATCATTACACATTCTTGTATTTTATGATCGTTAAAGTCCACAAAAAAAACCACTTTTACTTTCCTTCTTTCTTCTTTCAATTTTCTAAAGTTCTCAATTATTCCAGCTCAGGGTCTATACCAAAAACATCAATCAATCCCACAGTCAGTCTTTCCTTGCTTTTTTCTTTTTTCTGGTTCTGCTTTCACTTTCTAAGATTCTTTGTTTCAATATTTCTTTTGTGTTATATTCACACAAGTTCATTCAGAAACAGGATGCTTTCCTTTTTGTTTGAGCTCAAGTTTTTGTCAAAAAGTGGCACTCTCCATTATACAAAGTCTTCACCTTTTCCCCCTATTTTTTTGTTTAGGGTTTTTCGAACCTCAATATTCCAGCACAGTCCAGTCTCCAATTTGTAAACTTTATTATTATTATTTTTTGACAATCTTAAGTCCAGCTTTATTTTATGCCTGTTTATTGCCAAAATATTTTAGTCCAATTTAGTTAAATCTTTAGTTCTGGCTTCTTCCTTTCCCGGTTCAAAGCCCCACTTAGCTGTCAAAAATATTTTCTTATTTTTTTTCCTGTGCCTTTGTAATTTCGCTGCTCACTTTTCTTTTCTTAAAAATTCCATGTTACCTTAATCGTGGGGTACTTTTGTTTAGTTGTATTGCCCAGTTGTCCCAGTTCAGATGTTATCCACCTCTTTCTTCCCTCCTGCACAAAGCTTAATCCAGCTGAGTCCTCCTCTTTGGGGTGGCCATTTTAAACTACCGCTGCATTTGTCTTCGGGGGGGGGGGGAAGACCAAGCCCAGGAGGGGAGATGCGGCTCCCCTCAACCTGGCTTGCGGCTTCCCCTTACTCCGCCGCCCCTCCAAGGCAGCTTCAGCCCCTAATAGTAATGATCGGGGCTCTCCAACAAAAGAGCACGGACCATAACCGCAGAGAGTCATGATCTACGGTCCGTCAGCGAGGAGGCTCCGCCTTCTTCCCGATTATATTTGCAGTTTGTTGGTTTCTAATCATAGATTTGTCCATGGGCTATAATGTCCTTGGTGTTTCATACTCTCTTCTTTTGCTTCTGCTTTTACTATTTCTCAGACACCTGAATATTAGGTGGGCTAGAAGGAGACAAATTGAGTTCTATTGGCTGGCTTTGTTAGGCTCTGTTAGCTCTTTCAGCTGGAGGACCAACCCTCTCTAGAATTCCAAGCTGTTGCTCCCAGAAAGAACATAAGAGAGGGGAATTCTGTGAATTGCAGTCTCAGCACATCTGTAGAGGGCCAGCCTGGGGGAGAAACTCCATGGATTAGTTACTTATATGGTTTTTGCTTTGTCCGGATAGTAATAAATAAAAAGAGAGGTTACTACTGAACAAATCATAACAATTTTTTGGCACTGTCGGAATACTCCCAAGTTCAAGTTCCTTTGCTCTTAGATGGGCTGTTTGCTTTTCAATACTTTTGTTCTGATAAAGCAATCTCCTGCACAAAATGCTCCCTCATTTGAGGCAAATATAGTACTGCTTGTTGTGTGAAATTTGAACAGGTGTAGTTCTCTTTTTTTTTGTAGTGTCTGGATGCCAGCCGCCCATGGCTGTGCTATTGGATCCTGCACAGCCTGGAGCTCTTGGGGGAACCAATACCAGATTCAGTAGCATCAGAGTAAGTTTGTTTTTATCAGATGTACTCTTTCTTTAGCATTATGGGGATTTACTCAGAAATTGCACAGTGTACAATATGTGATAATAGGAACAGAGGATAACTCTTCCTATTTTGAAGATTGATTTCCTTAAAAGTTTCCAGTCCTCATTGAAGATTTAAAAAAATACTGCAGTTAACCTCTACTGTAGAAATCAAGAAAAGTTTAATCAGGCTTTGGATTCTATGCATCTTTAATTCTCTTTTTCCAATAAGCTACTCAATAAAGTTACCTAAATTAAAATTAAAATTAGAGCGAGCCTGGTGGCACCTTTTCTGATTAACTCATTTTATTAAAAGGCACAAGCTTTCATGAGCTGGAGTTCAGTTCATTAGATGAAAAGAGTGGCTATACTGATGTAGCATTTAAATTGGAATGAGGTTTGGGGTGGAAAAGACAAATGATTATGCAGAAGCAGGATACACGTGAGACAGATTACTACCTTATCAGTAAATAATTGTATTAAAGTTAAAACTCAGAGTTCACATAGTGAGAAATGGTAAGTATAATATGAAGTGGAGCTCTGTTCCACTACTTTTAACATTTCTGCAGCAAAAAATGACTGTAGACATTGATATTCTGAAATCTTCATCAGCTATGCAGAGCACTTGACTTTCTGAGTTAACATCCCATTGCCCATGCATCATGTGTCCAGATTGTTTTAAAACTACAACAGTGCATTGTCTCATTCATTTTGCTCCAACAACATCTTAATAACTTGTTCTTGAGTAGAAGATTTTAGTACTTTTTGTGATGGGCTTAGATAATGGTGGTGGCAAGAGCTCTGTTATGTAGAGGAAAGATTCTGGGGAGAGAAGATTTGCAAGGTATGGGGAGAGACACAACAGGTACTACTTTTCCCTACAAGGACTTGTTCTTTGGAGGCACGGACTCATTTCTGATAGTCTTATAATTTCTCCCGTTTTAAAAACATTGCATTCCCACAGGCTTCACAACAAATTTAGCAAAATACAGTGCAATATTATATATTGTATTATCATATTGTAGATTAAAGCTGATAAGAGATTCCCTGCCTGGGATCCAAACAAGGAGGCAAGATTTTCACATTTGACTGGCGGATTGTTCAGTCCACTTCATACAGATGGCAGGGCTTTCTTCTCTCCCATAGCCCAGGGGTCCCCAACCTCCGGGCCATGGCCCGTTTGGAACCGGGCCATGCAAATGGCAGGCGAATGTGTATGTGTGTGCAGCTCCACTTGTGTGAGCAGCAGGCGCTCGTGCACACAGCTCCATTTGTGTGTGCAGTGGGCACTCGTGCTCACCACTGGTGTAAATGGAGTTGCGTGCATTCATGCACTCCCTTTCACTCACACAGAACCATCCAATCTCCTCCCCCCCCTGCCAGTCCACTAAGCCAGGAAGGTTGGGAACCGCTGTCCTTCCCAAAATCTGCCCCGGAGGGGTCCATCAATCAATCATTTGGGACAGATTTTGAGGGCCCTGGAGCTGCAGAGGGGTGGGGGACATTTACCTTCCTTCATTGCTACTCACATGTTCAGTCCCATCACCAATGGAATCCTTTGGCAGTACTGTATCCTGTACCCAAAACCCCAACACACAAGAAAACTGATAAGAACCATGAATTTAAAGGGTAAGGATGCTCTTGAGCTGATTTGGATTCCTGGAAACGAATCATGTGGTTTCCTTGGCAGAGTTATGGAAGTGGTTTTCCACTGCCTTCTCTTGGATGCATTCTTCAGTTTCTCAATCTTTCAGTAGCCCTGAAATCCTTTGGAAGTGTTGCCCCCCCCCCAAAAAAAAAAAAAAAAAAAACCAGGTACAATTCAAGGTTAACTTGCTTAGCTTCCTCGATCATCCATGTTTGATCAGCTACTAAAGCCTATCAAGGCTGTGACTACATTTGGACAATAATTAAGCTGGTTTTGTATGATGTAGATGAGTCACCTTGAGCTTTAGCCATATGCCTCATCTCCTTTTTTAAAAAAATAACTGCAACTTGTGTGGTCTGAATCCTAAAGTGTGGATCATTTTAATTTCATGAACTCTGCTGAGAAATTGGTCTATTTTGACAAACTATAATTAAGGCAGTTTAATTGATAGGATTATTACATGTTGAAACCTGATTAGATCAGAGCAAGTGATAAGGTTACTCTGAATAATTAAGGGAGAGCGTTCAGAAATCATATCTGACCAGAACCAAACCATAGTGGAAATCATGCAGTTAGCTAAGTAATTTTAATGAGAGATAATCTTTGAGCAGATATTTTGGTTCTTCAACCACTATACATTTCTCCTGTAGGAACACAAAATGGTTATTCTGCACTCCTTTCCCCTGCTTTCCTCTTTCTGCAGATCTTTCCCCTCCCCTTTATAGTTTGAAGAGAAACCAAAACGTTCCCTCCTGATGCACTTGGGCATCTTATCCTGCCTTATATTTTCAGGAGCAACCATAAAGCAACCATAAGCTTCATTGCCCAAGTGGTGTCTCACTTGTGTTTTTTCGGATTTGATACAATCAATTGAAGATATGAATTCTGTGTCAGTGGAATATAGTGGCATGGGAATGATGTTAAAATTTGCACTAGAATAAAAGTTCTGGATTCCTCCCCCCCCCCCAATTACCTTATGATGGTGATACATGACAAGAGGGAGACATTTGAAAAAGTCTTGAATAATAGCTGTTTTCAGAAATGGACAGAGTTTTAGCAAAACTGAACTCTTGAGGAAATGTAGCATTTGCTGCTTGTTACAGACTAGTTTTGCCTTTGCCTTTCCTTGGTGTGTAGTGTATGCCAATTCCTGAGCCACTGTCAGAGCCCAAACGGAGGTTTTGGAGGAGGACCAGGCCAACACCCACATCTTGCTCCAACATATGCCGCTGTGAACGCTCTCTGTATTATTGGCACCGAAGAAGCATACAATGTTATCAACAGGTAAAATCATAGCTCAGAAGGGGATCCAAGGAATTGTTAGTTCAATTTGTGACACAAGATGTCTAGAACATCCCTACTATTCCCCCAGGCTTCCATATTTTGCTTCATGCAGAGGAAATGACAACTGAAAAGCAAGCAAGAAACTATTTTCTCTTACAGCCTTTGCCAACAGATGCTCTTTGGCAACTAGGGCCCATTTTGTTGCTTTCATTCCTTCCCGCCTTTTTTTTGGTATTAGACCAGTGGTAGCCAAATTGGCTCTTGAGACTTATAGTTTATGATGAACAGTGGGAAACAAACAGAAAGCAGTGCCTCTCCACATTGTTTAGAATTATGTTTGTGTAGTCCCTACTACAGGCAGATGCAGCACATTCAATAGCCTCACCTGCTATCTAACTCTATCATTCTGTTGCTTAATCTAAATAAGTTGAGATTCAGAAATGTTACCATTTTTCTCCAATTGCCAAAGAAAAGTGAATTTGCTACGTTCACTTTTCTTTTAAAAAACCAGCAGAACCCCCAGATTTATGTGGTGCCATCATATGGCTGATCCATCACTGGATTCTTCCACTGTGTTTGTACAATCTCCCACAATGGGGTTTGGAGAAGTATTGATCTATTGATAAGAGTATTTATTTACATGCACATTAAACAAACCAGTCAAGAAACACGTTCATATTAGGAACAATTGATCTTCAAGGTATAAGTGTGAAAAGATAACATGGCACTGCTCAAAAAGGTATAAAATGATGCTCTTTAACACAAATTGGAGAAAGGAAGAGAAATACAGATAGTCCTCGACTTATGACCACAATTGGGGCCAAAATTTCCATGACTAAGCAAGACCATTGTTAAGTGAGTTTTGCCCCATTTTAAGGCCTTTATTGCCACAGTTGTTAAGTGAATCACTGCAGTTGTTAAGTTAGTAACACAGTTGCTAAGTGAATCTGGTTTTCCCATTAACTTTACTGATCAGAAGATCCCAAAAAGTGATCCCATGACCCCAGAATACTTCAACCGTCATAAATACATGTCAGTTGCCAAGTGTCAAATTTTGATCAGATGACCATGGGGATGTTGTAATGGTCATGAGCATAAAAAATGGTCATAAGTTATTTTTTTATGTGCTGTTGTAATTTCAATCAGTACATGAGTGGTTGTAAGTTGAGATCTACCTGTAACCCTTGCTAATATCACAGTTGGGCCATAAAATAAATTAGCCTGGGAGTTGTAAGGTGAGAAAATATGTATGGAGCTAAATATGTAACCAGGGTTCTGAGATCATCCTCCAGGAATTCTGCAGGGGTTGGGTACAGCATCTCCCTTATTGCACCGGCCAGTTGCTTTGAATTCCAGGAGTAGGAATCGATTGTGTGGCTTGATTTGGCCTCATGGTGTTTCATATGACGTCTGACCTGATTCAGGACTCAGAATTGGTCTTCGTTGATATGTGATATAACAAAGAGTATATGCAAAGATATAGTATTACAGCACATGGGGTGGCGGTGGTAAGAAGGCAGCTGCTGTGAAGAATCCAGGTGTTTTTGTGGAAATGCCTTAGGCAGCGATGATGAGGGCCCAAGGTTCTGCAGGAAAGCACATTGTGGGGTGGTTGCCATCAACAAAGTGAAAAAGAGTTGGTGTGTAGAAATTCTGAACCATTCTTGCTACTTTGATGTTCTTCATCTTACCAATTCTTCATTTTCAGAGAGAAGCTTCTGGAATACCTGTATTCCCTGAAGCAGCCTGATGGCTCCTTCATCATGCACATAGGGGGAGAAGTTGATGTCCGGTACGTCAGAAACGTTCCATGTTTTTGCTGCTTGTTACAGACTAGTTTTGCCTTTGCCTTTCCTTGGTGTGTAGTATGTAGTCTGATTTGCAAAAAGCAAATCGAGCTATTAATTACTTGGAGGTTTCTCCTGAAGTGCATTTAACATTCTGCATAGATTGATAATGACACGGCTAGAAGTAAAGTAAGAGGTTGAGGCCTTGGCTACTGCTCTACAGAAACACCCTCAGTAAGAGTCAACAAGGCTGTCTTGCTGTGATTATAATTCAGAGGAGCTCCATGCTGCTGTGAAAAAAACCAGCACACACGCTCAGGTTTTGCTTTGGTACAGCAAATTGAAGAAAGAAAACACTTTTAAAACAGAACTGTCATTTACAATATTCAGTGTGGGAAGCCAATAAACGATTGCATGTTTGTGTAAGACTACAACTTCTTTGGAACTTCCCCTCTCCTCCATGAGATTTTAAGGAAAAGATATAAGAACGGTCTCTCTGTCTTAATATCAATAGCCACACAGTATGTTTGTTAATTATAAATGTAAATTAAATTACCAGTTGGTGAACTGAATGGTGAATGTAAAGTCCAACTTTAGCTTTTGGTATAATTTCCATTCTGTTGTGCTTTAAAATATGTGCCCAATTGATGTTGCTTTGCTGACAGAAGCCTTTTTCATTCAGCTGTCAGCAGTATAGGAAGGAAGCCAATTGTTAACGATGCCCCCTTCAACACATTCCCCCTCAGCTCTCTATTCTGAAAATGGGGGAACTTTTTCAGTTTAGAGTGGGAGGTTGCCCATAGCCCAGATGGGAACCTGCCAGCAATTGTCTCCTTCCTTGTGTTGGTGATGTAAATCCTCTGTCAACAGAGAGTTACCATCTCTCTCCTCTCCTCTACACAAAGCTGTTTCATTGGATGTAGACCTTTTTGAGAGTGGCGGAATTACTCAAATGTAATAGCCCCCTTCTTTTTATGATGCATGTTATTTTTCAGTAGCGTCCTGAGTGTGTCATAGATAGCACAGTTTAATACAGGATTTCTTACTTAGAGCCATGTATATTCTTTCTCCATCTAAAGCTTTTAAATATTCTTTTACTTAAATCTTAGGAGTGCCTATTGTGCTGCATCTGTAGCTTCCCTTAGCAACATTATTACACAGTCTCTCTTTGAAAAAACTGCAGAATGGATCGCAAGGTAAGAAACTCTTAGTTGGCAATTTAACAGTCTTAGACTATTCTAAGCTACCCAGAGCAGGAAAAGCAGGAAAAAAAACCGCTAATTAGAATTAGAAGAACTTTATTGTCATTGTACAAGTACAACGAAACTGTGGATGCACCCCAGCAACTGTTCACAATGCAATAAAACCAAAGCACTTAAAAATGAAGATAAGAGTCTCCATTTGCAATTTGAGAGTACCATATCTACAAATATACACAAAATATACATCCAACATTGTAATGCTTTGCCGAGTATAATACACAAGAGATGGATTGTACTGTAATATGTTATTATACATCTGAATGGGGTATTGAGATTTCACATCTTTTCACATCTTAATAAGGTAGTGACTTCGTGTTTATTTGCGGCTCAGAAGGCCCAGGGAAAGAAACTATTTATTAGTCTAGTGGTGTGGGATTTTATTGACCTAAAATGCCGTCCAGATGGCAGCAGGTCAAAAAGATAATTGCCAGGGTGTGAGGGGTCTTCTATAATGGCCTTGATTCTGCTTTGGCAGCAGGACCTGGCTAAGTCTTCCAGGGAGGGCAGAGGGCAACCAATGATCCTTTGAGCTGTGTTTATGACCCTCTGTACAGTTTTCCTGTCCTCAACTGTGGAGCCTGCATACCACACACCCAGACAATATGTCAGAGTGCTCTCCACAGAGGTTTTATAGAAAGCCAGCAACAGCTTCTTATCCAGATTGTTCTTCCTGAGAACCTGCAGGAAGTGCAGCCGCTGCTGAGCCTTCTTCACTATGGCCTTGGTATTAGGGGACCAGAAGATATCAGCTGAAATATGGATGCCAAGGAATCTGATCGTAGGGACAGTTTCCACTCGTTCTCCGTTGATGATGAGTGGGGCGTGGTACTGTCCATGTTTCCTGAAGTCCATAATCACTTCTTTGGTTTTATGGACATTCAGTGACAGATTGTTCTGTGAACACCAGATAGACAGGTTCTCTACTTCTGCCCTATATGCTGTCTCATCCTCTCTATCTAATCTTATTTTCTATCTTGGAATAAGAATACAGCCCCCGCTTTTGTGTTTTAATTTTGAATTAGATGTCAGAACTGGGAGGGCGGGATCGGTGGTGTCCCTGGCATGGAAGCCCATGGAGGATACACATTTTGTGGACTGGCAGCCTTGGTCATTCTCAAAAATGAACAAGTTTTGAATTTGAAAAGTTTATTAGTAAGTAACCATTTGTCAGATTCGCTTATTTATTTCATGCTATTCGAAGAACAGAAATCAAATGCATCTGAATTACAGTTTCATAATTTTTATTAAAATGTTCTCAGATATAAAACAAAGTAATATAAATGTCTATGGAGATTCTCAGTCATCCAGGTCATGGTTGTCCCAAAGGTGCTTTTTCAAGAGGCCAATGGGACTTCCTGGTTTTTCTTTGAAGACATATGTTGAGTATGTTGATTTCTTTCAAGAGCTGAAGAAGCTTCTTGGGTGAGAAGCAAAACATCTTTAAAGAATAACCAGAAAGTCCAGTTGCCTCTTGAGAAAGCACCTTTGGGACAAAATAATTTAAACTAAAATTAAGAAAAATAAGAAAAAAAATGAAGTGAAAAAGTGAGAAAAACAAAGGGAGAGAAAAGCAAACTGAAACAAGAAAATAAAAATATATAAATATATAAACTCCTTTACAGCAGTTACAAGTAAATCTACACACTTCTGTCTTTAAAATTACATCATATTTCCCCATTATTCAACCCTTTTAAATTGGCAAATCCATAAATCATCAGGTCATTTTTCCCCATCTTTACTGTCCACTTCTCCATTGTGGGTATCTCACTGTTTTTTTCATCTTTATATACTAGGCCTGCTGCAGTCACCATATCCAAACCAGTCTTCCATAGGTCTTTTCTAATTGGCTGTCCATAAGTCCAAGTCTGTATTGCAGTTTCAAAAATAAATCATGGGTCTAATTCATGATTTAATGCATTGTTAATAGGCTTCCCGTTTAACCCTAACCTGCTTTTATCATTTTTGTTGTTGATGTTCCTCTTTTACTGCTCCCCAAATCTAGTACTTGGACATTTCTGTCATATTACAAAATTGCATAACTGGGCTCTGCGTTGTGTAAATATTTCTTCTGGAGAAACAGTCTAGCATTATTTCTTATGTCTCAAATCTCTGTCTAATCCATAACTCTGTAAAAATACTTCACTAGTTTACTACTTAAATTCTCAATCTCATTGCTTCAGATCAATCCAGTCATCCCCGGCCCAGCACTAGGACTGCTGGCTGTGATGATGGGATCTGTGTTCAGGATTCATTCCATCGTAGAAGATTGCTTTAGCAACGATGTCTGCATTTCATGTCAGCATTTCAATTAAAAATTTTATATACAACTTCTGGTATTTATTTAGTACTGCCAATTTTATTTCACTCGGTTTCATAAAGCTCTGAGCATCTTTCCAAAGTTATTAAATATTATTTTAGATAGATAATATTATTGTGTTATTATAACACAAAATGGAAAACATAACAAAACATACCGTCACAGCACTAAAAATAATAACAGTGAATGTTCCTGTCCATTATCTCTCTGAGGAAAACCAGTCACATCCATGACTGCGTAGAGAATATTTGCTATACCCTCATTTCTCAATAGCTTTCCTCGATAGCCACTTTACCATGTTATAATGGTGTTAAATAAAATTATTTTGAGTATGTTGAATGAGCAGTCTGGTTTTTTTGTTTCCTTTCAATTTTATAACAAAGGATGGCCACTTGGATACATTGTTGCAACAAGGATGTATTAAACCAGGGGTGTCCAACCTTGGCAACTTTAAGCCTGGAGGACTTCAACTCCCAGAATTCCCAGCCAGCTTTGCTGGCTGGGGAATTCTGGGAGTTGAAGTCCTCCAGGCTTAAAGTTGCCAAGGTTGGACACCCCTGTATTAAACTAAAGGAAATAAAAGCAGGCAAATATCTGTGACTGTCTAAGTTGGGTTTATTGTGTGTAACAGCTTCTCTGGTTGCTGTAGGCAAGAGTGATGATTGCTTTGCTTTCTCTGCCAGCACTGGGTTACAAGCCGTCAAATGCGTTTTGAAGGAGGGTTTCAGGGTCGTTGTAACAAGCTGGTGGATGGCTGCTACTCATTCTGGCAGGCTGGTTTACTGCCTCTCCTACATCGAGCTTTACATGCCAAAGGTAAGTTTGAACTTCAAAATGTTACCCATGCTTTCCCCACTGGGTACAGTTTCTTGACACTGATTTTCTCTTTGGGGTAGACAAGAATGCTGGAGTTCAGTGAAGGCTCAAGAACAAAGAACACAGAATAATCTTAGCTTTTGCATTCTGATTTTGTAGCAACTGGGAAATGCTCTTCTTTCAACTTAGTAATAAGGCTAGGAAGCATGTAATGGAACAGACCGCTGACAGGCAAAAGATTAGAAACACATGAAAAATGTCATGTCTGAGGATATGCAAAGTACATTTTTAGTTTTGTCTCTTTTCCAACCTGTCTCTTGCTCAGTACTCATTTGGGTCTGATTATTTCCTTAGCAACTGGATCATCCAGTTGTTTTGCAGCACATCATGTGGCAAGTGGGTGATCTTTTGAGTACCTATAATTGGAAAGGCTAGACTAGAGGATAAAAGCAGCAGCTGCCAGCAACTGCTAGAAACTTAGTTCTTGCCTGCAGAGTCTCCTTAAAATTCAGTAGGGTGAAATAGAAAAACCCAGGAGGTGCCATATTGGTCATGATTAAGTGAGCCACATTTGCTACAAATGACCCTTGTGAGTGTGCCATGAGGATATTCTCAACCTGGTGTCTTCCTCATGTTAGCTCCAAGCCTGGCTGGGCACAATGAATGTTGGAGTCCATCTACGTAGCTTCACCCAACTTATCTTCCAAAACGGCTTTGACTCCAAAATTATCAGCAATGACTACGTTGGCCATAAAAAACTGAAGAGCTGAACTGAAAAATCTTGGATAATGTCCAAGATTTTGGGAAGACTGAATCTATACAATAATAAAATTGGAAATATAATTCTCCAATAGGGTCATGCTATAGAACTAAACTTGAATCAAGTTGCTTCCCTTTGTATATTCCCATTAGTATGGTGTACAGGAACTATTTTCAACTGTTTTTCACAAGTATTTATTGATGTGATGTTTCTCTTAGGTGATCCTGCTCTCAGTATGACACACTGGATGTTTGACCAACAAGCCCTTCAAGAGTACATCTTGTTGTGTTGCCAATGTCCTGCAGGAGGTCTTTTGGACAAGCCCGGAAAGTGAGTACTGGGTGATTTTTGACAGGCGTCTTCCTTGCTATTGGAAATGATAAATTTGGGTTTATCAAAAATCTTGGTCAGATGGTACTTAAAAGCCCTTTGCCTAATAGAAATGCATTAAAATCGTAGGCAGAGGTGTTTTGGAGAGCTAGAATTAGGGAGGTGCTAGCATCAGAATCTGAATTAGATAATCTGAGTAATCTGCTCCGAAACATACAACTTCCACACTTTTTTTGTCAAGAGCAAACTGAATTCAGCAATCCATTTAATTAAGTTAGCCTAAATTGCCATAATTTTGCTTTAACTTGACAGGAGAAACAGCTCATCCCAAACTTATTGGCAACTCTGTTTAACTCAACCAAACTTTAAAGCCACTTCCCATTTGCCTTGTGTTCCATTGTGAAGATAAATGTAGCCAGATTAATATATGCATTGGTGGCCAGACAAAGACTTGAGAAATGAAAGCTAAAGACTCTGAGGAGTTGGAATTTGACCATCACTCTTCAGATCTTTCTGCCTTTCTTTGGGATACCCATTGACTGAATGTGAGGTACAGATAGTCCTAGATTTAGAATAGTTCATTTAGTGACTGTTCAAAGTTACAATGGCATTGAAAAAAGTGATATGACTGTTTTTCACAGAATCTTCCCAGCATCCCCATCATCATGTGACCAAAATTCAGATGTTTGGCAACTGCTTATATGACCGTTTCTTTGTCCCAAAATCATGTGATCAGCTTTTGCGACCTTCTGACTAGCAAAGTAAATGGGGAACTCAGATTCACTTAACAACTGGGTTACTAACTTATCAACTGCAGTGATTCACTTAACAACTGAGGCAAAAGGGTCATAAAATGGGGCAAAACTCATTTAACAAATTTCTCACTTAACAACAGAAATTTTGGACTCGATTATGGTTGTAAGTCAAGGACTACCTATATCAAGGGCCTGTACACAGCTTGAGTCTTATTCTAACTATTTGGCCTGTTGGTTTGATTTTCTACATATTCTAAACCTAATTTCAAGAGCTGTGGTGGTGCAGTGGTTAGAATGCAGTACTGCAGTCTACTTCTGCTGACTGCCAACTGCCAGCAGTTCGGCAATTCAGTTCTCACCGGCTCAAGGTTGACTCAGCCTTCCATCGTTCCGAGGTTGGTAAAATGAGGACCCAGATTGTTGGGGGGGGGGGCAATATGTAACCCACTTAGAGTTGTAAAGCAGTGTGAAGCAGTATATAAGTCAAAGTGCTATTGCTATTGCTAATTTCAAAAAATGAACTCTACATAAAAGCTTACACGCCTAGCATAAAAACACTCTGGTTTCTGTTACCTTAACCTCGTATGTGATTCCCCTCCAGGTCTCGAGATTTTTACCATACATGCTACTGCCTGAGTGGGTTGTCGATAGCACAGCATTTTGGCAGTGGAGATCTTTTACATGAAGTCGTGCTAGGAGTGCCAGAGAACCGCCTGGTAAGCTCCATCTAAACCGAACTTGATATCTATGCATGTAAATGCCCAGGATTGGTTATGTTTTTCTACCACAGGTCAAGCCTCCTAGCAGAACTTTTTAAAATTATAACCACGTGTGGATAACAGGTACCTTGAAATGGGTTAAAATCAGGTTCTTGCAATGTACTAAACTGTAATGTGGCTTGTAAACCACAGTTTAGTGTTAAACATGTACAAACCAGGATAGCTGGCTTAGTGATGTTAAAACACATGTCTTGGTGCAAGGTAAGAACCCAATATGTAACAGTATATAAACTGATACTCTTGTGAGGCAAATGTTAGACAGCAATGGGGAAGAGGCAGGATGGGAATATTAGTGTGCTGTGTAGGGCAAGTGTCTCCTCGTTTCCCTGCCACAGTCCCAGCTGGCTCTAACATCAAGAAGATTGAAGATACCACTCTTCCTGTGACAACAGAGTCCCTGCCTCTTACACATTAGGTTAGAAATCCCTCAATGTTCCATAAACGAGGGACCTTAATTTTACTGAGGTTAAAAGTCCATCTGCAATCTTGCATACATTTTCTTTCCCTTCATTCTCACCTAAGTTTCCGACTTGATAATCAGAAGGAAAGATCTTCCCCACCAGCCTTAGAACAATGGCAGACGGCAAAGCAGAGGAGTTTGCAGAATCTTATATTTCATTGTGTAGAGATAGGCAAGCAAGCTTTGTAAACATAGCCACAGGAACGTGTCTTTTCTTCAATGATAAACCTTGAAAACAGCTAAAGGGTGTTGAGTCACATAAAACTGAGCTTGACAATACATCGTTCATTGGTCAGAGGAAAGTTGAGGAAATTTTCTAGTGGTCCAGAACTGAGGTGTCAGAATTTGGCACATAGGTAGTCCTTAACTTGCGACCATTTGTTTAACAATCACTCAAAGTTACAACAGTGCAGAAAAAGGTTACTTACAGTTGGGCCTCGTAATTATTATCACAGTGGCCCATGGTCACATGATCATGATGTGGGTGCTTGACAATAGCTAGCTCACATTTATATGTTTGCAGCATCCCAGGGTGAGGTAATTGCCATTTGTGACCTTCCCAGGAGATTCCCAACCAAGAAAGCCAATAATGGAAATCAAATTCACTTAAAGTCCATAGCAAAAAAGGTCATAAACTGGATTGCCTCGCTTAATGACTACCTCGCTTAGTGATACTGAACTGAATTTAATTGTGAGGTAAGTCAGGGCCTCCCTCAGCTCTGCGGTCAAGCTTTTATCAAGAAAAATGAAATGCATTCTTCTTCTTCTCCTCCACCTCCTCCTCCTCCTCCTCCTCCTCCTCCTCCTCCTCCTCCTCCTCCTCCTCCTCCTCCTCCTCCTCCTCCTCCTCCTCCTCCTCCTCCTCCTCCTTTTTGGTTAGAGAACTGCCAACAGCCAGCAGAATTGCGGTTAATTCTTTTTTTCCCCTTTCCTTCATCCCCAAACAGCAGCCAACACATCCTGTCTACAACATCTCCCCTGGCAAAGTGATGCAAGCTGTGATGCACTTCCTGAAAAAGCCAATTCCAAGCAGAGAAGAGACTTTCACTAACTGAGCCTTTTTGCTGCCCTTAGAGAGACTCTGCGGTGTACTGTCCTGATGTTCGGCGCAATGACGCTGCCTATCGTCTTGGCTGATGTGGGACTTGAGCCATGAAGCTAACTTCCTCAGGCTCTACTTTGTGCGTGTGTGTCTGTCTTTTGAGAGAGCTTTGCTAGCCATACCAAAAAATATACCAGTTTTTAGAACGGAATAGCTGATTGGCTGTGTGATGGTGTATGGTTGGTCATGCTGGGTGCTCACTTATGCAGGAAGCTGTCTCATTAAGGAGCAGCTTTGTTTTTGAAACAATGCAGCATGTTACTATCGTAAGCATCTGGCAAAGCAGCTCTGTTGTTTCATTTGCACTATGCTAAGCATCATGGGGGTGGGAGGAATGGGACGGGGGGGGGGGGTTGCAGCTTCATCATCAGCTGCATGATGGCTTGGCCAGAGATGGTACATTGTCCTCCTGCTCTGGCAGGCAGTTTCTTTATTTGGCTATTTACATTCCCTGAGAAAATACTAAACATTTCTAGCCAGGAGATTAGTTTCCCAGCTATTGGATACATCAGGAGAAAGAAAACCGAACTAAATGGCGTATGCGTATCCTCACTACGTAGTTCTGTATCACACGTTGGAGCACACTGGGAAAGTGTGGTCTTGAAGATTGGTACTAAAAGGTCTCTTTCTGCCTAGAGCAAAAAAAAGGGTGGACAGGAATGCTTCTGCAAGATTTTATTTCCCTTGCAAACTGCTTGTCAAGGGATGGGGTTGATTATACAATGATGTTTATGCATTTTATAAGATATATACAGTATATATAAATATATCTATACAGTGCATTCAGAAAGTATTCAGACCGCCTTCACTTTTGTCAGTTTTTATGCTACAGCCTGATTCTACAGTTCTTTGACATTCATTTTTTTCCTCATTAATCTGCACTTACTACCCCATATTGACATGAAAACAGAATTTTGGCAATGTCTGTAAATTTCACATTGACATATTCAGATCCTTTGCAACAACACTTGGAATTTAGCTCTGGTGCCTCCCATTTCTCTTGATCATTGCTGACATGTTTCTACACCTTGATTAGAGTCTACCTGTGCTAAATTAAATTGACCGGGCATGATTTGAAAGTCACGCACCTCTCTATAGAAGGCCTTACAGCTGAGGCATACTGTAGCAGAGCAAAATCCATGAGGTCAAAGGAACTGCCTGTAGAGCTCAGACAAGATTATTGCCAGGCACAGATCTAGGGAAGGCTACAATAAAATTTCTGCTGCACTGAAGGTTCCTAAGACACAGTGGCCTCCATAATTCTCAAATGGAAGAAGTGTGGCACAACCAGGACGCTTCCAAGAGTTGGTCGCTGGTCAAACTGAGCAATTGGGGGAGAAGGGCCTTAGTAAGAGAGGTGAGCAAGAACCCGGTGGTCACTCTGATTGAGCTCTAGAGATCGTCTGTGGGGATGGGGCAGAGTACCAGAAGGACAACCATTACTGCAGTCCTCCACCAATCTGGGTTTTATGGCAGAGTGGCTAAATGGAAGCCTCTCCTAAGTGCAAAACACATGAAAGCCCATTGCAGTACCCGAAGAACTCTCAGATTGTGAGGAACAAGGTTCTCCAATGAAACCAAGAGTTGAGATCTAGCCTCAATTCTAAATGTTATGTCTGGAGGAAACCAGGCACCGCTCACCACTTGACCAATATCCCAACAGTAAAAGCATGGTGGCAACAGCATCATGCTCTGGGGGTGTTCTTCAGCAGCAGGGAGTGGGATATATCAGGGTTGAGGAAAAGCTGAATGGAGCAAAGTACAGGGATATCGTCAATAAAACATGTTCCACCACACTCAGGACACCAGACTGGGCCAAAGGTTCACTTTCCAACATGACAATGATCCTAAGCACACAGCCCAGACAACACAGGAGTGGTTTAGGGACAACTCTGTTTAATGTCCTAGAGTGGCCCAGACAGAGCCCTGATATGAACCCCATTGAATATCTCTGGAGGGTCCTAAAAATGGCTGTCCACTGACGGTCACCGTCCAACCTGACTGAGCTAGTGAGCTTGAGAGGATTTGCAAGGAAGAATGGCAGAAAATCCCCCAATCTAGGTGTGGAAAGCTTGTTGCGTCATACCCCAAAATACTTAAGACTGTAATTTCTGCCAAAGGTGCTTCAAAGCACTGAGTGAAGGGTCTGAATACTTATGTCAATGTGATATTTCAATTTTTTTTTCTTTTTAATAAATTTACAGACATTTCTAAAATTCTGTTTTCACTTCGTCATTCTGAGGTACTGAATGTAGATTAATGAGGAAAAAATGAATTTCAACAACTATCAGGCTGCAGTATAGCAAAATTGACAAAAGTGAAGAGGTCTGAATACTTTCTGAATGTACTGTATACACTAATTCCTTTCTTATTACTTGTACAGTTGTGACTGTTAATAAAATTCTTCACAGTAAATGTGTTTTAATTCAGAGGGCTGCCTGAAAACCCTTTTAGTACTAGGCTACACATTAAGAAAAATAATTACATTTAGTCTTCTTGGGGTTGTATTTTTGTCCTGCATGGTAAGAACAGGCATCGGAATATTCTACCTATATTAAAGCAATATGACCTCATGTGTCATTTTCTTAAGTTTTCGCGGGTACTTACATGTATGGCATTCAGCTTTGTTCGGGTATTTTCCCACGTCATTATAGTTGTACTTTTAAAGTTGTAGCAATGTTTCGGCAGAATCTCATCTGCCATCATCAGGCTTCTGTATTGTGTTCGTCTGGAGATTCTGCCGAAACGTTGCTACAACTTTAAAAGCACAACTATAATGACGTGGGAAAATACCCAAACAAAGCTGAATACCATACATACATACATACATACATACATACATACATGCATATATGTGTGTGTGTGTGTATGTATGTATGTATGTATCTATGTGTGTGTGTGTGTGTGTGTGTGTGTAAACAAATGTATATATATATATATAAATATATATATATATATAAACAAATATAGATAGATAGATAGAGATATAGATATAGATATATATGGTATTCAGCTTTGTTCGGGTATTTTCCCACGTCATTATAGTTGTGCTTTTAAAGTTGTAGCAACTTTTCGGCAGAATCTCATCTGCCATCATCAGGCTTCTGTATTGTGTTCGTCCGAACACAATACAGAAGCCTGATGATGGCACGACTCTTCTGTATTGTGTTCTTCCGAACACAATACAGAAGCCTGATGATGGCACGACTCTTCTGTATTGTGTTCGTCCGAACACAATACAGAAGCCTGATGATGGCAGATGAGATTCGGCCGAAATGTTGCTACAACTTTAAAAGCACAACTATAATGACATGGGAAAATACCCGAACAAAGTTGAATACCATACATGTAAGTACCCGCGAAAACACGGATTTCTAAATGATTAAATAATTATTAACTCTAGAAAACTTTAATTATATGCTGCTGCTGGCTCTCGGTGGCTAGATTAATCTTAGGTTGGTTTGGTAGAATTCTGCTTCTTGAGAAGAGTCGTACAGCACAAATAGTTTTGCCTGACACTTGCATAAATGTAACATGGAAGACTGATGTGAAGGAGGTGGAGCAGGAAAAATGGTATTTTGCAGCAACCAGTAGAAACCACATAAAACCATCTTCTGTTTGGGTGCTTGTCAAGTATGGACTGTACACATCAATTCATGGTATTCTGTGGGATGGATGTGCTTGCTAGGAATTTTAGAAATTCACCTCTACATCTAGAAGGCACTTAGATGAGGAAAGGTTGATCTACATTTGGATGAACTTCTAAACAGAATCCTATGGTTTCTCTAATGTTGGAATGGCAATAAATGAGTGGTGAAAAAGGTAGGTGCCTTTGAAAGGCAGGAAAGATTAACCTGGAATGGAACAAAGTCTGAGGCATCATTTATTTCCCCCTTTATTAGGAGCATAAAGTAGGAAAAAATGCAAACGCTCATAGTTCTGATTTAACAGCATAAGACAATGGGAAAGGAGAAAGATTTAACAATGTGAAAATGTTGACTTTATAAATCTCTCAAGTTACCATCTCCTATACCTGTAAGAATATGCTTGAATATGGTGCTTGGTGAAATCTCCAAAGGTAAGGGTCTGTAGAGATTCTCAGTCATCTAGGTCATGTTGACTTTTTGTTTTTTCTTTTGAAGACGTTTCGCTTCTCTTCCAAGAAGCTTCTTCAACTCTGACAGGATAGTGGGGAATGGAAGGATTTGTATTCTCTGCATATTGTCTGCAAGGAATACAAACCCTTCCATTCCCCACTATCCTGTCAGAGCTGAAGAAGCTTCTTGGATGAGAAGCAAAATGTCTTCAAAATAAAAAATAAAAAAATCCAGTTGCTTCCTGAAAAAGCACCTTTGTGACTCCAAAGTTAAGCAAATTCTGGGCATCAAGAAAGGGTGTGTTTAAAGCATCAGTAAATATATCCGTCTTCATAATTGGGGAAAGTAATTGATTCTAAACAATTGCATGCTCTATGCTATACATGCAGTTTTTCTTTATTTGTATAATCCAGGATGCAGGAATTCAGCTTTTAGATACCAACTTAAATTTCGAGTGGTTTACAATACAATGTATCATCTTGAGTATGTCATCTTGAGTATACCTCTCTCAGTAAATCCTATAAGCTTAAAGTACTATAACTTAAAAGAAGTGGACTTAATAGTACTTATGGTACACCTATACTGTAAGTAATTTCCATGCAGCCACATAAGATACTTAAGATTTTGGACAGCAATGGAAGCTCCCATGCAGCCATGAAAAGCCCATTTAATTGGTGGTCATAAAGAATAGCAGTCAGCATTCTTTAAAAACTATGAGAGCAAAGAGCTGCAATGATGCTAATTCACGTACCATATGCTGTAGTAAGCTATGCTTTGTATTAAAGAACCATTAAACAATAACCACCAATGAATGGTGTCTTTCATGTAAAATGTCAAAAATATTAGATTTCAGGAAGTGCTAAAAAAAGTGTGTGCAGAGCAGGGGGAGGAAATGGAACAATTGCCCTCTGATGAGGTTGCCACTGTGTTTTGCAGAGTCCTAATTACTGTTCAGTTATTGTGATTTTACTGGTTGTTCATGTTAGAAAGTTAATATATATTGTGTTTAGATGGTTTACTTAGAGTGACAAGAATGCTTAAAAAGCTCCCAATGGAGTGTTTATTTACTTTTTTAAATGGAGTTCAGAGCTATTAAACTATAACTCAGGCTTATCACTGAAAGGCTGCTTAAAAAAATAAGGGTGGGGACCTTGATGTATGTGCATGAGGAACTCCATTCCCTTGAGGTATTATCAGGGCTACACGCCAAGAGAAAAACAGATTAATATTGCCAGTATTGCTGCCCAGTTGCATTTTTAATTCAAGTTATGCAAAGGACCACACATAGCCGGTTGCAAAATGTTTTTATTAACATGATGTTGCTTACATAAAACACAATTAACATAAATTTAGGATGAGAAGATTACTTTTACTATAGCTTTCTGGTGATCTGAAAAAAGAAAATGCAACTTCCCTTTTGAAATCGATATTCTTAACAAGCATAGGAAGAATGGACCTATTGAAAACACCAGGGTAAGCAGTTATTTCTGGGCAAAGCAATACAGTTTTTTAAGATGTTGGGCTGGGATGGGTAGAAATATCCCTATAATAAAATGTTTATGCATAAAAAACTTGGCATCTTTGATATCGTATTTCCTGTGCAGGATTCTTATAGGAGAAGGCAAATTTCCATCTGCTGACAATCAGGTTGGGAGAGGAAACTATATTGCACTGTCTTTTTGCTTAAAAATTGTCCCAACAGATGAGAGATGTCACTGTACTCTCCAGGGCTTCATTGAACTATGCTAACACTGTAATTTCAGATTTGTCTATTTTTCACAAACTTAGCATGGCTTCTACAGCTTTAGAACAGAAGGAATGTTAAGTAGTAACATAGTAAATAGTAGGTAGAGCTAGGAGAAAAAGTTGCACTGAATGGAAATATAGTTAATAACTCTATTAGGCTAACTACTCAGCAGCAAAAGTGAAAAAACTCAAATGTTACAGCTTGACAGATTTTCATATTATTGACTTCTGTCTTATAACTAGATTTTATAGTAAGATTAAAAGGCTGCTTCTTGTACTTTCCACACATTGTATATATATACCAAAATTTGAGCACAATCCTGGAGATGCCCCCTTTTTCCTCTGCTTGTGAGGTTATAGCGTGGGAATCTGCAAACATAATATTATAGAAAAACAAGGCCAGGGACAGCTGCAATCTGTAACATTAAAATTGGGAACCTATTCCATTTCCTGCTACATATGAGGCAACAGTCATTTTGCTTGCTTCAATATTTTGTTAGCATCCTACTGAGATGTTGCTAAGAGGGTATCTGCTTTCATGGCATTTGGAGCCATGCCAACCTATGTAGTTCCTACAGGACACATTAGTTGTATAAGTCAGGCATGCAAATAAAGCAGTTGCCCAAATAGTTGTCTAAACAATTACTGAAAATATACAAACATTTTCATCTAATTTCTTCTGTACAGTAATACACAGAGATCTGACCGGCTTAGCTGGAAAATTTAGTGACAATTAAGATTTCCCCTCTAGATAAATCCAAATGCTTTGCTAGGTTGCAAACTGCTGTCATGCTTGCTGCTCCTTTTTGAATATAAAATGCCCATCTTTTCATTACTGCAACATGCTTGAACCAGGAATGTACTTTGGATTCTCTGCATGTTCTTTTTTTGTGCAAATAGCAAATTGTTTGAAATGTCAGTTTCCACTAGAACCAAGAATGCCACAACAGCAGCTTTGGGCTCTGGAAGATACTTGTGTAATTTGCTTTGCCCCAAGCGGAATAAAGAAAACCATTAATTAAAGCCCAATGATAATGAGAAATCTTGATACCTTCCAGAAGTATAGCTAAGTGGCCGGGGAACAGAATTATTGGAACTCACCTCCAATAATATGGCAGGCACCCAATTAGGAAAAAGTGAGCTACAGCAAGAGCCAAACTTCAAACCTTGTGCTCTCCCATGTCCTCCAATCTTTTTTTGCCAAATATGACAAGCAGCTGTGAGCTAAGATCATTTTGGTCTTGTAAGCACTACAATAGGATTAAAATGTGCCCACTTTTATTTATTAAAAAAAAAACTTCCCAGTCAACAATAATCCAGGAGAAAATTGAAAATTCTGTCCCTTAACACATGACCCATTTTATTATTTACTTTATTAGCCCCAGTATCCCAAATATTTTGTATAGTCTCTGAGCAATAAATGTGTATTGTACAGAAATACTACTAAGTTGAATTATTTATTCTGTTTCTGGAAGAGACATATTGCAGAGCAATTCAGGAAAAAATACATGTTTTATATTTGCCACCCAGAGCCATTTGTTTGACATGGGCAGTTATAGAAATTAATTTAAAAAAATAAATAAATAAAAACATTTTTGAGCAATACATGTGAAGACTTGTCATTAATAACTGCTTTGTTCCCAAAGGTAAGGTACATTAATGGATGGTACTGATTTTAGGACTTGCAAACTCAAGGCCCGTGTACTGTATCCGGCCCACAGGGTGCTTAGATCTGGCCCGTGGGGCACCCTGGAAAACAGCGAAGGACCGGTCTGTAGTGCCTCTGCCAGCGAAAACAGAGCTCGGGAGAGTTGCACGCCAGGCTCCGTTTTTGCTGGCAGAGGGCTAGCAAACCAAACCAAAAACAAAACAAAAGCAGAAATGTTTCCCCTTTTACATTTAAGCATCCAAGAAGGGACAGGAAAGGAGAAAGGAAAGAGGAAAGAAAAAGATGGGAAGAGAGCAAGGAAGGAAAAAGAAGGAAAGAGGGGAAGGAAGAAAAAAGGAGAAAGGAGAAGGAAGAGGGGAGGAAGGAAGGAAGGAAGGGAGGGAGATTATAATGAGGGAAGGAGGGTCTGAGGGAAGTCCTGTCTTAGCACTTGGCCACCACACACGAGTAACGTTGAGTTGGCCCAGCCCACCCAGGCCTCCTGAGGTCAAACACTACCCTGATGCGGCCCTCAATGAAATCAAGTTTGATACCCCTGTACTACATAAACCTAAGCAATGGTAACCTAATTCTGGAGTATAATATAAGACCATATGTTGATCCCATGTTATAATCTTAGAAATATACTTTAAAGCATAAACGTCTGGGGAGGAACGGTAGCATATCTGAATTTTTGCCATGTTGTAGATGCTCCAACAAAATGGCTGCCATTATTGGCCAGATTTGTAACAAAATAATTGTTTACCAGAAGACAAATGGGTGTGCTGGCTTCCCCTGAAGTTCCTATGCAATCCCATTTTTTTTGTAGATGATTTTTGGTCAAAGAAATATACTTATATAAGCCAGAGTTAGAACCACTCAGCTTTTTTATTTTTGAAGATGCCAATGGGCCCATTTTTAAAAATTAGAACCAGACTGGTAGAAAACCTTAAGTAAAAGAGAACTGCTATGGCCACTAGTACTTCATTTTGAATGCTCTGAAATATAACATAATGTGGGAATACACAACTTTTCATTCCTAAGTGAGACCTACTTCTTCATATCACTTAAAAATCTCAGGTGGGGGCTACTTCTCTAGACATTTAGCATTGTTATAACTGAAAACTTTTTGGTATGCTTTATAAGCTCATAAACTCATAAGTCTTTCAGTTGTCCAAGGATGTTGGATTTTGTCTGAATGAAAAGTTTGGAAAAATGGCCTTAAGGACCATTTCTGTCTTAGAGACCATATCCCGGATTTAGGACCACCTTAACTGCACTTGTGGAAGACTGTTGTTTGTTTGTTTATATCACTGTTCATCTCCCTCAGAGAGGCTCTGGGCAGTATGCAAATTAGTCAGTACAATAAAACATTAAAAACTGAATAATTTAAAATTAGAACTTTTTTTAAAATGTAAAAAAAGATAACACTACAAAATTGGAGAGTTCCAACGTGCAAAAACTGAAAGTTCATAATACAATGTTGTGGGGGGGGAAGGGGAGGGTTTCTGCTTAGGCCAGCCAGCCCATGGTTTTGTGGGCCTCTCTGTCCTCCACACAAGCTTACATAGTTAGGTTTTTGACCACTTTGTAAAAGACCAAGAGATTGGGAGTTTTCCTCAACTCTGAGGGCGAAGCATTCCTACAAAGCAGGGGCAGCAGCAGAGAAGGCTCTCTTCCTTGACCCCGCTGGTTGAAATTCTTTGACTGATGGTATGTAGCATGCCTTCCCTGCCCGAACAAGTGGGTTAGGCTGATGTGATGATGTGAAATTTTTCCCGTAGGTAGCCTAGCCCTATGTCATGAAGGGCATTATATGTAATAACCAAAACCTTGAATTGAACCTGGAGGCAAACTGGCACCCAGTCCAGTTTGTAAAGCAGAGGTGCCCTTCTCTGTATATCACATTTTGTACCAGTTGAAGCTTCTGGATATTTTTCAAGGGTAGTCCCATGTAAAGTGCATTGCAATAATCCTATCAGGAGATAATCAGGGCATGAATGACTGAGAGAAGGGCCCTCCTGTCCAGGAAGGGGTGTAATTGACACATAATGTGAAATTGGGCAAAGGGCCTCCTGGCCATGGCTGTCATCTGCTCTTTAAGCAGGAGCTGTGAGTCCAAGAAAACCAAGTTATGCACTAAGTCTGTCTGGGGTAGTGTGACCCTATCCAAGACCAAAGATGATAAACCCCTGGACACTCCATCTTACTAGGGTTCACCTGAAGTCTGTCCCCTATTGAGACCCCCACAGCCTCCAGGCATCGTGAAAGGATGTCTGCTACATCACTCACTTCACTTGGGACAGAGATAAGATAGATGAGTATCATCAGCATATTAGTGATACCTCGTCCCATAGTGACAGATGATCTTGCAGAAGTTTCATGTAGATGTTAAAAAGGAGCAGAGAGAATACCAAGCCCTATGGTACCCCACAAAAGAGGAGTCATTGACTTCAGTAGACTTTTATCTTGTTTCTAATAAAAAAGTTAAGATCAATGAAGCCATATGCTATGCTTTCAGGACTAACCAAAATGGGATATACTGGCACAAAATAATAAATATAGGAAGTTTAGGAGCAACATGGCAATAAAGCGGAAGAGTAGTGACTGAAATGAAATTTGTTTTCTAAATAATTGTAAAAGCACTACAGGACCTGATACAACCTCAAAAAAAGACATTGTGCTGATCTGACCGAATAGTAGCATCACATGAACCTGGCCTGGCTTGCAGTATATTGTTAAACACATACACATATATGCATGTATATCCTACCTTTATTATTTTTATAAATAACTCAAAGCAGTGATCATATCTCTTCCTTCTATTTTCCCCACAACAATTATCCCTATGTGGTAAGATGGGCTGAGACTGTAACTGGCCCAAAGTCACCCAGCTGGCTTTTGATACCTTAGGCAGGACCAGAACTCACAGCCTCCTGGTTGTTAGCTTGGTGCCTTAACGGCTAGACCAAACTGGCTCTAGACCAAACTCTCTGGAGTTGCAATATAGCAATCTAGTTTGCAACCTAGCAACATTTGTTTGGGGATCAAGTCTTGCAGATCTCACTATAGCTGATAACATAAATTTGTAAAATTCTACTCATAAATCTGCAAATTCTTAATGTTTTTTAAAAATGTTATCAAGTTCTCAGTTATCCTATATCTGATCTAATGCCGAATAATCCAGTGAAATACATGGAGAAAGCAAAATATCACTAATTATAAGGAAACCATAGGACAAGGGTCAGCAACCTGCGGCTCTGGAGCTGCATGTGGCTTTTTCATCCCTCTGCTGTGGCTCCCTTTTGCCTGTTGGCTCCACAATTGGCTTTTGGTTAGGACAGGTAGAGGAAAAAAGGATGCTGCACTAGGAGGAGACTCTATGGTGGCGAAACCGGACTTCCAGATGACTCCAGAATTGAACGGGGAGGGGGGGGGGCGCTACCAGTCAGGACCTTTGTGGCTCTTTGAGTGCCAACCCCTGCCATAGGGAATATGGCTGACTTTGAGTTAACTGTGGAGAAATGAAATATATGAAGCCTGGATTATCTCTCTCTCTATGTAATGCTTTTTCTTGCAAACTAAGAAATCTTAAGAGATGTTGCATCTTAAATTTTCCACACAAAATTAAAAAAAACAACAGTAATCCTATCCATGTGTGTGTAGCTTCTGGGGGTCTGCAAGAGGACTGGTAAATCCAGGCAATCTCCAGATAGGCAAAGAAGATGAAATTTGGAGACCAGCCCTTTTTATAAATTCCTGGTAACACTGAACTAATTTTTATTTACTGAATTGTACTGTATATGCATTAACTACATTTGGTGAATATTGTGAACCACTTTGAGAAATAGCCCAATTAAAAAGTGAGAAAAAGTTTAAGAAAATGAGGACTGACACCTGTTTTTCCAAAAAATCACTTTGGATTTAGCTTCTGTGTTTTGAAATCTGTGAAGTGTCATCCATCTCAATATTGGAGAACACAGGAGAACAGCAACCATTCCATTAAAAAACCAGAACCACTCAAAAGGATAAAATATTTTTTTATTTATAGTCTTATAGTAAAGGGAAGCCTTAACTTGCAAGACAATTCTTGGGCAGTATGTACAACATACTTCAGTTCCATGGAATAGACTCACACCTGGACAGAGACCAAGCTACATTTGTACACGCTAAATTCAGAAAACGTCACAAACAAGTGTGGAAAGAAGACAAAAAAAATATCACACATACCACACACACATGCATGTACATATCCATGCATATGTGTGTACACACGCATACCTATGCGCAAAGAGGCCTTTGCTTGCTTACTGCCTAGGCCTCTTTGATTCACATGGGAAACTGGCCCATTTGCCAGAGAGCAGGTCCACACTTTAAATGCATTTATTAGTACCAAGTAACAAAGCTTGTGTGTATTTACATTAAAAAAGCTGGGTCTGTTTCTGAGAAATTAAAAACAGAAAAGGGAAGAATTTAACATGGTTTGAATCTATCGCTTCACGTTACCAATGTCCATAGCAGAAGAAGGAATCTGGCCAGACAGAGATTCCTTTGGAGGAAATAAATACCAATTCATCATTTGCCAAAATACAAAAAGGAAATGAATCTCTATGCCTCACCGTGAATCTTGCATCATCCCTTCAGGCAACAAGGATCATCCATGCATGCTTCTGCATGCTTCTTTCCTTTACCAAGATTCTTCTGGGGCTATCTGAATTTATTATCATAAATAGCAATATTTTGATCAAAGCAACAGAGGCTGGTGCAGTTCTAGTGGAAGCATGGAGAGTTCACTATTTCCACACATGCCAGGCAATCTCAGAGTCATCAGTTTAATCAACTGGTCTGGGCTTTCCTGGTACTAGAACCTGGCAGCCGCAGGGCAGAATTGCATTCTGCTCCGAGCTATGGCTGGTGTCATCCCGACGGTAATCTACCAAGCCAGAGTCGGGTTAACTTTAAAAGGGCCAGAAAGGGACAAGGAATAGAGGAAGCTGCAGTCCGAGAGCCTCTACTAAAGAAAAAGGAAAGTCCTTAAGCAGCCAGCAAGTGTCTAATGGCAGCGGGAATCAAGGCCTCTTCTAGCTGGCCTCCATACGAAGTTTCTTCCGGCTTTGAGGCTCTTCCAGCTCAGATTCCGAACTGGAGTCAGAGCCACCATCAAAGGCGGAGATGGTGCTGCCTTTGGGATTGGTGTAGAGGCTGTTGTCTGAAGAGGAATAGTTGGCCTGCAGCTGAGCACTTGACCTTGCCTTCTCCAGTGCACGAACTAAAAGGTAAGATCAAGAATATGGAAATGGATGTAGGAAAGGCAAGCAAAGCGTACAAGCTAACTGATATGGGGGCAACCACTTGACCTCTTTATTGCCACTAAGTTAGGTACTTAACTGTTTTTCAAAGCAAGAAATTTCCACAAAGCAGCTTACCACCAATATGGTAAGAGTGCTAATTTAAGTCTAGTTGAATCCTCAATCAATATCATGAATCCTGGAATATACTGGAGGTTATAGTAGCGTTTTCTTTTTAGATCACAGGACTCCCCCCTCCCCGAAATAATGTCTTGTTTCCAGTGGGTTGTTGGCTTCCTCTTAAACTATTTTTTATGACCTATCCTTTAGATTTCTCCCTCCACCAACTTCTGAAACCCTATACAACTGAAATATTTGCTTTCCTCAGAATGAATTTTATTTATGATTGATTTGAGAAACCACCTCCATATTTTTGTTGTGCCAATTTCAGTTTTATTTCTTATTGCTATGAATTATTTTAATAACAATACTTCTTTCTTCCAATCTATAGTGCTGACATTTTCTATTTAACATTTATATGCCTATTCCCCCTTCTCTCACTCAGGAGTTGTTGAAGTTTAGGAACTTCAAATATAAAGCAGCAGCTTGCCACTTTATTTCTAATACTAAATATATGTTACTTACTTGAATAAAAATGTAATATATATTTTTGTTCTCCATATATAAAATACCAAAACATCATATGCTAACTTGATCTTAGTGTGTCATACTATTACAGTAGTAAATAAAAACATAAATTTTAAAGTACATTAGATCTATTCTAGTTTACTTCAAATATTGTTTTTTGCCCTGAAAGAAAAGAAAATAACCTTCTCTTAACTACTTGAAAAAAAGAACTTAAGTCAGGGCTTCTCAAACAGAAGCGTGTCTCTCTTGCAGAAAAAAAGAATTCAGGAGTGGTGTGAATTTTTGCTACATTATTACAATACATTCATTTTATCCAAAGTTTTATTGTATTGCTTTCATTGTTCATTTAAGTTCGTTTTGGTGTTTGTATTTTTAAGGAAGGTGTATACACAAAAATGAAGTGTGTTGGCAAAAGGTTTAGGAATCCTTGCTTTAGGTATTCCAGGAAGCAATGAAACAGAAGCTATGTGTGTAAATGGGAAATATCAATCCAATTGAGAATATGGACTGCTACATTAATGGATCCATCTTGAGTATATGAAATGGGATAATCTGGCACAAGCACTGGGTAATTAATTTCTCATTCTACTGAAGACCAATAGTAGAAATGACAGCAATAGAATTAGATTATTGCACACAATAGTCAGTAATACTTGATTCACTTTACTCAACCTATTCTTAAGCTTTAGATAGGTAAACAGTCCAGTGTGCTGGGGAAGTGTCTGCATTTTATTTTATTTAAAAAAAAAATGTTTTTCTTTGAGGACTGAAACAATCTCAGCTGACTTGAGAAGGATACTAAAAGCAACAAATGCAACCTTCATGGAGACAAAATGGAAGGTGCTTCTGCAGTGGCATCTGGAATCAGAATGATGTCTGGGGTTTTCTCCCATATTATTTTATATAAGCACTCTACCATCCACTGACTTTTTAAAAATACCTATTATGCTTAGTTATAGTTTTTGTTATATGTTTCTACATTTGAATTGTAAGTTATTACAAATGCTTCAAATTAACCACTTCAGGGCACAGTTAGATCTGAAATACTTATATGTGCACTAGAGGTGCGCACACACATACTGGACTCTCAGGAGCTCTGGTGATAACTTATTGGTCTGCTTCAATTTTGTATAAAGTATTCTTCCAAGGAAGAAAGCCAAAGTTGATTGCATGAAAACTTACACATGCTGCCAATACATAAAACCTTTAAGCTTCTTAAACACCAACACAGTTTTATTCAACACAGGTAATTAGATGTTGATCTATAAACCCCCTATAGAGGGCTTTGTTGGGAGATAGCATAACCTTTAAATCCATGAATATGAAGACCCCAGCTCAGGCATACTGACCTTGTTGTTCCAGTAGGGCATTCTGGCGCCTTAAGTCATCAATATCCTGCTGGTGTGTGTGGTTTTTCCGGCGCATGTACTGGATGTATTCTGTGGCTTTATCTAGGATTTGGGCCCGGGATGCCTGTTGCAATAGTAGTGGAAAAAAAACACCAAATAAAGTCCTAGTTCTGATACATAAAATATAATTCTGACAGACTGCTATATAGATTATATTTGATAATATATTATTAAAATAATCCACATAGGAGTTCCGGTTTGTCAGGCTTCGGAGGCGGCTGGAATGCCTCCGATCCAGCTGGATTTGGAGGCTATTAGTTATCCTGTAGGGATAACTGAAGATAGGGGAGATCTGGGCAGGGGTCTGGGGGCATTGCAACCCCCTTCTCCAGCCGGCTTAACTCCCTTTTCCAAAGGCGGTGGAGCGGCGGTCAGCAATGGCCGCCACAAAGAACCTCTCAGCCGGACAAGTTTTGTGCAGGAGGAAGTTGAGAAAGTGAAAGTTTTTGGCTGAACCCGGACGACAAGCAACATCTGAATATCCTGGAACTTTGGCTCTTTAAGTGATACATTGTTTCCCAAGAAGATCATAAAGTTGCGGTTAAAAGTGAAAGGGAAAGCTTTTTTTTCTCTCCTCACTTTCCTTCCCTACGGAGATAGCAGATGGAAATCGGAAATACCCGCTTTGGCAGCAGAAGGTAACTAACTTTGAAAATTAAAGCCAAGGGGACATTAGATTTCTAAACACTGACATTTAAAAATTAAACTCTTTTTGCTATAAGTGGGAAGGAAGAGAGGTAAATGATTTATACCAAGATTTGCTGAAGGAGACTGCTTGGAGCTTATAAGATCAGAGATTAAATTGCAATAAAACTTTAAAAAATTACCTTGGAATTGTGTAATTGAATTCTACCCCAGGAAGAGAAAGTGTTAAAAGAAGAAAGTGCTAAATGAAACAGTTTGTGCTGATTTTGATTGCTTGATGACTTTGGGACTTTTGTAAACTATCTTTTGAAAGACTAAAAAAACATTTGGATTGTTTAAAAAAAAAATTTCACAATGGTATCTGTTGAAGAATTGAAAATGGAATTTGAAAAGTTAAAAGAAGAGGAACAAGAAGGCAAGGGCTCTTTTGGATCTATTTTTCGCTTCTTAGAAATGGCGATATCTACTTATCAGGAAATGCAACAACAAGAAGGTTGGGATGAAGAAGAAGAAGCCATCTTTAATGGACATATAATTTTAATTGAGGAAGAAAAGGGGAAAAAGGAAAAGAAAATGGAGAATTTAAGTTCTAAAAAAACAACCAAGAAAGGGAAAAATAAGGTGAAAAATCGATATAATGTCAGAAAGCAACAGAAAAGAGGAATACAACAGAGAGGGGAGACTAAGAGGGTGGAGATTGAGAGATGGGGGGTAAAAAGGCTAGATTTGACAAGGAAGGAAGGGAAAAAGTGAAGAGAAGTTATAAAGGCTTAAAACAAGATGTTAAAAAACAGGTTTTTTTTTCAGAGACAAAGGGTAAAATATAATCTAAAAAGAGATTCTGCAAAAGTACATAAGATTGTATTGTAGTATTTGTATTTGAAATAGAGTTAGAAAATTGGAATAACATATGTGTTAATAGAACATTGTAGGGAATGTGTAAAATGTCTAAGATTTAACTAATAGAGTTTAATTAATTAATTTGTTATGGAACATTGTTTTTACCATACTATAAGCTTATTATGTTTTTTATTTTAAAATGTTATGTAGAATGTACTAAGCAGAATCAGAATGGAAATTATGTATTATTTTAAGTGTTAAATTTGGGGGAAAGATAGAAAGGTCTCATACTTCAACCAGTGATTACAGGAAAAAGTTTGTATTAAAGAGAAAAGATAAAAAGATAATTGAAAAAGAACGGACAAAAGATACAAGTATAATGATTTAAATTGAGATTAAATAAATAAAATAGAATTAAGAGAGTGAAAAGAGGGGAGAAGCTATATAGAAAATATAGAATGTTAAACAAGATATGAAATAGTATATAAGGTGAGCATGAATTTGATTTATGTCTGTACAAAAAGTTGTAACCTGGGGTTAAGCCGCTTTCTAAAAAGAAGTTTTATGTCTTTATGTTATGTGTTTTGTTTGTTTATGTTTGTTTATTGAGAATTAATAATGTTGGATAAGAACATATGAAACAGTAATAATATGAAATATAGTAATATGAAATAGATGAAAGTATAAGTTTAATGAATAAAATTGAACAGAAGTAAAGGAAGAAACAGTGAGAAGTTGGAAAAAGAGTAATAAGATATGAAGTTGAATACATAAGATGCATATTAAATTGTGTTTGTATGGAAATGTGATAATTTGGAATTATGTTGTACTTAAATAAGATGTTTTATTTGTTTTGTTAAGCAGCTCTTAGAAAAGATGTTCTATGTTCTTACGTTTTATGTTTTGTTTGTGTATTGTCTTTGAAAATTAATAAAATTTGTTTAAAAATAATAATAATAATCCACATTTGACTAAATTCTTAATTCTAAAAAATTAATTCTTAATTAGGTGTCAGGATATAATCTGTTTTCCAACTTCCTATTTATATAGGAACTCTGTTAATAGTTGCTGATTATAGCATTAAGCAACTATTCTAAAGGGGGTTCTAGGATGATCCTTCCCTGTATTGTCAACTACTTTGTAGATGAGCCCTCTTGCATTCAAAAGAACTTCTGCAGCAAAGCAAAACAAAAAAAACAAAACCTTCTCAAGTGTTGTACAGCAGCTTCTTTGCAAGAGATCAAGTTGCCAGTCATAGCTTCCTTCAACAACTGGAACTATCCAACAGACTTGGCCAATAAACCCTGCAGCAATATCTTTACAAATTGTTAATCTCTTCTTGTAAGGCACTCATGAATGTAAAATATCTTAAATATAGTCTTTCAAGCCTACAGTCCTTGGCATCCATGCATTCATATATTACAGTACCTGCATGTTGTACTGATTACAGTACGGGCATGTTGAACTGAACATTTATGTTTGGGAGTGTGATGTGGAAAGTGAAATACTGCCCTGTTGACTGTACTGTGAAAAGGACAAATTGGAATAATTTTGCTTCCATTTTTCCTTTTTGTAAACAAATGGTAGAATTCTGTTCTGAGTTTCTCATTGTCTTTGAGCACAATATAAAAAGTGTTTGGAAGAGCTCACTGAGCACACAAAGCTTTTATTTTCCTCTGCAAGAGGAGTGTTCTACACTGGAAATGAGCTATTTCAAAATAGATTTTAAATAGTTTACGCTCCTGGTATCAATGCTATAATCAACCAACCAACAATATATAGCTTAATATAACTTAATTGGTTGAAATAATGCATTA
The DNA here is from genome assembly GCF_049901735.1 of Notechis scutatus. Taxonomy (NCBI): domain Eukaryota; kingdom Metazoa; phylum Chordata; class Lepidosauria; order Squamata; family Elapidae; genus Notechis; species Notechis scutatus. The sequence goes on from NC_142009.1 coordinate 227,173,973, forward strand.
TAATTCTACTTTATTCCATAGAAAGGAAACCAAACATTTTCCCCAAGTGGTCCCTGCAGAGCAAAATGAACTACTCTGAACTAAATCATTATGACAGAATCCCTGGTGCTCTCTGAGCTTGGTTGTTTGTTTGCAAATGTTCTTTGACTAGGTAACATCATTAGTGTTATTTGATTGTGGGGTTTGCTTTCTGTGTATAAACTGTAGCTTGCTCCACCAGTATTTGTAGGGGTGTGGTTTTCACCTTGTAGTACACTGATTATTGTCCTGCTAGATTGTTTATTTGGTGTTAATCCCTACTCATCTGGGTGTTGGCTGCTAGAGAGAATGTGTTCTGGTCTTTTGGTTTCCTTCTTAGCTTTTTTTTATTTGTCTCTTTTAAATAGTGTGTAAATGTGGTTTATCTCTATGTATCTATTATGACTGATTTGTCTGAATGCCAAGTTTCAGTGAATTCCTTAGCAGCTGTTTGGGTTTAGCATGATTTGGGATGCTCACAAACTGTCAGATGGATTATTTTTTGGTTAATGTTTTTTGCTTTACTTAAGGATATAAAGTCCTCCAAAACACCCTAACTAAATCAAAAGACCCAGTAGTTCAAGAAGAAAAAAACAGGATTCAAACATAAAGTATAAGGATTGTAACAGCCATCATATAGGAGAGTCAGGCAGAAGATTAGCAGAGTGCATCTATGAACACCAATTAGTAGTCTGAAGACACTAAGACAACACCTTAATCTTCCAACATATGGACAGACTCAATCATAGTTTCAACTTGGAAACTGGGAACATCCAAGCCCAAACTAAATCCAAAAATGCCAAAATTCTAAGTATTATAAACATTGCTTACTTTTATTCATCACAAGAGTATTTATTTAAATAATAAACAAATAATAATAAATGGAAAATAATTAGTAATATTAAATAATTACCGGTATAAATAAAATATTGGCCCTAATGCTACCGGCTTTCAGAAAGTACTTAAGATTTGGCTTTTTCCTTAGGTCCTTGGATCAGGATGAGCAGCTAATATTTTGGCTACTATATATTTTTTAGTCATTTTGTAATATTAGAATAAAATGGGTGACATAAATGCTCTAAATAAACAAATAAATAAGCACAAAACAGAAGCAAATATAACTCTGAATATTGTGACTATATAGACATAGTCTTTTAATAGGATATTAGTCCTGATACACTGATGAGATCAATTTATTCCTGATTTCTAGGTGCATCTATCTAAACCAGTTAAAACTATTTTTCTAGACTGCTAATTCAGCTGAGAATATCAGGAAAAAACAATTGTAATTGTTTTAGATTAATATGATTTTTAACTAAAATGTTATTTTATAGAATTAGAACTGAGGGTCGACAGTTGTAAACTAAAATCTCAAATATTCACAATGCAAATTGCTTCTGCATATTTATTTCACTGCGTGTATTTGCATACCTTTGGAGGATTCTAAGACAGTGAAGAGGAACTCACCATGAGCAAATAGACAAGTGTGAATTAATCTCGTTGGATCAAATTAGCGGCTTGGAAACTGGCTCATTGGGAGCAGTTGCATACCACAAGAGGATTCTGGGAGAGTGACAAGCTCACTGTGAATAACAGATAAAGGGGACTATCTCATTGGATCAAACTAGTGGCCTGCATGCTAAATTTTGCAACTAAGAATCTAAATCAGAAGTCTACAAGGGAAATATCTATTTGGATACGCACAATTGTTAAAAGTAATTAAGTCATGGAGAAAGAGGTACTGTGGTGACCTGCAAGATGTATGCTGTTTGTATTCCTGCCTGAGAACTTCAATTATATGTGCACCAAGTGCAAACTGATCAAATTGCTGGAGGAAAACGTGGAAGGTCTAGAGCAGAGGTGGAGAAGTATGGTCCTTTACGTCTTGTGGACTTCAACTTCCAGAATTCCTGAGCTAGCCATACTGGCTCAAGAATACTGGGAGTTGAAATCCACAGGTCAAGAGGAACATATATCCATTCTGACACTCATCCATGAAAATGAGCAGTTTCTGGAAAAAGCAGAAATTTCTAGAAACTTAACATAGTAAGGAAGAAATAACTACCACAAAAAATGGAGATGCAGAAAAGAATGGCCATGTGTCACTTGGAGCTCCCACCCCACCCCGAGAAAACTATCCTTGTCACTGGAACTTAACAATCAATTTTATTTTCTCTCCTTGGAAAAAGGCAAATAGACATCTGGAGAAGGATTTTCATCAAGTGTTCCAGTAACAGGAAAAAAAATAGTCCAGACTGTTACAGGGAAGAGGAATCTCTGGGTGTCCTGAAGAGGAAAGACATGTGATGGATTGGTGACTCACTTCTCAGAGGAACAGAATCAACAAACTGCAGATCAGGTTCAAAGATGAAGGATATGAGGACATTTATCCAAGTAATGAATTATCTTTTTCTTGTCTTTCATGCTGGGACAAATGATATAACCAAAAAGAGCCTGAAAAAAAATCAAGGAGCTATAAGGAACTAGGCAAGAAGGCAAAAGACTTAGGTGCACAAGTGATGTTTTCATCCATATTTCCAATGAGGGAATGGAGGATTTCAGAAATATACTGATGGCTCATGGGATGGTTCCATCAAGAAAACTTTAGATTTCTGGACAATGATCTACACCACCTATATCAGGGGTGTTAATCTGACGGCCTGTGGTCACCCACAGGCCACACCAACCCGTTCCGCAAAGGGAAAAAATGTCACAAAACGTCACATGAGGGCAACGTGACACGGCAAGTTTGACACCCATGACCTACATGATGGGTTCCAGGCAAGAGACAGGCTCTATCTCACAAGGACTGGGGAAAATATGTTTGGAAAACAGCTTGAGTTATCCGAAGTAAATCTGGAGAAGGAAGCCAATTTCTAGGAATAATCCCAAAGCATAAGACCCAAAATAATGATTTCAACAATGAGGAAGGAAGGGCATTTGAATATAAAATAGAAGGTGTAGCTAAGGTTGTTAAGAATAGATCATATCAATCAAATCTTATTGCCTTCTTTGATAAAGTGACCAAGGAAATGTGGTAGATATGCTCTTCAATATCTCCATAAATAACATAGATGAGGGGATTGAAGAGATGTTCATCAAATTTGCAGATGCCACAAATCTGGAGGGAATTCTTAACACTTTGGAAAGCATATTCAAAATTCAGAAGGATCTTGATCAGCTTCAGCATTGGGCCCTATCCAACAAGATGCTGTTCAGTAGTGAGAAAAGTCCTGTACCTAGACAGGAAAAGTCAAATGCACAGGTACAAGAGAGACAGTACTTGATTCAACAGTAGTGCCTGTGAGAGGGATTCTAAGTGTCCTGATGGACCATCACTTAAGTATGAGTCAGCAGTGTGCTGCAGCTACCAAAAAACAACAACACAATCCTGGGCTATATCAACAGAAGGATAGTATCAGCATGAAGGAAGTAGTACTCCCCTATACTACACTGGTGAGGCCTCCTTTGAGAATGCTGCATGCAGCTCTGGTCACAAAACAAACAGATGCTGAAGCCCTAGAAAGAGTACAGAGAAGAAGAACAAAGATGATAAGGGATCTGGAGTCTATGAATAATGACTAAAGGAACTAGGTATGTTTAGCTTTAATGAAGAGAAGACTGAGGGGAGACATAGCCTTCTTCCAATATGAAGGACTGCCACAGGGAAGAGGACATTGATTTATTCTCCATAGCACCTGAGGACAGGACAAAAAGCATCAGAGGGATAGTCAATCTGGAAATAAGGAGGAATTCCCTAACAGTGAGTATTAAGCAGTGGAATGGCTTGCTTCCCAGAGTTGTGGGTGCTCCATTGCTGGAAGTTTTCTAGAAAAGATTGGGCAATCATTGGTCTGTGATGGTATGAGGACTACTGCCTTGAGAATTGGACTAGAAAACTTCCAACATCCCTTCCAGTCCTATGATTCTATGATCTATCCCTGTTTGTTAGGGGACAGACTAGCTTCATATGTTCACGTGAGAAATGAGAAGAGGAGCTGTACTCATGTATGCTTGAACATGAATTCAACTGTCAGTAACAGAGGAAAGGTCTTATTTTGAATTATCATTGTTTCTTATGGCAGAATAAACCAGCCTGTTCAATGTAAAAGTGCATAGTTTTCTTGTATGCTGCCCAGAGTCACTTGCCTGTGAGATGGGTGCCTATGTAAATTAGATAAATAAACAAGTTGTGTATTAAGAAACTCAAGTTAGTATCCGGAGGAGTTGGCTTTTGTTTTTGTTTTTTTGCTGTTATGCTGTTCACAAGCTGTGTGGATCCACTTTTGTTTCTTTATGGGGTTCAATTCTCTGGCTACTTATACAGATAATCCAAACTGCAAAAAGCATTCTTAACTACCAGGCAGCACTTAGCAAAACCTAAGACAAAACATGAAGAACAAAATGCCTGATTCTTTTCTCTGACAAAAAAAAAAAATAGAAACATTTTGAATTTTGTTATGTCAGAACTTAGATACATTGGAATGGAATTTCTTGAGATTCTTTCAATTTGAGGTCACAGTAAAACGTTTTGCTTATTTCATAATTTAAATTGCTAAAGTGATCATTATTTTTAATTGTAACTCAATTAACACAGCAAATTATTAGCATCTTGAGCAAACTTTACTCATAATTATATACACATATCTCTTATGAGTCATTGCACTAGAACAGTGGTTCTCAACCTGTGGTCAACGGACCCCTGGGGGGGCTGCAATGTCATCTTAGGGGGTCTACGAAGACTTGAAAAAATGTTATGATTTAAATCTCAAGTTAATTCTTGGTGGTCTGTGTCCACAAAAGATATTTAAAGGGGGTGAAGAAAAGGCTGAGAATCACTGCATTAGAATATGCAGTTAACCAATAAAACCAGGAATATTATCTTGTTTAGTGTGCATGCATGTTATATAAGTACACACGCACACAAACACTAATATAAATATGTGCTGAGGTTGACCAACCATGTGTAGGTGCCATCAAGATTAGCAATGCTCTGGTTGCCCAATATTTCCAGCAAGAAAAAGTCCAGCACACAGTAATTATTTATATCCAAATATCCTGTTCTGTATGAGAAAAGGCCAGATCAGGGGGGATTTTTCCTGTTCAATCTTATGTGAATGGTTTTTCCTCATTCGGCAAAAGGCTGAGGCCTATGTATAACGTGGACCTCATTCTACCAGCAATTTATGTAACATGATTGTCAAACTCATTCATTAATTATTACCAAAATTTCCATAAACCTTTCAGCAGTATCTTGTAAAATTCCCGTGTTAAGCACATAGCAGCTTGCATTCATCTTGGAGAGGAATAAAAAAGCAGAAAGTCTACCCACATATTTTAGCTAACAAGTTATGTAGGTATCAGATCTCAGTCTTGAAAACTTTTTCTATACAACATGATTAATACATAGGTGTGCCTTGACAATGTCTATGACACAGAGTCATTAGAGGTGACTATACATAAAAATGCTGTCTACCAGGTAAACTATCTTATAATAAGCTTCTGCAGTCAACTTAGACGGGATGATTAACAGAATATCTTTTCCTTGTTCTTTTAGGGACAGCTTCTCAGCCATATCAAAAGCTATTTGCTAACATTATGTCAAACAAAGCAGAAGAAAAATAACCCATTTGTTAAACACCACTGATGTTTGCACCCATTAGGAAGCCAGAAATGTTCAGCAACTACCATTCATGATGTGAGAACAAGAAAATTTTATTCCTTTTTCAATAAATCATATCCAGAAGCCATAGTTTCTTCTTGTCGTCTGACTGAGAAACAAGATAATTTTTTTGGATTACAAGTCATCCAGAGGAGCTATCCATAGAGAGAAGCCATCCAGATTTCTTAGCTGTGCTTACTGGAAGGAGTTACCAAATGAAGAACTGAACAACATGTACCAGTCTGGTGTTGATCCAAGGTACTTCACAATTCTAAAAAAAAGTCTCACTATTACATGGAAAGCACTTATTCTCTAAAATCTTGGGATTAAGTCAAATAATGACTTTATTTAAGTATGTATTTCTCTTATCCAAGTTGAAGGCTGCTAAGCCATAAATTTAAATGCTACTTTAATTACTTTACATACAGTTAAGCTGTAGCTTGCATTCAGAGTAAACAATATAAAGAACACAATACAACAAATTAAACAATAACAATTGTTCATAGACAAGATAGAACTTGAAATGACTGTGCATACCATTGATAGCTCCATCAGAGGGGGAGAGAAGAGTTATAGAACTCTCTGGCTTAAAGGGGGAAATGCTGAGGATTCATTGCAGGACACCCTTCTACTTCTTCTTTTTGTTTAGCCATGTTATAAATTGTCTCATGTGCAATTCATTTTTATAGCCTCAAACTTTCAGCTAAATAAATGTTTGCCGGTGCAAAAAATGAATAACCTGCAATAACTTTTAACCACCTCATAAAATATAAAAATATCTTGCTATCCGTATGTAGAGAAATGTAACATCCTATCAGTTCTAGATAGCCGCATGAAAAACACTCCAGCCTTAAAAGAGAAAAATATTCAGTTACTTGGAAATAGTTGATAATTAAACTACAGTATAATTCATTTTTATTTTTAAAAACATAACAAAAAGTAGAAATCAAACCAAAGAAACCAAAGAAGCAAGGATATTTATTCCAGAAGACTACCTAGGACCCTTGCAGAATTGTCTCCTAGCCCTGGTCCTTTCTTGTTTAGTTATTAAAAATAACAGGGTTGGATGCAACTTCCTTGTGTTCAATGAAGTGTGCGGAAAGCGTATCGCTTCTCTCAATAAACTCACCTTCTCTCCCTGAAGTGAAGGTACAGAATCCCGCAAGCTGTGGAAACTATCCTTGATGTGGTCCCTGCGTTTGCGCTCTAGAGCATTGTGATGAGCACGTTTGTCAGCCTAGGAAATTAAAAACAAAACAACAAATATTAAGTATTACTTTAAGCATGAAAAGATGAGGCTTCCCCTACATCGCTGAAATATAAGGAAAAAGGAAGGCTTGTGGAAGTCAAAGCCCTGCAAAGAAATGAATTGGTCAACAAAATTATCATGAACAAAATTAAACAATTCAGGACAACTGCAATCATGAAAAATAAGTTTTATTAATAAAAGAAGGGCTTTTGTCAAACATTTTCTATTGGTCACATTCATTCAGATATGCATCTCCTCCCTGGAATAAATTATTTTAATTCCAAATAGCACTGCCTATTTTCTTGATATTATTCTACAGAAAAGGCTCACAATGAAAAATGAACAAATAGAGGTTTCATCCAAACTTCCTAACCACAGCAGGAAACCCTGAAAGAATCTTAATTAGTTCAAATATATCTTCTTTTCAGAAATCACCATAGGCATATCTATAAATTAAATCTTCCCAAATAACTCTATATATGCTCGAGTTCTAGATTAGCAGACTTTGTGATATATACAGTTGTATCAGGAGCTGGAGGATAGTTGCAACGGTTTATTACTTTGTTTATAAAGGATACAAATGTAATGCATACATGAAAACTTTTGAGTAAAAACTGTTATAGCTATATTATCAGGTTCATATTCAAAATTTTTCATTTACGCATTATAAAGCTACTAGAACTACTTGATTTTTAGATGCAGTATGATAATTGTACTCTTAAGATTTGGTGTCTAATTTCAAAATTAAATGTTTCACAAATATTTTGCAGTTATTTTATGCATATATTCTATACAAATAGAATAATTTCTTCGACCTGAATTTATGAACAGTAAAGAATGTGACTGTAACTGCAAAGTTTCAAAGATTGCTAAAAGAATCCCTGGGCAATAAAACTATCAGTTTAACAATTGACACACATTAATCCAGATCTTAGTCATCATGTTCCAAGTAGCAGACCATCACTAAATAAATTCAACACATCACTAGCCATTTCTCATCATATCAATTTTCATAGAGCCATCTAAGCAATTACTTGTCTTCCTTTATAAGGATGTTATAAAAATACTTAATACGTCTAGCAGAGGATGATGTGGACCAAAATGGTTCAATAGATAAGAATCTAGCTCATTTTAAATTTAATTTTCTTTTAAGATTAGTTGAACAGTAATTATTAATCTCAAATTGAAAAAAATAAATTTTCAGTTTCTGCAGAAAATATATCTCCATCACTCTACTTCTGCTTACAACTATTGGTTTTTGTTTTAATCGTCACTGCTGTTTGAATCCAGGTGGCAACATGAAATCAAATTATGATGAGTGGATGGTTTGCTTCCAAATACCAAGATAGCCTTGAGTTACAAAGGTCTGGAAATGATCCCACAGACAATTCTGAGCACAAAAACTATCCATAGATGTAAAAGGACTCTGGGTGTGTCTGGACCCCAAATCCAAAGTACAAGATTTTTTTTCTGTAACTGTTTCCTTCAGTTCAGCATGACAGGAATTTACAGGTAGAACCAGACTAAGAAGCAACATTTGTTGTCTTCTGAATTACTTCTCCACAATATACTTACTGAAAGACCCAGACTGTGACAGAAAAGACAAAGTACTCTAGCTACTTGAAACTCTTTATGCTCACAAGCAGAAAAACAACAAAAAGGTAGCTGAAGTAAATGATACTCATTGCTGGCTCAACAAGTCTTATTTCACCATGTACACTAAGAAAAAAAAATATGTGGATGATTAGGGGAAACTGCTAGCACACACACACTAAACTCCAAGATCAAGCTAGGATCTATTATGCAGCAGAAATCATAAAAGGAGAATGGTACAAGGCAATCCCCTGAGTAAATTATATCCATGAACAAGAATCAGGATTGAAACTCACAAATTTCCTACAAGTGTGGATTAAGACCATAAGATAAAAAAGTGTACTAGCTTTAAAACTGTTAACAATCTGAAACTAAAAATCACGAATTTTCTCATCTGAACACAAATAGAAAGTGATATAGATAAATACACTATATAACATTTTAAAGGTATGATTTAATAGCTGGGCCAAATAGCTTTAAAAGAGCAAATTAGCTGGGGGGAAATAGCAAGACAGATTCTTCACTCTAACTTCCAAACTATATGCTAGAGTTCAAAATTATTTCAGGTGTTAATTGGATTTAATCAAATACAGTATTGTACCATCAACTGGAAATAAATGCAAAATGGTGATTAATCCACCAAAGGAGCAAAATTGAGAGCAATGATTACTGACTGCATGTATGTAATGTATTCATAGGTATATGCTGCAATCATAAGAAATCTTTTGCAGACCATAGCAATCACAATTGTTAAACTTCATATATAATAATTGATCCACTTAATATATGTGACAGCTGGAAAATAGATTACAATAACTCATTTTAACTGGAACCTTAAAAAAACCAAAAAGGTTATACTACATAAAACTGCCTCATTACACGATTCTTGTATTATTTCATCTACAAATCCTGACAATGCTGTCATTTTCAGTAATTATACTGCAAAATGAAATGCACAGGCAACTCATTTAGATAGCCTCATTAATAAAAAGGGCATGCATGGTAGCTTATTAGAAGCTCTTATTGTGCCCTTATTCCCAGTTCAAAATACTTTGACCATTAAGTAGACCACTTGTCATTCCTTCCAAAGTTTGTAATTTTGGAGGGCACTAAAGAAATTGTACAAACTTATAAAGTCAACCCAACAGAAGATTCCCCCACCCTCCAGCAGTCTGATTCACTAGCAAAACAATAAAAGCTGGTGATAGTGTGCTAAATTGTCCTGTTTTTATACCGTAATTACTTTGTAAAAACAGAACCAGCTATAGTCGAATATCGTACCTGACTCTGCTGTAATGAATTACTGGCAAGAATTGAGAGCAAGCAAATTGCATTTAAGAAAAGCTGCCAAATCTAATCCAATGAGTTCTGGTTGGCAGAAACCATGCTAGATGCTGATGAATAAGGAGAGCACAAAAACACTGGCTTCCATTCATCAGAGCGAGGTGGCCTAGTGCCATTACTACTTTTATCAGCTATTTTCAAAATAATTTGTCCAGGAACTTAGTTCCTGGCATGAAGAGAGAGCGAGGAAAGAAATCAACATTGGGTTGGGGTTTTGGGGGGCAGCAGAAGCTATTTGTTTATAACCAAACTTGTATGTTATACAAGTTTTATGTACGTTCAAATTAGAACAGAAATATAGTCTTCGACTCACAACAGTTCATTTAGTGACCGTTCAAATTTACAACAGTACTGAAAAAAGTGACTTATGATCATTTTTCACAGTTACAATATTTTCAGCATCCCACAATCATGTGATAAAAATTCAGACACTTGACAATTGGTTCCTTCTTAAGACCGTTGTTCTGTCCCAAGGTCATGTGATTCCTTTTTGCAACCTTCTGACAAGCAAAGTCAATGGGGAAGCCAGATTCCCTTAACAACTAGGTTACTAATTTATCAACTGCAGGGATTCAGATAACAACTGTGGCAAGAAAGGTTGTAAAATGGGGCAAAACTCATTTAACAAATTCTCACTTAAGAACATAAATTTTGGGCTCAATTGTGGTCATAAGTCGAGAACTACCTATAATGGCGTTTGATCCTAACTGTCATATGCTGATTTTAGATGAGGTCAGAATAGATGAGGTGGATAAATATAATCAGGGATGAAATTTTTTTCAGGGACAAAACAGATGCCATCCAGCTATAGTATGATTCTGAAATATTAGGTATTATATATCAAGCACAGGAATTGTCCATTTTGAAATAGTTCAGATTATTTTTTTCAATCTGCTGAATACATTCTGAAAAAATTAGACTCTTAATTCTGTACCTACACATAAGAATGAATATTCTTTCAATTATTTAAAATAATGATGTTATTAACATTCTTGATAGTGTCTAATTCAAATATTCATCCCTCTTAAGTTTAATACCACAAGGGATTTTGTAGTTTGTTCTCAATATTATACAAAAATTGGCCTGCTTGTCTTTAAAGTATACTTAAGAAATGCCACCCAACTTTTCTTTAGGGCAATATAAAATATTATATCATGGAATCATACACATGCAACTAAAATGGGTCACTTCACCCTTAGAACTAGTAATTTACAAATCCTCTGGAAGAGCTCCAACAAATAGAATGACCCATTTCTACACCACTTGGAATGGCATATTATTTGGAGTTTGAATGTTCTGTGACAGAACATTTCTCATGCTTACACACACACATATGAAATTTTTATTTTTATTTATATAAAAAAAAACTTGAAGCAATGCATAGTCACACATATAGTCTACACTGTCTATCCAATTATTTTTCCCTTTTCATTATTTTTTAAAGCAAAGTCAACGCATAGTAATAAAAACATATGACAGGTTACATACTGTAAATAACTCTGTTATTGTTCAGATGCCATGTGTTTTCTTTTTTTGTGTCAACCAGTACTATATCCAAAGCATTTTCTAGGGGTTATTATATTAAAATCTGTTCTTTAATTAATGGAAGTTCATTCTCAGTGTTGGAAATATAGTATACAAACATTGTCAACTGATAAAATTAAATCTTTCAAGCCAGACCACAGAGGCCACTTAGGTCAATTTTGTTTGTTTTGTCTAGCAAAAAACTCCAAGACTCCTGAAATCACCTTAGTGCTGTGCCAGGAATTTAAATCTAACTCCATTACAACTCAATGGATTTGCCTTAATATAATAAGGAAGAGAGATGCTCCAGACACTACTAGGATGCATACAGCACTTTGAACGCAAGTAAGTATTATATAGCATGAATAGCAAACTTTTTCTCTTAGCACAATTTCTTAATATTATCTTAAATTCAATACACACATCTACAAAATAAACTTCAATAAAATTCATCTTTAAATAATTAGTAAAATCAATGTAACAATTATACTTTTCAAAACATTTTTGCCTTTTTGCAACCCATTCAGTGGTGTCTCAACCTAAATTCCGTTCATCACTAAGCTATTTGCCCAAGCGTTCAGACCACAGTTTAAAAAGGAAGTAGTTGCAGTTTAAATCTCTACTACTGTAAATCTATTATGAAACTAGTAATATATATCAGAAAGAAAACAGAAAGCACTTTATTATTTCTTCCTTTTCATCGTAGGTAATAATCCATTCAACAATTAACCCAGATGAATAAAATAAACTGACATTTGATATAAATATCGACATCTTAACTCATGTGGTATATTTCTACCTCAAAGACAAATAGAAAAATGTAACCTGAAAGGAAAACAACGCAGTGGCAAAAACAAGATGTAATGTTGACTTCCCAAAGAACTCTGGGCTATAGGCCCAGAGGAAAGGGCTCTACTTGCAAAAGGAAATGTAATCCAGGATATCTTCCTGTTAATGAAAAATGTAGAGGTAAAATATTTTTAGCCAACCCAAATTTTTAATTCTTCTCCTGCCAAACTTAGTTTTAGGAAATCTGCAACTACCTAGAATAATTTTTCAGGAGGCAAAGAGTTGTTGGCAAATTCATTTGATCAACCTGGACAACGGAAGCTCCTCAAAGAATTCCAGTCAGAGGAGCTCTGGAACGAAATCAATAACTAGAAAGTGCCCAGAGATAATAGAATCAATTAAATGTTACTATTTTATTACAAAAACCATGCAGTCTACATGGTTTGATTCCCAAGGTATGGTTTTTAATGGCTATTAATCAAACAGTATTATTTTCCATCCTGTTCCAAGTTTTTTTTAAAAAACCTCATGTTTAGTGCTTATAAATTTTTGAACACTTATAACACACTCTTATTCATATTACTCAGAAGTTATTCCTATTATTTAATGGCCTTAACTTCCAGTTTGCTGTGTGCAGGAGTACAGCTGCAGTCTTTAAATGAATATTCTTGCTTAGATTTGTTGCATGAATTGCATAACTCTGCAGGGCTTCAGATATGAAGATAAAAAATGCTTTTAAACAAGCAAGGCTGTCCATGTAGCACCTGTCACAATTCTTTAATGTAGTTTCATATTTTTCCAGGAACACTCAGGATCCTCCAAGTAGCTGGAACACAATCTCCAGAGAAATCCTATTGTTTTTAAGGTGTTGTAGAGAAGGCATACACCTTCTCACATTCCAGAGAATCTTTTTTCCTTAAATCTGAGGCCTAGTGTATACAGTAACATACATGTCCTTACATATTTTTCAAATGTATAGAAACATGCCCCAAAGATTTTAAATGTTTCATGTGCACAAAAACTCAATCCAATTGCAAATCAATATTTATTATAGCAACTAGTTAGCTTGCAATCTCATTGAATAAAAACTTTGATTTCAAAATATGAAATCTGATTAAAGTTGGCTATATTTAATTATGGTAGCTATTTAATCTTAATACCAGTCTACTCTTTTGCTAAAAAAAGGCTATGCTTCAGTCATTCCACCTTCATTGTTATCTATCTATAGGAAATAAAACTATGTAAGTTAACAACCAGGCCATGGGTAAATATATCACCATTTACAAGCATTTAAAACTCAGCAACACAATGGTGATATTTCAGCTATGAGCAAAACGAAAGCAACCAGAAAGAACTTTTTCTATGTTTCATCTTGCACTACAACTACAGCCACTGGAAAGGTAAAAAAAACTTGTTATGGTATTACTAGGTTACTTTGTTACAAAGAAGGTTGTTGTTATTACTATTACTGTTTTTAAGTTTTTTTATACCTCAATTGCAAACAACACTAAGTAATTCACAAGTCAAACAGTACGCAGTAAGATGTTGTGTATTACAATGCAGATTTCAAGAAAGAGTATCTTTTGATTCTGCAATTCATTATTAGAATCAGTGGTACAAACAATTATTTTTTCTACATGTAAATCATGAATATTTTATAGATATTATCCAACATCTCAAGTTACAAGGAGCTAACTTAAGGAAAATTTATGTGGTGCACAGCTTTTAAAAAATAATCTTAACCCCGACATAAGAGTAATCCCATTTTCTCACTCCTTAAATTCTGACAACAGGAGGAAGAAAGTGTTCTTCCACAGCCTACAGGGGTAATTGTTGAGACACTACAGACATAAAATCTCTCAAACTAGATGCCACTGTAATTTAGAGAGTGCTTTGCCACTCTGAAACATATTCAGCTGACATTTAATACCAATATAAGGTATTATGTTTAATCATTGTTCCACGGGCCATTTCCCTGCCATAGCACTAACCTGCCAATCTCCCTCCTGTTTCCTATAGCAGGGATGTCAAACTCAAGGCCCGTGGGCTGAATTTGGCCCACAGGTTGCTTAAATCTGGCCCACAAGGCCGGCCAGAAATAGCAAAGGACCAGCCCACGGTGCCTCTGGCAGCCAAAATGGGGCACGGAGAAGCCACACAAGCCCCCACCCCATGCCCCGTTTTGGCTGGCAGGATGCTGCAGGAGGTGTCTGCCCCGTCTCCCACCACCCCTGGCTGGCCTGCAGACAACTACAATGCTGATCCAGCCCTCAAAGAAATCCAGTTTGACAACCCTGGTCTATAGTATCAACAGTTCCTCCTTTCAAAATAACCAGCCTGGCTTTCTGCTGATGTTGGTAAGCAGTAAGCCTCATTCAGTCTGACCTGGTATTAAGCGAATCACTGCATTTGTGAAGTCAGTAACAGGGTTGTTAAGCAAATTTGGATTTCCCATTGACTTTGCTTGTCAGAAGGTCCCCAAAGTCAATCACAATGATCTCAGGACACTGCAACACCGTCATAAATATGAACCAGTTGCCAAGCATCTGAATTTTGATCGTATGACCATGAGGATGCCACAGATGTCGTGTAAGTGTGAAAAACGGCCCCGTGTCATTTTTTTTCAGTGCCGTCGTAACCCGCCACTAAACAAACCATTGTAAGTCGAGGACTACCTGTAGTTACCCCACCTGACCTGTTCCGAATTAGGCTCTTGACCTGTTCTGCAAAGTTCCCATAGAAACACAAGCAATTTTCCATTCTCAGGCCTTTTGCTCCAGCCTAACTCATCCGGCTCCGAAGACAGCCACGGTGACAGGCCCTGCCCTCCTAATCTTTTCCCTCTGCCACCGACCACTAGGCAGACCGGCCTGTAAAAAGTTTTCCTCCAATACAAGGAGAAACGCCCGGCCTTCCCCTGCTCACCAGACACCTCTCAGTCCCTACAACGCCTCTCGCATGCCTCAGCCTCTCGAGCCAGGCTCCGAGGGGGGCACACGGCCAGGCTACCTCCCCCTTCCTCTTCCCTTCTGCCAGTTCCTGTATGCTGCCCACCCCCCCACCCCGGTTAAGGCTCTGACTGCCGGGCCGCGCCTCTCTGCTGGGGGAAGTGTCCGGGAATGAAGGGGGGAATTAAGCGAATGAAAGGCAGAGGAGAGACGTACCGCAGACTGAAACCTCGGCTGCTCTTCCTGCAATAAGAGAGAGATGAGAGACAGGAGAGAGGCAGGCGTTACTGTCAGCGCCGCTCAGCCAAGTCGCGCCCGCCGCCGCCTGGCAATCTCCGCCAGAGCGACCGAGAGAAGGAAGGGGAAGAGAACCCGGACGCAGTCGGGGAAGGAAGGGGGAAAAAAGGGGGGGGGATGCGGGAGACCAGCGAGGCACTCACGTCGCTCTCCACCTCGATGTCATCGTTGTCGCTCATCGTCGTGGCCGGCCGAGCCGTTCGGGGAGGTCTTCCAGGGAAGCGTTGCGGGCCGAGCCGCGGAAAGCCGCCGCCGCCGCTGCCGCAACAACAACAAGCCCCCGCGCGGAGCAGCTTCAGCCTCTTCCTTCTCCGTCGTCGGCGTCTCCGTCGTCTCCTCCTCCAGCATCAACGGCACACGCACCTCGTACTGCACGTGACGGCTGAGCCCCCGCACCGTCCACTCACTCTCGCGTCCGCAGCTCCGCTCGGCTAAGCCTGCTGGGAAATGGAGTCCGCCCCTGATCCGAATAGCAGCGAACGCCGGGCTTTCTGGGACTCCGATCCCCAGAGGCCTTTACGAAGCGGCTTGTCCTCTGACGTCACAGTCTGCGCAGTGTCCGTGCAGTGCATGACGGAGGATGTAGTCCCTGGGAAGGAAGAAGGACTCCGTTTCCCGACAACCTGAGAAGGGGACACGTGGATGAGAGGACTGATAGCAAGATGTGTTTAAGGGTTGTTTTGTTTCGGTTTATTTTGGGGGCTTAAAGAGCGGTTGTTGTTTTTTGGAAGGGAGAAAAACAGTGTGCCTTACAGTTGTTTCTACAAACTAAACCGGATTTTTTTCTACGCACAAAAACAAACAAAAAAAACCCGACATAACACTTAGAAACCCGCAGAGGAAGCATTTCTTGTTGCTATTCTGTAACAAGCGGGAAAGTTGCCATACTCCCAATGAAAACGTTTCAGAAGGAGATTCCAATCTAAAGTTGCTTGGCTGAGTTGGAAATGTCTGTCATTTATGATGCAAAACAGTATCCCCTTTAAACTATTTCTATGTACAATGCTCCATTGCCAGTTAAATTTGGAAAGTTCCCCAATCCATTGATCGAATCAAAGCTTCGTTTATTTAGTAAAAAAAAAAAAAAGGGGGGGGGGTTATTTACATCGGGACTTTGTTGTAATATGTCATGGATGCTTTAAGCCAGTCACTTTCGCTGCCCAACCTAGTGCTGTTGTGGAGAAAATAGAGAAAGGAGTATTAGTATGTTCGCTGCTTTTAGTTACTTAGGAAGTCATAAAGATGGGATGTTTTTAAATAATTATTTTCAGGGAGATATTGTCATTTTATCTGACCTTTGAAAAAAAAACTGCCTTTAAAATCTTCACTGAGAAAGGAAGTATGTCTTCTCACCTAAGCACACTGAAACTGCAAACATTGTTTTTGAGCATGCCCTATAGTATTTACAGTTAACAGTGTTGTTAGGGGCTTTAGAAAATATTGCTAAAAGACAATGTAACATTTCTATGTGCCAGGATTTTGTCCCCACATGGCTTGTTATAATTAGTGTAGTCTTATATTAATTTCCCAGCTCTCTTGTGATGTGCCTGTAATTAATATTTCTGCTATGTAGACTGTGTGTGTTTTTAGTTGTGAGTAGATGATCTGTGACCTATTGGGTTGGGTCAATTTTAGAAATATTTTCTTATCAGATTCCTCAATACCTTCAAGTTTGATAGAGTTTCTAATACACTTGAAAAGTTCATTAAAAACTTCTTAAAAATTCCAGGAGATATCCAGAGATCTCTATCTTGAAATTAGCCCATGTTGAACTGTATAGCACAGTCAAATATCAGGAGTTGACCACAGAAAGTGTTTTTGACATTTTTTATTATGTCATATGTTTTATGATAATTTTATAAAATTTGCCCCAAATTTCAGTTCCATGTGGGTCATGGATTCCACATTTTGTAAACTAGTCCATCTGAGGTACTTGGTTGAAAAACTGTTGCTATGATGTACCATTTCGCCCAGTTAAGGATTACAGGCACAAGAGTTTTAGTAATATATAGATTCTGCTAGACAGATACTAGCAGTGACTATTAGTGGAATAGTGGTTTTGACCAAAAACAATTTGCATAGATGTGAAGGTAATGGCCTTCCCTGTATGAAGAAGGCATTGCTTCCTTTTATGGATAAAATACTTTGTCCATAGAAAAAGAACAACTCTCTAGCATCATAAGATTATTGGAATTTCACTCATAATTTAGAAATGATGCTATTAGAAAATATTTCCAAAGAATATGCCATACCAAAAAAGCTATTTGCTTTCTCTAGTGTGGATACAACCTTCCCAGCATAAGTTACTATATGGTTTTACTGGATGAACATTGGATGTCAGAGAAGCTAAGCCTCTGGCAATGAACTAGTACATCATTACAGACAGATTCCATCATCTTTGATTCAAGCGTTTGTGACTCAGCATATCCTTTATTCAAAACATCATAAAATTTATTATAAAAATTAAAAATGCTAAATATATTTCCATTTTTGGCAATAATTAAGTATTCCTAGGTATCCTGAGATTCTTGAGGTTTTACATATATATGCATTTATTAGTTTTTACATGTATTTCATGTTATATTTGGGGGAGGGTTGGATGGAGGGAAGATGATAACTTCAGATAGACTTTAGAGACAAGACACCAATTCTAAATTATCTTGATTTTGTCTCTACAAGGTATTAAAAAAAGATATGCTCAGTCATGTTTTTCACAAGGGAAAGGAAACCTTTACAGATAGTCTTTGCTTTATGATCATTTGTTCAGTGACTGAAGTTATAGTGGAGCTGCCTCTCCATTTTACAGCCTTTGCAGTGTCCCCGCAGTCATATACTTGAAATTTGGGTGCTTGGGAGCCTGCTGCATTTACAACCATTGCATATCATTCAACTCCCAACTGTCTATTCCTGTGATGGCGAACCTATGGCATGCGTGCCACAGGAGGCATGCAGAGCCATTTGTGCGAGCACACGAGGCCCAACCAAACTTACTTGCACTGCACATACGTGTGCCTCCCAGCTGATTTTTGGCCCGTTTGAGGCCGTTTTTGCCCCCCCCGGAGGCTCAAGGGAAGCCTCTGCAGCCTCAGGAGGCTGAAAAACGGGCCTTCCGAAAATACCAGAAGTGCTGAAATGGGTCCATTTTCAGCCTCTCAAGGCTGCAGAGGTTTCCCTCGAGCCTCTGAGGGCAAAAATGACTTCAAATGGGCTGAAAATCAGCTGGGAGGCATGCGCAGTGTAGGTAAGGGGGTGGGGCAGGGGTGTTGTGCATTCATGCACAGGGGGCGGGGCACATTGCATTGTGGGTGCCAGCATGCGCGCGCTTTTGGCACACCACAACAAAAAAGGTTTGCCATCACTGGTCTATTCCCTTCCAATCTCTGGCCTTTTTAAATACCCTGCCATCTCCCCACTATCCCAGCTGATTTTTGATGCCTTCTTCCTCTTGCTGATAAAGTATGCGTAGCCAAAGCAGGTACTGGACCTCCACAAGACTGTGCAAGCCTCCCTGATGCCACGCAAGCCATTGCCGAGGACTCACAAAGGCCTTGCAAAGGGCCAGCAACTGCCTCATCAGGAGCAGGAGGAAAACGGTCCAAGTCAGCTGGGGCTGATAGGGATGGGGAAGAGGTAGTGGGTGGGGGGAAGTTGAAATCAGATGACCAGAGCAGATCAGGAATAGCGTGAGGTGTTTGCCTATGACTGTAACCAGGACTACCAGAGCTACTGTTGCTAAGGTGTGCGGTCATGTGACCATCTACAATATCGACGATAGTACTAAATTGCCAGGATTAAATGTAAATATTAAATGGTTTACTTGACATTTCTATCTTGTTATTTATTGTACTTATGGACATGGTCACCTTAGAAATGGATTTAATATATTTTTGTATATATCACTGTATATTTAAATTATAAGGGAGGTCAGTATATCCCTCTCCCTTTTTTTGCTTTCAAAGTGTTATAAGTACCGCTAGGTATCAGTATACCCCTCCTTCCTTCCCTGCTTCCCAAGTATATCATAAATAACTTTTGAAAGTACCCATCTTTCAAAATCATTAAGGCTGTTTCAAGGGAATTTGTCTTTGAGTACCTAGTAATTCCCATTGTTAGAGAGTAAGGACAAAGCAGGAGGAAGTCCAAAAAATTGACTTATTACAAATTACCTATTTTAAATGACCCAGCAAACTCCACTCCCACCAATAGTGACAGGGCAAAGCCATTAGAATATAAAATGAGAGCAAATCTCACTCCCACACTGATCATGTTACCTAGTTTAGATAATGAAATATCTGTGAGGAAACAACCAAGCTCAGAAGCACTTAAATGATCCGTTCTTCAGACTAAAACACGGACCCAGATTTACTAAACGTGAAAGCAATCCAAGCACATAATTCACATAGTCCTTCCAAGACCAATTTAAAACATTACAGGACCAATCCCAAGAAGAAAATGTTAGTGATGTAGTGGGAAGTTGAAATCTAAGGCACTTGAGATTCATAGTCTTTGGCCCATATTGTAAGGGTTACAGTGAAAGCAAAGCAGGAACTACCCCCTGATATCCACAACGTCTTCCTCAAAGGGCTCCCCATAGTTATGTTGTCTCCTCCGCCGAGGGCAGTGTGGTGGGCCATCAGGTTCATTGGCTTCTGCCTCCGCCTCCCTCTGCTCACCCTCTTTTTCTTCTTCCTCCGAATCAGATGCATCAGAGTTGTCTTCCTCCAGGTAGCGGTAACCTCGCACTTTGTGGCGAGGCTTGGGAATCTTAGGGAGACGATGGGGAACACTCTGGGCTATCTTACGTTCCATCCATACATAGGAGAACACAGCAGCAACCAAAGTAACAAGCAAGATGGATAATTTAGCCTGGAAGGAAAAGCCTCTATTAGTTAGGTAAAGGTAAAGGTTCCCCTCGCACATATGTGCTAGTCGTTTCCGGCTCTAGAGGGCAGTGCTCCTCTCTGTTACAAAGCCAAAGTGACAACGCTGTCTGAAGACATCTCCGTGGTCACCCGGCTGGCATGACTAAATGCCGAAGGCGCACAGAATGCTGTTACCTTCCACCAAAGCGGCCCCTATTTTTCTACTTGCATTTTTACATGCTTTCGACTGCTAGGTTGGAAGAACCTGAGACAAGTAACGGGAGCTCACTCTGTTACGTGGTGCTAGGAATTCGAACTGCCGAACTGCTGACCTTTTTGATTGACAAGCTCAGTGTCGTAGCCACTGAGCCACTGCATCCTATTAGTTACCAAACAGCAAACTTCAGTTGCTCCTTTATTTTGTCCTGAACCTTGTCTAGGAGGAAGAGAGGATTCAACATTGCACAAAATATCTTGCCTTGCTTTAGTGTTTTTCCTCTTTTATTGCCAAGTGTGAAGGAATGCAATTATAATCAAGGCAAAGTTGAGTTTCTTTCTAATGCTTTTCTCTTTCTCAAGCAGAGTAATCTTTTCTGTCAGTTTCGCCTTAATGCTTTCCTCATTACTTCACCCTTCCCAGGTCAGGTTCACACTAGACTGGAGAAATTCTCCTCCTTTCCCACTTTATATCTTATCTGCATTTTACCAAAGAATAAAATAATGTGCTCTATCCAGGGGTGATATTCCGCAGGTTCGAACCAGTTCTGGAGAACCGGTAGCAGAAATTTTGAGTAGTTCGGAGAACTGGCAAATCCCACCTCTGACTGGAGATTTTACAGTATCCTTCCCCTGCCACGCCCACAGAACCGGTAGTTAAAAAAAAATTGAATCCCACCACTGGCTCTATCCTTAGACCTATAGAATTCTCTTTTGTGCCTGGTTCCCTCACTCACCTTCATGGGCATTCCAGTCCAGCAATAAACAACAAACATGGCACAGGCTTGCCACCAATGATAGATGGTGAAGATGAAGTCCTGTCGTTCTTTGTCTTCGTAGAGCATCCCCAGAAGTGCTACAGAAAAGGGGTGGTGAATCATCAGAATCATGAGACTTTTTTCGTCTTTTCTCTCTCTCTTTTTTACTCCCATCAATAATCCAACACTAGCTGGTTGGAAAGTTACAGAGGATGGAGGGAGGGGGGTTGAACCTGGCCAACAAGAAAGCACCCCAATGTGCAAACAATCTATCCTTCTCTGTTAGTGAAGAGTGAAGATGTTTGGGAGAGAAACAGTTCAAAAACTTAATATTATGCTTTTAAAGCATAATATTCAACTAATCACCATGCGGTACATCATACGAGGAAATTGCTTTTATTATTCAGCTAGGCTTGATGTACTTCATGCTGCACAGAGATCCCAGCAAGTACCATGGTCAGGCATTTGTTTGGAGCAGAACAGGAGCAAAGATCTGTTTGTTCCAGGAGAGGAACCTGTGACCACAAAGCAATATTATTTACTTACTGCTGAGCCCTGTCTTGTTGAGGGAACTGCCAAGGCCCCAGAAAGCAGCAACCAGGTAGATTATGGGTGCTTCAGCTAAATTTTTGGCTTTAGGCTCCCAGCAAAAGAGGGCAATCAAGATGATGGTGTGAATAGAAGCTCCAGTAAGGAGGGGAACTTGACGTGGCAGCCTCAGCATAGTTAGTACCAGAGTAGAGCCTACAGCAGATGAGATTCCATAAGCAGTGAGAATATAAGCCATGTGTTCCAGGCCGATAGAACAGACGCCATAGTTCTGTAACAGATAAGGAAAGAAAGCATCAGCTTACAGACCTCACTGTGCGCTCAGTCCCTCCTATCTGAGAAGCTTACACATACCAAAGTAAAGCCAGTGCAAAGGAAGAGCACTTCAAAGCCACTGTAGATGAAGAAGAGGAGGAGGCAGCGCAGACGATAATCTCGCATGTGCTTAAAAGGCAGCTGGAAGATGTTGCCCCATCCAATGTTACGCAGGTCAATCTCCTCTGTGGGGCGATAAGCAGAGCCACAAAGAAATAACACCTGTGGAAACAAAAGGCCATTGTGGGAATGACAAGGACAGGGAAGAAGTAGGTCTCTTGACTTTCTCCCACTTTCCCCATATCAATGAAAGCAAATGATTTGGATCAGGGAAATACATTTTAGATCATATTGCTCTTATTGGATAAATTTGTCTAAATAGTAGAGACTATAGAATGAACAGACCCAAAAGGGGGCTAGCGTTTTCAATGGTAGACCTATCCTCAGGTTTAATGCTACCCTTTTGTAAGCAAAATAGAGAAATAGATTATTTCTGCTCATCTTTACAATTGTAATACACATAGTCCTTGACTTGCAACCACAACTGAGCCCAACATTTCTGTTGCTGAGTGAGACATTTGTCAAGTGAGTTTTGCCTTTTCTTGCCATTGTTGTTAAGTGAATCACTGCAGTTGGTAAGTTAGTAACACGGTTGTTAAGTGAATCTGGCTTCTGCATTGCTTGTCAGAAAGTTGCAAAAGGTGATCACATGATCTTGGGGTACAGCAATGGTCATAAATATGAACCAGTTGCCAAACATTTGAATTTTGATTACATGATCATGGGGGATGCTGCAAAGGTTATAAATATGAAAAACGGTTATGTCAGCTTTTGCCAAGGTGCAGCAGCATAGGCATTAGTTAGGTGTCTATGTTTATATATATCCTCCTGAAGATGTGTAATGCCTTGGGGATCAGAATGTCTTGCTAACCCATGCAAAACAGAAACATGTTGATCAACCGACACTTTTGATTATTCCAGATGGGAATGAAGCTGTCTTATAGAAGACATTGCTTTTGCCAGCAATTCCACTATCTAAAAATAGAAAGTTAGCCAACCAATATTATTGATTTTTCACGCTGTACGCCACCTGGAGTCACCATGGGCAAGTTGGTTGGCCATATAAATTATTAAATAAATAAACAAATCTTTGCAGCACAGACCATAAGCATGGAGAGGAAGGCTACTGCCATCAGCACACTCTCCACTATGATGAGCTCACTGCTGCGAGGCAATTTCTGGAGAACTGTGGTGTTGAACCCAACAAGGATCCCATGGCTTGCAGTCCCTAGAAAAGGAAGAGATCTTGGGTTAAGTGGAGGCCCCAGCCAGACAAGCAGCGGAGAAGAGAATGAGATAGAGCTACAAGTAATTAAGACTTCCCAAAGGAAAAGCCAATTCTGTATCAGCCTGGCCAAATTATAGCAGCCCTCTTAGCTACTCACCACAAGTCTTGACTTCGGAAAGTGTGTGGTTTAGCTCGAAGAGATAGTTCTTCAAGAAGAAAAACATAGGAAACTGGGCACAGACAAAACTCAACTAGAAAACAGGAATGGAAGAAAAGGAAATTAAAAGCCACACAAAGGACCTTTCTGAAGTGTTGAGCTTAGCAATAGAGCTATCATTTCCCAGCTGACAAGGGAGGACAGCATAGGGTGCTATCTACCATCTCTTCCTCCCCCAAACCCACTAGCTTGTGTTGGCAGAGTTCTCACAAAGAAGAAGCCATAGAAGACAGCCTCAAAGATAATGATGTAGGAATTGTAGGCACCACGTGGTGCTCGTTTCTGTTCCTGGACATGTTCCAGCTTGTAGTTCACATATTCATAGTATTTCTGTGCCATCCTGTTGGAATAGAGGTGCAGAAAAAGAGAGTATGGGTTAGCCTGGCAGGAGAAAGCATAGCTTCCCATTATTCCCAGGAGACTGCTGTAAAGCCTAAGCTAAACTATGTACCGCTTCTTCACATGGGAGCAGCCCTGAATTGCTTACGCATAACAGAAACATCCAAAGAGTTGGTAATTCATTCCCCACTCCCCACTTACCATCTATAGAATGTGAAAGAGCCTGAATATATAGTTCAGTCTGGGAAAAGTACCACCAAGGAGACCAATCAAGCTGGCAGAAAGTTGAATAAATATGATAAAGCCAGCCTTGTAGCACAGTATTTGTTTCTCCTTCCCAGCCTAATTTTGGCAATCTGGCTCACCTGAGGATGTAGTTGCCCAGAGATGCCCAAAGAGGTACAATGGCAGCCCCAATTGCCACCGCAGATGGTACCAAAGTATAGTAGCGCTCCCAGTAGTTAGTGGAGACAAAGAGTGCGTAGATGCCCACTGCCAAGAACAGCATCCACTTAGTGCCAAAAAATCTGGAAAGATAAAAGAAAAGGGCCTGGATTCTGGATGTTGTGAATGTCTGGCTTTAGAGCAGGGGTATCAAACTTCATTGGGGTTGTGTTTGACCTTGAGGGGGCCAGGGGGGGCACGGCTGGAGTGGGCATGGCCAACTCGATGTTGAGGGCACTGGTGGTGGCCCAAGCACTCTGCCAGCAAAAACGGGCTCCCGAGCTCCATTTTCGGCTGTGACACCCTCCTGCAACCCTCTGCCAGCAAAAATGGAGCTTGGGAGGGCAGCACGCGGCCCTTGCCAACTTCATTTTCTCTGGCAGAGGCATCACAGACCGGTCCTTCACTGTTTCCAGGGTGGCCCCATGGGCCAGATCTAAGCATCCCGTGGGCTGGATCCACCCCTTGGGCCTTGAGTTTGACACCCCTGCTTTAGAGCTTTTAAAGCTTCAAAACCACAGTTCAAAGAATACATAACAAAGAAAGAAAATTGATCAAACACAGAACTTTACCTGATAAATATTGGAGTATAGAGAAATGCGGCAAGGGGTGTAAGGCTGATGCCCAACAGCATTTTGCTATCAATATTCTGTAGCCCAAGGTTGCTATATTTCACCTCCCGGTAGGTCTCATCATAATGCAAGATGAGCTGCATCTGAAGCAGACCTGTGGAAGACAACATGGAAACTCTAGGACTGATCCTTTTTGCCCTTGGTCTATCATTCAGTTGCTGTAGAAAGCTTCCATCTTCAGCACTGAGTTCCTCCATTTCAGTAAATCACGGATTATGGTTTACAAATCACAAAGACTGGGTTTTCACAGCACACCAATCCCAAATGAAGCAAGCCAAGTTATGGTTCTGGATGATGTGAAAACTGAACTATAGTGATGCTCAGAAAAATAAAAATAAAAACCAGAAGGAGAGAATGGTAGTAACTCCTGCAATACCTACCTAGAAAAACCCCATAGGTCAGCATTCCTGCTATGCTGGCTGCCAAAAGGTTCTTGACAACTCCAAGACGCTTACGGCGAAAATACTTTCGCTCTTCTTCTTCTTCATTGTATTCTGCATGAGCCCCCACAAAATCCTCCAGCTGAAGACAGAAGCATCATAAGGAGTTGGGAAAAAATGCTAGGTGAAGTGATTAAGATACACACAGACATATTCCACAAATGAGTGGAGGTGACTTGCAATCAAACCTAGGATTACAGCCAAGAAGATCAGTAACACTCTAAGAGTTCTATTCTCCAATATAAGGCTGTTTTGGGGAAGACATGCAATGAATCCAAGTAGTTTGAAATGTTGAGGAGCTTATACACAAGCACATGCGTACATGTATACATGTATGTATAGGTAAAACTTTTAGTATGATTACAATACATGCAGATGGCTTCTCCAGAAACAGATGCCAAAGAAAGGCTATATCCAATCATTATTTTGTTTCATTGAATTTTCACTGCCTCATTCAAATTTTTTTAAAATGTTGTTTATCATTTCTATTAAATAGACTACATATGGCATTGCTGCAGAGAAAACTTTGCGTTTTAAGAGAATTAAAAGTCCTTAGGTGGCATTTCACCATCAGATCTAATATATGTACATTTGTTTCCCTAATGGTTGCAAATAACTCCATTGTTTTTTTTTAAAAAAGGTTTTTTATTGTTTAGGTAACATGCTAATAGGTCTATGGATGATGGTAGCTTTATCTCACTTTGTTGCTTTTAAAGTGATGCATTCTGGTATTTAAATGTTGTATGCAAGAAATGATCATTCTGTAAAAATGGTGAAAATGGGAAAAAATGCATGGATTGTATCCACTCATGTTCAGAGCAAATTTGGAAGGTGCATGAAAGTGCTAGTTACAACAAAGGATGAAATATCCCCCTAGTACTTATAAAGGGATAAACATATCAAGCTAGCAAAGACTTGTTTCCAACATCTTGACAAAATACTGCAGCTTATGCATTGGGTAAATGCCACAGAATATTCCACCTCTAAAACAAATGCTTCCCTGAAAAAGGCATTGAAGAAGGCTGCAACTTGTAAGAAACAATTGCATATTTATGTGGTGAAAAGCTGGTTTAAAGCCATACTGCAAAATATTACTCCACTCCATATACATACATACATACATACATACATACATACACACATACATACATACACACGGTAAGACTGGGCAGGCTCCATCTTTCCAGCACTAGTTCTGAAAGAATAAGAATGAAGAAGGTAATATAACCTGTTACAGTCCTTCTCCCCCCCCCAAAA
Source organism: Notechis scutatus (assembly GCF_049901735.1). Classification (NCBI taxonomy): domain Eukaryota; kingdom Metazoa; phylum Chordata; class Lepidosauria; order Squamata; family Elapidae; genus Notechis; species Notechis scutatus. The sequence goes on from NC_142009.1 coordinate 227,200,714, forward strand.
GCTACATTCTTTAAACTCTGTAAACATTTTACACAAACGGAATACAGAGACAAGCACATCCTATGCAAGACAATTTCCTCAGAATAACCTTCTCCAGTCTGGCAACTGATGGAAGCTGAAAACTCACATCTCTGAGGAGCACCATGTTGGGGACGTCTACCTTAGATTTATCAAAAAACTAAGATACCTTTAAGCCAAAGTAGTCACAGAGTGATTTCACAGATAGATCCATATTGTGAGTGGATTTTCCTCCCGACAATGTATAAGTGTTTTTCCGTTGTCATATTCTGGGATAATTTTATGACTTCTTACCCAGACTAACCTACAACTAGAAATCATCTCGCTTAGCTTCTGAAGCCAGAGTTGCAGCTGGAGAGGTGGGCAGCGATGTGATCACATTAAGAGCAACTGCGTTCTCTTCGCTGATGATGTAAAGCTATTCAATACCACTGACAATACTGCTACCCTTCAAAAAGACCTCAACTATGTGTCAGAATGGTCAAACAAATGGCAACTTCAAATCTCAACAAATAAATGCTCTGTCCTACATATTGGCAAAAAATAATTCAGAAAATAAAATACAAGCTGAATAGTCAAGACCTTGTTAATGATCCAAACTCTGTCAAGGATCTTGGAGTACTCATTTCTAATGATCTAAGTGCTAGAGCCCACTGTAATTACATAGCCAAGAAGGCATTAAGAGTTGTTAACCTAATCCTGTGTAGCTTTTTGTCTGGTAATATCACACTACTAACTAGAGCATACAAAACATTTCCTAGACCAATACTTGAATACAGCTCATCAGTCTGGAACCCGCATTACATATCTGATATTAATACAGTTGAGAAAGTCCAGAAATATTTCACAAGAAGACTTCTCCACTCCTCTACTTGTTGCAGAATACCTTATGCCACCAGACTTGAAATTCTAGACCTAGAAAACCTAGAACTACGCCGTCTTCGGTCTGATCTTAGTACATAAAATTATATATTGCAATGTCCTACCTGTCAATGAATACTTCAGCTTCAAGCATAACAACATAATAGCAAACAATAGATACAAACTCAAGGTAAACCTCACCAAACTTGATTGCAGGAAATACGCCTTCAGCAACAGAGTGGTCAATGTCTGGAATACTCTACCTGACTCTGTGGTTTCTTCCCCAAACCCCAAAAACTTTAACCTTAGACTGCCTACTATTGACCCCACCCCTTTCCTAAGAGGTCTCTGTAAGGGGCGTGCATAAGCGCACCAACATGCCTACCGTCCCTGTCCTATTGTTTCTTTTATATTTTTCTTATGTGTATCCATTTCATGTATTCATAACTATGTTATATTTATACCTGTTATCTTATAATCGCTGACTAAAAATACAAATAAACAAACAAACAAACAAACAAATAAATAAAGCGAGCCAAACCCATTCAGCTCCTGGATGTTATTGAGCAAGGGAGGTATTTATTACCTGTACATCTGCCCCATTCCGGACAGGTCCATTCATCACGTCATCAATTTCACGTCCTTCAGGAGGTCCCCCGCCCTCCCGCGGCTCTTCGTACATGTTGCCGCCTGTAGGAAACGTTCAGAGGAAACGAAAGTCCCAACAGCTCTACACCCTTGCATCGGAGCTGCTTTCTGCGTCCGACAGGGGCAGCAAGGCTTCCCCTCGGATCCCGAGAGCGCAGGGTTTCTCCTTTCCCCAAAGCACGCTCCCTGCTGCACTTCCTCCTTGCTCCCAAACCTTCTGCGTTTCCACAGAGCAGCGGGCAACAAGGGAAGGAAAAGTGCCATTCAGATCGGGGCTAAAAACGCGAGATATCTTCCAGGTTGCTCTGAGCTGGGGGGCACGGCAGGATCGCGCGCACTATACACACTTTCTGTACTTTTTAAGGACCAAACCAAGAGCAAAAGCCCCGAAAGAGACGCGATGGCTGGGGAGATCCTAGAGTTGCCCTCAATCCCCTGCCCTACTCTCCGTCCCAGAAGGAGCTGGGGGGCGGGGGGATTTACCTTCCTCCATGGCCGCTCCTGCTTTGTGGCCAGCTGTCCTGCAAGCGCGACGGTCCTCGCAGACTGAAGCAAGGCTATAAAGTTGTCGGTTTTTTTAACAGGATCCTCCAGCATCAGAAACACAGAAGGTTCACTTCGCTTTTCCGCCTCGGGTGGGCTGGGCTGGGAGCTACGCGCATAGAAACGCTCTCTTAAAGAGATAGGACAGCCTGGCGCCCAAGGGTTGCGCGCTCTATTTCTCTGGAGTGCGAGAGAATCCGAGCGACTGTGTTTGCTGATGGACTAGATCAGGGGTCGCCAATCTTTTGGACCTCAGGGACCACTAATTTCATAATTTTAAATCCCAGGGACCGCTAACCGGTTCTGTGGGCGTGGCCTAATTTGTGGGTGTGGCTTGGTGGCCATGGGGCTGTCTGGGCAAGGCTGTATATAAATATTATAAATATTTATATAAATGTTGGATTTTTTTATTTTAAAAGAGCAACCTTTACCCAAAATCAGGCAAAGCAGGCAGGCAGGCAGATTGAGTTGCTCACAGAATCACAGATTCATTCAGAGATCTATCTATCTGCCATCAGCTAGTTCAGTCTGTCACATAACATTTGCTAGCAAGCAAATTCATAACATTTGCTAGCAAGCAAACTCACAAAATTAACTCACAACACACCATGTATGTAAATATTGAATTTTATTATTAAAAAAAGAGCAACTTTAACCCAAAATCATGCAAAGCAGGCAGGAAGATTGAGTTGCTCACAGAATCATTCAGTACTCAGTCTCTCAAATTTGCTTGCAGTGAGACTGCACTGAATAATAGAACCTTCAGTCCTAAGGGAGGTTCGGCTGTGCTTAAAAGCAGAGCCGAAGATCTAAAGACTAGCCAGAAAGCAAGAAATCCAACCATTTCCTGCTTCCTAGCTAATCTAAATCTCCCAGCACGGCAGAACAGATGATGGTTGGAAAGAGGAAAAATAGCAATTTAGCAGGCAAGTTTGCCCGGTAAGAATAAGTGGGTGGGAAGGGTTTCCATGGGCCATGTGGGCGACGCAGCCTAGTGTTTCTGCGCAGGCTGGATTAATTGCTTTGGGGGGTGCCCTGGGGGTGAGATTTCTCTGCGGCCCACCACAATTTTCTCGCAGCCCACTGGTTTGCAACCACTTGACTAGATCAGGGGTCCCCAATCTTGGCCACTTTAAGCCTGGTGGACTTCAACTCTCAGAATTCTGGGAGTTGAAGTCCGCCAGGCTTAAAGTGGCCAAGGTTGGAGACCCCTGGACTAGATCACAGTTGGTTGAACTGGCAGAGCATGCTAAACTATAAATCATGGTTTACAAACAGCAATAACTGGGCTCGCGCAGCAGGCGTAATCCAAACTATACCATATTTTGATTTAGAATTAGGGTAATCCCAGCTGAAGTCTGTTTAAATATGTGCCTTCAAGGCAGTCTGGATTCCTGATGCTGCCTGCAATAATGCCTATGGTTTTCTTGGCAACGTTTTCATATGTGGTTTGTTTGCCCTTACCTCCTTCTAGGGCTGAGAGAAAGTGACTAGATCAGGGTCACTCAGCTCCATTCAGGCCCAAGGAGGGACTAGAACTCATAGTCTGTTTCTAAACTGCTTGATTTGTTGACTAACAGGACTTTTAGTTCAAGAAATTCTCCATTGTAGTATGGCAGTCAGAAGGTGAGACAGAGAGGAGGGCAACAAATGTAGCACTATAAGAGAATATTAATATGGGGATTTCTGCAAATATGAAATGGCTGCGTAGAGTCCCATCAGTCCATTGGTGGTCAGTAATTGGAACTATTTGGAAATGTTCCGTCCATACAAAAAGCATATCTATTGACTATTGCAGAATCTGCTCTGAATCTGTTTGGTCTCAAACCATGTATTATACTCTTTCTTTTTCCTCTTTCCAACCTGCATCTTAAAAATAGATAACATTAAATAACTGAGTTGGAAGGGACCTTGGAGGTCTTCCAGTCCAATCACCTGCTCCAGCAGGACACCCCATACCATTTTGGACAAATATCCCATTTTGGATTATAGGAAGTTAGCACCCATCCCTCTCCTAGAAAAATGAGATATCCTAGGGAATATTAAAAAGGCAGAATATTTCCCCTAAAAAGAGAAATAGAAACTCAGAAGCAGAAGCTCACCCTCACCTTTATTAATGGGTGGACCATTAAAGCCTGGGCCAGAATATTCTACATAACAAAGGCCTCTACCCATGTCACCACCTGGCCTGGGAAGATTGCATCAGCCAGCACTCAGGTGAAGCCATGTGGTCCAGACAAAGCCTACAAAGTTAGCTAAGACCCCGCCCCTGGGAGTCTGACAGCCAATGGGATACATTTCTTACACAGGAACAGGAAACTCTAAAGTGGGGGCCAACAGAGGGTATAAAGCAATTGCACTCTCAGCATCTTGCCCCTTTTTCCTTCTTTTCCTTCACCTGACATATTGAAGCATGTGATCCAGTGGTGGGATTCAATTTTTTTTTACTACTGGTTCTGTGGGCGTGGCTTGGTGGGAATGGCAGGGGAAGGATACTGTAAAATCTCCAGTCAGAGGTGGTATTTGCCGGTTCTCTGAACTACTCAAAATGTCCACTACTGGTTCCCCAGAACTGGTCAGAACCTGCTGAATACTACCACTGATGTGATCGTCCTTTTCACTTTGGAGCTCCAAGCCATGTGGTCCTGTCCACCATTAAACCATCTTTCCAAACAGCCTCCATGTTTCCAGTGACTTTTTCCCCACTTGGAACTGAAACCAGAAGGATATTTCTTCCAACAGGACAATCTCTTCTTGAAAACCACCTGTGGTGGAGCACCCACAATGTTTGGAGGCAAGCTGTTCCAGTAATTAATTGTTCTAACTGTCAGGAGGTTTATTCTCAGTTCTAGGTTGGCACTCTCTTTAATAATCTTATACCCGTTACTTCTTGTTCTGCCCTCAGATATTTTGGAGAATAAGTCAACCCCTCTTCTCTGTAACTGCCCCTTAAATATTGGAACACTGCTATTATGTCATCCATACTCCGTCTCTTAGTTAGACCAGACATACCTGATTCTTGCAACCATTCATCATATAGATTTGCTTATACCTAGCTTTTCCTATATGTTTAGAATTCAGCCTGCAATCCATCCATTGTAGCAATTTGCTGCTGAAGTCATAGCTATTGCAAAAAATACCTATGGTGTATGCCTGGTTGCATGTAATTGGTTGCATCCTCTTACTGATGTGGCTGGACAGGAAAAAATATGAGTATTGATGGATTTGTGGTGATCTCTACATGCTCTGTATGTTTTAAGGTCAGCGGAAATGAAGATACCAGGTCAAGTTTTCAAGTTTTCTGTAAGGAATGAGGTCAAGTTTTCAAGTTTTCTGTAAGGAATGAGGTCCAGTTTTCAAATTTTTTGTAAGGAATGAGGTCAAGTTTTCAAGTTTTCTGTAAGGAATGAGGTCAAGTTTTCTGTAAGGAATGAGGTGCATGTGTGTTGGCAATGCTGGTAGAGTGAATACCAAAGACTAATCTCTATGATATACAACTTGTTCCAACAATTCCTAAGTGAAAACAGTTCAACTATGATTCCCAAATATTATATACTTTAAAGATATATTGTTTCTCCTATAGAAGATTTGACATAATAAAACCTATACACTTCCATGGGCATCCCACAGATATGTGAAGAAACTTGGTCTGTGAAGAGTAAACAATGACACCTTGGCATTTTGGGAATTTAGCATGTTTCAGCATCAAGGCCACCTGTATGAGGGATTAAGTAAATACAGATTGATGGTATGCATTTCATACTTTCCAAGTTTCATTTCTGCAGCTTGGCATCCCTACTAACTTCTGCTTTTAAACACAGTCATCTTGAAACTTTTGTTTTCAGTTCTGTATATTGTATAGAAATTTAGAAAATGTGTGCCAAATAGAATAATTAAAAGAGAGGTAGAAATAGTGACAAGGAAACCAAAATTATAATTCTCTCGAAATTGGATACCAGATATGAAAGTGTACTGCGGATATAATTTGCAATCTGTAAACATATTTTTGATCGATAAAGTCAATCAGATCAGTTTGGATTCAGTGTTGGGACAGTTTTCCTTTCAGATGCTTATTTTAGATGCTTTTCAGATGGTAGTTTTTGAGGCTGTGCATGCATTTTCTGATGAATTCCACTCCTTGATTCAGGTAGTCCTGGACTTTCAACCAGTTGCTTAGCAACCATTCCAAATTACAAAAGACCCCCCAAAAGAGGTATTTACAGGTATTTACGATCAAGATTCAAAGTTCCAGCGGCTGGGCTTAACCTTCAGTCACTTGATTGCCTTTGGGATGCTCATCAATTAGCTCACATTTAGAGCCATTTGCAACATTCTGCGGTCATGTAACCACAATTTTACAATCTTTTTCGTCAGAAACTGCCATTTATTTCAGGATTCTGACAAAAACTGCCCATTGTGGATAAAAAGTTTGCTGAACAACCAGCAACCATTCCTCCTCTTGAATCTCTTGCAGTTGTTAGCATGACCTATTATAGCATTAACTTGAATTATGTTATACCTTAGGGATGCTATTTTGAATCACTTCTGGTCTATTCTTTCAAATCATGTCCAAAAGCTGTTTTTTTTTGGGGGGGGGGGACACTAATATTTAATACTTGTTGGCTTATAGTGATCATCACATTCTGTTGCCTGTCCCATTTAATATTTACACCTGGGAGGCAATGACCAGCACTTTGGAATGAAGTACCAAAGACATGCCAGCTATTGCTCTTTGTAATCCAATTCCCAAGAAAATGAAAAACATCCTTTTGACCATTTCCTACGTTCAGTAATGGGCTGGTTGAGAATGAACAAGCTGAACTTAAATCTAGACAAGACAGAGATCTACTGATTATTAGGAAAACAGACTTGGTGGCTCAGTTTTTTCCTATATGGAGTTCATCCTTTTTGGAAGAGAGGTTAATAATTTGGATCTTATTTGTCTCTGAGTATCTTGGTAACACTAGTGGCAAAAAAATATGTTGGGACAACTACAGTAATCTATTACATCAGTTAAGAGTCTTCCTGAACTAGTCAGAAGTTACCCACATCCTGGTTATGCTTTGAGTGACTATTCTAAAGACAGGAAGCAGGGACTCAAACTGAAGCAGTAGCTTCAGGGTAGAATTTCCAAGAGAATTTTGATTAGTGATATCCCAAGAAGGAAGTTTTTCCATGAATGATTCCTTCCTTTATTGGGTGATATATTGTGATTGGAAGCAGTGTCCAGCAGTAAAATGGCTCGAAAGTACAAACTAGCATAACGGGGTGTGGCACACAGAAATGTAAGGATCATTCATTTTCTGCTTTATTTTTTAAGAAAGGGAAGAGGGTGGTTATTTTGGTATAAAACAGAGGTTTGTGGGATGAAGCACTTGTTCCTGGTTCAGAAACTGAACACCGATTAGCTAATTGCTTGACATAATTAATTATTAGCCACAAAGACTAAGTGGTGATTGGCTGCTGATTCTCTGTGAATTCCATAGACTCACAAATATGAAAATCTACCTGTTCTGATAGTAGCGTGATAACTAAATCAATATGGAAATAGTGAAAACAGTCCAGTCAGTCTCAGCTTGTATTTTGATGTGCAATCAGAAAGGCTGGCTGACCAAAGGCAGTTTGACAGGAAGTCCTCACAGATTACACAATTCAGTTGAATATCAGGAAGAGTCTGGTAGAACCTCTTTTGACACATTTTATTATACATTTTATTACACATTTTATTAAAAGGCATAAGTGTTCATGAGTTGCAACATCATTTCTCTGAAGTAGGATTTCAATTGGGATGTTGGGGGGGGGGGGGGAGAGAGGTTGGTTATGCAGATGCAGGTTACATGTAAATACATTATCAATTAACAACGATACTGTGTTAAAATCCATTGTGTTTGTGAGGTAATCTGAAATCATTTGAAGTCCAAACTCTCAAATTTTGGAATATGGTTATTCATTTTACAGAGAGAGGAAGGGAGGGAAGAGGAGAGGGGGGAGAGAGCGAGAGAGCAATCACTCATTCAGTATTATCCTTAAAGTCTTATTTTTCAAAATAGTCACTTTTTGATCATTTCCTGACCAGACCTGCAATAGAGTGTTCTGGGAGTTGAAATGATTTGATATTTTTTTGCCTTTCTTTTAAGTCCCGATGTCAAACTTGTATTCATCAATTCTTTTATGCAGTTTCCCTCTTTGTCCTATATAGAATCCATTTGGGGCATTGCTAGCAGATGATGACAAATATCACATTAGAAGAGCATATGAATGTGCCTATAATAGTGTGCATATGGGACCCCGTGATAGTGCTGTTAGGGCGAGCTATTTAAACATCAGGGTCTGAGCTTCAGTCAGGCTATTCCGTGCAGCTGATGAACTGCGTGGCAGCTCATGAAAGATTATGCCTTTTAATAAAATTACCCACTTCTTTGTTTTTACTACTTCAAATTAATATGGCTCTCCTCCCACAATTCAGGAGAGTAGCCATATGAAATGCCACCACTAGAGGGGATAGGTAACCTGCAGAATACTATGCAAATTCTTTTAAAGAAAATAATAATAATTTAGCAATAATTTACTAAACTTAGATGCCGCCTGACTCTCAAAAACTCTGGGTGGCACACAACAATTAAAGAAATTATGATCAAGGAATCTCTCCTCCACCATTTAATCATGTCCAGTTCTCAGAGACTGCCTGAACAAGTCCCTGCATTTCTTGGAAAGGTTTTTAAAAAAATGTTTGCCATTGCCTCCTTCCTATGGCTAAAAGAAAGTGACTACCCCAAAACTTACCTTTCAGTATTTATATTTCCTGTACTTTGAAATGAATTTCACTTGTGATTGCCCCGAAATTTATCTGGATCTCTTCAAAACTGGATCGGTTAAAAAAAATAGTACTTTCCTCACCCTGTCTTCTATTATGTATCCTATATTTTTCACCATTTCTTTTATCCAATTTTAGTCCACCAAAACATCCATTAAGGGAAAAGGGCAGCACAAATTGGCTGATTCATTATTCTAGTATGGCTCTACTGCCACGCAGTTGGGATTTCCTTAAATTTAACTGCTTGACACATTTCAGATTTTTATTTTGAACCCCAGAAAAATAACCAGGCTTACATAAATAACAGCTATAAGGTAACATTTTTCCCTACAGAATCTAGATTACTGTTTTTGCCAAAATGTTCCTAAATAATTGGCCAGCAGGCAATATACTGTACATCAGAAGGAGGGCTGACACTTTGCATTAAGGCTTACACTTCATAAACAAAGTTTGCATAAGCCTTGCTTAGAATATTGGGTTGTTAAGAATTCTTTAGCACAAATAGTTCATTTCCCTTTTTCCACAACACTATGTAGTTTCCTGTCATGAAGTAGCATCTCAAGATCCTTTGTTGTTCATGACCACCCTTGAAACAGAGGGCTTAGCCATATTACCAAGCTTTAGCAATTAAGATATTAGGAGAAACCAAAATTAGATAGATAGATAGATAGATAGACAGACAGACAGACAGACAGACAGATATAGATATAGATATAGATATAGATATAGATTAGATATAGATATAGATATTTACAATAGAGTCAACATTTAATTAAACAGGTCATTTTTTATTCTGGTCATCTATTAGATTGTCCCAATTATAAATTCCTCTGGAAAACGTGTCCTTGGGTAACATTAGTCCTGTAAATATCAATGAAACTTTTCAGTTTCTTAATATACAGAAAGAAGAGACTATGTGACTATGGCACTAACACTAGAGGAGATTATTTAAACAAAACAATGCAGAGGCTTCACAAAATAGCTTCAAACGTTATTTTGCTTGATGGACTATTAAAGCAAAGCATTGTTTCAAAGTTTGGTACAATCCTTGAATTTATTCCATTTCCAGATATTCATTGAAGAGTGTATTCAATAAAAAAGGCCGTATAATCAAAAGGAGAGAGAGAAAGTGCTACACATACATTCTACTAACCAAATGAAAAATTAGTAGTAGGAAAAAAATTAGACAAGACTATCCTTGTCTAATTGGCAACTTAAATTTGAGTTAAATTAAAAGTTAAACTGTAGTGGTGAAGTTTTTATTTTAACTTAATTATATACACACACAAACATTATATAAATCTCTATCAACTTCTATTCTTGCCTTTATGCATATGTGTGTGTGTGTGTGTGTGTGTGTGTGTGTGTATGTTTTCTTAAGTTTTCGCGGGTATTTATATGTATGGTATTCAGCTTTGCTCGGGTATTTTCCCACGTCATTATAGTTGTGCTTTTAAAGTTGTAGCAACGTTTCAGCAGAATCTCATCTGCCATCAACAGGCTTCTGTATAGTGAACAGACGAACACAATACAGAAGCCTGATGATGGCAGATGAGATTCTGCCAAAACATTGCTACAACTTTAAAAGCACAACTATAATGACGTGGGCAAATACCCAAACAAAGCTGAATACCATACATACAAATATATATATATATATATATATATATATATATATATATATATATATATATATATATATATACACACACACACACACACACACACACACACATACATATACATACATACACACACAAACACTACTGCCAAGCATTCAAAATGACGTGCACAATTCAATGCAATAATATTGTAGAAAATATGATTATGACTAACCAAAAAATTATGATGGTATTCAATAAGACTTGAAACCTTTTAATCTAACCATTTCTTCCTTTACATTATGCCATATAATTGGTTTCAAAAATGACATTGTAGAACACGGCATAATGTTTTTTTGAAAGACTAAATTGCAACCTTCCAAGCATTTCAAGATGTTCTCAGCCTTGACTTTAAGATGTGTAGAGTTCAATTCCCAGAATTCCCCAGCCAGCATTCTGGGAGTTGAAATCCACACATCTTAAAATTGTCAAGGTTGAGAAACACTGCTCTAGAACAGGGCTGTCAAACTCCAGCCCGTTGGCTGGATGCATCAACGCACTGCCCACGCCTGTTTTAGCGAAGGGGGGAAAAGTCCTGATATGTCATGTGACACTGCTGTGACAATGTGAGTTTGACACACCTGCTCTAGAGGGACATTTTATCCCCCAGCTGCAGAACGATTAAAGACTATTTAAAAAAAGAAAGACCAGAAAAGAAAATACTTCTAGAATCTAAGTAAAAAATGAATAGCAGTACAAAGGAATGCTTGAATATCATCTATTCTAGAAATATTCAAATTCTCTAAATCAGACCCAAAGATTTTGACCACCTTCCCCATTAATTTCAGTGTCAGAGCTGTTGTAGTTAATGGAAATACTTTTCCTCCCTCTTCATTTAGCAAGAGGACTCAGGACTGGCTTGGGCAAGGTTTCCTCCTGTTGCAAAGCTCATTTTTTGAACACACACAAACCTCAGAGGCCAGTTTTGTTTAGAAATGCCTTCATTGCATGTCTGAAGCAAAGAAGACCCAACCCTTTCCATATTCTTGAAGTCTCAAAGTGACTGATGTGGTGAGACAGTGTGTTCGAACAAGTCTTTGACAATTCAGCAATGGGGAACCAGAATGCAGCTACTGTTTCCTGTGATCCAGAGGCAAACTCTGCCTCCAGCCAGTTGAAAGTTGCTTCATAGCAAGTGGGGGAAGAGAGAATGGGTAAATGGGTGAAGTGATTGGTGTTGGAAAGGGGAAGCTTAAACATCATGTGAGGGTTCCGTTCAATCTTATATGAGCCATGGTAGCTCAATGTTTAGAATACAGTACTGCAGGCTACTTCTGCTGGTTGCTGGCTGCTGGCTGCCTGCAATTGGCAGCTCAAGTCTCACCAGGCTCAAGGTTGACTCGTTGGGGGCAATATGCTGACTCTGTAAACTGCTTAGAGAGGGCTGTGAAGCACTGTAAAGCGATATATAAGTCTAAGTGCTCTTGCTCTTGCTATATCAGATGTCCCATTTGACACATAAAATACACAAGAGTAAAGTAAAATAATGTGGCTTTATTTTTATTTTTTTATTGCAACATGCAGGTTTGGTGGGCCTTTGCTACTAAGCACAGCCCATGCCTGCTGGATCATCATTTCAGAGATATTTCCTTATCAAATTCCTCAATGCCTTGAACTATGATAGAGCGTCTAATGTAGAAGTCTCCAAACTTCCACTCCCAGAAAGAAACCAGCTATGCTGGCTGGAGAATTCTGGGAGTGGAAGTCCACAAGTCTTAAAGTTGCCAAGTTTGTGGACCCCTAGTCTAATATACTGCCTTCACTGGAAAAGCTGGGATACAGCCAGAGAAGTATGATCTACCTTGAAAGTAGCTCACGTTGAACTGTATAGCACAGGGAATGTTTTATGACATTTTGTACAGGTAGTCCTTGATTTATAGCTGCTTAATGACTGTTCGAAGTGACAATGGCACTGAAAAAAGTGACTTCACACTTACAATCATTGCAGCTCACGTGATCAAAATCCAGAGGTTTGGCAATTGGCATATATTTAGGACAACAGCAGTATCCTAGGATTGTGTGATGATCGCCTTTTGACAAGCAAAGTCAGTTGGGGAAGCCAGATTCACTTAAATCGAGGACTAGTTTTATTATGCCATAAACTGCTTTATGTTACAAAGTCTACAAATTTCAATTCCATGAGTGTCATAGGTCTTGGATTTTGGATGCCTTCTGTAATTTAGCCCATTTGAGGTACTTGGTTTAAAAAAAAATATTTTTTTTTGCTTTACTGTCCTGTTCTGCCCAGTTTAAGGTTACAGGAATTAGAGTTTTAGTGGGATATGGATTGTTTTTGAATTTGATTTTAATTGTTTTGAAGCATAACACCTGATTCTATGCAGCCTGGAAGGCATCTGGGCTGAGGAATATTGAATTAAAACAACAATGCACTTCTTTGAGACAGAAAAGACATGACTTATATTTATTAGTGACTAGAAGCTTCTTATGGACTTTTTTGTGTAAATATGAAAAAAAATAAATTTGTATTGATGATTAGACAGGATAGATTACAGATTAATTAAGATTTATTTATTTATTTGTTTTTTTATTCTGCTTTATTATTTTATAAATAAGTCAAGCTGGTGAAAATACCTAACGCTATTTTCCCTGCAACAAAAACCCAGTGAGGTGGTTTGGGCTGAGAGAGTGTACTTGATCCAAAGTCACCCAGCTGGCTTTCATGCCTAAAGTGGGACTAGAACTCACAGCCTCATGGTTTCTAAGCTAACACCTTAACCTCTGCACTAATCTGGCTTTTATAATATGATGAACCTTAGAGAGAGGGAGAGAGGTTAAAACATAGGAACCGTTGTGAAATATTGGAAGCTACTTCTTTGTATTTTCTTTCTTTTCTATTTTTGTTCAACATTTTTGTTTTTTTAATTGCACTTTTGGTACACTTTTTTGTTTTTTCTTTGTTTTCTGTCTTTTTTCTTTCTTACTTTCTATTACTGTGTGTCAGCTTTTCCTTTTTTGTTGTCTGTATTTTTAAATAAAAATTATATATGCAACAAAAAAAAGTGTTAAAATGATGATTCAGCATTTTCAGCTGCTTCCCAATGGAAAGATGTTTAATGTTTTCTTGGCACTGTTTCAAAACATTTTGTCACATCTGTTCAAACAAAGCAAATTAGGCAACACTGAATTTTACTAATGATAGAGTCTGTTTGGCTTGCTTTTGATTCTTTATCAAGTTCATTTGTTTTTATTAAAGCTGATTCCATTCATAAAGTGCATTGCTTCATTATAGTAAAAGTTGTCAAACTGTGGAGTCAGCAATAACTTACCAGTGGTGTTTAGCATAATTCTTTCTCTCTGCTGGGGCTAGGCTTTTGTCATAATTCATCTTCAAAGCACAGAAGACTAAATTTTAAAGCACAGCCAAAATACCAATGTTCCAAACTCCAGATATTTCCTTCATGTTAAACTGCAGATAATTTGAGATTTCCCCCTTTTACCTACTAATGACGGAGAAACTCAAGAATATAATTGCTGTCAGTTTTCGCACTGGACACATGGCCTGTATAAATATCATACAGAGCAAAATCAAAATCCAGCTACTACCTGAATTAAGCCAGGAGGTTGTTATCATACATGCTGTAAAAGGGTAAGTGAAATATACAAACTAACTTAGATTTTGTTGCTCACTTTTCTGCACAATTGACTAGACAGAAAAAAAAATCTAATTTTATTTTAGCAGCCTTCAGAATTATCTGTGAAAGAACCTCTTTTCATTTATTTTAAAGAAGAAATACAGTACAGCAGTGTCAAAAGATCACTGAGGAAGAGATGCAAAGTTGAGAGCATATTAATATTTTATGTGTGATAATTACATTGATTGTTACAGAAATTGTAGAACATAGTCTAGCTTAACTAATCCTGATTTATACTATTGTTCATTTACTTATTATGTGTACATGTTTTATTTGTAATTTATCTATTTCTAAATGGCTTCTATTTTTTTTTACATAGACTTTTTTTTTTACATGGGGACTATTTTTTAGACTAGGATTCTGTTGACACTTCAGTAGTTTTACTTTTGTTGGTTTTTTTATTTATTTGCCCTTTGCAGAAAAACCAATATTATATTGGAATTTTTAAAATAATGAAAAAGTTTAAAAGTAAACCCTTTGTCTCTTGACCTTAAGTGTTTTGAAACGTAGTGAAGTCATGCCTTTACTAAATGGTTAGGCTGGAAGAAGCTGGGGTTAATCTGTGGTCATTTTTTTCCATAAAATGAGACTTTCTGGGTGTGTTGACACCAATTTTTTACATAAGCCTGTAGAAACCTGTGCTGGCAACTAACCCTTACCTGCCATGACACATTTTGTAGGTAGTGCTTACGAGGCAGCTGCCAAGCAAAATTACATTTCTCCTATGTTTGTAATGGTTACATCTTCAATGTTTTGACATGCTTCTCACTACTGTATAAAAAAAATGGTCCCAGTTTTTTCCTTTACAACATTTGGCAGTTCTGTTGCTCATTCCAGATCTTTCATCTTTCAACACAGCAAATAAAGGTGCTGTACATTTTGGATTGCACTTGAAAAGATTCCAGTTTTCCCAGCGATGCAAAGCACACTAAGCAGAAAAGTTAGGGCATCATATACATGTCTTTTTAAAATCTATACAAGGATCCAATTAGTGGGCTTTATGGTTGAACTGGATAACCTCTAGTAGCCACCAATGAACCCAAATCTAGCTGGCTATTATCTACAGACCTCAATGAACCCCAAGTGTCATTCAGGCTGGATTTCATTAACTTGTTGTGATTTATGTATTATATCTTAGTTTTCGTTTGATTTGTTTTTGTTATTGTTGTAGAAGTGTGATTATATATTATTGCAGTGATTTGATTACAATTCATCAACATAAATAGGAACAGGGCTATTAGAGCTATTCTAGACTATATGAATCCACGAGATGGCAGCAAAGAGGCAGAGAATAACTAAACACATTGTCCTCCTTCATTGATCTTGAAGCCTAGGTAGGAGATCTCACATATCCTCTTAATGTATCTTATCTGTCTAAATAAATCCAGATATTTCCTTCATGTTAAACTTCCAGATAATTTGAGATTTCCCCCTTTTACCTACTACATGAAGGAGGAAACAAGCTCTTTCTCTGCTATGTTTTGCTATCAAGTGGGAGTCTGATTAAGTCCCTATGTTGAATATTGAATTGAATTATTTATTGTCAGTGTACATATATACACAGTGTACATAATTCACATAACACCCAGAGACCAGACTCAACATGCACACACACGACAATCCCCAAACACCTCCCCACCCACCAAAATTCCCCGCCTCCTAAAAACACACAAGCATCTACACAACATACCAAGTAATACTGTCCAACAGCTCACTGATGGTGGACCTTAAGTTCATTGTTAAGTGCAATTATAGCTCTGGGATAAAAACTGTTCAGAAAACGTGTGGTCCGAGTTTTAATTGTTCTGTATCTTCTGCCAGAAGGCAACAGTTCATAAAGATTGTAAGCAGGATGGGAAGAGTCTCTGAACAGGTTGTGCAAAACAGCGAAGATGCGAATATACAGTGCTTGGGTTGAATATAGAGTCTATTTTAGGTACTTGTTATTGCCAGTTTGAGCCAGTTCATTAAAGAGGACAGCATCTTACACTTGATCATTTTTTAATTGATTTTTTTTTAGAACATGGGAAGTTTTTGTTTTGGACGCAAGTAGTTAGTTGATGTTTGCAGGATTGGCAGATGAGAAAAAGGTAGGCATTTTCTACACCTAGACTAGACTAGGACATGGTTTGTCCAACCCTGTAGTTTGCCTGGGTTGTAGTCAGGAAGAGGAATTGTCTTGAGCCACATATAAAGCATATAATATAGTTAATGTAAATCCATCATCCATTAAACAGTGTGTCATCTGGGTACAAATATCTTGTGCAATAACAATTAAAGTTTCCAACCATAATCATTTACATTAGTATTAATTCTCTACTCTTAGCTTATTATTAATATACATAATATATCTAATTGTTATAACAATCCTCATCTTGGTTTATTAATTTCTATTAACATTTTGTCTATATTTCACTAGCCTTCTTTTGTTTCTAACTTTCATATTTCTTCTCTAACCATCGATAAAATGATTCTCACATCATATAATATTTCGTTTGTTCCTTCTCTTTAATTGCAAGTGTAAACCTATTCATTTCTGTACATTCTAATATTTTCCTGATCATGGTCTCATCAGTAGGAATCTCTTTACTTTCCCAATTTTGTGCAAATACAATTCTAGCTGCAGTTAATACAGGGATAATCAAATATACATTCTCCTTACTATAGATTTCAGGTACAATTCCCAACAAGAATATTTCAGGTTTTAAATATTTTTTTACGATCTTGAGGGACTACAATTATTAGCTGTCCAGGGCTGCATGTGGCTGTGTCCCACGGGCTAGACACACCTCCTCTAGAATGTTTCCAAGAGTGACTAAATGGGAAATTACACAGGAATTGGTTATCCAGTAATAGCCTTCATGAGAATTACGATGGATGCGTATATGCCTCATATGATAGAATTGTGCTTAATTTGTTCTTGTATTTCTCCAAGAGGAAAGCAAGTTTTTTAAAACCATTATCTTTGAAATTGAGAAGAGGGCTTTCTGTTCTTTATCACTCATTGCCCCTTTGGGTACACACACACGCACACGTAGTCATGTGTCACATAGACAAATTAAGGGAAACGAAAGACTCTCCAGGACCAGTTTCATCAGTAGCTGGGAAACTTTCGATTAGCAAAGGGGCATGGCTAGACATTAGGAGATCTAGGAGATCGGCTTATTTTAACCAGCTTCATCTGGTATGCCATTTGTAGCTTTGCCCAGACCAGGATGCTTCGGCAACATGTAAATTTAAGTTTTTATTAAAGATGAATAAAAATAGTAATAGTAAACGCCTATAAATGTTTCTTTCCTCTTTGCCTTTGGGGGAGACTATGTTCTTATATTACGAGACATCAGCTACTACTTAGTAGTATTATGTCTTTCCTATGCAACATTCCGTTGCTGTTACTAGTTGAATTAATGTTGGGCCATAGAACGTTCATCAACATTTTATGTGTTTGTGATGTATTTGTGCCATCAGGAAATGATGTTAAATGTGAAACCAAAGCAGTTTTATTTTAATAGTCACAAATGGACAAAGAAGAACCAGGGGATAAATATCACATTTATGAAGATGAAAGAAATAGCACATAATGACACAAAAAAATAAAACTATGAAGGCTTGACCTTAACTCATTAAATTAAATTAAAATAATCTTCCCCAAGAATGTGTATAAATGAATGTGGGGTAAAACTAGTTAGGGATCACAAGCAGATGAGCTAATTCTACTTTATTGTAATGATGCATTGACAGAATCTTGCAAGCATGAAAATACAATTTTCCTCCCTGCTCCCAGTCTCTTTTACTGACAGAAAGTAAGGAGGGTTTCTTCTGAATCTACTGCCCTGCCCACTAACAGAATAACAGAGTTGGAGGGGACCCTAAAGTTCTTTTAATGCTGTAATGGCGAACCTATGGCACGCCGGAAGTGGCATGCAGAGCCACTTCTGCCGGCACACTATCACAATATCATTTAGCCATATAGGGTAGATCTATTCATATTCCTTCCATTTATCCAATCTATGTAATTCCTCTATTAATACACATGCTTATATTAAAATATATTCTTTCATTATCTATTTACTCATTGTTTAATTTTATTATTAATATTTATATTATTATTTATTGTATTATTTCACTGCTAATCATTATATTATTTCAGTATGTTAATAATACCATAATTTATTGTATAATTTTCCAATTAATGGTTGCCTGGAAGAGCCCCACTGCGCATGCACCACAGGTGATATTCAGCAGGTTCTGATCAGGTCTGGAGAACCGGTAGCAGAAATTTTGAGTAGTTCAGTGAATCGGCAAATACCACTTCTGACTGGAGATTTTACACTATCCTTCCCCTGCCACGCCCACCAAGCCACGCCCACAGAACCGGTAGTAAAAAGATTTGAATCCCACCACTGGCATGCGCGCGTGCCAGCTGATTGTCGGGTATCTGCCGTGCATGCGTGGGGGGAGACATGCATGTGGGAGACACGCGTGCATGCGCAGAGGCATGTGGCATGGGGGAGTTGCGTGCACATGTGCAGAGGTGTGCAGTACAGGGGGTCACACACATGCAGAGGCACGCAGTACATGTGCAGGGGGGAGTTGCATGGGCATTGCATCATGGGTTCAGGCACGCACGTGTGCACACTTTTGGCATGCAACGTGGAAAAGGTTAGTCATCACTGTTCTACTGCAATCTTCTCTTCAAACAGGAAGCCAGCCCTACACCATTTCAGACAAATTGTTGTCCAATGACATTTGTGGCTTATTTATTCTATAAGGTAGTGGGTGATAATCAATTCCTTTGAGGAGATCTTGTTCAGGAATTGTGCGTTCTTTCAACCTATCTCCACTCTGGCTTGGACAGTTGGTCTTCCCTTCCCATCTGACATTGGTAGGCAGTTGCAATATAAATATACCAGAATAGAATTCAAAATAGAAAAGTCCTTCAAACCAGGAACATGAATAATTTTTATTTATGTGACATTTTCATTATAATTAGAGCTTGAGAATATTAGGGAATAGTTTTTCTGTGTATGAATACATATGTTGGATTAGAACTGTTTTGTACTTTAATTATACCAAGTAGTAGGGCAGAAACAGTCCGGAAGATAAGAACCCAGCTATAATACTTCATAAATTATGGTGTATGTCTACATGTGACCAACTATTTAATCTTCTTATTCATTTCGTAGCGTTACATCCTGCATTTTTTCCCTTGGAACTCAAGACAATTACTTATTATCCTGTGTTCCAATTTTACCTCAACAATAACAATTCTGTGAGGTAGACTGCGGTATGAGACAGAATTTTCTTGAAAAATCATCCCATAATTTTCCATGGTTGTATGGGTTTGAATCTGGGTGCCCCCAGCCTCATCTGAATGAATCACATCACACCATGGCTTTGCTAACAAACCACAATTAAATACACCCGAGATTGCTCTCACCACTAAGCAGGATAAAGCAGGCAGGCTATGCAGCAAAGTGGCTTGTGGGATGAACACCTAAGGTGACTCTCAGCTGGTTTTTTAAAAGGCTAAGCAGGTCAGATCCAATGGATGTCTGGATGAGAGATTCTCAGGAAATCCCAGGAGTCTTGGCTAGATTGGAAAATGTTAAAAATGCTGAAAAAGGCAATGACAAACTACTTTTTGCAGTTAAGGAAAGCAACATGGCTATCATCACAATTGGTCTTCAGGAGTCAGAGCAGACTTGGCTTTTCCTCTATCGTATTCCAGTTCCATCCCAACCTGCCCAGGAAAGGTGGTTCTCTGTACCTCAAGCACAGCTCTTTGGCCCAGTTTGCAGCCCTATCTGTATTGTATTGTTCTGGGAGGTCTTCTGAGTAATAATGTCTTGATATGGTCAAACAGCTGTTGTGGTCCTTCAGCATCAGCTTTTTGGAAGGGTGGTAGAGACTTACCAGTGTTCTTTTTTTTTTTTTTTTGAAAATTTTATTGATTTTTAAAAACAGACATAAACAAACAAAACATAAAACATAAAAACATAAAACATCTTTTTTGAAAGCAGCATAATCCCGGGTTACATCTCTTCGTACAGACACAAATTCAAGTTCATGCTCATTATTATATTCCATTCCATATCTTATTACTATTCTACATTTTCTATATAGTTTCTCCTCTCTTTTAACTTTCTTTATTTTATTTTATTTTATTTATTTCATCTCAATTCAAATCATTGTACTTATATTCTTTGTCCTGTTTCAACTGTCTACTATCTTTTCTCATTGAACAAAATTTTTCCTGTAATCACTGATTGGAGTATGACGCCTTTATATCTTTCCCCTAAAATTATAACACTTAATATAATACATAACTTCCGTTCAGATTCTGCTTGGTACATTCTAAAACTACGCACTGTATTTTGAAAAAAGAAAAAATTATAAATGTATAATATAATTAAAACAACAATCCATACCAATTCAATTCTATCATTAACATTAATATTCATTTAAATCTTAAATCTTAAAATTTTACACATTACTTTTCAGATAAGTATCATACTTCTATGGGAACACTTATAAATTTTCCATAGTTAATTCCCCCCCACTTCACTTATATTTTATAAAACATTGAGTAGTTAAAATGTTCCCGTTCCTTCCTAATTCAATTCTCTCATTTATTTTATTTCATTTATTTTGTTCACAAAAGTTTCACTAAATTACACTGACTATTTTATCCCACTTTTTAATCATACGTTGTTTCCAATTTTCTAACATTATTTCTATTACAAATATAACAATACAATCTTATGTACCTTCACAGAATCCCTTTTTCAATTAAATTTTTACCCATTATCTCTGAATAAGTCCTGTTTCTTTACATCTTGCTCCAAACCTTTGTAGCTTCTCTTCCTTTCCTTCTTCCCTTTCTTCTTCTCTCTCCGCTTTTTACCCCCCTGTCTCTCCACCTCCATTTCCCTCTTCTGTATTCCCCTTTTCCGTTGCTTTCCAACTTTGTATCCGCTTTTCAAATTATTTTTCCCTTTTTTGGCTGTTTTTTTAAGTCTTAAATTCTCCATTCTCTTTCCCCCCTTTCCCCTTTCTTCCCCAAATAGAGTTACTTGTTCATTAAAGATGGCTTCTTCTTTGTCCCAATCTTCTAGTTGCGCAGTCCTTTCTTGTTGTTTCTCCTAGGTGCAGATCGCCATTTCTAAGAATTGAAAAACGGAGCCAAAGAAGCCCTTCCCTTCTTGTGTCTCTTCTTTATATTTTTTAAATTCCATTTTCAGTTCATCCAGAAGTGATGCCATTGTAGATTTTTTTTTAAACAGCCACCCAATTGTTTTTAGTCATTCAAATATAATATCCAAAAATCCGAAAGTCACCAAGCAATCCAAATACACACAAGCTGTTCCTTTTTACACTTTCTTCTTTCTTCACTTTCTCTTCCTGGGGTTACTATTTAGTTACAAAGTTCCAGTTAAAATGTATCTTTTAGAAGTCTTATTAAGATTTTACTTTAGATTCTTTTAAAGTCCAGGCAGTCTCCTCCTTCCAAATCCTGCCCTTATTCTTTTCCTCTCCCTTCCTCCTTATAGAAAAAAAGGATTTCTAGTGTCTAGAAATCTTTATTGTCCCTTTGGCATTTAATTATATTTTCAGCTTAATTACCTATTAGTGCCAAAGCGGATTTTTCCGATTTCTTATTCAGCTCTCTTCGTTGTCAATGTGAGGAAGGAGAGTGAAGAAAAAAAACTTTCCCTTTTCACTTTCTTTCGCTGCTTCCGACTCTTCTTTGGGAGCGATGTTATCTTTTATAAAATTTAAATTCCAGGGTACCTTAGTTGTTGCTTTTTATCCCGGTCAGCCAAAACTTTCACTTCTTAACTTCCTCCTGCACTTTCTTTTCCGGTTGAGTGCTTCTTTGAGGTGGCCATTTCTGACCACCACTCCACCGCCTTCGGGAAAGGGAGTTTGACCAGCTGAGGAGGAGAGATGCGGCACTCCTCGACCCTGCTGGTGATCTCCCCCCTCTTCGCCACCTCTACGGGGTGGCTTAGCCCCAAAGCCAGCTGGCTCGGGGTGCTCCAGCGGCGAGCCCAGGCAGAAACCGCGCATGATCGCGGATTCCTGCCTGCCGCCGAAGCCCTGCAAACCGGAAGCGAGACTTACCAGTGTTCTTGTGCTGAGTTCAGTGGGAGGCTGTGTGCAAAAAATGATGAGCCCAATTCTGCCTTTTGTCTCCCTCCCTCCCTCCTTCCCTCCCCCCCTCTCCATCCTTCCATATCCCTCCGTTTTAATATAGAACATTTATAAAATGAATACTCTAAAGCCCATAATCATGCCTCTCCCTGCAATCATAAATGACTACTTAATAGCAATAACACAAATAACTACTTAATAACACAACTTGAAATAATGCTGGTCCCACTCCCACAAATGTTCTGAAGGCCGTAAGACCCGTCTCTTCCAGGAAACCTTTAGGATTGAAACAGTTGGTTAAATGCTTCCTTGAGGTAATGTGTCATGCCAGGGGACATGGTTTAGTTTTTCAGTTTATACTTGTTTTGTTTATATAACACACTCACTGTTCTGTGGGATCTGTAAGTTACTCAGAAGTGTTCTGAGAAACCAGAGAAAAGAAGACAACAAGGAAGAGATGTCATAAAAACTAATAATGATTAAGGAATTTTAACAGGAGGAAAATAATTTAAAAGACTTAAAAAGAGAATGAGAGAAACAGGAAGATATTTTGGAAAAGGAGATAGGGGTTAGAACAGATAAATTAGGCAGTGGAAAAGGGTAGGGAGGGGAGAAAAAGTTGGACTGAATAGTCAGGATGCAGATGTAGACAGAGTTAAAGATCCAAGAGAAGAATATGGGAGGCAAGTTTTAAAAAGGATAAGACTTAAAGTACTGATGAGTCCAAGAGACAATGGATAGAAAAAAGAGGGGGGAAAAAGATTATTTAAGAATATACTTAAGCAAAAACATGTATATTAACATTAGATTTATATAGAGTTGTATACACTGGATAATTATTTTGTATGTACTGTGATAGACACTGGGATAATATTTTAATACAAATAGATATGAAGAGTGAAATATGGGAATTATGAATAGGAATTAAGCATTAATTGGAAAATTAGAGAATGAATTATGGTATTATTAACATACTGAAATAATATAATGATTAGCAGTGAAATAATACAATAAATAATAATATAAATATTAATAATAAAATTAAACAATGAGTAAATAGATAATGAAAGAATATATTTTAATATAAGCAAGTGTATTAATAGAGGAATTACATAGATTGGATAAATGGAAGGAATATGAATAGATCTTCCCTATATGGCTAAATGATATTGTGATTGGTATTAGAATTGTATATTGAAACACCGAACACTGAAACAATGAAGGATGAAACTTTAATAATTTTAATGTTAAAAGCAGGTGAAAGGTGGAAGACAGAAAAGAAACATCATTGCATACTATGGTGACATGAATAAAAGAGTAGAAATAGAAATAAGTGGGGAACAACAATATACATATTTTAATATATATGTAATAAAAAGAGGGAGGTTTAGAAATTGAATGGTGGTAGTATTAGATATGTTTAAACAATATGAAACAATGAAAATGAAATGCAATAATTATGAGTAAAAATATTATGTTCATTTGTACTAAAATGTATGATACCCAAGTATCATACTGTTCACGCATTGATATGTATAAGCAATATAAAATAAAAAAACTTGACCAAACAAAGGAGAAGTGTTCTGATTGAAGTGTCATAAAAGGTCAGGTAATGAATGAACAAATGCATAAATAAATACCCACATCCATCCATGTATCCACATTATAGCTTAATGCAGTTTATGAGCCAATTTGGTCTAGTGGTTAGGGCATGAGGCTAGAAACCAGGGGACAGTGAGTTGTAGTCTTGCCTTAGGTATGAAAGCTGGCTGGGTGACCTTGGGCCAATCATTGTCTCTCAGCCCAACCCACTTCTCAGGGTTTTTATTGTCAGGAAAATAGGAAGAGTATTAATTATATTCTCCACCTTGAGTTATTTATAACAATAATAACATGGAGATTTTAAAAAACACTAGTCAGATGAATACCGATGGATGCTGGTAGGCAGAGGCACAATTCCCCCACCCCTTTTATTTATTTTGATTTATTTTGATTTGTCAATCGCTTACAAGATAATAGGTATAAGTATGTACATAGTTATGAATACATGAAATGGGTACATATAAGAAAAATAAAAAGAAACAATAGCACAGGGGCGGTAGGCACGTTGGTGCGCTTATGCACGCCACCTACAGACCTCTTAGGAAAGGGGTGAGGTCAATAGTAGACAGTCTAAGGTTAAAGTTTTGGGGGTTTGGGGAAGAAACCACAGGGTCAGGTAGAGTATTCCAGACATTGACCACTCTGTTGCTGAAGTCGTATTTCCTGCAATCAAGTTTGGTGCGGTTAACCTTGAGTTTGTATCTATTGTGTGCTCTTGTGTTGTTATGGTTGAAGCTGAAGTATTCATTGACAGGTAGGACATTGCAATGTATGATTTTATATACCATACTTAGATCAGACTGAAGATGGCGTAATTCAAGGTTTTCTAGGTCTAGAATTTCAAGTCTGGTGGTATAAGGTATTCTACAACAAGTAGAGGAGTGGAGAACTCTTCTTGTGAAATATTTCTGGACTTTCTCAACTGTGCTAATATCAGATACGTAATGTGGGTTCCAGACTGATGAGCTGTATTCGAGTATTGGTCTAGCAAATGTTTTGTATGCCCTAGTTCAGTGGTTCCCAAACTTTTTCAGTCCACCGCCCCCTTGGTGCTACAAACTCATCCTCGGTGCCCCACACCCAGGGGTGGGATTCAAATTTCTGTGGGCATGGCCTAATTTGAGGGTGTGGCTTGCTGGTCATGTGACTGGGTGGCGTGGCTTGCTGGCTGGGCATGGCTTGCTGGTCACATGACCGGGTAGGTGTGATTTGGTGGGCATATTACTTGGTGGGCGTGGCCAGGTGACCGGCAAACCAAATACAAATGGTCCTCACTTAATGGCCGGTTGTTTAGCAAGTGTTCTAATTTATGACTGGCCTCCCCAGAGATACTTGACCTGTTTTTGGAGTTTTGACAGCCATGCACACACATACACACACACTCCCTTCTAACCCTGCTGGAGCAGGTCATTGCACTAGAGTCCGCAAAGCATCTCTGATTAGATTCTAGTAGTGAATAAAATCTAATCAGAGATGCTTTGCTGATTCTTGTTGATTTGTTTTATTTGTATCTCTTTATTTTATGTTGCTGAATTGCATTGACATGTGTGTCCCTTCTTATGCACAATCCAGAAGCTATTGCGATTCTTTGCAGCAAAAATTACCGACCTCTGGCTTTGCTCTACTTTTCAAACATGCCGACACTGCCGTGTTTTAGGTGCCAGCCCCGCAGGTCCACCCCATTGAGCCTGATGCACCGGAGGGACCTGCCCAAGCAAGTCAAGTCAATGGGGTGAGCCTGAGAGAGGGAAAGAGAGAGAAAGAAAAGAGAGAGAAAGAAGGAAGAAAAGAAAGACAAAAGGGAAAGAAAGAAAAAGGGACAAAGAAAGAGGGGATGGAAGGAAAGGACAGAAAGAAAAAGAAATAAAGGAGGGAGGGAGGGAGGAGAAAGATAATGAGATATCTATTCTAGTCCAAGAAGGGAGTGTGTGTGTGTGTGCGCGCGCGCGTGTGTGTGTTCTTGTAATTTACCAGTGCATTTTGGTTTTGCCTTCTTCAGAATTGGCACTGTAATACATTGGGGAAAGTAATTTTTAGGGTGGAGATCTGGTCCAATGGATCCTGTTTAAAGCCTCAACAAAATGTGAGAGCTTCCTGATAGTCTTGACCATGTTTTGTCCACAAAACCTTTAATAGAAGCCAAAGATGTTTCAAAGTGCTGGCAAAGATGTTTCAATGTGGAAAAGGGCCTCAGTCTAAACTAGGCCTCATTTCAATCTGATGCATCAGGTCTCTCTCTCTCTCTCTCTCTCTCTCTTTTTCTCTCTCTCTCTGGCTCCCCCGTCCCTCCCTCCCTCCTCCGAGTCTGGCTTTGCTCTATTTTCCCAATGTGCCTGAGGGGCTGGCACTTCAAACATAGATGGATGGATGGATGGATGGATGGATGGATGGATAGATGGATGGATGGATGAAGAGAGAAAGAGAGACAGAGAGACAGGTAGGTAGGTAGATTGGTAGATAGGTAGGTAGGTAGGTAGATAGATCTATATTGGTAGGTAGGTAGGTAGGTAGGTAGGTAGACAGAAAGACAGGTAGGCAGGCAGGTAGATAGGTAGGCAGGAAGGCAGGCAGACAGACATTTTGGATGGATGGATGAATAGATGAATAGATGGATAGATAGATAGATAGATAGATAGATAGATAGATAGATAGATAGATAGATAGATAGATAGATAGATAAATCTATATTGGTAGATAGATAAGTAGGTAGGTAGGTAGATCTATATTGGTAGATAGGTAGGTAGGTAGACAGAAAGATAGGTAGGCAGGCAGGTAGGTAGGTAGACAGGAAGGCAGGCAGACATTTTGGATGGATAGATGGATAGATAGATAGATAGATAGATAGATAGATAGATAGATAGATAGATAGATAGATAGATAGATAGATAAATCTATATTGGTAGATAGATAAGTAGGTAGGTAGGTAGATCTATATTGGTAGATAGGTAGGTAGGTAGACAGAAAGATAGGTAGGCAGGCAGGTAGGTAGGTAGACAGGAAGGCAGGCAGACATTTTGGATGGATAGATGGATAGAGAGATAGATGATAGATAGATAGATAGATAGATCTATATTGGTAGATAGATAAGTAGGTAGGTAGGTAGATCTATATTGGTAGGTAGGTAGGTAGAAAGACAGGTAGGCAAGCAGGTAGGTAGGCAGGAAGGCAGGCAGACATTTTTGATGGATAGATAGATAGATAGATAGATAGATCTATATTGGTAGATAGGTAGGTAGGTAGGCAGGAAGGCAGGCAGGCAGGCAGACATTTTGTATGTATGTATGTATGTATGTATGTATGTATGTATAGATAGATAGATAGATAGATAGATAGATAGATAGATAGATAGATAGATAGATAGATAGAAGGATAGAAGGATAGATAGATAGATGGATAGATGGATAGATAGATAGATAGATAGATAGATAGATAGATAGATAGATAGATAGATAGATAGATAGATATTGGTAGATAGATAGGTAGGTAGACAGAAAGGCAGGCAGTTAAGTAGGTAGGCAGGAAGGCAGGCAGACAGACAGGCAGACCTTTTGGATGTATATATGTAGGTATGTAGGTATGTATTATGTATGTATGGATGGATGGATGGACGGACGGACGGACAGACAGAAAGAAAGAAAGAAAGAAAGAAAGAATGCGACAGCGGTAGCACTTTGAGAAAGTAGAGCAAAGCCAGAGTGGGAATTGAAGTTCACACAAGTTGCCAAGGTTGAGAAACATGGGCTGAATATATCAACCCAGCCATTCTGGTTTAGTGTTTAGCATGCTGTTTGATTCTGGCTTAGTCAATGAATAAACCATGGCTAAGATCTTCCTGCACCTTAATGCAGCTGCCCCTCTGCCCTTCTCCATCCCCCTTTGGCAATCCAATTTTGCAATGCCAACCTCCCTGGGGCAGCGATGCAGACGACCTCACCCTCTTTGCTTCAACCCAAGCTCCACTTCCATTGGGCCAAGCAAGGGGAGGTACTCTGCACACGCCCATCTTCAGTGAAGCATTCCGCCCATCTTTATGCTCCGCCCAGGAGGAGGAAGGCATGCGGAAGGAGCCCAGACCGGCGGAGGCAGAGGGAACGATTGCTTGGAAAGTAAGCAAGCGAGCAAGTGCAGGGCTCGGTCGGAAGAACTGGGCTGCAGAGGGAGGCTAGGTTCTAGGTATGGGACGGCTACATAGAGCTGAACCGAACCGAGCCACGCGCCTTGGAGAGCCGCAGATGCACCCACCCTCATCCTGCACACAAGCCCGGCTGGCTGGAGAGGCAGAGGCCAGTTGGGCGCTGCGTGCTCCCTTGTTCTCCTCCTAACGCCGGACCACCCACCCCTTCCACTGTGCGCCTTGGGAGGGTTTTGCTTTTGGGTCTTCTGGCACGCCTCCGCAGCTTCCACCGGAGAGGGCAGCCTGCAAGCTAAGGCACCCTCTTTCCACCACCTCCCACCTCTCTCCCCCCACAGGCTTGGCAAGGCTCACCGCGCGTGGGTTCTGCATTCGAGGCGCCGGCTACGGAGCGATGAAACAGTCAATGGGCTGCGTGGCTGGCAGTCAGTGAGCCTGCGGGGCCAGTGCCTCAAATGCCCCCTGCCACCTCTTAGCGCCCCCCTGCCTCTTACTGCCCCCTTAAGGCATCCCACCGCCCCCAGGGGATGGTACCACCCACTTTGGGAACCACTGCTCTAGTTAGTAGTGTGATATTACCAGAGAAAAAGCTACATAGGATTAATGCCTTTTTGGCTATGTAGTTACAGTGGGCTCTAGCCCTTTCCAATCCGGCCCGCCCCTGAAAAAAAATCGCTGGGCGTGGCGTATTGCCCTGCACCGCGTGGCCCCCAAAGCTGCAAAACAGTGCGGAGCGCTCTGGGGGTAGGAAAGAAAAGAAGAACTTTGCAAAGGCCTCGGCTGGGAGTTTGAAATCACCTTCGAGTGCGACCTCTCGAAGGTGAGTCCCGCCGATCCCCCTTTTTTCCGGGGCTTCCAGGCTTAAACTTTGCAAAGGCAAAGTTTGCAGGCGGGAGCGTCTTCCGGCCGAGGAGCGGGAAGGGTTCCGCCCGGCGGGCGGGCTGCTTGGGCGGGCTGCTTGGAGCCACCTAAAGCTAGGCCGCTGCTGGTGGAGCCTTGCCCTGCCTTGGTGCCCCATTTCCCGGCTTGGCGGTCCTGCTCGGGCGGCACTTTAAAAGCCTGCTCCCAGCACCCGAGCAACTTCCCAGCAACTTGCGGCTTCCTGTTTCCTCACGGGCGCTCGTGCCTGGCCCCGAGCTGCGCGGGCGGAGGGGAAGCCCGGCGGGCGGGCTGCTTGGAGGCGACCGGCGGTGCTCCGGCAGCAGCAACAGGCAGTTCCGCCTGGGCTCTGCTCAGGTGTCCGGCTGGGGCTGTCAGGAGTTGCTACCGCCAGCGCAGTCCCGCGTTGCCTTGGGAAGGAAAAGGCAAAACCAGGAGCCGCTGAGCCTGAGCCTCCGGTGCCGCTGCTGCCATTGCAAAGCACCGCCGCGGCTCTTCCTTTTTGCCTTTCCTTCCCGAGGCAACGCAGGACTGGAGCAGCGGAGCTGCGCCGGCGGTAGCAACTCCTGACTCAGGGGCCTCCGAGGGGAGGGGAAGGAGGAGAAGAGGGGGAAAGGGTGGGGGGCGATTCCCAAAAAATCTTGTGCTGACCCGGCCCGTCTGTCAAATTTTAAAAGTCAATGCGGCCCCGAGCCAAAAAGTTTGCCCACCCCTGCCTTAGATCATTAGAGGTGAGTATTCCAAGGTCCTTTACAGAGCTTGGATCATCAACAAGGTCTTCATTATTCAGCTTGTATTTTATTTTCTGGGTTGTTGTTTTTTTGCCAATATGTAAGACAAGATAATTTATTTGTTGAGGTTTGAAGTTGCCATTTGTTTGACCATTCTGATACATAGCTAAGATCTTTTTGAAGGGTAGTAGTATTGTCTGTGGTATTGAACAGCTTTACATCATTATTTTCCTCCCCAAAAACTAAGCCCGATCACATAGTTTCGTAGAGAAGTACGGGTATAGAGCTAGTCTTAACATAAATATCACATGGAATAGGTAGTCTGGTAAGTGTCAAAAAGATCCCTAAGAGCTCTCAGACATGTTATCAGGGGTGGGATTCTACCAGTTTGCACCTATTCACTAGAACCGGTTGTTAACATTCTAAGCAGTTCAGAGAACAGGTTGTTAGAAGAAATTACTGGCCTAATCCTGTAAGGAAGGCAGGAAGGAAACATTCTGGTGTTGCTTACAGAAACTGCCTCTCCGTTAACCCTTATTACATTCTTGGCAGGACTAGACTTCCTGTCTCAGGAACTTCTTTGGAGTTTTTTTCCCCTCCTTTGCTGGTACTTTGCTTGTGTGGAGTGACCATTCAAAGTTACAATGGCACTGAAAAAAGTGACTTATGACCATTTTTCACACTTACGACTGTTGCAGCATCCCCACAGTCATGAGAGGCCAGGCGAGGAGATGCGTGCCTCAATGTGAGGGATATTGAGTTGGTCACACCCAGCCAGTCACATGACCACCAAGCCACGCCCCCCCAGTCACATGACCACCAAGCCATGCCCACCACCTAAGTCATGCCCGCAGAGCCGGTTGTTAAAAATTTGAATCCCACCTTTTCTTGAGGAAGAAAAGAGAAAGAGGGGAAAGAAAATGGAGAATTCAGAACTTAAAAAAGCAACCAAGAAAGGGAAAAATAAGGTGAAAAATCGATACAATGTCAGAAAGCAACAGAAAAGAGGAATACAACAGAGAGGGGAGACTAAGAGAGTGGAGATTGAGAGATGGGGGGGTAAAAAGGCTAGAATCAACAAGAAAGGAAGGGAAAAAGGGAAGAGAAGTCATAAAGGCTTAAAACTAGATGTTAAAAAACAGGGTTTTTTTAGAGACAAAGGGTAAAATACAATTAAAAAAAAGATTCTGCAAAAGTACATAAGACTGTATTGTAGATATTAGTATTTGAAATAGAGTTAGAAAATTGGAATATTATATGAGTTAACAATATATTAAAGGGAATGTATAAAAATGTCTAAGATTTAACAATAGAGTTTAATTTCCTATGGAACATTGTTTTTACTATATCATAAGCTTATTTTTCTTCTCTTTTTTATTATTCTAAAATGTAGTACTTAGAATGTACTAAGCAGAATCAGTATGGAAAGTATGTATTATTTTAAGTGTTAAATTTAGGGGAAAGATAAAAAGGCGTCATACTTCAACCAGTGATTACAGGAGAAATATTGTATTAGAAAGAAAAGATAAATAGATAATTGAAAAAGAATGGACAAAAGATGTAAGTATAATTATTTAAACTGAGATGAAATAAATAAAATAGAATTAAGAGAGTGAATAGAGGAGAGAAAACATATAGAAAATATAGAATGTTAAATAAGTTATGAAATAGTATATAAGATGAGCATGAATTTGATTTATGTCTGTACAAAAAGATGTAACCCAGGGTTAAGCCGCTTTCCAAAAAGAAGTTTTATGTATTTATGTTTTGTGTTTTGTTTGTCTATGTTTGAATTAATAAAACTCTAGAAGAATGTTGGAAGAGAACAATGAAATTGTAAACAAGACAGATGGAAGTATACAATGAATAAAAAGATATAGAAATTAAGGCAAAAGAAATATAATTGAATAGAAGGAAAGGGAGAAATAGAGAGAAGTTGGAAAAAGATATGAAGTTGAATATATAAGATAAATATGCATATCAAATTGTGTTTGTATGGAAATGTGATAATCTGGAACTATGCTGTTTTCAAATAAGATGGTTTATTTGTTTTTCAGAAAAGATGTCTTATGTTCTTATACTCTATGTTTTGTTTGTTTGTGTATTGTTTTTAAAAATTAATAAAATTTGTTTTTAAAAAAATTTGAATCCCACCCCTGCATGTTATGTAACTTGTTTTAACAAAGTTCAAACTATCAGTCACTTGGTTGAGTTGCACAGCTACAGAAATTGAATAAACAAACAAGTAGATAAACAAATAAATAGCAATTATTTATTTATGTCTATCTTGCCTTTATTGTTTTTAATAAATCATTCAAGGCAGTGAACATACCTAATACTCCTTCCTCCTCTTCCTTTTTCTCCTAAGGTGGGATTAGAAGTCATGCTCTCCCAGTTTCTAGCCTGGTATCTTAACTACTAGACCAAACTGGCTCTCTGGTTTAAATAAAACAGGACTTGATATGGTGTATCAACTGGGCATTCGGACATAGAAAATACAGGGGGACATCCAGATGCTGTGTTCTAAGCTGAAGCAATTATTCTCCTTGTTGAGCTATTTGTGCCTGTTCTGGCCAAATCCCTCCTTTGTTAGAGTGAAGTAAAAACATTGTTATATGTTATTTGCTATCAGTTACCCCATTTTTGATCCCAGGTAAGTAGTAACAGAAGGAATGCAGTGGCTCAGTGGCTAAGATGCTGAGCTTGTCGATCAGAAAGGTCGGCAGTTCGGTGGTTCAAATCCCTAGCACTGCGTAATGGAGTAAGCTCCCATTACTTATCCCAGCTTCTGCCAACCTAGCAGTTCAAAAGCATGTAAATAGGGACCACTTTGGTGGGAAGGTAACAGCGTCCCGTGCGCTTTCAGTGCTTAACCATGCTGGCCACATGACCACGGAGACGTCTTCGGACAGCGTTGACTCTTCGGCTTTGTAATGAAGATGAGCACCATCCCCCTAGAGCCGGAAACGACTAGCACATATGTGCGAGGGGAACCTTTACCTTTAAGTAATAACAATGTATTCCACTTTTAAATGTCCACAGGAAGATTGTTTAGGCAAATTCCATTTTGTTCTCTCTTCCCATCACCTGACTACTCATTTGCATGCTTGACAATAGCCAAAGAAACAATGCTATCTACACCGCATTCCTCTATCTAAAGTGCATTCCAACAGGTTAAGGTATGTATACAATATAAAATGCACATGACAAATTAGATTGATTATATCCCTATTATAAAGTGGCGGCACCAACCGACAATTATTTCCATGATGATATGGACATGATAAGGATTGCTAAACGATCTTCCACATCCCATTTATATTAGTAATGACCGTGCTTAATGTGCCCTTTAACCCTTCCTACCGGACTTAATAAAATATTTTAGGTACAACGTGTCCTCAACTTGCAACAGTTCATTTAGTGACCATTTGAAGTTACTGTGGCACTGAGAAAAGTGACTTATGACCATTTTTCACACTTATGACTGTTGCACCATCCCTCTGGTCATGTGATTTATGTTTGGATGGTTGAGAACTGACTCACATTTATGACTGTTGCAATATCCTGGGGTCATGTGATCCCCTTTTGCGACCCTCTGACAAGCAAAGTCAATGGGGAAAACATTCACTTAACAACGGTGTTACTAATTTAAGAACTGTAGTGATTCACTTAACAAATGTGGCAAGAAAAGTTGTAAAATGGGATAAAGCTCACTTAACAATTTTCTCATTTAGCAACATAAATGTTGGGCTCAATTGTAGTCGTCGCTCGAGGACTACCTGTACTTTTAATTTTAAAAGGCAATGGTAAAATAAAGAGAAAACCTTCAACATGGTCACCTGCCCACAGTCACTTTGGATGGTGAGTTAGGCATAGAGGTGGTATTTAGCAGGATCTGATCAGTTTTGGAGAACCAGTAGCGGAAATTTTGAGTAGTTAGGAGAACCGCCAAATCCCACCTCTGACTGTCCCCGCCCCCATCTATTCTCTGCCTCCCGAGTCCCACCTGATCGGCTGGGTCTTCTTTTGTTGCCCTGCACAGGAGAACAGAGCTGGAAAGCAGGTTAGTGGAGTGGGGAGGGAATGGGGATTTTGCAGTATCCTTCCCCTGCCACGCCCACCAAGCCACGCCCACCATGCCATGCCTACCAAGCCACACTCACAGAACCGGTAGTAAAAAACATTGAATCCCACCACTGGTTGGGCAGCATATATAAAAAAAAATTTAGTTTCAGAAGTGCTTTTTATTGCAGTAGTAAAAGAAATTAAATACATGAGACTGAAGAAAATAAAATTTACCTAAAAGTTTTGCACCATGCGCACTTATTAAAGCAGAAGTAGACTTTGACTTACGACCATTTGTTTCAATGACAGCTCAAAGTTATAGCATCCTTGGAAAAAGTGACTTGCAACCTGTATTTGCACTTATGACCCAATATTGCACCATCCCTAAAGTCACGTGATCACAGTTTGGATGCTTGACAACTGGCCTGCATTTACAACTTGATGTAGCATCCTGGGAGACATGATTGTGATTTGAAACCTTTTTTTAAAAAAAAAAATCAATTTCTAGTAAAACACACTCATTAAGCAAACTGGATTCAGTTAATGATGTTGTGATTTACTTACTGACATGGCAATTTGCTTCCCAACCTCCATAAAAATTGTCATAAAATTGAGTCTGACTTGACTTATGACTTACAATGGAAATTCCAGTTCCGGTTGTGCTTGTAAATCAAGGATTACCTGTAACCCATTCCCGCTGCACTGAACTTTTCTTTTCATTGAACATTTTTCTTTACGCATCCAACTCTCACTTCCCTATAACAAAGGGGATATCGGTATATTTTTTTAAATACACAGCCATATTGCTTCATTCAATAAACATTAATTCTTAGAAACGAGCTACATACCACCCATGGCCTTTCTGTCAATATTTGCACATTTTATTATTTCTCCATTCATTTTCCCATCTTTAGTGAGACTTCTATCAAAGTGCACAATTCATGCAGAAACTTACCCTCTGCACCAACCACCACCACTCGCCAGTCCACAAAATCGGAAAAGAACTCTGCCATAGTCCATTTGTTTGTGGGTTTTTTGGATTTTCCATAGTATTCTTAAAAGTCTTTTACCACATCAATGTTCAAAAGTGTCAGAATTCTTTTTGTCTTGCTTCTTCAAAGTCTAACTTTCATTTCCGTAGAGTAAGACAGAGAAATTATTGTCTGTGCAGTTCTCACCTTCATAAGGTATGGGTACAGTATCTCAATATTTTTTCCCAACACTTTCACTGTTACCCTGCCAAATTCTAATCTACAATGTGACTGTTGTAGATTACTATTATACCATACCATTACTATTGATTCTAAAACTATCCACCACTTCAATACTGTATCTTTATTGTCAATAAATGTATCAACTTGCTCTAATTTTTCATTACTTTCAGTATGAATACCTTGCCATCATAGATTCCATTTCTCCTAGCGAATTACCTTGGTCCCTGATACATTCATTTTCAGATCCATAATCCTTCTTGCATCATAAAATTTATCTACCATATACTGCAACTCATTTGGGTTCTTAGCCAACAACCTAGCATCATCTATATGAAGACGTGCACATAATTGTATCACACACCTTTACTTACTTCTAGATGAATGCTGTATCATTCATTAAGTATTCCTTTTAGTCTCATGCACAATCTACTTCCATCAGATATTGTTCTAATTATTACATTCAGTAATCAAACTTCATATTCATACAAAATGATTCATAATTCAAGCCTGATTGTACTTTTTTCTAAATATATAAAAGTTTTCTTTCTCAAATTGGAACATTTCTCAGGGATTGATGAAGAAAAATCTGATCTGCACATTTCCTTCAGGGCACATAGTAATACTATTTTTCTCAAGTGTTGTTCATGGTCACTGGTTGTACACTCTGCATTTTCACTGGCTTTTTAAAATCTTATCTATATTTTTGCTTTCTTTGACTAATTCTTTGCAATTAATTTTTCTCTGTATGCACATCATAGAATAGCTCTCTGCCATCTTCATTTTGACAGTAATTATTTTTACATGAATTTTTAACTATAGCCATACTTTCACTTCACTAAGCATCCTTTCATACTTCCCATTAGCATAGTTACACAAGTTTTGCAACATAGTTCTGCTTTTCCAAGAAGCTTCCATAACCTCTTTCCTCGTGGGCCTTTTCTAGTCATTCTGCTGGGGGATTAATCTGTTTTCTGTTGCTTTCCCCTCACTTGCTCTTTCTATAATGCTGTAGTTTTGCTCTATTTTCCTAAAGATTATGATCCAAGTCAGAGATGCTTAACTGGCTGTGAAACCTTTGGCTAACTCCCTCAGAGAAATCCAGAATTGTTTTCAAATTGCCCTGTTTCATAGAAGCAGAAAGTGATTAAATGTGTGATAAAAGGTAACCATATTAATGGTTTAATGTTAACTAAATGTTTAATGTTCATTGTTTCATTAAATATAATCTAAATGAAAATAAACAAAATTTAACTTTTGTCCTGGCGTTATCTGCAAAACTTTCAAAATATAAATGCCTACGGTCCAGAAAAAGCCAGGTACCCCTGATTTAACAGAAATAATTGTCTATTTTGCTGTACTTGCTTCTGTAATGATTTTGCTTCCTTAGTTAGCCCTTTGAGGTAGAAGCAGAATCAGGAGTATCAATCTTATGTTTACTATAAGGTTACATTAAACAGAATTTTGCAAGACTATATTTTATCCCCTCCTTTCTCTTTAGTGTCTGAAAAACTGGGAAGAGTTTCTTCTAAAATACTTCCTGTGCTTCTCCCCCAGTTGAGGACTGAGTTCCCTTTTATCAGACTGTCGAGTCACTTGCAGATTCTCCTCCTGTCTCCCAAGTTGCTGGAAGTTGGGCAGCATATAAATGATTGTTACTGTTATCCTATCAACTCTGCTCATCCTTGAAGTATGGTTCTTTGATTAGGGTGCACAATAATGTCTTTGTTATGCGGATGAAAGAGATAAGAGTTGGAAGACATTTGGGACAATTAAGGACTTTGAAAATGCTTCAACATTTTAATTACAAGGAAGTAGCTGAGTTTCCTAGCTTCCAGACTGAATCATAATCAACAATTGTTAAAATTTCCTTCTTACCTGAGTCATGTTTCAGAGTCAGTATTTTGGAATGTCCTTGTGACATCAGTCGTTCTATTCTGTTTGTCCCATTTTGTTTAGTCCAAGGAAAGAAATCACATTTCCTTTACAGACGAACTCAAGGCTTTCATGACAGATGATGATTGGGTTTCAGAACTCATGTTCTCACCAAGATGTCAACCTAAGTTGTCACTGAGCATCTGAAGAAAAGAGGTTTACTGTGGTTTACTGTATTTGGAACAATAATAATTTAGTTTGGAGCAAAGTAGCATAATTTAATAGAATCAGAGAATGTAAGGATTGTAAGAGATTTTGAAGAACATCTAAATCTATTTCCTGCCCCCTAGCCGAATCCATTGCTGTAGCATCTCTGACATATGGCTATCCAGCTTCTGTATAAACATTTCTAGTAAAAGTGAGTCTCTTCCCAAGGCAGTTTGCTTCATTATAGAACAGCTCTTACTTCCTCTTAGGGCATTTCTCCTGCTGTCCTAACAAAATCTACTTTTTTTGTAATGTAGGGTCATTGCATTGTAAGACATTGTAAGACAATCTCTTCTTTTATTTAGAAGACCTCTGAACAATTCAACAACATTCTACGGGAGTTGTCCTGTATCCTTTAGATCAGTGATCGCCAACCAATGGGCCGGGGACCACTGGTCATCCGCGGGGAAATTTTGGTGGTCCACAGACAAATGTCCCCCCCCCAAAGCACCCCCTAAAGCAATTAATCCAGGCTGTGCAGGAACACAAGGCTGTGCTGCCCACATGGCCCATCCACCTACTGACCCCCACCCTTTGGCCGAGCGCAAATTTAGCTTGAGTAGAGCCACGTGACCTGGAACTGGAAGGTAAGACCAACGGCAGGGGAGAGAAATCTGCCCTGGGGTGGCTTGCTGACATTGGTAGGAAAGTCGGTCCCATATTCCAGAGCTGCAGTAGTCACAAGACTGGCCCTTTGGTCATCGTGGAGCAGCTCCTCCAGTCCATGCACCCGGGTGCTGGAGCAGCTTCTCGGGATGATCAAAGGGCCAGTCTTGTGACTACTGCAGCTCTGGAATATGGGACCGACTTTCCCAACAACATGTTGTGCTTTGGCAGCAGCAGGTGCAGACAGCTGAGGTCTCGGGGAACGACTCAGATCAGGGGCCTGTGTGTGATGAAGGGATGGGGCCAGGACCATCAGGGAGTGGAATGCTACCTTCGGAGATTGTGGAGGGTGGCAGCAGTGATGAAGAGGTCCCCAAGGAGCGTGTGCCCAGTGCACAGGCGCGCAGGGCTGCTCGAAGGAAAGAGCAGCTGCAGCAGGATGGGTGACTCAGGAGTAAGGCTGCAAGGTAATGGCCTCTCCTTTAAGAGATAAACGCCAGCTGAGAAACTGGAGTTCTTTGCAGGAAGCAAAGAAGCTTTTGCACTCAAGTCTTGTGGATGTTCAGAGTATCTTGATTGTGTTTGGAGACTATTTGTGTTTGAAATATTTCTTAGTAACTTTATCTAGTATTCTTGGCAGCTTTGAACAACCTTGGCAAGGTTCGTTCTTTTCAGAGATAAATAGTTTGAAACAGCCTTTTAACCGTGAAGGAACAGAATTCGTAAAGAATCATTAAAAGTTTTTGCTGTCACCTCTGTTTTGTGTTTGTTTCTTTGGAACAAGGTTTGGGTCAGAACACAACGTCAGCAAGCCACCGTCAGTCAAAATTCATATTAGTGGTCCGCGGTATTTAAAATTATAAGTTTGGTGGTCCCTGAGGTCCAAAAGGTTGGCAACCCCTGCTTTAGATACTGGAAGAGAGCTTCCAGGTCGTCCTGTGGTTTTCTCTTCTTAGATGAAGAATATCCAATACCAGCATGCATTCTGCCAGAGTAACAATCTGTCTTTGTATCATGTACCACCCCTTACAACTTAATATCCTTAAAATAAATACATATGGTAATTTCTTTTCTAGATTTCTTTCTAGATAAGCATCAACAATCGCATTTTCCCAGAGATTAATAATCGTTTCTTTTTGTGGCTGCTTTCTTACCCCATTCTCTTCCTTAGCTTCTTCCATTCTGTGCAAACTCATTTCTACTCAGGGGTGACTCACTACTACTGTTGCCAGATCTGGCTATTCATTTATATATTCAGATGTGATGCCACCCACTCCAGCCTCTAATTGAGCAACTCACAACGATTACAGTAACATACAAATGACAAAATACAAAATAATAATAACAGTAATAATAGTAATAGTAATACTGTAGTAGTAGTAGTAGTAGTAGTAGTAATAATAATAATAATAATAATAATAATAATAATAATAATAATAATAATAATAATAATAATAATAATAATAACAACAACAACAACAACAACAACAACCAGGACAAGTTTAAACATAATTACAAAACTAAATGGTTCTTGTTTAGATTTCTTAGTTTCAGTATCTCCACATTCAGGATTCTCCTCTGGTTTTCTCTTCTCTTTTTAATCATGGGAAAGGTCTTCTAACTTCAGCAGGTGGCTGCCCAGCTGTGATGGTTGAAGCTACAACACTTTTGTTCTCTTTTTCATGTCCTTGTTTTGTAGTACTTTGCTTAGCCACCTTGGTGCACATTCTGCTTTCTTTGCTGCTTCTTCCATGGCTTTTTATTAGCTTTGTTCCTCCAATAATTCTATCTAGCATTTCAGTTATGCCTACTTCAGTTTGCCTTACTCCTCTCCATAATATAGCTTTATCCCAGCTATAGTCTTTGTGTTCAAATGAGCAACAGTTCTTTTAGTCAGATATATTTCTTGTTGCATTTGTTCTGTGGTAAGGAAAAAAGTCTATATCAGGATCTATGACATCCCTTCCTATCATAAATGGTACAAACTGATGTCCCAACAGGTTAGTTTCAGACAGCGTTCTCTTTCTTCTCTTCTCCACCAATTTTGAGAGATTTTTGCCTCTTAATTTTTCTATTATTAAGTTGAGGAAATTGAGTTATTCTTAATCAACCCAGGTGGTTCGAGACTTTCGCAACATTTTTATTTATAGCTTTAGTTTATAGAAAATGTTTGGTCCCTTCAATGAATAATGGAAATCATATCTAATGATATGCTGTATTTTAAATTGTGTGACTTGTTCTTGGAGCATAAATAAACAGAGAATACTATTACATATAATTTATGGACATACTTTTTCCCTCTACCAGTTTGGAATTTATAGCACCCAAGGAGTTGCCTGTGTCTACCATTATCAAAGGGGTTTTTTTGTACTAATAACCCCAAATTCTCTTAATTTATCATTTAATGCTTCACTATTATGATAAAGATATTATATCAAGCTATTAAATCTTTGGTTTTGTATTTTATGACATTTTATTTGGGGGGAGTTTTTTTTAAACCAGCTGCTAGTTTCCTAAAATTAGCCTTCACATTATTATTATTTGTTGTTGTAATTAAAACATTTGTTTTTTGTAAACTATTTCTTCAGAAAATTCTTTCAGGTAAAGAAAGAGTATGTATGTATGTATGTATGTATGTATGTATGTATGTATGTATCATATTCAGCTTTGTTTGGGTATTTTCCCATGTCATTATAGTTGTGCTTTTAAAGTTGTAGCAATGTTTCAGCAGAATCTTATCTGCCGTCATCAGGCTTCTGTATAGTGTTTGTTTGTACAGAAGCCTGATGATGGCAGATGAGATTCTGCCGAAACGTTGCTACAACTTTAAAAGCACAAGTATAATGACGTGGGAAAATACCCGAACAAAGCTGAATACCATACATATAAATACCAGCAAAAACTTAGGAAAATGTATGTATGTATGTATGTATGTATGCATGTATGTATGTATCTAGGTGTGTTCGGGTCTTTTCCCGTGTAAGATTAAGAGTATCTTGGCGACGTTTCGGTGAGGTCCCACTCACCATCCTCAGGCTGGTGCTTTCGGCTTCGTGCCAGTGCAAGCAGTGTGTGATCGGAGCTGTCGCACCCTCCGACCCCAAAACCAAACAAGCTGACACATGCCAAGAACACAGACCCAGACCCCAAACTCAAAGCCAGACTAAAACCCAGAATGCTACATCACAGCCACCCACTCAGGACATCACATCAGAAAACTCAGGGGGGGCGGAGCTGGCGCTGCGACGATACGGCATGCGATCTCGGAGGTCTGAGATCGTAGCCGATATCTTTGCTCCTGGACGATCCAAACGGATCTAAACCGTCCCGAAGAGATGGTGAAAGTGAAGAGCACATCCTGTCGATCCCAGGGATACTGCAAAGTCCCTTGTAGATCCAGGAGAAGCTCTTCTTGCCAGTGGCAAAGAGGCAGCCATTAAAGCTGCTGAAGTTGGGACAGCTCCGAAACGGAAGAGAGCAGAAAGA
The DNA here is from genome assembly GCF_049901735.1 of Notechis scutatus. Lineage (NCBI taxonomy): Eukaryota > Metazoa > Chordata > Lepidosauria > Squamata > Elapidae > Notechis > Notechis scutatus. The sequence continues at coordinate 227,241,923 of NC_142009.1, forward strand.
GAAAGTGTGCCGGTTTGGTGAGAACTTTTTTATTCTAAGACTTGAAAGGACACCCTAAGGAAAAGAAAGAATCTGTAAAAGTTTTGACAGAAGTGATTAAGCGGCGATTTTAAACGGAAGTGTCAAAGTAAGGTTTTTTGTTTTTGTTTCTCATTGCTGGATTTCTATACGCGATTTTGTATTTTGAAACTGGACTGGTTCTTTTCTTATTTATACCTATCTTTTCTTCTCCTTTTTGATTTTGTAATATTTTAGGTTAGAGGCTCCCTTTAGTTACTTAGTTATTTCCCTTTTTAAATATTTCTTTCCTTTTTTGGGGGGTAATTTTTATTACGTTTTGCTTGAGAAAGGAGGGGGAAAGTGAGAGCAAAGAAACTTTGTAACACTGCCAACTAGAGGCTTGAAAATGCTTTATTTCCTGTGATCAGACATGCTTTATTTCCTGTGATCAGCTGAGAAAGCTGAGAAAGAAAGAACTGAGACTCCTTTTCAAGGACATTGCTATGTGATAAGATAGAGGGAAGAGCATGGGAGAATGTTATTGTAGGTGCTCTTCTGGATTTCTATCAACAGCTGGAGCCTGTTGTTGAAGCTTATGAAAAGAAAAGGTGATAAGTCTTTGGAGAAGAGAGTTATAAATAAGAGCCTTGGACAACTAAACAAAGTGCAGTGTGCTCTTTTTATTTTTTCTAAGTTGTGCTACCCCTCCTTACCAGCTTTACTGTATTTTTTAAAAAATATTTATTCTTGTAATAACTATTTGGGTTTTTGGCCTGGTTGGAGCTTGTTTTTGTCTTTTTTTTTTTTTTGGAAGTCCAATCTCCACGTTTGTTTTATTGTAGGTGCTCTTCTGGATTTCTATCAACAGCTGGAGCCTGGTGTTGAAGCTTATGAAAAGAAAAGGTGATAAGTCTTTGGAGAAGAGAGTTATAAATAAGAGCCTTGGACAACTAAACAAAGTGCAGTGTGCTCTTTTTATTTTTTCTAAGTTGTGCTACCCCTCCTTACCAGCTTTACTGTATTTTTAAAAAAATCTTTATTCTTGTAATAACTATTTGGGCTTTTGGCCTGGTTGGAGCTTGTTTTTGTCTTTTTTTTTTTTTGGAAGTCCAATCTCTACGTTTGCTTTTTATTTTAAAGGGAAAGCCTTAAAAGCCTTTTCTCTTTTCTTTCCTGGCATTTTTTGTTTTTTTTATCTACCTTTTTGGTTCATTTTTATGCACTTTTTTCTATTTGAGACCTTTCAATTGGATTAAGGTGTTGAAGAACTCAAAGAATTTTTCCCCTTCTCTTGTTTTTTTTAAGTCTTTTTCTTTATTTAACTACTGATTGGATTAAGGTGTACAAGAACCTGAAGAAACTTTGTCTCCCCCTTTTTTTTATTACTATTGGGCTTTTTTTCTCTCTACCATTTTTATTTTTTACTCTGGATTATAATTGGCTACTTCACAATTGGATTAAGGTTTAGAAGAACCTGAAGATTTTGAATTGTTTAAAATGAGTAGGAAATTTACAGCTCCTGGTTCCTCAACTTCTACTTCTGCCTCTCCACCATCTGGAGGACAACGTTCAATACAGACAATGTTAAAGCAAGAAAAAGAACAAGAAAAAGTGACTCTGCAGACGATTATGCAAGAAATCCAAGATATTAAAGCAAGATCAGAGACTATTGAAAAGAGAATAGAGAACATAGAACAAAGAACAGAGAACATTGAACAAAGAACAGGGAAAACTGATGAAAAAGTGGAGAACATTCAACAAATGATGTCGAAGTATGACAAGAGATTCCAAAAAATTGAAGAAGAAGATAAACAAAGAGACAAGAAGATTGGAGACATTGATAACAGATTAACTGTGGTTGAACAAGATAAAAGTGGTATGCTGAGATGGGAGATGGACAGATCAGAATTTTATCTTAGATTTCAAAACATAGAGGAAGAAAAAGGACAAAATCTAGCTGAGATAATGATAGAAATATTGGCTGAAGCTTTGGAAATAACTGAAGAGAAGATGATGGATGGAATAGATGAGGTATATCGAGTCTTTACAAGATATGCAATGAGAAATAGCTTACCAAGAGAAGTTCATATTAGATTTACAAAGAAAGCCATTAAAACGCAAATATTGCAAGTGGCAAGAGAGAAAACATTGAAATATAAAGGCAAGGAGATTGTGGTCTTAAAACAAATACCCAGAAGAGTGAGAGAGATGAGAAGAGAATACCAATTCCTGACTAAAATGCTACTTAAAAAAGAGGTGAATTATAGATGGCTGATTTCAGAAGGGTTAATGTTCACATGGCAAGAACAGAGACATAGAATTGATTCAATTGAGAAAGCGGAATTATTTTATACATAATTTTTTGGAAGGAAAGAGGAAGAGGCAGAAAAAGAGATCTCACTAACTGAATTCCAAGAGGACTGTCAAATGGTGACTGAAAAAGAAGAAGGCGCAGTAGATAGAAAGGTGGGAGCCAAAGAACAACGTGAACCAAGATCTACGAGAGCTGCTAAACCCAACTATAAAATATAACCATGGAAGAGAAAAAACTGATTGCAATTAATATAAATGGACTTAACTCAGCTGCTAAAAGAAGGAAAACTTTTCATAAATTAGAGAAATTAAAATTTGATATAATTTGTCTACAAGAAGTACATATTAAAAAACAATATGAACAATTGTTGGTACAGCCAAAATTAGGGAAAATATTTACTTCCTTGACCCAATGTAAGAAAAGAGGAGTGGTTTTATATATTAAAGAGACCATCCCAGCAAAATTGATCTATACTGATGAAGATGGAAGAGTACTAATGGTGGAAATAATGGACAATAATATGAAAACACTCCTGATTGCGATCTATGCTCCGAATGACAAACAAGAAGAATTTTACAAAAAATTGCATATGAAAATAATTGAACTGGACTATGCCAATATAGTTACGATGGGAAATTTTAATGGACTTGTAGACAATAAATTGGACTATACAGGAAAAACAACAAAGCAAAACAGAAAGACTCTCCCAAAATCCTTTTTTAAAATGGTTGTTGAATTAAATTTAAAAGATACATGGAGAGAAAGAAATGCTAAAACTAAACAATATACCTTCTATTCAAATAGACATTTATCATGGTCCAGAATAGATATGATATGGATGTCAACAGAATTAATATCTAATATTCTAGAAATAAATATTGAAACAAGTACTTGGGCAGACCACAATCCAATGACAATTAAATGGAAAGGACAAAAAAGAAGATCGAGATGGACATTAAATAATACTATTTTAAAGGAAAAAGACTTCACACAGTGGATGGAGAAAGAATTGGCCTTTTTCTTTAGAGAAAATAAAAAAGAAGATACATCAATTCAGAATGTATGGGATACAATGAAGTCATATGCTAGAGGCTTGATAATAGATTATACAAGGAAAAGGAATACTAGGAAAAGGCAAGCCTCTAAGGCTCTAGAGGATGAGCATAAAAGACTTGAAAAAGAGCTACAGAAAATGTCACAGAAAAAGGACATTAAGCTAAAAATGGATATAATTAAACACAAAATGGGTCAAATAGAGAAAAAAGAATTAGCACAGAAAATTAGAGGTGCTAAACAGAACTACTTTGAAGATGCAAATAAACTAGGTGGTTAGCATATAAACTGAGAAAGGAGAAAGAATCAAGGAAAATATTGCAGTTAATAGATGATCAAGGCCAAGTTTGCCATGGCAGTAAAGAGAAGAAGGAAATCATTCGAGACTTTTATGGGAAATTATATAAGCAAGAGAATATTGATGAGTAAAGAGTTAAGCAGTATTTACAGAATGCTAATTTACCCAAGATACCTAAAGAGACTGAAAAAAATGTTAGAAAGCAATATAACTATGATGGAGTTAACTGAAGCACTTAAGAAGCAAAATAATGGAAAGGCACCAGGCCCAGATGGACTTCCGGCAGAATTTTATAAAACATTACAAGAATCGTTGAATCTCCCATTGCTAGAAGTTATGAATGAAGTTATGCTAAAGAAGAAGATACCCAAATCATGGTCAGAAGCCTATATCACACTTATTCCAAAAGAGGAGGCTGATCCATTGCAAATTAAGAACTATAGACCTATTTCTCTACTAAATGCAGATTATAAATTTTTTGCTTCAATATTGGCAGAAAGACTTAAAAAATATTTAAATAACTTTATTCATTCTGACCAAAATGGATTTCTGCCAAAGAGACAAATTAAAGATAATATGAGAGTAATTTTGGATACCTTGGAATACTATGAGGCACATCCTGAAAAACAAATGGCTTTGATATTTCTAGATGCACAAAAGGCATTTGATAATGTGAATTGGCGATTCATGTAATTATTGTTGGAACAGATGGGTTTTACTAGAAAATTTATTCAAGCAATAGAAGCTATATACTACAAGCAAATGGCAAAGGTAATGATAGAGGGAGAATTGACAGACTCCATTAACATAAGAAAAGGAACAAGACAAGGGTGCCCACTATCACCTTTGCTATTCGTGTTAACTTTGGAAGTGTTAAACAGAAATATTAGAGATGAAAAGAGTATAAAAGGAATGAAAATTAAAAAGGAAGAATTTAAGCTGCAAGCCTTTGTGGATGATTTGGTTTTTATCTTAGAAGACCCCTTAGAAACAGCACCAAAATTATTGGAAAAGATAGAGGCATATGGCAAGGTGGCTGGTTTGAAAATAAACAAAGATAAGACAAAGATTTTGACAAAGAATATGTTATCAAGACAAAAGGAAGAATTGGCAGATCTATTGAAAATTCAAGTCACGAATAAGATCAAGTATTTGGGGATACATTTGACAGCAAGATGTAGTACATTAAAAGAGAATAATTATATCAAACTTAAACAGCAGATAGCGCTAGACTTGGCGAAATGGGAAAATCTACAACTGTCACTAATAGGGAGAATTTCAACAATCAAGATGAATATATTACCCAGAATTTTATATTTGTTCCAAACAATTCCAATTAGGCTTGGAAAAGACTATTTTGAAGATTTAAATAAAATTGTGTTGAAATATATATAGCAAGGTAAGAAAGCGAGAATAAAGTTAAAGCTTTTACAAGATGCTAGAATTAGAGGAGGATTTGGTTTGCCTAATTGGGAGTTGTACTACCAAGCTACAAACCTGATGTGGATCAAGGAATGGATAACTAATGGATGCTAAAAAATACTGGACTAAAATCCACATGTGGTTGGAAAAAATGACAAAAAAACATATAGACTTGAAACCAGATATATTTTTATTGGGAATTTTACCTGAAATATATAGTAAAGACTTGAAATACCTGATTGTAAATGTATTAACAGCGGCTAGGATTGTATTTGCTAAAAACTGGAAAAATGAGAAAATACCATCACAGGAGGAAATCATTAAGAAAATATTGGAATGTGCTGAAATGAGTAGATTGACATTTGAAATTAGAGAACAAGAGGATGAACAATTTTATAAAATCTGGGACCTTTTCTATCAATGGTTAGATAATAAAATACAGTAATGAAATATGTAGATTTTTAGAAAATAATAAATATATAAATATATTTCTTTTTTATTATATCTACAAAATGTTTTTAGGATAGATTTGGGAGGATAATATGAATTGTTATAAAATAAACTAAGTAAATTATGGTTATCTCATAAAATATGAATGAATAAAACTATAGTCAAATGATTGATTAATAATGATATTAGGGTATCTAATTTTTGATTGATAATATGAGCTTTTATGTAATGTAACTATAATTGAAGACTACGAAATGGATGCACAAAATGATTTGTAAACCAACCGGCACACTGTTTGTATACTTATGGAAGAAAGTTTGATGTTTTTATGTTTTGTTTGTTTATGTTTGTTTTTAAAAATCAATGAAATTTACAAAAAAAAAAGAAAAGAAAACTCAGGAAATTACACCACAAGAACTCAAGAAGTTGCAACACAGCAAATGACCCAGGATATTACAGCACAAGAACCAAGGATACCACAGCAATAAATCGCACAAGGTCATCACACAACCCATTACCCAAGCCGTTACTACACAGGAGGCTAATGGAAAAGAGATCAAAACACAAACGACCCAGGAGATTACAATGCAGGACCCAGGATACCACAACAAAAGAACTCGCAAGCCCATCACACAACCCATTACCCAAGCCGTTAAAACATGAGAGGCTAATGGAAAAAAGATAACTACAAAACAAACGACCCAGGAGATTACAGCACAAGATCCAGGATATCTCCACAACAAAACTCACAAGACCATCACACAGCCCATTATACCAACATCAACTCCATCAACCAATCAAGAGGCAGCAGCGCAGCCAACCAGCCCAGCACACCAGCCCCCACCACCAGTATTTATAGAGAGACGGCAGCTCCGATCACACACTGCTTGCACTGGCACGCAGCTGAAAGCACCAGCCTGAACGTTGCCAAGATACTCTTAATCTTACACGGGAAAAGACCCAAACACACCTAGACCTACATACCTGTACCCGTGAAAATCTATAAATATATTTATATTTTCTTAAGTTTTCGTGGGTACTTACATGTATGGTATTCAGCTTTGTTCAGGTATTTTCCCACGTCATTATAGTTGTGCTTTTAAAGTTGTAGCAACGTTTCGGCAGAAACTTATCTGCCATCATCAGGCTTCTGTATTTTGTTTGTCTGTGAGTCACACTTTCACATCCGTTTCTGTATTAAATTTGGGGCTAGCCTACTGCTGTGCCAGAATGTTTTTTTCTTCTTCATCCTGATGGGTTGGGAATCTTGGTCTGTGTTTCTTGGTCTTGGAGTTTGCTGTGTTCTGCTTGATTGGTGTTTCTAATATCTTCTGTCTGTTTTGTGGCTTTTTTTGTCTTGATTGGCTGGCAACATTGTGTTTCCTGTATTGGAGGCTTTTAGTGTGGCTTGGCTCCGAGTAAACGGACAGCTATCATTTATTAGGAAGCTAGGTTTCATCTGGGTGCCTGGTTGGGGTGTGTTTGAGCTGGAGGTATCAGGAGGGGGTCTGTTTGCCTGGCTTGTGGTGTGGAGATTTTGTTTGTTTGTGAGCACAGGCTTCCAGATAATTGACAGTCTGGTGGAGTCATCTCTTCTATTCATGCTTTCAGGTCTTTTTTCAATCTCTATGGCTTCTCTGATAATTCTGTAGCTGGGGTTTTCTATTGTGGCTAGGGTTTTGGTGCCATTGAAGTTGATGCTATGACCAGTGGTTTTCATGTGTTGGACTAGTGAGGAAGTGTGTTCCAGCTTTTTTACTGCATTTTTGTGTTCATCCAGGCAGGTACTTATTCTTCTATTGGTCTGTCCAATGTATGTGGCAGGGCATGATGCACAGGGGACTTCATATATGCCTTGGTTTTCCAGGTCAATTTTATCTTTGGGGTTTCTTAGGATATAGATAGATAGATAGATAGATAGATAGATAGATAGATAGATAGATAGATAGATAGATATGTTATTTATCTTAATTTTGCTAAAACTGAAATATAGCTTCTCAGTTCAATAGAATTGATTAATCATCTCCATGGTTTTGATTACTGTACATGGTTCTCTATTTTTCATCTTTACTTTTAGTTCATGGGATAACTAAAAAATAAAATCAATCCAACTTTGTTAATCTTTGTTAATTCTATCTTGTTCTTCACATTGTTTAATCTAATCTAATCTAATCTAAATGATTCATGATTCTTTTTTTTTTAACCTTGTACAAATTGTATACAGTTTTAGGCAAGACTTTTATTTTTGTGGATGCAAAGATTTGAAGCAATGTTTATGGACATCATGTGAAGTGGTTTGTTGTTGTTTTTATAAATCATTATAGCTGTCAGCCAGATATGTTTAAATTGCATTGGGGAAAGTTTCATCTTTTGTAGCTCTCAAAAGGGTGTGGAGATTTTCCCAAGGCATATGTAATATAAAGACTGTAGGAGTCACAGTTTGTTTCAATTGAATCATAAATTACAACACATCCCTTTAATTCCTTTTTAATCACTTAAATCCATCTGAAACCTCACCTTTTTGAAAAAGTAATAATAATACCCTCAACCTGTTTCATTCCCTTAAAATTTATACTAAGCTGTTTGTGAGTTTCTTATCGTTTTGTGGTTCCTTTGTTAATAGTTCTTTTTAAAGTTAATAACAGTCTGATGCCTTTCACACAGTTCCTTTCTATTGAATATTCTGTCACTCACATTTCTTTATTAAAGCTGTTCATTCACCCTCCAAAATATAGCCATTGTTTCTCTTTGAGACCCTATTCTTGCTTGCATCTATGGGTGTATGTCTGCTGCAACGGCCAACTTTACATTTAGGCATTTCAGGAAATAACATCCAGAAAAGTGATTCTTTAGCAATCTTAGGTGAGATTTATTCATGAGTTAAATGAGAATGACTTGTCAAACATGCAATCCATCATACATCATAGGAAAAGCAAAAAAACCAGGAGGCCATTGGTCAGGAGATGACTGAATATAACCTGTAAGCATCTAAATGGATCGGTACCTGGGTATAGTATATCTGTATGAACTTCAGTAAGGGTCTTCTTTCCTGGGATATTTTTCAGGGTCAAGCTACTCAGACCATGTGCAATTTGAGGCAGTGCTTCCTGAAAAGGGGAAGGGCAGCCTTTTTTGGCTTCTATGCCGAAAATTGTGCTCGCACTTGCGTGCGTGCGCTTGCATGCCAGCGCCCAGAAGGCAATGCATGCGCCTCCCCATGCCCCCTGTGCATGCGCACACAACCCCCCTACATGCCCCCTGAGTCTCTGCGCATGCATGTGCAATCCCCCCTCATGCACTGCACGTCTCTGGGCATGCCTGTGCATCTCCTGCACACCCTCGCTCCCAGTGCATGCGCGCCAGATACCTAACAATCAGCTGTTGGGTGGGCAGCATGCGCGCAGGTGCAGTGGAGCTCTTCCAGGCAACCTCGCACGCACTGGCAGAAGTGGCTCTGCATGCCACTTCCAGCATGCGTGCCATAAGTTCGCCATCACAGGGGTAGGGCATCCTTCACCAAACAGGAGAAGGAACCCAAGCAGGAACATGGTCTGTGCCTATTAATTCTTCCATGCAAGAGTACTTTTTCTTGAATTATCTTGAATTTTTTTTTTTTTCTTGAATTATCATGGGAAAACATTTTGGTACCTTGAAGCTTGCAGCACTGTGAAGTGAACCCACCACCTTTCAAAATGGCTTTGGATGGATGGCCTTGCATGCATGGCATTCCCCACAGATGCTGGGAAAATAGATAGATGTCATATATCCAGAGGTGGTATTCAGCAGGTTCTTGTCAGTTCTGGAGAACCGTGAGCAGAAATTTTGAGTAGTTGGGAGAACTGGCAAACACCACCTCTGACTGGAGATTTTACAGTATCCTTCCCCTGCCACGCCCACAAAGCCACGCCCACAGAACTGGTAGTAAAAAAAAATTGAATCCCACCACTGCATATATCCATATGTGCACCATAAGGTCAATGGGAACAGGATGTCAGCAGGAAAAATTCCCACTGAATGCTGCTTCAATGTATGGTAGATTACATTGGATGATACTTCACAGTTAAATCCACCATGATGTATTTATATATCAGAATGTGAATCTCTGCATTGCAATGGATTTGGTAAATTTATGTTCCCATTTTCCTGTGTGCATGTGTGTGTGTGTGTGTGTACATGTACCATTGCACCTATTATCCTTGAAGACAAGGTACACCCTCTTCAGAGATGACTAATAAAGCCTTTTTTTTGTACAGCTCAGTTCCAGAGAAGCAACCTGTAACTGTGTCTTCAGTGTAGGAATATGGCAGAGATTACTTTTAATTACCAAAAGTGCTGTGTCAGTGGAAGATTGCCAAAGGCTGAGAAGGCCATTGTGTAATAGTTTCGGTGTTATGCGCCAATACGTCAGTTTTGGCTGGCGGTTTTGCTTGATCATCTGATCCTTCAGGTGAGGATGAAGGTAGCATCCTTGCTCACTTGGCACTTATATGGATTCAGATTAGTGGTTTGTGAGGCATTATACCTTAGTACACATGTTGTGACAGAATACTCTACATGGAAGCCTGCCAGAGAGATGAACATTTGCCATTTTGGGAAGTAAACATGCCCGTTCAAACCATGGCCACGTGTCAGGGCGCTGTGTCTAAAAGGCTAATAACCAGAGGAAATGCTAGCATGTTGCAAAGGAAAGAAAAGTTTGCTGTGCCCACAGCTGTTTTGTGACAGTGTCATTGCTGCCTTTTCCCATAACAAAAACCTGGGCAGGTCTGAATGCACAGACTTCCATCTGACCTTTGACTTGGGAACTGCATGAACTCACAACAGCAGCAATCCTAGTTCTGGGCAAACAGATGTCTCAAGTACCTACTTTCCTAATGGACAATGTAAGAGAGACCAGGAATGAGTTGCAATCTACCATTAGGCTATCTCACATCTGAATAATGACAGGGTACTTGCGTATTGGTTTTTATGAGGGTGTAATGAGCAACTTGAAATGGCATAAAGCTCTAGTCTAGTAGCCTTCTACAGCCAAAAAGGTGAAATTTCCAGACTCATTTTTCAGATTTACTTATTGATTTATTTACTTCTGGAACCATTTATATAGCCATTTATCTTAAAATGTAGTAATCTAGGTAGCTCACAAAGGAAAAAAAGGTTATCTTAAGTAATAGGCCTGGTGCTTTTAGTCCCCATTTATCAGTCAATATATTATGACAGAGCTTTTTTGATGATCTTTTTCACTGCCTGTTGATGCAGAGGAAATATTGAATCCCCACTTATCAGATCTGAAAGAAATATGCATCTGTTCTGGTTCTACATTGCGCACGGCTGTTCTTGTTCCCATTATAGTCAGGACACAGATGGTGGAAACTTTGGGATTGTTTTCCCAAAATGGTGTCCCACATCTGCAGATGACTGACTGTACCATGCGCTGGAATTGCTGATCTCAACTGGTTGAGTGGCTCAACTGGCTAAGATACAATCATGCTCATGTGATTAACTAGCTTCTATGTTGAATGTCCAACCACTACCACCAGTCTTTGTCACGTGTAGACTCTGCATGATTTGCATTGTCCACCTATATGCCTTATTGGATATACTGATAGCCAGAAAATGTATGTAATGTTCATGCCTACATTTTGAAGTTAGAGTCACTGGCCAAAAACTGCAGTAGGAAAAAATGCTTAAAATTTATTTATGACATGAGCATAACTTGGTTACTCTTCCAAAGAGCTCTGATTAGTGTAGGTCCTAACCAAATAGTATTAAAGCCTGGAATACAGTCCAAAAGATATCTTGTTTTCTTTGCCAGAAGAATGGTCCATGCACTAGAAGATTTCATGATATAGAAACTTTCCTATAGGTAACCGGGTGTATTTTGATTTTTCAATTGACATGTGGGGGAAAATTGATTTTTCAATTGCCAAGCTGGGGAAAACCTGGTTTTCTTTTAAAATTTAATATCATTACTCTTCTTCCAAGGGCCCTCTGCTTCTGTTCTGCAGCCATTACGCCAGCCATTATGTCTCAGCTAAGCTTACTTGGTTGGGTTATTGTGAAGATAGGGGGAAGAGGAAACAAAAAATAAAGACTATTATTCAGTTGGAGAAAAGGCAGAATATAACAAATCCTATGGTATCTCTGGACAACTGAATAACTGGATAGAAGCATTCCTGTCAAACAGACAACAAATGGTCAAAATTGGGAGCGTCCTATCAAATCCAGTACCTGTCAATAGTGGTGTCCCCCAAGGCAGTGTTCTAGGACCAACTCTCTTCATACTCTACATAAATGACCTCTGTGATCATATTAAGAGCAATTGCGTTCTCTTCGCTGATGATGTAAAGCTGTTCAATACCACAGACAATACTGCTACCCTACAAAAAGATCTTGACTATGTATCAGAATGGTCAAACAAATGGCAACTTCAAATCTCAACAAATAAATGCTCTGTCTTACATATTGGCAAAAAAAATCAGAAAATAAAATACAAGCTGAATAGTCAAGATCTTGTTGATGACCCAAGCTCTGTAAAGGACCTTGGAATACTCACCTCTAATGATCTAAGTGCTAGAGCCCACTGCAACTACATAGCCAAAAAGGCATTAAGAGTTGTTAACCTAATCCTACGTAGCTTTTTCTCTGGTAATATCACACTACTAACCAGAGCATACAAAACATTTGCTAGACCAATACTCGAATACAGTTCATCAGTCTGGAACCCACATTACGTATCTGATATTAGCACAATTGAGAAAGTCCAGAAATATTTCACAAGAAGAGTTCTCCACTCCTCTACTCGTTGTAGAATACCTTATGCCACCAGACTTGAAATTCTAGAACTAGAAAACCTTGAATTACGCCGTCTTCGGTCTGACTTAAGCATGGTATATAAAATCATACATTGCAATGTCCTACCTGTCAATGAATACTTCAGCTTCAACCATAACAACACAAGAGCACACAATAGATACAAACTCAAAGTTAACCGCACCAAACTTGATTGCAGGAAATACGACTTCAGCAATAGAGTGGTCAATGTCTGGAATACTCTACCCGACTCTGTAGTTTCTTCCCCAAACCCCAAAAACTTTAACCTTAGACTGTCTACTATTGACCTCACCCCTTTCCTAAGAGGTCTGTAGGGGGCGTGCATAAGTGCACCAACGTGCCTACCGTCCCTGTCCTATTGTTTCTCTTATTCTTTTATTTTTCTTATATGTACCCATTTCATGTATTCACAACTATGTATACACTTATACTTATTATCTTGTAAACAATTGGCAAATCAAATAAATAAATAAATAAATATAAATAAATATAGTGCATTAATTAGGATCCTTCTGTTTGGGACTGGATACATAGCAGAAAAGTTCATGGCTAAAGGGAAATGGATATTCTTAAAGGAGTGTGACTGAAGACAGGATGTTGTTTATGGTTATCATATTAAAGTCCTGATCTCATTCCATGCCACACATATCACACATGGTATTTCATTGTTCTGCACACTTCTTGTTCATGTACCTATGTGGGAGAGCCACCAGATAAACCCCACTAATAAATGATGGTTACAGGTATAAGAAATACTTTATTTCTTCTACTATGTCTTATAGACAGTCTTGAGTGTTCCCAAGGGAAAGGCTCTTCCTGTATAAACTGTGTGAAGATGTGCAGTTGAATTTACCTAGGTTCTGCTCCCCTCCCCTCACTTTGCTGTGTCCTGTCTACACCTTGGACTGATGGAGAAAAAAATGGACCCTGAAAAGTTCCTATTCCCAGGTAGCTTGGTTTTCCTCATACAGGCAGAGCTCCATCTTCCCTGTTACTTTTATCTTCATCCCGCTCCCTGGGTTGGGTCCTCTCCTGCAAATGTGACCCTACCAGGAGCCTCCACTTTCATTAATATCCTTCTCAGGATCGAGTGAAGTGATTGAGATCTCCCACCACATCTAAGGGGTAACTCTCATGAAAACAGCCCTATCCCGCAACCATATGAAATACAAATATAGACTATTAGCACCTGCTTCAAAGAAAGCAAAGAAATAATAGAAAACAATACTGAATGGATGCAAAGCACCCTGTTATTAAAAGCACCCTGTTATTAAAAGATCAGCCAGAAAATTAAAATACACAAAATACTTGTTGGTGTTAAAGCTGCCCTCTGTAAAAAAAAAAAAGGTTGAAATGTTTTACTTTTTAGATTTGTTATTGTTTACTTTTTATTTAAAATATTGATAGTTCTTTTTTTAATCAGAAAGTCCTTCCCAACACCCTCCATGGAGAGGTGTCAAAATTTGAAAGGTGTCAGGCATAACATCAAGATTATGGACTTAGACTGCAACACAATGCCTGCCATCTTAGAGATTCTTACCCCAGCACATCCTTGTGAATATCCATAGACTTTTCCCTACTACTCACTATTTCCTTTTATGCAGTTTACACAAGAGGAGAAAGTTTATTTATTCATTTTTGATATACTAAAAATATGTCCTAAAAAAACAAATGTATGGGGAGAGCTAATGGCTGAGAGTATTTTTATAACCTCTTGTTAGATTGTCATTAAAACATAGACTTTCAAACTTTTTTCATCAAAGATGAGTCCCTGCCTGGGACACTAAGTTGTAATTTTTAATTTTTTTCTTTCAAGCATGAGATTGGAATTTATATTTTATATATGCTATAGAAAAGCTATCTGGGAATTTTATTTAAATAGGGTAAAATTGGCTCAGGTCCATTAGGTAGAAGAGCTAGAGTGGGGCTTATGTTTGGAGGTCTGAACCAGAAGTGGTATTCAGCAGGTTCTGACCAGTTTTGGAGAACCGGTAGTGGAAATTTTGAGTAGTTCAGAGAACCGGCAAATACCACCTCTGACTGGCCCCGCCCGCATCTGTTCTCTGCCTCCCATTGAGTCCTCTGGGTCTTCTTTGGTTGCCCTGCACAGGAGAACGGAGCTGGAAAGCAGGTTAGGGGGGTGGGGAGGGAATAGGGATTTTGCAGTTTTCTTCCCCTGCCACGGCCACCAAGCCACACCCACAGAACCGGTAGTAAAAAAATTTGAATCCCACCACTGGTCTGAAAATAATTTATTGCATGTACGCAACATGTATGCAGCTAATCACATCCCAGGGATCATTTTTGGGTTTGCTATCTTTAAGAATTGTTCACAGGTACTAGTTGATTATAGAGAAAAATTATGTGGTTCAGTCCTCTGTACTTAGGAAGTTTCACTTTGATTTGCATTTGTTGTGATATACACACCATATGCAATGGGAATCTGTAATCTTTATCATGTACTTCATATGTACAGGTAATCCTTGACTTACAATAGTTCATTTAGTGATTGTTCAGAGTTACAGCGGCACTGAAAAAAGCAACTTATGACCATTTTTCACATTTATGACCATTGCAGCATCCCCGTGGTCACATGATTTACATTCAGATGCTTGACAACTGACTCACATTTAGGACGGTTGTAGTGTCCAGGAATCATTCGATCCCCTTTTGCGACCCTCTGACAAGCAAAGTCAATGGGGAAAACATTCACTTAACAACGGTGTTACTAATTTAAGAACTGTGGTGATTCAGTTAACAAATGTGGTGAGAAAAATTGTAAAATGGGGCAAAACTCCCTTAACAAATTTCTCACTTAGCAACATAAATGTTGGGCTCAATTATGATCATAAGTTGAGGACAACCTGGAGAGTGTAAATGTTTACTACAGCATTTATTTATTTTTATTAGATTGAGCGTATTGCAAAATGATGAGGAACCACTGAGAACTGATTCCTGTCTCCCAAAGAGGATAAACATTATTTTAGTTAGATTACAGAGACTATTCTACAAGTTATTCTAACTTATTTTAGTTAGATATAATTAGGCCTTCTATCTAACCAAAAAAGTCTATTGTAACAAATCAGGCAAGCTATAATGTTTTTAAGAATTATATTAAGAGTTCAAACCTCAGATGTTGTCCAAGTTGATGTGCTGATGTGCAGAAGAATAATCCATAAACTCATTCTATATTAACTTAAATTCTGTATTCTACTGAATTATTTTTGATAATGATGCATAGTCCCAGAGTTTAGTCTGTCATTCTTCTAAAGCACCGGTGTCAAACTTGCAACCTCACACCATCACGTGATGTATCATGACTTCCCCCCCTCTTCGCTAAACCGGGGTGGGGGTGGCCAGAGTGTGACGTATCCAGCCCATGGGTCATGAATTTGACACCCCTGTTCTAAAGAAAAGATGATATATGAACTATGCTGCTTATCTGAAGATATTGAAATGTGTGAAGTGAATGCCTTGAAAGATTTCATCTTTGTTTTATTAAGATCTAAATCTTGCAGTCTATATTTAGATATATCACCTTTCCACCGATCAGGTTTTTAGGCTCCATTCACTATAAAAATAAATTAATGGAAAAGACATATAAATTTAACAAATAAATAAATAAACAATAAGTCTGTATGTGGCCTATGGCAGAACAAGGCCATTTGAATTGCCTAATCTATTCTATGGCACAATTCTATGGCACAAACTCATGATGCTGCAATTTATGCCTGGTCTTGGATGGTAATGTCACGGGCAATCCAAGACCTTGTTACTGAATGACTCATGACTCAGGCAGATTTTTCTGGCTGCTGATGTAGCTGCATCACTAAATATGCCAAAGGTTTTCTAGTGTTACCTGTTCCCTACAGCACAGGATGCTCAATTAAGAGCTCTGGTCAAGGATAGGAACTCTAAAACACTCTCATTATATCCTGAAAGATGACATCTTTGTTTGATGTAATTATTTTCAGAGGTACAAAAATATAATAGTGGTGGTTGGGCAGTCAGGATTCCTGTGTCATGTGCAGGATTATGATAAGAGTATGGTGTGTCGAGATTATGGTTCCCTCCAGTTTCTGGGGGTGGGGGGGAACAAGGACTCCACATATGAAGGGAGAGTGTCTTCTCCAGAATACCAGCTGATGAAGGAGAAAAGTGGAATTTTGAGCATTAGAGTAAGGTGGAAGGAGAGGATGATTCACATGGCACAATTGCTCTGCTAGGGAGGTTACCTAGCCCACAGTGCACATATTTCATGTCTCAATCTTTTAAATATTCAAACTTTGCAATATTTTTAAATCATGTGTGCTAAGAGCGGACACTCTTTTCTTCTCTACAATTGTACTCACTTTCATTAAGTAAGCTTGGCACAGAAAATCATTTGTTTTAGATCCTAGATAATGATAATATACAAAATTTATGTGCTGACTGATTCCCAGCAGCTCCTGGGGACTATTAGGATCCATTCCTGTGCTTTTCTCATCCTCCTCTCACCCAGGTTCCCTGTTTTCCTTGTCTCTGCCCACATAGTTCCAAAAGACCAGCTCAGCCTTCACATGATCCATATGGATTATCTCCACCCTTCCAGTCATATCCTTTGCACTGAATATTCCCTTCCCATTCTTGAGGCTTTGCAGAGCCACACCCTCAGCACCTTCAGCATCCAATGAATTACAAGAGGGCTTTGGTAACAACCAATCAGCATGGCCAGAGATGAAGTGTCAAAAAACAAACCAACATAAGCATGCTGAATAAAAAACAGTTCTCCAGAAATAAACAGGGCGAAGAGGAAACTTCCATTTACCACCTGCATCCAAGAACCAGCCAAGAAGAAAGAAGCAGGCCGAGGAATACAAGCTACAACAATGGAAACAGGTACCAAAGAAGCCTAGAGGCTAGAAGCAAATACCATATTTTCCTCCTAAGGCTGATATGGCAATCTTACAGAAGTTTTGAATTTTCTTTCTCTTTCTGCACAAGCAGCTTGGCCAGTGGCAACATAGTGGCATTTTAGCTTCAAATATCTGGAGGACATCGTGTTGTCCCACTCTGATATAGGGCAACCTATTGCCAGCTCAGCTATGGATCCAGGGAGTTAAGGGAGCATGAGTTAGATTCTCTTCTAAGATTTTACAGTTCAGATCTCAGAAGAAGCCGTGATGGTTCTCCATATGTTGCTGAGCTAGTTTTTCAGGGAAAGCTCAGCTGGCATAGCAAACTGAGGGATATTGGCAGCTGGTGGTCAGCAACTTCTTGGACATCATAGATTCTCTGTCTTGTGATAAGCAGTTTAGATAGAAAGGGACTAGATATAATCAGAGCTTTTTAAAGCATGCTGTAGAAAACAGAGAGACTCATTGGTGAGATCACTTGGATTGTGGTATTGGATTTGAAAGACACGGGTCCCTGTCATGGGAATTTGCTGCTATTCCTTTAGTCTTACTATATCTCGATGTCAGGTTTCTATTCACAAAATGGAAATAAGGGCAGGGATGGGTTTCAAACATTTAGCAAAGGATTCTTTGCCTGGTTGTTGGGTGGGCATGGCCATAGTGGGCGTGGCCTAGTTGGCCTCCTGCACCACCGGGGGTGGGGTTTGCCTTCCCCAGGCTCTGCAGGCTTTCCTCGAGCCTCTGGGAAGGTGAAAACGGCCTCCCCAGACTCCGGAGGCTCTCTGGAAGCTGGAAACAGGCCCATTTCCAGTCTTTCTGAACTTCCTGGAAGCTTGTTTTTCATCTTATGCGAGCCTCTGCGCACGCCCTGCACTTACCTGCATCCAAAATGGGCCGTGTGGGGACTCCTGGGAGGGACAGGGTGGACGGGGCCGGCCAGGAGTAGGATTTGGGCAGGGGTGAGATTCTACCAGTTTGCACCTATTTGCTAGAACCGGTTGTTAGAAGAAATTACTGACCTAACCCTGTAAGGAAGGCAGGAAGGAAACATTCTGGTGTTGCTTACAGAAACTGCCTCTCCATTAACCCTTATTACCGTATTTGCCAACGTATAAGACGACTGGGCGTATAAGACGAGCCCCCAACATTTCCACTCAAAATATAGAGTTTGTTATATACTCGCCATATAAGACGACCCCCCCACTTGGAGGCATGTTTTTCAGGGCAAAAAAGTCGTCTCATACGCCGGCAAATACGGTGAAGTTGTAACACTTGGGGTATTCTGGATATAATTCTTGATTGACACCCCAACCCTTTCTCCCAAACTTACAAAGCCACCAAAATGCTTTAGAGAGGCGGCTTCGTCTTTCTCAGGCTGGCACTCAATTCCTCTCCCTTTCTTTGTGACAGCCCCCGCGTGCGTGCCATTGGGACTCCAAGCGTGGGGGATGGACAGCTGCCAACTCTCTCTCTCTCTCTGTGTGTGTGTGTGTGTGGTGTGGAGGAGGGTAATTCTGGCTATCTCTGGCCTCCGCTCGGTTTTAAAGTCGCTTGGCCGGTTCCCAAGTCGCAGCGCGCTGGCTGGGAGACACGGCGCTGGGTGGCAGCTCGGTGCCGGGAGGCGGATCTTTCTCTCTTAAGCGGGGAGGGGAGGAGGGGACAAGAGGAGGGACGGGATGGGACAGGGGCGGGAGGAGGTCCCTCGCCTTCTTCCACCGCCCACCGGACCCTTTTCTTCCCAAGGGGACCCTGGAAAGCAGCTCGGGAGCCAGGTGGCCCTGCCCAGCGGGGTCCCATCAGGAACTTCCCGAGGACATCCCCCCGCCCCAAGCACAGCCCTCCTGGTCTTTCAAAGAGGGAGGGAGAAGCGGGAGGAGCAAATTGCCGCCCCCGCCCCGCTGCCCAGAAGGAGGGCGCCACAGTCCACCCCCACCACCTTCTCCCCCCACTCCCTGGGCCATTACGTGGCTCGGGGCTGGCTGGGCGACGGCCCCGCCAGAGACCCTCCGCTCCACCCCACCCCACCTCCAGATTGGCCTCGCAAGCGCCCCAAGCCGGGCGGAGGGTGGGTGGGGAGGGTGGGGGAGGAGGAGGAAGAGAGACTCCGGCTGGGCTTGAAGGGGCTTCGCAAGTTGCAGAGCTCCGCCCCCGTCGCTCTTGCACTGAGTGACAACAACGTATTTACCGGCGTATAAGACGACTCCCCCACTTGGAGGCATGTTTTTCAGGGCAAAAAAGTCATCTTATACGCCGGCAAATACGGTACATTCTTGGCAGGACTAGACTTCCTGTCTCAGGAACTTCTCTGAAGTTTTTTCCCCTCCTTTGCTGGTACTTTGCTTGTGTGGAGTGACCATTCAAAGTTACAATGGCACTGAAAAAAGTGACTTATGATCATTTTTCACACTTACGACTGTTGCAGCATCCCCACAGTCACGAGAGGCCAGGGAAGGAGATGCGTGCCTTGATGTGAGTGAAGTTGAGTTGGCCACGCCCAGCCAATAACATGATCACCAAGCCATGTCCACCAGTCACATGACCATTAAGCCACGCCCACCAACTAAGCCACGCCCATAGAACCAGTTGTTAAAAACTTTGAATCCCACCCCTGGATTTGGGGATTCTCCAAACTGCACAGAACCTTAGCTAGAGGCTCTCCCAAACCCCTGTGAACCCCCAGCACCCACCTCTGCATAAGGGATGTGCTATAAAGTAATTGTAAAAATGAATACTGCATGGATTCTGATGCTAGATTCGAAAAGCATGGGTCCCTCTATTGGGAACTTGTTGCAGTCTTACTATGGTATATCTCAATTTCAGGTTACTATCTATAAAATGGAAATAATGGACATGTCATAGAATAATTGTAAAAATGAATGTTGTACAAAATACTTTGGACTACATATTTAAGAATATATTATGATATCTGACAATTACTATTTCCTGGGATAATGTGTAGAGGAAACATACTGAGTCAAAAAGGAACTTTCTTTAAGTAATTTAATTTTAATAAATTTTATTTTTGTAATAATTACCCATGTAATGTTGATGATACATAATGTCAATAACAAAAAATAGAAAGAAAAGCAAAAAAACATAAAATGATAGTGATGATGATACATGGAACAAATTTTATTGATTTTAAAGACAAACAAACCATCATCAACCATTGAATACATAAAACCTCTTTCCATTATTAATTTTACAAGTCAAGTAAAATATTATTTTATACAGAATAATTCTGTTTTACACCATTTCGATATGGACACATAAATATCTCTTAGAAAATTTCTCATTTTTTCTCTTTTCGTATTCAATTTCATTATTATTATTTTCTATATTTATCCAGTTTATAATCATCATCTACATTTCTCTCTGACTTAATTACCATTATTCTCATCCAACATTCCTCCGAGGTTTTATTAATTCTCAAACAAACACGAACACACAAGACACAAAAATATAAAACTTCTTTTAAGAAAGTAGTTTGGCCCCAGATTACCTCTCTTTGTATGGACTTCAATTAAATTCGTGCTCATCTTATATACCATTACCTATCTTATTTATCATTCTATATCTTCTATATAACTTCTCACTGCTTTTCACTCTTCTTAATTCTATTTTATCTAATTCATTTTAATTTAAATCATTATATTTGTATTTTTTGTCCATTCTTTCCAAATTATCCATTTATCTCATTCCCTACAGTAAAAAAAAAAAAAAAGGATTTCTCCTGAAATCACTGATCAGAGTATGATGCCTTTCTATCCTCCCGCTAAGTTAATATTTAAAATAACGCCTAGTACCCAATCTGATTCTGTTTAGTACATTCTACCTGCCAACCTTTAAAAAGAGAAAAAATAATAAGTCCATAATAATTAATATAATTAGGTAATAAATCTAAATGTTGAATCTTATAACATTCCAATTATCCATTTCAAAGAACAAATGCTACAATAATAAGTTTATAGTAGAATCAAGACAATAATCAATTAAACCTTTTAATTAAACTCAATATTTTAAACATTCCTTTTAATATTTTGTTAAATTTTAAAATCTGTCATTACTAAACATTTTAATATTTTAGTCTTTTATTAATTCTTATAACATTCTAGTTTTCTATTTCTAATACAAATACCACAATACCATCTTATGTACCTTGCAGAATCTTCTTTTTTAAAGAAATTATACATTACCCTTTATCCCTAAAAAAATTCCTTTTTTCCCACCTTGTTTCATACCTTTGTGGCTTTTTCCTCCCTTTTCCCTTCCTTTCTTATCCCACCTGGCCTTTTTACCCCTCCCTCTACTAACCTCTGCCTTTTTAACTTCCCCTCTCTGTTGTATTCCTTTTTCCTTTTGCTTAATAACATTGTGTTGATTTTGCATCTTATTTTTCTCTTTCTTGAATATTTTTTTAAGTCTTGAGTCCTTCATTTTCCTTCCTCTCTTTCTCTTTTCTCTCTTAGTTAAATTTTTAGATTCATTGAAGATGCATCATCTTCTTCTTCTTCTTCTTCTTCTTCTTCTTCTTCTTCTTCTTCTTCTTCTTCTTCTTCTTCTTCTTCTTCTTCTTCTTCTTCTTCCTTCTTCTTCTTCTTCTTCTTCTTCTTCTTCTATTTCCTCCATCTGTTGTTGTGTTTGCTGATAAACAGCAAGCGCCATTTCTAAAAAAAGGAAGGCTTCTTTCACAGCGTCCTTTCTTTCTTTCTTTATTTTCCCATATTCTTTTCTAAGTTCATCAACAGGTAAAGCCATTATAAATCTTTTCTTTGTTCTTCTTCTTAAAGCAACCAAGATGTTTCAAAAGTTAAAACAATTCCCCAAAGTCCCAGAGACATCAATCAGTCCAGACAAAGCACAAAGTTCTCACTTTCTCTTCCTGGGGTGGTATCAATAAAAAGGAAAAGAAAAAAAGCCCAATCTGTATTTTAGAGCCTTGTTGCAATTAATTTTTAGTCTCAAAATCTTCAAGGCATCTCCTCCAACAAAATCTTAATATTTTTTTTTGTCCTCTCCCTTCCCACTTATAACAAGAAGCCAAGTTTTTACCTTTTATAAAAAACAACAGGTTTCTCAATGGCAATTTGTTGATTCCATAGGGAAGGAGGGTAAACTTTCCCTTTCAGCACCTCAGTTTTGCCGCTTGAAGTTCTCCTCTGGAAACAAAGTATCGTTCAAGAAGTCATAGTTTTCAGGATTAGACGCCTCTTAAAGTCCTGGGTCAGCCAAAAAAACTTTCTCTTAGAAACTTTTTCCCCTCTTCCTCCTGCTCAGTCTTACCCAGCTGCCGGCTTCTTTGTGGCGGCCATTACAGACCGCCGCTCGACCGCCTTGAGAAAAGGGGGTTTTGCCGGCTGGGGAGGGGGTCTGCAACACCCCCAAACCCCTCACCACCTCCCCCCTGTCTTCGGCTGCCTCTGCGGGGCAGCCTTAGCCTCCAGATCCATCAGGATCGGAGGCACCAAGACGGCTAGCGCCGCAGGGATCGCGCAGGATCGCGAATCCCTGCCGCTGGCGAAGCTGACAAACCAGAAGTCCCAGAGAATCCTTTTAAGTAGTCCAATTATATCAAATTCATCTACTGGGTGTATAATTCAAACAAATATTGTCCTCTGAAAAGGCTTTTATCGCATAATTGTATTTATATTGTTCATCACTTTCTCCCAAAAATGTTTACACTTCAAATTAGGACACTGTAGAAACCTGTTTTAAAGAAGTATTATCCTTATTACATCTCCAACAAAATGCTGTTTTTGACTGTCATTTTATGTACAAATGTAATGGAGCCAATTTTGAATATTACTTTTTGTTGTATAAACTGTAATTTGAGATCCCTTGACACCCTTGCTATAGAAATTAACACACTATCCCATTCTTTAGACAACATAAGAACTGCTAATTCTTCATTTCACTCATTTCTTAACATCTGCATATCAAATTTATACAACTTTTAATGAGATAACAAATATAGCTAAAAATTAATCATAGGTGTTTTAATTTTAAAAGATTAAACAAGTGTTCTAGTATCTTAGGTGTCTTAAAAATGCTGCTAATCTAAATAGTCTTGTTAACAAATTTTGTAATTGTAAATATTGTCATTGAGTTATATCTGGTGATTGATATTTATCTGTTAACACAAAGCATGTTAAACATTTATCTTCATCATCTATCAGTTGGTCCAAAGTCAATATCCCTGCTTTCATTCAATTTTCCTATATCTCTGCCTTTCTCTCAATTTTTGAAGTTAAGTTTTAATATACTTAGATCCCAAAATAGTACTGCATATGTATATTCCAAAATTGCTCAAATCAGAAAATTAACACAATTTTTAAAACTTCCAGTATTTAATACTTGACCTAGGTTAGCATGGTGATTTTATACAACATATGACAAAAAGAAAAAAGAGTGATATGAAGGCATTTATTTTCAGCAGCTTTTCCATATTTGTCTGATATAGGCAACCGGCGAATATCCAAATATAATTGCCTTATTACGTTGCTCAAAACCTATAACCATTAACCATTTTAGCTAATGCTGATGAGAGTTGTCAATAAATCAATATTAGAGGACCATGGATTGGTAATTCTTCTGACTTTGCTGTAATGATATCTTCTTCCTGTCCATCTAGTGGTTCAGAGTGGAAGAGCACTTAGCCAGATCCTGCAGTACCATACATCTGACAGGTCATGCAAAATGTCTAAAAAAGAATGGGAACTATGGTGAAAATAACTGGATACCGGTCTCACTGATGTTTCATCCCCGCCATTTTCCCTTCTGACAATATTACTTCTGATCTTGAATTAGCCCAGGAGAAATTTTCTAAGAGAATGTATTCATCAGAGAAGTTGTTTATACAACTCATGGTGTACCTTAACCTATTATGGATACTTTACACAATTTGCTATTTGAAACCTTAGTTGGTTTTTTTTGTGTATAGAGTCATCAACCTTTCAATAATTTCCAAACATGTAGATGTTACAATTCCCAGAATTCTGTAACAGTATTTTTGCTTACCATTCTGGTAATCGCAGTCCAGTATAACTGGACTGGAAGCCACAGTTGTGAAAGACTGGACTACACAAACAACACAATGATATGTTTAATTTCACACTGCACACTGAGAGAGACAGAGACAAATGATAGGGGATTCCATATAAATCATTCAATGTTAAAAGTGCAAATTTAAAAACAAAGTAAAAATAATATTGTTCTAACCCATATTTTACAATGCCATGTTTAAATTTATGGGTGGTAAATGTATAGGCAATTTATTAAATCATTAAAAATGTGATACTCTCTACACATTAAAATGATATTATGAATTCTACCATCTCATTTCACTTCTTACTTGGTTGGTTCCCTTTGCATTCAAGAATACTTGTGATGGTTTAAAATATTTGCCATTTTTATTAACTGGTAGGGAATGGCCTGAAATGTATCACAGCTTGTGACCATATCCCCAAATCCTGTTCTCTTCAATATAGAATACAACAGATGTGAATCCATGGGCCTAGGACTAATAAATTAAAATCTTCCTGAAACTGAGTTAGTAATTAGTATACATATAGAAGTAGTGAACATTAGTAATTAGTAATACACAGAAAATGTGTAGACATTAATAGCCACAAGAGAGCACATCTGATTATTTTCTTCTCTTCTTTCTAGCTGGAGAAACAGTGCAAAGTGTATTTCAAGGACACTGGGGCAAAGTTCCGAATATATCCAGGTACCCTGAAGACCAGCAAGGTGCTACCTTCACTGAACACAAACTTCATGAAATTCCTCTTGAAGGTGAATGCTCTGTGAGTTCAGGGAGGCAGACTTTCAGATATCAGTGCAAGCTCACGGAAGACAGAATGCAGTGCAGCAGCTCAGGACAGAAGGGATCCAGGCAATCTCAAGGCCAGAGAGGTGCTTCTTTGGCTCAACACAAATTCCATGACATTCCCTTCAGAGATTGCACCGTGAGTTCAGGGCAGCAGAGTACCAGAAACCAGTGCAATCAGACGGAAAGTTCCAGTCAACAAGGTGGCATGCAGAGTGGCAGCCATATGAAGCAACCACAAAACCAGGACCCCCAAGATGGTGGCTCTTCAGAGCAAGGTAGCAGAAGACAACAAAACAGACAATCTCAGGAAAACCCAAGAGGGAACACACAGAGTTGCTCCTCAGGGAGCTCCAATACAAAGGGCAACAAACCACAGGACATTTCCAGCAAATCCCAAGGCTCGGATAGGTAAGAAACTGGTTCAGAGGAAAACAGGTTAGGTGAGATCCCTCCAAATTACTAGACTGTCTTTTCTGTTGAGCTCAGTTCGGGTGATATTCTATTGGTAAAACAGAAGAATGAGAGTCTGGTAAGTACAGGTAGTCCTCGACTTATGTTTACACTTGAGCCCAACATTTCTGTTGCCCTGTGAAACATTTTTAAGTGAGTTTTGCCCCATTTAACAACTTTTCTTGCCACCATTGTTAAGTGAATCAATGCACTTGGTAAATTAGTAACACGGTTGTTAAGTGAATCTGGCTTCCCTCTTGACTTTGCTTGTCAGAAGGTTGCAGAAGGTGAGGACATGACCAGGACACTGCAACCGTCATAAATATGAGTCAGTTGCTAAGAATCTGAATTTTGATCACAAGACCTTGGAGATGCTACAATGGTTGTAAGTGTGAAAAACGGTCACAAGTCACTCTTTTCACTGCTGTTGTAACTTCAAATGGTCACTAAATGAACTGTTGTAAGTGGAGGACTACCTATGAAAGTATGTCATATACGCAGGGGTGGGATTCAACCAGTGTTACTATCGGTTCGGTGATTACATTTTGCGTGCACATGCATGCTTTGCACACATGCGTGCCAGATTCACGCTGCACATGCATGTAATAAACCTTAAGCTGTGCTGCCCAGACAGCTGAAAATCGCTGTGCGTGGGTGCGCAGCATTTGAAAAGCCTCCTTTTTCCTGCTTTTTCAACTTCAGTTGTGCCGCGCAAAGCAGCTGAGGTTGAAAAAGCAGAAAATAAAGGACAGGTAAGAGCCTGGGTGGGCGGGTGGTCCAAACAGCAGCAGACACAGAACCGGTTCTGTGTCTGCTGCTCTTCAGAGCTACCGGTTCTATAGAGCCGGGCAGAACTGGTAGCATCCCACCCCTGCATATACAGAGATGAATCAGGAGCATGTTCACCTAGGTCTAGGGGTTTACTGAGACTATAGTGAGAAGGTTCACACATACTAACTATTGCTTAAAACCCTTGTTGCATCAAAACTGAAAAATCACATTTATGGACTTACATGATGTACAAAACCAGAGAGAGAACACTCTTGTGTTCACAAGAGGATAGCAAAGATGAAGAAAAAACACTTTTAATACATTACAGAAGGATGCTAGATTTTGTATGTAGGATAATATAATTTCTGTTCTCCATATAAAAATAGGTCTGTACTTTAATAACAAGTACTAATAATTATAGGCAACATTCAATAGGTCCTGTCTTGATTCTTTCCAACGTTGCTTATCTGTTCTTGGAAATATTGTCCATTCTCAATCTCTGCCTATTGTGTAGAACTTTTGTCAGGCAAATACAGATAATCAGAACAGCTGAGAGAATGAATGAAAAGTTATAAAAAAACATTTTGAATTTTAAAATGTCATTATAATTGCTGTCTATATGAACTATTCCTCTGCATGAATTACTTCCCCTGTTACAAAGCAACTGACTTTGTTCCCAAGCTTGGAAAATACAGGCGGACACCTGGGACTCTAGCAGGTGTTGGGCATGGGGCTTGTGGTTGCTCCAGGAAGTTTCTGCAAACATCTTGGCAACTTGTCACTACTCACCTGGATGACTTCAAAGGTATTTTGTATCACTTTGTAGCCAACATGAACAAACCAATAGGATTCAACAGTTCACAATAGGAACTCTTGTGGAAGTCATTGTTGTGGAGTAGCAGTTGAGCTGCGTCAGCCAGATATGTGTCTGTTGGTTTCTATGTACTTAAATCTGCTGGTCCTTGGCCAAAATACTCTGCTGCTTTCCTGCCACTCTTGTTTCTTTAACAGACAAGCAGCTGTATTCAGGTGTTTCGCATTCAGACTGAGAAATCACAGTGTAAGAGTATGAAGTTTTCCAGGTAAAATCCTATGGAGAACTTAAATTGGTTTATAGGTAAGCGGTGGACTTATTATGGCAGATCCAGTTTTCATTCAAAAAGGGATTTTATTTATTTATTTATTTAGATGACTTCACCCATCTTAAACAACTCTGGCAGCAGTAACTATAAAACATAAGCATGAAACAGTGTAACTGTCAAATAAAAACAAAAACCTTCCACCTTACACTTTGGATGCTTTCCGGCCAGTTCCAATTACCCGAATTCCATTCTGTCTATTTTATTCTGTCCTATCCCATTGTCTGGCTAAAACAAAAAGATCTGGATGGCCTTCTAAAAAACTAAAAGGGTGGGGACCTGTTGAATCAATGGAGGTGGGGAGGATATTCCATAAGGTAGAGACCGCGATGCAAAAGAAACACCTCCAATGTCTCACTAGATCAGGGGTGTCAAACTCATGACAACACATTGTCGTCATGTGATGTATTGCAATTTCCCCCTCCTTTTGCTAAACCGGGGGTAGGCATGGCCAGCGCGTGATGTATTTGCCTGTGGGCCCCATGTTTGAAACCCCTGAACTAGATGAAAAATATCTCCGAGAAGGGACTTGGATCATTCCTGTCCTTTCTGATGTAATAAGATAGGCAGATCCTCTCAGGAAGGCTGATCCTGCCACCTAGGGCTTTAAAGTTGATAACCAGCACATTGAATTGCACCCAGAAGGAAACTGGAAGCCAGTGCAGTACAGATGTAATGTGGGCGTACCTAGGAACACCCAATACTGTGCATGCCACTGTGTTCTGGATCAGTTGTTAATTTCAAGCTCAGCATCTCTTGGTAATTAAAAAAGAAAATCATGCAGACTTGGAATTGGATGAATTGAGAAACTTATTTAATTATAATATATATTAGCATGCCCCATCAACCCTGCCCAAAAAATTAAAACCTACAAAATACTGACATCTTGTTAAAATAGAGAGAGAAACCAACATTTTGTTAAAATAGTAGAAACTAAATTAAAATCTGCATCAAGCATCCTTTTCTTATCCCATCCTGTTTGTCCTATTTCGTTCAGCACATTTCATCTCCAGGCAAATTATTCAGTGTTCATGGCAATGGTGATCAGGATCTGGGAGCCCAAGCTCACTCTGAACACCTGAAAAATGGCAAGCTGAGATAAATTATTTGAGGTAACATCAAAGAATGTAAGGACTGAAGGAGATTATGGAGAACATCTAGTTTCAATCCCAATAATCTAAATGCTAGGGTCAGAATCTATTGCTACATGAAAGAAAAAAAACTTTGATTATCTGGATATCACCAAGTGAGTTTTTAAGAAAACTATGAGAAAAGTATAGCTATTCTTGCTTGTGGCCCAAGATAATGACATTCTTTAGAAAAAGAATGACACAAGTGTAGGACAAAAGGAAAATTATCATTTTGAGTCTTGTCTGAAGTAGAAGTCTTTGTCTTAAGTACTGGGAAGCCCAAAAAGTCATGGCAGAAATTTCCAGACTCTGTTAGTAAAGTAAAGAAAGACAACACGGAATCAGGATTAACATAAATGATAAAAAGAGTGGGACTCTTCCATAACTCTTTTGATTCTATGAGTGTTTGTTTTCTCCTAGTGTAAACCCCTATGCTGGTCTAGTGGATTGCTTACGTGCTACCTGGATGTCGGGAAAGACGCGTCCAAAGGAATTTCGGGTCACACAACTAGAAGCCCTGTGCCACTTTCTGGAGGAAAGACAGGCCGATATCCAGCATGCCCTGTGTGAGGACCTACACAAGGTGAGTGGGCTATCCATTTAGAGCACCTGACAGCTGAGTGGGGACTTGCAGATGAAGGGCTTGCTTGCCAGTTAATAAACATGACACAGCTATTCTATTTTTCTTTGTTAGATTTTCCCTGAAAAAAATATGAAAAAGAAGCAATGTTTTCTGTATGTGCCATGAGAGCTGAATTTAGCTAACCCTCAGGCTATGGAAAATCATTATGTAAACACAGTTGAGCAGTCAACAAATGGTTAAGAGTACAGCCAAGTACTTTATCTCAGAAAAGTGGGATGAAAAAGTTTAAACTTATCAAGATTTCTTTGCATAGTCAGTCATCTAACTATATATAGTTTTATATTTGTAGCTGAGTTTGTCTGCGAGTCTCCCGCCGATTAAGGTTTACGAACCTAGAGTACTAAGCTTAGTGTCATATCCTGGTGTAAAACCCAAACATTTCAAGAATCAGTTGAGACGATGGCATGATAAAACTTTACCATGAATGAGAGACAAGTTTGCTCATTGAAGAACTGCTACATCGTTCACTTCTGAACTCAATATGGACATCACTGATGCACCTCATTTTGTCTTTCTCCTCCCCAGCCCTGCTTTGAAACTGAGCTCACGGAGATTTTGTTGGTCAGAAATGAACTGGCCAACGCTCTTAACAACTTAAGCTACTGGATGAAGGATGAAAAAGTGAACAAGACCCTAGTAAGGAGAGAAGCTGGGTGGTGGGAGAACAAATGAAAAGGAAAGTTTCTAGGTTGGATGGGGATGAAAGTCAAAAGGATATATTATCTCATCAAACTGAAGGTGGGCTTTCTAGCTGAACAATTGTTCTGGTTTATCTGTAGTTGACACAGCTGGATTGTGCCTTCATTCAGAAGGAGCCATTGGGTGTGGTGCTGATCATTGGAGCCTTTAACTTCCCTATCCAGCTTACTTTGTTGCCCCTTGTGGGAGCCATTGCAGCTGGTGAGTGAGAAGCTATTTCCTAATTCATTCTAGACATTAGATCAGGGGTCCCCAAACTTGGCAACTTTAAGACTTGTGGACTTCATGCTGGCTGGAGAATTCTGGGAGTTGAAGTCCACAAGTCTTAAAGTTGCCATGTTTGGAGACTTCTGCATTAGATCCCATGGATATTCTTCCAGGAGATCCAGGTATTGGTGGGTATTTATCTGTTGCAACCTTGGTAAAGTGTTCTCTCCTCATTCTAGGGAATTGTGTGGTTCTGAAGCCCTCAGAGGTGAGCAGCTGCACTGAAAGGCTCCTTGCAGAAGCGTTGCCTTGTTACCTGGATTCGGTGAGTTCTTCAATTGCCAGTTTTATCTTGTTAAAAAATCAAACTGAAGCTGAGGGTTTTTTGATTTGTCCTTTCTTCTGCCTTTGTCTTAATTAATCACGAGAAGGCAATTTCTTGGGCCTATTGAGGAAAAACTCTGGATCTGAACTAACCTCCAATTTTTAATCTGCTTTTGGAAGCTGGGTGAGTTTATTTCTGCCCCAGTTCCTTCCAAAAAATATGCATATTCCTTTAGAGTAGACTGTGGTGGTGATGACCTTCTGAGGTTTACAATTGAAGCATCAAAGTGCACTATGCTTTTTCTAGCCTCTTGATTTCAATGAAAATGAGGAAGGCTGTCCACTTTCTCTCAGCCAGCCACAGCAAAAGGGTGATGTACAGTTAACAGTTGGATATGCAGTGTCAGTTTATTTGGGATGTAGGTTATGTGCTTTTTGTTTTTCTTAAAATCCAAGTGCAGTGTAGGGACTAAGTATACTTTAACAAAGTTACTTTAACGAAAGACTGTTTTGGGTAGATACAGGAAGAATGAATTTAGGAGATTATTATGAAGGCAGGACAATTCCATTCCCAAGGTTAGATAGGAAAAAAAATATATTATAGATCCCTATTACCATATTCTCACTAAATAAAAAAAATATTCATCCCTTTTAACATTAAAACATTTTAAGGAACATCTTAATTTCCTTTCAATTTAATGTATCAGCTCATTGTTCCAAATTGCACACAAGAGGCTTTTGGTCCTGCAGTGTTTCAGGGACAGAAAACTCCACCTGTGTGATGTGGAGGTTAGTTTGATTGGATGTGAACTTCCTTTTCTATTTTATAGCAAACCTTTGCTGTGGTGACAGCTGGTCCTGAAGAAACAGGAAAGTTACTGGAAAATAAGTTTGATTATATCTTCTATACAGGTGATTTTCCCTTCTTGAATATTCTTTTCAGGTTATTCTTTTCGATAGTACTTTTTACAAAAAGTATTATTAATGACTATTCAAATATCTATGTGGTAAGTCAATGTTCAACTATTGAAACTTTTAAGGTTCTGTTTATCTAAGATAATTATTTATGACCCCTCTGCAGTAGAATTTATCTCTTACAACACCTTTAGACCAAATTGTATACAGTGCTGCAATTTGCCATATGTCTTAGTTAAGTAGCTTTACCATGTTTATTGCAATATAGCTGAATCAGTGGCAAGTTAGACACAGGGCAGTGATGGCAAGCTTTGTGGGGTTGACATATCAAGAATTCAGAAAATGCCTAACTTAAACACTGCCTGCATGTCACACACACATACCTCCCTCAAACATCAGAGAAACATTATCTCCCAGACCACCATGAATAGCAGTCCTTGATGGCAGTGCCAAGGCTGGACCTGAAGCAGAGGCTTCAGTCTAGGCCCCACTGCTGCCACTCAAAAAGGCCGCCTCACACTGTTTCCCAAGACCTGTGAAACTTGGGGAGCAGCAAGATTGCCCTTGTGGCTAAGTGCTCTCTGGGATCTGCCATGAGCTGCTTATCTTCAGCTGATGTTCTCTTTTTGATAGGCTCCTGCAGCATACCTGAGCTACTCCAGGTTGCAGGAAGCCTTTGTTCTTGAAGCAGCTTCAGAAAATGCTATGCCTCTGAAGACTCCAAAATTCACACTAAAGCAGGCCCCGTTCTCACACAATCTTTGGAGGCTCTAGAGGTGCATGAGAGCATCATGGCCTTTCCTCGGGATGCCTGGAGGCTGTGCAAGAGCGCATACCCTTCTCACATAGCCTCCGCGGCCCCTGAAAATTGCTTCAGAATGGGGCACGCTTTCAAGAATTGTTGTCAGGTGTTGGTGGAAACTGGCCTGTCACCCAAAACATTGTGACTTGTCACTTATGACATGCATCATAGTTCCCCATCAATAGCCCAGGAAAACTGTTGAATATGGTGTTTGTAACTTCGGCTGTCAGCAGCTTCCAGATTGTAGATCTTACCCACAAGTGAAAAGATAAGTTGTCACACTGTAAGAAAAGAAAAAAACCTCCTATGCTTAATGCAAAATTTCAGTCTTTTGGAAATAATGAAAATTCTCTAGCTTTTCCTCTCACAAGAAAGATACCCAGATTTGCATTTCCTCTTTCATTCCCAGAACTGCTCAGGGTAATAATAAGAACTGCCCATTTAACAGGAATTTGGCAGCAGAGTTTGATGTGGGATTTTAATGGACTGTCTCGATACATTCTAAATTGACAATTTAAAATAACTTGGATGAAGAGATAGATAAAATAATTATCAAATTTGCCCATGGAATTTGTGGATGGAATATTTATTCTAGCAGACAGAAACCAATAAGTTAGGGAAATGAACTAAAAATAAGGGGAAAATTGAATTTTTTAGTCAGATAACAAAATTCCTAACAAACAAAACAAAAAAAATGCACCAGATTGTAAACAGTCCTTGGAACAGAATGCTGATTACAAATGTATGAGTCAGCAGTGTAATATGACTGTAAAAAATATTTGCAATTTTAGTTTGCATCAATCAAATTACTAAAATAGTATTCAACTTTATTCTGCGTTGGTCAGACAATTCCTTCAGCATCAAGTCCACTTCTGGATACTATTGTTGAAGATTTTAGATAACCTGGAATAGGTTCAGAGAATCCTGATCAGGGGATTGGGAAAAGAAAGGCATAGACTTGAACTGGGAATTTTTAGTCCTAAAGAAAGAAAAGATATGGTGTTGAGGGGGAAAATGATACTTTTCAAGCACTTGAAAAGATGCCAAGTAGAAAACAAAGACTTCTTAGTCATCCTAGAAGTTATGACATGAAATAATAGCTTTAATAATAAACATGGAGAGCTGGACACCACCTGTTGTAAATGCTTCTCTTAGTTGGTTGGACTAAATGGATTATTTAGCCTGTCTTTATGATTTTATGAAATTAAGTGTGTCCCTAAATCGATGGGTTTTTCTCAGCTGAAAAGCTGCCATGGCTATTAGATCTGATGATGTGATTATAACATAAGATGACAAACAATCTGCTTTTGACAAAAATAAGTAAAACCAACATTTATTTATTTTTGATTATTTACAACATTGTTTTTTACTTCCCTTGTTTTTAACAATCATAAAACCTTTAAAAGAAAATCAAAACCAGAAACAGATTTGCAATGTTGAAAACAAATACCTAGATGGTAGCTGTAATTTGATCTAGAAGATAACCCCAGTAATTTTATAAATTTACATAATTATTCTGTGTACTTTTTTCAATTAATTCATCTTAATGCTGTACTGAATTATTTTTTTTAACCAAGAAATGATTGGAACGTTTGTAGGTTTCAAGTTTATGCAATACAAATTCTTGCACAGTCAATATATTAAACACTGGTTAATCATTGATTTGCCAACTATTCAGAACATTATCATTATAGATAGGCTGCCAGGCTGCCATGTTTTGACCATTTTTAAAATATATTTTCCAAATTCTTACTAAATCAGAAAATAATTTTTGCATTACATAAAACTGCTTAAGCAGAGTTGTCTTGCTGATTATTATTAACATTTCATGGAGTTTTTAAAACATTCAACAAGGAGTATTGCTGATCTATATGGAAGAGTATTAGAGAAAAAACAGGTAGTTTTTGAAGACAGAATTGAGCCCCCAAGAGCTGGATGGGAGTTCTGCTATGCGTCTCTTTTGACCCAAATTTTCCCATTTCTTTATAGGGAGTGTCCGTGTAGGAAAGATCATCATGACCGCTGCAGCAAAACATGTAACACCATTGACTCTAGAACTGGGGGGGAAAAGTCCTTGTTATGTGGATAGGTGCTGCAATTTCCAGAATGCAGCCAACCGAATTGTATGGGGAAAATTCCTCAATGCTGGACAGACATGCATCGCACCAGATTATGTGATCTGTACAGTTGAAACACAGGAGAGGTTGATGCCTTGCTTGCGCCAAGCTATCTGTGAATTCTTTGGAAATGAACCCAAACAGTCAGCTGATTTTGGCCGCATGGTCAATGACAGGCATTTCAAGAGAGCCCAAGCTTTCCTGGAATGTGGCCGGGTGGCCATTGGTGGAGAGATCGATGAGTGTGAGCGTTATATTGGTGAGTACACAACTTAGGACTGGAGGAAAGGGAAAGATTTGGAGTTTGGGAAAGACAGGAAGACATTTCCTGAACAGTATCTAGTAAGCTTTTAGATAAATCTATGTGTTCACTAGGAGTTGAAAATGACTTATGGTACATAATCAATCATTGTTTTTAACCAATTGGTCGTATCCAACTCTTGGTGACTTTATAGGCAAGTGGTCTCCATGTGACCTTGTCAAGCACCATTTAATTCAATTGTTGTATCTTCAACTTTGCATCAGATTTGTTGTTATCAATCCAGCATATTCTTAGTTTGCTCCTTCCTCTTTGTCCACTAACCATTCCTAGCATCACTGTCTTCTCCAATGAATTTGCATGCATAACATGGCCAAAAGTAAATCAGACGATAGTCTTATGATTTTAGCTTCCAGGCATGTGTCTGCTTTTATACAATTTAATCAATCTATTAATCCAGCTTATTAAGAATGCATGGTTAGTAGTTTTGATTTAGATCAACCTCCCAAGTTGATGCTTAACACATGTGTTGGACTATCATTGGCCACATAGGCTTGGCATTTTGAAAGTTGAAGTCCAAGAAAGCTACTTTTAACAAACTAACAAACACTGAAAAATGAGATTATTAAAGTCCAAACAAACACAATACTACAGAGAAAGAAAAAAAAAGCCTCTCAATAAAACCAGTATGTTTGCATAAAGAGTTCTCTGACAAACTAAGGGATGAAAAGGACAAGTATAAAAAATGGAAAGATGAACAGCAAGGAGAAAGTGGAAGTACTTAATTCCTTCTTTGTAATGTCTTCATGAAAAGGGAAAAAATAGCACTGTGCAAGACAAAACAGGAAAGCAGGTCAAAATAGGCAAAAATAATTAGTAAAAGAACACCTCTCCTCTTTAGCTGAGTTCAAATCACTAGGACCGAATGGTTTACAGGATTCCAAAAGAGTCACCATACTATAAAAAAAGATGTTGAGACTCTAGAAAGAGTACAGAGGAGGGCAACCAGGATGATTAGGGGACTGGAGACTAAAAGATATGAAGAACGGTTACAGGAACTGGGCATGGCTAGTCTAGTAAAGAGAAGGACCAGGGGAGACATGATAGCAGTCTTCCAATATTTGAGGGGCTGCCACAGAGAGGAAGGGGTCAAGCTATTTTTTAAAGAGCTTGTAGGCCAGGCAAGGAACAATGGATGGAAACTGAACAAGGAGAGATTTAAGCTGGAAATAAGGAGAAACTTTCTGACAGTGAGAACAATCAACCAATGGAACAGCTTGCCCTCGGAAGTTGTGGGAGCGTCATCAGTTGAGACTTTCAAGAAGAGATTGGACTGCCATTTGCCAGAAATGGTGTAGGGTTTCCCGCTTGGGCGGGGGGTTGGACTAGATGACCTACAAGGTCCCTTCCAACTCTGATTATTGGTTAAATCTATTAGAGCTGGTAGATGTGATCTCAGAATTACTGAACAAAATCTTTCAGAGCTCCTGGAATATTGGGGAAGTACCAGAGGACTGGAAAAGAGTTGATATGGTTCAAAAAAAGGGGTAAGTGGGAAATGGAACAATCAGCTTGACAACATTACATGGGAAAATCCTAGAAAAGATAATCAAGCAGAACATTTGTGAGCACCAAGAAATGAACAAAGCAATTGAGAGAAGCCAACATGGGTTTGTTAAAAACAGATTGTGCCAAATAAACCTTATTGCCTTCTTTGATAAAGTGACTAAATTAGTGGATCAAGGAAATGCTGTGGATATAGTATGCTTAGACTTCAGGAAGGCATTTGGCAAAGTAGATCATAGCCTATTTCATGGTAAGATAGAACAACTTGGGACAGATAGAACCAGATTGATTTGCAATTGGCTGATCACCACATTCAGACTGTAACAATGTCTAAATGGGCAGCACATAAATTTAATAAATAATAAATAAATGGAGTGAAACATGCTCAGGTTCCGTCTTGGGCCTATTGCTCAACATCTTTATTAATGATCTAGAAGATAAAGTGGATAGAAGGGGAGTTCATTTGGAAGATTCAGAAGTCTCTTGAAAGAATAGAGCAATCCAGTAAGATGGAGTTCAGTAGTGAGAAAAGCAAGGTCCTGCACCTAGCCAGGAAAATGGACAAGAAGCAATAGGGGGAAGCTTGTTAAAGAGAGATTTAAAGCAGTGATCCCCAACCTTTTTTATGCCGCGGCCCGGTATCCCCAACCTTTTTTATGGCGCGGCCCGGTACCGGCATTAGCTGGGCGCCGCCATCTTTTTTTGATGAAAAAGTGCTTCTGGTGAGCTTTCACCGGAAAAGCTCACCGGAAGCACGTTTTCATCAAAAAAGATGGCGGCGCCCAGCAAGCCAGCGGACCGGTAGGACTTGTTCCGCGGACCGGTACCGGTCCGCGGACCGGTGGTTGGGGACCCCTGATTTAAAGGACGTATTTCCTGACTGTGAGAGCAATTAACCAGTGGAACAGCTTGCCTCCTGGAGTTGTAGATGCTTCAGCCCTGGAAGTTTTCAAGAAAAGATAGGACATCCATTTGTCCAGGATGGTATAAGGAGTCCTCACCTTGGGCAAGCGGTTGAACTAGACGACCTTCAAGGTCCCTTCCAGCCTCATTATTCTGTATCCTGTATAGATGCAGATAGATAAACTCCACAAAACATCCATAACAAAGTACTTTTATTGGTTCATCAGGTATCCTCATAACTCACATTTGTGATGAAGTTCTTCTTTAATGACCAATCTTTTGCATATCTGTCTTGTAGGTAAAAAGATGGTTATTTCCTATCCTTTTTCTCCCATCTTGTAACGATAGAAGTAAAACAGTTACCACGAGTCCATGAGTTCAGCCAAGAGTGAGGAAAACTCCCCCAACCCATCGAGGGTCAATTTAGTGACCAATTAGGATTACAGATGTGGTCATGTGACATGGACTACATTTCCCAGGATACCTTAACTACATTTACCATGATGCATTCCCTTAAGAGAACAGCTCACAATTGCTACCTAACTATCCAATTCCCATACACTGGCTGGACAGCACACTCATGATTGTATGATTTTGCAAGTCTCAGACTGGGAAAGTCTGTTTATGATAAAGCAAGAAGACAAACATGTTTTCCTGGGTTTGCATACTGGAAGTGAAGACCTGGGGAAAGCTAAAGCCCTCCAAATAAAATTATAGTATATAAATAGAACAAGTCTTGATGTGATCTTTTGTCCATTACAGCTCCAACAGTGTTGGCAGATGTGAAGGAATGGGAGCCAATCATGCAGGAGGAAGTTCTTGCGCCCATCCTGCCAATATTCACTGTGAACGATATGGAGGAGGCCATACACTTCATCAATTGCAGAGATCGCCCACTAGCTGTGTATGCCTTTTCCTGTGATAACAAGGTATATTGTTTAAGCTACAGCATACTGTATCTGGGAGAATCTGGATTATTTCCCATAACCCCATCCATGATGGTCAAAAGAAAGGAGAAGTGCGCTATTTTCAAAATATGTTTGGTGGTAAGCTATGATGGTAGCAGTCTTTGTTCACTGGTAATATAGATTGGAGGGTCTAGAACAATTTGCTGCAGCCAACTCACTACTGCCATTTCATCATTGCTATCTTGCCACAGCCAACTCTTTAGAGCCATCTTGCCATGGCCATCTTGCTATGGCCAACTTGCACAGCCAACTTGCCATGGGATAATCCATGTGGGATAACTCAATGTGATTAATGTTATCCACCATTGTTTCTTCTACTTTATTTCCATTGACACTTTTTGTCAGTGGAATGTCAAAGGAACAGTGGCAGATAATATTTATTGTGTTGAGTTATTCTACTACATGGATCGTCCCGTGGTGAATTGTCCCACAGCAAGTTGGCTGTGGTGAGTTGCCCCATGCGAGTTGGCAGCGGTGAGATAGCAGTAGCAAGATGGATGCACTAGGATGACTGCAGAGTTGGCCACAATGAGATGATGCAACGAGCTGGCCGCAGGGTGTTGTCCTGTTCCATAGTTTGGATAATAGAGGGAAAGCCCAAATCTACACTTGATTTACCAATAAGCCGATGTTAAAAATAATATTGGCTCACCCACACATTCATAATGCAAAGAAAACTACATTACAGTACTGTTTTACAACTATGTTGTCAAAGCATAGCCTCCCTCACATCACAGTCCACTGCTGAGGAGTTTTCTCTAAGTTATTCTGGTATGGATAGTAATGTTTTGTACCACAAGAATGTTCTATGTAGATATTCTGGGGCACATGGAACCCTCTGGAGGTTGGAAGTCTCCTGGATTCCAAATGGCCCAGATGTCCCTTTCCTGTGTAACTGCTGACTTCTGTGTCTTGATGTAGATCAAATGTGGGTTTTCTAGATCAATATTCCCTTTGGCAACAAAAAATCAAGACTTTGTACAACGTGCATGGCAGCCTCTTCCCTGCACTGTATTTACTTTCACTAAGGCACTTCTCTTCTTTGAAATCGTGTGATGTTTTAAAAAGTTTGATACATAAAATTATTGAGAGGTCACTTTTCTTCTGACCAGAACTTTTCTAAATATGCTATGTGATTCCCAACTCCCAGAAGAAGAGACGTGGCTAAATTAAAATACAACCACGTAACTACACTGAAAATCCAGTCTCAAGGACAACAAAATTAAGCAAATAATAAAATGAGAGTTTGAACTATGACTTCATCCCACATGTTCAGGAGAGTAACTAGGGGTTACACTGTGTGAGGGCAGCTATATTTCTGGGCTTGTTTTTGAGGTGCTGTACAGGTTATAGATTGTGGAAAGACATTTTATATGTCCTCCTCCCATTTCAAATGTCCTCTCCCAGAATCCTGCTAGGTTTATACATTCTGCCATTCCTTCTAGGATTGCAGCTGTTTGTTAATTACTTGTGTCCTTACTATTTTCCAAGGAGTTTCACTCCATCCTTGGTCTGGGAAAGAGAGAGGCTCCCACAACATGTATTGTCCTTTAGGCAAATAAATAGCGGGGAGAAATGAAATAATTTCTGTAATATGCCATCCTGTCCTTGTAGCATAAAGTTATGTGACTAATTACTTCAGCTATTTTGCAAGGGATAATCAATCTTTATTTCTCAAAAAACTAGGATATATAGCATCCAATTTACAAAATGCACACCATGCTCTTGACAGACCACAAGATTGTGGTTGTATTTTGTAATTAGTAAGCTTGGGGGAAGACAGTTTTCAAGTTCTGTATCAGGTCTCAAAAATTAGCAATTATACAGTATTTCGTAACTTTCCAGAGAAATGGAAACAAGAAAGAATAAATTTTCTAATACACAGAAAAAGAAGTTAAAAATTAGCACAATCTGTAACCATAGCAGTCACCTATTCCTAATAAGCTGAATCCTGAAGCAAAGTCCTGTTTCTCTGTCCTTGAGCCTCCTGCAACTTCTTGAAGTTTCAGCTATTAGTAATTCAGCTATTCAGTAATTTCAGCTATTTATCAGA
The DNA here is from genome assembly GCF_049901735.1 of Notechis scutatus. Lineage (NCBI taxonomy): Eukaryota > Metazoa > Chordata > Lepidosauria > Squamata > Elapidae > Notechis > Notechis scutatus. The sequence goes on from NC_142009.1 coordinate 227,281,963, forward strand.
GGTGGTGGGGAAATGGCATCCTCCATTCCCCCCCCCCCCAAATTCAGACACTGACATTTCTGTGTTTTGTAACCCAGAATTCTGCCTTTGCATTTTAAAAATACAACTTTTCCCTTTATCTGGGAAGAGAACTTGAGACAAACTGCTGAGTGTACAAGTACTGCTCGACTTACAGCAGTTTTAAGTGGGTTTTGCCATATTTTATCACCTTGTTTGCCACAGTTGTTAAGCAAATCACTGCAGTTGTTATGTGAATCATGCATTCATTAAACAAATCTGGCTTTGCCCATTGCTTGTTGGAAGCCAGCTGGAAAGTTTACAAGTAGTGATCACCTGACCTTGGGACACTGCAAATGTCATAAATAGCAATAGAAATAGCATTTAGACTTACATATCACTTCACAGTGCTTTACAGCCCTCTCTTAGCGATTTACAAAGTCAGCATGTTGCCCACAACAATCGGGGTCCTCATTTTACCCACTTCAGAAGGATGGAAAACTGAATCAACCTTGAGCCTGGTGGGAATCAAACTCCAGGCAGTGAGCTGAATTAGCCTGCAATACTGCATTCTAACCACTGCGCCACCACAACTCTTGCATGCCACCTGCCTGAATTCTGATACAGAACCATGGGGGTGAAAACCAGTCATGTCACTTATTTTTAATGTGATTGTAACTTTGAATGGTTACTAAATGAAAAGTTGTAATCGAGGACTACCTGTATGCAGTAAAGCTCTTGCTTGGGAGAGGGCATTGATTAAATTAACCAAACTTGTCATTTTTATATCCATTCATTGCTCTTGGCTCTGTATGGAAGTACATGGGAGTAGAAAACTGAGTGTGTGAGTCCAAAAAGGGTCATTTGTATTTTCAATCTCTCAACTATTTTATTCAGATTCATAGAGAATCTTTATTTCTGCCTTCCAATTGCTAATTAACTACATCTACAATATTAGCCATTTTGTGAGTGTGTCTGTGGCACATATTCAATATTCCAAATGTTCGTAGTGGCCCAAAGGTTAAAGACCCTTGTTTGTATCGTGACCCTTATTATTATAGAGCTGGGACCTGATGAAACTCATGTTTGTAAAATTAAGGGTGGGACTCCTAATAATCTTCTATTCTTTCTCTCTTTATAGGTTGTGAACGAGGTACTCGATCGCACTAGCAGTGGTGGCTTTTGCGGTAATGATACCATGTTGCACGCAACATTGGTTACCCTACCATTTGGCGGCATTGGTATGATTAGTTTTCTATGTTATCTTACCTCTATCTTACCTCTATCCTTACCCTTCCCTCTCAACAGACAAGTTCTCCCTCTTGCTCAGAGGTGGGTATTCAGCAGGTTCTGACCAGTTCTGGAGAACCGGTAGCAGAAATTTTGAGTAGTTCAGAGAACCGGAAAATCCCACCTCTGACTAGAGATTTTACAATATCCTTCCCCTGCCATGCCCACCAAGCCACACCCACAGAACCGGTAGTAAAAACATTTTAATCTCACCACTGCTCTTGATGATGCTTTTCATCAGTCTGAAGACAAAAAATATTAAAAGTTAATTTTAAACCATTTGCTGGTAAAAACAAATTGCTCAAATAGTAAATTCCCCTCTGTGCTATAAGCCAGGTGGTTGTCTATATAGTAGTAAAACTTGATTCATGTAACCTTTAACTGGGAAAAACAATGCACCAACCATAGAACACATTTTTTGAGGTACCTTACAGAATGCATTCATAATCTGGAACTCAGGACTCCAGTGAAATTGAAATTTGGCAAATTAAATAAAATTACTTTATGACATACAATTATTATAAAATAGCTTAGGACATAATACAAAATGTCATAAAACACCTTTAGTGCTGATGCTTGATTGTGCTATACAGTTTAACATGGGCTATTTTCAAGTCAGATACTTCTCTGAATGTATCCCAGCTTTTTTCACTAAAGGCAGTTTATTAGAAACTCTGCCAACTGTTGAAAACATTGAGTTATCCGGTAAGGAAACATCACTAAAAGGATGACCTGACAGATTATCTGATCTATAAATAAAACGAGAGAGCAGGAAATCTGGTCTACATTATACTGGAAAGCAAATGTAAGGGGAGGAGGCTCATTATTTTAACTTTGTAAGTAAAGTTAACAAGATCAAAATATAAACAGCTCTGGTTCAATAGAGTCACACATTACACTAAATGCAGCTTAACATGATGTGTAAATCAACATTTGATATAACTAAAAAAAACAATAATTCCATTTTATTGAGGATTAAGGCCATGGTAGTTTACCAATCATGAAACAAAACAGCCAGTAAGTTATTACCGAACCAAGTTTTGCTTGTCTATGTGGGATTCTCTTCTTTAGTTTCTTTTTTAAGAGTAGTTGTTCAATATCCATTGAATGTAAAACCTTTTGTAATAAGTATTAGGAGAAGAGGTTTTAAGGCAGCTATTATCTAGCTTGAACAAGAATAAGTACAAGGGCTGCTCAAGTTGTGTTGTCAGCTAAAATATGAGTGTGCAAGATTTGATTTGATTTTTTTTTAAACTATTGCAGGATGCAGTGGATTTGGCAAGTACCATGGCAAATTTACTTTCGACACATTTACTCACTTCCGTGGCTGTCTCTTGCGCTACATAGGCCTGGAAACAATCAACAAAATGCGCTACCCACCATACAACGATAATAATTTGAGAATGACGGTTGCCTCTATGGAGGTCAGGCGTAGCATGTGCACTTTGTTGTAAGGCATTAAAGCACATCACCTGTGTTCTTAAGGAACATCTACCAACAATTTTTCTGTAGAGTTGAGAGATTTTTTTCCTTCATCAGCTGGTCCTAGAATTTTGCCTCATCACTTTCAAAGATCCTTGAAAAACACTCTCTGTTCTGACAAACTTTATTTTTGCCATCTTTGCTTCTTACGTTTTTTTCTTTATCCTATACCACCTTCAGTAAATTCAACATTTAGTAGTGGTTAGAAAACTTAGGGATCTGTTCTGACACAAACCTTGTTCCAAGGAAACAAACACAAAACAGAAGTAACAGCAAAACCTTTTAATGATTCTTTACGAATTCTGTTCCTTCATGGTTAAAAGGCTGTTTCAAACTAATTATCTCTGATAAGAACGAGCCTCGCCAAGGTTGTGCAAGGCTGCCAAGAACAGTAGAAAAAGTTACCAAGAAATATTTCAAACACAAAGAGTCTCCAAACACAAACTAAGATAGTCTGAATGTCCACAAGGCTTGAGTGCAAAAACTTATTTGCTTCCTGCAAAGAACTCCGGTTTCTCAGCTGGCGTTTATCTCTTAAGGGAGGGGCCATTACCTTGCAGCCTTACTCCTGAGTTGCCCACGCTGCTGCAGCTGCTCTTTTCTTCGAGCAGCCCTGCGTGCATGTGCTCTGGGCACAGGCTCCTCGGAGACCTCTTCATCACTGCTGCCAGCCTCCACAATCTCCAAAGGCAGCATTCCATCCCTGCATCACACGCAGGCCCCTCATCTGAGTCTTCACTTTCTGAGACCTCAGCCGTCCGCACCTGTTGCCGGCAAACCACAACAGGAACCTTCAATTCTCTTTGCACCATTGTTGGATATACGACATGTTCTCAATTCCAGCAAGGACTATATAATTAACATTTACGTATAAAATCTCATCTTGCCTTTAACACAAAAAGTTAATTCAGCTTAAAAACTCGAGAAGTATCATATACTTTGTTAAAAATTGACAAGTATAGCTCCTCTTTACAGTGTTCTGATTTATATACCCTGTTTCTCCAACAATACGGCCTCCCCCAATAGGAAGTCCCAGCATGTTTTATAGGCATGAAATGAAATTAAGCCCCTCCCCCCAAATTAAGGCCTATATTAAAACATGCGAAATGGTGGGGAATGGTGGGGGGGGGCTTGCCGTTAGGAAGTACTTTTGTTGCACACCCGGATATGGTGCTGCCTGCGTTGACCCTGATACGAAGTGCCCCACCAACGCCAAGGTCAACATCCAAGCCGTCGCCGCCCGCCCGAAGATGCAAGGGGGGGGGGGGAATTAAGTCACCCCCGAAAAGACGGCTGAGCCATTTTTTCAGGGCTCAAAAGAAAATAAGACCCAGCCTTATTATATGAGAAACACGGTACTTGTACAGTAAGGGTAGCAGTATGGATGGTCTTTGTAAAATGATCAACTATTTCCGATGGATATTTAAACACTGGATTAATTAAACTTTTAAAAATTCGAAGCTGATCTAATACATATTACACATAAACATATTCTGTTGACAATGCATTTTCTATATTGTGATGCTCTAAAGCTCAGACATGCCACCTTTAATTATATTTCTTTCAATATCCTTGCCTGCAAGGATGTTAAAATTCAGATGTCAGATGATACCTTCCATTGAACCAAGTATTGTAGCTTTCCTTTATAGAGCCTGGGATCTAGGATTCGCTTTACCTTGTAATGGGTCTCCTCTTCCATCAGTATGGGGTCTGGGCCCACTCGAGCTGCCTGCCTTAGCTCAGAACCTACCACCGGCTTCAGTAGGCTACTATGGAAAATTGAGTGTACCTTTCCCAGAAGGCGGGGAAATTTCAATTCTACTGTGACCGGGTTAAAGAGTCTCACAATGGGGAATGGCTGTAAAAACTTGGGGCCTAGTTTTTTGCACAACAGTTTTAGCTTTACATATTTGGTAGAGAGGTAAACATTCTCTCCAACATGGAACAGTTGACATCAGATTCTTTATGTCATTAGTGATTTCTATATTGCCTAGCCCAATCATAATAATTTAAAATACACTATATATGTCCTATCAATTTCAGAGATTTATTTCCATGTAATTTTGCTGAAGATTGGAATCTTATTGAGATTTCCTGCAGGTTTGCATTTTCAAGCAAATGTTTTCCTTCTGTAATAAAGATCTTGAATCAAACCATGCAGATAGTTGACTAATTATTTAATAGTGCTATCAATTGACATAGTGAATTACCTAATATAATAAAATTAATAATAAAATTAATAACCTAATAAAATTAGCCAAAAATTTATTCCTATAACAGGAGTTTTTGATTAAAATATAGATATCAGGAAACAAAGAAAACAAAGTTTAAAGAACAAATACTCAAGTGAAGGTGTAAGCAATTTGCTACAATAAAAATAAAGAGCATCTTGGTATTTTAAAGTAGTAAGTAAATCACAATCAGATAGACTTGTGTTTCTTCAATTAGATACAAAGAGTTTTCAGGGAGTAACAAAATGTTCTGTAACAATGTTTGTCTGTTTAGTCCTGGAGCTCTGTTTTGGCCTGCAAAGTGCCGTATGAGGCCTGCGCAGACCAAAACGGAGCTGCCGTGGGGCACCTGGGGCTGACAGGCTGGACAGGAGACAGCTTGCTGGATCTTTGCATGATAAGTGACTCAGCGGAGCAGGTTGTGGGGGAAAGCAATTGGGAGCATAAGGTATTTCAGTGGGTCAGGGAGGCCTGGGGTGAACTTAAGTAGGTGGCCAATTCCATCACTAGCCCCCGCCCCCCATGGCCTTCCTCACCCTGAAATACCTCACGTGCACTTCATGAACCGTGCGTTCGATTAGTGAACGTGTGGACGAAAGGAAGGGGCAATCCCATTCAAGGTATGAGATTCACTCCCAATAATCCTTGGGTTACGAGTGGAATGGACAGGCTCCCTTCCATCCATAACTCGAGCACTACCCGTAATGAAAAATTGCTGAGAACATAGAATTGAAAAAAAAAGAGTTAAAGGGTTCAATAAATGAATGGCACAACACAGGAGAACAAACTCATCAGGACAAGATTCATCAGTGCCTCTGCCTCTGAAAGACAAAAGTCACTCTTTTGAAGACAGCAAAGTCCACATTCTGGACAGAGAGGGCCACTGGTTTGAAAGAGGGCCAAGGAGGCCATCTATGTTAAAATCGAGCAACCCTCTCAATATGACAGCACCCACCTCCTATTTACAATACAGCCCTTTCAGCAGTACCAAGAAGGTTCCACCCCCATTTGCACTCTCATTCAGGTAACCCTGAGGGTAGAGATAAATCCCCAAGCATCTTCTACCACTCAGAGAGCTAACAATCAGATGACTGCAAAGAATATAAATACTTCCAATTCCCCATTGTTCAGCCAGAAGCGGAAGCTTTTTGGATGAGAAGGAAAATGGTTTCAAGGAAAAACCACGAAAGTCCAATTGCCTTTTAACAAGCACCTTTGGGACAACCATGACCCAGCTGTTTGAGAATCTCCTTACTAGACACATAACACTTACATAAAATTTACTTTGGTAGAAACAAAGTGTACAGATTTCACCCTATGATGGATAAAGCGAGCCAAAGCTACTATTTCACAGAACTGAAGCAGTGCAAACCAATTTAAATATTGGGATGTCCTCAAAAAACGATCCAGACAATATGATTACGAGTTACCCTGGGAATTACGAAGCCGGTGACAATTACAAATAACAAGTGGTTTACACGGAAATGTTAACTAAACTGAGCAAGGAAGCATTATGAAAGAGATAAAGCAGGGGTCCTCAAACTAGGCAACTTTAAGACTTCTGGACTTCAACTCCCAGAATTCTCCAGCCAGCTGGCTGGAGAATTCTGGGAGTTGAAGTCCACAAGTCCTAAAGTTGCCAAATTTAGGGACTTCTAAGATAAGGACTACTACTAAGCACCACCGAACTAATCTTCTACGAATCTACCCGATAAATTACATCCACCAATCCACGCAGGATCGTGGATCAATGATACAACCATTCAGCCAATCAATGACTTAGTCTCAGTCCCAACTGGCGGCATTTAATCTTATCCCCGCCCCCAAATATTGAGAGGTTTCCGAACGTTCTGCCAAAGCGCGAGGGACGTCCTACTTCTCGCGGGTAATTTTCAACCAATGCCTTTTCAGCCATGTGGTGATTGGTCCCAGTTATTTTTGCCGCTTGTCGGCGGCACTGAGTAACACGGTGGTTTGATAACGCTGTTTTTGCGTTCCTGACTTTTTTTGTCCTGCTTGGCTCTCCGTGGCACCCGGAAATTCTTCCGCTGAGAGAAGGGGAGGGGAAAGAAGCGTAGTAGCGCCGGACTCTGGGACCTTCAAGAGTGCCTTGAGGACGTAGAAACGCGCATGCGTTACTTGGGCTGGCGTTAGCGCAAGCTCCTGGCGAAGTTTTCAGACGAAAGGGGTAACCGCGAAGCGAGTTGCGCATGCGCGCCATTGTTTATCTGACATTGGATGGATTTAAGTCTTCCGAAGTGTTAGCAAGGACGATTTTTTTTTTTCTTGCGGAGTCTTGTGGCTTTGAAGCTCTCTGCGCTTCCTCCTTGGTTCTCTGAATGTAAGCAGCGCCCTGCACAAAACATGGTCCGCGTTTGCAGCGTGGTTGGGTTGCCCCGGGCCTGTGACTGGGGATTCCGAATAACTTCTGGTCTGGTGTGATTTCCATGCTTTCAGCTCTTTGCAGTTTTGGCATTTTTGGTGCACGTTCCCACACGACCACCCTCACCCCAGCAGCCGAGAAAACCACAATCAATAAAAATCCTACTTATTCAGGAGCGTTTGACATGCTGTCTCAGATGCACTTTCACAGAGGAAAAACGTCAAGATTTAAATCCAAGGACCGCGTTATTCGTGGATAAATGGTCAGGGGTTATGTTGTGAACCCTAAATATTGTCCCACAAGGGTCAAGTTATTTTTAGTGGAATGTATTTAGATTTCTATTCTTTCTCTCTTCCCTCCCCCCACTAATTGTTTAGCACCTACCTCATCTGAGTTTTGCTGAACCTAGGGCATTTTATGATGTTAATGGATTTCTATAATAACCAGTGGACCTGGTTGCTTTAAGTTTTTTAAAACTTCTTTTTTTTCCTTGCTACTTTTGTAGAGGAGTCCTAGACTCAAGCTGAAAATGCATGTCCTCTGGATGGTGCGCCAGGTTTCCCAGACCGGTAAGTAGAGTTGCAGAGTTTCTTCAGGATGAAAACTTCAGAAAAAGCCATTTATGCTGAAAGTGCTTTGTAGATTGCAGTAAGGCGCTACACGCCTTAATTGCATTTAACTTACTTAATTGCATTTATATCTCTTCTTTTTGCTAAAAGCATCCACCTTAGAAAAAGGTCTTGGGATATTTTCTCTGCCAAGTGCTTTTGCTAATTTTATGGCATTCACTTTGTCAAGGTAGAGTTCATAGCAGAAGTTTCACAAAACGTAATTTTGCACTTTAATTTTAAAATGCGTTTATGAATTCAGATATTATAGCTATGCCCTGTATTTACAGGAAGTGTATAAAGGGGACATAATAAGGATGCTGATGTCAAGTATAGGCATGATGTGCCAGACTATGACTGGATTCTTGCATTGTGCTAAGCTGCAACATAGTTTCTTTGATTTTGATGTAACTTGTGACCACAGCTATTGTGAATTGCAAACCATTGTTTATAATACCCCATTTTCCTGAAAATACGACCTATCCGGAAAGTAAGTGCTAGCTTGATTTTTACATGTGCACCCAATATAAGCCCTACCCCCCAAATAAGCCCTAATTAAGACCCCACCCTCTCCAGAGTACATGGGTAAAAATTAAGCTAGGGTGGGGATGGGGTTGGTGGAGCTGCCCTACTTACTTTCAGACAGTTGTAGCCAGGCCTCGCACACCCTGACACCTATCTTGCCAGCCCAATTCTTCTGCAGCCAGCAAGTCTGGCAAGGCTTTCCTGAAGGCCTCTAGCTAAGAACAAAGTTCCAGATCGACCCGGAGCTCTGTTGTTGGCTCCAGAGGCCTCCAGGAAAGCCTTGACAGCTGCAGAAGAAGTTCCTGAAGGCCTCTGACAGCGAAAAGTAGGCCGGGGGTGACGTGGGCAAGTGAGGTTAATCAATGGATGACATTCCCCAAAAATAAGACCTGCTGCCTGTTTTGGTAGGGAAAAATATAAGACACGGTCTGATTTTCGGGAAAACACAGTAGGTATTGCAATGTGTAAAACTGACCAGTTGTGGCTTGTTCTGTAAATCACACTGATTTAATTGGTACCAGAAATGACTAGCACGTATGTGCAAGGGGAACCTTTATCTTTACCTTATGGTATTAATCATTTGTTATTTGTCCCAGTACCTAATAAGTTGCCTGTAAGCACAGGCACTAAATACCCTTCTCTTCAAAGAGTTTAGTGGTCTAATTATATTGTTTGCAAATCATCCAGGTCATAATACAGGTAGTCCTTGACTTATGACCACAACTGAGCCCAAAATTTCCACTGCTGTTTTGACTCCAAAAGGTCACTAAACAAATATTTGTAAGTTGAGGGCTACCAGTATTAGCTGCAATTTAGATTGACAAGCGGAATGAAGAGCTCTTTGGTTTCTTCTGGAAATAGAGGGGACATTTTTCTTCTGGCAGCCCAATTAGTTCTTTGCTTTGTCTAGCCAGTTTACTCAATAGCATTTCTTCTGCCAATTCCTTATTCTTCTTGCTTATAGCTGCCAGATAAATGCTTATCTACATGGATCCTCTAGAAAGAGTTTGTTCAAAATTAAAAAAAAACAATATCAAGGGGATCTGGGTTAGAAGATTTCTGCTTTGGGGCTTCTGGGATGAGTATTTCTATTTTTGCTTCAAAATAACACTGCTGTTACTCTTTAGGGATTCCAATGTGCCTGAATATTACCCGACATCTCAGCAGTACAATCTCCAGAGCTTCTTATAGTAAGTGCATCATCTGCTCCACAACACTTTAAGTAGGGGGTCACCGTAGGAAAATTGCAATTACTAATACAAGATAATTGAAAACATTTGGAAGTCATATTTTACAGAGGATACAAATGTTACTATGTTCCTCTTGGGGAACATAAAATTTAATTTGGACAGTCTTTCTCAGTGAGATATAGTGCCTAGAAAAACATACTGTGCTTGTGCAACTTGTGAAGTCATCATTATCATTCCTACATAATTCATGGATTCTGCTGGGAATAGGACAGGCAAGGAAATGGTTACCAGTGTTCTTGGGCATGGACAATGTTGCTTTGCAAGTTTTACTTTTCCTAAGAACGTTGAGACTATTCTCCTGTTTGTGCAGTTTCCATAGTAAATCAATTTACTATGGTCATCTTTCTATAATGACTTATTTTATATGTATGTAATGTATAAATTTCATTAAAGAAGTTTTTTTTCTTATTGTTAAAAACAATACAAATTTTAAGTTAAAGATAAGGGAGAAAGTTAATATAAAATGAAAAAGAATTAGGCAGAAAAAAAGGAAGAAGGGAAAAATAAGAAACAAATGGCTTCTGGTCTTCTTAATAGCAATTATATGTACATTGATATTTTACCATCTCTGACATAACATCAAAGACTCATTTTTTTCTATTACCTACACTTTCTAATAATCAAATCCATAAATCATCACTTCGTGTTTTTTTCCCGTTTTTTCAGCAAAAACTCTATAAAGGGTTTCCAGTTGCTAGTGAATATAGTAGTTGATCTTTTTCTAAACAAGTTAATTTTGTCATCTGTGCTAGATCTGTCATCTTCACCAACCATTCCTCTGTGGAGTTATTTTGACATCTTTCCATTTTTCTGAATATAGTTATCTCTCAGCAGTGTTCATATGCAAAAACCTTTTTTCTAATTGTCCATTAATCCCAACAAAAAATAGTTCTGGTTTCAGTTCAATTTTAATCTTTAAAATTCTTTGTATCAATATATGTAACTGAATCCAGAATTAATGTTTGTTTTTTTACAAGTCCACCAACCATGAAAAAAATGGTTCTTTGTGTATGTCCACATTTCTAACATAAATTTGAATTATATGCATTCTGTATAATTTTTCTGGAGTCATGTGCCAACAGTCTATTTAGGTTATAATACTCTTTTAGGCTAAAACATTATGTAAATTTCAGTCTTTCCAACCATATGTTTTCCTACTGTTCCAAAATTATTGTTATGTTATGTCCAAAATTATTTGCATATTTTATCATAGATTCACTTCTTTGACCTCCATTTCAAATTTCAGTAAGAGTTGAAGAGTTTGGCAATTACATGCTCATCTATGCATTTCAATTTCAAATTCTGTCTTCTGTTGCTTAGTTCCAAATGTCCTATTATCTACCTTCAATCTTTCTCTTAATTATGCAAACAAAAACCATTGAAAGCTAAATCCACCTGCAGCCAGCTGCTCACTTGGTTTCATCTTACGATCTCCATGTTCTTGTTTTAACAATTCTTGCTAGATTAACCATTTCTCTTTATTGTTTCTTTTCTATAAAATGCTTCTGTGGTGTCTGAATGGCAACAATTCCCTCCTCATTGTTGTTTTGCTGCAGAGTATGTGAATGCAAAGGAAGAGCAAACAGACTGGAAATCAGTCACTGACAAAGCTGCACAGACGCTCTTGTGGACAGAACTTATTCGAGGTGAGAAGTAATGAGCAAAGGGACGGCTGTTATTTCTGAGCGCTAGCTGAAATGACATAAAACGGTTTACCCACAGGAAGTTTGTTGTTCCCTCCTCTTTTGCTTCCTATTATCCTTGTAGCCTAACTCGGGCATATAATTTATTGTCTTTTCCTAGGCCCTACTTGCTGGCCTAAGAATTCTGAGAAATCCACACATCTTAAAGTTGCTGGGGTTAAGAAACAGTGTTCTGTAGATTGGTTTTGTGTTTTTTTTGTAATTGGAATGGGTATTTGGAGACAGACTCCTACTAGACAGAAAATATCTGTACACTGTAGAACTGTAGTATGAGGAGGAGTCATTGCAATTTAGCCTAACCCTCTCTTTCATGTAGGAATCCGAATTAAAGCAACCATGACAAATTCCTGTCTAGCTTCCCTATTCAGCAAAGAGGGAGGCCTCCATTTGTGAGGGCAGCTGGCTCTACTTTGAACCTCTCTTACTGTTAAGATTTTTCCTATCATTCAGCTGTGATTTCCTTTCCTGTAAATTTGGTCATCTATATTTTTGAACAAGGGAGAACAGATCTTCACCCTACTTACTTTGAAGCAGGAAACCTACAAGAATTGTTACTCAAATCCTAAAATGTTCCTAGTGACATTTTTTTTAAAAGACAAACTTCACAATTCTGTCCAAATGCAGTCCTGAAATATAATGTGACCTCATTTTTACATATGTGTGTGTGTGTGTGTGTATGTATGTGTGTATATATATATATGTGTGTGTGTGTATGTGTGTGTGTGTATATATATATATTGTATATATATATATATATATATATATATATATATATATATATATATATATATATATATATATATATATAATATAATATATATACACATATATATATATGTATATGTATGTATGTATATGTATATTGTAGCATAACTATGTATGCTTATTGTAGCACAATTATTTGGCACTTGCCTGCTGTTCCAGCACTCTGCAGTTCTCACTGGATCTCATTATATATATTTGTATTTATATTCATTATAACTAAGTTGAACTAAGTCAGGAATCAAACAGATTTGGAGTTTCACTGTTTATTGTAGCACAACTATTTGGCATTTGCCTGCTGTTGCAGCACTCTGCAATTCTCGCCGGGTCTCTCTCATACATATATGTATATATGTATAACTATATACAGACACACACTGTATATAGTTGTGTATGTATGTATGTATGCATGTATGTATGTATGTATGTATGTATGTGAGACCTGGTGAGAAATGCAGAGTGCTGGAACAGCAGGCAAGCGCCCAATAGTTGTGCTGCAATAAACAGTGAAACTTCAAATCTGTTTGATTCCTAACTTAGTTCAACTTAGTTAAATCTTGAGGATGAGATGCATAGTGCATTTCAGAGTTTGGCAACCTGGTGTTCTTAGATACCGTATTTGCCGGCGTATAAGACGACTGGGCGTATAAGACGAGCCCCCAACATTTCCACTCAAAATATAGAGTTTGTTATATACTCGCCGTATAAGACGACCCCCCCACTTGGAGCAAAGGCTGAAATCGGGAAGAGAAAACTTCCCAAAGAAAATCGCACAAGCAGCATCCCATTCCTGGGAGAAAAACAAAAAAACAAAAAACACGAACTCTTCCCAAAGCGCAAAAGCAAGGATGGCGCTTTCTCAGTTTTGAGCGGCGGCGCTGCTCTCCCACCCCCTCCACTCGTCCCCACGTGCGGCAAAGTTTCTGCCACTGGGGGGGTGGAGGGGGTGGAAGGAGGTGAGGGATGGGGGCAAATCCTGGAGCCTGCCGGTCCGCTCGCACGAGCGGAGTGGGTGGGTGGGTGGGAAGGGAAAGGCCACGCTGCTGCCTGCAAGTGAAAGTGACGCGCCTGCCCCCTCCCCCCCCGGGGGAAAGTGAAAGGCCTCCTCCCTTAAGCAGCCCCCGTGTGCGCGCCATCGGGACTCCAAGGGTGGGGGATGGACAGCTGCCAATTCTCTCTCTCTCTCTCTCTGTGTGTGTGTGTGTGTGGTGTGGAGGGTAATTCTGGCTATCTCTGGCCTCTGCTCGGTTTTAAAGTCGCTTGGCCGGTTCCCAAGTCGCAAGCGCGCGCTGGCCGGGAGACGCGGCGCTGGGTGGCAGCTCGGTGCCGGGGAGGCGGATCTTTCTCTCTTAAGCGGGGAGGGGAGGAGGGCACAAGAGGAGGGACGGGACAGGGGGCGGGAGGAGGTCCCTCGCCTTCTTCCACCGCCCACCGGACCCTTTTCTTCCCAAGGGGACCCTGGAAAGCAGTTCGGGAGCCGGGTGGCCCTGCCCAGCGGGGTCCCATCAGGAACTTCCCGAGGACACCCCCCCCCCCAAGCACAGCCCTCCTGGTCTTTCAAAGAGGGAGGGAGAAGCGGGAGGAGCAAATTGCCGGCCCCGCCCCGCTGCCCAGAAGGAGGGGCGCCACAGTCCACCCCCACCACCTTCTCCCCCCCACTCCCCGGGCCATTACGCGGCTCGGGGCTGGCTGGGCGAAGCGGCTCCGCCAGAGACCCTCTCGCTCCACCCCCACCCCACCTCCAGATTGGCCTTCGCAAGCGCCCCGAGCTGGGCAGAGGGTGGGGGGGGGAGGAGGAAGAGAGACTCCGGCTGGGCTTGAAGGGGCTTCGCAAGTTGCGAAGCTCCGCCCCTGTCACTCTTGCACCGAGTGACAACAACGTATTTCCCGGCGTATAAGACGACCCCCCCACTTGGAGGCATGTTTTTCAGGGCAAAAAAGTCATCTTATACGCCGGCAAATACGGTAGATTGGATTCCAGTTCACATTTGTCTCGTGGTAAATGTCTGAGAGTATGAAATTGCCATCCCAGTCTTCTGAGAGCACCGGTTTTGCCCTTCTATGGCTTATTTAAACCAAGGGTGTCATTTTGTTCCATTTGATCAGGTTTAGCTATGACCATGAGTTATGTATTTCGAGAGCCTGCCACAATCAACTATCCTTTTGAGAAAGGCCCATTGAGTCCCCGATTCCGTGGAGAGCATGCCCTGCGCAGATACCCATCTGGAGAGGAGCGATGCATTGCTTGCAAGCTGTGTGAAGCTGTATGCCCTGCTCAGGTGGGGCCTCTTTTTTCAACTTTTCCCTTCTTTTCCTACATGTGCGGTTTCCAAAATATTGCAAAACTCAGTGCAAAAAGCATTTTATTCCTAGCTACTGGTTACATACTACAGATGAAAATTGTACATTGGGTTAAAGAGCTGCCTCTAGGCCTAGTGGCCTCTCTGGCTGCACCTTATTTTCTCTTTTGTTTGATGGAAGATATTTTCCTTGCAGTAGGGAGAAACTAGATGAAGCTCTGAATAGCTTCCTAAAGCCTGTGCTCTAATCTTTTCCTGCTTGGTAGGTGATTTAATTTCCCTCCTGGAAGCGCATTCCCAGAAGTCCCATAAATATCAAGTAAATTGCAAGGAAATTCAATGAAGTCTGGATGTGACAATGTATATGTGAAGAGTTTCTGTGGTCTCAGTGAATCTGTATAGGAATATGTGTCTCAGCTGCAGAATTCCATTCACAAGCTTTTAACAATGAGAATGGAAACAATGTGCTTTTTTAATTAACGTAGGAGTTTAGCCCAAATTATATCATCATCTGATTGCTTCACACATGCATACAGTTCTAGAGTTAATACTAAAACCAGGGATTTTCCTCTAGCGCTAAGGGGAAGTTATTTAGGAATGGATGTTCCCTCTAATGCTAAAATTCTGTTGACTGTAGTGAAAGCACTTTTGTCTTCAAGAATCCCTTCTCTTCTGTGCTATTTACACAATTTTATCCCCCTCTAAATGTCTATGAACAAGAGGCAACTAGACTTTCTGATTTTTTCTTTGAAGACATTTTGCTTCTCATTCAAGAAGCTTCTTCAGCTCTATCTATCCCTCTCTTAGTTTTTTTTAACTGTTGCATATCTTTGATTCAGGCCCTTCATTCCAAATGAATTTATTACACCATGGATAAATTTCAGCTTGGATTGTCTAGACGTCAAAAACTGGAGTTTGGAATGTCAGCATGCTAAAGCAAGGTTTGATCATTTCCGTGAGCTGCGTTTGCAACTCAGCTTCAGGAATATCCAGTGTTGTTACTGGAAAAGGAGTAGTCAATTTTTGTGGGGGAATTTTTAAGCTAGGAGTGGGAATAGGAGGCTTTTGAGAAGCAACATTCTCCCGCCTGAAATTCTACTGCTAGGATTTTACCATTTTGCAGTTAAACTTTGAATAATCTCAAGGTGCTCTCCTGATTCTGAGAATCCTTTTTCTCAACAGGCAATCACTATTGAGGCCGAGACTAGAGCTGATGGTAGCCGCAGGACCACTCGCTATGACATTGACATGACCAAATGTATCTACTGTGGATTTTGCCAGGAAGCCTGTCCTGTTGATGCCATTGTGGAGGTGAATGAGGTGGTGGGTGGGTGATTTTTGTTAACTAAGAGGTCAGTCTGGATTTGATTTTACTATGTCTCTCTGCTCTGTCTCTGCAGGGCCCCAATTTTGAATTCTCCACTGAGACACATGAAGAGCTCCTATACAACAAAGAGAAGCTGCTCAACAATGGAGACAAGTGGGAAGCTGAGATTGCTGCTAATATCGAAGCTGATTATTTATATCGATGATAGAACGTTTTCCTCAACCTTCACATATTTTATCAGCATGCTCATCCAAAGTTAAATCTATAATAAAAGGGCAGGCATGCACTCTTTGTTTCCCTGTGTTGCGAAAGACAATAGAATTAACAGGTAGCCTTTCGGTTGATAATGTAGCATACATCATTCTATTTGCAGTTGGAAAGGTTGGGTGAGATTGAAAAACAAGACTTCTTTTTAATGCACGGCCTCTGATCCTGGACCTCATGGGATAAATTTAAGACTTTTTGTGTGGAAAGAAGTGGTGGTGAAGGAGAGAGAGAGAGCGAGAGAGACAGAGAGATGCCGACAACATTCTGTTGCCTTGTATCCTCTCTGCTCAATAAACTTTTGGAAAGGAAAGTGGCAGAACTGATATCATTTCTTTTAAGAAGTCAGTTTGAATAATCAGCAAACCCCATTATGATACGCTTGAAACCTTCATCATGTCGGAAACATGCTAGCTCATGTGGAAAAAAGTAGGCAAAATGTTTCTGTATTCAACATGCTCTTAACATGAACATTCAAATAGGTAGCTCTCACTATATGATTAATTTTCTGATAAATGCCATTATGAGAAGCCTGTGCCAAACAGTCTTAAATAGAACGGAAGGGACTGCTTTAACACAAAAGAAAAATCATAGTTGTACAATTATTGGTACTCAGTAGTACTTTGTTGGGCATGGCTACATATGCTTGCTCCAACCTGTGAAGGAGTGAGGCAACATTCATGTACATCTGTAGCACTACATCCCTTAACACTTGTGTTGGCTGTGCCTACAAAAGAGAAGCACTTTTGTAGGCACTGGTGGTGTCCAGCTCTCCAAATATTCATGTTTACTATTAAAGCTATTAAAACATAGCCTTATATAATGTTTTAATAACTCAAAACATTAATATTCATTATGTAACAATTTAATTACTTCATTACTAAATGGTAGGGTCATGGCATGATGTCCTGTGACCATGCCAACTTATGATTGCAGTTCCAACAATCCCAGTTGCCGTCATTGCGCAAATCTGTAACCATTATTAGGACCTGTCACAAGTGCCTCTTGTTCAATGCCACTGTAACTTCAAGTGGTCACTGAAGGACTACCTGTAATAACAGTTCAAAGGAAATACACATTCTGGTGTATTTTAATTTTAAATCTTTTTCAAAAGAAGTTTTTCTCCATAAGATTGGATATACAGTATTTCCAGTCCTGTTGGAGCATAGGTTTCCAGCCTGTCAATTGTATTGGAGGAATTTGTATTATACAGAAATTGCATTATCACCTGAATTAGAAATCTGTTAAAATCCTCCCCCATGCCCCAAATTTAATTTTCTGGACATTGTTTTCCGTAGTCTATATAATAGCATTAATCAGAAATAAATTAGACAGTTGCAGAGTTACTAAGATATGTATGTATACAACAAAGATTTAAAAGTCAGGATTTGAATGGAGAAGAGTGAATTGTTCCATTTAATATTGATTCTGTGTAGCAGCAAAGAGAAGTGTCTTGCTAGCTGTTGTCATATAACATTTCCTGCTAAAATATTTTAATGCAAATGAATCAGTAGAATCAAATTTTTTGAAATAGGATCAGACATGGAGTATAGGAAGTCAAAATATGTTTAATGCCTGGAAAAAATGTAACTTGTATGGGGGTGAATCAGCTTTCACAAGCAAGTGGTTATTGTATATCTTTTGTTGTACTTGTTTAAGTGTAGCATTGACCTGGCTTGGATTTGTACTTTTCTACCACATTGTTTTTAAACTAGAAAATTATTGGAAAAGTCTATTCACACTAAGGCTTGAAGGTGATATGGGGTAAATGAATCAACGACAAAATTTATAAAGTTCATCTTACCCCAGTGCAAAGATGTAGAGACTTATTGAGATATAATCTTTTTTCTGGTTTCTGAAGAGAATATAGGAAGTAACTCATAAAACAATAAACTTGTGCAAAATTGTTATAGATATTTCTTAGTGGTACTGCTTTGCATGTTAAGTACTTCAGCATACAGTGCATGTGTGAAACTTGATACAATGCTATACTTGATGGATTTTGAAAGTTCTACTCACATGGATTGTTTGTTGTAGTATGTGAAATAGTTTGGAAATATCAGTACTTGCTTTCAGATTTTTTTGACTGCAAGTATAGCTCTCCATTTTTCTATTTTCCCCTCAAAATTATGTAGCTAGTATTCATCTGTTGATATAGGAGAATATAGATCAATCTAGTTATTTTTTAGACACCTGTAAAGTAGAATCCCAAAGGTGCAGGGGCTTAGCTGGACTTTCTTGTTTTTTCTTTTGAAGATGTTTCACTTCTCATCCAAGAAGCTCCAAGAAGCTAAACATCTTCATAAGAAAAAAACAAGAAAGTCCAGTTGCCTTTGGGATAACCATGACCTGGATGACTGAGAATCTCTACAACAAAGGTCTTCAAACTTGGCAAGTTTAAGACTTGTGGACTTCAACTCCCAGAATTCCTGAGCTAACATGACTGGAGGAGGAATTCTGGGAGGTGAAGTCCACAAGTCTTAAAGCTTTCAAGTTTGAAGACCCCTGCTCTACAGACTCTGTAAAGTTGAACCATTACCATTTGATGAAATAATGAGGAAGAGGTGGAGAGATGCATGCAAAACACAGATCTTTTACTGCTTTGAGCATGATTGTAGCTATAACATCTTTTCCTCACAGGTGAACTATCTTAAAACAACTACAGTCGATACTTCATATATTACACATAGAAATGGCTTACTTTGGTTGCAGCAACTTTGTAAGAGATAAAAGTGCAGAAAAATCTGGTGTTTACAAGTAAAAGGCTGTGACCTTGCATTTGTTACAGTTAGCCACATGGCATGGCTAAAATGCTGTGTAAAAGCCAGTATGATGCTGGCAAGCAGTATAAGCCAGCCACACATTTCATTTTTCCTGCAGATTTCATAATGGCATTGTTGCTTCTCTATAAAGATGATGTTCTGGCACCCATCATCAAA
This sequence comes from Notechis scutatus, assembly GCF_049901735.1. Lineage (NCBI taxonomy): Eukaryota > Metazoa > Chordata > Lepidosauria > Squamata > Elapidae > Notechis > Notechis scutatus. The sequence continues at coordinate 227,301,024 of NC_142009.1, forward strand.
AAGTCCCTCTGATTATCAGGACCTGCGAAATAAATAACTAAATCTCAGCCTCTTAATAATGCCTTCACACTTTTTGATGATGCTACTGTGCTATCATGGTGCACAGGAGTTCATGGTCAAGGACTTACACATCCTTTGTGAGAGATGCTCAATCAATGCGCAGAGGATTAAGGTGCAGAAGAAAGCAAAAACTTCAGATTTCCTTTCGTTCTTCCGCTTCATTCTCTGAGAAGCAGAATTCGGTCTGCTCTCCGAGATCTAACCCTACTTATTCCCCCCAACTCGCTGGAAGCGTCTTCGAGCTGTCTATTAAGAGCTTCTGCAGAGCAATTGGCTGCCCGTGGGCTGTTCCGACACCATCGCAAAGCGGATACGTGTTTGTTTCTTCGCTCCCCGGCTTGCTCCGTCAACAACCTTTGTGTTTCTGGGCTCTCTTTTGAAAGTATCTCGTTTGGGTTTGGAGTGTTAGCCTTTCCGTCTTTTCCTTTAATTATTGCACGATCCAGCTAACTTCTAAGCGCCTCAGGCGCACAGCTCCAGGGTTGCGGCGGCCACCTGCTTGCCGGGAGGAGTGAATGTGGTTGGATTAGTAGCTGTTGTGGGGCGTGGGGCGGATGGAGAACCACTTAATGGTAGCGGCTTTTGCCAGAAGCGATCTTTCGGCCCCGGTGTGTCTTTTGAGGAATTAGGTCACATCTGCCACTGTATCTCCCATTTTCCAGTCACTGCAGAGTGGCCATGCCGGAGTAGTGTGTGCAGGAGTCGCCTCTGGAAAGTTGAGACAGCTCACGAGAGAGAGAGAGAGAGAGAGAGGCGATCCCCCACTCCCTTTCCCCACTTCCTTGTAACTAAAGCGATCTTTGCCGCCTTCACCAATCTTATTTATTTATTTTATTTATTTGATTTGCCAATTGTTTACAAGATAATAAGTATAAGTGTATACATAGTTGTGAATACATGAAATGGGTACATATAAGAAAAATAAAAGAATAAGAGAAACAATAGGACAGGGACGGTAGGCACGTTGGTGCGCTTATGCACGCCCCCTACAGACCTCTTAGGAAAGGGGTGAGGTCAATAGTAGACAGTCTAAGGTTAAAGTTTTTGGGGTTTGGGGAAGAAACTACAGAGTCGGGTAGAGTATTCCAGACATTGACCACTCTATTGCTGAAGTCGTATTTCCTGCAATCAAGTTTGGTGCGGTTTACTTTGAGTTTGTATCTATTGTGTGCTCTTGTGTTGTTATGGTTGAAGTTGAAATATTCACTGACAGGTAGGACATTGCAATGTATGATTTTATATACCATGCTTAAGTCAGACCGAAGACGGCGTAATTCAAGATTTTCTAGTTCTAGAATTTCAAGTCTGGTGGCATAAGGTATTCTACAACGAGTAGAGGAGTGGAGAACTCTTCTTGTGAAATATTTCTGGACTTTCTCAATTGTGCTAATATCAGATACGTATATCATATCAGATACGTATATCTGTGCTATTCTCCAAAAATATTGGACTTTAGTCATCAGATGTGGACCCAGCGTAGTCCTGCAGGTTGGGGATTATGGGAATGGAAATGCAAGACACCTGGAGAATAATACAGAAACACGGTCTCTATTTCAAGAAGTTTACTGGGTGACCCAGGAAAGTAATTAATAACAGCATACTTCTAGATCAGCCTGGTTTAGATGCAGCTGTTCAGGCCAAACACAAAATTTCCCCCTCTATTGTAACTGCTTCACTATCCATAAGAGAAGCAATATTTTTTGTTAATTTATACTAACATAAAGCTATACTAGCATTCCATTTTGATGATTTTCTCAAGAGCCCCCTTGATGAAAACTAATGCTGCTCTGTTTGGCTCCTAAAGATGCTTTCACTTCCACATTTGTCTGATAAAAAAACAACTTGTGATTTATTTTAAGGGTCTTATATTTTATGAGGGACCAACAAAATATTTCTGCAGGATGTAGTTTGGCATCTGGATGTATTGTTATTATCTATTTGTCTTTTTTGCATGGAATATTGCTAAACTTTAAAGGCAAAGTCTTCACTAAATCCTGAGGATGTCCTCAGCATGTCCGTGTAATTTTTGGGGAGCAATACAGAAAAGGATTGGCATTCCAGTCTTTCAGGTGTTCTGAAATTCTCAAGAGGTCTCTCATTTATCAGATTTAGGTACTGGGAATAATATTTTCTTGCTTATGTGATAATTGGAAGGGACATTTTCTGCATTAAAGTGATGAGTGGATTTATTTAGGATGTATTTACTCTCCATTAGCTTGATTTGACCAACAACAGAAAGCCAAAGTAGCCAAACAGGCTGAGATCCTGTATGACTTCAGCCTTTTCATTTTTGTCTCTGTCTTTAAGATGCATTAAGTCATTAAGTAGCATCCTTTCCATGTAAGTAGATGAGCCCTCAATCATTGTGGGTTGTTTTTGAAAACACAAAGTAGGTTGTGCAGAGTGTTTGAAGGGATTTGTTGCAAAACACACCAATGGAAATAAAAAGAACCGTATTCACTTAGCAATAGCCAGCTAATGAATTATTCTAAAGTCAGGGTAATTTTCCCAATTCTCCCAAGGTTCATGCTTGTGATAGATTTGCAGCCTTAATATGATACTTTGAAAGAGTGATAATATCTGGTCTTCTTGTCTGCATTTTTGCTGGAGAAAATGGCTGGGGATGGCCAATAGTAATCTAGAACAGTGATCCCCAACCTTTTTTACGCCGCGGCCCGGTACCGGCATCAGCTGGGCGCCGCGGCCCGGTACCGGCATCAGCTGGGCGCCGCCATCTTTTGATGAAACGTGCTTCCGGTGAGCTTTCTACCCGAAAAGCTCACCGGAAGCACTTTTTCATCAAAAAGATGGCGGCGCCACAAGCCAGCGGCCCGGTAGGACTTGTTCCGCGGACCGGTACCGGTCCACGGACCGGTGGTTGGGGACCCTTGATCTAGAACATTAGATGTTCTTCAGAAGGATTATGCTGCAGTCATGCTTGGCTGATTTAATTCATTGCCCTAATTATAACACAGTTGTCCTAATTTTGCTTCCAGACAAAATAGCCTTTAAGTTTTGGATGCGATTCCTGCAGCTGTTGCCAAAATGATGCTTCGCCAAACTTGTGGGCTCCTCTTTATTACCAATTTCAGTTAATTGTCTGTTTTATGGCAGAAACTCATGATGCTGCAATTTACAGATAGTCTTGGATGGTAATGTCATATTCAATCAAAGACCTTGTTGCTGAATGACTCATAAGGCAGATATTTCTGGCTATTCATCTAGTTGCGCCACAGTAAATATATTAAAGGGTTTCCAGTGTTACTTGTCCCCTAAAGCACAGGATGCTCAATTAAGAGTTCTGCTCAAAGATATTAACTCTAAAACACTCTCATTATGTCCTGAAAGATGACATAATTGTTTAACATAATTATTTTCAGAGAGGCAAAAAGATAATAGTGATAGTTGGGCAGACAGGATTACTGTGTTATTTGGAGGATTATGATAGAAGCATGGTGTACCAAGATTATGGCTTACCCCAGTTTCTGAAAAAAACAAAATAAGGACTCCACATTCAATGAAGTACCTTGGCTGAGGAAAGAGAAAAACGGAATTGTGAGCTTCAGACTAAGTGTAAGAGTGGATGATTCCCGTGGCACTTTATTAGTGATGAATTATTAGTAATGATTTATAAAAATATAAGTGAGAAATATGGAAAAAAAGAATTAACTATGGAAAGTTTATAAGTGTTCCCAAGGAAGTATGATATTTAATTGAAAAGAAATGTTAAAGATGTTAAGATTTTAATGCATATTAATGATAGAATTGAATTGGAATGGAATGTGTGTTTTATTTACATATATATATATATATATTTCTTTTTTAAGAATATAGTCTCTATTTTAAGAATGTACCATGCAGAACTCGATTTGAAGTTATGTATTATATTGAATGCTATAATCTTAAAGGTATACATTGAAGCTTAAATAAGAGTTTGAATGGATAAAATTAAAGGATATAAAGGGGTCATACTCTAATTGGTAACTACAGGGAAAAATTTGCTTAATAAGAAAAGATAATGTGAAATTGAAACAGGACAGACAAAAGTATAAATATAATGATTTGAATTGAGATGAGATAATTAAAACAAAGTTGAGAAAATTAAAAGAGGGGAAAAACTATGTAGAAAGTATAAAATGGTAATAAGATATGGAATAGAATATAAAAATGAGCATGAAATTGAGTTTTGTGTCTGTATGAAGAAGTGATAACCTGGGACCATGCTATTTTCAAAAAATATGTTTTATTTGTATTTTGTTTTTGTGAAAACCCAAATAAAATTTTCAAAAAAAAGAAAAAGAAAAAGGCAGTGACCATTAAAATAGTGTTCTGACCTAAACCCTTTTCCAATAAGACAAACAATAACCAAAGGGAATAGAAACCTTTTAATGAGTCTTATGAATCCCCGGTTAAAAGGCTGCTGCAAATTCATTAACTTTGATAAGCACAAACCTTGCCAAAACTGAAGAAGATGTTTGATATTTTATCCAAGAAGCTTCATCGGTTCTGAGAGGATGGATCTTGTGCTTCTCCAGTGCCTGCATTACAGAGACATTCATCCTAGACTCACCACACCATTACTGCATAAATACAGGTAGTCCTTGACTTACGAACACAGTTGAGCCCAAAATTTCTGCTGTTAAAAGGAAAGATTTGTTAAATGGGCTTTTTGCCCCATTTTGCGACCTTTCTTGCCACAGTTGTTAAGAGAACCATTCTAGGTGTTAAAATTAATAACATGGTTGTTAAGTGAACAAAGCCCCCATTGACTTTGCTTGTCAGAAAATTGTAAAAAGTGACCCCGTGACCCCAGGACAGTGCAACTGTCATAAATATGAGTTAGTTGTCAAGTGTATGAATTTTGAGCATGGGGACACTACAATGGTCATAAGTGTGAAAAATGATCATAAGTCACTTTTTCAGTGCCGTAACTCCGAACGGTCACTAAACAAAATGTTGTAAGTCAAACACTACCTGTACCCAGGACACACAGAATAATTTTATATCTTCCAGTTCCTGTTGCAACATATAATGTTGTCAGGTTCTGTGCAGCAGTACTTAAAATCTATCAGATAATGATGACCTGCCCCATTATTACATTGAGTTGATCTACTCACATTTGTCAAATAGCTTTGGCACAGAAAATAATATGTTTCAGACCCTAGATGAGGATGATATATTACATTTATATGCTTTCTGAATCACTACAACTCTGGATGGCATATAAATATAATTCATTATTCTATTAGGAACCATTTCTGTGCTTTTCCCAATCCCCTGTCCTTGTCTCCCACACCCAGGTTCCCTGTTTTCCTTGTCTCTGCCCATATAGTTCCAAAAGACCAGCTCAGCCTTCACATGCTCCATATGGATTATCTCCACCCTTCCAGTCATATCCTTTGCACTGAATATTCCCTTCCCATTCTTGAGGCTTTGCAGAGCCACACCCTCAGCACCTTCAGCATCCAATGAATTACAAGAGGGCTTTGGCTAACAACCAATCAGCATGGCCAGAGATGAAGTGTCAAAAAAACATACCAACATAAGCATGCTGAATAAAAAACAGTTCTCCATAAATAAATGAGAAGAAACTTCCCCTTACCATTTGCATCCAGAACCAGCCAGGCAGAAAGAACAGAAGAAGCAGGCTGAGGAATACAAGCTACAACAATGGAAAAAGGTACGAAAGAAGAATAGAGGCTGGAAGCAAATTCTATATTTTCCTCTTAAGCTTGAGATTGCAATCTGCATGCTTTACAAAGCTTTGAATCTTCTCTCTCTTCCTGCACAGGCAGCCTGGCCAGTGGCTAGAGAAAAAAAAAATTTAGCCTCAAATATCTGGAGGACACCAGGTTGTCCCACTCTGATATAGGGCAACCTATTGCCAGCTCAGCTATGGGTCCAGGGAGTTAAGGGAGCATGAGTTAGATTCTCTTCTAAGATTTTACAGTTCAGATCTCAGAGAAGAAGCCGTGATGGTTCTCCATATGTTGCTGAGCCATTTTTTTCAGAGAAACCTCAGCTGGCATAGCAAACTGTGAGGGATATTGGCAGATGGCGGTCAACAAATCTATGATTCTGGAGCATCATAGATTCTCTGTCTTGTGATAAGTGGTTTAAATAGAAAAGGACTGGATATAATTGGAACTTTTTGAAGTGTGGTGTAGAAATCTGTCAGAGATTTCTACACCAGATTGGTTATTGGTTGGTCTACTTGGATTTGGTACCGTATTTGAAAGACATGGGCCCCTGTCATGGGAATTTGTTGTTGCTCTACCAGTCTTAAGGTAAAAGGTAAAGGTTCCCCTTGCACATAGGTGCTAGTCATTTCCGGCTCTAGGGGATGGTGCTCATCTCTGTTACAAAGACAGCCAGCGCTGTCTAAAGACATCTCCGTGGTCATGTGGCCAGCATGACTAAATGCCGAAGGCACATGGAAGGCTGTTACCTTCCCACCAAAGTGGTCCCTATTTTTCTACTTGCATTTTTACATGCTTTAGAACTGCTTAGCTGGCAGAAGCTGGGACAAGTAACGAGAGCTCACTCTGTTATGCGGTGCTAGGGATTTGAACTGCCGAACTGCCGACCTTTCTGATTGACAAGCTCAGTGTCTTAGCCACTGAGCCACCACGTCCACTATATCTCAATTTTAGGTTTTTATCTGTAAAATGGATATAAGGGACATGTTATAAAATAATTGTAAAAATGAATATGTATGAATGTTTTGGACTATATATATATCTAAAAATATATAAGATGCCCAGTTATTGTTTCCAGGGACAAAGTACAGAAAAAAATATGCTGAGCCAAAAACGAAACTTTGTTTATCTGGTGTTTTCTATGTTGGTCAAGTGAAGGGCAGGAATTAGTGTGCAATTAAAATGTGGGTTAAACTTGTTTTTTTAAAACTTAGGTAGGGTGGAGTATGTTCATATATCAGCAAGCAAAACAATGTACCTACTGATTTGGAGACTTCAGCCCCAGGTGCTGAAAAATTTCTTGGAAAGGAGAGAAAAGAGTTAGAATTAAATGTTGAGTTGTGTCAGTAAAGAGGTAACCAGGGGCTATTACCACAAAGGTATATTGCAGATCATGAAATGTTGACCTAAGTGTATACCAATCATTTAAGGATGCCTATGCTAACAGTGATTCTTATCAAGATGCCCATGTTGTTTTGGACATATGTTGTCTAATTTTTCATTGTGGGATTTTATTAAAAAAAATCCAGTATGAAAAAAGAAAGATGCTTCCTTAGGAGACTTCAAATGTGAGGTTTTTCAGTGGAATAAAAAAAGAAAGCAAGAACAATGGAGTCCCTATGAAACGAGACAGGTGCCTGCATGGCTATAACCTCATTTAGAAGCTCACACTTGGTACCTGAATGGGTAGGACTACAGTAGCCAGAATGCCCGGGGCATAATGCCATTATCTTGTTTCTTTTTCTTTTCAGGGGTAGATAGCAAGGCTTTTATTTATTTTGTTGCAGTGTCATTTTTTATGGAAGCCCCTGAACCTCCTTGAAATAATTTATGACAAAATAGCATGCAATACCAGAGCAGCAATCCCTTTCTAGGAAGGTCAAGAAAAGTTTCCTCTAAAAACAACTGCTGCAATTTCTAGAGAGAATAGCAATAATAGACTAGCAATAACTAGGTTTTGTCAGGGTTTTTTTCTACAATATTTCCAGGTAGTTGAGGGAAATTAATTTATATCAAACTCTATTTATAGTGGGTTTTTTTTTTCCAATAATCCAGCCTGCTTTTTGAAAATAAAAGAAAGGAGCACAAGATTCAATGAAATCTGAAGACTAAATACAATATAAAAGATGCAATATTAACATTCCTTTTAGCTCCTTTTATAAAATTGCACTTGATTTACAAATCTGTTGTGTGCAAACACGCTTTTGGTTTATAACTAATTAAATACACAAGAATAGGCTTCACTTAAAATTTTTATATTTAATTTATAACAAAATTTTACCGAACAAGATGCTTAACAGAATTGAAACAGAAAATGCTATCATTTTTAGGGACGTGCATAAGTGCACCATCGTGCCTACCGTCCCTGTTCTATTGTCCCCATTTATTTGTACCTATTTCCTGTATTCTTACTCATGTTTATACTTATATCTATTATCTTGTAAGCGATTGACAAATCAAATCAAATAAATAAATAAATAATTTTTTTTACCACTTTAGTAACAACCACTCTTTTAACTGTTTAAGACACTTACTTTTTACAAAAACAGTAATATCTGCCCTACTAAACCCAGTACCAAGACAAGCAGCATCAGCAAAAGGTTTAGTGAAACCTAGCCCCTTTTTTATATTGGGTAAAACTACAGAAAAAGATATGCATGCTAAGTAGAACTCCACCAATTCTTGATGTTAGAACATAGAATAATAGAGTTGGAAAGGACCTTGGAGGTCTTCTAGTCAAACTCCCTGCTTGAGCAGGAGGAGACCCTATACCATTTCAGACAAATGGTTGCCCAATCTCTTTTTGAAAGCCTTCAAGGATGGAACACCCACAATTTCTGAAGGCAAGATATTCCATTGATTAATTGCTCTCACCTTTAGCAAAATTCTCTTTAGTTCTAGATTGTTTCCCTCCTTGGTTAATTTCCAACCATTGTTTCTTGTCTTGCCTTTTGATGCTTTGGAAAATAGTTTGACCCCTTCATCTTTGTAGGAGCCCCTCAAATATTGGAACAGTGCTATCATGTCCCCACAATCCTTCCCCCTCATTAGACTAGACATACCCAATTCCTATAACCATTCTTCATACCTTTTAGCTTCTGGTCCACTAGTAATCTTTGTTGCTCTTCTCTGCACTCTTTCCAAAGTCTCAACATCTTTTTTATATTGTCGTGACCCGAAATGGATGAAGTATTCCAACTGTGGTCTTACGAAGGCTTTGTAAAGCAGTACTAAATCTTCATATGATCTTGATTCTCTCTCTCTATTAATGCAGCCTAGGATTGCATTGGCTTTTTGGCTGCTGCCACATGCTATTGGCTCATAAGTGGTTGTCCACTAGGACTCCCAAGATCCTTCTTGCAGTTACTGACATTAAGCTAAGTTTCACCTTGTCTACACCTATATATAGTTGTTTTTTCTTACCTTTGCATGTATTTGTTGAATCAGACATATGCCAATTTTGGGTTTGGTCCTGAATGTAAAGGTCACCCATCAATAGTTTCAACTATCAGCAGAGGTTAAAGCTAGGTATTCCTTGATCTTTGATAAATTTTAAATGCATAAACTTGGCAGTTGTTCCTGAGTTGATAATAACTTGAGTGGTTATTTCTGGCTTGCCAGGCAGGTGCAGAAGAATGGTGACTAACAGGTGATTCAAAAGTATACTATGATGTATTTGGGCTTGAGCTGCAACTATTGTTCCCTAATTCAGTAGCCTCTCTTAATCGGGTGGGATCTGTTTTCTGAATGTGACCGGATATTGTGCCATATGTAATATTTCCAAATTCTAGATATTAGTTATGGAAATCAAAAGAAGCAAAATAAATCACAGCATTGTTAACCCAGAGATAAGTAATGGTTTTTGACTGAAGATATCCACTCTAGCCTGGTATTTTAATTGGATGCCTACGGGTGAGTCAGCATGCTTCAAAGTTACTAGGAAGATAAAAGAGAATAACGCCTATAAATGTTTTAATAATTCCTTGAAAGAAAGGCAGAACATCCATCCAATTATACACATGGATACACATGATGTTATTTAGAAGCTTAAACACCATATTTAAGGAGCCATATTATTATAGCATATGCTTCTATTATACTTTTTCTTTTTAGTTATAAAGCTCTTCTACTCTATTTTTGAAAATCTATTATTTATTTATTTATTTATTTATTTATTTATTTATTTATTTGATTTGCCAATTGTTTACAAGATAATAAGTATAAGTGTATACATAGTTGTGAATACATGAAATGGGTACATATAAGAAAAATAAAAGAAGAATAAGAGAAACAATAGGACAGGGACGGTAGGCACGTTGGTGCGCCTATGCACGCCCCCTACAGACCTCTTAGGAAAGGGGTGAGGTCAATAGTAGACAGTCTAAGGTTAAAGTTTTTGGGGTTTGGGGAAGAGACTACAGAGTCGGGTAGAGTATTCCAGACATTGACCACTCTATTGCTGAAGTCGTATTTCCTGCAATCAAGTTTGGTGCGGTTAACTTTGAGTTTGTATCTATTGTGTGCTCTTGTGTTGTTATGGTTGAAGCTGAAGTATTCATTGACAGGTAGGACATTGCAATGTATGATTTTATATACCATGCTTAAATCAGATATCATTCAAGTGGCAAAGGTGGAATTAGTGTTGGCTTAAGTTTAGTTTATTTAGGACTAGAATTTATACATATTTCTAAAATTTGGTATCATTCTTCAATTGCAGTTAGAATCTGTTAGCTCTTTTGTCAAACTGCAGTCATAGAAAGTATGGCAAAAGTTCCTACCGAATTTTAAAATACTTTTACACACACAATTTGCTATTTGAATCCATAGCTGGTTTGATCTGTTTCCTACAGTCACCAACCTTTCTCACTTCAATAGTTTCCAAATGTGTAGATGTTACAATTCCCAAAATTCTGCAAGACCACTTTTGCTCACAATTCGGGGAATTGCAGTTCAGTGTAACTGGTCTGGAAGCCACCAGTTGTGGAAGATTGGGCTACAAAAACAGCAGAATGATATGTATAATTTCAAAATGCAGGTTAGTGTTTGTGTGTGTGTGTGTGTGTGTGTGTGTGTGTGTGAGAGAGAGAGAGAGAGAGAGAGAGAGAGAGAGATGCAAGTTTAAAAACAAAGCGTAAATGTAATTGTTCTACCCAATGGTTTACAATGCCACTTTTCAGTAAAATCTGCAGGCAGTTTACTACACCATTTAAAACCGTCATTCGCTCAATACACTCAAATGATATTGTTGATTCTACCATCTCATTTCACTTCCTACCGGCCTGGTTCCCTTTGCACTCAAAAATATTTGTGATAATTTAAAATATATGTAATTTTTATTTACTAGGAGGGAATGCCCTGAAGTATGTCACAACCTGTGACTACATCTCCAAATCCAGTTCTCTTCAATATAGAATATAACAGAGGTGAATCCATGGACCTAAACTAGTGTTAATGAATTAAGGTCTTCCTGAAATGGACTTAGTGCTTAGTGTACCTATTATTCCCTTTTAACAGAAGTAGTAAACATTAGCAGCAGAGGTGGGATTCTACCAGTTCGCACCTATTCACTAGAAATGGTTGTTAACATTCTAAGCAGTTCGGAGAACTGGTTGTTAGAAGAAATTACTGGCCTAATCCTGTAAGGAAGGCAGGAAGGAAACATTCTGGTGTTGCTTACAGAAACTGCCTCTCCGTTAACCCTTATTACATTCTTGGCAGGACTAGACTTCCTGTCTCAGGAACTTCTCTGGAGTTTTTTCCCCCTCCTTTGCTGGTACTTTGCTTGTGTGGAGTGACCATTCAAAGTTACAATGGCACTGAAAAAAGTGACTTATGACCATTTTTCACACTTACAACTGTTGCAGCATCCCCACAGTCATGAGAGGCCAGGCAAGGAGATGCATGCCTCGATGTGAGTGATATGGAGTTGACCACGCCCAGCCAATAACATGACCACCAAGCCACGCCCAACAACTAAACCACGCCCACAGAACCGGTTGTTAGAAAATTTGAATCCCCCCCTGATTAGCAGTTATACATGGAAAAGGTGTAGGATTTAATAGCAGCAAAAGAGCATGCCTGATTATTTTCTTTTCTTTTTCTAGCTGGAGAAATAGAGCCAATTGTACTTCATGAGCATTCAAATGTAAGACAACGCAAAATTGAGGACATGCCCAGGAAATCTGAAGACCAGCAAGATGCTACCTTGGATGAACACAAAGTTCATGAAATTCCTCTTGAAGATGAAAGCACCCAGAGCACTGCAAGTTTGGGGAGGCAGAGTATCAGAAAGCCGAGCAAGCTTGAGGACTGGACCAGCCAAGAAGACGGCATGCAAAGTAGCAGCTCAGGATATCCCAATATCAAGGAACCACAAAACCCCCAAGATACTGCCAGTAGATGGTCAGGGCAAGGTAGAAGAAGACAAGAAAACCCAAGTTGGAACACAGAGAGGTACTCCTCAGGGAGATCCAACCCAAAGTGCCACCGACCCTGGGACTGTCCCACTGAATGCCAAGACCCAGAAAGGTAAAAAAATTGGAATGGAGGAAAACAGGTTAGGTGAGATCCCTCCAGATTACTAGGGTGTATTTTCTGTTGAGCTCAATTTGTGCGATATTCTATTGGTAAAACAGAAGAATGAGAGTCGTGTGATTCTATGGCACGTATAATCATATACAGAGATGAATCAGAAGAACATTCACCTGAGTGTAGGGATTAACTGAGGGTATAGTGAGAAGGTTGCTCACACAGCATGCTAAGCTGTAAACATTGCTTAAAACCCTTGTGGCAGAGTTCACATAAGATGCTACATCAAAACAGAACAAATCACATTATGGGCTAACGTGATGTTTGAATCCAGAGAAAGTATTTAGAATTGTGTTCACAAGATGAGCAGAGATGAAGAAAGACACATTTTATACTTTACAAAAGAATGTTAAGATTTAGACCTGGGATAATATAATCTCTCCACATAAAAAAAAAACAGCTCTCTACCTTGTAGTAACAAGATACGGATAGTCCTTGACTTATGACCACAATTGAGCCCCAAATTTCCACTGCTGAGCAAAGCAGCTGTTAAATGAGCTTTGCCCCATTTTACGATCTTTTGGCTACACTTGTTAAGTGAATCACTGTAGTTGTTAAGTGAATTGTGCAGTTGTTAACTGAATCTGGCTTCCCCCATTGAATTTGCTTGTCGAAGGCTACAAATCATGATCACATGACCCTGAGACAGTGCAACTGCCATAAATATATGCCTATTGCCAAGTACCCAAATTTTGATAATGTCACCATGGGGGTGCTGCAACAGTCATTAAGTGTGAAGACAGGCCATAAATCAAAAGTCTATAGAGATTTTCAGTAATCCAGGTCATGGTTGTCCCAAAGGACAACCAAGAAGCTTCTTCAGCTCTGACAGGATAGTAGGGAATAGAAGGATTTATATTCCTTGCAGATAGCTGATAATCTGCATCCTCTATCTGCACCCTCTAAAAAGATGCAGATTGCCAGTTGTCTGCAAGGAATATAAATCCTTTCATTCCCCACTATCCGGTCAGAGATAAAGAAGCTTCTTGGATGAGAAGCAGAGGTGGGTATTCAGCAGGTTCTGACCAGTTCTGGAGAACCGGTAGTGGAAATTTTGAGTAGTTCGGAGAACCGGCAAATACCCCCTCTGACTGGAGATTTTACAGTATCCTTCCCTTGCCACACCCATCAAGCCACGCCCACAGAACCAGTAGTAAGATTTTTTGAATCCTACCACTGATGAGAAGCAAAATGTCTTCAAAAGAAAAAAACAAGAAAGTCCAATGGCCTCCTGAAAAAACACCTTTGGGAGGCCATAAGTCACTTTTTTCACTGCCTTTTTAACTTTGAATAGTTACTGAATAGATACTTGCAAGCTGAGGATTACCTGCAATAGGCAGTCATTCAATAGTTTCTGTCTTGCTTCTTTCCAACATTGCTCATCTCTTCTTGGAATCATTGTCCATCCTGCCTGCCTGCCTATTGTGCAGAATGCAATGTCAGGCAAATAAAAATAATCAGGGTAACTGAGAAAATGAGTGATGCATGATAAAAGCATCTTGCATTTGTAAAGATCATTGTAATGGCTGTCTATATGAACTATTCTTCTGCATGAATTACTTTCCCTGGTACAAAGCAATGGACTTCGTCCCCAAGCTTGGGAAATGCAGAGTGACACCTGTAACTCTAGCAAACTTCAGGCATTTGAATTGTAGTTGTTCAAGGAAGGCTCTGCAAACATCTTGGCAGCTTATCACTGCTCACTGACTTGAAAGGTATTTTGTAATTCTTTGTAGCCAACGTGAACAAACCAATGGGATTCAACAGCCCTAATCTCACAATAGGAACTCTTGTGAAAGTAATTATTTCGATGTAGCAGTTGAGTTGCATCAACCTGATCTGAATCCGTAGGTTTCTATGTACAGTCTGCTTGTCCTTGGCCAAACTGCTCTGCTGCTTACCTGCACTCTTCTTCCTTTAACAGACAAGCTTTGTTCAGGCTTTTGGTATCTGTACTAGAAAAAAAAAAGTGCTATGGAGAACTTAAATTAATTTATAGGTAAGGCAGATCAAGCTTTCATTTATAAAGGGATTTTATTTATTTATTTAGAAGATTTGTATGATTACCTGTCTTAAACAACTCTGGGCTGTTCACAACAGCAATATCATGTTTATACTTATATATATTATCAAATGCATGCTCGACAAAATAAATAAATAAAATAAATAAAAATAAAAACTGTAAAACATAATCATGAAATAATAAAATTGTCAAACAAAAGCAAAAATCCTGCATCTTACACTTTGGTTGCTTTGCAGCCAGTTCCAATTACCGTACCTAATTTCATTCTATCTATTCTATTCTGCTCTATTCTTGTGCCTGGAGTTTTAAAAAATGGTCTTGATGACCTTCTCTGAAGCTAAAAAGAATGGAGTGTTCCATAAAGTAGGCGCAGCCATGGAAAAGGCACACTTTTGAAGTCCCATGAGGTGATAGAATTTCAGGGGATAAAATGCCTATCAGATATGGTAGGACAGGCAGATACTCTTAGGGAGAGGCAATTCTGCAAATAAACAGGCCCTATGACATGTACAGTTTTAATGGTGATAACCAGCACTTTGAATTGCATCCAGAAGGAAACTGGAAGCTCGTGCAGCTTGGGCTATAGAGATATAACATGGGTAACCCTTGGAACACATAATACTGTGCACACAGCTGCATTCTGGACCAGAATGGATCATCTCGGTTGTCAATCTCATAAAAAATAAAATTAAACTTTTTTAAAAAAAAATATTCAGAATATATGATCCATAAGCCTGGTTTACACAAAAAATATAAGATGCTTGTAGCAAATTACAGGTTGTGGCTGATCTGCTGTAATTAATGATTTTAGGAGGAGGGTAGCTTTCAAGTTATACATCAGCTCTCAATTTTATAAAGTAAATCTTGGACTCTGTCTGAAAACCCATAGAATGCACACCTGTGTAGTGAAATAAGAGTAGCATAAAATTTTTTATAACAGAAATGAAAGAACTTGCAACTTCATGCAATATCTAACTAAACCAGCTATCTGTTTCTTATTAATAACCTGAATCTTGAAGAAATGTCCTCTGCTTTTTTGTTTCTGGACTTAATGTGGTAATTTAGCCATTTATCAGAACGGATAAAGAGATAGTATGCTCCATTTGTTTTCCCAATTCAGACATATAAAAAATTGGCTCTGTGCCCCAGAGTGCAGTTCTCATATTTTAAAAGAACACTATTTTTTCATCCGGGACAGGGGGAGGAAAAGGAAGAGAGGTTGAGCGCAGTGTATGTGCAAAAGGCCATGCCTGAGAGAGGGTCTATAATGCAGATACTGCTTGGCATATAAAACAGCAGAGAGACTGACAAAAGGGTCAAAATCACGAGTAGTTGGAGAAGATGGGAATTGTGAACTACCTCTTGTAAAGGATACTAGATTGGGGCAAGTTGCTTCAAGCTAGAAGTGAGTATGACTGGCTGGAAGCCCGAGCAAGGATACAATTGTCCTAAGAAGTTAGATTATGTTCCACTACATCAACATTTTATATTTTGATCCCAAACATGAAAGAAAATACTTTGATTAGTATCTGCAAATGACCACCTGAGTTTGTAAGAAAACTATGAGAAAAGTATGGCAGCATATATTCTTGCTTGTGGCCCAAGATGATGACATTCTTTAGAAAAAGAATGAGACAAGTGTGGGTCAAAGGGGAAAATATGATTTTGAGTCTTCTCTGAAGTAGAAGTCTTTGTATGAAGTGTTGGGAAGCCAAAAAGGTATTGAGTCATGGCAGAAATTCCCAGACTCTTGTTAGTAAAGTAAAGAAAGACAACATGATTATCCATCCAGTTCTTCCAGGGCACACTCTGCCTTGCAGGATCAGGATTAACATAAATGATAAAAAGAGTGGGACTCCTCTATAACTCTTTTGATTCCAAGAGTTTTTGTTTTGTCCTAGTACAAACCCCTACGCTGACCTAGTGCACTGCTTACGTGCTACCTGGCTGACAGGAAAGACATGTCCAAAAGAATATCGGATCCATCAACTGGAGGCCCTATGCCACTTTCTGGATGAAAGGCACGTAGATATCCAGCATGCCCTGTGTGCAGACCTACACAAGGTGAGTAAGCCTCCCATCCAGAGCCTCTGGCTGCTCAGAGGGAACTTGCAGATGGACCTGTTTGCCATAATAGATAAGGCGCAGCTATTCCATTTTTCTCTTTGCTGGATTTCCCATGAAAAAGTTATGAACAGGAAACAATGTATGGGCCATGAGAGCTGAATTTAGCAAGGTGGCAAGTAGCAATTATCAGTCTACAGAAAATCGTTATGTAAACATAGTTGACCATTCTCCTAAAATGATTGAGTACAGCCAAATATATATTATCTCAGAAAAGTGGGCAGAAAAAGTCTAAACTTATCAAGACTTTGATTTCTTTGCATAGTGAATAATTTGACAATATATGGCTTCATTTGCAATTGAGTTTGTCTGCAAGTCTTCTGCCTGATTAAGGGTTAAATACAGGTAGTCCTTGACTTACGATCAGCCCCACATTTCTGTGGGTAAGTGAGATATTTGTTAAGTGAATTTTGCCCCATTTCACGACCTTTTGGTCCACATTTGTTAAGTGAATCACTGAAGGTGTTAAGTTGGTTCCATGTATTAAGTGAATTGGGCTTCCCCATTGACTTTGCTTGTCAGAAAGTTGCAAAAGCCAATCACATGACCTCAGGACACTGCAAATGTCATAAATACGAACCAGTTGCTAAGCATCTGAAGTTTGATCATGTGACTAAGGGGATGCCGCAATGGTATTAAATGTGAAAAATGGTCATAAGTCACTTTTTTCAGGGCTGTTGTAAGTTTGAACGGTCACAAAATGAACTGCTATAAGATACTACTCTATCTACCTCTTGTAAAGAGTACTGAACTAAGCTTAGTATCATGTCCTGGTGTAAAGCTCAAACATTCAATTTCTGGAATCAATTGGGATGATAGCATGATAAAGGAATATGTGCTGAATGGGACACAACTTTGCTCGATGAATTGCTTCACAGTTCACTTCTTATACTCAGTATAGACATCACTGATACATCTTGTTTTGTCTTTCTCTTCCCCAGCCCTGCTTTGAAACTGAGTTCACGGAGGTTTTGTTGGTCAGAAATGAACTGGCCAACGCTCTTAACAACTTAAGCTACTGGATGAAGGATGAAAATGTGCACAAGAATCTAGTAAGAAGTTAAACAGAATGGGTGAAGAACAAATGGAAAGGAATGGTTCTATGTTGGACTGGGATGAAAATCTACAGGATGCATTATTTCATCAAACAGAAGATGGGCTTTCTACCTGTGTTCCTTTCAAAACAGGTGGATGCTCATCTTGGAAGACAAATCTCTAGCTATTGGAGTTTTAATTTTCTGTCTTCCTTACCTGTTACCCTTCCCATGGTATTTGGGAATTACCAGATCTGTAATTTCATGTAACAGGTTGATATTATGTTATTGATATATACAGGTTCTGGGGCAACTTCCAAATGAGGGTTTTTAAGGCCATACTTTTTCTGCCATCAGAGGAACAAGTTCCTGCTGCTTTTTAAGGATAATTTCTGCACTCCAGTTTAAATTAGTTGAAGTCGCATTGCTTTAGAACAGACTTTTCCAATGTACTACCCTTCAAATAAATCAAATTATAATCTTCATATTTCAGTTAATCCTAGTTACCTATATCTATTGTTTGCTTTCTAGTCTGTATGATCAGCAATCTCATCAGTGCACAGTGCAAGAGAGATTAAAATGTTTTAAGTGTTATGTGTGAAATTATTCTTACGTTTTACGTGCATATTTAGGCAAATGTAGGAATGTAAAGCCAATGGCCTGATTTCAGAGTTCTTTGCAAGGTGTTGATTCAAGCTTTTAGTAGGAATAACAGCAGTTGCAAAACCTACTGTTAGAAGAGAGAGAAAAGGGGGTGCCACAAAGAAGAAAAGAACAGAATGAATCACCCCATGTATAGAATAGAATAGAATAGAATAGAATTTTTTTATTGGCCAAGTGTGATTAAACACACAAGGAATTTGTTTCTGGTGCAACTCTCAATGTACATACAACAACAGTGATAGATCATTAACATAGTCATGCTTGGATTTGCCCTAACCTGAATGGTTTCTTTGGCCCTATCTACAACTGATACAAGTTCCTTACAACCATCATGGAGATTGACCTTCAATATAATTTTTAAAATCCCATATTTGACATAAAGTCAATGATATTGCTCCCTGATGTCCTCAGAGCCCTGTGGAATGTGTCATAAGATCAAACATTTTGACCTTTCCCCTTGATTTTGGTATTACATTTACATGTAGTTGAGTTGCAGTTGTTAGATGGGTTTGGGGAAAGTTGGAGGTTTAAAGCCTTGAAGCCTAATGGGGTCCTTCCATTCCTTAACCCTCTCCTCCAAATATAAAAAATACACTCTTCACAATTCATACGACTTCTAAAATTGATCATTATTTTGGACCCTCCCTTCCATGATATAGTCTACTATGCTTCCTGGAGGGGAAGTGTATAATGCATCTGTGTTTGTGTCAGTTCCCCAAGCTGAAACAAAATAAACACTCATAATCAATTAGCAGGGGGAGTTCTTTTTTATATCAGAAATACGTGGTGTAAATATTGAGATGGAATCTTACAGATATTAAACATATTAGCCAAACAAATCAAGCATACATGACTGAAAATGAAAACACTTTGGCACAGGTTTTCAAATGTCTGTGGTATTAAAGCCTTGCCTTAAAAAAAAAAAAGACAAAGGAGAGGATAAACAATATTAACTCATATGCATTGCAATTATTATTTTGAAAGCAGGCATCAAATGGCTTTATATTTTGTAGCTCATCAAGCATTTCCACTCTTACAAAATAATCTATTAATTTCCTTTTCTACTTCACCCAATTGCTGTCATGGATTTTTCTGTTTGTTTGCTTTTATAGTTGACACTGATGGATTGTGCCTTCATTCGCAAGGATCCATATGGTGTGGTGCTGATCATTGCACCCTATAACTATCCTATCCATCTTACTTTGATGCCCCTTGTGGGTGCCATTGCAGCTGGTGAGTAACAAGTTATATCTCCAATTCATTTTAGATATTACATCTCCTTTGTGTTCTTCCAAGAGATACAGACATGTGATGGCTGTTTATCTGTTGCAACCTCAGTAAAGTATCTTCTCCCCATATTAGGGAATTGTGTGGTTCTCAAGCCTTCAGAATTAAGCAGCTGCACCGAAAGGCTCCTTGCAAAAGCATTGCCTTGTTATATGGATCCAGTGAGTTCATCATTTCCAATTTACTTTGTTGTTAAGAAATCAGAATGAAACAGAGGGTTTTGGATTTGCCTTTTCCTCTGCCATTTGCCTTAATTTCCTAGACATTTTAACTGTAATTCCTCCTTCAAAAACAAAACAACAATAAAAAAAAACCCTCTGGTTCTGAACTAATTTCAAACTGTGATGTATTTTTGGAAGCTGAGTCAGATTATTTACAACCATCCAGCTCATTTGAAATCCCCCATTCCCAAATTTTCTTTTGGATTGTGGTGGATGGTAAACTTCTGAGGGTGGTAAACTGACTATAGATTGTTATTTTAATGGAAACCCATTTTGGGATAATTTGAGGAAGAATGAGGCTAGGAAATTACTATGAATGTAAGACAATTCCACTCTCATAGGAAGATTAGACAAAAATAAAAAAAGGAATCCTACCAGTCATCCCAGAACTATTTACAAGCCAGATTTGAAGTTCCGATGGTCAGGCACAGCTTCTTTTCCACCCCCACACAGAAATTAATAATTGCATTTTTGGGCACTCCACAACTGGCCTGCATTTACAGTTGTTTGCAGCATCCGGCAGTTGCATGTTAGGAATTTATGGTTTTTCTTGCTGAAAATCTGTGTTTTCTGACAAAAAACACCCATTGCAGACAATGTATTCACTTAATAGCCACTGCATTTGCTTAATGACTGCTGTAAATAAAGGTCATGAAGTCAGACATAATCATGTGATCATGTACTTAATCAGCACCACTTACAAATATAATTCCAGGCTCAATAACATTCATAAGTTGAGGACAACCTGTATTACCATACACCAAAAGCAAACATCTCATTTTAAAATTAAAATGTTTAAGAAAAATCTTAGTTACTTTCAATTTACTGCATCATTTCTGTGTTCCAAATTGCCCACAAGAGGCTTTTTGCCGTGTTTCAGGGACAGAAAACTCCACCTGTGTGATGTGGAGGCTAGTTTGATTGAATATGAACTTTTCTATTTTATAGCAAACCTTTGCTGTGGTGACAGGTGGTCCTGAAGAAACTGATAAATTACTGGAAAATAAATTTGATTATATCTTCTATACAGGTAATTTTCTCTTCTTGAATATCCGTTTCATGTTCTTTTAGTTGTATTTAAAAATATTCATCATTAATGTCTGGACAAAACAGTGTAGTAAGCAATATTCATTGCTTTTTGGGGCATTCCACAACTGCCCTGCATTTACAGTTGTTTGCAGCATCCTTGAAACTGAAAGCTTCAGATAATTTCTCTAAAATCATGGTTTAGTATCCTGCCCCCATGGGCAGTAAAATTTATCTCTGCAGTTCATTGCCTTTCTAGAAAGCACTGCATATTGAGCAATTTGCTCTGATTCTTGGTTAAGTAGCTTTATCCGTCTATCTGAGTTAATGGCAGATTAGGCCAGGAAAACTGTTGCATGTGGGATTTATAACTTTGCCTGTCAACAGCTTCCAGATTGTAGATCTTGCCCACAACTGGTAGAAAAGATGAGTAGTCATACTGTAAGTAGGAAAAAGCCTATGCTTGATGCAGAACTTCAGCTATTGGAAATAATGAAAAGGATCAGTTTTGGTTTCTTCCCCGCACAATGAATGTACTTCATTTCAACCCACATAAATTTTCTCAGATTTTCTGCTTTTCTCTTTCACTGCCAGAACAGCTCAAGGTTACCTTAACAATACTTAACAGGAATTTGACAACAGTTTGACATGGGATTTTAATGGACGATCCCTAATACATTCTAGCTCTAAACTGATACTTTTCAGTAACTTAAATGAGGAAGTGGAAAGAAGAGTTATCAATTTTGCAGACAAAACAAAATTGGATGAAATAAAATGTAGGAAACACTGAAATCAGTTGTTTTGCCAACTATTAATGAATTTAAAAAACAACAACAAATCTGTGTGGAGTTTTGCAGATCTGTATGGAAGAATGTTAGAGGGGGAAAAAACAACACAGATGGTTTTTGAGCCCAGAATTGTGAACTCTGGTACTGGATGGGAGTTATGCTGTATATCTCTCTTGATCCAAATTTTGCCATATCTCTATAGGGAATAACCATGTAGGAAAGATCGTCATGACTGCTGCAGCAAAACATCTGACACCACTGAGTCTAGAGCTGGGGGGGAAATGTCCCTGTTATGTGGATAGGTGCTGCAATTTCCAGAATGCAGCCAACCGAATTGTATGGGGAAAATGCATCAATGCTGGACAGACATGCATTGCACCAGATTATGTGATCTGTACAGTTGAAGCACAAGAAAAGTTGTTGCCTTGCCTGCGCCAAGCTATCTGTGAATTTTTTGGCCATGACCCCAAGGAATCACCTGATTTTGGCCGCATGATCAATGACAAGCAGTTCCAGCGTGCCCGAGCTTTGCTGGAATGTGGCCATGTGGCCATTGGTGGAGAGACCGATGAGTGTGAGCGTTACATTGGTGAGTACACAACTTAGGACTGGAGGAAGACTAGATTTGGAGTTTGGGAAAGACAGGAAGACATGTTGTGATTATAAGAAGTCCTTATTTATCAACCATTCAAAAATTACAAAGGACCCCCCAAAAATACTTACAACCTGTGGTGACGTGATTGCCTTTTGAGCACCTGACAACCAGCCTGCAGTACCCTGTGTTGATGTGATCACCATGATGTGTGTCCCCCCCCCTGAAACTAGCATTTACTTCTGGCAAAAAACACAACTGCAAACTATGTTTGCTTAACACAATTGCTAAGTTTGCTTAAGGATCTTTACGTTCACAATTATCATTGCAAAAAAAGTAGTCTGTAAAATTGAGTCTGTCAATTTATGACTTGCTCAATGACAGGCACAATTTACAACTATATAATTGACCACAATTTATAACTCTGAGGTCAATTTCTATCATAAGTCAAGGACTAGCTGTACTACTTATCTATGTACAATGGATAAAAACTGTGTGGTCACTAGGAGTTGAAAAGGATGGTGGCATAGAATCAATCAAGCTTATTAAGAAGTGTATTATCAGAGATTTAAGACTTAAATCACCCTTCCAAGTTGGTGTTTACAGAATATGTTGAACTTTAATTGTCATTGGCCACACAGGGTAATTTTGAAAGTTGAAGTTTAATGAGCTGGCTGTTTTAAATAAAGCAAGAAGACAGACATGTTTTGGGGGGTTGCGTATTGGAAATGTAGTCATGGAGAAAGCTAAAACTCTAGTTAAGTTGGACAATAAAGTTATAATACATAAAAGAAACAGATCTTTATGTGATTTTTTGCCCATTACAGCTCCCACAGTGTTGGTGAATGTGAAAGAGTACGATCCAGTCATGCAGGAGGAAATTTTTGCACCCATCCTGCCAATATTCATTGTGAGAGATATGGAAGAAGCCATAGATTTCATCAATTGCAGAGAACGTCCACTAGCTGTGTATGCCTTCTCCTCTGACTGCAAGGTATACTGTTTAGGTACAGCATACTATATGTGGGAGAAGCTGGATTCCCATAACCCCATCCATGGTGGCCAAAAGGGAAGACGTGCACTATTTTCAAAATATGTTTATGTGGTAAACCGTGATGAACCAACATGGTAGCAATTCTTTGCCCACTGGTAATACAGTCTGGATGATCCAATTCTACCCTTGATTATTTACTAATAAGGCAATGTTAAAAAATAATTGGCTCATCTACGCATCCATAATGCAAATCACAGTACCATTTTAAAGATTATATTGTAAAAAAATAGCCTCCCTCTCACCACCAGTCCATTGCTGAAGAGGTAACAATTTCTCTATGCTGTTCTGGTATGGATAGTAATGTTTTCCCTTCTACTGTACCATAAGAGCTCCTGTGCAGACATTCTGGGGCACATGGAATCCTTTGGAGGTTTGCAATCTTCTAGATTCCAATTGCACTGGATTCCTGAAGAAAAGCCCTTTCTTTCTTTGTCCCTGGACATCCCCCAGCCTTTTGGAGGTAATTTCAACTATTTATCAGAGCTAATGGGGAGATTCCCCCCCTTCCCCTCTCCTCACAATTTGGCACTGACATTTTTGCTCTATACTTCAAGAGTCTCCTATGCATTTTAAAAGCACAGTCTTTCTCTTTATCTGGGAACAGAGACATTGAGAGAAACTCCTGAATTTATGATGTAAAAGCCTTGGTTGAGAGTAGAATGGGATGACTCACAGTGGCCAGGTTGGCACATGATAGGTGGGTATGGATGGGTGATCATGACCAGATCGGAGTGGTTGACTTGGCCCAGGTGTGTGGGTACGACCCACTTGGTGTGGAACAAGGCGGTCGGCGCAAACAAGTTGGCATGGATGACTTGGTGAGGATGACTCATCATTGCTTAGGTGGGTGCAGATGGGTGGCATGACCCAATTGGCACGGAACAAGTTGCCCCAGGAAACTGCATGTGGGGACAACCAGGTGTCCCACCAGAAGAAACATCAGCCCCTAACATGCACTGGAATTTGGCAGTGGTCAATCCACTGCCCCCAAGAACAACTTTCCCATTTGCCTTCTTCCTTCTCCTCCTCCTCCTCCTCCTCTGGCCAGGCCTGGCCTGGCCCCCCTTGCCTCACCTGCCTGGCTGCTCCTAAGGGATGCATCGAGGAAGCTGTCTAGAGGTCCCTTGTTGGCTCAAGCCCTCAACAAACACTTGCCTAGTTGCCTAGGGTTCTTCTCCACTTGGCAGATCAGCATGCCATAGTTCTTTCTGCAACTCTCCAAGGAAAAGAGAAGAGCAGAAAGCAGGCGGGTGGTTGCTGAGGGCTTGGGACTATGCAGAAACACTAGCTGGCTGTGGGTGGGTGGGGGAGCCTTACATGATGCATTCCTTCAGGAGTAGCCAGGCTGGCAAGGTGGGCCAGGTTCAGCCAGAGAAGGAAGAAGAGGATAATGGGGAAATTGTTCTCAGGGGCGGCAGATTGACCACTACAGTACTCTAGTGCACATTATGGGTTGATGTTTCTTCTGGTGAGGCACTAAGTTGTCCTCACACCCAGTTGGCTGTGGAAACTTGTTCTATGCCAACCAGGTTTTGCCCACCCATCTATGCCCACCTGGCCATGCCCATTCATTTGTGTCCGCCATGAGTCATCTGTACCAAGTCATCCATGCCAACATGGACATGCACACTCTGTGCTGACCCACCATGCCCACCCATCTGTGCCCATCTGGTCGCGCCCATCCACCTACCCATGCCGATCTGGCTGTGGTGAGTTGTCCTAGACTCGAGTGAGAGCATTGATTATGTTAACCAAACTTGTGATTTTTATTTCCATGCCTCACTCTTGGCTCTGTATTAGCACATGGAATTAGAAATCAGGGTGGATGACTCTAAAAAAGGTCACGTGCATTTTCAATCTCTTGATTATTATTTTTTACTAAGATTCATAAAGATTATTTTTGCCTTTCAATTTACTTTTAGGAAATGCCTAATACATCTACAATATTAGTCATTTTGTGAGTGTGTCTGTGGCACATTTTCAAATTCCAAATGTTTGTAGTGGCCCAAAGGTTAAAGACCGTTGTTTGTATCGTGACCCTTATTATTATAGACCTGGGACCTGATGGAACTCGTGTTTGGAAGATTAAGGATGGGGCACCTAATACTCTTCTATTCTTTTTTTCTTCATAGGTTGTGAACCAGGTACTGGATCACACTAGCAGTGGTGGCTTTTGCGGTAACGATGTTGGCTTGCAGGCAACATCGGTTTCCCTACCATATGGTGGCATAGGTAAGATTAGCCTTTTATCTTCTAAACTGTCTCCATTTCCCACCCTGCAGGCTTATCCTTACCTTCCAACATGAAAAGTTCTCCCACTTGATCTTTTTCATTCAGAAAAAGACATTAAGAGTCCATTTTTTTTTTACTATGTCCAACATATTTGCAGATTAAATCAAATGTGATCAAATAATAAATATCCCACTGTACGTAAGCTACGTGGTCATTTATATATAAAGGAGATGGCTGGAAATGTGGACTACATTATACTGGTAAATGGGAATAAAAAGAGAAGGCTTGCATTTTTTATTTTGTAAGTAGTACTACTAACAAGATCAAAAATATTCAACGGGATTAAGTAGTTCTGGTTCAATAGGCCTGGTCACACACTATACCAGAGGTGGTATTCAGCAGGTTCTGACCAGTTCTGGAGAACTGGAAGTGGAAATTTTGAGTAATTTGGAGAACCGGCAAATACCACCTCTGACTGGCTCTGCCCCCATCTATTCTCTGCCTCCCGAGTCCCAGCTGATTGGCTGGGTCTTCTTTTGTTGCCCTGCACAGGAGAACAGAGCTGGAAAGAAGGTTAGTGGTGTGGGGAGGGAATGGAGATTTTGCAGTATCCTTGCCCTGCCATGCCCACCAAGCCATTACCACCAAGCCATGCCCACAGAATTGGTAGTAAAAAATGTTGAATCCTACCAATGCACTATACTAAATATAGGTTAATATTCTGTATAAATCAATATTGCATTTTGGCTACAAAACATGGTTGAACTGATGTGCATCTTTAACTTCTGTTTAATTTTTAGATATCATGATAACAAAAAAAGCAGTAGTTTAATTTTATTGTAGATTAAGGCAGCTGTAGTTCAATGATCATGAAACCTAGCAGGCTACCAAATTATTATCTAATCAAGCTTTGCTTGTCTCTACTGAATTCTCTTCTTTAGTCTCTTCTTTAAAAATATCCATTTGAATATGAAACCTTTTATAGTTAAGTACTATGGGGAAAAACCTTTTTAAGGACAGATATTTCCAGCCTGATGAAAAAGAATAACTAGATTTGATCTGAATTTTTCCTTTTTAATATTGCAGGACACAGTGGCTTTGGCCAATACCATGGCAAATTTTCTTTCGATACGTTTACTCACTTCCGTGGCTGTCTTTTGCGTTGCATGGGCATGGAGCTAATGAACAAAATACGCTATCCTCCGTACAGCAATAAGAAATTGAGAGCACTTGTTTGTGCTATGGAGATCAGGCGCCATTGGTTGTGAAATTAGCCTGTGAGGCCTTGAATCACATCACCTGCATTCTTAAAGAACTTCAATCAAGAATTTTGGTGTAGTTGAGATTCCCTCCCGCCTTTATTAGCTCGTCCTAGAATTTTGCCTCATCACCTTCAAAGATCCTTCAAAAGCGCTCTCTGTTTGGCAAACCTTATTTTCACCATCTTTGCATCTTATAACTTTTCTTTATCTTGTATCAGCTTCTATAAATTCAACATTTAGTAGTGGTTAGAAAACTTAGGGACACTCTCCAATTCTCTTTGCCCAGTTTTGGGTATAGAACATATCTTCATTTCCAGCAAGGACTCATTATACAATTAATTAATGTTTCTGGGTAAACTTTCATCTTGATTTTAACACTTAAAGCCAATTCTGCTTCAAAGTTTATAAGCATTAGATTCTTTGCTAAAAACAGACAAGTACAGTGGAGTAATCATTCTGATTAATATATTTGTACAATAAGGATAGCAACATAAATGGTCTTTGTGAAATAATCAAATTATTTCTTTGTGAATATTTAAATATTTGATCCATTAAACAATTTAATTTTCAAAGAAATTCAAAGTTAAGCTAATGCCAGTTGTTATACATAAATATATTCTGTCAACAGTGCATTTTCTACAGTATATTTGGATGCTCTAAAGCTCAGATATGACCTCATTAATTATATTTCTTTCAATACATTTCTCTACAGTTATAGTTCAGATTCCTTATTCCATCAGTGTTTCAGTTATTATTCCATTCATTATTCCATTATTCCATTCATTATTCCATTCATTATTCCATTATTCCACTACCCAGCACAAAGCATAATAATTTAGAAGTATATTATGTCCTATCAAACTCAGAGACTTATTTTTATGTAAATCTGCTAATTGCAAACTTGCTGGAATTTCCTGCAACCTTGCATTTTCATGTAAATGTTTTGCTTCTGCAATAAATATCTTGCATTAAAACTTGAAAATAGATGTCTAATTATTTAACAATGCTCTCAATTGACATAGTGTGTTACCTAATAAAATTAACCAACAATTAATTTCTAAACCAGGAGCTTTTGATTGAAATATAGATACTGGTGAACAAAGGCAACAGAAAGAAGTAAATAAATACTCAAGTGAGTGTGTAAGCAATTTACTACAATAAAAATAAACGGCACCTTGGCATTCTAAAGGAAGTAATGACTTACTAGACAGTAGCAGGTAAATCACAGCCAGTCAGTGTTGTGTTTCTTGAATGGGTACAAAAGGTTTTCAGAGAGTAATAGAACAGATTACTGAATCATTGATTAATAGTGATTGACAATGATGCATCCTCTTTTTTGCAAAACATTTGTACAGTGTTTCCAACCTCTGCAAGTTTAAGCTGGGCATTTCAGCTCCAAAAATTCTTCTAGTCAGTATGCTATCTGGAGAAATTCTGAGAGTGGAAGTCCACCCAACATGAGGTTGAGAAACACTGCATTAATAGAATGAAGAAGTCATAACATAAGACTTCTATAGGAATAGTATCTCCATCCAGATTGCATTTACTGAGGGGGTGGGGACTAGAATATTGGGGAAGATATTACAATACAATTAAACCACAGCTTGGCTTAAGACAAAAGAGCGCCTCAGAAATGTAAATTTATAGAAGGAATAAAGAGCATAAAAATGATTTGAAAATGTAAAAGGACTAAATTAGATGGAAGCCTTGTTTGGATATGAGCAAAGTATCCAAAACCAATGCCAGGTAACACATAATATAAATACTACTTCTGTCAACTTAGATAACCTCATTTCATAGTTAGATAATATTTTAGCTTTCTAAATCAATATAGCACCTTTTATTCAAGCTATTATAGGTTGTTAATTTATTTTTTATACATATCTGAAGCTTTTACACATTGTGACATGAGTGTCAATTATATTTTTTCTGTATCTTGTACGGAGGTGGATTCATAAACTGTACAGATGCAGAGAGATAACTCAACAAGACGTCCATAACAAAGAACATTTATTGGTTCGTCAGGTACCTTCATTACTCACGTTTGTGACAAAGTTCTTCTTTAATGACCAATCCCTTTGTATATCTGCCTTGTAGGTGAAAGATGGTTATCTCCTAACCCATCTCATAGCAGTAGAAAAGCTACTATCAGTTCATGAGTGCAGGCAAGAATGGAGGGAAGCCTCCCCCAACCCCTCGAGGGTCAATTTAGTGACCAATCAGGATTACAGATGTGGCCACGTGACATGAACTACATTTCCCAAGATACCTTTAACTACATTTACCATGATGCATTCCCTTTAGGGGACAGCTCATAATTCCTAAGTAACTATCCAATTCCCATAGACTGGCTGGGGCAGCACAATATTCATTCAAGGAGATCCTGAGAAAATCCTGAATTGTGAGCCATAAGAGTAATTTGCTGAGATGGGCGAATACAGAAATCATATAAATAAATTTTAAAAAATGATGTTCTTGCCTCTCCCACTAGAGATGCCATAACATGGAATGGATTCCAAAATATGTTTCTCTTCACAAGCACATTACCTATGATGACAATATTGATACTCAAGTCATGCTGCTGGCTCAGAAATTCTGGGAGTTGAAGTCCACAGGTCACAAAGTTGCCATTGTTGCCAACCCCTGATCTATGTACGACTAAGTTTCTTGTCATTACCATTAACTAAATGAAATGGTGAATCATAGGGCAACAGTTTTTCAATCAAGGTACCTTACACTGGCTAACTTACAGAATTTGCCCCAAATCCAGGACCCACGACGTTGGGTTATTCCCATGAAATTTGGGGGATTTGTGGCTGCAGCTGTGGTTGGGCTCCTGCTGTGGTCATCTAATGGACATCTTGATTCTGTGAGTTTCCTGCCAGTCTTGCCTTTCCTCCCTCCCTCCCTCCGTAGTAAGGAATCATCATATGGTTCTTAAAGAAGCAACATATTTAAGATGCATGAAGAAAAGCCTCAATATTTTTATTGCTTTGCGTGACCCTTTCCAGCCACACAAACAGGCTGTGTGTACATCCCATCTTTGTTCAGAAACTCAAGGCACATTGGTAGTGCTCCATCCTCCTTCAACAACCCTGTTTAGTAAGTTGTGCTGCAAGTTGCTAAATGAGCTGCTGTGGCTGCAGATGGAGTAAAAATTGGATCTCTCTGGGATGCTTTAGCCCAGTGGTCGCCAACTGGTGGGCCGGGGACTACTGGTGATCTGCAAAAAAAATCGGGTGGTCCCCAGAGAAATGTTCCCCCCCCAAAGCAATCCAGGCTCCATGGGAACACAAAGCTGCACTACCGACATGGCCTGCTCACCTGCTGGCCCCCACCCTTCGACCGAGTGCAAACCTTATCTTGAGCAGAGCCACGCAAGCTGGAACTGGAAGGTAAGACTAATGATGGGGGAGGGAAATCCACCCTGAGGTGGCTTGCTGATGTTGGTGGGAAAGTCGGTCCCATATTCCAGAGCTGCAGTAGTCAGAAGACTGGCCCTTTGGTCATCCTGGAGCAGCTCCTCCAGTCCATGGCAGGCCGGTGCACCCGGGTGGAGGAGCAGCTGCTCCGGGATGACCAAAGGGCCAGTCCAGTGACTACTGCAGCTCTGGAATATGGGACCGACTTTCCCACCAACGTCAGCAAGCCACCGTCAGTCAAAATTCATATTAGCGGTCCACGCCTTAAAATTATGAGTTTGGTGATCCCTGAGATCTGTGCCTAGCCCACAGGAGGTCAGATGTTCCTATTTTTAAATTCTCACAGTTTCCTACAACTCACTAGAGAAGCTGGCAGAAATTCTAAACTGTTCTGGGGTGAGAATGGCAAGGTACTACATTGTAAAAATAAAAATAAATTTGCCCATGCCAATGCAGAGGTGGTATTCAGCAGGTTCTGACCAGTTCTGGAGAACTGGTAGCAGAAATTTTGAGTAGTTCGAAGAACCGGCGGTAACCTTCCCCCTGGAGTGGGGAGGGAATGGAGATTTTGCAGTATCCTTCCCTTGCCATGCCCACCAAGCCACATCACGCCCATCAAACCACGCCCACTGAATCGATAGTAAAAAAATTTGAATCCCACCACTATGCCAATGGTGTTCTAATGGTGCTTCAGTTGTTTAGGGATTGCACCCAAGGACCTTGGAGCATCACTTGGAACACGATCGGTATTGAGTGCAAAACCTGAACACCATTTGGGGTTATACTGGGCCTGGGGGAACACCAGATTATTCTCCTCTCCCAGTTCATCACGTGAATATTGACGTTTGTTTAAAATAGCAACTGAAATAGTCGTAGTCACCTCAATGACCCTGGTGTTCAAATGGTGCTTTAGGCACCCTGGGTGCAATGCCAATACATTTGGAGCACCACTTGAACACTATTGGCTTTGACTAATTCCCCATTGGTCAGTTGCAAAAGGCAGTTACATCCTGCGATGTTATCTGTTAACACCATTAAACATCCACATCTGCCTGTCCCAGGTCCTTGAGAAAGGTTTTCTAGGTAGACAAAAATGCAAAATTCAATCTGAACATCTGGCAGACTGCATGATGAGCAAAAATAAAATAGTAAAATAAAATATTATCAACATAATTATGCCACGTCAAAAGAAGGAGACATTATGGTCAAGACATGATCCCAAACATTGTCAGGCCATGCATTTCAAGTGCATTTGTGGGGAGTGCCCAGCCATTGGAACTCTGGAAGTGAGGTGCAAGTACCTTTTGGAGGATCCATCATAACTTTGAATGGTCACTAAGCAATCAGTTGTAAGTCCAGGAGTACCTGTATGAGATATTTTCAGTCACATTGAAGCATTGATCACGGTCAGATAAAAACATTGTTTCAAGCCTTTATAAAGTTTTGAATTATTTCTGTTTTCTGCAGAAATTATATTACCTCCTTAGTTGGGAATCTATTCAAATTTCCATACCTGAACATTTACTGTTCTCCGTGTGTGTGTGTGTGTGTGTGTGTGTGTGTGTGTGTGTGTTAGAGAGGGAGGGAGGGAGAGGAAGAGGGAGAAAGACAGAGACAGAGATAAAGAGAGAAAGATCTTTTCATTAGCTGCTATCATTATCTACAGTATATAACAAACGCTTTAACGGAAATGAATCAGTATAATTAAATCTCCTAAAATAGGTCGTGAGACATGGAAAAAAAGGAAGTAAAAAGATGTTTAGTGGCTGGAAAAAATGTAACTTATATTCTGTGTAATTGGTGATGAGTCAGATTTACAACCAAATGGGTATTTTCAACATTTAGTTCAGTTACCATATGCATTTACACACATATTCCCTAATAAAAAATCATTGAAAAATATATGCAGAAAAAAATTGAATGGTATTATATTGTCTAAAAGATCTTGGATGTCATTGCTGATAGGAGCATGAGGCATGAAGGGGGAGTTAATTAGGAACTCTTGCAAATAGGTTCTTATTGTTGTTCTTGAAAGACTTGTGATTTTCCAGAGTTTGTAACCTTTGTTTACTTGTTTGCTCTTCACATGCGAGTGAGCATTTTCTTCAGGAAATCCTCTTGCCTTGAATTGTTGGGCTGTTTTTACTCTGTTCTTTAAATATGCTGGTATTTCTCTTGACTTGGGTAGCTTTCTTAAACCTGCAATACAATATGTAGATGCTGAATTGCAATTTTATATTTGAACAATGTTCTAGAAAAATGTTGCTCTATTGAATTTCACTTTCTTATTATCAGTTGCCTTACTTTGTAGAAGTTCCGTCTTTTGGTATCAGTAGTGATGATTTTACTTTTTAAAATGAGATCATTCATCTGTATCTTAAACTAGCTCAATACCCGTGCTTCGCTACGAAACTATGTGGCCGGGCTTAGTGTTTGGGGAGGAAAATAAGGGGGGGGGGAATCTGCCTCTGCCTACCAGCATCCATCAGTATTTATCTGGCTAGCATCCTGTCAGTGTGTGTGAGTTGAAGGCTATTTGGAAACTGAAACAATATTTGCTGTGTGAGCAAGGAGACAGCAAGAAGCCTGGGCGTGGCTTAGCTCAACTGTTCTGTACTAAAGTTGAGTTGCTTGGTGCTGTGAAACTAAAACTGAAATTGAAACTCCTCTCCTCTGCTTATGTTTTGCATTTGGAACAAATTTCTTTTCAGGTGGAGATGGGGAGTAGAACTCCTTAGATCAGAGCATATTAATAATACTATACGAAATATTAATGCTCTGATGGTCATTTCGAAAAATCCTTTCTTAGTGAGCACCTAGAAGCCAAGAGGAACATATGTGCCAACTTTCAAGTTTGTAGGCTTTACAGTTCTGGAGATTTTGTGATGATGCGCAAGTGGTATTTCGCATATATTTGAAGCACGGTGGCTGCTGTTTGGAAGTGGTTTAACAATTTAAATCTTGTAGCAGGTCCTGGGTACCACTCAGTATAGTACTCCAGGACAATGCTTGCAATTAAAGTCCAGAATAACTTCCTTTCTTGTCAATTCTATGACCAATACCAAATACTTAAGAACATAATCCATAGATTGATGGTGGACTGTACATTCATGAAGTCCAGGTAATGGTAATTGTAGTCATATTTCAACAGTACTCTCCAGGTAAACTGTGGACTTAATTTTTGATCAAAATATTATTGGGCATTTTTGTAAAGGGCAAGATGATATGTCCCCAATAGAAAATCAGCCTATAATGAACATAGCCGCTCAAGATAATTTATTAGAAAAATATTTCCTTTCTGATTTTTCATGATTGATTATTCTCTTTAACCTACAGAACAACACAGATCATGGTATTTTTTTTTATTTTGCCTTCACGTTGCATCTACTCTAGAAAGGACTATGCAGTATGTAGTTGTTGTGTTGAGAGTCTTTGTATACATTTACACACATTTTTAAAACTCACAAGCCTTTTAGTTATATAAATAAGCACATCCATGGTAAAGGAGACAATAAACAAAATTGCTTAGTAATGCTTTATCCGCACCATTACAATGGAAAGTTCTGCAGCAAGAGGCATTGTTCTAATAAAGGTTTACTTCTTTAGAACTATCTAGATTTAGAATTTGGAATGCCAGGGGATCTTGCCTAATTGGTTCGGAAGTCCCAGACTGCTAAGAAAATTGGGCTCTCATTTTGCAATCACATACATAATTTTTCTAGCTTCATCTTTTCTATATAGATGTTCAGCACTCTATATTTCCTGTAATAATATTTTAAGCATTTAAAACATACTGTGTATGATTGCATTTATTTCAATTGTAGTATTAACTAGCTTGGATTTGTACTTCATTACATTGTTTTTAAGCTAGAAAACTACTGGAAAACTGTATTCACATGATGGCTTGGAGATGGTATGCGAGTAAATAAATCAATGACACAACTATTTCTAAAGCTCATCTTTATCCCAATGCAAAGATATAGAGACTTATTGCTATTGTATTCTTCCTCAAGACAACCTTGGAGATAATTCATAAAAACAAACATATATAAAATTGGAGCTACTTTATGTGTTAGTGCAGAAATGAAAGGCTGGGACCCTTACACAATGCTTGTTTTGGGCAGCCATACAGCATATAAAATGCAGTGGGATAAATAGCATGATGCTGGCAAGCATTGCATGTAGCTTTTCCTGCAGATTTTACAACGACATTGTTTTTCCTCGGTTAAACTGTTGCTCTGGCATCTCCACCACCAAAAAAGCTGATCTCCATAAAAGTCGATCCGGTTCTGATGGTCAGGGCCTGTGAAATAAATAACTAAACCTCAGTATCCTTAATATAATGCCTTGGCACATATTGATAATGCAACTATGCCTCTGCGGTAGAGTACAGAGTATGTCAACAAAGTCGGGAGCGTCAACAATATTGTGCATCTCTCGAGCTGCGCAGAGGACTAAGCTGCAGAAGAAAACAAAGTATTTCGATTTTCTTTGGGTTTTTTTTTCTCCCGCGGCGTTTGAGAACCAGAACTCGCTTTGCTCTCCGAGGTCATTCTCTGTTCCCATAACCCATAACTAGCAGGAAGTTCGAGCTGCGCACTGGGAGATTTCGCAGGGCGGGACAGATCAGGCTTCCTTTCAGTTAGGGCCTTCATGGGAAAGAGGAAGCAATTGGCGGCCCGAGAGACCAAAATACCCAGCTGCTGTTCCGGCGGCGACATCGGAAGGTGAGTGCTTGTTTGGCTTCTCGCCAACGACTCCCTCCATCAACCCTTTGCGTTTCTGAGCCCGATCTCCGGACTGTCTTCTCTCTTCTGAAGATCTGCCGTTTGGGTTTAGAGCCTTTCATTTCCTTCAGTTGTTGCAAGACCTAACTTCCATTTCACTTTCCCTTTGCTGCAGTGTGCCTAAAAATTAGCCTTACCTCACTTATTTACGTTCACATCGCTTGTGGGCTGGAGAAGGAAAATCGCTTTCAGGGCCCTCTATGCAAAGAAATTACGGTGCTCAACTCCAGGGTTGCGGCAGCCACCTGCCTGCCGGGAGGAGTGAATGTGGTTGGTTGGATTAGTGGCTGTGGTGGGGCGAACGGAGAGCCACTTAATGGTAGCAGCTTCTGCCAGAAGCGATCTTTCGGCCCCGGTGTACCTTTTGGGGAACTAGATCAGAGGAAATCCCATTTTCCCATTTTCCAGTCTCTCCGGGAGGTGTGGAAGTTAGGACTTTTTGAGAACCGGGCTTTCTCCATCACCCTTGTGCCTTTTCTCGACTGTAGAAAAATGCTTCCGGTTTGGACTACGGAATGGTCACTCGTTTTTGGAGCCTGAGGCGGGGTTTGTGTGTGTGCGTGTGCCATATTTGGAAAATTGGAACAGCTCACGTGAGAGCTGGAAACCCCCTTCCACTTCCTTGCTGCTAAAGAGACCTTTGCCCCCTTCTCCAAGCTGTGATGTGCTCCAGAGATATAGGATTTTCAGCTGCCAGATCCTTACCCAATATAGTCCTGTGGGTTGGAGTTTGTGGGAATGGAAATGCAGGACATCTGTAGGATAATACAGAATTACCTCTATTTGAGGTGTTTGCTGGATGATCCAGGAAAGTAATTAATACCAGCATGCTTCTAGATCAGCTTTGTTCAGATGCAGCTGCTCAGGACAAACACAAAATTTCATCCACTGTTGTAACTGATCGTGATCCATAAGAGCAGCAATATTATTTATTAAGTTAATTTATACTAACATAAAGCTATACCAGCGTTCCATTTTGACATGTGGTGATGATGACTTTCTCAAAAGTTTCCTTGGTTTAAAAAAAAAGAAGATTGCTGCTGCTTATTTTCTTGGCTCCTAGCCATACTTTCACTTCCACATTTGTTTAATAACAACTTTGTGATTTTTTTTAACGGTCTCATATTTTGAGGAGGGATCAACAAAATACTTCTGTAGGGTGTGGTTAGATGTTTGGTTGTAATATTATCTTCGAATTCAGCAGTCCCCAACCCTTTTGCACCAGGGACCAGTTTTGTGGAAGACAATTTTTGCACAGATGGGATGGTGGTGGTTT
Source organism: Notechis scutatus (assembly GCF_049901735.1). Classification (NCBI taxonomy): domain Eukaryota; kingdom Metazoa; phylum Chordata; class Lepidosauria; order Squamata; family Elapidae; genus Notechis; species Notechis scutatus. The sequence goes on from NC_142009.1 coordinate 227,337,162, forward strand.
CAGTTTTGCTCACTTGCTCACCTGGTCATCTCCAGCTGTGCGGCACAGTTCCTAACAGGCCACAGACTGGTACTGGTCCACAGCCCAGAGTTTGTGAACCCCTCTTCTTATTGTCTCCTTTGCATGGGATATTGCTGTCCAGAATAGCCAACTGTTCAGAACAGGGGTATCCAGCCTTGTCAACTTTAAGACTTGTGGATTTCAACTCCCAGAATTCCTCAGCAAGCAAAGCTTTAAGACTTGTAGACTTCAATTCTCAGCTTTAAGACTTGGGAGTTGAAGTCCACAAGTCTTAAAGTTGACAAGGTTGGAGACCCCCGGTCCAGAAGATAGGCTCAAGATCCAGAGGATCTCAACAGACTTGGACACTGGGCCTGTGTAACAAAATGAAATTCAATGGTGAGAAAAGCAAGGTTTTACATTAGGCAAGAAAAACCAAGTGCACAGGTATAGAATAGATGGTATCTGCCACAATAGCAGTAACCGTGAGAGGGATCTAGAAATCTAGTGGACAATCACTTAAATATGAGCCAGTAGTGTGCTTCAACCACCAGTCCTAGGCTACATTAGCAGTGGGATAGATTTAGGATCACATAAAGTGTTAATATCACTTTATAATCTCTTGGTGAGACCACAGTTGGATTATTGCATCCAGTTTTGATCACCACAATATAAAAAAGATATTGAGACTCTAGAAAGAATGCAGAGTAACAAAGATGATTAGGGGACTGGAGGCTAAAACGTGAAGAACAGTTGCAGGAATTGGGAATATCTAGTTTAATAAAAAGAAGGACAAGGGGTGACATGATAGCAGTGTTCCAATATTTGAAGAGCTGCCACAAAGAAGAGGGAGTCAACTTATTTTCCAAAGCACCTGAGGGCAGGACAAGAAACTAATCAAGAGGAGAACCGATCTAGAAGTCAGGAAAAAAAAATCCTGACAATGAGAATAATTAATCAGTGGAACAGTTTGTCTTCAGAAGCTGTGGGTGCTCCATCACTGGAGGTTTTTAAGAAGAGATTGGATGGCTGTTTGTCTGAAATGGTATACAGTTTCCTGATTAAGCAGGGTGTTGGACTAGAAAACTTCCAAGGTCCCTTCCCGTTCATTTACTCTATTAAACTTTATAGGCACAGTCTTTGCTAAATTCCGTGGATGTCCTGGGCATGTATGTCCATGTAGATTTTTGGGCAGCAATACAGAAATGGGTTGTCATTCCATTTTTTCAGGGTGTTCTGGGATTATCAAAAGGCCTCTCATTTATCAAATTTAGATATTGAGAATAGTATTTTCTTATCTATATGATAACTGGAAAGATTTCCTGTATTAAAGTGACAGTTATTTGCTCTCCACTGGCTGGATTTGGCCAACAACAGAACCCCAAAGTAGCCAAACAGGCTGAGATGCCATCTGACTCTTATTAGCCTTTTCGTTTTTGTCTTTTGTTCAGGGTGTGGTGCAAAGTCATAAAATACGACATTAAGTGGCATCCTCTCCATGTAGGTAGAGGAACTCCTTAAAAACCCGTTGTTTTAAAGACCTTTAAAAACCCATTGTTTTAAAGCATGGTTGCACAAAATATTGGAAGGGATTTTTTACACAACATGCCAGTGAGAAAAAAGACCCTCAAATTAGTGAGGGAGGCATGACTTGCAGAAAACGATTGCTGTAAAAAAAACTTTTACAGGTTATCTGAGCATGCATTTGTGATTGTTGGCAAAACATTGCACATTCATGCTCTCTAGGAGATGAGGTTCACTGCACACATCAAGGAAGGATGCTTTGTTCCCACCGATGTTGTTAATAAAATATCCTCCAAATGTTTTGCACAGTTCTGATACAAAGAAACCTCTCAATAAATATGGTACCTTTCTCAGACGCAGTTCAATCTAGTTGTATTTTGAGGTTCAAAATAGAATGACAGATGTAATCAAAAGTTTGCACCATGCCAACATATTTTTTTAAAAAAAGAATAAAATTGCCATGTGTATTATTTAACTGTGCCATTTTGTGTATGTGTATGCTAAATCTAATGTTAGCATGATAACTTAGTCATTTAACTTTGAATGAGTTTAATGAGAGCCAGTTTGGTGTAGTGGTGAAGATGCTGGCCTAGAAATTAGGAGACTCTGAGTTCTAGTCCTGCTTTATGCATAAAAACTGGCTGGGTGACTTTGAGCAAGTCACTCTTTCTTAGCCCAGCTCACTGCACAGAGTTGTTGTTGTTGTGGGGAAAATGGAAGGAGGAAAGAGTATTAGGTATCTTTGCCACCTTGAGTTACTTATCAAAGTAATAAAGACGGGGTAAAAACTGAAGAAATAAACCTATTGCAAAACTCCTTACAATAATGCCTTATTGATACAAATTATTTGCATTATTTTTAGTGCAAGATGAAACCCCCAAAATTGCACAGAATATGCAATCCTTGCCTTGTTCTCGAGTCTCAGTACAAAACTTGCCATAAGGCTGGGAGTGATCCACTGTTCTGCCAGACAATTAATAGATCCCTTTTGGAGCAGGATTATAGAAGGATGTGATTTGGAGCATCACACCCGACAGGCCATGCTCAGTAGTAGCTACAGATTATTGAGTAGAGAAGCTGCCTCTCTGAAACATCAAATTTCTTAAAGAAAGCAGTTACTTTTTATGGCCACATCTGCAGTCTTTTTTTGGGGGGGGGGTAAGTGCAGGTTTGTTTTCCCCCCATCCCTGGGGATCACAGTAGTCTACCATGCAAATGGATGGAACAGTGATGTTCAGCTCCCTTTCTATATAGATGCAGTACTTCAGCTTTTGGTGGTGGAATTTCAGCTTGGTGGTTGGCACTGATGAATTCATGAAAGTAGGTGCCCATTCCTGCCTTCAGAGAGCAAAAACCCTTTCCCCAATACAGTGATGCAGCCCTTAATAGAATCCCTATTTGCTTCGGTTGTAGCCCAGGAATCCTTCTAAGGTCAGGGTGATTCTCCTAATAAGTTTATGCTTGTAGTGGATCTGCAGGCTTGGAAATGATACTTTGAAAGAATGGCGGTATCTTGTCTTCTTACATCCATTTTTTGCTGGAGAAAAATGGCTGGAGATGGCCTACCGAATATTCAACGTTGTGCAGAAAGGCAATGTTGCAATCATACTCGACTGACTTTATTAATTAATTCATTGTTTTAATTATAGCCCACTTGCTTCCAGGCAAACCAGCCTGTAAGGTTCTGGGTGTAGTGTCTGCAACTGCTGCCATGATGTGGTTTTCCCAGACTCGTGGGCTCCTCTTGGTTATCTCTGTCACCAGTGCAAGCCATCTTTCTCACTGCGGAGGGCAAACACCGATCCCTGAGGAGGAAATGAAATTGAGAGAAATATATTTTTCTTCTTAATTGATTATTGTGCCTAGTCTTTTTTCTCCCCCTCCCCAAAACGGGCAACGTGCCCTGTGTTCCCCTCCAACAGCCGAAATTATCTCTTTGCAGTTTTCTCCAACCCCGGTCCCAGAACTGCCGTCTCGGGGTATTTTAATCCCATTATGAGCAATAGGGAAGCCTGAGTCAGAGGCATGTTGTGAAATGAGTGGTTGTGGCCTGACTTGGAAACTGTGTTGCAATCCCGGAGCTGGAAGAAGAAGAAAAAAAAGCCTCACGTGAGTCAGGAGCAAGTTGCAGCAAGCCACCAGGATGGTAGAGATTTAATTTAGGGCTGTGTCTGGCTGGAGCCCTGAAAGAGAAACTCGTTTCCTGCTTTCCTGCATTTGGAGTATCCAGAGGTAAGCCATTCTCCCTCCCCTTAGGCCACTCTGCAACCACTGAATCCTGACTGGGTGCAGTCCTAATGGCTAGGCAGTAGATACTTCAGTATTCATAACCAAACATCTGTCTTAGTTGATGGGGGGTCAACATTTTGATTTTGCCTATTTCTCCTGTTGGTGGGTTCTCTGCTCCTCACCCCTTCCTGGTCTTTGTACTCCTCTCTTTTTGCCACTATTTCCTAGTCTTATTCCTTGGTCACCCGTGTTCTTTGGACATCAGCTATTATAAAAAGACACCCCCCTCCCACCCAGCCTCCATTAGGAATAGGCAGCGGTTTGGGGGAATTAATGCCTGCTAATGAAACCATTTTGTCTTACAGTCACTTCTGGAAACAAGAAACTATGTTTCGCAGCGAGGAGATGTGCTTGGCCCAGCTCTTCTTGCAGTCGGCTTCATCCTACGCTTGTGTTAGCGAATTAGGAGAGCGAGGCCTCGTGGAGTTCCGTGATGTATGTGCTGGAAGAATTGGGGACTGCTTGGGTGGGAAGCCGAAACTAAAGATATAACGGCTGTTGGGGCTTTTCACTGCTTGGTGATTGCAAGACAGGCAGCAATTGATCCGTGGGTGTAGTTGGTTTCCTTACAAGGAAGTTGCTGTTCTTACAAAAGGAGAGGCTCCCTTTTCTTTTACACAAAACTTATATGGGGGCCATCAAGTAAAAGCGACAGAAATAGCGGGTTCCTAGTTGTCAAACAAGGATGTAGTCATATGCAGGCAACAGAAAGAATAAATGATACTTTCATTTACTTCAGAAGTGGTTGTGCAGAAATGATCAACTATCTCTCCTTATTTATGGGAAAGTTTTGGGATTGCATGTTTGTTAAGAGCCTTGCATGAATGGAAGAGATTGAAGGCTAAAAGAAGGGGTGTTTTATTCTTATTGAACGGATCTTGATTTGATGTATTAGGAGTTTTGATGCCTGGTTTTGGAGGGGCTCTCTTTAACCAGACCCTCATAAGCTTCTGAATAAGCCTCTTTTATTTTCAGCTGAATCCTCATGTCAGTGCCTTCCAGCGGCGCTTTGTGGGAGAATTGCGGCGTTGTGAAGAAATGGAGAAAACTTTCAGTGAGTGACACCTGCTTTGGGAAACTTGGTGGGGCTTTTCCTCTGCTGATGGAATTTTCAGAAGGTTGACAGTGAAACCTGGAAAAGAGGGGTGAAGTAAGGCCAGTAACATGTCAGCTGCATTGGTGAAAACAGTTTTGTTAATTGAAACAGGAATTAGGCTTCTAGATTTTGGCTGTATGTTATCAGGCTGCCCATACTTAAATAAAGCAAATCATAAGACTCTCTTTTTGTAATTAGAAACACATTAGATTAGTACATCATGAGACACTCAGCAGAAACTTTTCAATATTGAATTATAACCACTGGTCCTTGGCAAATGGTAGTTAGAATTCTCACGCAGGCTGCTTTTTACAATTCAATAGCACGCAGTTTTCTTTAACAGCTCACTTAGATGTGTTGAAAAAATATTGAAGGTACCAAATCTTGATAACAAATATCTATGCATGGTGGCATAAAAGCATTTGAAATTGTCAGCCTATCCATTTATTGTGTTTCTTATTTGGAATAGGTGGTCTTTATCCATTTATTATGTTGCTGATTGATTTGAGGAAAATAACCCACTTTTAAAATTAAAAAATATAGCACTGTCCAACTATTTACAAAGTCTGCATTACTATTACTATTAATTTCCCATCACTCCTTATCGCCCATCCCCTCCCACTTGTGACTATGAATGTAACTTTGTCACTTGTACCTTGTGATTTATATTGACTGTTTCCTAGTATGATTTGATTGCTTATTGTACCCTGTGACTATCATTAAGTGTTGCACCTTATGATTCTTGACAAATGTATCTTTTCTTTTATGTACACTGAGAGCATTTGCACCAAGACAAATTCCTTGTGTGTCCAACCACACTTGGCCAATAAAGAATTATATTCTATTCTATTCTATTCTATTCTATTCTATTCTATTCTATTCTATTCTATTCTATTCTATTCTATTCTATTCTATTCTATTCTATTAGAAAACAATTTCCTTTTAGGAAAACCTTCTGTATCTAGTCTCCATTCTATAGTCACTAGTACTTTACTAAGGCTCTGGTGATCCAATTTGGAGGTAGACAGAAGAAAGAACTGGGTTGTATCACATTCTTTGTCCTCAGATTAGAAAAACTTGTATCTTTCTTCTGTAGGAAAGTGCTCAGAATTTCATATAAAATATAAACTGTAGAGTGTTTTAGGAAGTGAAACCATACAGGAAACTCCTAAGTTTCGTAAATCTTATTGCTGAAAATGGGAGAATGATTGTTGTTTTAACTTTGGTAGGCCATTGCAATTCATCAGCTAGCAGGCTGAATAGTCCACCAAACTGTTTGGCATAACTTTTTGGGCATAATTTCTGCAGTCAGCAGGACTTGCAATATATTGAGTCTACATGGTTTGTTCAGCCTAGTGTTTTTCAAATTTGGCAAGTATAAGATGTGTAGACTTCCCTCTGAATTCCCCAGCAAGCATGAATTCTGGGAGTTGAAGTCGTTGCAACTAAAAATTGCCAAATTTGAAAATCACCGGTTCAGCCTAAAATTGCCAGCCCAACTTTCCCTCAGCTCTCCAGATTTTGGGTGGAGTTTTTTTCAACTGTTGGCAGGGATTCGCCTTGGGTCCTTCTGCATGTAAAGCACAAATCTTGCTGCTGAGTTCCAGTGCTAGGTGAGCTGCACTGAGCCTGCCGAAGCCCTTTTTGGAGCTGGGCTTGGAAAAAAAATATCTGAATTAAGACACCAAATCTGGGTCTTGGGCTTCTTTTTTTAATCCCCCTTTTCTCTCCAGCTTTTTTGGCCCAGGAAGTACAGAAAGCTGGGCGGTCTTTGAAGCCTCCAGAGGAGGCTCTGCCAGCTCCCTTGGCCCGTGAGGCCCTGCGTATCCAGGAGCAGTCTGAGACCCTGTCCCAGGAGCTGAGGGAGGTGAGCCACAACTGCGAGGCCCTGCTGGGTCAGCTTCAGGAACTGCGGGAGCATATTCAGGTGCTGCAGGAGGGCCAGCGTTTCACTGGTCAGTTGGTAAGTAATCCCTTCCTCTTCCTAGTCCTAACTGACTTTTCTGACAGTCAGGCAAATTTGGGGACTTGGAGGGAAAAGAGGGAGCTGTTGGGGAGGGTTGTTTGAGGCCCTGGGTCCAAGGGTTGAGCAAAAAGCTGAGGGTGAAACACCTTTTGCAACCAAATAACCAAAGGAGGCTGGGAGGAGAAGCTTCCGTGGCCTTAATCCTGGTTTGTCACATCTACCAGCAGGTGCCCTTTGATTCGCCTGTCCGTTCTCGTGCTTCCTCTGAAAGAGATCCTCTGCTTGGCCCCACCGTGCCACACCACCCTGACCTCAGAATCAAGTGAGTGGAGGTTGGGTGAGGTGTGCTTGCTCAGATAAGGAACATTGGTGGAAGTGCTTGCCGACGCTTTTCTCACTGACTGTATTTCAAGGGATAACATTTACTGGGTGGAGAGTGTTTGGACAGATTCCTTTCATGGGTGAGATGAAGTGCTCCTGTACTCCGAATGTACACTTAAATGTACACAACTGAATACATGGCATGTGCAGTGTTGCCTTGGGATACTGAACAATCAGCCTTCAAAATTTAATTTAGGTTTTCTCCCTTTTCACCTTGCCCCTGAAGCTTTGTGGCAGGTGTGATACATCCATGGAGGGTGAATTCCTTTGAACGGCTGTTGTGGCGTGCCTGTCGGGGCTACCTTGTTCCTCATTTCACAGAGATGACAGAGCCTATTGAAAACCCATCCACGGTAAGATGGAATACAGTAAGAGGAAAACCTGGGCTGGTTGGCTGGGAATGGTAACACCTTAAGGCTGAGGCAGTTTTTCTTCACTTTGTGTCTTCCAAACCTGCTGGAACTGCAACTCCCCTCTGCAATTGAAGATAAGAATACCTCTGGCTGGGTTGTAGAGTAAATAGCTACAGGCAACCTGGAGAGTCTAGATTCGTACAGGGGTGGCCATAGTGAGGCGGTGTACATTTGTGAAGTCATCAAAGCCTGTCCTTTCAATTCGTGGCCCACGGTTGCCTGTGAGATTCAAGATGGTATGATTAGATTACAGCAGCAACCGTTGGAAGAGGAGAAAGGCTAGGTCAGGGATCCGATCACATAGATCTAATGGAGTCTTTAAGAAGGGATCTAAAGTTGATAGTACACAATAATCAATTGATGGGCAGGCAGAAATACAGGCAGTCCTCATCTTACAACAGCTCATTAGTGACTGTTCAAAGTTACAGTGGTGCTGGGAAAAGGGACAGGACAGCTTTTCACACTTACAACCATTGTAGCCTCCTCATGGTCACATGATCAAAATTCAGATGCTTGGCAACTGGTTCACATTTATGATGGTTGCAATGTCCTGGGGTCATGTGATCAACTTTTGCGAACTTCTGACACACAAAGTCAACGGGGAAGCCAGATTCACTTAACAACGGTGTTATTAACTTAACAACTGCAGTGATTCACTTAACAACTTTGGCAAGAAAGGTCATAAAATGGGTAGAAACTCACTTAACAAATGTTTCACTTAGCAACATAAATTTTGGGCTCACTCGTGGTCATAACTTGAGAAACATCGTACACAATTCAGATTGTCGATATCTTTTGTGGCCTGCCTTAGAAGAAGACCCCATTCTCCTATCCTCCCTGTTGCAAAGGCTCCTGAGCAACCTGTCTTTTCCTGTGTAGGGGGAAAGCGTCACCTGGGTCGTCTTCCTCATCTCCTACTGGGGTGAACAGATTGGGCAGAAAATCCGTAAGATTGCCAACTGGTGAGTGCTCTGGACATTGTCTACTCCCTCTGTTGCCTATGGTGGGTGATGGTTGTTCTTACCTCTGACCGTTGTCTCCTCCTACCCATTGTTTACCAGTGCTTCTACTTTAGTGCAATCCAACCCAATAGGTGTATCATTCAGAAATATACAGATACATGTGAAGTGTGTGTGTGTATATTCATACAAACAAACACACACACACACACACACACACACACACACACACACACACAGAGTGGAACCTCGGGTTGCGACCGTTTATCCATTCCAGGAGTACGGTCGCAACCCGATTTGGTCATGACCGGAAGCAGAACCGACTATGCATGCACGGACAAAAATTTGCACAGACTGCACATGCGTGGAAAGGGAAATCGTCCCGGAAAGGGAATCTGCCGCAGCTGGGTTTGTTTGCCACCCGATTTTTGAATTGTGACCCGATTCAAAAATTGGGTGGATTTTTTGGAAATTTTTTGGAACCTGAGGTTCCACTGTATATAAAATCATTCAATATTTATTCAATATATATTGAATATATGTGTGTGTGTGTATTCATATTTAATATATATTTTACATGTATCTGTGTATCATTCATTCAGATATTGCCACTGTCATAATTGAGAACAGTTGCTAAATGAAGGAGTCACTAAATGGGGACTATCTGCTTCCCCAGCTCAGCCTCCCCATATGCACATCTGGCTTCCCCATAAGAAGTCTGTGACTGACCACACTCACAATGCGTTGTGTTCCTCCTCAGCTTTCACTGCCACCTGTACCCGTATCCTGAGAATGAGGCTGAGCGCACGGATACCTTGCGTGGGCTGCGAATTCAAGTGGAAGACCTCAACATAGTAAGGATTCTCTGCAGGATTGGGGCAGCGGAAGTGTGCAGGAGGCTGTGGTGGATCCACGGAAATAGAAAAGCAAGAAGTCTAATAGTGGCAAATTCTACATAAATATTGTCACTTCAATTTTTCCCTTAAGATTTATCAGCAACATATTTCCATTTTTTTGACCGCCGAGCACAAGTTATACATAGTTAGAATCCAACAAGGATTTGCAAGACTCTTTTGGATTTTTTTTTCCAAATTTTTTTAGTTTATTGAAAAAAAGGTTAAAATTCAAAGTGCCAAAATATTAAACACACACACACACACACGAAAGACATTAACAAAAAAAAGTCTTAAAAAAACCCTAAACCAACATGTATACACATAACATCCTCCCTAGTTGAATGCTGATTGGTATGATACAACAATGTTGGTTTCCCCGTGCAAAACAGGTCAAAAGAATTTTAAACTGGTAAATGACTAAATCTACTTACAAATTGTTAGCCTGTCATCTGTAAGCTATATTAATAATAAAGTAATTAACAGAAAAATAATAGTAATGAACGTATTATGTAAGAATATAAAAGTAATAAAAAAATGTGAACAGTAATAGGAGAAAGACAAAGCTGAAGTTCCAAAATAATTCCAGAAATATACCACGACTTCAATCCCTAATCATCCCAAATATTAACTTTAATCGGTCCTGGATCAAATATTCAAGTTTGTTTCTTTACACTGTCTCTTATCAGTTGCTGATTGATTGACTACAGTAAGTTCAGTCTTCAAAGCAAAAGCTTTGGCTTTGGAAGATTCCTTTGTTCTAGATGAGAATCGTGCAAAGTAGCGGCATTTGTCCGTGAGTTCACCAAATCAGATGTTATTTTTTGAAAGCCAGCAGTGCTTTTTAGATATCATATTTGTCCACCATTCCTGTAAAATGCTCATTTTTTTTCCCTTCAAAGCAAATAAAAGGCATTCCTCTCTTAGTTCTTGAAATCCAGAGGTATTTTCTTCTTCTCTATTTTCTGTTTTACCCAAGTCTGATTTGGAAGGGTCTGTGTCCTTCCCCTTTCTGTACCCGATTCCTTTTTCCTATTTGTACCCCTCACTTCTTATAATAAATTGTTTCTATTTCTTTCACTAATTTATAAACATAATCAGAACATTCGGGGAAGGTGTTAGTTTAAAAAGTGTAGATATGATGAGATCAGAATGGGAGGAGAATGTTGTGGGATAAAACCCCCCCTTTTTACAACAATAATATAGTGGGGGGCCAACAAAAAAAAAAAAAAAAAAAAAAAAAAAAAAACCAACCCCCCCCCCCAAACAAACACAAAAACAAAAAAAAAAAAAAAAAAAAAAAAAAAAAAAAAACAAAAATAACAATGACCAGCCTTACGTTTGGTTGTGGCCCCAGTACTTTTTACCATTAGTATATGATGTTTTATTCTTCGATTGTGGTGCACCCAGAGTTTTAAGATAGGTAGGCATACAAATGTTTTGAATGAATGAATGAATAAATGAATTATTGAACGAATAGGCCTGTGATGGGATGAGGCTTCTGTATTTTGTAGATTTAGGTTGCTCCGACAGTCACTGCTCTGAGCATCTTCTTCTATTGCTAATTAAATAATATAAACTTTAAATCACTCTGCTAATGAAAGCTATGAACTCACTCTGTTTTGTGTTGCCCCCAAACTCTTGCAAACAGGTATTGGGCCAGACAGAGGAATACTTGGACCAGGTGCTTCAAAAAGTACTTACAGTTCTACCTGCATGGCAAGTCCAGATCCAGAAGATGAAGGCTATCTACTTCATCCTCAACCAGTGCAGCTTCAGCATCACTGATAAATGCCTCATCGGGGAGGTCTGGTGCCCTGTCCGTGACCTTCCTGCTGTGCAGCTGGCCCTGCGCGAAGGATCGGTAAGTGCCACTGGATGTCTGTATGGAAGTCTCTTGTCATCTTACTGCCTGAGATGCTGTGGGGTCGCCAACCTTTTGGACCTCAGAGACCACCAAACTCATAATTTTAAATCCTGGGGACTTTTGACTTGACGGTGGCTTGCTGATGTTGGTGGAGATCTCTGTCTCTCATACACGCGCACACACACACACACACACACATAGAGGCAGGGGTGGGATTCAAAGTTATTAACAACCATTCTGTGGGCGTGGCCTAATTTGTGGGTGTGGCTTGGTCATATGACTAGCTGGGCATGGCTTGTATGTAAATATAAATATTTATGTAAATATTGATTTTTTTATTTAAAAAAGAGCAACTTTTACCCAAAATCAGGCATAGCAGGCAGGCAGATTGAATTGTTCACAGCATTACAGATTCATTCAGAGATCGATCTATCTGGCATCGGCTATCTGAGTCTGCACTGACAAATAGAACCTAAGGAAGGTTCGGCTCTGCTTAAAAGCAGAACCAAAGATCTAAAGATTAGCTAGAAAGCAAGAAATCCAACCGTTTCCTGCTTTCTAGCTAATCTAAATCTCCAGGCACAGCAGAACAGCTGATGGTCAGGAAAAAAAAGGAAAAATAGCAACTTAGCAGGCAAGTTTGCCAGGTAAGGAGTGAGTGGGCGGGGAGGGTTCCCGTGGGCCCTGTGAGTGGCACAGCCTTGTGTTTCTGCGCAGCCTGGATTAATTGCTTTGGGGGGTGCTCTGGGGTGGCATTTCTCTGTGGACCACCAAATTTTTTTCGTGGACCACCACTGCTGTGGACCATGAGAAGAAGTGTATTGCTTTTTCTCAATAAGATTAACTCATTCCTCTTTGCACAAGTAGCTGAAAGGAAATTGCTTTGGCTTACACGTTAATCAGTAAGAGCCTCCCTATCCCACCCCACAAAATGTTGCAGGATTGGCGCCTCTATTCTCAGATAGCTGGAACCTGCCCTCCTCTGGGACTTGCCATTCTGACCATCCTCACTCAAGCTGAGTTTTAGTAGGGAGGTATCATCTTTGAAGATTGTGTTTTTTTCTTTTTCAAAATTCCTTAAGCCTTGTGCTCTTAAAGCATACAAGTACTTCTTATATGTTTTGGCTGCATAGCAACCAGTACCTAATGAACTGACATTGTTACTAATATGCAATTAATTTGCTTTCCAATTTCCCTATAGAGCAGAAAATTTAAAAAAAAGGTTTCTGATCCTCATGGGTATAAAGAAATGCTTGGAAATATGTAAATAATGTGTACTAAAACCTCAGAAGCTAAAGAAAAGGCTGAAAAATTCCATTGGCTGGAAAATGTGAATTCAGGGACTTGCATAGCTCCTGGATCCTCCTTGGAAGTTGTAGATAGCTTCCCTGTAATATTCAGGTTTCAAAGCTGTGGCTTTTTGATATACATTTAGTTTATTTTGAGATGGGACTTCAAGCTTTCCAATTAGTCCACAGAGTTCTGGATTGTGAGAGGTAGCAAAACGTAATCATGGAAGATAAATTAGAGTTTGCAACCCTGGAAACTTAATTTTTTTGGAAAGCAATAGCTGAGTAGTGGCCTCTGCAAAGAATTGCACTTGTCAATTGCACTTGAGTGCCCCAGATGCTTTTAGGATGGGTTGCAATTTGTCTTTGGGTGGATACTTGGAGAACTCGTTACTCTGCACTCTAGGCTGTCAGGGTTCTGACAGTTGCCCTAATTAAATCATGAGCCTCGAGCCAAGCTTCAAAAGAACCCCAAAGATTTATTAGGAGCAACATGTCTGGCTCTAACCCATACGAAGCCAACTCTGAGAAACGCAATTTACTATCACCTATAACCCTGTTTCCCCCCCAGCCCTCTGGGTGTGTCACAAATCATACTTTGCAACAAACAGTGAAGGATTTTCATGGGTAGAAGATCCAGTAGCCTAGGCTACAATCTCCACAAGATAAGCATGGAATGTACTTCTGGCCTTCATCTGCCACACTGCTCCCTCGGGTCTTTCCCCACTCCTTCTTAATGTCAACTCGGAAATAGGCATAGGAATGATTTATGAGTTGACATTGATGCGGAGCCACTGCAAACCAGTTCAGAAAGAGAGGGAGGGGGAAAACTGGCCAACCCCAAGTACATCTGTTGCCTAAACTGCCCTGGTTGGTCCTCTTTTGTTCCTACAGCAGCGCAGTGGTTCTGGAGTGGAGTCCTTTGTTCACCGAATTATCTGCACTGAGAGCCCGCCAACACTCATTCGCACCAATAAATTCACTGCTGGCTTCCAGAACATTATTGATGCCTATGGGGTGGCCAGCTATCAAGAGATGAACCCAGGTGAGGAAATGTGCTACATCCCTCATCTCTTCACCCTTGGAGGTTTGGTCCATTGTTTGATATTCATTTTCTTACTAATGACGGGGGACAGTTGCAGTAACAGATATCACATCTCTTCACTTCCAAACATGGGTAAGCCATGTGGAGAATAAGAGAGAGAATAAATCCAGCAGGAACAAATGTTGGTTCTAGAGATTGTATAAGCCTAACAGGATGGAATATGAGATGATGAGATATGTTGATTACCCTCGGTTCTTTTGTGGTTCCAAAAAAACAACCAAGGCACAGGGAAGGTGACAGTTTAGAGTCTTTAGACTGACTAAAGCAACAGGGCAAGTAGCTGTAGGGTTTTCCTTGGGCTTCTCAGCTAATGTCAGCTCTCCTTCACAGCTCCTTACACCATCATCACTTTCCCTTTCCTCTTTGCTGTCATGTTTGGGGATGTTGGCCATGGACTACTGATGTTCCTCTTTGCACTTTGGATGGTGATTTTTGAGAACCGGCCTGGAATGAAGAAGGCGGAAAATGAGGTGAGCCTTGGTTGAAGAGGATCTTTCCGTGGAATGTGCACTTTAAGTAGATGGAGAAGAAAGATGGTCTATTTCTTCCAGATATCTGGAAATATTTGTAGAACCAGTTTGTCCCTTTTTTCCCCTTAAAGACCACAAGATGGTGCTACCTCTTTTTTAAAACCTCAAAAAACAAATGTGAATTAGTTTTGGTTGGCAGATAACCTGCCCCCAATTTGTGTCTCTGACTAGTTGGGAAGCTGAACACTTTCAGAAACTAGCATAATAACTGTACATGGGCTGCTGAGTATCATCTATACTTAATGTTACTTTCCCTTATTAGATCTGGCAGATGTTCTTTGCGGGCCGCTACCTCATCCTCTTAATGGGTGCCTTCTCTATTTACACTGGTTTCATCTACAACGAATGCTTCAGCAAGGCAATGACTATCTTCCCCTCTGCTTGGAGTGTCGCTTCTATGGCCAACAACTCGGACTGGAGGTACCAAAGAATCCGTCCCTAAAGCCAAGAACTCTCCTTCTCATTGGGAGAGGCCATAGTCATCACCTGAAACTCTTCTTTGCCTTACAGCTCGCAGTATATCATAGAAAGCCTTTCTCTAAACCTGGACCCCAATGTCACTGGCGTCTTTAATGGTCCCTACCCGTTTGGAATAGATCCGGTAAGCTAAGTGGCAACTTGAAACAAATAGCCATGTGGGTTACTGCTGCTTGATGTGTGCTGGATGAACCAGGCATATTTAATCACGTTGAACAAATTTGAAGTTCATAGGCTTCCGTTGCCTTTCAGTCGACCTAAAATCGCCGACTGTGAGGGTTTCAATGGGAATTCTCAATACAATGTGCCTGTCTTCCTTAGTTATATCCTGCCTTTCCTTCAGGAGCTGAAGGTGGTATATGTAGTGTGCTCCCTCCCAATTTCTTTCAAGAATGGCTGAAGATTTTCTTGAAAGAAAAGACTCCCTTTGTGGGGAGAGCTGGCCTCAGGCAACTCCACTATTGTTGAGCACTTTGCTGCAGTGTAGCTGCATCAACAATAGGTGGTTATATAATTGATTAACTAACACGAACAATGCCATGATGCAGCTAACAAAAGGTAATTCCCCACTTAGTCATTTTTTTATAAAGTTTTATTTGGGTTTTCACACATACAAAATACAAGTAAAACATCTTTTTTGAAAATAGCATGGTCCCGGGTTGAAATTCTTTGTACAGACACAAAACTCAATTTCATGCTCCTTTTTGTGTTCTATTCCATATCTTATACTATTCTACATTTTCTATATAGTTTTTCCCCTCTTTTAATTTTCTCAATTTTATTTTGATTATCTCATCTCAATTCAAATCATTATATTTATACTTCTGTTTCAATTTCATATTATCTTTTCTCATTAAACAAATTTTCTCCTGTAGTTACTAATTGGAGTATGACACCTTTATATCTTTTAATTACATCCATTCAACTCTTATTTAAACTTCAATATATACCTTAAGGTTATGACCTTCAATATAATACATAACTTCCAATCAAATTTTGCTTGGTACATTCTTATAATACACACTATATTCTTTTTAAAAAAAGATTATAAATATATGTAATTATAAACCCTCATTCCATTCCAATTCAGTTCTATCATTAATAATCATTAAAATCTTAACATCTTTAACACTTCTTTTCAATTAAATATCATACTTCCTTAAAGACACGTATAATCTCCATAATTAATTTTTCCCTTATTTCTCTTCACATATGTTTTATAAATCATTAAATATTCATTTTGTTACATTTGTTTATTGACAAGCATTCCACTGAATTACAATAGCTATTTTATCAAACATTTTAATCATACATTGTTTCATATTTTCTAAAATTATTTCTGTTTCTAATATAACAATACTCTTATGTACCTTTGCAGAGTCCCTTTTTCCATTACATTTTCACCCATTATCTCTAAATAGGCCCTGTTTCTCTATATTTTGTTTCTGTCCTTTATAACTTCTTTTCCTTTCTTTCTTCCCTCTCTTCTTCTCCTTCCCCTTTTTACCCCCTTGTCTCTCTACTTCTGATTCTCTCTTCTGCATTTCCCTCTTCTGTTTCTTTCTGATTTTATACTTATTTTTCACTCTCTTTTTTTTTGAGTTGTTTTTCCCAATCTTAAACTTTCCATTCTCTTTCCCCCTTTTCCTTTTCCCCCCAACCTAAGATTACTTGTTCATTACAAATGGCTTCTTCTTTGTCACAATCTTCTTGTTCTGCAGGCACTTCTTGTTTCTCATAATTCCAAATCTCCATTTCTAAAAACTGAAATACGAAGCCAAAATAACCTCTCCCTTCTTGTGCATCTTCTTTGTACTTTTTAAGTTCCATTTTCAGTTCTCCTAAAAGTGGAGCCATTTTAAACAGTTTTAAACAACCACCCAATTGATTTTAGTCATTCAAATACAATAACCCAAAATCCAGAAATCAAGTAATCCAAATAGTCCCAAGTTATTTCTTCTTATTTCTTTTTCCACTTTCTCTTCCTGGGGTTTTTGTTGCGATATTTCAGTTAAAATGTATCTTTTGGAAATCTTGTTGAGATTTTGCTGAAAGTTCTTTTTAATTCCAGGCAGTCTCCTCCCTTCCAGATCCTGCCCTTTTATTCTTTTTCTCTCCTTTCCTGTTTTCAAAAGCTTTTGATTATCCAGAAATCTTTATTATCCCTTTGACTTTTTATTTTCAGCATTAAATGCCTATTAATGTCAAAGTGGATTTTTTTCCAATTTCTTGCTTAAGTCTCTTAGCTGTCAGTATAGGAAAAGGAGGGGAAAAAAAACCCAAATCTTTTCCCTTTTCTCTCTCCTTCACAGCTTAAAAATCTTCTTAGGGAACAATGTTATTGTTTTTTTTTTTAATAGTTTCAATTCCAGGGTACCTTATTTGTTGCTTTTGCTGTTTGACCCAGTCAACCAAAATTTTATCTTCTTATCTTCCTCCTGCACATTCTTTTCCGGTCGAGTTCTTCTTTGTGGTGGCCATTTCTGACCACTGCTACAACCGCCTTCGGGAAAGGGAGTAATGGCCAGCTGGGGAGGAGAGATGCGGCTCTCCTCAACCCTGCAGGCAGTCTCTCCCTTCTTCACCACCTCTACGGGGTGGCTTGGCCCCAAAACCAGCCGGCTTGGGGCGCTCTAGCAGCGAGCACGGATCGAAGCCTCGCAGAGACGAGGTTTCGGTCTGTCGCCGAAGAAGCTCAAACCAGAAGTCCCAATTCCCCACTTAGTCATTGAGTTCTCTTGGTTTCTTTGGCCCAGTCTGTATGGCAGAGATAAAATGAGGGAAAGACCAGTATATACAGTCTCTTAAGCTTTCATAGGGGAAAAGGCAATGTAAAAGCAGTAAGTAAGTAAGTAAATAATTTTTTAAAAAACCAAACGGTTTGAACAGAATGATATGATGGGGTGTAATAAAACATTTTAAATACAGTTTGAAAGTTAATTTCTCAACAGATTTGAATTTCTGTTGCGTTTATTGTAACATTTGCTGAATATCTAATCATGACAACATGTAATTTCCTAATATCAAACACCCCTTTGCTGGTGTCCATATGTATTGGGCTATAACGTCAAGCAATTAGTTCCAGCAATCTTATAGGGAATTCTGGGAGATAAAGTTCCAAATCAACTGAAAATCTCCTGCTAGGAGAAAACTGACTTAAGACAAAACAAAATTAATATTAGTTTATTATCTCACTGTAACCCTGAGAATTACAGTTAATTTTAGGTAAATATGTAATCTCAGATTCAATTTGGGGTTATCGTACGCATTTGCAATATACCGTATTTATCGGCGTATAACACGCACTTTTTTCCCCCTGAAAATAGGGGGCAAATGATGTATGCGTGTTATACGCCGATATAATGTTAAGAAGCCTTCGGTGAATGCTGCTGGGATCGGGGATCAAGGACACAAATGAAAGAAGGGGAGGGAGGAAGCAACCAAGCCTGTCCTTCTCTCTGGGTCAGCTCTCTCAGTCGCTCTCTCGCTCCTCCACCAGCACAGGAAGAAACTGCTTCAAAGAGCGGGGGCTTTTCCTGTCGCCGCAGCTTCCTGAAGCGCCCGTTCTCCCCACCCGTCCGCCCGCCCGCCCGCCCGCAGTGCTCCTTCTGCCTGCCTGCCTGCCTTCGTTAATGGTTGAATCGGAACAGCTTCGGCTGAGTAAAAGAGGCGAATAGTTATTATTCTCAGCCGAAGCTGCTCCCAAACAACCAGAAACTAAGGCAGGCAGGCAGGCAGGCAGAATGGGACACTGTGGATTGAAGCGCGCGCGTGGGAGTGGGGGTGAAACGGGCGCTCGGAATAGCTGCGGCGACAGGAAAAGCCCCCGCTTCTTTGAAGCAGTTTTTTCCTTGGATGGTGGAGCAGCGAGAGAGCGCCTCCTTCTCTTCTCTTCCCCCGGTCCTTGCAAAAATTTTCTGCTTGAAACCGGTCCCTGGTACAAAAATGTTGGGGACCACTGATTTACCTTATAAGTGGTAATAATATTAATAAAAAAAAAGTTCTGAGCTACCCTTATTTTGCTTCAAAGTTTTTATTTAGAAATTTAATTTTTTTTCCTGAAATTTCCTCTTAAAATGAAGATGCGTGTTATACGCCTGTGCGTGTTATACGCCGATAAATACGGTATTTATTTCCATTCCCATCCTTTGTTTAAATGTACAAAGATATAATTAAGAAAGCTGCCACCTTGGCATCCATATATTGTAACCAATTATATGAAAGAACAGATTTTCAAACTGTTTTGATGGAAAAATCTTTTTTCACTCCACGTTGGTCTTTTATGTAGAGATGTTACTTTTATATCCAAAGTCCAGTTGTAAATAAGACCGCGCCAGAATAAAAATTAATTTGATTTTTCTCTCCTCTGCTGTCCTTTTATTTGTTTCCCCTTCCCAAACCTGAACTGCCATGCGTGGGATTCTTCTCCTCTTCTGTTATGAACCAGATCTGGAGCCTGGCTATTAATCACCTCACCTTTCTAAACTCCTTCAAAATGAAGATGTCTGTAATCTTGGGCATTTTTCACATGACCTTTGGAGTGTTTGTTGGCATCTTCAACCACTTGTAAGTATCCAGTTGATGTACCTCTGCTTGGTCAACCAAGAGGGTCTTGGAAATTTTACTTTGATTGCCGTCAGCAGAGAGGGTTTTAAAAGGGAGTTGGATATATTTATGGAGGGTAAAACTGCTAGTAGCTAGAGATAATGACAGATATATGCTTACCCTCCCCCCCTCCTTTAGAGTCTGAGGAACATAATGGGGGTTGAGCTGCTGCTTCTCAAGAAGCATCTGGGTAACCAGTGATACTGGGCTGGATGTGTCTCTGATGGTTTTGTTGATGATTTCTCCTGTCTGTCTGGTTTGCAGCCACTTCAAGCAACGATACAAGATCCTGTTGGTTTTCCTTCCAGAGATCACTTTCCTTCTCCTGCTTTTTGGCTACCTTGTAATCCTGATATTTTACAAATGGTTTATGTACGATGCTTCTAATTCCATGTTCGCCCCTAGCATTCTCATCCAATTCATTAACATGTTCCTGTTTTCAGAGGGTGCTGGAAGTGCTCCGCTCTATAAGCACCAGGTAACTGCTTTTAGCATCGTATCCTATCTTTTGATTACCTATTTAAAAAGTATTCCTCCTTTTAATTCTCCCTTGTTGTTTTTCTTTCCAGAATTTGTTGTGTTGAATGGGACACTATTTGACAATGTGCTTCTAATAATACTTACTTGGAACAAATAAGTATTATTTGGATACATAATTCAGAAAATTATGTATCCAAATAATACTTAATTTGTTCCAAATGTGCACATTGTCAGATAGTACAGGAACAGAGGAAGCTGCTTTGGGATAAAGTGTTCCCTTGAAATCTGATTTTTTTTCATGGTTCACATTCTTAAGGCTGCCAAATGTGTCAGTGATTTTGATAGCATGCAAAATTAAACATGGGCGTATTAAAGCAACAAGCGAAAACAGAAAATGAAGATGGTTTCCCCAGTAAAAAACTATTTAGACTGCTCAGATAGGAACCCTGTGTCCCACACTAATCAGAGCCTAGGGAAATCTCTGTGTGACGCTATTTGCTAGAACAGGGATGACAACAGAAAAAAAAGGGTCCAATTGGATGGCATTGTTTTATAGATGGGATCTTATGGAAGGAGATAAAAATAGTAAGAAAAAGGATTAACCATAACACTCTCTATCTTCAGATAACCCCCTCTGGGACTGATAATTATATGTACTAATTTGGCCATCTTGTTCACAATCAAATTGTGAATGAAAGTAGCCTTGTTACATATTAAGATGGCTTTGTTCTATTCAATCATTGATATTCATGTGCATTTATTTTTTTTAATGCTGGATTTGTGACCAGGTTTTTTTTAAAGAAATGTTATTGGAGATGAATTTTCTGTCCAAATGTTGATGATGGTGGTTTCATGAATCAATTTATCATTTGGTTTTGTAATGATGAATAATGTGCATGCATCAACAAGAAGTACAAAGCCATAAGACCTTTCGACTATAGTTATAGATTGAGAATCTGAACACAAATATAATTGTAGCTATTAAGAGCTATCAAAAACTGCCTTTGGTATTTATTGTGCTGGCGCAGTGGTTAGAATGTAGTACTGCAGGCTACTTCTGCTGGCTAGCTGCATTTTGGCAGTTCGAATCTCACCAGGCTCAAGGTTGAGTCAGCTGTTCATCCTTCTGAGGTCAGTAAAATGAGGACCCAGATTGTTGGGGGCAATATGCTAACTCTGTAAACTGCTTAGAGAGGGTTGTAAATCACTATAAAGCAGTATATAAGTCTATTGCTGTTGTTATTGTCAAAAACCTCAAGCTTATCCATATTCATATCCAAACTGCCAAATCTTACAAGATACTCTCATCCAAAAATCTTATATGATCTACTGTTATTTGAGCTGGGAACACCGCAGTCTCATGAGATTTAGCACTGTCACAAAATTTATGCCATTTAATTTTTTTAATAATTAGTTTTGGGCTTCCATGGGTGCCAAATGGGGATGCTGCTTGCTATTTTAGATGCTGCTTTCTTACTTTTGCTGCATTTTAAATCTGTCAAGGAAAATACTTAAAATGGAACTAAGTAATCAAAATATTATCAATGCCACATTTAATATCCGGAACATATTCCCTTCACTGAGTAATACACTTTCAAACTTATTGTGCTGGTAAACAGTTTTTAAGACAATCTTGTCGGCTGTAATACTTAGAGGGAAGCATTGCATGGTTTCCTAATTTTCAGGGTCGTATTTTGTTTAGCTTTGCTTTGTTAATAAGGCAATATATGATTCGAGTGTAAAAAAGATCCCGATCAATAAAGTTCAACAGGATAAGAATTGAAATCAACTGTTGAGAAAGAGAGGAAGGGACTAGAGGATATAGAACTTGTCTTTGTTTTGGTATCTTGTTTTGATTGTGAGATCCAACCCAGAAAAGTTTTTTTTTTTTAAAAAAAATCCTGTAACGTTATTTTAGTTTTGAATGCTTTGAGATGGGGCTGCAGTAACTACAACTGTCCTCTTGCTCACCACAGAAAACAGTGCAGATGGTATTGATGTTGGTGGCTGTGCTCTCTGTGCCCATCCTGCTGCTGGGGACACCCTTTTATCTCTGGCACAAACATCGCCAAAAAGTTCCTAAATCTCAGGTAAGAATCACTCCCTGGGATTAATATAGGACTGTTGTCCAAACTGGTTCCCTAGTTCAGTTGCCAGCTATGTGGATTCTAAGACTTTTGTTCTCTAAGGCAGGGGTCCCCAACCGCCGGTCCGCGGACCGGTACCGTCCGCGGAACAAGTCCTACCGGGCCGCTGGCTTGCTGGGCGCTGCCATCTTTTTGATGAAAAGCGCTTCCGGTGAGCTTTTCCGGTAGAAAGCTCACCGGAAGCACGCTTTCATCAAAAAGATGGCGGCGCCGGCGCTTCGGTGAGCTTTTCCGGTAGAAAGCCATTTCTACCCGAAAAAGCTCACCGAGCATGCGCCGCCATCTTTTTGATGAAAAGTGCTTCGGTGAGGTCACCGGAAGCACTTTTTCATCAAAACAAGATGGCGGCGCCCAGCTGATGCCGGTACTGGGCACGCGGCGCCCAGCTGATGCCGGTACCAGGCCGCGGCGTAAAAAAGGTTGGGGATCACTGCTCTAAGGAACACTATTGAACATCCTCACGGTACATGCCATTGAGGAAAATTTGGGATTTGGGTAGGGTGGGGGGAATCTTTCGCTTATATAATCTGGGTGCTAAATCTGTGGAATGAAGCTGGGTGATATTTGAGCAGCCTCTTCTCTGTTGGTTGATGTGTTCTGGGATGTTTGCAGCACAATCCGTCCATAGCAGGAGACCGACAATCTCTGCTGAACTCAGAGGAACGAAAGAGATCTGTGAACATTGCTGAAGGTGACATGGATCACATGGAAAGCAACCAAGAGGAGGAGGAGGAGAAGGTAATACTTTTACTTTAATTTGGTTGTGTGGCCAGAATTTTGCTCCATGTCCTCTCTCCCAGCCATTGGACCTGTACTTTGTGCAGCTTTGCCATAACCTGAAGACTTTATTTTCACTTAAGTGATTTTTTTTTTAGACATGGTAGGAGAATAGAAGAAAGGCTAAAATTGATGAAAGAACCGGCATAGAGAGATAGATCAGTACTTATCTTTTGAACAGAGGGCAAGGGTGAGATTCTACCAGTTTGCACCTATTCTCTAGAACCGGTTGTTAACATTCTAAACAGTTCAGAGAACCAGTTGTTAGAAGAAATTACTGGCCTAATCCTGTAAGGAAGGCAGGAAGGAAACATTCTGGTGTTGCTTACAGAAACTGCCTCTCCATAAACCCTTATTGCATTCTTGGCAGGACTGGACTTCTTGTCTCAGGAACGTCTCTGGAGTTTTTTTTCCCCCTCCTTTGCTGGTACTTTGCTTGTGTGGAGTGACCATTCAAAGTTACAATGGCACTGAAAAAAGTGACTTATGACCATGTTTCACACTTACGACTGTTGCAGCATCCCCACAGTCATGAAAGGCCAGGCAAGGAGATGCATGCCTCGATGTGAGTGATATTGAGTTGGCCACACCCAGCCAATAACATGACCACCAAGCCATGCCCACCACATAAGCCATGTCCACAGAACCAGTTGTTAAAAATTTGAATCCCACCCCTGACAGAGGGGTGCAGGCATCAAAGACTATGAAAGCTGCAATTATGTCAAAATGAAAACATCTCTGTTACGGAATTGCATAAAAAGAAACGACTTAATATTTGTGTCCCAAGATTTGGATTTAAGACTGCAGTGATACAGGTAGTCCTCGAGTTACGACCACAATTGAGCCCAAAATTTATATTTCTAAGTGAAACGTGTTAAGTGAGTTTGCCCCCATTTCACGGATTTTCTCGTTGTTGAGAGAGAATTGTTGCATTTGTTAAGTTAGTAACATGGTTGTTAAGGGAATCTGGCTTCTCCATTGACGTTGCTTGTCAGGAGGTCACAAAAGACGATCCCAGGTCACTGTAACCATCATCAATATGCCCGGCAACTGAATGTTGATCATGTGACCATGGGAATGCTGCAATGGTCGTAAGGGTGAAAAACAGTTATAAGTCACTTTTTTCAGTGCTGTTGCAACTTCGAATGGTTACTAAATGAATTGTTGTAAGTCGAGGGCTACCTACACTCATATCATTTGCATCCCAACATTATTGATATTTAAAGGCTACCTTCTGATTGGAATGATTCGTTCATCAGTGTCTCTATTTGCTGTCTGTTTCCCCCTCTGCCTCTCATTTTTCTTTCATTTCCTTTCTTTGGATTTTGGGAAAAGCTCCAGGGGGAGGGGGTTGGGCTTAGTTGAGAGTGCCTGGCTAGTCCTCACTGCCACCCCAATTCTTTTCCCTCTTGCCCCTAGTTTGACTTTGGTGACGTGTTCATGCATCAAGCAATCCACACGATTGAGTTTTGCCTGGGCTGCATCTCGAACACGGCCTCTTACCTGCGTCTCTGGGCTCTCAGCTTGGCCCACGCACGTAAGTTCCTGGGGAGATGGGAAATAGAGAAGGCTTTCTGTGGCTGCAAACCTCTGTGCTAGGCTGATTTATTTCTTTGGTGAGCATTTTTCCTGAAACTCCTGGGAAAGGTGATGGTGGCTGGGTTTGGGTATTGCAGCAAAAAAATAATAAATCATGTGGTTTGTCTGGTTTTGGTTTCGTATAGTATGGCTTCAGGTGTAGCTTGTTATGTGAACCCAGGCAAACATGACTTATTCAACCAAAACAAAGTTAAACAAACTTTTAAGCCTAGGCATTATGTATAATCATTGCGTGTGGGTTTTCATATTACACTAAGCAATTATTTGGTCAACAAAGTAATCAACAAGGTTGACTATTTACACACCGTATGCTATAAATGATGTCAGAATGTATATAAAGCCAATTGATTTGGCATCCGAATTAAGTCTGATTAAGATAGTGCATGTCCTATTGGCAGAGATTTCTAGTATGTAATAGGAAGAGAATTTGCCCCTTTGTAAACTTTGCTAATTCTTGCACTTATTCCACAGAGCTCTCAGAGGTCCTGTGGACCATGGTGATGAGGAATGGCTTTTCGATGATGGGCTACCAAGGCGGGGTTGTCCTTGTTCCCGTCTTTGCGTTCTTTGCAGTATTGACTGTGGCAATTTTGCTGGTGATGGAGGGACTCTCAGCTTTCCTGCACGCCCTTCGTCTTCATTGGTGAGACATTTAGCAATAGACCCCCCCCTCCCCAAAAATATGCCCCCCCCAAAAGGGAACCCCCATTTTTTTTAAAAAAAAAAAAAAAAAAAAACCCCCCCCCCCAAAAAAAACCAAAAAAAAAAAAAAAAAAAGGAAAAAAAGAAATAAACCCATTTAAAAAAAAATACCGATTTTCCCCCCCCTCCCCCCCCCCCCCCCCCTCCCCCCCCCCCCCCCCCCCCCCCCCCCCCCCCCCCCCCCCCCCCCCCCCCCCCCCCCCCCCCCCAATCCCCCCCCCCCCCAACCCCCCCCCCCCCCCCTTACCCCCTCCCCCCCCACCCCCCCCCCCCACCCCCCCCCCCCCCCCCCCCTATATACCACTTCGCAGTATCTTACAGTCCTCTCTAAGCAGTTTACAGAGTCAGCCTGTTGCCACCAAACAATCTGGGTCCTCATTTTACCCACCTTGGAAGGATTGGAAAGATGAGTCAACCTTGAGCCAGTGAAAATCGAATTCCAAACTGCAGGCAACCGGCAGTCAGCAGAATTAGCCTGCAGTACTGCACTCTAACCACCGCACCACCATGGCTCACACATGCATGGGAAAGGGAATTCTCCTGGCAAACACAAGAACATTTTGTGTAAATGTTACTGCCTTACTGGACTTGGATTGCTAAGTTCCTCTATGTCCATGATGGCGAACCTATGGCATGTATGCCACAGGTGGCACGCAGAGTCATTTGTGTCGGTACACAAGCCCTAGCCAAACTTACCTCACTACGCATGCACACATATCCCAGCTGATTTTCGGCCCGTTTAGAGGCCTTTTTGGCCTCCCAGAGGCTCGAGGAAGCCTCTGCAGCCTTTGGAGGCTGAAAAACAGGCCCGTTTCATCACTTCCTGTATTTCTGGAAATACCGGAAGTAACGAAACGGGCTCATTTTGGCCTCCAAAGGCTGTAGAGGCTTCCCTCAAGCCTCTGGGAAGCCGAAAAAGGTCTCAAACATGCCAAAAATCAGCTGGGAAGCGTATGCATGTGCAGTGCAGGTAAGGGGGCGGGGGAGCTGTGCGCATTGCCTTCTGGGTGCTTGCACATGAGTGCGCCCATGCAAGCACTCACACAATTTTTGGCACAGGAGCCCAAAAAGATTAGCCACTACTGCTCTATGCTATCATTTAGGAGTCATAGAGACGATAAGTGATTCTTGGGATTAAGTCTATGATCCTAGATGGGTTGTTGAATCCTGGGATGACACAGTGCATCTATATTGGAACTGGATAAAATTGGGGTTATAATTGATCTTGCAAATCCTAAACTGACCTGTCCTGTATTTTTCAGGGTGGAATTCCAAAACAAATTCTATTCAGGTGCTGGGTACCAGTTCAGCCCCTTCACTTTCACCAGCGACATTTGGATCTAAGAAGAAAGTGACTGCTTCTCTCCAGAAAGGGAATATTTACTGTGCCATCCTGAACTAATGGGCAATGCTTTTTGTTTTTAATTGATTCATGCTTTCCCGTCTACTGGTTGTGACTTCTGTCCAGATAGAACATGCACTAGCCTTTAACAACCTGTTATAATTAATCCAAGATCCTGTGCTGACTCACATATGAAATATCAGTATTTAGGCTGACATTTTGGAACTGAAGGAACAATCTTCCAGATCTATGTTTTGAATCATGCCACATTGCTTCCAAATCTTTTGATACGTTGTTCCAATAACCACCTTATCTATGCCTCTGTAATCTGAAAGCTCCGGTGGGAAAGAATGGTAAAAGACCTTAAGGAAAATCAGAATATAGAAACATCGAAATGTGGTCCAGTAAGACTTACAAGGACATTGTCATTTGTATCACTCGTCTGTGTAAAAAAAGGACCTGTTTACTTATTTAAGATTAGTTGACAAGAGACCTGGTCTAGGCACTTTTTAAATTACCTTCTGCCTTTTGCAGATCTGCACTAGAATTTTATTGGGTGCTAATGTCCAGGTCAGCCTCAGAAATTTTTTTTATGACCAAAAACTCAGGTTGATGCTGCAGCTGTCAAAATAAGGCGGTAGACTGTCAAGATCGGCTTGATGCAATTGACATGTTGGGGGTTAATACGGGGAAGTGGATTGAGATGACTGTGGCTGTTCATTCTATCTTTTGAACTCAGTTTACTGGCTGTTAGCAAAACACATCAATGAAACGTGGACCAGAAATGGAGCAAATGAAAACGGCACCTCTCCCATGTAGGCCAACTAAGTTTAATTTTGCCAAAAACAAAAAGAGGGATTCTTGGCCTAAAGTGCGCTACAGGTTTCCTTCACATTGAAGGCAGGGAGGCCTCAAAAATGCATCAAAATCTTGTCACATCCTCCCATCAAGATAAGGACAGTGCGTTCAATAGACCATGTAGAATTCTGTGCTAAAGACATTGAAATCCTTAACTCTGTGGCACTAACTCAGCAATAACAATAAAACTCGCTGCATTTTTACCTCTGCCTGGAGAGCATTTTGTAGTTGCAAGATTTACTTTGGATTTCTGCTTTGCGGGTTTGAACATGGGACGGGTGTGTTTCAGTCAGGGTTGTTGTGTTTGGAGACGGGGTTGAATTCCTTAATTATGGGCTGTTTCATAGAGGCAAGGAGCAGAATCAGTTATGAGCAGGTGGCTAAGATCTCAGTGAAATCCACTTTCTGTTCTTGTTTTGAGTTCCATTACACCTTTTAAAGGAGGTTGATTTTGTATTGGACTACATTGTATCTATATATAATATAATTGCTTAATATATAATTGAGGAAGTGGTGGGAAACTTATCTAGAGCAAGGGATAAGATATAAGTATCAGTTGGGCATAAAAAAATACCACCCCCAAAATGCCTTCAATGAAGAGGAAGCTGCATAATGGGCCAACTTCCTGGCAGGCAGTGTCATAAAAAAAACCACACCAGGAGATGAAAGGGGTTCTTTGGGAAAGTTTTATCTGAACTGGGCCAGGGGATGGGGAAATGGCTGCCCCTGCTGTCTCATTGCTCATAGCCACCAGCTGTGTAAATGTTGAGAGTATGGAAGCTGGTTGCCCGGTTGCTAGGTAGGGCATAAGGTGCTGCCCCAGATCGAGCTCCCACATAGAAGCTGTGATAAGAGAGATGCTTGTAGGGCAGGGCCCCTGAAACTTCATTCAAGGGTCGTCGTGCGATGCATACATCTGGGAGGCCAGCTGATGTCACCAGAGGTTGATGCTGGAATTGGGAGGCTTCTCTGAGGAGGGCAGGAGGGAGATGGTGGTTGCTGGAAAACCCTAGAAAGAGAGAGGTAGCTGTAGAGAATAAAAGCTATTACCAGAAGCCCTAATCCAGTGATGATCTGGAAATACACCTTCGCTGTTGTTGAAGTGGGGAAGGCAAAACCTCCACTGAGAAATCCACATGCAGGGATTACTGGTATCTCTATGATTTTACTAAGACCTAGGATCTCTAATAGTGTGATTTGCATTTTAGTATTTTCAAGTTGTTGAAACTAGCAATTTAAATATCAGTTCACCGTTTGGTCCAGTGCATTCCCTTGGTAACAGTTAAACTTATTAAACTTGGAGAACCAGTTTGGTGCAGTGATTAAAGACAGGAATACAATCAAACTGCCTCAAGGAGGAAAAAAACCCACATGTATGCAAATCTTTGTTGATATTAATTCTTCTCTTGCTTGCTAAATGAGAAGATATCAAATCAACTATTTGCAGAAGCCATAATCTTCAAATTTCGGTAATTTTCCAGATAGTGCCTAAGCATTTAAACATTTATGATACCATTATGGTGCAGATCTTTAAAGAACGCAGTTCAAGTTTTCTTCTTTCTTAATGATAATTTTGTGCTTCAGCAAAAATTTGGATTATATGCAACGTGATTATGGCCGACCTGGAGACAGGCTTAATGGAATGAACAACAATAACAAAAACCAAGCTAATTTCAGCCTTCAATGAGGCCGGTATGGAAGAAGACAACACTTACTCACAAAAACTTTGTAAAACAGTTAATGTAGGAAGTTGTATAGCTTCATTACCTTAAGGCCCTAAACAGATTAATAAAGCATGAAATCTCGTAGGATTGTTGGTTTTCCTATTATGCACTTGGATTTAAGACACTGCTTTCCTGTCAATTTCTCCATTCTAAACTGATAAATTATTTTTTTCATCTTACCTTTCTCTGGAATCTCTTGAAGTTGGCCTAAGGAAGAGGTATTCCCATTCCGTGATAAACAACCCAGTAGTTGCCCTGAGGATCCTGGCCTACACATATACAACATAATCAGTGAAGGTATAAATGTGAAATTTCCCTTAAGCATTACTCTACAGTTTTTGAGAATACAACTTGATTCAGTTCTATCTGTGTCCTTAGCCACCACTGGTGTCTTAATTCCTCCCTTTTGTTGGTTTATCAGGATGATGCAGATGTAGCTGGTAACAAACAATTATCCCTAAAACATTGATGGAACAATTGTATAGCAGTTCTAGACATTATGTATGTGGGAAAAGCCTCATGAGGTAAAGTCAATTGTAACAGAACTAGCATGACTTGGATCTCAGTCCTTGCTTTTGAGAGAGCGTGTCTCGTAATTCAGCCTTTCATCCGTTTGCGACTGTGGAAGAAGGCTAAATTTGTTCTTGGTTGTTCTAGACCAGGGGTGGGCAAACTACGGCCCGCGGGCCACATCTGGCCCGTTGGTCATTTTAATACAGCCCGCCTCTGGAAAAAAAATATTCCCCTCTGAAAAAAAAATCGGGGCCGGCCAAAACAGACCTCGTGCCGTGCGCCAAAAAATCGCACACACAACACTTCTCGGCTGGTCTCCTCCTCCTCGGCCATACAGAACAAACAGGCCAAGGAGGAGGAGACCAGCCGGCTGGTTGGGGGAAGCTTTCTGCGCCGAAAGAGGCAGCTACTAATCTCCGGCTTTGCTCCGCTTCTCCAATGGTCCGGCACCACCCTGTTCTATGCGCCGGCTGCTCGGACTTGCTGGGCCTGACACATAGAACAGGGCACCGCCGGATGTTGGAGAAGCAGAGCGGAGCCGGAGATCATTAGCTGCCTCTTTCACAGCAAAAGAAGCCTCCCCCAACCGGCCAGATGCTCTCCTCCTCTGCCTCCTTCTCTGCCTCTCCCCTCTTGCTCCTCACAGTTGCCCTGAGCTGGTGCGGTTCTTTACTTGGGCAGCCAGACGCCCGCAGCAGCGCCCGCAGCAGCAACAGGCAGTTCCGCCTGGGCTCTGCTCAGGTGTCCGGCTGGGGCTGTCAGGAGTTGCTACTGCCGGCGCAGCTCCGCGCGGCTCCAGTCCCGCGTTGCCTTGGGAAGGAAAAGGCAAAACCAGGAGCCGCTGAGCCTGAGCCTCCGGTGCTGCTGCTCCCGTTACAAAGCGCTGCCGCGGCTCTTCCTTTTTGCCTTTCCCTTCCCAAGGCAACGCGGGACTGGAGCCATGCGGAGCCGTGCCGGCGGTAGCAACTCCTGACTCGGGGCCTCCGAGGGGAGGGGAAGGAGGAGAAGAAGGGGGGGGAAGGGGGGGGGGCGATTCCCAAAAAATCTTGTGCTGACCCGGCCCGTCTGTCAAATTTTAAAAGTCAATGAGGCCCCCGAGCCAAAAAGTTTGCCCACCCCTGTTCTAGACCCTGATCACATCATTACCAAGATCATGAATTAGGCATTGTAGATCTTTTTAAAGGTATTGATAAGGCATTAATATTGTCGGGCTGGCATCTGACAAGTTGCCTGGTTGAGAATACTGTGAGCATAATCCCTCCCTACACATTGTCATTTTGCTGGGATATTTAAGGGGGGGGGGACTCCAATTGATTTAAACTGCAAAATAGATGTTCCATATTAGAGCATTGAAGATTTTCTCTAGCCGAAAAAAGGTTCTGCCTGACTGTATTTTGGGGGAGTGGCAGCAATACCATTTTTAGTATTATTTGGTATATAAATACCATTTGGCATCCAAGGAATACTTCTGGGTGTTTCTGATTGCATTTACTGTCAGAACTGCTATTCCCTTGCAACGCTTCTCAGTTTGGGTTACTTTAGCTGGCGTGAAATTAGACAAAGACTTCTGCCAGCTCCCTCTTCTAGCAAAACCATAAAACTATCTTATCAACCACCAGTCTTCTGAAAGACTAGTACATCACCATCTACAAGTAGTCCAGCTTTTGAATGGAGTGGAAGTCAGGTGGACTTAATGAAAAAAGGGACTTTCTCAATGAGTTGTGCGGGGCTCCCTCCTTCATTCCACGTCTCTCTCCCACTCTGCTAACCTGGTTTACTCTTGGATTCAGGCCCATCAAAGGCCTGTGTCCAGAAAGAACCCAAATAACAGCTGCAGAGCACCTCTACACCAGCAATATGTGTATTTTAAATGCATTTATATGACTATCATTTTTTAACTTTCTATATCAACGAGTCCTACATTTCATTATTTATTTACTTGTTTGTTTATCAAACATGCTTGCCTAAACAAAACCTACCTCTATAGGCAA
Source organism: Notechis scutatus (assembly GCF_049901735.1). Taxonomy (NCBI): domain Eukaryota; kingdom Metazoa; phylum Chordata; class Lepidosauria; order Squamata; family Elapidae; genus Notechis; species Notechis scutatus. Next base: position 227,368,689 of record NC_142009.1, read on the forward strand.
CGACCTACCTCTAGTGGCAAGTGCAACAAGGTCTTAATTGAATAAATGGCTCCATGCATTCAGTTTGTCTTTCTCTGGCTTAGTAGAATAGTAATCTAGGAAGAGACTTACCAGTCATCCGGCTCACACTCCCGGAAACCTTTAGCAAAAGGGTTACTAGCAATTTTCAGCTGGGTGATCTGTCAAGGTAGGGATAGCTTTATCAGTAATTTACTGTCTTCCCTGCCAGCCTCGTCTTTGTTCAGATAGCTTTCACTAGTCCCAGAGAAGGGAATTTCAGTCAAGTTCCTTCACATACCTCCTGTAACTGTTTAGAAGGCCAAGGGACACAAGAAACCTTTGATTTATATCCTGCCTGCCCTTTTTATGAGGATAGTAGGATGATGGCATTTAAAAAAGGCAAAGTCTCCTTCAAGCTCAATTTGACACCTAGTTTTGGCTTCATTGATACGCCTTTACACATAAAAGGTTTTCTATCCCATTGTTCCCTAGCAAAAAGAGGTTGAGAGAGAAAATTCATTATCCAATGAACTATGTGGTATACTGGGGCTGGGAGCTAGTCCCTTTCATCCATATTGATTGTATCCCCTCAGATGCCTTCTTAAATTGCTGGTTTAGGATTCATAATTAGGTTATCAGTTTAGGGTGATGAGCAGAGGTATTCAGCAGGTTCTGACCAGTTCTGGAGAACCAATAGCGGAAATTTTGAGTAGTTCAGAGAACCAGCAAATCCCACCTCTGACTGGCTCCGCCCCCATCTATTCTCTGCCTCTTGAGTCCCAGCTGATTGGCTGGGTCTTCTTTTGTTGCCCTGGAAAGCAGGTTAGTGGGGCAGGGAAGCAGGTTAGTGGGGCAGGGGAAGGAATGGGGATTTTGCAGTAACCTTCCCCCAGGAGTGGGGAGGGAATGGGGATTTTACAGTATCCTTCCCCTGCCATGCCCACAAAGCCATGCCCACAAAGCCACGCCCACAGAACCAATAGTAAACAATTTTGAATCCCACCACTGGTCATGAGCAATGTGTTATGCATACAGGTAGTCCTCAACTTAACAAGAGTACACTTGTTGACTATTCAAAGTTACAATGGCACTGAGAAAAGTGACTTGTGACTATTTTTCACATGTACGACCATTGTAGCATTCTTAGAATCAGTCACATGATTTATATGTGGATGCTTGACAACTGACTCATGTTTATGAACGTTGCAGTGCCCCGGGGTCATGTGATCACCTTTTGTGACATTCTGACAAGCAAAGTCAATGGGGAAACCAGATTCACTTCACAACCATGTGGAAAGAAAAGTCGGCAAATGGGGCAAAACTCACTTAACAAATTTTTCACTTGGCAACATAAATTTTGGGCTCCATTGTGGTCGTAAGTTGAGGACTACTTGTGCTTACCCAGCAGAGTGGGGGCCATCCTGATTTATCTGTAAGAATGTAGTGGTATTCTGTCCCTCATCAACCCTCTTCCATAAGTCAGTTCTCTTGGAGGAGAAACCATGATAGACTGTGTTCTTACCCGATGGTTCTGATAGGCGGTCACTGCCATAAATTGAGTCTCTGTAAAAATGAAAGATTTGAAATTCTCCTGGGCATAACGTTCACTGTCTGGACGTGGGTCCACCACCACCACATGGAAACGGGGCTGGTATCTGTGCATGGAGTTCAGAATGATCTGTTCGATTAAGAAAATAAAACTTTCAGGTAAGGATACAAATTTAATTTAAATTCAGGTGAGGGTGCCCATTTTAAGATCTTCCCATGATGCAAATGGCAGCATGCAACTTTCTTTCACTCTCCCAGATGTCAGTAGATCTGTTCTAATTTGAAATATAATGGGGAAAAACTCTAGCTAGAAATGTTATATGCTGTCAACCAAGAGGCTACATTTTATGAAAGGTTCATTTTATTTATTAAATACTGAAGAATTAATTCACTCAGGTTCTCTTCACTTTCATGACTAAAGTATCCAAAAAACTACATCGATTTCCCAATCTGGCAATGGCCAGATGTATTGGGTTACAAAAATCAGTATGTTGTTGTTGTTGTTGTTGTTGTTGTTGTTGTTGTTGTTATTGTTGTTGTTTTTATTGTTATTGTTGTTTTTCTTGTTTTTCTTGTTTTATTGTATTATTATTATTATTATTATTATTATTATTATTATTATTATTATTATTATTATTATTATTATTATTATTATTATTATTATTATTATTATTATTATTATTATTATTATTAAACATATGATGAAAATATGACAAAAGAGAAGTAATCATATACACACACAATCCACATAATTACACACAAACCCACTATGGGGAAAGGGCAGCGGTCTCATAACTGGATGTCCAAGTTCAGTTATCTAGGTGTTGCTTGGTGCAGACCTTCTAGGGTAGTGGTTGCCAACCAGTGGGCCAGGGATCACTGGTGGTCCGCAAGAAAATTTTGGTGGTCCGCAGAGAAATGTCACCCAAAATCACCCCCCAAAGCAATTAATCCAGGCTGTGTGGGAACACAAGGCTGTGTCACCCACATGGCCCGCAGGAACACAAGGCTTGCGTTGCTGGGCTACTTCTTTCCACATCTTTCTTCTTCCACTTTTGGCTGCATGCAAGGAAAGCAGCAAAAGTCTTTCTTTCTCTCCCCCAAACTCTGCCAGAAATGAGTCTTTAGGACCCTGCAAGGCCTCCTGCTCCAAGAGGCTGTGCCAGCAAAGACTCATTTCTGGCAGAGTTTGGGGGAGAGAAAGAAATACTTCTGCTGCTTTCCTTGCACGAAGCCAAAAGTCTCTCTCCCTCTCTCCCTCTCCCTCTGAGAACGGAGCTGGAGGTGGTATCCTGCGATCCCAAATAAAGAATGATCGATCGGTAGGAAAACAGGGTGGGAAATTTTCCTGCAGACTTTTTTTTTTTTGGATTTTCCCAGGGTCTCTGGTACGCGGGATTTAAAATGATGAGTTTAGTGGTCCCTGAGGTCCAAAAGTTTGGCGACCCCTGTTCTAGGGAACCAGAGAACACACATTGTGGGCAATCTTGCAAAATAGATTTCATAATTTGCATATCAGCACCACAGTCACAGCAAGGGGAATCTTTCGATCCCCACTGATATAGGGCAGAGGCACCTCTTCCAGTATTACACCCAATTCTGTTCAGGAGGAGGCGGGGGTCTGCTGGGGGTTCCCCGGGGTTCAGGAGAGCCGCTAGATAAGATTCTGTGCAGTTCGGAGAACCCCCAAATCCCACTCCTGGCTGGCCCCATCTGCCCCACCCCGCCCCTCCTAGGAGTCCCCACAGAGCCCGTTTTGGATGCAGGTAAGTGCAGGGTGCGCACGGGGGCTCAGGGAGGGTGAAGGACGAGTTATTGAACAACCGTTACTTTCTGTTTTCTCTCCATTACTACCACAGCCCCCCCTTTTTTTTTGGTAAAATCTTGTTTGAGAAGAATCTTGGAGAAGTGTATATAATTTTTGTTGTTTGCTAATGAAGCAGAATGGAAAGTTACCAGAAAAGTATTCTTATAATTAGCAGAAGTTTCTTAGCTTATATCGCAAATATTATAGAAGTTGCTTAATACGATATTGTAAAAACCACAAAATTGCTGAACCTGAGAACTGGACATGTTCCTGTAAGCAAGGGTGGGTATGGAAAATAACAGAAGAATAAGAACGAATGACTAAGTAGACTTACTTCCCCTTTTGTAGTACGCTGAGACTGGGAGCTGTATAAAAGTAACCCCCTCAGGGATAGCCGGGGGTTCAGAATTTGCCATGCTAATGCTCTGAACCTTTTGCGCAAATAAACCTGTATTCTCCTACCCTTCGTGGTCTTGTGTCCTGATTTGGAAACAGGATCTGCTGCAACACTAATAGTGTACTGCCAGCGATATATTTAGGATTTTTTTTATAAAAAAAATCTGAATATTATTATGATTGCATTTAAAGAATCAATTGCCTTTCTTAAAATAAAAACAAGAGAAAAACATGAAACAACTGCCTTAAGCAGTTGCTATTAAATCAAGTGCAATCCAGTGAGGAAGCTAAATGGTTATTTATCATGCAACAGTCCAGAGCAACTCACATGGCCGTTGTCATCCATCAAGTTGTTGGTGAGCTTGAGCTTGTCAAAAGAGACAATTTGCCTCATCCACTGGCCTCCCTTGGCAGGGGAGTCAGGATGGAAGTGAACCCGGCCGGGTGTAGCAGGATCCGCCTTGCCAGCTACCAGCCAAGCAGAACTGTGGAATGCATACCTGTAGGAAAGAGGTATCATGCTGGGCCAGGTTATTACAGTCCTGGCTTGTTCTGGATCCATCCATTATGTTTGGTTTGCTAGGAAGTCCCATCGTTGTTGTTGTTGTTGTTGTTTTTACTTATCAGCTCAAAATCTTGCCTTTGCTTTTCAGGCCAATGGAAAAAATAGGCTAGATCAGGCCAGTTCTGTCTATGGAATAGTGAAGTACTAACTATATAGGAACCTGCTTCCCTGCTGTGGAACCAGAAAAAGTTATCCATCCCAACAACTCGACATCTCAGAGATGAGAATTATGGCCCTATCCATCAGCCTGGAAGAAGGCCAAAGGATGCAACATACATTGTTTAATTCATAAGCACACATACATATGTATTGATGCTCAGACAAATTTGGCAATACCATGACTAAGATAGAGTGATTCATGCAGAGTCTAAAATCTAAATCAAGACCTTTTATAAGTGTAAATGAGATTCTGAACTGAAATATGTTTCAGCAACAAAGCTGGCAAAGGAGAGAACTGATTGTGTTGGGTGGCTTAAGTCTTATAGTTCTATGTCCCATTTTGTTTTTATTTACCCGTAAATACTTTCTAAAAATAAAGAAATGGTTACGGGAATACTACAAAGCAAAATACCAGTATCTAGCATCACTTAAAAATGCCTCTTGATGATCCCATGAAGACATCCCATGCTGTCTTATAGCATGTTGATGGTCACAAAAAACGATTTTGTTTTGAAGTATGCCATCTACTTTAGGATGACAAACAGCATCCTGAGGAACTAGAAGGGGCAACAGGGACAGGGTTTGAGATTTTCTTTTGGGTAAACAGTTTTTCCTCACCATGGCAGCCATCTTAAAATCTGTGCATCTCTAATGAATAGCTTCATTCAAGGACCAGACATTTACTTGACTATTACTAATTCATTTCCGTTGTTGACCAAAAACCAGAATGACAAGAAAAGAAGGGGGAATCAAGGCTATGTGTTTTTCATCCCTGAAGACACACTAGACAAATTAATACCGTGTTTCTCCAACAATACGGCCTCCACCAATAGGAAGACCCAGCATGTTTTCTAGGCATAAAATCAAATTAAGTCCCTCCCCCCAAATTTAGGCCTAGTTTAAAACATGCAAAATAGGGGAAGGGTGGGGGGACTTGCCATTTGGAGTGCCGTTGGAGCTGCCACCGCCGTTTGGAGTGCCGTTGGAGCTGCTGCCGCCGTTTGGAGCTGCCTCTGCCGTTTGGAGCCGCCGCCACCGTTTGGAGTGCCGTTGGAGCTGCTGCCGCCGTTTGGAGCTGCCTCTGCCGTTTGGAGCTGCCTCTGCCGTTTGGAGCCGCCTCTGCCGTTTGAGCCGCCGCCGCTTGAAGCTGCCGCTTCGCGTTTGGAGCACTGCCGCTGTTTGGAGCACCACCGCCACTCCAAACACGGCGGCAGCTCCAAACACGGAAGCGGCAGCTCCAAACGTGACGGCAGCACTCCAAACGGCGGCGGCGGCTCCAAACGGCAGAGGCAGCTCCAAACACGGAAGGTGTTTGCATCACAGACTGGTAGCTGCTGACTGTCTGCTGCATGCTAATATAGAAGCCTAATACAACTTAAATACATATTACTTATGTGGCTTTTATCTTGAGAATCAAAGTGTGGAGTTATTATGCCTTAGAGCCATGATGGCGGACCTATGGCATGTTTGCCACAGGTGGCACGTTAGCGCCCTCTCTGTGGGCATACAAGCCGTCGCCCTAGTTCAGCTCCACTGCGCATGAGCATGTGCCTCTCGCCGGCCAGCTGGTCATCAGGTCTCTGCTGCACGTACACGGGGTGTGTGCGGGGTGCATGTGTGGAGGAGGCGCATGTGTAGGGGCAGTGCATGCATTGCATTTTGAGGGTACTGGTGCGTTTGCGCACTTTGGGAACTTCGTCCAGAAAAGGTTAGCCATCACTGCCTTAGAGTGTATATCATTATTCAGCAACCTTCTTCTCTTCTGAAGAGATCTGATACAGAATGTGTATTTTTTTTCCTTCACAGATAACGTTAAATTGGAACAGAAGGTACACTTTAGCTGCCTGGAAGTGATTCTTTATAGCCTTTTCCTCTTGGTAATAATTCCAGGAAGAAGGCCTTGGAAAGAGTCTATGGGGTATCGAACCTGTAACTTCAAAGAAGCCATTTCCTTGACAAGCAATACAGATTTGCTTGTTCAACTTACAATAGTTCCCCTTAGTGACCATTCAAAGTTATTGAAAAAATGACTTATGATCACTTTTCATACTTTGACCTTCGCAGCATCTCCAAGGTCATGTAATTTACATTTGGATGCTTGACAACTGACTCACATTTATGACGGTTGCAGAGTCCCAGGATAATGTGATTCCCCTTTGGTGATTCTCCTTCTGACAAGCAGTCAATGTGAAAGCCAGATTCACTTAACAACCATGTTATTAATTTAATAACTGTAGTGATTCACTTAACAAATGTGGCAAGAAAAGTCAGCAAATGGGGTGAAACTCACTTAACAAATCTCTCACTTAGCAACATAAATTTTGGGCTCAATTGTGGTTGTAAATTGAGGACTACTTGTATTACTATTCCTGATCCTCAAAGTCTGACAATTGAAATTAAATTCTTGTATGGAATATTGGCTTTCATTAAAGTTACAAAAAAACTCTTCTGGCAAACATGTCAATATTTTTAGGGCAGCACAGTTCACCATTCATCCTATGTTCATGATGTCAGCAAAAGTTAACCCTTCTGAGCCACAGTGGCCCAACAAGAGGACCACATATGCTGACACAACTGAACCTCAGGTTTTGCAAAAGTAAAACAGCTTTCAAGGGAAAGGTTCAAAATCAAAACCAAACCTTGGTTTCCCGGAAGCCAACAGAAGTGGTAATAGAAGACAGCTGATATTTGAAGGGCTTGGAGGGAGCTTAGTTTTCAGAAAGAAAATAAAAATCCCAGAACCCCTGAACTCTGGTGATAGAAAAGCTTTGGTTATAGAGAATTGGCTGAGATTCCATTGGCTCCAGTCATTCGTTGAGGTTTCCATTGAAAACAATAGATCCAAACTTACAGTCCCGTACCGATATCTCTTGTCATCCAAAGGGACAAAATCCATTAGAAGCACATAGTCAGCCAATGGGTCCATGCCTGATATCTTCACCTGGAAGGTGGGAAACATCCTCCTGCCACAGAGAAAAAGAACTTTGCAAGATCATTTGTTTAGCCTCCCTGTTGCAGTAGGAAAGGACTTATCATGGCCTAGAAATGCCAATAGACCGCAAGGGTCTTAGATGACTAGGATCTGCTGGCCACAAAAAGATGAGTTATTGTGGATAATTGATACAACTGAGCATGCTGCACGGGGCCAGTAGCTTTGGGGTGGGAGTATGGAAAATTTCCTATGGTAAGCTAGCTTCCTTCCTTCCTTCCTTCCTTCCTTCCTTCCTTCCTTCCTTCCTTCCTTCCTTCCTTCCTTCCTTCCTTCCTTCCTTTCTTTCTTTCTTTCTTTCTTTCTTTCTTTCTTTCTTTCTCACTCTCTCTCTTTCTCTCCTCCCTCCCTCCCTCCCATCTTTCTTTCTTCCTTTCTTTCTTTCTTTTCTCCCTCCCTCCCTCCCATCTTTCTTTTTCTCTCTCTCTCTCTCCCTCCCTCCCTCCCATCTTTCTTTCTTTCTCTCCCTCCCATCTTTATTTCTTTCTTTCTCTCTCCCTCCCTCCCATTTTTCTTACTTTTCTCTCTCTCCCCCTCCCATCTTTCTTCCTTCCTTTTTCCTTCTTTCCTTCCTTCCTTCCTTCCTTCCTTCCTTCCTTCCTTCCTTCCTTCCTTCCTTCCTTCCTTCCTTCCTTTCTTTCTTTCTTTCTTTCTTTCTTTCTTTCTTTCTTTCTTTCTTTCTTTCTTTCTTTCTTTCTTTCTCCTTCATGCTTTGAAGGCCATCACAGAATGTGGGGAAATATTCCTGAGTTGAGTAAATGGCACTCTGGGACAGGCAAGGGCAAATATCATATGCCCAAATATGCAGGAAAAGCCACTACAAATCTTGCCTTAAAGGCCCAAGCCACTTACCAAGTGGCTTCTCACAAATTGCCAAGCTGGGCAATTTCTCCCATGGCATACAACAAGCTCCGGCAAAACATTTAAAAGAGAATTTGCTTAGATAGTAAACCATATTTTACACACATTTTTTGAAGCATTAAAGCAGCTGCGCTCATTTGGAAAGCTCAGGTGCATGGTATAATCTCTTTAAATTTCTTAATTATCTTTTACTTTGTTCTTATAAATGTACTCTCGGTACAGTTTTTGGAGTCTCCCTCCCGAAACTTTGCTAAGTGGTGTGCTTTCCCGACATCTGGTTTGTGAGGAGTTGAAATCTACACATATTAGAGAATTTTTTGACCGAGAAATGTCTGCACCTGTGATCCCAAGAGCATGACCTTACCGTCCTGCCTTGGTGACAATCATCTCAGTGCCAAGGCCGTTGAACTCCTCCCAAAGGCTCCTCATTTCCAGTTGCACAGTGACACCAGACACACATTGGTTTTTCCTGGCTAACTGGGAACTGCCACTTTGCTTCCCTGCCCCATTGGTTCCATATTGCTCCAAGTCGGCTGCTGTGCCCAGCAGACATGATGCAGCCACAGGGCTAGGAGAGAAGGGGCAGCCCTCAGAGGTCAATACACTCAAACTTGCTGCAATGAATGCTGAGAGAGAAGAGAAAGAAAAGCACAGTGTCAGTTCCAGATCAGTGTTGGGATTTAAACATTTTTTACTACCGGTTCTGTGGGCGTGGCTTGGTGGGCGTGACTTGGTGGGCATGGCAGGGGAAGGATACTGCAAAATCCCATTCCCTCCCCACCCCATTAACCTGCTTTCCAGCTCCGTTCTCCTGTGCAGGGCAACCAAAGAAGACCCAGCCGATCAGCTGGGACTCAGGAGGCAGAGAATAGATGGGGGTGGGGCCAGTCAGAGGTGGTATTTGCCGGTTCTCCGAACTACTCAAAATTTCCACTACCGGTTCTCCAGAACTGGTCAGAACCTGCTGAATACCACCTCTGCTCCAGATGCCATGGAGACCAGACTTCCATAAGCCTCGCTGGGAGAACCAACATTCAGGGGGAGAAAGCCCTGCCCGTGCAGAAGATCAATGTCAGTTTTTGAACATGTCATTGTCTCTTAGTCTCCACTGGTTAAATTTTGGTTTTCATTGAAACATCTACATCTTTGGAAGAATTTACATATTTACAGATTAAGAGAGTTGGAAGGGACCTTGTAGGTCATCTAGTCCAACCCCCTGCCCAAGCAGGAGACCCTACGCTATTAATTTCTGGTTCTCTATGGAGATTCTCAGTCATTCAGATCATGGATGTCCCAAAATGGCTTTCTTTCCAAAGGCAAGAGGACTTTGTTTTTCCTTGAAGAACGTTTTACTTCTCATCCAAGAACTGAAGAAGCTTTTTGGATGAGAAGCAAAATGTCTTCAAGCAAAAACAAAGTCCAGTTGCCTTTTGAAAAAGCACTTTTGGGAAATCCTGGTGCGTTTGCGTACAGACCCAGATGAATGGGGATAATCAAAAGAATAATTGCATCCCTCTTAGGACAGTCTGCTTTCTTATTATTTTTAACTTTTAACTTTGAATTAACTTTGAAGGATGGTGTGGGAATGTATCCCAATGGACAAAATAGACTTCACTTCATACTATGCCCCAATTATATGTGCACAATTAATTTTTTCCAACTATATTAACTCACCCGTTTGTAAAAGTTTATTAGGAAATTAAAGGACAGTATTAGGTCACCTTTTTAGTTAAAGAATACGTCACCCAAACTTTATATTACATATAAGAGGTGGTTACATCAGGAATAATTACATGGGTGGGATGTAAACTATTGACTTCATCTCAGACTGTGGTTTGTGAATTTGGAAGATTTGCAACTGCCTCTCTCAATGACACTCAGTCTCGAGCCATGCTGACACAGAGCCTTAAACATATATCTCAGCAATGAGCCACCCCACCCCCAAGCTGACTGAGTGCTGACTGTGTGCTTCAAAAGAAATACTTGTCATCAAAAAGCGTGAAGCTTTTTCTTATAAAAGAAAAGAACTGGTCAGAACCTGCTGAATACCACCTCTGTTATTCACTGCTTATAAGTAATTGTGTCTGCTCAGAAATAAGCTTTCCTTAAAACATCAGTATATGTTTTAAGATGTAAGTTATGAATTTGAAAATAAATTTGAAGGCTGAGCTATGTCCTGTACGCTTTTCGTAACCTTTTCTGTGCAAAGCACAGTATCAGCATCTTCTGAAGTTCTAGCTGAGATTTGATCCTGATGTAGTTGTAAAGATATGTACTCTGTTACTGTATAAATTGTGAATAGGAGTCTCACACCATTTTAGCAGACCTCAATTAATGTGCCTCATCCCAAAGGGATAAGCTGAAATAGACTGTTTCCCTCAATGAAGAGAAGATGGAATAAATGCATGGGAACCTTTGATAGTACTAGGAACTGTTTCTCTAGAAGCTGCTCAAAGCGCTTGATCAATGAGTCATACAGCATATTGAACACTAAACTTGAGTTAGCAAAACACAATTGGTGTGATCGCATAACAATACTGTGTCTGAACAAGTCAACAATATTACAGATCAGCATGATTTGTTGTTCATGCAACAAACTAAGACAATGGCTGAGTTCCTACAACAAGCTGAGCCACATCTGAAAAGCATATTGTGTAAAACCAGCCAAGAAAGGCCTCGACAGAGGGAAAGTGAGCGTAGGGAATCACCCCCCAAAAAATAACACACAACCCCTCCAGTCCAAGTCTTCATTATTCATACCTCTTGAACACTACAGGAGATGTTGCTTTTATAAGGGAACAGGTAGATCTCAATGGAGCCATAGGACGGAACAGGAGCAAAATCTGATTCTCAAAACACCCCAGGTGTTTTGAGGATAATGTTCTTTCTTTGCCTGGATTCAGAGGTTCTTTCCCTGTTTGCATGTTGCTATGGCTCCAAAATGCTCCAGCCACTTTTTTTGGCTGTGTCCCCATGATACTGCTTTCATTTGGGTTCTAGTCCATGAGTGAGAGAGGCTTAATTCATTGCAGTATGCTTCCTGCCCCCCCACCCCCCCAATTATCTTGACATTGTCTAAGGCCAGCCTCACAGTGTGTAAAATCAGTTTTGTCCTGTGTTTCCTTGCAAGGAAATCAGGTGGTTGTAGTGACTTGAAAACAAGATGCAAGAGATCGATTAGCAGTGGGAAAAGCAAATTTTCTGCTGGTAATTTTCTGCTGTGTCAAGGATGGACAGAAAGACTTTTAACTTGGCAATGGGAAAAAGGCCCCTTGAGTCAGGAAAAAACAGCTATTCTGGCAAAACATCTTGAAAAATCACATGACAAAGATAGTATGAGAAAAGTTTAATAATTTGTTACACTGTTGACAATAGATCATGAGAATGCATTATTGCTATTCCATTCTTTCACAAGGGTAAGCTGATTTTGTTTGTTTGTTTGTTTGTTTCTGGCCTTCACTTTTAATCATCCATTTATCCACCCAAACCATTAAATTTTAACTGAAAAAGAAGAAACGAACCATTGCATTGGCAAGAAAAACGAAAGCATTGGTAGATTAAAGAGATTGTAGCTCTCTAATGGGGCTCCTCCTTTCTCCTTTATTTATTATTTCTTTGAATAGTCTCACTGATTTGCTTTTTCAAAGATCCTTAGGGAAAACTTCTTTCGCTTTCTCATTGTAGAAGAATGATTTTCCTGCTATGAAAATGTCTTCCCTTTTGTGTTAAGGCTATTCATGACTGTTTTCCTAAACGAGCTGAGCTTTCGGAGGTTGGATATGTGGGTCATGGAGAATTTGGCAGTAATTCAGTTTTCTTTCCAGCTGTGAAAAGTTTTTCCCCATGTTATGAATACATTTATACATACAGAGAGAAAGAAAATGAGAAAGAGATTATTATTGTAATTTTATTCATTTCTTGATATTCAGGTTCCATGACTTTATTTTTAATTTTTTTTCCCTGAACTTCATTTGGATTACTTTTCTACCAGGGCATTCCTGAAGTCTGTACTTTGGACAGACAAGTACGGTTTCAAAGTTTTCACTAGAGCCTACAGGAGTTTGTTGCTTGAATCCCTACTGTGGACCAGGTAATTATAATTCTTTCTCTCTTTTCTCTTCACTGGAGAGTCTAGAATTGTATTTAATTAGAGGAACTTTAGGTGCAATAAAGTGGGACCGGAGAGCTACAAACTGCTACTTAAAGCCAACCCTTTGTGCTTCATGGAGTGGGAGCTAGGACACCCTTGAAAGCCTTTTGAGCCTGGTGGATCTTTTTAGCCAAAGCTCCTACAGCACTTCCCACATTGGAAGTATTAGTGGGATTGGCTTTGTGAATTCCAAGCTGACATGCCTGAGAGAAACCTATCAGAGAAAAGGAGCAGTTTTGGACTTAGAAGATCCAGACGTGGTTTTATCGCTTCTTTAGATTTGTATTGTTGAGAGTTTTCTATGAGCGGATCTGGACCATCAGGGCACACTCCCTAGAGCTGATGCGAAAGACTGTTGCCCTATACAATCCCGGTTAGGAAACTAGGAGTTAAAATTGTTCTGTCTAACAACAAATCAATTATTACCACTGTTTTTTTTTAAAATCAGTTAATCATTACTGTACCTTACTTATATTAATGCTTTAATTCAGCTTCTTTTCATATTGCTTTTTCCAGTAGAGCCTGGGAAACTTTAAATTAAACTTTGCATGTTGTAACTACTCCATCTTGTGGTTACTCCATTTCCCTTTGTCCTTTTAATATACATAATGCTTTACATTTTCCCTAAAATGTTTGTTATTATGTTGTTTGCATAATACTTATTTTGTCCTTTAGTATGCCTTAAAATACCTATTTTTTGGCTCCAAAGTTTAATGAAATATTCAAAATGATTGCTTTCTGTCCAGTTCTAATTAGAACTGCAGTTTCATTGAGATAAAGAAACATTACTTTCCTAAATCTGTTTGAAATGACCATCTAGATGGCAGTGCCTAACCAATTTGACTTGATCCTGAAAAGCTAAACATGGTTGAGCATATTTATTGTTTGGATGGGAGACAACCAAGAAATACGAGGGCTGAAGATGGATTGGAATTTTAAAAAAATATACAGGTCCATGAGTCAAGTCTGAATCAAGGTGGACTTTACCTCAGAACTGTTTGACTAGTAACCTATGTTCAGCCATGTATAGTTCCCACAGGGATATGGTGAATACCTAGTTCTGGATATGGAATATGAGCTTGGTATAACTCAATATGGAAGCTGAGGAGATTAATGTCCTGCTCCTTTTAGGCAATTCTTCTCTTTTTGTACACCTTGCCTTTTCCTCTTCACCCCTTTCTAGAGCCCTTAGAAAAATTACATGTGTATTATATATATTTTAAAGCAGGTTCTAAAAAATGTGAGGAATGGTTTGTAATGGTTTGTGGGAATGGCCTTTGAAGGCAGGGAGAAGAGCCACAGCCAGGGAAACAGAGCAGGGCTGGGATTCTACCAGTTCACACCTATTCTCTAGAACCGGTTGTTAACATTCTAAGCAGTTCGGAGAACCAGTTGTTAGAAGAAATTACTGGCCTAATCCTGTAAGGAAGGCAGGAAGGAAACATTCTGGTGTTGCTTACAGAAACTGCCTCTCCATAAACCCTTATTGCATTCTTGGCAGGACTAGACTTCCTGTCTCAGGAACGTCTCTGGAGTTTTTTCCCCCTTCTTTGCTGGTATTTTGCTTGTGTGGAGTGACCATTCAAAGTTACAATGGCATTGAAAAAAGTGACTTATGACCATTTTTCACACTTAGGACTGTTGCAACATCCCCACAGTCATGAGAGGCCAGGCGAGGAGATGCGTGCCTCGATGTGAGTGATATTGAGTTGGCCACACCCAGCCAATAACATGACCACCAAGCCATATCCACCCAGTCACATGACCACCTAAGCCACACCCACCACCTAAGCTACGCCCACAGAACCAGTTGTTAAAATAATTGAATCCCACCCCTGGATAAGAGGCAGTTTAGCTCATAGAAGGAATGTAGGAATAGTAAATAATTCCAAAGAGAACCGCCTCAGTTTCTTGAGTTATAAAGGCAACAGGAGAGAAATGTACTTTCAGACTTGCAAAATTCTGTTAATGTAACCTTATAATAAAGAGTTCCGTTGTATTGATACTACACAGCCATCCAAAAGTTTCTGGATAGATGCACAACTCCAGTTATCAATTCACACACTTGTGCAGAACCCCGAAAAATTGTGACTAAGTTATTCAACCAAAGCTCAAGCCTATTTACTATTCTTCTACTATTCATCTAACTGCGAGTTCCTTGTCTAACCTCCTTTCATTTTCCCTGTGCCTAAGAACATCAGGGCCATCCATCCCAGCAAATTTCTTTAAAATAAGGACGATCAACTCATGATTCATTGCCCAAGTATGTTCCCTAAACTCAGCTTTGCAACCTCCTGGGTTACATTGCCAAAATTCAACAGCAAAACTAGTGGTGGGGGTGGTTTGCAACACAATTAGATTCTCTTTAAAAAAAAAAACAAATCCCAGAACAAACTGAAGCTCCTCAATTATATAGGGAGTTTAACTATCAACTTCATTTAGCATCTCTCCAATCGAAATGGCTGTTAAAATTGAATGCATCCATCATGGGAACTGCTCTTAAGCTGTAAATAATAAAAACCGTGGGGGGTGGGGGGGAGCTTCATGCACCATCCATCAGCTACACCCAATGCCTGCAGTCCTGTAAATTCTGCCACAGGAAGAATCACTGGGTAGAATTGCCAGTTGGGTATGGCTGCATGGAAGCTGCATGGTAAGCTTCCTAGCTGAATGACCCAACCACCTCACCTGCCTTGTTCCCCTCTGAGGATGCTATCGTTCTCATTATTTCAGGATTCCAACTGAAGAAGTCAGGGCAACCCCACCACTTCCTCCTAAAGCATTTGCCACATTTAAAATCAAACAAGTATTTAAAATCAAACAAGGGTGTAATTGGATAAATTCATTCTTGTGGCTTAATCCCGTGTGCCCTTCATATACTGATATAAACAAGGAGCTCCACCCATTGCTACCACAACCCCTTTAGCTTAATGTCCTGATTGTTTTCTAGTTTCTTCCACCACCAGACGCTCGTAGGGACTGAGTCAGATTCTTGCACCCTCAGAACATTTCCTATGAAGTCCTAGAACGGACTTCCCTTGAGATGACCCAGGCTGCTACTCTTTAGGATTCCCAATTGACCTAGATAAAAGAAATGCTACCTTACTATCTCCAACATCCAAGGATTTTATTGAACAGGCACATGTGGAATTATCACCAGAAAGGCCCAGCTCAAGCATCAGAAACGCTGCTTCTCTGCACAGCAATGCTATGCAAGAGTAAGCTATCTTTAAGGCAGCCTTTCCCAACCTTTAGATTTGGGATGATGGGAGTTGTAGTCCAACTCTTCTCAATAAGCAATAGTTTGGAGAAGCAGCATTAGTCCAGTAACTGCATCCCTATCTGTCCTAGCGCTAGAGGAACCTAGTGCCTTAGAAGAATTCAAAAAGAGAAAACCGCCAAGGTCCAAAACATGGATGAAGTACATTGCAGGGTCCAATTACCTGACATTGTAGGTAGCTGGAAGGCCGTGGGAAGACTCTGGCTCGTTCAGTTCATTCCCTTCTCAGTCTTGCCATCTCCTGCTCTGCAATGCTCTGAGCTTGATCTCCAGAATGGTGTGTCAACGATTTTATTTTCCATCACTGCAGGGCTGGGGGGCTAGTGGTGGACACGTATCAAGAGAGGTTTTCATTCCCTCCAATGAGCAGCAAAGCAGGGAGGAGAGTGAATCTGATAAAGGCTTGGTTGGATGAAAGCAGCACTTGCTAGAATCACCGGGTGCTCATGTCCATGCAGCCAACACCCATCGATTAATGAGCCCAATGAGCAGGTGACCACGGGCAGCAGTCCTGAGACCACCTCCTGGGCTGAAATAATATTGCTAAAGCCAGAGGGCAAAATGCTTCCTCTGAGGTACAGTGGCCATGACAGCTCTAATTGTTGTTAGCATTTCTCATAGAAAGAGAGACAAGAAGCCATGATGGAAGAGCCCAGGTCTGCTTCTAGTGTCAAGTGAGCAGTGGGCTCCTGGTCAGCTCCTGAGTGCCTTTCCATATTGTATCAAAGAGGAGGGTTTCTCAAATGCATGGTTTTTTCCCCCTGACCCCTGGCAGTTTAATAATGGGATGGAATCTGTGGTGGGATTCAAATTTTTTTACTACTGGTTCTGTGGGCGTGGCTTGGTGGGCATGGCAGGGGAAGGATACTGTAAAATCTCCAGTCAGAGGGGGTATTTGCTGGTTCTCTGAACTACTCAAAATTTCTGCTACCGGTTCTCCAGAACTGGTCAGAACCTGCTGAACACCACCTCTGGATGGAATACCTTTGCACATTTTCTTTTCTAGACAGGAAATGATTACAGGTGTAGGAACTGTCTTCTCTCCCAACCAAACTTTCTTTGCATCCTTATGGTTCCACCTGCCAGGTAGCTAAGGCCACTCTTTTTTTCTAGGAATGTTATCTTGAGAATCTGTGGAGTAGGGAATTCAGAGTAACAGTAATTTTGGCTGCCTGGGGTATTTAACAACATGGTGGGCACCTAATATTCCCAAACATCCATCAGAAAACATCATCAACTCTTTGTAATTAAATGGCTTTTCCTTTATTTTTAGATGACTAGAATCAGAGAGAGAGTGATAAGCCAGGGCAAAATGCATAAGCCTGTGATGCAGACATTATATCTGCTACGAATGCTCTCTGGTTTATGTTCACAGACTTGCAAGCTTCATTAATTCAAAGGAGAATTTAAGAGGGAGCTGACACTATTTTTATTTAAAAAAAAAAAAAGACTGGAAATCTTTTAGAGACTTTGCTGAAAATGAGTAAATTTGAACACTGATTTTGGGATTTATTGATTAAAAAGTTTTTTTTAATGGGAAGAAAGGAATTGTGATTTTACATACAATATGGGAGGGTAGAGATGGTAATTGCTATATTTATAACTGCTCCAAAGAAAATTGGAAGTCACTTTAGATCTTTCTTTTTCCTTCATTTTTTGTTATTCACTTTTTAAACTTATTAATCTTTTCTATTTCTTCCTCTTTGTTTCTATAGTTTTAAAAAAATCTTTTATTAAAAATATTTATTAAAAACTTAATTCAGGAGAGGACAAGGCCTTAATCTTAAGTGGTGCAAAGCTGGTTCTTTTGGCTACATCTTTCAATGTACAATTGACCTAGGAAGCTGGCTTTCTATGATTGAGTTTCTATATTTTGTTAAATTGGTTTAATCCTAGTTTCATGAGTAAACTATAGTAGTGCTAAGCCAAAACCATTCACATTATGGCTTAGTAAAAATTTAAAATCTAGCCATGACATTGGCAGATATCTCATATGACAATGCTAAATAGTTCAAGGATAATGCACACACTGCCATTTCTCTGGAATCATGCTTTTACTGGATCCATAAACATTTTGATTCTTGCCCTCCATTATCGCCTCAAACACATAAGTTTTAATTCAAAACTCAGTTCCCTGGAGTAGGACTTTCCTAGTCTGCACATATTTTACTTTGATTTATGAACTGTACTTGGCTTTCATATTCCACATCTGGAGAAGGACACAAAGGTACTCTAAGCCAGATGCAAAATGGCCATTTTGAGAGAAACAATCACCAGCCAAACTCTGAGGATGATTGACACATCCAGGTGCCAACAGGGGACCTTGTTCTTCCCTTCCTATTGCTGCCTGGGCAAGGGCATGAATTGGATCCCAAGGGAGATGACCAGTGAATGGTCAATATGGACTGTAGTAGCAGGATCTCATACACTTAGGCCTTCCTGGACTCTGGGATAGATTTGGGGTAGGCCCCAGGCATATATAAAATCAGGATGGATTAATAACATATACATGTATAATAGCCTTTCTGGATCAAGCCCACTGAAGAGGAAAAGTGAGCTAGTACAGGGGCAGCTGTCTGGCCTTTCTTCCCCTCCTCCTTCTTTAGCCTTCAGGCTCCTGGATCTGGCCCTCCTTTTCTCACCATCCATCTTCTCCTGTCAAGCTAGTGACAGTTGCGCCTGGTCCTTTCTCACACCTGCTCATCTCACTGCTCAATACCTGCCCGGCAGTTATATTAGAGCTGCCACGGGTGGTGACAGAGGGAGATAAATGGGCAACCAAGAAGAGGAGAGGGAGAGACAAATCAGGGAAGAGGATGAAGAGCTGATGCTATTAGAAGGAGGAGGTGGGGGGGGGGGGGAAATATCTTGCCAGTAAGAAGAGTTTGGAGAAGTCAGTGGTTTGAAACAGGCCTCAGCTGAGGCATTTTGGAAGCAGCCAAGAACAGAAAAGACGTTTCCCATTCCCAAAAAAGCATAAATGGGTTCTATGCCCCACAGTCTCACATGCATCAGCCAAAAGAAGGAAGTTTCCTCTGGTTTCATGTCATACCACTTAGGATAGTGTTTTCCAACCATAGCAGCTTGAAGCTATATGAACCAATTTTTCAGTCAGCAAACTGCTTTAGAAGTAGAGAGCAAAATCGCTCATTCTATCCCTTTGCACCATGGGATAGCAGTATTATTGCAGAGAGGCCCCAACTTCTTTTGAGCATTCATGGGCATACATGAAATTTAGAAGGCATGTTAGCAGCACTCTCACAAAATGGTGGCTGTATTTCACTGCTTGAGCACAATAAAAACCCAGTTTCCAGAAGGCAAATTGCTAAAGTTGCTTCTCCCAGTCCACTTTGTCATTCCAGGATGTTCTTCAACAGCAATCTGGACAGTTGGACAAATTTTGAAACAATGAAGCCCACCATTGTTTCGATTTTCTAGGAATGCCTCTGAGGACTATGGAGTCCTCAGGTACTCTATGGAGTAAACAGTGTTTATTTGAAATATTTTAACTTCCCACCTGCTCTACTAAGTGGCAATACTTGACTGACCTAGGCAAATCTAGAAAAGGCTATGGTTGGTATTTAGAAGGAAGGAAATATCAGAGCTATACACCTGACCAAAAAATTGGACAACATCCTGGATGAAGACTATTACAAATTCCTCACGTATTTATCAAGAAAATTGTGTGATGTTGTCCATAAAGTCATTAGTCAGGCTTGACTCAAAATTAAAAAGAAGCAGGAACATTAGTTCTTTGCCTCTCATTACCCAGCTCTTAACTGAGGTTTCAAATGTCCTAAATTGAAATGATTGCCACTGCAAATTCTTTAACCTGAAAGCTGTAATCTATATCAAATATAAAGTAGTGAATTTTCTTGGTAAGTGTGTCATTCAACCAATGGGTCCTCTAAAGTTATAGTTGCCCTTGAATCTGGAAATGATTACTATTCTGTTTGTTTGCTGTTGTTATTTTTTATTGTGCTTGCCTACCCTGTACTTTCATGGATTTTTTTGTTCTAAGATTTAGCCCAGCAAGCTTGGAAGTGTAACTGCTGGTATTAAGAACAATATCCACCTCAATGATAGTGATTACACTTCAGCTGAGTAGTAAAGTATAATTATAAATAGGGCATAAAAGTCAACAAAGATTTAGTTTGGTATAGTACTTAAAATCAGTTGGGAGACCTTGGGAGAGACCCTCTCTCTCTTAGTCCTGGGAGCCATTTCTGAATGTTGCCAGGAAAAATGTAGGGAATGAAGTAGATCTAAAAAAAAGGAGTAGGAAGAAAAAGAAGAAGCAGCTACACTGGATAGACAAACCAGCGGATGTTTTACCACACCAAAAGAATGACCTGGATACCTTTGTTATACTGGATCTTCAAAAGAGATCTGTTAAAGTTGTGAAGAATTTTGTAAGAAAGGATGAAGAAAAAAATGAGAAGAAATCATGTTCCAGGATTTTGAGGGGATTAAGTTTCAACATATTTTATACTAAAGATAAGAGGAGGAATATAAAAAGAACAGGATTGTTCAAAGTAAAAGGTTTATTTGATCAAGGTTAAAATATATATGTTGTTATATCTGGTAATTCTTAATTGACTTTTGTTGACAAGGACAGAAGAACAAGGCTTTAAAGATTTGTTTATAGATTTGAGATATGAGAAAGAGAGATCATTCGTCGAATTTTAATAGAAAGTGATGTTACTAACATTATTTATACCTGTTATAAAGGAGGAAGTATTTTCCACTTCTTTTCTTTTTTCTTTTCTTTTCTGCACTATTTTGCTTTGCATTTTTTCTTTTGTTTGTATTAGTTCTTGAATTTGTAATTGCAATGCTCAATAAAATTTCTCCTTCCCCCTCCCTCTGCATAGATACACATATACACACAAAGAAAACTGCAAAGAGTAGCTCAGCAATTCCCCAGAAATTAAGATTGACTTGGAGACACATACATACATACATACATACATACATACATACATACATACATACATACATACCAACAAAGCTGCTTTAATAGAATTCCTAGACATGATAAGAGACCAAGAGGTCTCCTCTCTATTCTTTTTGCCAGGACTAAGCAAGTAGACAAGAATTTCAAGTTGGGTAAGTTCTCACATTGTAACATTCATAAGTACCAATACAGTTTTGAGCCGAAAACTGATCAGGAAGAATCTTTAGAGGGAATGTAATAGCATAGCTACTTTTATAGGATAGGGTAAATGCTGGTTATTCTATTTGCTAACTCTTTATCAGATTCCCAAAGACAACCACCCATTTTCATTACCAGACATTGCACAGTGCTAAATACTATCCCTGGGTCCCTTTTGTCTTCTCTGACATTCTGGAAAATGGTTGTAGTTGAATTCTTTTTCTGGTTGGTTATTAGTATTACACTCCACTCATTAAGGACTGTAAAAGGTTCTTTTGTTAGTGTCAACTCAGTGCATATTCAAAAAGCCAAATTCTTGAGGATTAAATTACAAGGGATATCCTGCTTTTGGGATTGTACTTTGTCCTAATATATCTCACATTAAGCAGTGCACAGCTATTTCCTCAAGAAATTGTCATACCAAAAGGACCATCTTCTGCCTCTCTCCTACTTTCTTTCAAGAAAATGGGTAACTGATAATTTCAGTATGTCTACTAATAACCCAGGACGATTGGAATTGTTTTTAATCTAATCAGAATATGGAATCAGGTGATCTTGAAAGGGCATTCACCCATATCCTCTTTAAATAGCATCTCTGCTTATAACCCATGCAGCAGATAAGTCAAAGATGGAGGGATGTGCTCTACAGTACAGTCTGGAAAACAATAATAGAGGACAATTAGCTCACCACAGATTTTGCAGAAGAATTGAAATTATACCATCCACTTCACAGATAGATGTCATTTTTGTAGAGGTGATTGGGCTACTGGCACTTACAAACCGCTGATGTTTTACTTCCTAGACTCCCTGTTTGATCAGTGCTTTCTTCACATCTGTGGACTTTATACAAGTAGTCCTTAACTTACCACTGTTGCTTAAGGACCATTTGAAGTTATGACAGACTCATTAAAAGTTATTTACAACCTATTCTCACAGTTACTACTGGTGCACCACTCCTGTGGTCACATAATTGAATTTTCGATGCTTGTGGAAACCAGCTCGTATTTACAACTGGTTGCAATATCCTGCAATCTGTGGGCACACAGAGGTTGAAAGGTGCTTTTACACATGTGAATCCTCATATGGAATTCATGTGCCACTCCCATCATAGTCAGTGGGTGACAGTTATAGACGAACTGTATTTGGAGCAGGAATGTCCACGTATATGTGTGTGAGACGTGTGCCTCATAATATCATTGTGCAAATTATTTGTTTACACAACAATATCATTACATATGAGACATATCTCTTAAGAGTTGCCTTCTTGGTGAGACTGGCAGCATATAAGAGATAGATAGATAGATAGATAGATAGATAGATAGATAGATAGATAGATAGATAGATAGATGATATGATAGATAGATAGATAGATATATATATATATATATATATATATATATATATATATATATATATATATATATATATATATATATATATATAATATGGTCTTTATGGTTTCCCGTAAGATTGGAGAGTATCTAGGCAACGCTTTGATGAAGTCTCATTCATCATCTTCAGGCTTCTGTCTTCAGCTCTGTGCTTCTCAGAGTGAGAGAAGCACAGAGCTGAAGACAGAAGCCTGAAGATGATGAATGAGACTTCATCGAAACGTTGCCTAGATACTTCCAATCTTACGCGAGAGAAACCCAATAACCAAAGATCCACATACAAATACCACGAGAACCTCAGAATATATATATATATATATATATATATATATATATATATATATATATATATATATATATATATATATATATATATATATATTCAGAAGCCTGATGATGGCAGATGAGATTCTGCCAAAACGTTGCTACAACTTTAAAAGCACAACTACAATGACGTGGGAAAATACCTGAACAAAGCTGAATGCCATACATGTAAGTACCCGCGAAAACTTAAGAAAACAAATATATATATATATGACTAAATTTGTGACAGTTGTGGGTGTCCCAGGGTCATGGGATTACCTTTCGCAACTTTGTGACAAGCAAAGTCAATGGGGAAGCCAGATTCACTTAACAACTATGTTGTTAACTCACACAACTGCAGTGATTCACTTAACAACCATGGCAAGAAAGGTCATAAAATGGGACAAAACTCACTTAGCAACTGTCTCACTTAACAACATAAATTTTATGCTTAATTGTGGTTGTAAGTTGAGGAATACCTGTACTGAATGCTGAAGTGATCCATGGAGTCTCAACTCTTGTATTAAAACATTGAAGAAGTGGGTACTGGGGAAGATTCAAAGGTAAGATGAGGGGCTTGTCTCAGTGGGTTGCAGATGAGAACTCTCCAGTATTGCTAAAGGGGTTGTTGATAACCCCATGTGGTCTTCTTTCTCACAACAGAGTCTGAAACACCATCATGTCACAGCCACAATACCTTCCTCCCTTGAGACGCGTAGCAATATGTGGGGGCACTCATGGGAATGAAATGTCAGGTGTTTATCTAGTCAAGCACTGGCTACAGGATCCATCTGAGTTGCAACGCAGTACCTTTCAGGTCACACCTTTTGTGGGCAACCCCCGTGCAGTCGAGCAGTGTGTGCGCTACACTGGGAGGGATCTTAATCGTACGTTTGCTGCAGCTTTTCTAAAGTAAGTATTATGCTTTCCTGAAATCTCTAGAAGTTTTGTAGGAAACACAAAGACCACCCTTCTCAGGAGCTATTGGAAAAGACAACATACCAAACATTTGTTTGTATCAAATATGAAGATGCTTAGATGTCTAAGCCCTCACTTAAGGTTTGTTGCCATAAGACTTTAAACTCACCTTCCTCAGTCTGAGGCCCTCCAAAACTGCTAGCATATCTCCATTTCCAACCAATTCCAGCCAAAGTGGTTTTATCCATGCTGGCTAGAAGAGTAGAAGTTGGAGCCCAATATATCAGCATAGTACCAGATTAGAAGAAGCATCTGCCTCCTATCAGACCTACCAGACTACCATTGTTTTGAACATCTCTTTCTCAGTACCAAGGCTTCAGATTCAGACTTTCAGGAGATTCAACGTGCTCAGGAGATCAACCAGATCTTTGGACCCAAAGGCTCATCTCAAGCCTATGATTTTATGTTAGACCTACACAACACCACAGCCAACATGGGTTGCTGCCTCTTACTGAAGAGTGAATTTAGCCTGTTGTCCATACACATGTGTAACTACATCCAGGTAAGGTCATATTTCTGAAATTTCCTAAGAATCTAACTTTTTCTCCTGTTTTCAAGAATGGAAAGCTGAGCTTTCTTTTTAAAAAATCTTCTTTTTTCCTGCCTTTGCAGAAACACTGTACAGTGAGACACTGTCCCATCTTAGTCTGTCAAGCATCTGGAGAGGAGGCTAGTTTCATGATGTCAGTGGCTAAACATGGGCTAGGTAAGGAATAGTTCTCAGCCTGGTAACCTTTCCTAGAAGTGTCCTGGAAAGAAGTATATGGAATGTCTGGAAAAGATACATATGGCTCATAAATTTCAGCTGCAACATTACAAAAGTTCACAAAAGATCCAATTAACTCTTTACGTGGTGTCTAATCTTTTGACACAGCAGATGTTTCAAGCCAACCCTGGTCTACATCAAACCATCTCTTACTTACATTGGTCTTTTTTGATATTGGTTTCTTAATTCAATTTCTATGTTGACATCCTGTATAATATAGTGACAGTATCAAAGAGTTGCTTTTCTATGATGGGAGATTTAAAAATATTCTATTAAAATATCCAGTTAGTTGTTTTTTGTTGGAAGAGATTGAGAGAGCTCAAATTCAGCAAGATAAGATTGGAATGATGTTTTCTCACATTATTTAGTTTTATACAACTAAAAACTAATGAAGATGTAATTCACATCTCTCCCACCTGTTTTCCAATTTTTTATTTTGTTCAAATCCTGTTTTCTTCTAGCATAACTTATTTGGGTTTCTCTTGAATGCATATTAAATCAGCTGTTTATAAGATAGGCTGGTTTCCCCCATTCTTTACAGATACAGTATAATTTATATTATGAAATAGACTTAGAGATAATGGCCCAGGGGTGGGATTCTACCTGGTTGGACCGATTCTATAGAACCGGTGGTTATGATTCTGCGCAGTTTGGAAAATCGGCAAATCACACCACTGGCTGTCCCCGCCCCTCTCCACCCTGTCCACTCCATCCTTACCTGACATGCGCACTATCCAACTTGCCTGCCTTGTGCCTTCGCCTAATTTTTGGTAAGTTGCTATTTTTCTTTCCCTCCCCCTGACCATCAGCTGTTCCAACTGTCAGTTGTGCCAGGAGATTTAGATTAGCTAGAAAGCAGGAAAATCGTTGGATTTCTTGCTTTTTAGCTAATCTAAAAGCAGAGCTGAACCTTCCTTAGGACTGAAGCTTCTATTTTTCAGTGCAGACTCAGGTAGCAGATTGCAGAAAGGTAGATCTCTGAGTGAATCTGTGATTCTGTGAGCAATTCAATCTGCCTGCCTGCTTTGCCTGATTTTGGGTAAAAGTTGCTCTTTTTTAATAAAAAAAATTCAATATTTACATAAATATTTACAATATTTACATACAAGCCATGCCCACCCAGTCATGTGACCCCCCCAAGCCACACCCACTCAGTCACATGACCATAAAGACATGTCCACAAATTAAACCATGCCAACAGAACTGGTTAAGAAATTTGAATCCCACCCCTGTAATGGCCATTCCTACATTAGTAAATGTCTATGGAGATTCTCAAATATCCAGGTCACGGTTGTCCAGAAGGTGCTTTTTCAAAAGGCAGCTGGACTTTCTTGAAACAGTCCATTTACCTTTTGGAAAAAATCACCTTTGGACCCTACATTAGTAGGTTGTAATGTCTTCCAATATCTCATAGGTATTCTCCAAGTAAAAAGTGGGAAATATTGCAGTTCTTGCATTGCCATGTGTGATCCATGTAGAAGAAGGAAAGGTATATGTAAGGTAAACAAAGGCATTCCAACCTAATTCCATAATGATGTACATCCTCCCCCTTTCTTCCTATAATCCCTTACAGCATTAGAGTTGGGCCCACAACCCCAGGGAGTGACACGAGCTGACCTGCTTGCTAAGATGAGAACGATCGTGGCCTGCGCTTTGGACTTCATTGAGCTTTTTAACAAAGGTGACCTATTTTGATTCTTGAACTGAGAAGCTCCCATAAACGTGAGTGAGAAATGTTTGCCTTAATAAGACCAATTTTGGAGATTACCAGAATGTCATAGTTTTACTGATAAAATAATGAAAGCTATGGCAACAAGCTCTCCCTTTGTCAAAATAAAAGTGAAAGAAAAACTAACGGTGAGCTATCAACCAACCATCATGTACTTTTCAGTAATATGTCTGGAAATATAATCTTGTTTCCCTCCTGTGTCACACTCTAGTGATCTGTCGTGAGATTTACGCTGATCAGGCTCTTGCCTTAAAGCAGGACATAAAAATATATTAATTTTAGAGAAATAATGATACAAGTTTTATAGATAGTGAAATATGTGGTATTAGCAAGAGAAAGAACAAGGAACCGTGAAATGCTAAACCACAAGGATCATCTATCAGTCACAAACTCATATTTGCCAAGATACCTTGTTTCGCTTGTAACAAAACCACAAGCTAGGGAGTTTAGCAAGATGGGGTTGTGACCTCCAGCCATCCTAGCCTAGCAACAGGGGAGGGGGAAAGCTGTGTTTCAAGTAACCAATGAATGACTGAAAAGTTATATTTCTGTGTTTTGCCCCTTCTGAAGAAGTATATAGGCATTTGCTGTTCTATAAGAAATTTGTTCAGAAATGACTCTCACTAAAATACTCTGAACTTGTTTGCGCAAATAAAACCAACTTATTTTTGGATTCCAAAGTCTGAGTCTCGTAACTGAATTTTAACATTAAAATCTCGGCATGAATTTTAACATTAAAGCCTAGACATACGGTACCTTCAGAAGCAGAAGCTGACAAACATCTGATTAGGAATCATCAATTTCCCAGGGTGGTGGGGAAGGAATTTATTCATCTTCCTGCCTCACAGAGTCCTGACTGTGATGACTGAGCATAAACATTGCGCAATCTGGTTGTCGGTTCTGCTTTTTGTTAGGCACCTTGTTCCCAGCCTTTGAAATTGAGGCATACATACCGGTGGAACGGAAGGACTTCCCCCGTTATCCCAATGGGGAGATTTCTGCTGTAATACATCCAAATCTACAGGTGAGTATGAGGAGAAGGAGGAAAGAAGAGAGGGCCTATGTTTGTGTGTGTGTGTGTGTGTGTGTGTGTGTGTGTATGAGAGAGAGAGGGAGTGCATATGAGTGCATGTGTGCATTGTTTGAAGCTTTCTGGCTGTTCTTTGCAACATAATAGAACATTGAGTGCTTAAAACTTTGGACATCTGTACATGAGCATTTTGCACCAGTTTGATCCCCCTTTGGATCTGTGCAATCACACAACCTATCAGGTAGCTTTGACAGCTGTCTATTTTATTTTCTGAGCACCTCTGCATTTTATTTGAAATTAGAGCAATTTGATTTTTTTTTCACTTTGCAACACTTCATATCGTGACTGGTCCATTTGGGAAGGGATTTTTGGGGGGGAGGGGTCCATCCCTCCTCCTAGATTCTTTCTTTTTTCTTGATACATGCTGCTATTCCCTACATCTTCAGAAGATTTTTAATGCAATTAAAATGAATGTGCTTTTCCTCCTCCCTTTCAATAAAATCCACTACAGAGCACAGAATCAAAATCAAAACACCCACAGCAACGTATAAAATTAAGAGCCATAGCAACAGGGATCCACCAGCAAATGCCTGTGTTTTCTTTTTATGTGGAATAGGGCTGAGGGGATGTTTGTAACTTTAGAATACCGAGGATGGGCAAGGCAGGGCTGGAGAAACACTCTTACTGGGCATTAGGGGCCCCTCCTTTGCTCCTGCAGGATCTCAGGGTTTCAGGGCCGGGAGGAGAAATGAGGAGGATTGCTATTCAGCTCCAGTAACTGCCTTGTGAGGGAGGGGAAATATTGTGCTAGGAAACTGGAGTTCAAATAGCGTGTGAAACTATGAGGTTTGGTAAGTTTGCCATAGCACTGCAAGACAGAGGAAAATTTCACTTGTCAGAATGTCCTTTCTTAGGTCCTTAGGTCCTCTGATCACCGAGTTGTCTGCTTGAGTAGTATAGAGAGCGCAGGATAATAACATATCGGACTC
Source organism: Notechis scutatus (assembly GCF_049901735.1). NCBI lineage: Eukaryota > Metazoa > Chordata > Lepidosauria > Squamata > Elapidae > Notechis > Notechis scutatus. Next base: position 227,396,785 of record NC_142009.1, read on the forward strand.
CACTGAAGTCTGCAATTAATCATCCAATAGTGACAGTGCTCATTACAACAGTTTCATCTCCTGCAAGGATTGTTTCCAGGGGGGAGGGGTGGGTGGGTGGGGGGGGGAATGCTTGCTCTTTGGAAAATCTTCTGGCTATTTTGTTCTTGGTATAAACATCAAATCATCTCCCTTAGGATAAAGATTTCCAGCTCCTGAAGCCCGGAGATCCAGTTTTCCAGACTTTCGATGGAGAGGATATTCTGCATGATGGTGACGATACTTTCTTCCCAGTCTTCATCAATGAAGCAGCCTACTATGAGAAGAAAACCGCCTTTTGGAAGACAAAAAAGGAAACATTTGCCCAACCGGCACTGCAGAAGGCATTTTAAGTGTGATGATCAATAATCAAAGGCAATGGAGGTTTCTGTGTTGTGCACATTCTAAGAATCAGTGATACTGGAGAAAATGTATGCGGTCACTAAGAATCCGCACCAAATTGATGATAAATAATGAAAGAAGTTATGCATGGCGTAATCCATGTAACAAACAAATTGTCAGCCATATTTTATTTAGAAGCTTCTAGGTTGCCACATTTTAGTGCCTGGGAATTTTTGGAGGGGGGATTTCATAGAGGAGGAAGATTAGACTCAACAACATTCTTCTCATAAAGTCAAGGACAACTTACCCTGCACCTGGAGTACTCCAGTTGGAATGATGGTTGATGTAATGGACCATGTAATGGACTGATGGGTGCAGGGGATGGATCTTTGAATTTCTTTTGGGAAGGGAAAACCCAGAACCCTCAGCTTCGGGTTTTCCCAGATGCGCCAATATGACTTCTTTAATAAATTCTTACTTGGATGAACTTGGTTTCTGAGTGCTGAAAGAAATGGGGAGTTTCATTGGAATGCTGACACAAATGATGATAATCAGTTTGTTGCCTGATGCAATTATCTCCCATGCTGGGGCAATATAGCATGCCCTTCTCCAAAACAAAGATGTGCCCTTGTGATGTAGTGAGAATTCCCAAGAGGGAGGAGTGCATTTTGGAGGAATAAGAGACAACTCAGTCCGGATATTTTGTGTGAGAGAAAGAGGGAAATGACAGCTCCTCCCTAATAGCCCTCAGAATATATGGCAGATGCAAATAGTAGCATGCTTAGTATGGCAATATTCTGTCTATAGGTGTGGAACCAATAAAGAACTAAACTTGGAAGAATCTCTATGTTTCATTCTTGGCTTTGGGGCCTGTCAGTCCTTGAGGTTGTTATTTGACTATTTTGTGCAAGATTGGTGCTTGATATTCCACCCCATTTCTAGGATAATCTTTTGATGCACGTGCATCAAACTTGATATATTGGATGAGCCAGGAAAAAAAGCATTGTCTCCCAGATCTAAATCATCTAGGTCAGGGGGGACCCCAAACTCTTCAGCTGCTTAACCTCTTCATGACATTTCAGTTTGTTCATTGACCCCCCAAACAGTTATTATATGAAATTAATTTAATAAATATTTTTATAATAGTACTATGAAAATAACAACAATAACAGATCAATGATACCAGTAACAACACACAGTTAATAGAAACAATTCGAGGCTGTTCTTGTAGGTGGTGGATGATTGAATCCTGGATAACACTACCTTCTGAGGGATTTGATCATCATCATCTTTTTTTTTAACAAACCCCATAATCCCTTGCAGGGTGGAGTCTGGGCAACTGAATGGCGCAGAGTGCTTACTGGCTGGATGCCCTTCCTATCACCAATGCAGAGGTTTTTTTTCAGTAGATATATTCTCATTCTGCCCAGAGAGAGAAATATCTGCCTCTACCTAGAATTGAACTCACAGCCTCCTGATTGTGAGGTGAGAGCTCCACCTCTTGACCACCCCACCACCTTGCCACTAGCCATCTCACTTTCAGGATTAGGGACTGGGTGGGGGAGCTTTATAGAGACCCCTGAAGAATAATCAACCTTCTATCATTCACTGACTATTGTAATGAAAGGAATTAGTGACCTTGAAGAAAGAGAAGGAGAAAACAATCAGATAAGAGGGGCAAGAGCCAGCAATCCCTTAATGGTCTCAAAATGAAACTGAGAAAGGGTCTGCCCTAACGGATCAGGCAGTTCGAAGTGGTGGGTTGGAAATTTGTACTTTGAGACTTGCAAGATTCTGTTAATGCAGCCTTACAATAAAGTACAATTAGTTCATCTAGTCCTGTTTCCCCAGTGGTCAAGTCTTACTCTCCTTCCATAATGAGCCTGACCTGTGGGTCATTCCTTGCAGTTTCAATGTGGAATAAGTTGAGTAAAGTGAATGGTGGAACCCCATGGCTTGAATAAAAACATAACAGAATAACCAGGGGTGGGATTCAATTTTTTTTTAAAAAAAAAAAAACAAGTTTTATTAATTTTTAAAACACACAAATTATCATTATTCATTACATGTTTAAACCTTTTTTCATTGTAAATTTAACAAGTCAGATAAATTATGATTCTGTTTTAAACCATTTCCATATAACATACAAAAACCTCTTATTCAATTTCTCTTTACTTCTCTTTACTCTTATTCAATATCATTATTATTATTTCATCTATTTCTTTCTGACTTAGTTACCATTATTCTCATTCTATATTTCTACAAGTTTTTACTAATTCTCCCCCAAAAAAACATATACACACAACACACAAAACATTAAAAAATCTTTTGGAAAGTAACTTGGACCCAGGTATCTCTCTCTTCATGGACTTCAATTATATTCATGCTCATCTTACATATCATTACTTATTTTATTTACCATTCTAAGCCTTCTATATTAACTTCTCCACATATTTCACCCTTCTTAATTCTATCTTAATTAATCATCTTAGTTTGAATCATTATATTTGTATCTTTTGTCCATTTTTATCATCCCTTTGTCTCATTCCTTATAAGAAAGAAGAAAATAAGTTTCTCCTGAAATCATTAATCAGAGTATGATGCCTTTCTATCTCCCCTAAGTTAATCAAATTAATCTTTAAAATAATATCCAATACCCAATCCGATTTTGCTTGGTACATTCTATCTAACTAGTACATCCAAAATATAAGTACATAATTAAACAATAAATCCAAATATTAAAAAAAAATACTATAATAAAAATTTTATAATAACATCAATACCATAATCTTATTAAACTCTTTAATTAAAACAGTATTCTAAACCTCCCCTATTATTAAATTTTAAAGCCAATCATTTTTAAACATTTTAACATTTTAATCTCTTATCAACTCTTAAACCATTACAATACTACCATCTCATCTTATGTACCTTGCAAAATCTTTTAAAAAATTATACTTTATCCATTATCCATAAAAATTCCTTTTTTTCATTTAATTTCAAAACATTGTAGCTTTTCTCCACCTTTTCCCTTTCTTTCTTCTCCCAACAAACCTTTCTACCCCCTTCTTCTAGCCTCTGCCTTACTGGCTTCCCTTCTCTGTCGTATTCCTTTTCCCTTTTGTTTACTATCATCATATTGGTTTTGCACCTTATTTTTCCCTTTCTTAAATGTTTTTTTAGATCTTAAGTCCTTTAGTTTTCTTCTTTTCTCTCTTCCTTCTTTCTTGATCAAATTCTGAGATTCATTAAAAATGGCTCCTTCCTTTCTTTCTTGTTCCTCTGCTGTCTTCATCTGTTGTAATGTTTGTTGATAGTTAGTAAGCGCCATTTCTAAAAAAGGAAAGCTTCTTCCACACCATCTTTACCATTTTTTTTGCTTGTTCATATTCTTTTCTTAGTTCGTCAACAGAAAGAGCCATTATAAATCTTTTCTTTTCTTTTCCCCTTCTTTCTTCTTACAACAACCAGAATATTCAAAAGAAAATAAAAAAATAAAGCAGTCCCAAAGTTATCAGTCAGTCCAAACCAAGGCAGAGTTTTCACTTTCTCCTTCTGGGGTAATATCAATCAAAGAGAAAGAAAGTCCAAATCTGTTTAAAATCTTATTGCAATATATTCTAGTCTTCAAATCCTTAAGGCATCTCCTCCAACAAAGTCTTAGCATACAAATATTTTCTTTTTACTCCTCTCTCTTCCACTCATCGCTTAAAACCAATTTTCACCTACAAAAATAGGTTTCTTAATATCCAGTTATTTATTCCGTAGGAAAAGAGGGAAAGCTATCCTTTCAGCACCATCAAACTGCCGCTTTTTTCCTCTTCTGGCAGGTATTATTCAGAAAGTCATACTTTTCAGGAATTTTATTATATATGTCTTAGAGTCCTAGGAGCCAAGAAAAACTTTCTCTCTCAAGCACTTTCTCCACTTCCTCCTGCGCATTCTTACCCGGCTGCAGCTTCTTGTGGCGGCCATTACGGCGCCGCTGCACGTCCTGGGAAAGGGGTTCTACGGACGGGGGGGTCTGCAACACCCCAAACCCCTCTCCGGATCCCCTACCTTCAGCTGCCCTGCGCAAGCTCCACCGTCTGGGTACCAGCAAATCCTGCCGCGGCGACAAACGGAAGTTTGGATTCAATTTTTAACAACTGGTTCTGTGGTGTGGCTTAGGTGGTGGGTGTGGCTTGGTGGTCGTTAGCTGGGCGTGGCCAACTCAACATCACTACATTGAGCCTCCTTGCCGATGACTGTGGGGTTGCTGCAGTCGTAAGTGTGAAAACGTCATAGGTCACTTTTTCAATGGTCACTCTACACAAGCAATGTACCAGCAAAGGGGAAAGAACTCCAGAGAGGTTCCAGAATGTTGTTCCTTCCTGCCTTCCTTACAGGATTAGTCCAGTAATTTCTTCTAACAACCAGTGCTCCGAACTGCTTAGAATGTTAACAACTGGTTCTAGTGAATAGGTGCGAACTGGTAGAATCCCACTCCTGAGAATAACAGAGTTGGAAAGGACCTTCTAATTCAACTCCCTGCTCCTGCTCAGGAAACCTGCTGTCCCATTGCTCAGAAAACCCTATACCATTTCAGACAAATGATTGTCCAATCTCTTCTTAAAAACTTCTAGAAGCAAATTGTTCCTCTAATTAATTGTACTAACTGTCAGGAAATTTCTCCCTAATTCTAAGTTGTTTCTCTCCTTGATTACTTTCTACCCTGGCTTCTTGTCCTGCCCTCAAGTGCTTTGGAGAATAGAGTGATTCCCTCTTCTTTGTGGCAACCCCTGAGATATTGGAAAAATGCTATCATGTCACCCCTAGTCCTTCTTTTCATTAAACTAGACATATCAAATTTCAACAACTGTTCTTTATATGTTTTAGTCTCCAGTCCCCTAATCATCTTTGTTGCTCTTCTCTGCATTCTTTCTAGAGTCTCAACATCTTTTTTTACATCACAGCAAACAAAACTGGATGCAGTATTCCAAGTGTGGTCTTATCAAGGCATTCTAAAATGGTAGTAACCATTGATTCTATCCCTCAGTTTGGTTTCCCTTCCCACTGATGGACCCCGCTGGTGGGAAAAACAAGTACCAGTCACACTCCCTCCCTCTCATGATGCGGTGGGGAGGTTGAGCAAGCATAGGAGGGTCTTTTGAATAATAGGTTTGGCTGTCTCTTAGTGGTCCAGGTAATATCTCCCAAACACAGAGATGCTAGACCCACTAGCTGAGCCTTTTTCTGAACATGGTATAAAAAGTCTAAGGACTTTTTTAAAAAAGAAAAAAAAATGATTAACTCATCTAAAAAAAAATGCTGAGAAGTAATAGGCAAAGAGGAGGCATGCAAGGTGAAATGGGAAGTAACTGTGGAAGCTCTGCCTTTCTGGAGTTGTCTTTGATGTTTTTATCTGTTCCTGTCTGTTGCGTGTCGGGGAGAACAGACACAGAAACCGGACTTCCTTCCTACATGAAACAGTGTTCTACCCACAGCCAAGCTACACATGCCATTTGTTTCTGCAAAGAGTTTTCTTTGACAGGTAGACTGATTAGATGATAAGGGATGCTATTTGTTTTGGGGAAATTGTTTCTTGCGGCAGAGAAGCAAAGAAGCTGTGGTCAGGAATGCTGTGCCCATTCCTGAGGAAAACTGACTCACTATGTCTCAGTTATTGCTAGATTTGATTATTACAAAGCATTTAGCATGAGGTATCACTAGAAGTTTTCAGAAGCTTCAATTGATGCAAAGGAGTTATGGGTGTTTACCTGTGGGATCATATGACTTCTATCCTGCCATACATCTTTTAGTTGCTAAATATTTATGAGTATAATTACAATTGTTGATGACTATAATGTCCTAGCAAAATCAAGGATCCCAGGTAGAAGCTGTCACACCAGTCTTGCCTACCTATTAAAACCAAGCTAAGTAGGATTTCTATGTTCCTATCCATGGTGGAAGATCAATTGATTGGACAAAGAACATTCTCTATAGACACACTACTATTTTGGAAAGTGAAATTCTGAAGACCTCATTCTCAATTTTAAAGTAAGAAGCAAGCTTTTAATTTGTCAGGCTGAAGTGATTTTAACTAAGACTTTGTTCTGTTTGCCAGATGTGCCATACTATTACATTTTGATTTCATCTGTGATCTAATATTGTGAATTTTAATTATCATCAGCTATCTAGACTTAACACATGAACTTGAGAAAAACAAAATACAAATATTTCAATTATGCTTCATTCCATTTCAATATGTGGCATTGCAGTTGTTCAGTAACAGCCAGAGTCTGACTCTGTTTTTGCATATGCATAAACATACATATAACTAATATTTATGCAACTGTCCAAAGAAAATAAATATATTTATGGTTGCATATAGTGATCTTTAACTTTTTTCCAAATTTCAAGCTGACATTGAATTCATGTAATTCCTGGGAAGCATTTCAGGTATTGCTCTTTGGAATTATAATAGCTTTGTTTACAAATCCAAAGCTGATTTTGTTTTTGTTTAACCAAGGTATTGAAATAGGATACACATTCTTATAGTTTCCAGTAAGGAGTCTCTTTCCTTTTATCTTAAAATATCTGGGAAGAGGCTTGTCATTCATTTATTCATTTTGCTTTGAAGGAATTAAAAACAATTACCATTCAGCTCAACAGAATATCTTTGGATGAATGAACTATTAACTTCAAACAGTTTATTTTAAGTCTCCAGGAATTTTGAGCTGATGGGGGGCAGGAGGCAGGGGAAATCAAATATACCTGGGTTTGGCTCCATACCTGGACAGAATTTGCCAGACCTTGCCACACAGGTATGGGTCCTGAAGTGTTTTCTGTACCTAACAAGCAAAGATGGTACCAGGTGTGTTGCGTTGTGGGAAATAACGACTCGAGACCCAGTTGATCCTTTGTTCTTTTTTTATTTCTCTAAAACTGAACAACTGCGGAGCCGCGGCAGCCTTCTTTATAGCGGGCTGCTCGCGGCTCGCGGCCAATGACGGCTCTTCAAGTTTCCCGCCGTCAGGACTGACCAATCCAAGGTGAGTATGTCAATATGTAACAAGGTGAGTTCTCTAGACTTAGCCCAGCCATTTTGCCTCAAAACACAAAATCTTACTGCACACAGAGTTAGCACTTGCTCCCTGAGATACTTTGGAGCTTTGGATCCAGACTTAGGGAAAGAGAATTTCACTCCTGTTGAGAAGTAATAGTAATAGTAAACTATCCTATAATCTGCAACTCTTACACTGCAAAAACATATGGACTACACAACTCGATCAGACCAAAACAATAGATGCAATCTACATAGACTTCTGTAAAGCCTTTGATTCAGTGGTACATGACAAACTACTACTAAAACTAAAATCTTATGGTATCTCTGGACATCTGCATAACTGGATAGAAGCATTCCTGTCAAACAGACAACAAATGGTCAAAATTGGGAGCGTCCTATCAAATTCTGTACCTGTCAATAGTGGTGTCAATGTTCTAGGACCAATTCTCTTCATACTCTACATAAATGACATCTGTGATCATATTAAGAGCAACTGCATTCTCTTCGCTGATGATGTAAAGCTATTCAACACCACAGACAATACTGCTACCCTTCAAAAAGATCTTGACTATGTATCAGAACGGTCAAACAAATGGCAACTTCAAATCTCAACAAATAAATGCTCTGTCTTACATATTGCCAAAAAAATTCAGAAAATAAAATACAAGCTGAATAGTCAAGACCTTGTTGATGATCCAAGCTCTGTAAAGGACCTTGGAATACTCATCTCTAATGACCTAAATGCTAGAGGCCACTGTAACTACATAGCCAAAAAGGCATTAAGAGTTGTTAACCTAATCCTATGTAGCTTTTTCTCTGGTAATATCACACTACTAACTAGAACATACAAAACATTTGCTAGACCAATACTCAAATACAGCTCATCAGTCTGGAATCCACATTACGTATCCAATATTAGCACAGTTGAGAAAGTCCAGAAATATTTCACAAAAAGAGTTCTCCACTCCTCTACTCGTTGTAGAATACCTTATGCCACCAGACTTGAAATTCTAGACCTAGAAAACCTTGAATTACACCGTCTTCGGTCTGATCTAAGTATGGTATGTAAAATCATACATTGCAATGACTTACCTGTCAATGAATACTTCAGCTTCAACCATAACAACACAAGAGCACACAATAGATACAAACTCAAGGTTAACCACACCAAACTTGATTGCAGGAAATACTTCAGCAACAGAGTGGTCAATGTCTGGAACACTCTACCTGACTCTGTGGTTTCTTCCCCAAACCCCAAAAACTTTAACCTTAGACTTTCTACTATTGACCTCACCCCTTTCCTAAGAGGTCTGTAGGTGGCGTGCATAAGTGCACCAATGTGCCTACCATCTCTGTCCTTTTTTTCCTTTTCTTATATGTACCCATTTCATGTATTCATAACTATGTATATACTTATACCTATTATCTTGTAAGCGATTGACAAATCAAAATAAATAAATAAAAATAAATAAAAGCTCCTATCTCCAGGAAGTGAAAAAAGCTGGCAGCAGAAACCAATTCCTTCTCATTACTGAGCAAGGTAATTCTGGAAACAAAAAGACATCCCATTCTTCTCCTCTGGTCCTTGTTACATGGATGACAACATCATGACAAACTCTGAAAGAGACAGGAAGACTCAGGTCAATCATGTTTTTGAGAGGTTCTCATCTTCTTCTCAATCAATGTCTCTGTCTCAGGGGATCTATTTGATTCCCTCTAATCTATGGCAATGATTTGGGTGGTGGATAGTAAAAGAGGATGGATGTATAATCATAGCTTTCTGGTAAAAATGAGGCAAGAGACAAAGATCCAAAGTATGGATGGGCCTTAAGAAGAGGGATAGTGTAATAAACCATCATAGTTGCATCAGTGGTGGGCTGCTGGGGGCTTGCAGAGGCTAGAGAGAACCCCTAGCTAAGATTCTGTGGGGCTCGGAGAGCCCCCAATAACCTCAGAAAGACAAGCAGCAAGGGAAAGCTCTTAATGGGCTTAACTGAACTTCTAGGTGTTCAGCCAAGAGCATTTCACCCCTAGTAAAAATGTTGTAAGCTAGATAAACAATCCACTCAGTGCTTGCGAGGGAGAGCCATTGAGAAAATCAGATAACATAGCCACTAGCCTCCGAAGGGATTAATTCCCAAATAATAAGAATCATGTAACTCACCAGAAACTCCACTAAGACTCCAAGATCCCTCTCATAGTCACTGCTCTTAAACCTGGTTTCACCCAGTCTTTTATTTATGTATTAAATGCACTAAATAATAAACAACTTTTTGGTATATATATATATATATATATATATATATATATATATATATATATATATATATAGGTAATTAGGGCAAAAAAGTGATGTCGAGTTGGCCACACTCACTCAGTCACATGACCACCCAACCACACCCACCCAGCCTGTCATTAGGTTAGAGAGCCCCTTGCTAAAAAAAATTGAAGCCCACCCCTGAGTTGCATCCTGGTCCTTGGAGAAATCACAACAGGCATTACATCCTCTCAGTGTGATAACTCTCTCATGTGTGGAATGGACTACATTGTACAAGTGTTAATCTTGTTTCCTGGCACAATTCCCTCCACCCTACCAAAATTCATCTTCCCCTGGCTGTGTTTATGATAAGTCCTTAGAACAGATGCATGTCTTGGGGATCACAATATGTTTCAGAGTTGCAGTTCTAGTTTATGTTCCATGGAAAAGATATGGCTACTAGTATACAAACAATGATAAAAAGAGGTAGTCAACCTTATCCGACTGTGAATTTTGAAATTGGCCCATATTCTCTGATAGCTAATAGTTACAAAATTGACTACAGATCATACAAAGCTTCAAAGGGAAACAAGCAGTAGCCACAATCTCTGCTTCCATTAAAGATGTAATGAGTAGCAAAGAATTCTGTTTTTTTAATGTACATTAAATGCATTGAAATGAAAGAGTTCTGGTTCAAACTTGTGCATGTCTTCACAGATAAAATTGAAAACAGGTTATTACTGTATGGCTCCTACTGGAATTTACAATTGCAGTGCTATCCATTTCTGGAAACCTACAACTTTTCTAGATTATTTCTTGAATTCTTTAAACAACCCAGCCAATGTTGTCCTGTACTATTTGTGATGAACCTATTTGGCATTTTTTAAAAAATCCCCTCTGACATAGTGCTTCGTTTCTAGAAAACAGATCCTGCCTTTCAGAATGCAGTATTTAAGGGGAAAGGGTTAACAAAACATGTGCTGACTTTTCTCACCATCAAAGTCCACTTTTCCATCTCCGTTGAGATCTACATCCTGCAGGATCTCATCCAATTCCTGGGCATTGAGTTGCTCACCTAAGAGAGCAGTCACAGCCTGGCGCAGCTCTAAACTGCTGATAGCTCCATCTCCATCTGTATCAAACTTGAGAAAGAAGGAATTGCCTGAGAACTCACTGTATTTACTTCCCACTCAAACATCTCTAGCAGTACCTGCTCTTTGGAACAATTTCTCCCTGGAAGGCTTTGGACTGCCTACTCATGCTGAGATGATATTTAAACACTTGGCTCCTTTCCAAGCTCTGGGAGAGATTCGTGTCATGCCTACTGGTGTGTAGTTTGTCTTAGCTACAGCATATTGCTCCCTATTATGTTTAGTTTAACATTATTCTATATATTTCTTTTTCCTATTTTAAATATTGTGTTCAATTGCATGCTATCCAGAGTCTGTCCTCAGCGGGACACCTTTATACATCTAAGTTATAAATAAACCTTCCTTTCTTATTTATTCTCCATCTAGCTTTCCCATTCTTATTTCCCTCCTCTACCTTCTCTTCTGATGCTTATTCAAACTCTCCAATCTTGCTGTTTTTTTTCTCTGTACACTCCTAAATGACAGACAATTGGCATGAGGTTAGATAATTGCACAAGAATAACATCAGCATGATAATTCCTTTGCAACATTAAAATTTTGTATACTCGGTAGCGAAGGGATTTAGTGGCAGTGTAGTTTGCCTTCCCACAGGCCTCTCCCTCCCATTTCCTCCTCTATTTTGAAAAAAAAATCATGTTGCATAAAATGGTCATTGCTGCCATATTTTGGTAATGCAATTTCAAGGTTCTGCAGTCCTATTTGGGGTGCAGAGGAAACATGTAGCTTAAGGGCCACTGACCAAGAGAACATCTCATACCAAGATTGTGGCTATCATAGGTGCAGAATGCCAGCATATTTAATGACTATGCCATGCAGAGGTGGTATTCAGCAGGTTCTGACCAGTTCTGGAGAACTGGTAGCGGAAATTTTGAGTAGTTCAGAGAACCAGCAAATACCACCCCTGACTGGAGATTTTACAGTATCCTTCCCCTGCCATGCCCATCAAGCCATGCCCACAGGACCGGTAGTAAAAATATTTGAATCCCACCACTGATGCCATGGGATTAATAATTAATGATTGTCCTTGAAGTTTTCAAATTAACTAATCAATTACTGTTTGGCCACCGATTTTTATCTCCCTTTCCTCTTTGACCTGAGTTTGGTTGAGCTCTATTCTGACAGAAATCAGACTAATTTCCTGATCACAGAAAGAAAAGAAAACAATTCCTTGACCATCTGCTTTTCTTTGCCTTGGTTCATCTGATTGTCTTACATAAAGAAAACACAAGGCTTTTGGAAACTAGCCAGATCTTTGAATGAACTGGGAAGGAACTGTGAGGGAAAATAAAAATAATGCTTAAATAATGCTTAAGGGAATGAAGTCTTTGGACATGACATCATAGAAGGACTAGCCTCTGGGAAAGAAATATTTTGAAAAGTCTGGAATTATGAATGTCATTAAAGGGTTGGTTTTCTGGAAAAAAATGGACTTTCTACAGTACAGAAGCAAATGAGAGAATAAAAATGTCTTGCCTCATCTCCAGACTGGTAGATAGACAGGTATCATCTGAATATCTTATTTTTATATAATCAAGCGTTTTACTGATGTAGCAAATGGCATCTGGAAAGAAACTTAGGGCCTTTTCCTATTTGCAGGTAACCAATGGTACAAACCTTTGCAGGCAACTTTTCCCCCCTACTACTTCCCCATGAAATTGCCTTCAGTTCATCAGTGAGATAGTTTTAAATTCTCCTTGGCGGTACTGGTAGTAAAGTAACATTTCCCCTTTTAAAATCAGAACATTCAATTGTGTTTGCAAGATAATCAGTTGGGCCTATCTCTCAAAACTTTCCTCCTCTCCAGGCCATTATCCATATCATAGAGAGCAAATGTTGGATATTTTCTCCATTGGCCAAATCCAACAATAGCTGCAGCTTATTAAGCCTTGCAATAAACTGTTAAAATAATACCATTCACTGGCCTCTTTACCAAAGCAAAGTGGACATTGGCTAGACAGATATAGCAATTCTAGGTTGATGCAGCCTCGTGGATTAAAGAAGTCACATTAAACTGGTTGTCTGGATGTGTTCTATGTCTTCTGAAATGTAACCATGGCCTATCAGGAAATAGATTTTCATAGCACTGAGAAGCATCAACTTCATTTTATAAGCTAGATTGACTTAGCTCCTTGCTGTTCAATAAAGCTATAATTAACTGTCCCTATCTTAAAATTCATTCCTCATTCCAAAAGCACATATAACTTTTAAATGTTCTATCTGCAAAAGATATTGGAGGTAAAGCACTACAATGGGAGATACACTTCTGAATCTCTATTACCTTTGTCTGTGTCTATTCACTTAAAGAGTTTTCTTTAAAGAACCAGAAATACATCAATCTAAATAAATCAATCGGATAAATAAATCTAGGTGTAAATCAAAAGGCACTGCAGTAATATTTTTCAATTTATTAATATTGTTTACCCAGAACAAACATTCCATTAGGGAGTGAGGAGAAGGGAAGAGGTTAAGCATTTTGCCAAATATAGTCTTCTGTTCTGTGGAGCCAGTATGAGAGAAATATATAAAGCTAAAATGAGCTAGAAAAAGACAGGCGCCATTTGCAGATTAGAAAAGAACAATATCAAACACAGAGGATACTTCTGCATAGAGTAAGATTACTTCAAGACATTCAATTGATCAAAAGAGCATCTGTATTTATTCCCAATGATACCATCTTGCTAGCCCTCTAGCTGTCTGAGCCACAACAATATTTGAGTGGTGACATTTTGTGCTAATCTAAGTGAAACGTTAGGATTCTGGACTTAGACAGAGGAGTCGTATCTCTTTTCAGATTTCCTTCCTCAGAGGGAAAAAAAAGATAAACTCTACTTCTTCACTGAGGTTAGCAGCAAATACCAACTAATTTCAGACCTCCAGTGTTTAGAAGGCAAAAGGGGGTTAGTGTGTTGGATGACATGTATCTTCTCTTGAAATAGTCCAGAAGGTTGATCTTCCATCCCATTCAAAGTAAGGATCCCAGATTCCATCACGTCCAGCCATTTCACATAAGTTTAGCAGGGTTAGGAAGTGGGCCCCTTCTGCCTCAGTTGCCCCCACTCTATCCTTGGTAAGATTACTCAGTAAATATCTCTGTTCTACATATTTCACGTCTTGAAATAATTAAATGACCATTGTTATTTAACTTAATTATTTTCCAGTAATAAAGTAGCAGCACAACTGTATGCTGTATTTTCTGCCTAGGGGACAAGCATATTTCTAACCAAAACCTCTATTCTTCTTCCATTTCATAAAATGATTTAGTATCAATAATTATGGAAATATTATGCATGAGTTTCAGTACAACTTTACATATCCAGTTCATGACTTTGCTATCATACCTCACGGAAGGCGATCTTCAGCTCCCTCACACCCACCATATGAGCTGTTTCTTCAAGCAGTTTGGGGCTCATCATCTTTACAAACTCCTCAAAATCTATACGCCCTCCCACTAAGAGGAGAGATAACAAGAAAAGATTAGTTCAATTGATGGAAGAAGCACTTTTGAATAAGGTAGGAGATGATGCTATTAGATATACCGTGTTTCTCATATAATAAGGCTGGGTCTTATTTTTTTTTGAGCCCCGGAAAAATGCCTAGGCCATCTTTTCGGGGGTGACTTAATTCCCCCCCCCTTGCATCTTCGGGCGGACGGCGATGGCTTGGATGTTGACCTCAGCGTTGGTGGGGCACTTCGTATCGGGGTCAACGCAGGCAGCACCATATCCGGGTGTGCAACAAAAGTACTTCCTAACTGCAAGCCCCCCCACCATTCCCCCCCATTTCGCATGTTTTAATATAGGCCTTAATTTGGGGGGAGGGGCTTAATTTCATTTCATGCCTATAAAACATGCTGGGACTTCCTATTGGGGGAGGCCATATTGTTGGAGAAACTGGGTATAAACTACTTTTCTTCAATATATTTATTTTATTTATTAGATTTATATGAAACTAAGAGTTTCATATAAATCTAGTAAGTTGGAACAGACCAAATGCATGTCTAATTCAGCATTCTATTTTCCCACAGTAGCTAACTTCCAGAACTCTGTAAATTTTTACCATACCTATAGAAAAAGAATGAGATTAACATGTTCTTAGATTTCCTATTCTTCAACAGTTCATAACTCATCTTCTAGCATCAGTTCCATAAAACGAAATAGAAGACAACACATGGGGTAACATGGTGATTGAAAGCATTTCAGGGAGATCAAAATTTCTTCAACTTTATTGAAATGGTTTGTGGGTAATTTAAGAAGCAATGTAATGAGCTACGAACATAATTCTGAATCTAATTTACATCCTCTAAATATCTGTTCATCCCTATGCCTAAATATTATGAAGTGTAAATATTCTGTCCATACATCACATTTCTCTGCTGAGGTGAACCACACTCGTACCCACTCCTGCTTCTCACATTCATGCACTGACCTTGGAAGCAGGAATTTTGCAAAAAAAAATAATCACTTTTTTCCCTAAAGGTATTTATGGAAATTGAACAGAGCTTTTATAAGTCTGCCGTACAGTTTACAGAATAACTGCAACTCAAAACACTTTTGGAAGCAGCACCTAGGTATGCCAGTAGATATGGTGAGAAAGGAAGAAAATGGAAGCAGAACCATGCGACTTTGCATACAACTGAGGAAAAAAAAAAACAATAGCTTAGCAGCCAGAGACAAATTACATTATTCAGAGCTAAGCTGATGTTTATTCTTTTAATTAAAAATATACTAGAAAACCAATTATGTTCTAGAAAATATCATTCTTACCAAACGTGAACTATGAAATGTCAAATGATGCAATCCATTTTGATTTGGGATTTATTTTTGCACATTTATATGCATATGTGTAGGATGGAGCCAAAACACAGCCAGCATATATACAAAAACGATGCATATATGCATACTCAATTGATACATTGTGCATTGCAATTGGAACTTGTGAAAGAAACTGAAACTTGAAGAATTGCTGTATGTCTTTTACAACCAGTTCTTAATTATTTTTTTTCATGTTATCTGCTGCTCAAAAACCTGAGCAGTTTTCTATCAACTGCAACTAAAATTATCAATTGCAAACAAAATCAGGACTCCTATATACGGAGACTGAGAAACTACCCGATACTGACGTGGTTACCTCAGTAGCCTTGTCAGCAGCACTCCATCCTCTGATTATTATTAACCGGGAGCCTTAGAAACTGGAGAAGCACATAAATATTCAACTCACTGCGCATTTTGATGTGCTGAGAGACCTCCAGCAGCTCCATCTCTGTAGGCATGTAGCCCATGGTTCGCATGCAATCTCCCAGATCTTTGTAGCTGAGGAAGCCATCCTGATCCGTGTCAAATTCCTTGAAAGCATCTAGCAGCTCTGCCATTGCAGACAGAAAGAAAAAATTCCTGCCTTGACTTTTGTTCTCCCATTGGGGACCCAGGAAAGGCCCATGGCCTTGGAAGGCAAGCACGCCCTTGGGGACTCTTACTAGCCACGGCCATTCAGAGGTTGCCAGAAACTGGAGAGGCTGGCTTTAAGCCAGGGGTGTCAAACTCAAGGCCTGTGAGCCAGATGCGGCCTGTGGGGTGCTTAGATCTGGCCTATGGGGTTGCCCTTGAAACAATGAAGGACCTGCCCACGGTGCCTCTGCTAGCGAAAATGGAGCTCGGAAGGGCTACACATGGCCCTCCCAGGCTCCCTTTTCAGCTGCAACTGCCTCCTGCAGCCCTCTGCCAGTGAAAATGGAGCTTGTGTGTGGCCCACCCGAGCTCCATTTTTACTGGCAGAGGGCTGCAGGAGGCCATCGCAGCCGAAAATGGAAACTTGGGAGCTCATTTTTGTTGGCTGAACGCTCGGGCCACCACAGGCGCCCCCGACACGAGTGACATTAAGCTGGCTACACTCACCTTGGCCACGTTCCCCCCCCCGAGGTCAAACACAACCCTGATGTGGTTTGACACCCCTGCTTTAAGCTAAGAAGCACAAGTAATCTCTGTAGAGCTGTACTGTCTAGACAGCAATCACTTTGACAAATAAAATTGCCATGTTGGCTAATTTGGAACCATCATGACCATTTACAGTTTTGCAGCGGAGACAGTTTATTACCTTAATAAACACCTATACATAAAGAATTATTATTATCACTAATTTTCCTTTCTGTACTTTCTTTTCTTCTAATATAAATCTTTACAATCTTTTCTCCTTAAACAACAAAACAGAAAAAAAATCTAAAAGGCAAGCAAACATGCTATTAGGGTAATATTTATTGATAGGCAGGTAGTCCTCAACTTACAGTCATTCATTTAGTGACCATTCAAAGTTGCCACATCAGTGAAAAAAAGTGATTTATAACTGGTTTTCACACTTATGACCATTGTAGCATCCCCATGGTCACCTGATCAAAGTGTGATCACATTTGGCAACTGGCATGTATTTATGACAGTTGCAGTGTCCTGGAGTTATGTGATCATCACCTTTTGCAACCTTTCCTTTTTGGCTTCTGACAAGCAAAGTCAAAAGGGGAAGCCAGATTCACTTAACAACTGCATAATTCACTTAGCAGCTGCAATGGTTTGCTTAATAACTGTGCCCAAAACAGGTCGTAAAATGGAGCACAACCCACTTAACAAGGGCCTCGCTTAGAAAAGAAATTTTGGGCTCAATTGTGGTCATTAGTTGAGCACTACTTGTAAACAACTTCATAATTTTTTAAAATTTGGATTCCCACCCCTCCCGGCTACACATCTGGAAACTTCTTGCTGATTTATGCGTTTTGCCTACTTGATGGCAATTCATAAATAGCCAGAATAAATGACAATGGCTAAACTGGGTCTGTGTCATATTTTTATTTGCTCATCCTCCATCAAGAACTGCTCACCCTCCATTGGTCATTCCCTTTCTTTAAAAAATGCCTGTGGTACTGACTTAACAAACTAATTTTTGATTAAATCACAAACTAGAATATACCTTGGTCTGATAAAACTATTTGAAATTCTAAATAATCAAATCAAATTAATTAAATTACATTATCATTTAAGTCTTCTCAAAAATGGACACTGAAATACCCACTATGGAAATGGAGACTAGGAACTGGGTAAATCAGTTTTTAATGATCAGCAGTAAAAAAGTGAGGACTGCATCTCCCCCTCATGGCCAAATTCCAAAGTCCCCCCCCATTGTGTTTCCTAAACATTGCCAACTCACCATCCAGTTCCAATGGGGAAAGCTCTCTCTCCTAGCAAAAGAAGAAGGAAGGAGGAGGAAGAAGAGGAGGAAGGAAGAAGGAAGAAGGAAGGGAAGAAGGAAGAAGGAAGAAGGAAGGAGGAGGAAAGAAGGAGGAGGAAGGAAGGAGGAAGGAGGAAGAAGGAAGAAGGAAGAAGGAAGGAGGAGGAGGAGGAGAGGAGAGGAGAGGAGGAGGAAGAAGAAGAAGAAGAAGAAGAAGAAGAAGAAGAAGAAGAAGAAGAAGAAGAAGAAGAAGAAGAAGAAGAAGAAGAGGAGGAGGAGGAGGAGGAGGAGGGAGGAGGAGGAGGAGGAGGAGGAGGAGGAGGAGGAGGAGGAGGAGGAGGAGGAGGAGGAAGAGGAAAAAAGAGAAAATATGTATTATATATCTCATCTTTTCTTCAAAAACTAAAAGGTGATGTAACAACACATCCCACTTTACCACCTGAAAACCAGAAGTGAGGCGTATAGGGAATGTATAAAAGAAGGGAGGGAAAATTCATAAGTAACATTTATTACAGTTTCAGCTATATAAAGTTAAGATCTAACTTGCTGAAGAAGCTTTACTGGAGTTTCTTTACCAGCAAAAAAAGAATTTGCCATGAGACACATTGTCCCTGAAAAAGCCTCCTTTGTGCCTATGGAAAGATTGGAGGTGTTCAAATCCCATCAGGATGCCAGGATCTCCGGGTCTGAAGCTGATTTGGTTAATCCTTCTTACTGCTTTCACTGCAGGAAACTCTCAAAAAGTTCTACAAAGCTGGAAACGCATATTTTTTTAAAAAAAAAAAGGGGGGGGGGGCATTTTTGCTGTCTCTGGAATTTGCACCATTACAAAAAAGGACTATCTTTGTAACGTTTAATATAATCTGCATAAGATGAAAAACAAGTCCCAAGTGAGCAGAAGTTTTCAGAAAGCACAAATTGAAGAAAACACGTCTAAAATAAATGGCTTTGGATTGGTAACACAGTACAAAATTATGTTTTTCGCAGGATCCAGGAAGAGACCATCCAGCTTTTACTTTTTAGTAGCTGTTAATAGCAATTTTATCTTTTAAACAACAAATGTTGCTGAGGGACATCATGAGGAAAATACTCAGAACTAGGCTACTGAAAAACAAGAGGGATTTTCAACATGTGCAGAAAGTTCCAAAATTTACTTAAATTCAAGTCTCATTAGACAAAAACACAAAGTAGAGCAAGCCCTCCCCCTCCCCAAAAAAGACTATTCAGGCACTGGGAGGATTTTTTTAAAAAAAACAAGAAGAAAAAGATATATACAAAATTCAGTTTATGGCCATTGTTTTACTATTAAAATCATATTTCCCTCACAAGTGTCCTCAAAAGTCCCAACTCTGATTGACATGGGGGAAAGCTTGGATAAAGAGTTGAGAACATTAAAATACCCCCCTCCCAAATATTTATTTTATTTTATTTATTTGATTTGTCAATCGCTTACAAAATAAACAGTATAAGTATAAACATGAGTAAGAATACAAAAAATAGGTACGATTAAATGGGACAATAGGACAGGGACAGGAGGCATGATGATGCACATATATGCACTTATGCACTTATACCTACATACTTCCACCCCAGGGAGAAATCCTTTCCCTAATTAATCTGCTGAAAATTGGATTAAATGGATTGGAGATCAAGTTCACTTCTGCATGTTTTCATTTAGGCATGCTGTCCTCACAACCACTAGAACTAGGCGGTCCCAAAGAAATACAGCAAACTCTTAGTCTGGGTTGCCATCTAGTGGTTGCTCATACCTTGGTAGCCCAGAGGTACGCCTACATTTCCAGGTGACTAGAAGGAGGCTCCACATAAAGATTTTTACTCATAACAGACTTCATCCTCCCCTGAAGTAGACACTGCTGAAATACTTCCAAATAAAAGGACATCTTGGAAATCACTAGACTGCATTTCCCCATATCTTCTCTACCTATTGGTCAAGCTAATGCAATTTTCTGGCCTCCTAACAAGGTAGCAGGTATGGGCTGTCTTTATTAGCAGTGGAGAGTTGATCATCTGTGTTCAATAGATCATACCTCCTTTCCCTGCATATTTTCTGCCTATTCTGGCTGGTTGCTGGAGCTCTGTGATTACTTGTTGGCTGTTTACTGAAGCTTTGCCTATACAATATTATCATTCACCAATCAATTGCTGATTAGTATGGAACAGAAGAGGAAGTAAAGTTGGGGAGTATTAGTGGGTAACCATATTGTAATTTTAAACATTAATTAAAATGTAAATTACCTTAAATCGCTCATAGGAGTTGTGAATATGCATGCATGTATAGGTGGTGGCCCAACTCCATTCTTCTCTAATATCTTACTCAGCATGCACTCTGGTTAATTAGCTATATAGCCTTATTATTACAATGGCAGAATTGCCAGGGTAGATAATGATCATCTGACCTCAAAGTTTCTGTAGATAAAATGTATCCCAATATTGCCCAGTTTGGTTGGCAGTTGCTCTCTAGGGCCCCATTAGGCAGATCATTCACATCACCATTCCTGAACCTAGGGTCTGCATCTGCATGCAAATTGAGGCTTTGTCATGGACCTTCAGTTCCTCCTTGAGGCATCCCATGCGCCGCCGCCCCCACCAGTACTACTGCCTGCTGGTTTAAAAAATTGCTTTGCAGGAAATGTACTAATTTCTCAGCAGCAAGAGACCGCTTTGAAAAATGAAAAGGCTAAGTATTTCAAATCCAGTGAAAGCTTCCTTAGTTACAAAAAAATCCCACGTTCTTGCAAATTACCACTGCTGAAAGTGCAAGTCAAATTCCATTGAAGTAATTATCCATCCCCTCTTCTTGACTTGCCTTCTAGGTATATTTTTTGTCCATGGGAATGCAGTTGTGGGAAGTTTTATATCAAAATATATTTTATTCCTTATACTGTCTCCATCTTCCCTCAAACATTAAGAGAATCCACAATGGACTGAGAATTGGTGTCTCCTCTAGATAATTGGCAGTCAAGCTGAAAGTAAGTTAATCAAGTAAAAATAGCAAAGTGGGGGGAATCTTTTACTCAAACTTCCTTAAATCCTCAAATAAATTACTGGGACCTAATCCACATATTAAAGTCTGTAAACACAAATAGATTTAATTAAAATGGTCTCCCAGCGGAACTGGATGTTCACAAGAATAAATATCATAAATAACATGTAGCTACACACACTTATGCCCCTCAAGTGTCACCCTAGAATCTACACGTATACACTTCCACATCTAGAATAAGCTCCCCTATAAAAACGAGTCTCTCTCTACTCCATTTTCTCTGCAGCTGCCCCCAGAATAAACCTCTTTGCTTTGGGCGAGAACTGAACCTCCTTTTGCTTAAACTATTTTCTTACTAGGGTTGAAGCTAAGGCGAAACCAACCCAGCAGGTTGGTAGCAAAAACTAGCAGTGTCTTAACAAATAAGCTAACACTTGCAATATTAGGAATCCATTTAGATTTAACTAACATTTACTTCTGGCATTGACATTTCTTAACTCACTCCTCAAGAGACAAATCTGTTGCAACTCCTGTTTTAATGTTACTTTTGAATTATAGTATCAGTTTAGAGATGAAAGTAATTCTTCCTTCAGGAACTTAACTATTTCCAAGTTCTCCATATTTATTTTTCAGTTGTTTCCTTTAGGCCATAAGGGGCTCCAGTTGGAAAATACAGGTTTTTTTGAATTCTTTTTTCAAATGGTTTTTATTGAAAATTTCCAATAGAATTAAAAACAATACAAATGTTGAATTAAAGAATAAAGTAACAAGTAGTAATAATAAAAAATGAAAAGATTCTAAAGTAGCTTCCAATCTTCTTGACAGCAGTTATAGATACATTTATATTTTAATAACATTTATATTTAATATTTTAATCTCTGAGTCCAAGTTTATATCATATATTGAATGTATTTGAACCCAGACATTTCTGGCTTTTTACCAGTGTATCAGGCGTGATAAAATGACCTTTCATGTTGTCCACATTTTCATCAACATAAATTTGAAGTACCTATATACATTATGGATGATTTTTCTGGAACTATATACCAACAGTACATCATTTTACATTTTTTCCCTTGAGTTTGAGTGTATGTGCGTGTGTGTATGTTTAGTGGTTATTTTGACAAACTTCAAACATTCCTAATTTCTTAGGTCTAGGTAAAGTCATTCTAGCTACTAAGGACTCATCATCAAAACATGAGATCTGCTGTTGAAGAGAGGAAATAATGCTGCTTGCCCTCTCTGTTGCTGTCCCTCTATATCTCTAGCACCAGAGTAATAGCTAGAGCAGGGGTCTTCAAACTTGACAGCTTTAAGACTTATGGACTTCAACTCCCAGAATCCCTCTTCCAGTCATGTTAGCGTAGGAATTCTGGGAGTTGACGTCCACAAGTCTTAAACTTGCCAAGTTTGAAGACCCTTGATTAGGGGGTCTCACATGGCTTGCATATTAAACATTTTGCTGGAAACATCAGTCTTGGATGCCAAGGCACTTCAATATATTTTCCCAGGGTTCTAGTGGCATTAGTGGTGAGGACAGTGAGATGACACCCCCACCCACCCGCCATTCTCTGCCACTTCCACCAGAAACCCATGGTTGTTTTAAATCTCAGTAGGCTAAATGGATAGCTAAGGAATAACTTAGTAAATACAGATGAGGAGACTTTAATGAAATGCTTCATACTCCTCCCTCCAATTTTACTACATATGTAAGAAGAGGAACACTGGCAACCAGGACCTTCTCAACCCCAG
Source organism: Notechis scutatus (assembly GCF_049901735.1). Lineage (NCBI taxonomy): Eukaryota > Metazoa > Chordata > Lepidosauria > Squamata > Elapidae > Notechis > Notechis scutatus. The sequence continues at coordinate 227,419,566 of NC_142009.1, forward strand.
AAGCTAAGAGAAAGCCTATCTGCCTAACTCCACCGCTATATCATCATCCTGACATCTTCCATCTTTAGCGGAGAATGGCATGGCTGAAAGTGAAGAAGTGGAAGAAGGAGTGGGAAGGCATCATGGAAGTGAAACCTTCTCTCCCTCTTCCACCAAACTGTGCTCCATAGTGACTGCAGCAGCAACAGAGGAGGAACAACATCAAGGCAATAAGGATAAAGAGGTAATAAATCAGTGGGTAACGGGTATGGCTGGATGAAACAGGACCTGTGTCTAAAAACTGTTGACAGGTCAGGAATGTAGAGGGCCAGTTTGACAAGTGGCTTGACCGGCTGTTCCAAGTACCACCTGCCTATTATGTTTACCCAGCCCTGCCTCACTGCATGTTAAGTTAGAGTCATTAGTGTTGTTTTTCCTGCCAGCAGAGAATGCTTAGTAAGAAGAACAAAGATGGGAGACTCCAGCAATACAAACTGCAAGGAGAGCCCGTTTCTGGCCTTCTTCCTGTAACAGAATAAAGATTAAGCCAACATGCTTTTCTTGCCAGCCCATGGACTGAAGAACGACCCTCTTTAAGGAAACCAGAGAGCTTGTCCTTTGCTGGCATTTTTCCAGCTGTTGAAGAGGGACGGATGAATTAAACCTTGCAGAGACTCGAGTCATCCATTTTACCACTTCTACACACTGATGTCCCACCCAACAGGCCCTTGACCTTCCTATTTGGGGCATGCCGCCTCCCACGGAGCCTGGTGGGGTCTTCAGAAAGTTGCATGCTCCTGCTCTGCAGCCACTCACTCACCTTGCCGAAGACTTTGTTGAGGAATGGGGAATAGGCCTTGGTGTCAGCTGTATGAGGGTCATCTTGATGCTTCTTGCTGTGCTTGGTATGAGGGCCCAACTGTGAGCTTTGCTGAGAGGCAGGCCTTTCAGTTTTGCTCTCCTGGGACTCACTGTCATGCCTGGCAGGCTGCTTTCCTTCCTCCACTTTGCCCTCGGCTAGGCCCTCTGTCTCCACTGGCTTCTTGTGTAGCATGGGACAGGTGCGTCTCTCTGAGATAGGCAACTCTGTATGAAGTCTCTGAGCATGAAAGCCAAGGTAATCCTCTTAGATTTCATCCCCAGGAAGGAGCAGAGAGAAAGCTAATAAGAGGGGATTATTATGGCAATTTCAGGGCAGGCTTTAAAGCTGTTCTGGCTATAGGTCAGTGATGGCAAACCTTTTCGGCACTGAGTGCCCAAACCAGAACATGCATGCATGTGTGTGCATCTGTGTGCGTTAGAGTGCCGGAAACCTGAAGACCAGCTGGCGGGTGCATGTGTGCCTCTGTTTTGGCAGTTTGGGGGACCGTTTTCTAGCCATTTTTCAGGCCGTTTAGACTATTTTCAGGCTGGTTTGGGGGTGTTTTCAGGCCATTTTTGGCTGTTTTCTGGGCCATTTTCAGGCTGTTTTCAGGTTGTTTGGGGGCTGTTTTCCAGCTGTTTCTTGGCCATTTTGGGGTCGTTTTCTGGGCCATTTTCTGGGCTATTTTCAGACCATTTTTCAGGCTGCTTTGGGGGCCATTTTCTGAGTCACTTTTCAGGCTGTTTTCCAGACTGTTTTTCAGGTCATTTTTGGGGCCATTTTCAGGCTGTTTTTCAGCACTCCAGTGCCCGTGAAGACCAGCTGGTGATGGCGCGTGTGCCCACAGAGAGGGCTCTGTATGCCATCTCTGGCACGCATGCCATAGATTTGCCATCATGGCTATAGCTTCTTCCAGGATTAGAAGGGAAGAGTTCTAGAGTTCCCATGTGGGAGGAGCCCTAGCAGTGAGCCTGTCTGCTAAAGTATACTCCATTTGAGGAAAACATGTTTAACCCCGTCATATAGGAAAAATACAGAGCAACACCAGTACAGGGTTGGGACCTATGCCTGGAGAATCTTTTTGTTTGTTTGTTTCAGACAACCACTTTTCCTTGGAACTAGCTACCAGAGGTCCAATAGTAACTGTGGTCAGGATAATCATTTCAATTTCTTTATTCCTGCTCTTTGTAACTGCTCATCCTTCCTTGATAATTGTCAATAAGATTACAACCAGAATTTTCCTGAAAATAACTCACTTTCTTGGAGGGAACTCTAGATATTCTCATTAAAAGTGATACCTTTCTACCACTGTTTTGAGTTTATCTATGATTCTCCATCACTGAAAATACAGCGTTGGATGTATCTTTAAAAGAGGGGTGTACGTGTTTTTTTAGGCTGAAACTGCATTCATTAAACATAATCATTAAGGGCTGAATGTTGAGTTAGACAGAGCCCTGAACTGATAGTGCTGGAGCCAAAATTTAATGGGGAATACCCATTCTCTCTTCTTCCATTCTTCAACAGCAAGCTACAGAAAGAAGCAGAAATCTAACATTTGACACGAGATCTAATCTTATATTTTAAATTTAGCAATTCTTGGCTTATCTTAAAAACCTAAGAAGGTTGGAACTGTGTAGCACTTGGACAAGAGACCCCTCGAAGGTCTGAGACTTATAGCCTAGTCTGTATACTAAGAGGCTTTGTCTGGAGTACAAAGGGGTACTGGAAAAATGACTTCTATGTTGTTGCCAATAAAATTAAATGATTGATGTTACTAACCATGACTCAAGGCAGAGTTTAATTTTAGTTACTTTTTACTTAGAGAAATAATGTAAAATGGTTTGATAATGTTTTTAGTACAAATCATGTTGCTTCCCCTCCTCCCTATGCCTATTCTGTGTACAGGAATACCTACTTTGGGTGCTTTTCCTTGGAATGGGATAACTCGCCACAGCCAACTTGCCACAGTCAACTAGCCATGGCCAATTTGCCACGGCCAACCATCAGCCAATGCATCAGCCAACCCATCAAGGGACAACTCACCATGGCCAACTCATCAAGGGCCAACTCGCTATAGGACAATTCAATAATTCAATTTAATTATTTAAAATAATTTAATTATTTTTAATTTTTTGTCATGCACATTTCATTTTGTCCCTTCTTTGGCATCCTTTAATGATTCTATTTTATTTATTTATTTATTTATTTATTTATTTATTTATTTATTTATTTATTTGATTTGCCAATTGTTTACAAGATAATAAGTATAAATGTATACATAGTTGTGAATACATGAAATGGGTACATATAAGAAAAATAAAAGAATAAGAGAAACAATAGGACAGGGACGGTAGGCACGTTGGTGCGCTTATGCACGCCCCTACAGACCTCTTAGGAAAGGGGTGAGGTCAATAGTAGACAGTCTAAGGTTAAAGTTTTTGGGGTTTGGGGAAGAAACTACAGAGTCGGGTAGAGTATTCCAGACATTGACCACTCTATTGCTGAAGTCGTATTTCCTGCAATCAAGTTTGGTACGGTTTACTTTGAGTTTGTATCTATTGTGTGCTCTTGTGTTGTTATGGTTGAAGCTGAAGTATTAATTGACAGGTAGGACATTGCAATGTATGATTTTATATACCATGCTTAAGTCAGACCGAAGACGGCGTAATTCAAGGTTTTCAAGTTCTAGAATTTCAAGTCTGGTGGCATAAGGTATTCTACAACGAGTAGAGGAGTGGAGAACTCTTCTTGTGAAATATTTCTGGACTTTCTCAATTGTGCTAATATCAGATACGTAGTGTGGGTTCCAGACTGATGAACTGTATTCGAGTATTGGTCTAGCAAATGTTTTGTATGCTCTGGTTAGTAGTGTGATATTACCAGAGAAAAAGCTACGTAGGATTAGGTTAACAACTCTTAATGCCTTTTGGCTATGTAGTTGCAGTGGGCTCTAGCACTTAGATCATTAGAGGTGAGTATTCCAAGGTCCTTTACAGAGCTTGAGTCATCAACAAGATCTTGACTATTCAGCTTGTATTTTATTTTCTGATTTTTTTGCCAATATGTAAGACAGAGCATTTATTTGTTGAGATTTGAAGTTGCCATTTGTTTGACCACTCTGATACATAGTCAAGATCTTTTGTAGGGTAGCAGTATTGTCTGTGGTATTGAACAGCTTTACATCATCAGCGAAGAGAACGCAATTGCTCTTAATATGATCACAGAGGTCGTTTATGTAGAGTATGAAGAGAGTTGGTCCTAGAACACTGCCTTGGGGAACACCACTATTGACAGGTACTGGATTTGATAGTACGCTCCCGATTTTGACCATTTGTTGTCTGTTTGACAGGAATGCTTCTATCCAGTTATTCAGTTGTTCAGAGATACCATAGGATTTTATTTTTTAGGAGTAGTTTGTCGTGTACCACTGAATCAAAGGCTTTACAGAAGTCTATGTAGATTGCGTCTATTGCTTTGCCCTGGTCGAGTTGTGTCGTCCATATGTTTTTGCAGTGTAAGAGTTGCAGATTACAGGATAGTTTTTTTCTGAAACCAAATTGTTTATTGGAGAGTAGGTTATTTGTCTCTAAGTGAAGGATGATGGATTGGTTAATAATTGATTCCATGACTTTACAGGTGACGCAGCATAAGGAGATTGGCCTGTAATTTTCAACTAGGCTTGGGTCTCCCTTTTGAAGATGGGGATGACTGTGGCTTGTGACCATAGGTTAGGCAAGGAGTTGGTTCTGAAAGATTTTTCAAAGATTATGCTTAGAGGTTTGGCTATGGCAGTGGATAGCTTTCTTAAGAAGTAGGCACATATTCCATCCGGTCCAATAGATAGAGATGGTTTTAGGTTGCGTAGTGCTTTTTCAACATTGTCTTCTGTGAAATCGATATGTATTAGATCATTGTTGTTATCTGTGGCACGGCTAGGAAATACTGGGCATGATCCATTGCTGTTTACAAATACTGAGCCGAAGAATGTGTTAAAGATGTTGGCTTTAATGGTGTCGTCGTTGCAGTCTTTACCATCACTATTCCACTATTCCACTATTCCACTATTCTATTCCACTATTTCTTCAATATTTGTGTAACTCTTGTCCCGTGGTGAGTTGAACCATGACAAATTGGCCGTGATGAGTTGTCCAAATTGGCCATGGTGTCCGTGGAGAATTGGCCATGGTGAGTTGGCTGTGGCAAGTTGTTGTAGGCCACTTTTCCTACCTCAAGTTTCACAGCTACCTAATCCATCCACCACTCTCTGAAGCCATCTCTTCTAGAGATTCCCCCACATTCCTAATGACTCCAACCTCCCACATCCCAGGCATGAAACATTGTTTTCCCATTGATTTTTCCATATCTCAAGTCACCCTGAGCTGTTTTTCATGGTTCTGGTTCCCCAGTCTCCTTTTGGATTGGGAAAGCAGTTGTTTCGTCCATCTGTTTAGTAAAGAAATAAATCTGCAGTATGTTTTTTACTTGGCAGGGGGCACTACATCACTGAGCTCTGAGCAGCTGGGTTGTTTGACTTATTTTTGTCATTTGTAATGGCTATATAAATGTTTATTCAATTCCAAGCAGATGCACTGGAGGACATGGGAATGCATAGATAGCATCTGTCTGCAACTCCTTAAAGCAACTGATTCTTTTGCTAGGTTCACATGACAGCTGCATATGGCAACCCCACACAGTTGCAAACAGATGCTACAATGCCTGCTTTTAGAATCTATTCCTAACCTATTAAAAATTTTTTTAAAGGAGTAAAATATTCTTGTAGAGCCAGTTTGGTGTAATGGTTAAGGCATCAGGCTACTAACCAGGAGACTGTGAGTTCTTGTCCCAATTTAGGCACAAAACCAGCAGGTAATCTTTGGCTCTTTCTCAGCGTTAGAAAGCAGGCAATGGTAAACCACTTCCAAAAAACCCCTTGCATAGAAAACTGCAGGGACTAGTCCAGGCAGTTACTTGATGTCAAAAACTGACTTGAAGGCACAAACAAAAATACTTACTAAAGAACAGATTACAAAAATGATACAATGATAAGTAAAAATAATATTTAAAGAATTGGTATTGTAAAATGGCCTTGCCCATTTTCAGGATGGTTTACAAGATATCACAGAAAGGTCCACATAGCCCATAGAAGTTACTAATTCCCTGCAATCCAGGATGTCTTAAAATTAGCTATAGATCAGGGGTCGCCAACCTTTTGGACCTCGGGGACCACCAAACTCATAATTTTAGATCCCAGGGACCACTAACCAGTTCTGTGGGTGTGGCCTAATTTGTGGGTGTGGCTTGGTGGTCATGTGACTGGCTGGGCATGGCTTGTATGTAAATATTATAAATATTTATATAAATATTGATTTTTTTATAAAAAAGAGCAACTTTTACTCAAAATCAGGCAAAGCAGGCTGATTGAGTTGCTCACAGAATCACAGATTCATTCAGAGATCTATGTATCTGCCATGGGCTAGCTCAGTCTGTCACATAAAATTTGCTTGCAAGCAAACTCACAATATTAACTCACAACACACCATGTATGTAAATATTGAATTTTTTATTAAAAAAAGAGCAACTTTTACCAAAAATCAGGCAAAGCAGGCAGACTGAGTTGCTCACAGAACCATTCAATGATCTATCTATCTGCCATCAGATAGCTCAGTCTCTCAAATTTGCTTGCCATGAATGCACTGAATTTGCTTGCAAGCAAACCTTCAATCCTAAGGGAGGTTCGGCTATGCTGAGCCGAAGATCTAAAGACTAGTTAGAAAGCAAGAAATCCAACCATTTTGCGCTTCCTAGCTAATCTAAATCTCCCGGCACAGCAGAACAGATGATGGTCAGAAAAAGGAAAAATAGCAATTTAGCAGGCAAGTTTACCAGGTAAGGAGTGAATGGGTGGGGAGGGTTCTGGCAGGCCATGTGGGCGGCGCAGCCTTGTGTTTCTGCGCATCCTGGATTAATTGCTTTGTGGGGGTGCTCTGGGGGTGAAATTTCTCTGTGGCCCACCAAAATTTTCTCGCGGCCGACACCGGTTGGTGACTGCTGCTATAGATCATGCTGGACTTCCTTGTTTTAAGGTAATCTTATCCAATTGGAGATTCTGAGGGAAAACACTTTTAGTTTCACTGATATGGTGATACTCAAATTTTCAATTACACCCACCTCAAAGTTCAGTTAAATTGATTGCTTTATAATTAGATCAACAAAGTCATCACCAGTTGAACAAAGATACAGTAATTAAAATGAAAAAGAAGTGATGCTACTTGAAGATAAAGAATATATTTGAAACATTTATTGTGTGTTATATTTGCTTTTTATATCTTACATTTTGCAATTTTCTGCCCAACGTATGTTTCCTGGTTAAACTGAAAACAGATGGCTTTGAATAGCTCATGAGCAGTTTGTACCCTGATTCATTTAAAAGCATTTTTCAAAGATCACATACTGTACATCACATTATAATTGACTATAATGACACACATTTTAACTGATTAAGCTCCAAAAACCCAAGTATTTTTTTTAGCATACACGTGAATTGGACTGCATTTTATTTCACTTCCATAAAAATTCCATTGTTGCATATTTTTTTAACTACAGCAACATCTATAGCAACAAACTTCATTGTTGAGTTTGGGAAACTCTTTTCATTTCTAGTTTCTGCATTTTAGTTTTGTACTGAGGCATCCAGTTGTACAATTGTGGTTTGTAAAGACTTCTTTCCTCCTCCTTTCTAATCACTTTGGCATCAAAAGGATTTATCAAAAAGCATACAACTTTTACTCAGAAATAAACATAACTAACACTATTCCTGGTATATAACAATTTGAATGAACACATGCATTTTTGCATGCTAGGGAAGATTTTTAAATAATGTTTTGTATTTTTATGATTAGCCTAGATAACCTTCATATTGTTTTTCTTAACAGAGGAAACACTTTTTAGCTGAAGCCTGGAGAATCTCTGTTCTTAATTATTTCAAAGACTTTGAAGTTTTATCTTAGTTGTTTAAAGAAATTGTATATTAATAAAACAACTTCAAGGAGAATAAGTATTTATTTAGTACCGTGTCAATTCATTTCCATCAAGATATCAATATAATTAGCAACAACTGTTTCATTAATGCTGTTATAATATAGGTATCACTATTCCTACTTTATTTTTTAGTTTTCTAACCAGCTTACAACATCTCTCTCCTACAACCATTGATCCACTTACATATGGAGTTGCAACATACAATCACATTTCATGCCGAAATAACATGTATAGTCTTTAAAAGTAGCAAAACTTGGCTGCAGCAGATTTTGACTGCTTTATTAACTCAGTCACTTGTTTACAAACACTGGTTTGCAACATACAGTATTGTATCAGTTCAGCTACTTGTGACAGTCAATAAAGTATGGTTACACAAACCATCAATTAATTACAAGTGTAGCAGATTACTATGTGGTGTAGTAGAACTCAATTGAGTTAAGTAGCTTTGCTTCTGGGTTGTACAGTTTTGTTCTTACCAATCAGCCTTCTATCCCTCATCCCTTTCATGAAAGGTAGTGATTGCTGAATGCCGATCTGAGAAAGTTAAAATAATTATCAGGTAAAATGCAATAATGAATCTGTTATGATTGGATAATGACATTTAAGTAAAGCCAAATGCACATTGCTGAGTGCTGAAGATCACAATGCATTTAAAGCAAGAAACACACATTTATAATTACTTTCCTTTTGATGATAGGAGACCGGTAGCTCTTCAGATATGCCCTAATAACATTCTTGGCAGCCCCAGTCCACAAGACTAATGTCAAGGGCATAAAGAGTTTTCTAACAATTGTTATCACTTTCCTGCTTTCCAGATTCCACTGGTTGAGAATATATCTTAACCACATGGCAAGTTTTATTTGTTACATATACTATATCCAGATTCCTTCATTCATTTGCATTTAATAAAGTTCATTCCACCCTTTTTAAAATGCACACTTCGGATCAATTTGTACAATAGAACAGAATGCTGTTTATTCTAATTTAGGAGATTATGGATTAAAGACTTAAATGATTACAGGGTGCAGTTTAATGGAGCGGTCAAGATGTTTAAGATGGAAGCTATAGGCAGTCATAAGTTCCTTTAATATCTTGGTTTGTCTCCCTACCCCCCACCCTTCCCTTTTTTTTTCCCTTTTTTTTTTTCTCCCCCCCCCCCCCCCCCCTCCTTTTTTTTTCCCTTTTTTTTCCTTCCCCTTTTTCCTTTTTTTTTTACCTCTAGTGATAAAATTTCATGTTCAATTTTTTTCCCCCTGCATTTGTACCAACATGTTCTGTGAATTTTTCTTAATCAACAAAATTATTTACATGAATATTGCAGAGATATATCAAGTTGACTACATTTGAAAATATCCTTGGGATTGGACTTCTGGTTTGAAGGGCTTCGGCGACAGACAGAAATCCGTGATCGTGCATGGTTTCTGTCTGGGCTTGCCGCTGGAATGCCCCGAGCCGGCTGGTTTCAGGGCTAAGCCACCCCGTAGAGGTGGTGAAGAGGGGGGAGACTGCCAGCAGGGTTGAGGAGAGCCGCATCTCTCCTCCTCAGCTGGCCATTACTCCCTTTCCCGAAGGCGGTTGCAGCAGTGGTCAGAAATGGCCACCACAAAGGAGAACTCGACCGGAAAAGAATGTGCAGGAGGAAGATAAGAAGTGAAAGTTTTGGCTGACTGGGTTAAATTGTAAAAGCAACAACTAAGGTACCCTGGAATTTAAACTTACAAAAAATAGCATCGCTCCCAAAGAAGAGTCGGAAGCAGTGAAAAAAAGTGAAAAGGGAAAGGTTTGGCTTTTTTCTTCTTCTCTCTCCTTCCCTATACTGACAACTAAGAGACTTAAATAAGAAATCGGAAAAATCCACGTTGACATCAATAGGCAATTAAGCTGAAAATAAAACAAAATGCCAAAGGGATAATAAAGATTTCTGGACATTAAAATTTTTCTTTTTCATAAGCAGGAAGGGAGAGAAAAAGAATAAGGGCAGGATCTGGAAGAGGGAGGAGACTGCCTGGAATTAAAAAGAATTTACAGTAAAACTTCAACAAGACTTCTAAAAGATACATTTTAACTGAAACTTTGCAACTAAACAGTAACCCCAGGAAGAGAAAATGATAAAAAAAGAGCAAAAAAGAAACAGCTTGCGTGTATTTGGATTATTTGGTGATCTTTGGATTCTTGGTTATTATATTTGAATGACTAAAATCAATCGGGTGGTTGTTTAAAAATTTATACAATGGCACCTCTTCTGGATGAATTGAAAATGGAACTTAAAAAGTACAAAGAAGATGCACAAGAAGGGAAGGGTTCTTTTGGCTTCGTTTTTCAATTCTTAGAAAGGGAGATTTGGAACTATGAGAAACAAGAAACGACTGCAAAACAAGAAGACTGGGACAAAGAAGAAGCCATCTTTAATGAACAAGTAATTTTATGTGGGGAAGAAAAAGGAAAGGGGGGAAAGAGAATGGAGAATTTAAGACTTAAAAAAACAACCAAAGAAAAGAAAAATAATTCAAAAAATAAGTATAATACTGGAAAGCAACAGAAAAGGGGAATACAGAAGAGAGAAATAGAGGTAGAGAGACAAGGGGGTAAAAAGGGGAGAGAGAAGAAGAGAGGGAAGAAGGAAAGGAAAAGAAGTTACAAAGGACCGGAACAAGACATAGAGAAACAGGACCTATTTAGAGATAATGGATGAAAATCTAACTGAAAAAGGGATTCTGTAAAGGTACATAAGATTGTATTGTTATATTAGTAATAGAAATAACTTTAGAAAATTGGAAACAACATATGATTAAAATGAGGGATAAAATAGTGTAATTTAGTGAAATGTTTGTGAATAAAATAAGTGAAATAAAATAAATGAGAAAATTGAATTAGGAAGGAATGGGAACATTTTAATTAGTTAATGTTTTATAAAATATAAGTGAAGAGGGGGGGAATTAACTATGGAAAGCTTATAATTGTTCCCATAGAAGTATATTTAATTGAAAAGTAATGTTAAAGATGTTAAGACTTTAATGAATATTAATATTAATGATATAATTGAATTGGAATGGAATGTTGTTTTAATTATATACATTTATAATTTTTTCCTTTTTTTAAGAATACAGTGTGTATTTTAAGAATGTACCAAGCAGAATCCGAATGGAAGTTATGTATTATATTGAATGTTACAACTTTAGGGAAAAGATATAAAGGCGTCATACTCCAATCAGTAACTACAGGAGAAATTTTGTTTAATGAGAAAAGATAATAGATAATTGAAACAGGACAGACAAAAAATATAAATAGAATGATTTGAATTGAGGAATAGAATATAAAAATGAGCATGAACTTGAATTTGTGTCTGTACGAAGAAATGTAACCCGGGATTATGCTACTTTCCAAAAAGATGTTTTATTTGTATTTTTTTTTCTGTGAAAACTCAAATAAAATTTACAAAAAAAAAAGAAAAGAAAATATCCTTGGGATTATAGTGTTGGTACATGAATTCAGAGGGAATTATCAACCATCGATCAATGCATGTCTCAGTGGGTTTTGGGTTGTTGATTTTTTGCATCATTGGCAGGCAAGAAAAGAACAAGATCCAACAGAAATGCATGCACTGCCACCTTCATATCTCCAGTTGTTCCCACTTGAGGAAGACATGATAGCTGCACTTAGGCATTTAAAGAGAAATTATAAGGAAGCTGACCAAGAATTTTATTTCCATGGCCTTAGAAATTGAAATGCTGGGTATACAGGTAGTCCTCAACTTAGGGCCACCATTGAGCCCAAAATTTATGTTGCTAAGTTGAAACCTTTGTGAAGTGCCCCATTTTACAACCTTTCTTGCCACAATTGTTAAGTGAATCACTGAAGTTGTTGAGTCGGTAACAGTGTTAAGTGAATCTGGCTTCCTCATTGACTTTGCTTGCCAGAAGGTTGCAAAAGGTAATCACATGACCCGGCAACTGTCATGACAAGCACTTGAATTTTAATCAGGTGACCATGGGGATACTGTAATAGTCCTAAGTGTGAAAAAAGGTCATAAGACACTTTTTTTCAGTGCCATTGTGACTTTGGGCATTAAATAAACTGTTGTATGTTGAGGATTACCATACTATACTTAGACATTGTTTAAGGAAAAACTTTTGTACAACAGTGGAACAATCTACCTGTTTCCAGCACCTCTGGGTAGAGCAGACTTGAAAATCAACTACTCATTGAAAAGGTAAAAGTACTTTTATTGAGTTTGGCTATATTTAGAGAATCTTGCAAGTCTGATTGTGCTATACTTCTTTGTTATAGTTCAGTGGATCAGGGAGGCATCTGAGCTGTTTCTGAATGTAATCTTGTTGCTCTGGCCTTTAAACGTATTTCAGCACTTTTACCTAGGTAATTATTGCATATCTTTGACAAGGGCATTTTTCCTAATCTTTAATGTCTGTGAAGGGTTCTGCGGTTCCTTATCTGTGGAAATTAAGAGATTGGACAACTACCTCCTCATGGATGGTTTAGCTAGCTGATCTACTTCTGGCCCTCTTCTTACAAGTCTAAATTATTCACACTCTCGACCGCTCCCTGCTTGACAATCGATTCGTTTACAGCAGCCTTTTTCAAAGTCGGCCGCTTTGAAGCCGTGCGGACTTCAACTCCCAGAATTCCCCAGCCTTGCAGGGGAATTCCGGGAGTTGAACGCCACCCTCCACCTTAAAAGTTGCCAAATTTGAAAGGCACCGATTTACATCCTAAGAGCAGCTGTGTAAAGAGCCGTAACAAATCCCAGCCCAGCGGAAGCAATCAGCTTGGAAGAGCTGAAAACCAGGCTTGCAGCTCGTAGACCGCCCCCTACCCCAAACGAGGGAAGCGCGCCGCCCAGGATGCTGTTTAATAAGGCTTGCGGGTGCGCGCCCGCCTCCCAGTGAAAGAGGGAAAGCCGCGCATAGCAAGCGGTCGCGGATAAAGGTACTTTTGGGGAGTCGGAACACGGCGCCGTTCCCTTCACGAGCTAACTGCTGCTAGGGGCAAAGGGGAAGGAGAAGGAGACGCTGCCGCCACCTCTGAATCCCGGCTGCCAGCCTGAACTTCTCCCTTCGGGGGTTGGCTTGGCTTACCCCCCGTATTGCAGTCTTTGAATTGCAGGCCGACCCAGCGGCCGATCCCTCCCCGAGCGCGCTTGCTGCGGGAGCTCCAGCAAGCAGCGGTCGCTCGGCTGCTTTGGCGCTCTCGTCGGGCTCGGCGTCCTTCGGTCGCCACGCCCCCACCCCCGGAGCCGAAGGAGATTCTCCTCCTCCTCCTCCGTCCTTTGGGCCGCTCCTGCCGCAAAGCAGGTTAAAAAAAAAAAAAAAAAACCCGGTGCTTGGGAAGCCAGCTTCCTCCGCCTCCTGGGTCATTTCCTGTAGGCACCGAGAGGCCGGCCTACTCCGGGCCTTTTCGTCCTCCCTTCGCTTGCACCGCCCTGGGCTGTGCGCAAGGGAGAGGCTGCTCCGGTTCCGTTCCTCCAAGCCGGTGAGTTGGAGGTGGGCGACCGCATCCTGAGCGCGTTGATGGAGATGGGGGCGGGGGGGATGGACGGGAGCCCCCCCGAGCTTTTTCCCGGGCCCCGAGGTCGGAAGGCAGGCTGCCAAAAATCACTCCCTCCGTTTTCTCCACCTCCGGACTGGGCAGCAACACCGCCCTGGCTTCTCCCTTGCCTTTTCCCCACCCCCTCCGGTGCTCGGAAATCGAAGGTGGCGGCCATCCCGGGGATGCAACAGCTTCAGATTGAACTTCGCTTTCAGCGTTGAGGGGCGGTGGCTGCCGTGCTTATAAACGCGGCTTCCCCTCAGCTGGTCGCGCCGGTTGCCAGGAAATGGGAAAGGCTTTTGCAGACGGCCGGAGACCCCCTCCCCCCTCTGCCTTTTCGCTTGTTTGAGAGGCTGGTTTCTGACGCGCTGAGGGTGGAAACCTCCCTCCGGGTTGCTCTCTTTCTACCTCACCGTCCCCCCCCGCCAAACATTTTTTTTTTTGTTGGGGTTGCAAGAAAAGTTTTGCTTTGCTTAGATTTCCTCCCTTCCTCTTTGGTCCAACTAGAGTCACCTTGCATTTTTTTTCCCCCTTGCGCATCCGGTTGCTCCAGTGGAGTGAATGAACTCGGGCGATTTATTCATTTCTTCGTGGGACTCTGCAGGAAAACAGTTCCTCTCTTTTTATCTCTTCCTGTTTCTTCATCTTTTTTCCCCTCTCCGAGGAAGGTTCTAGATGTACACTTCTGGCCAGCTAATATGGGTTTGGTTTTGTGTATGTATATGCCTGCTCCCGGTGACTGCCTGGACAAGTCTCTGCAGTTTTCTTATCAACATTTTCAGGTGTGGCTTGTCTTGCCTCCTTAGGGCTGAGAGAGTATAGGAACTAGTCCTAAATCACCTGGATATCTTTGGGACCAAGATATGAAGACTAAAATTTAGCATCATTTAGTGGCAAGACTAAAATTTAGCATCTCCCAGTTTCTAGCCTGGTGTCTTTAGCCACATCACAAAGTGCCTCTCATACTGTATTAGATGGGGTCAATTTTATACCCCTGTTTCCCCTCCAAATTCTCTAGGATGTGCAGAAGAATGTATATGATTGCCTACTCTTAAACCCACCTGATCTGTTAGGAATTTCTAAAAGACATTTGCTTCTGTAGGTTCTGCCTCTTGGTTGCCATGGAAATAAGGGGAGGCTCCCTCTTGATGAACAGAATGGAAAGCAGGCGCACCCCACTGTGTAATCCTAGCTCACCACCCCAGAAGTCATTCAGTGCATGCTGAAATTGGACTCTGAATAACTGAATGGATTGTATTGCTGTTTGGGTGGGACTTCATTTGCTCCCCTCTATCCCAAAAGAGTTCTGTTTGAAGTTTGGCTTGATTTCTGACTCTGATCAGATCAGGTGTTGGGGGGCAGCTTCCCAGTTTGCTTTCTATGTTTTATAGATTTAAAGATTAAGGCTTTGTAGTGGTGCAGGTAAAATCTATTTTTGTCTCTAGTTAGAAGGCACCGAATGGGCTTTCTGTGAGCTTTCTCTGAGTCAGCCCCTTGCTCTGCCTTAATGTCAACTGATTATTCTAATTCTGCTGTCCTTGACTTACAACCATTTGTTTACTGACCATTTGAAATCACAATGGCACTGAAAAAGGCGACAAGGAACTGGTCCTTACTCTTATAACCTTTGCAGCATGCCCATGGTCACCTGATCAAAATTTGAGTGCTTGGTAACTGGCATGTATTTAGGACCCAGGTTCATTTGATTGCCATTTGCAACCTTTCCAGCTGGCTTCAGACAAGCAAAATGGATAGGGGAAGCCAAATTTGCCCATTGATAGCATGATTCACTTCATAACTTAAAGATTTGCTTTGCTCAGCAACAGAAGTTCTGACCTGAATTGTGCTAATAAGTCAAGAACTACCTGTTTTTAGTTTCTGATGTTTTATCATGCCACTTTTAAAGGTGGGGACAATGTGGAACCGCTTTTTACTTTTTTCTCAAAGGAATAGGATAATTAAGTCTGTCTTCCAATTTATATTTTTAATTTTTAAGAGATGCATGTGCTCTGGATCAGGGGTGTCAAACTGGCGGCCTGCAGGCCAGATTTGTCACACACAGGCCATGCCCATCCCTGCTCCGTGAATGGGGAAAAGTCACGTGACAGCAACGTGACACTGAGTTTGACACCTGTGCTCTGGATGAAACTGGGGGTTACTTCTTCCTTCTTATGCAGTTCTCCTCTTCATTAGCAGCACCATTGGCCTGGCCCAGCCCCCTTAAGAGTCAGATATTGGGTGATGATGTGACTGGTTTTATTGGCAGAGATGCTCTTGAAGGTGCAAAATATCCAACTAGGCAGCAGTCATAAGTGAATCCCTGTGCTATGCTTGTGTGTGCACCCTTTCTCTGACTTGTGTTCCATCTCTTTCCAGTCATGTCCTTTCGTAAGGTTGTGCGTCAGAGCAAATTCCGCCACGTCTTTGGGCAGCCTGTCAAGAATGACCAGTGCTATGACGATATCCGGGTTTCACGAGTCACCTGGGACAGCACCTTTTGTGCTGTCAACCCCAAGTTTGTGGCAGTGATTGTCGAGGCCAGTGGAGGGGGGGCCTTTATGGTGCTCCCACTGCAAAAGGTGAAGGATGGGCTCAAGGTGGAAAAAGGAAGGGTGAGGGGAGGAGGAGAAGCAGAAAACGGTTATAAAAATGACTGCTTGTTCTCTCTATGGTTCTCACGTCTTTGTATTAATGGAGCCACCTTTTATAAAGGGGGTGGAAGAGAGGGATTATGGGAGAGACTTGATATGGGAAAAGATTAAGACAGAGAATGGGACTCCAGCTTGCAACAAGATTGTGAGATACCTGAACTATGTGTCAACTCTTATTTTCCCCCAGACAGGGCGCATTGATAAGTCTTACCCTACCGTGTGTGGACATACTGGACCAGTTTTGGACATTGATTGGTGTCCACATAATGATCAGATTATTGCCAGTGGTTCTGAGGATTGCACTGTTATGGTGAGATGGAAATGGGGAAAGTGTGTATGTAGGTGTGTATTGGGGTGGGGGTAAAGTGGTCTCTTCAGTAGCCATGCCTCCATGTGTATCTTAAAACAATTGCAATCAATCTTGCAGATGAGAAGTTTCCCTCACAGCTGGGGAAGTATGGGCATATTGTGAAGGATAGAAGAACAAGATTTATAGCAGTGGGGAGGAAGGCAGAATCCAGTGTTCCTTATTTCTGCAAAGGCAGAATAAATTATGCAAAATAAAGCATATGTGAATATTTCCCTTAGATAAAACAGGACTGGCAGCCCTTTTGCTGGCAGGAGCTACAGTTCTTCATTTGACAGAGATTGAAAGCTGCAGTGTGGGTGGAGCCATATTATACCCAGAGCAGGGTTTAATTTAGGGGAGGTTTTTCCTTTGCTTTTAAAATGTGAGGTGCTGTTCTTACATAATAGGAGGTGGATAATACTATGCAGAGCATGATGATGAGGATAGGGTGTTCCAACATGAATTCCCACTGATGTTGGATGCTGTTAGAGAGAAGGGAAGGTTGTGCTTGAGATGTAATATTGATGGGAGAATGAAGCACATGTGAGCCCTGTGCCATTGTATTGCACTGTTTGTTCCCTTCAGGTATGGCAGATCCCAGAAAGCGGCCTCACAGTGCCTCTGACCGAACCAGTGGTGGTTCTAGAAGGACACTCAAAACGTGTGGGCATCATCACATGGCATCCAACTGCTCGCAATATCCTTCTGAGTGCAGGTACCACCAGCAAAGTTGAGAAGTTTCTGCTGCAAGCAGGATGCTGTTGAAAAATATAGGCTTATGAGCTGTCTGAAAAAGGACATAACAAACCATTTAGTTGTTCCTTTCTATTCCAGGCTGTGATAATGTGATTATTGTGTGGAATGTGGGCACAGCAGAAGAGCTTTACTACCTTGACAATCTGCATCCTGACATCATTTATAATGTCTGCTGGAACCGGGATGGCAGTCTGTTCTGTTCAGCTTGTAAGGACAAAAGTGTGCGCATCATTGATCCACGCCGTGGGCAAGTTATAGCTGTAAGTCTGACACTCTTTGAGTTCTTGGTTACGTTGTCCCATTCATGAAGTGGTGCATGATGGTGAGAGTTCCCTCAGTGTCATGATTAGTTTTGTGGCATTATGACAAGCCATTCTGATCTTGGCAATTCAAAGGGGCTGCTTTTATATTTTAGAGTATTGAGAGAGATTCCCCATTTTCTTATCTGTACCGCCTATTCTGTGTTTTATTACTTCAAGTTCCATTTTTTAGCTGGTTATTAAATCACAGCTGTGAACCAACTTGCACTGTTCTTGGTTTGCGGTAAGGTGACTGCAGATCTACTGAATTTACAAAACAATTTGCAATGTTTATTGATATAAAATGACACATTGGTGGGTATTCAGCATAGTACAGTATAATGTTCATTTTGATGCATGACAGGATTCACCTTGTTTTTAGTTTTTCTTAGAGGTCTGTGCTTGCAGAACTATAATCCTACCATGGGAACTAAAAGAATGGCATGTGGAATGTGCTTGAGGCAGAGGTGCTCTCTTAAGGCAAATGAAAATTTTGCAACTGGTACAGTCCGATTTTGTAACTTTGCTTTCAGCAGAATAAATGATGCCTGCGTGCAAAAATTTTTTAAATAAAACTGTCAGCAAGAAATCTGGACAGTGTCACCAGTCCTGTGCTGAATACATGTTACAACAAACACATAGGTGGCAGAAAGGTACGAGGACTGTACATTGAAGTAAGCAGGAGAACAGAAATTGAGCCCTCCAGGGACTTAGGATCAAAGCCAAGGGCTAGATGACTCCAGTGTCCCTCACACCAGCTACAGGAGGGGATAGGAGGTGCAAATATTTTCCAGTTTGGAAAAGCAGCTTTTTCTTCATGCCAAGAGGTCTTGAAAGGGAGTCTTCCCTAGGAATTGATGCTCTCTAGCAGGGTGTGCCTTTAAGAACAATTTTTAGCCAGTCTTGCCTACTTGTCTTTTGGGAAAGTTTGATCTGGGGTTTGACAGCCAAGCCAAAATTGCTTTTGCTGAATGTCTGTTGAAGTATCTATGTGCAACTCCTGTTGCTAGTGATAACAGATGACAAACTTTGGGCAGGAGGAAGGCCTTTCTTTACACATACATGAATCAATGAAGCAAATAGGTTGAAGGCCCCCTTTTCACTATAATGAACTCAGGCTTCTTATGAGCATTTAGTAATGTAGGGCAGGGATCGCCAACCTTTTGGACCCCAGGGACCACCACACTCATAATTTTAAATCCTGTGGAGCAGAGACCCTGGGAAAGTCCCAAAAGTCTGCGGAAAAATTCCCCACCCCGTTTTCCTACCGATTGATCATTTTTTATTTGGGATCACAGGATACCATCTCCAGCTCTGTTCTTAGGGAGAGAGGGGGAGAGAGAGAGAGAGAGAGAGAGAGAGAGGGAGGGAGGGGGAGGGGAGAGAGAGAGAGAGAGGTGCTTCATGCAAGGAAAGCAGCAGAAGCAGCAGAAGTCTTTCTCTCTCTCCCCAAACTCCGCCAGAAATGAGACTTTGTGAGACTTATTGCGCCAGCACAGCCTCTTGGAGCAGGATGCCTTGCAGGGTCCCAAAGACTCATTTCTGGCAGAGTTTGGGGGAGAGAAAGAAAGACTTTTGCTGCTTTCCTTGCATGCAGCCAAAAGCAGAAGAAGCAGCAGAAAGAAGCAGCCCGGTGGCCAGGCCAGGCGAGTGGGGTGAGTGGGGCAAGTTCCCCCCCTCCGCCCTTTCCCCCCTCCCCTCACTACCTCGTGTTGTGTGCAATGCAAGCAACGCAAGCCTTGTGTTCCCATGGGCCATGTGGGCGGCACAGCGTTGTGTTCCTGCGCAGCCCGGATTAATTGCTTTGGGGGGTGCTCTGGAGGTGACATTTCTCTGCGGACCACCAAAATTTTCTTGCGGACCACCAGTGGTCCCCCGGTCCACTAGTTGGCGACCACTGATGTAGGGGAAGGGGGTTGTTTTAAATGAGATGGGGATGATGATGTTGGGAAGCTGCCAGTGATGATGGCATAAATATTGTCTTGCCAGTTCAGGACCTGTGTAGAGATATAATTATCTCTGTAGAGTTGTAATAGCTTAGTTGAAGAATAAGGCATTATCTTATTACTGCAAATGCTGGGATACAAAGTGGCTTAGTCTTGAACTTAGGTTCCCTTTTTTACTTTCCTGTCAGCCCTGTCCAAATGCTTTTAGCTCCTAAAGAGAAAGAAACTTTTTTTTTTTTTAGAAAGTTGCAGTCTAGCAGCTGAGGTTTGCAAAAGAGTGGAGTAGAAAAAAAATCATATAAAGTATTTTGTTATTTAGATCTATGGTATTTTTTCTTTCGATCTATGGACAGTTCATCAAAATTAGGAAACGCAAAGAATTAGAAAATGTTTTGATTGCCACCCAACAATTGTAATTTTTTCTTTTTTCTGTATACCTGCATATTTTATTATAATTGCTGTATAATAATCTCTCATCCTGATATATAATAATTGCCAATAATTGCGTATTATTTAGGTTGTCCTAAACTGATATGTTTTAATATTTTGAACTAAATGTTACCTTGAAATTGTTATTTAATTTTTTAATTCTTGTAACTGTTTCCTCTTTTGTTTGTCTTTCTGTTTTTCTTTTGGATTATGTTTCTAAATATTTAGAGAGCAAGAAAGAGATTTAAAAAAATATTGACAGAGTTAAATTACATTTTTTAGATGTCAGCAAGGGAGTTTAGTAATTGTGTGGCCTGATTAATTTTGAAACGAGAAGAGTGACAGAAGAAGCTTCCTTTTCCTGCAGAGTGCTAAGGTTTTAACATCTTGGGTTCTTTGCTCAGAAGCAAATTAAAAACGAGGCCTTTGCTGTTCTTAATTTCTCATCGCAAAAACCTTACTGGCCTCCCAGCTTAATCTAGCCTGTTCCTAGGCAACCTTTGGAGGAAACACTTGGATTTGGCTATATGTTTTAGTTTCCTTAGAATGGGGACCAAATAGAAAGGTAGGGCAAAGCTGAAGAAATTATGCTTAAATACCTGCAACAATGTTAAGGCTTCTTCGGGTTGAATTTAAATCTTGATGACTGGTAGGAGAGCGTAGTCTGGATTCAGTTTAAGAGATACCTGAGCAGAGCTGGCAGGGAGAATTTATGTTGCCTATTGTGGAACCTGCTTGCTTTCTCTAACCTGACCCTTTCCCTTTCGCCCACCAGGAGAGGGAGAAAGCCCATGAGGGAGCACGCCCAATGCGAGCCATTTTCCTGGCTGATGGGAAGATTTTTACAACAGGCTTCAGCCGCATGAGCGAAAGGCAGCTGGCTCTCTGGGACCCGGTGAGTGGGAAAGCGAATGGAGGGGGACACAACTAGGTTGTGGGAGGAAGGCTCCAATAGAAGAGAAACCCCTATCAGTTCCAAGAGCCTGAGCAATAAGTTCTCTCCCCTTCCCATTCTGAAGGTTGCTTTGTTCTCAAATGAGGATTGCTTTAAGTTTGGTTCTGCAAGAGAACCCCTCGTGATTCTCTTGAAGGAAATGAACAGACTCCTGCCCCATCTTCCGCAATCACATTACTGCCCCACACCATCCCCACAATGTGAAGGTATCTGAAGAAGGATGGAGATTCTGCTGCAATTCAAAACCCTGGATGAGAAGATTCTCCATCTCAAGCAATTCTCCGATATAGAGTAACCTTCCCAAACCAGTCTAGAGTACATCTCTCTTATTGCCAACCAGCAAGGCAGCGACTAAGTAAAAACATTACACAAAAGGGGCTGATGTGGAGGTAACCATCTGAAATAGGTTATAATATGCCTTTGTGCTTTCTTGTTTCTGTCGATTTCAGGAAAATCTTGAAGAACCTATGGCATTGCAGGAACTGGACTCCAGCAATGGGGCCCTTCTGCCCTTCTACGATCCTGACACCAACGTTATCTACGTCTGTGGCAAAGTAGGCTTTCTTACTTGGTTTGTATATGCAGGTATTTGCATGATGGTGCCTGAGTGAGGTAGAATATCTCTTCCACTACATTTTATGTGTTAACTTCACAGATAGCACAATTTTTAAATGAATTGGTATAGGCCAGTGGTGGCGAACCCGTGGCACGCCTGCCACAGGTGGTACGCAGAGCCCTCTCTGTGGGCACACAACACTGTCGCCCCTGCTCAAGTCCACTGCGCATGCGTGAGTGCCTCCCGCCAGCCAGCTGGTCTTCAGGTCTCTTCCACGCATGTGTGGGGGTGCATGTGTCGGGGTGGGGCGTACGTGCATGCAGGGGACATGTGCATGCGCAGGGGTGCACGGGCCCATGCACATGTCCCCTTGCACCTTGCACTTTGGGTATGCGCCTTTTCAGTGCCCAAAAGGTTCATCATCATTGGTATAGGCTTTTCTATCATAGTACTTGAGAGTCTGCTGGCGATCTAATAGAGGGGTAATACAGAGGTTCTGGCGACCTGCGGGCCGGATGCGTCACGTGCAGGCCACACCCACCCCAGCGCTGTGAAGGGGGAAAAATGTCGCAAAACATTACATGACGGCAACATGACGCCGCAAATTTGACACCAGTAATCTAATATTTTCCCTTCCTGTTGTAGCTTGTCTTGTAATTCAGTGTTAATATTGCAAAGTAATAAGATTCTCCAGCTGTTAATAAAATTAGACCTATGTTTTTGTGTTCTACGTCTCTGACTCCTGGGAATTCTGGGTGTAACTCTCATCAGTTGAATTACACCAGCAATTGACTGCATTGTCTAGGAATGAGAGGAAGTGACCCTTGTATCTGGAGGGCAACCCTTATGTTGAAGACATCCAGTCAAAGTGTACAGGCCAAAACAGGCCTAATTTTGGTGTTTTGGTCAAATGATTAGGGGTCGGGTCTACCTCTTTTCTCTTAAGGATATTATCAGTGAGTAGATGATTAAACTCTTTCATATTTGCTAGGCACAGGGCACCCATGTAACTGCAGGCTATTAAACAGTGTAATAATAATGGGTGACATATATGGGACTTCATCTCAAATGCATTATGAGTCAGGGCTAACTTTCTGACTGATGATTTTCTAATGTATTTTTCTGCCATCCAATGAGTGGCAATTCTGTCATGGTGTGTCTTGCTATATTTTCTTGCCTTTCCAGGGAGATTCTAGCATCCGGTATTTTGAGATCACAGCAGAACCACCATATATCCACTTCCTGAACACATTTACTAGCAAAGAACCACAACGGGGCATGGGCTGGATGCCCAAGCGGGGTCTGGATGTCAACAAGTGTGAGATTGCCAGGTAATCGGATTAAATTGTTAATAGGAAGGTATAGAGGGGAATGGCAAGAAAGCAGATAGGGCAGTCAAAGTGTGGCACGAATTATTTTCATCGTTTTAAAGCTCCAGGCTGGTCAATTCAATTGTTCTTTCTCTCTGTTTCTGTAGATTTTACAAACTCCATGAGCGCAAGTGTGAACCCATTGTTATGACAGTGCCAAGGAAGGTGGGTATTTCATAAGGAGACATTAGCCTGCTTTTCATTACAAGGATTCCTGGTTCAGCTTCCCTCCCTGCTCTTCATCAGTAGACAGGCAAGCAGATGCAGTTTAACATCTGACCTCATTGCCTAACGTTAGAATTAAAATCCAATACTAAAATTAAAATACAGTACCAGAATCCTAATCTGGAAGAAAGAAGATCTTGCCACTGCAGTGCTCTATTGGCATCTTGCTAGGAAGTGCGCTATGTTGTTAAAAGACAACGCAGGCTACAAATTCCTAGATTCTGGCAGTAATTAAGGCAAGTTGGGCAATTTATAAAATGTCAAGAATCATTTGGCTGCCACTTTTTTCCCCCTCAGATCTTGATTTCTGTCACTCTGCATTAATTTGTAATTGTGTTGATTTAATAATACTAGCCAGTGATTTAGTATGTTTAAGGAATGTGCTCCAGTTCTCATATCTGTCATTTTTAAAAAGCTCAGTAAGGCAGGCCAGTTCCAATCTTATTTCAACCATGAGTCTCTTAGACCGGGGTCGCCAACCTTTTGGACCTCAGGGACCACCAAACTCATAATTTTAAATTCCGGGGACCACTAATATGGATTTTGACTGACGATGGCTTGCTGATGGTGGGAAAGAGAGAAAGAGAGAGATCTGATCTAACCTCTCTCTCTCTCTCACACACACACACATATAGACACACACAAAGAGACACACACAAACACAAACACACGGAGGCAAGGGTGAGATTCGAATTTCTTAACAACTGGTTCTGTGGGTGTGGCCTAATTTGTGGGTGTGGCTTGGTCATGTGACTGGCTGGGCATGGCTTGTATGTAAATATTATAGATATTTATGTAAATATTGATTTTTTTATTTAAAAAAAAGCAACTTTTACCCAAAATTAGGCAAAGCAAGCAAGCAGATTGAGTTGCTCACAGAATCACAGATTCACTTAGAGATCTGTGTTTCTGCCATCGGCTACCTGAGTCTGCACTGAATAATAGAACCTTCAATCCTAAGGGAAGTTCGGCTCTGCTTAAAAGATCTAAAGATTAGCTAGAAAGCAAGAAATCCAACGATTTCCTGCTTTCTAGCTAATCTAAATCTCCCAACACAGCAGAACAGCTGATGGGGGGTGGGGGAAGGAAAAATAGCAACTTCGCAGACAAGTTTGCCAGGTAAGGAGTGAGTAGGCAGGGAGGGTTCCCGCAGGCTATGTGGGTGGCGCAGCCTGGATTAATTGCTTTGGGGGGTGCTCTGGGAGAGATTTCTCTGCAGACCATGAAAATTTTCTTGCAGATCATCAGTGGTCCGCAGACCACCGGTTGGCGACCACTGTCTTAGACATCTTGCAAATTAAGGTTACAGTTGTGCCAAGATTTAAACTAGGGTCTTTGAATTGACAGTTTAGAACAACTATATAGTGTCCTACTACTCCTTGTCAGGATTTGTCTCAATTGCTGTATTGTATTGCTATTTGATACTCTCTGTTTAAAACATTCCTGGCAGTTGAGAGTGAGGGTTTTTTACAATGCACACATCTGTTTTCATTCATATTTTTCATCTCTCTGGAGTTATATGATTCTGAGAAACATCTAAGCTTTCCTGGCCGCCTTTGACCTGAGTGTGACCATTTCTTTTCCTTTCAGTTACACACCTCCTTCACCATGAAATGCAACATTCTGCTCCGAATGTGATTTCCAAAAGTTCCAGTAGAACTGATCTTTATTCAGAAATATAAAGAAAAATGTTGAAACAGAATCAAAGCTTATTTTCCTTGACTAGCTAGAATTCCTTTGGTGAAGGGACTGATTCTAGAGACCTTTCACTCTACTATTGTGTAGGCCAGGGATGTCAAACTCGATTTCATTCAGGGTCATGTCAGGGTGTTTAACCTCAGGGGGCCTGGGTGGGCGTGGCCAGCTCAATGTCACTCATGTCAGGGGCGCCTGTGGCGGCCCAAGTTCTTCCAGTGAAAACGGGCTCCTGAGCTCCATTTTCAGCTGCAACGGCCTCCTGCAACCCTCTGACAGTGAAAATGGAGCTCGGGAGGTATGTGGCCCTCACGAGCTCCGTTTTCTCTGGCAGAGGCACAAAGGTACCACAGGCCAGTCCTTTGCTGTATCCAGGGTGGCCCCGCGGATCAGATTTAAGCACTTGAGTTTGACACCCCTGGTGTAGGCTGTGCAACAATATACCATGTGTGGCAGATCCATAAACACTGAGGGATTAAGACGTTCCTTTCCCAATTCTGTGCCAGTTATCTCTCAGATTGGCTTTTTGTGTTTTCTCAGGCAGAATGGACATTCTCAGTATTACCACATGAAACTGTTCACATTTTGGGCTCTGTGTGTGTGTGAAACATTTAGTCTCCTCCTCCATGTTCAGTCTTGGTTAAATATACTTTGGTAACTCAACTTAGGGCTCTGTTCCATTGCTCTCTGCCAATGTCATGAAAGCTAATGGCTGTCCTCTCTTTACAGTCAGATCTGTTCCAAGATGACTTGTACCCAGACACAGCTGGGCCAGAAGCTTCCATGGAAGCAGAAGAATGGGTGGCGGGGAAGACAGCACCCCCCATCCTAATCTCACTGCGTGAAGCCTATGTGCCCACCAAACAACGGGATCTCAAGGTCAACCGAAGAAGCTTGTTGCCTGAGGGTCGCTCAACAACTCCCTCCAACACTGGGCTGAGTGCCACACCCTCCAGTGCCATGACTCCAGCCGCTGCCACATCTGCTCTTAGTGCTACTGCTGCTAGTGGGGTAGGTGTTACGCTGTTGCTTGTGGCAGATGGGGATTCCAAGGGAGGGGGGCTGGGTGGGTGGACTGGGGAGGATTGCATGGAGTTGAGCTGGGGAGAGCAGGAGTTGTTGGAGGAAGGACCAAACGGCAGATGGATGGATAGATAAGACTTTGTTATAATCAAAGACCAAAACCAATCATAAGGAGGGCAGAGTAGACTTTGTAAGGTGTTGTAGGGTAGCACTGAGTGTCTGCTTCATCATGGGGCTTTTTGCCCTCCCTTCATGCAGAAAAGCAAACTTCCAGCTCTTCACAGCTTTGAGAAGAATCAGCAATTTAAGAAAGGCTGGGTAGTGTTCTCGGCTTAGAATATGAGCTTGCACAGATCTCTTTGCAGCTCAAAATAATGACACTTTAGTTTTTGGCAACCAACCATGTAAACCAGGCTCTTGGAAACACTGATGCAGCCAAATATGTTGAGCTTTTTGGCTGGAGAATTCTGGGAGTTAGTCCATACGTCTTAAAACCACTAAAGTTGAGAAAAACGACTGTAGAAGATTTCTTTATTTGGAACCATAACAATGACCTTCTTCCTTATTGTGACTTCCCCTATGATGAGGATAGGGTTGTGCAAATGTGTTGATCAGGCTTGGGAATGTGGGTCAGACTTGCTTTCCGCACCTTTTCCTGCATCAGATTGTGTCCTGTATTTGCTGTACTCATTCCTTTAATGTGAACGAGTGCTGGTTTGAGCTGAGCCATCGGAATCCTGGGGAACTTGTAGGCAAAAAAGATGGATAATATGATGAAATAATGAATGGATAACTTTTTCCCATTTGCAGGAAGGGAGGCAGCTTACTGAAGAGGTGTTGCGTGAAGTGGCATCTCTGCGGGCGCTTGTGGCTGCACAGGGAGAGCGCATTGCACGGCTAGAGTTGCAGCTGAGCCGCATTGAGAATGGTGATGTCTAGTGGGCCTTGCCTCCCCACCGCCCCCCCAAGAGAACCTGACCAACATGGAGGATCTCACTTACTTCCCCTTCCTTTGATCTGCCAGTAATCCCTTCACATTTCCTCCTCCTCCTCCTGCCCTGTGGGGTGAGACAGGGGCTTGCCCTCTCTTGCTGCTACTGGGAATGTTTCTTGGGCTTTGTCTCGGACCAAATCTCCTCTTCCTCTCACTTTTGCACCCCCATATTATCTAAGGGGCCATATGCTAGTGCCCTACCCATTGCTCCTTTGCCTTATTCTGGTCAGGGGCCTATTTCCTGTCCCATTCCCATGGATGGGGCCGGCCTAGATATCACCCAGGGAGATTGGGGCTGTCTGACAGCTTGGCCTGGCCTGCCTGTACCCTCCCACTGAGAATAAGGCTGAGGTTCCCTTACGAGTCTCTCATGGCAAGTGTGTATGTGAAGCGGGGTGGGGTGGGGTGGGGAGCTTATTGGAAGCCTGGGCCACTTATGAGTCAGTGCCGAGGTGGGATGCCTTTTCTCAGATATAGAACCATTGAAATCCCATTGAGGAGTTTCCTGCTTCCTTAAGTCTGAACTTTTTGCAATGAGAACCATGGAGAGACATCCAAGTAGGGCCAGGTGGTGAAAGAAGCCTGCCTTCTGGTTACAGCCCTCAGCCTACCGTCTCTGGAACCGCTCCTCTCTGTCTGTCTTCCAAAACACAGTGAGGATGGAATGGGAGAAATAAACTGTTCGGGGTTGATATCTATATTTTCATTCCAAATAAAAGTCTTTATAGAATCATAGCTCTGTGCAGCTTATTATTGTGGGGGCCTCTGACTTGGAGTGACTTCCAAGGTAAGTGCCAATTCTTTTCCAGAATGTCAGCTGGCCTTCTTCGGACTACTGATGGAAATTTCCTCCACCCTCCAATAACCTGGGAAAACAGTTGCATCATGCAGTAATCCCTACTTTAAGCTGACTAGAAATTCCTAAAGCAACCAGATGTGCCTTCCCCCACTTCTTCCATAAAGGAGATGGACCTGCTTCCTTCAGTCATAGAATATTCTGCTTGGAACCTTTA
Organism: Notechis scutatus; assembly: GCF_049901735.1. Taxonomy (NCBI): domain Eukaryota; kingdom Metazoa; phylum Chordata; class Lepidosauria; order Squamata; family Elapidae; genus Notechis; species Notechis scutatus. The sequence goes on from NC_142009.1 coordinate 227,447,250, forward strand.
TGGGTTATCCGTGTGCCCCACGTTGAAAGCATCAGGAATTCAAATAGGGGAATGTAATAAATAATTGCCTTTTGACCCTAAATTTTTAACATTCATTTTGTACATACCAAAATTATTTAGTCATCTTTGTACCGAAGGTGGCTTTTGAAGCTGCATTTTCAGAATATCCGTAAACCTTTTCCATTATCTGCAGTTTTGGGGGTGGGGAGTGATATATGCAAGCTTATATTCTTGTTTATTTAAATAGGTTTAATAGGTGTAGCTCCTTTTCAGTGAAATTTGAGAACACTTCATGTGGGTGTATTCCTGGCAAGAGGACAAAAATCTCTCTCTAACCTGTTATAATGATGAGTCAATACTACCATCCACCCCATTTTCAAATAATTTCCAGTGCACATGAATGCCACTGTGGGCTCTATTATTTTCTCATTATATGTATTTAAGACATTTAAGGCTTCTCTCTAGGGCTGGCCAAGAACCAGCTTTTAATGTCGAATTATTGTTCCCTAGCACTGTTTTGCAGCTTGTATCCCGTGATTGTCAGAGATGTATGTTAAGTACTTCAGAGATATAATGTAATCCTTGTTTAGTAGGACTTTATGTTCCCTTTTAAGGGAAAGCTAGCTTCCAAAAGAGTGATGTAGGTGGTTATGCATCGAGGAAGACTTGATTGAAGTACAGGTAGTTCTCAACTTTCATCAGCTCATTTAGTGACCAAAGTTAACAACCACATTGAAAAAAAGTAACATTTTTCACATGGACATTACAGCATCCCCACAGTCATGGGATCAAAATTCAGACCCTTGGCAACTGACTATGATGGCTGCAGTGTCCTGGGATCATGTGATCACCTCTTGCAACTTTCTGACAAGCAGAATCAATGGGAAAGCCAGATTCACTTAACAACCGTGTTACTAATTTAACAACTGTTAAGAAATGTCATAAAATGGGGCAAAACTTAACTAGCTGGCTTTGCAATAGAAATGTGCTCAATTGTGGTTGTAAGTTGAGGACTACCAATAAAAAGATCATGGACCTTGGGTAAATTGACAAATCTTTCCAAATAATTGTGTAATTTACACCTAAAAATGGTGCTCAAAATGATGTAGATAATTTACAAAATAGATCAAATCAACACAATACTAAATACTAAATTTTAGTTTTGATGCTAATCCTGCTATGAATGAATGAAAACATCAAAAATGTTCTTGCCTGATTATCAGTTTTTGATCTGAATTGGTCAGAATTCTTTCCTGTATTTTACATGATTATTTGATCTGGGTTTTATTTTAACAATGTCAGGAAAACACCCTTATATTTTGTTCTTAGGTCATTGAAAAATATGTGAATATGAGAAAGTCTGTTGAATGTTGGTTTAGAGAAAGTGTGATTGAATTATGGAATATTTTGTGCAAACATGGAGCTGAAAGCTAGTTGCTGAAGGTGGTAAGTAAAATATGGAAGTACAGCATGTGGGATAATGAAGGGAATATCTAATAAAACTTTAGCTTTTAGCAGGGAGAAATATATGCATAGGTAATTTCCTTTTGGTTATTTCATACATTAATGGATACATATATAAGGAATGCACAAGGTGGTAGGAGAGAAAATTTTAAGATGTCCAATTCTAGTAGAAAAATAGTGGAAACGAATGTCAGTTGAAAATGTTCACATAGAAGAGTTTGCATTTGCCTATGTAAGCTTATCAAGAGGAACATAACAGTAAGTTGAATGTAGTAGGAATAGGATGCACAAGAAATGTATGTGGTAAACAGTAAATATAGTCAAGAATGAAGGGGGGTAATGAGTAAAGACATTTGGATGCAAAAATAGCTGACTACCACAGAAGCAAATGGAGATAATTTCACCATACAGACAGAAGGAATGAAAAGTGAATTGCAAAACAAATATAAAATCTTAGTAAGGCCACACCTGGAATACTGCAACCAATTTTAGTCAACATACTACAGAAAAGATGTTGAGACTGGAAAAAAATTCAGAGAAGAGCAACTAAAATGTTCAAAGGTCTGGAGACTATATGAAGAACTGCTGCAGGTTTTGAGTTTGGCTAGTCTAAAGAAAAGAAGGATAGCAGTATTTGAGGGGCTACCACAAAGAAGAGAGGGTCAAATGATTCTCTAAAGCACCAGAGGGCAGGACAAGAAACGATGGTTGGAAACTAACCAAAGAGAAAAGCTACCTAGAATTGAGAAACTTCTTAAGAGTGAGGACAATTAACCAGTGGAATAGCTTGCCTTCAGAAATCGTGGGCACTCCCATCAATGTAGGTTTTTAAGAAGAGTCTAGTCACTTATTTGAAATGGTATAGGTTTTCCTGCTTCAGCAGTGGGCTGGACTAGAAGACCTCCAGATTCCTTCCAGTTCTATTCTAAGAAATAATAGGCTGAGAGGAGAGTAAAACAAAATAGCGTGACCGAGTGAACTTGATGAGTTTCTTCAAAAAACATAAGTTTAAAAGGCGAACTTGCAAGTGATGTATGGATATAGTAGAAACAAAGAAAAATATAGACAGATACAATGGATGCGTTGACATTAATTAAATTAAGCAGCATTTCCTTTTTTATTTCATTTGCTGAGTGTTTCTTACTTTACTTTCACTTTGCAAAGGATTTCTTGCCCTGAAAAGGAATTGTGTGAATGATGCATATGTATATAAAGTTGAAAATCCCTAAAGAAATATCCTCTGCTTTGGTCCACTAGAGAGCTCTTCAACAACTGATCCAAACAAAGACCTTAGCCTTTCAAAGCAATACAAGAAGGCATTGTTGGGTTTTGTGCTGTCCAGAATAGGTTTCCTGCAACACCATTTGCTGGCTGTTTCTCTAGTCTCTGCTTTTGATTTGGCATGTGTTTAACTTAGCCTAGATTTTTATTTTATTTATTTTCTCCTGTTTATATTGCTGCTTTGAGAAACTACAGATTTTAAGACTGTTCCAAGGAATTGAAAACATTATGCTTTCTTCAGTTGCAGAAGCATGCCCCTCTTCTTGTCCATTCAGCCATATGTATCTTCCTATTCCTGCTTTAACCAGATCTCAGTCTTTCTAATTCGCTGTAGAATTGGTGTGCCGGTGAAGGAAGCCTTGTGACAAATCTAGCAGAACAATGGAGAGAGCCTACTTGTTAGGGGAGTGGTTTTGTTATATAACTTTATTTAAAAGTTTTCAAAAAACTAATACAATCTAATACTGAGTAAGGTAGAAAAAAGAAGAGAGTTAAAAGTGCAAGAAAACGAAGTAAAAATAAATAGAAAAGAAGAAAGATACAAAGAAGCAGCTTCCAATCATCTTTACAGCTGTTATAAGTACATTGATAAATATACCTCTTTATCTAAAATTATATCATGATTCTTTCTATATCCTATCAAATCAACAAAACAATATATCATAAGTTCATCTTTTTCTGTTTTACACAGAATGGCCATAGGGGGCTTCCAGTGAGCAATCAACATGGAGGTTATCTTTTCTCTAATCAAACTAGTCCATATGGCCATCTCAGCAAGTTCCATCAACTTCATTATAGGCATTGCCAGATCTTTCCAGCTTTATGCATACTGTAATCTTGCTATGGTTATCTATACAAAAATGGTTCCATGACTTTTCCATTGCTACAAAATTTGATCTCTTGTCTTCTTCCTGACAAAGTGTGCCAGGACATCTCATGGAATGTTTCAATACTTGCCTCTACTATATCCTCATCCCATTTGGAAAAAAAATTTGATAAGGTTTTAATCATCCTTTCTCTACTGTAATACCTTCACCAGAATCCTCTCGAATTGCTCTGAATACAATTTCAATTTCAGTCATACCAGATTATCTAATTCTCTTTCTGTCTCTCTTTTTATAATTTCAGTTCTAATCTCCAGAAATTCCACTTTGTCATTAATTTGTTTTATATCTCCAGTGATTTCTACAGTTTTCTATCTTCTTAATTTTTTCTTTCAACTCCTCTTTCATTTTTATAAGTCTTTTATACATTCTTTTTTCAAAAGCTGTCCATTTAATATTAAGTGATTCAGACTGCTTATTTCTAATTTTGCAAACATTTTCTGAAGCAAGTATGTTGTAATTCCTCTGCATGTTGCTCTAGCAATCCCCCCCTGCCCTCTCTTTTTTGCCACTTTTCTGGTGGGTCCTATTATAATGTTATAATGTAAAAATGTTTCAAATATGAGGAAAAGAATAAAAAGCAAATTTTCCTCTTTTTTTCCTGTTTTGTCTTTCTGTGCCCTTAATACTTTGTCTTATATGACATTCCGCAGTCAGTCACCATCACAGTGTGGCTTATATTATTTTTATATTTTGTTTTATAAAACCCATTAATTGTCTGCACACTTTAAACTTTGTTGTATCCAATCCTTGTTAAACCTTCTGCTAAAGGTCTAAACCCTTTGAAGCTTCCCCCCTCCTCCCCCGCCCCCTTTGCTAATCCAGAAAGAATGTTGATTTACCAAGTGGATTTCAATTTTCCTACTGCTCGGAAAATCTCTGTTTATCTGTAAATAAATTGCATCTAAAAGTGGTTCATAAGTACAGCTTTTTGTGAACTTTGTGTTCATACAGACCATATTATGGCTGTGAGCTTGACTGAATTTTCTCAACCCATAGCCCCTGGATTCATGGAGTAATTGCAAAAAATCTCAGTTTCTACGGTCTCCTTGTCTAGAGCAGTTGTCCTGGTTGCAAGTGGGCAATCTCATATTCTCTCTTTTTCCTAGAGTGACTATGCCGGCTAGAATTTACCATCTAGCCACCGATCTCTGATGCAATACCACCTCCATTCCTTCAGGGACATCTAGTCCACCACAGACCCTCTCCCGGAAACAGAATAATGAATTAAAATGGCTGTTTTGCAAATCTTGTGCCTGCAAATAGAGCTTTTCGAAGTGATGTCAGTATTAAATTTGACTCTTGTAAAAGTAATGTTCTGGCCTGCAACATAAGTTGTGAAACACTTTGCAGATAAATTTACTTGGGCTTGTTTTAACTTGGAATCTAGTTTAGTATGGAGCCCTTGACTTATCTTCTAACTGGATGGCTGCTCATCCTGGCTTGATTATGCAGGTAGAGATGGATTGTTTAAAGGACTAGCAGAAGCTTATAAATGCTGTGGTGGGATTAAAAAATTTTTACTACCCGTTCTGTGGGCGTGGGTTGGTGGACGTGGCAGGAGAAGGATATTGTAAAATCTCCAGTCAGAGGTTGTATTTGCCGGTTCTCCAAACTACTCAAAATTTCTGCTACTGGTTCTCCAGTACTGGTCAGAACCTGCTGAATACCCACCTCTGTACAATTGCCTCATAGAAAACAGTCAGTTTATGTTCAATTAATTGATATGCATCAAATATAGATTTTTTTTTAGTCAAGAGTTTTGTGTGATCCTAATGGAACATGTCCGAGTTGCATAAATAAAGCTTGAGGTTCAACATGAGTAGTCAGAATGTAGAAAATATATGTAGAATAAAAACTTTTATTTTCCTTGACACCCCAACCACCTATTCCATCCTCTTGTCATAACTCCACTAAGTTCAATTTTAACAAAGAAAGGAGCTATGCAAATAATTTTATGTGACTGCACTGGGTTGTACATTGTGCCCCCATTATTTAATGAAAGGGGTGGTGGCTCAGCAGAGACTATACTGACATAAAGCCAAACTTGATTTTGGCACCTTTTAATTTCCAAAAGATTGGCTTAAAAGACTCTTAACTGCCTTCCCCTCTGAAAAATGATAAGCCCGCCTATCCCATGTTACTGTCCTGAACAAGGTTAAGTAAGCAGCCCCTAGCCAACAAAATAAGACAATATATTTTCTATACTATAGTTTAGTTTACTTTATTGTCATTGCACCTGTACAACAAAATCAAACACCACCTTCAGTGGTGTTGACCATGAAAATAAACACCAACACACATCCTTCATCCTTCACACATTGAACCGGAAATCCCTGACATCACATCAACACTGCACTATACAGCAGAATTCATGATAGGATGATAGTGTCAAATGTCTACTTAAGTTCTTATCTTTTGCCAGAAAATGATCAGATTATTTTTTATTTCCATAAGCATTACCCAGTGATGCTGCTAGATGTAATATAGGCTAGAGGTATAATAAAGACTTATTAAAATCCCTGTATGTCACACATGTGTTCTGTGTCTCTTTTCTCTTGTTTAACTTCTACTTGAAACAGCTGAGAATAGCCATCTGACAAGGTGATGACATCACTGCCTGAATGATGCCAGTCTTTAAAAGGCAATCTGGCTCCAAAGAGACAGCAGTAGACTTGATGATTCAACATCATAGTCAATGAGTGAGTAGACGTGTGCTAGCAAGCAGTTTGGATCAGGAAGTTGAACAAGAATTGGTGACATGGAAAGTTGTGCTGTACAATAGTCCTCCCACTGATTATCTGAATTCACAGCCTGAGAGGTACAGTTGAACCATTGCTAATCTTAGATGACCTGCTGGTATCTGCAACTTCTAGATCTTCAGACATCTGTGATCTTTCTGGAAAAGTGAATCTGGTCCCCACAGGCAGGTTGAAATAGAGACTTGCCCACAAATGCTTTCTTGGCATATATGTTCTTCACATTAAAAGGAAAAGGCAGCTAGAATAACATAATCTACATAGAGCATTAGAGATTAAGAGTAGGGTGAAGGTAGAATAGAACAGAACAGAATAGAATAGAATTCTTTATCGGCCAAGTGTGGTTGGACACACAAGTAATTTGTCTTGGTGTAAATATTCTCAATATACATAAAGAAAAGGTACATTCCTTAAGAATCAAGAATCATAACGTACAACACTTAATGATAGTCATAGGGTACAATCAACAATCAAATCATACTAGGAAACAGTTAAGTGGGAGGGGATGGGTGATAAGGAGTGGTGAGAAGATTAACAGTAATAGTAGTGTACACTTTTTAAATAGTTGAACAGTGTTGAGGGAATTATTTGTTTAGCAGAGTGATGGCTTTCAGGGGAAAACTGTTCTTGTGTCTAGTTATTCTGGTGTGTAGTGCTCTATAGCATCGTTTTGAGGGGTTGAAACAGTTTATGTCTGGGATGTAAGGGGTCTGTAAATATTTTCACAGCCCTCTTTGACTCGTGCAGTATACAGGTCCTCTTTGACTCGTGCAGTATACAGGTCCTCAACTGAAGGCAGGTGGGTAGTAATTGTTTTTTCTGCAGTCCTAATTATCCTCTGAAGTCTGTGTCTGTCTTGTTTGGTTGCAGAGCCAAATCAGAGAGTTATAGAAGTGCAGATGACAGGCTCAATAATTCCTCTGTAGAACTGAATCACCAGCTCTTTGGGCAGTTTGAGCTTTCTGAGTTGGTGCAGAAAGAACATTCTTTGTTGTACTTTTTTGATGATGTTTTTGATGTTAGGTGTCCATTTTAGGTCATGTGATATAGTAGAACCTAGAAATTTGAAGGTCTCTACTGTTGATACTGTGTTGTCTAGTATTGTAAGAGGCGGTAGTATAGAGGGGTTTCTTCTAAAGTCTACCACCATTTCTATGGTTTTGAGTGTGTTCAGTTCCAGATTGTTCTGGTTACACCACGAGGCAAGTTGTATAACCTCCTGTCTGTATGCAGATTCATCGTTGTCTCGAATGAGACCAATCACTGTTGTGTCATCAGCAAACTTCAGTATTTTAACAGATGGATTGTTTGAGATGCAGTCATTGGTATATAGGGAGAAGTGGAGATAGCACACAGCCTTGGTGGGGCCCTGTGCTGATTGTACAGGTATCGGATGTGATTCCAGCTAGCTTCACCTGCTGCTTCCTGTCTGTTAGGAATCTCACTTTGCTTTCTGGTAAATCAATGCTTAGTGCCAAACTGCATAGTCAAAAAACATTTTATAAGTAGTACAGATCTGCAAAACAGCATGGCCTGCTTCCAGATTTTCTGTTTTCTTCCTGGAATGTGCTGACCTGAGCATTCCAAGAGCAGCTCATCCATTTCAAAAAGTAAATTTTGCAGAACAAGAAATGATTATGGTGGTCCATAGAAAATCCACCTGTGAAACAGGCTTATTGTGTATTTCTCATTCATTTTTAGCTTGGCCTAGCTGCTTAGCATAAGGGATCCCTAGCTGACAAAACATCACAGCCACCATAACAAAACAATTGTGTTTAAGAAGTCATTTGCTGTATTTTAAGAGAAGGTGGTAAGTTACTAAAATTGTTTGTACTTGTTGTGAACAATGGTGGAAATTATACATACATTAATTACATACAATATTTTTATTTTTTCTACTCTTTTTTCTCCTGCACTTTCTAATTTTTCTTTTTAATTTGTAAGCTTTCTATTAGTTTGTGTCTTTTTAATTGTAACATCTAAATTCATTGTAAAAAACAAAGTAGAGCAACCTTCCAAAAAAACAGAACAGTAATGGCGAAAAGAAAATTGAAAAGAAAGCTCAAAGCAGGTCAATTCCTACACAATGCTTAGACATTATTCCAAAGTACAATACTAGAATCTCACCTCAAATATATACTGGCAAAATATGCAAAGAACACCAGCTTGGCTCCTATAGAACCAAGAACTTCTACTGAAGTCAAGAAGGATTCATTTGAAAAATGTAATCCATCCACAAATGAAAAGAACACAACCACCACAAAAATAATAAATGCAGCGGTCAGTGAAATATGTTTCTCCTTAAAAGACTCAAGAATGCATGGCAAAATATACAGTATTAAGGCAAACAACAACAAAATCTTCACACAGGGAACTTGGGCCATGAGAAGATGGAAGTCATTAAAGGCTCAATCCAACAGGACTCATCCTCTGTTCTTCATTCATCTTACGAAAGCACCAATAAGCCTGTTCTAGAAGAAAAACTGGAACATTCCAGCAATAAACTGCATTATTTTTCATAAAACGGATAAATGGGCCAGCCCTTCCTATGGCAATAGTTTGTGTGAATGAGGACATATACCAAAATGTTGTTTAAAAGGTTATAAAAAATGAATGATGTAAAAGGATCATGTCATAGCCACTCCTCATGATAAACCCCCTTCTCATGAAGGAATCTCTCCACCAGCCTGGTGGAAATGCAGAGAGAATTTGTTGGTCATTCGTGACATTCAACGCCCGACAACATCCTGTTGTGGTTTGCAGACAAAGGGCCTAGCATCTACTTAAATGCACTTGCATGCTGCAAGCATCATCTGATCATTACTTTTTAAAGACATCTGCATGGGTGGGTGGCAGGTGCATTGCTCTTCCTGTCCTAGCTCAAGCAATTATGGGGGCAGCAGGAAGCTTGTGGCTGATGCTACTGAGCAGAAGGCACCGAGGCTGCCTGAACCTGCGGAAATAGCAGAGTAGAGCAAATGCAAACAGGCGTGCAGTCTGCTTGCTTGTGTCCTGTAGATTTCCACCATTTTGTGATCATCCTCTGAATATACAACTCCGAACAACCATGTTTTTCTACCTGAGAAACTGGAAACATATTAAGATTGCCATCATTAGCATTCCCTTTGGCCAGGGAATTCTGACAAATATAGTCCCAATGGAGTTGGAGGGAAAGTACGTTCAGAGTTTACAGGTCATCCTTTCTACCCAGGATACAGATAAGCCAGAGTCTCTCCCATCCTGGATCCATCCATTTGATAATTTTCCGTTCAGCACCTCATTTTGAGTTGCATTTCTTCTATTCCACCTTCCAGGTCATTTTTAATGTGTTGAGCAGCATAGAGCTGAGTATGGAGCCCAGGGGTAACCTCAGTACTTACTTCCCTGCGGATGCAGAATCACCTGTGAACGTAGCATCCTTTGGATGTGGTTGCTCAAAGGATTGGAAATCATGAGATTGCAGTACCTTTTACTCACATGCAATTGTCATGAAAGACCCTTTCATTGTTTTACAAAGATCAAGGTATGCTTCATCCACAGCCCACAACAGCCCCACCATCATTCCCTCATAAAAAGAGATACTGTAAATCTAATACAATTTGTTCTTAACATGCTCATTCTGCTTCCTAACAATAGTGGCATTTATTTTCTAAGTGCTTTTTGAACATGCTGCTTAACAAACCTGTTCTAGTACTTTCTCCAGCACAGAAATAAATTGATATTGGATTTCTTAGGTCATGCTCCTTCAGCTGGAATATTTGGATGAAATTTGTTCTTCTGGCGCCTCGGCAATTCTCTGAGTTTTCAAATATAGTTATCGGTTTTGGATGACTTGTGAGAGTCACTTCAAAGTTCTGGGACGTAATTTGTTAGGTTGTGAAGACTCAGAGTCACCAAAGTTAGCAAGGTAGGTTTTGAGTATTATTATATATCTCCAAACCAATTTCAGATGGTTGGAGGATCTGTCCAGATCCTCAAATATGTTACTCAGTTCAGTGGCATAGGTCATCTAATATCTTGATACTTTTCTTTCAAGATGCCTACAAGAACTAGCAATGTTTATTGAGATGCCTTCTTTCTTCTTGGTGTCTTCCTTATATCTTCTCTATTCCTGGACAATTTCCAGAGCCATGTCCTGCTCCGATGTTATTTCTGTTAGTCTTCAGGAAAGATCCTCTTTGTCTTCATTACTTTCAATTATGACCTTAAGCTGGCCTTCATTGTTTCAACCTTTTTTCCAGGAGAAAATTTATATATAAGTACCATCTCCCCTCGTGCACAGTGTAAGAACATTTCCAGCCATCATGTGAAATTCAGCACATCTGAAAGGTGGCAGGTTGGGAGAAATCTTCTCCCCTTCTTCTCTCTCCCTTTCCCCCAATTAAGGCACATCTGAATTTTGTTTTATTTTATTTTGGAAGACTTCACGAAGGAAAATAGGATGTTCTGCTGCTCCCCCAATACGTTTTGGGTAGTTTAGATGGACAAGCTAGACAGATCAGTCTGCGATATGGTGCTGAGCAAAAATGTACAGCAAAACCCCATCTCAGGGTGAGGAAGACAGACAGGAAGCCCTCCCTAACCCCGTGCTTTGAAGAGTTTTGTTTTCTCTCTCCTTCTCTCTTCAAGACTCAGCGCAGCTCAGCAGAGAGACAACTGCATCGCTTTGGATGATGGTAAGGGAACCAACGATCCAATGGGGCAGGAAAAGAGAATGAATATGGAACTGGTGCATAGCTTAGTCTAGCAGAGGGATGTATTAATAGCCCAGATTTTAAAATAAAACTATTGTTTAAAATTACAATGTAACTGGAATCATTGGGCCAGAAATGGTGATTGGTTAAGGTGCCGACTGCCGAGTTCTCCGTACTTTCCCAGGACAATCCGTTCCCAACTTAGTTCATTTGCTTCCCAATAGCAAGTCCCAGATTTCTCTGGTTAAGAAAAGCCACAGTGTGGAACATGGTGTAGAAGAGTAGCTTTTTGCACAAGTTAGTTTTTAACATCTTGCATGGGTGGGGTGGAGAGAGGAAATGCTTGTCCCTGTCTAGCGTGATGAAAAGCCATAAACACCACATTTTCTACATTCCTGCTTTTGAAATACACAGAAGCCACCTACATTCCATCCCTTTTCCTTTGGGGTGGTTAACTCAGACATTGTTGCTTCGGAATGGTTCCTGTCCCACTGCTTAAATAAGTCCATTGCAGACCATTTGTAAACCACTGAAAATAGACGTTTTGTTCTTCAGAGTAAAAAGGCGATTTTGTTTCTGTACCAAGTAACTAAGACTGCATGCATTAAGAAGACGGGTTAAATTTTTCTTGTTACATGGCTCTTCGTGAGCTACGTTGTGTAGCTAGGTTTTTCTGGGTAAGCCATGTCCACTTATTAAAAGAACAAGAGAACTGTTCTTTTACAACCATGATTTTCACCCTACTCTGTGTTTAGAAAATGTTGGGTCCTGTCGTTCATTTGTTGCCTTGTCCATTATCTAGAAATGCACAGGTAATTTGGAGCATGCATGTTTTGTGAATTTCATCTCCAATCAATATAACTAGCATGTGAAGTTGAAGCTCATCTAGATCAAGAGTTGCCATTTGCTTCTCCTGTAGTAGTTTCTTCTCTTGACTAGGTTTTATAAAAGTGAGAAGGGAACTATATGGGAAACTGATTACAAATACGAGTCATTTTATATCTCTGCTCCTTGAATTTCAAGATATTTCTTTCAAAGAAGAGTTTTAAGATTGCATCCTAAGGGATTAACTGGTACAGATAGTCCTTGACTTATGACCACAATTGAGCTGAAAATTTATGTTGCTAAGTGAGAAATTTGTTAAGTGAAATTTGTTATCCCATTTTATGACTTTTCCCCCCATGTTTGTTAAGTGAATTGCTTCAGTTGTTAAATTATTAACACAGTTGCTAAGTGGATTCGGCTTCCCATTGACTTTGTTGTCAGCAGGTCACAAAAGAGGCTTACATGACCAGGACACTGCAACCATTATAAATAGGAACCACTTGTCAAGCATCCAAATGTAGATCAAAATTTTCAAAATTCAAAATTTTCTGTTGACTAGGTTTTATAATTCATTTTTTTTTTACTACCGGTTCTGTGGGCATGGCTTGGTGGGCGTGGCATGGCTTGGTGGGCATGGCTTGGTGGGCGTGGCAGGGGAAGGATATTGTAAAAACCCCATTCCCTCCCCACCCCACTAACCTGCTTTCCAGCTCCGTTCTCCTGTGCAGGGCAACCAAAGAAGACCCAGCCAATCAACTGGGACTCGGGAGGCAGAGAATAGATGGGGGTGGGGCCAGTCAGAGGTGGTATTTGCCGGTTCTCCGAACTACTCAAAATTTCTGCTACCGGTTCTCCAGAACTGGTCAGAACCTGCTGAATACTACCTCTGGATCACGTGACTATGGGGTTGCCGCCACAGTCATGTGAAAAATGGTCATAAGTCACTTTTTTCAGGGCCATTGTAACTTCAGTCACAAAATGAATGGTTGTAAGTCAAGTACTACCTGTACTGGCAGCCATGCTCTGTGTCAGAACAATACTCTCTGCTCAGTTAATAATTATTCTAAATACTGCATGATTATGGTGAAGGCTGATATTGAAGACTGACTTTTGATACTATACATGCAAATATCCGTCAGATATTTTAATTTCTTAAGTGTGTTAAGGTAGAAGTTTGTGTAACCTGATTTTTTGTGCAAATTGGAAACTTATTAAAATGGCTACACAAGCTGGAGGATTTTTCACACACCCATACCCATATCCTTCCCCTCCTTATCATCCTTTCATCAATGAACTGCCATCATCATCATATAATGAAGGGGAAAGTTGCTTAAGTATGTTGGGAAATATGGCCACAAAACCATGCCAACATTCCTGGGGACTAATTAAGATCAGATGTTCATTGGTAAGATTGAATATCCATCCTTTTCTTAAGGCCAAAAATTTAACAATGAATGGGAGATTTAAGACTGTCTCCTTATACTACTCAGGTCATGTTGCTCCCACAGTCAGACCTTGAAACAAAACTGTATAGAGGACAGGAGCACTTTTGCTGAACCAAGACTATTGAGAGACTAAATACATAGCAACACACTGGACTCTAATAACTAGAAAGTCAAGGGGTCAATTTACCTTCCCAACTTTCATCATCAATCAAGGTGTTAAGATTGCCATAAGGCCCAGCAGCCAAGCTGATAAGTCTTATAAGTACTACATTCTAGCATATTTGGAAAGTATCTGGATGGGTGAGAAGGAGAGATTAATTGTGTCCATCAATCATTATATTACTGCAACCCAAACTACATGCAAAGGAAACTGATGAGTTGCAAACTGTTTCTGATGCAGAGGGTCTGCTCAAGGTGGAGATAAGGTGGGCAATGGCCTTAGCTTCATAGATGAAGGCTCACCTATCCAAAGTATGCTTATCTTTTGAACTGATCAAACTACTTCATACTAATCTAGACAAAGGGATGCGGTGGCTCAGTGGCTAAGACGCTGAGCTTGTCAGTCAGAAAGGTCAGCAGTTCGGCAGTTCAAATCCCTACACCACGTAATGGAGTGAGCTCCTGTTACTTGTCCCAGCTTCTGCCAACCTAGCAGTTCAAAAGCATGTAAAAATGCAAGTAAAAAAATAGGGACCACTTTGGTGGGAAGGTAACAGCATTCCATGCACCTTTGGCATTTAGGTCATACCGGCCACATGACCATGGAGACGTCTTCGGACAGCGCTGGCTCTTCAGCTTTGTAACGGACATGAGCACCACCCCCTAGAGCCAGAAACGATTAGCATGTATGTAGGCTTGACATGGGACTCGTGTCAGAGGCACCTGTGGTGGCCTAGTGCTAAGGCGGGACTTCACTGAGACTCACTCTCTTCCTCACTCTCATTATAATCTCCTTCCTTCCTTCTTCCTTCCCCTTTTCCTTATTTTTCCTTCCTTGCTCTCTTCCCATCTTCCCTTCTTTTTCTTTTTCTTTGTCTTTCCTCTTTCTCCTTTCCTGTCCCCCCTTGCATTCTCAAATGCAAAAGGGGAAACATTTCTCCTTTTGTTTTCAGTTTGTTTTGATAATTCTCTGCCAATGAAAATGGAGCCCGAGGGAGCACACGCTCCATTTTTGCTAGCGGAGGCACGGCGGGCTGGTCCTTTGCTGTTTCCAGGCTAGCCCTGTGGGCCAGATCTAAGCACCCCATGGGCTGGATCTGGCCCACGGGCCTTGAGTTTGACACCCATGAGCTAGATATCAAACTGAATTGCTAATACAGAGATTAAGCCACAATAGTAACAATTTGTCCTGAAGGTCCACTATACAAAATACTACATATTTCCTAATTAGAAAGCCAATTTGGTGTAGTGATTAAGGCATCAGGCTAGAAACTGAAAGATTGGGAATTCTAGTTCTACTTTTGGCATAAAGCCAGTTGGCTGACCTTGGGCCACCCATTCCCTCTCAGAAAGCGGGCAATGAACTCAAAAGTCAGCTTTGCCAAGGAGTGTTAATTTTATATCAAAGGCTGAGGAGCTTAGAACATTTGGAATGTGTGTGCCAAACTTACATGAATAATTTGAGAATCTGTAACACAGCAAGTTGTTCAAATTATATTGTAATTTGATAAAAGTATGTTGAGCAGCGGCTTGTTAGATCATGGTTTATTATGGATTACTTAGGTTTTTTTTCAGGTTAGTGGCCCTTTTGAAATTTTGAGCATGAGAAATGAGTGCTGCATACAAATGATGGCACAATTCAAACATCAAACTGGTGAGGCTAATAGGGTCACAAAAGTGGAAGGGATTACTCACAGTATTTATGAAGGGATTAAAGTCCACCCTGCTTCCCAATGCAGGAATCAAATTACAGCATCCCCTAAAAATGGCTAAGCCAGCATTTCTCAATCTTAGCAATGCTAAGATGCGTGGGCTTCAACGTGTCTTAATGTTGCCAAGGTTGAGAAACACTGATCTGATATATCCTTGGACAATCCAAGCAAATGTGAGTTCACTCCTTCTGTGGTTGTTTGGTTCTTATCATTGCTTAGTTGTTTTTATAAGTCTTTCTTAACATTTCACTAAAACCTGCCTTCCTGCAAAAGCTCAACCATTTGCTTTTGGAAAGCATTGTGCACAACTACACCTCAGGAGTGGGAGGCAATTGTGGACATCAACAAACTGCCTTTATTTCTCCTGCTGCTTATTTCAATACAGATTAATTCCAAGTTAGCATTTTTGGTTTTCTGTGCAGACATGGGCATTTTAACCTAAAAGGCAAGTCAGCCTCATTTTTTGTTCCCTTTGAATACATTCTATCCCATAATTGCCGAAATCCAGTCAAAAGACACCACTGCCCCTCAATTACATCTAGCAAATCACATTTGCCTTCCTTTAATATGAATTAAACATTTTCTTTTCAGTACTCTGTGCACTGACGCACACACCCCATTCAGGGAAGAGGGGGTAAATCTATTCCCCAAAGCACCTGAAGGCAGGAGAAACAGCAATGGATGGAAACTAATCAAGGAGTGAACCCTAGAACTAAGGAGAACTTTCCTGACTGCGAAAACAATTTATCAGTGGAATGAGTTGCCTCCAGAAATTGTGGGTGCTCTAACACTGGAGATTCTTAAGAACAGATTGGACAACCATTTGTGTGAAATGGTATAGGATCTGGAGGTTAGACCAGATCTCCAAGGTCCTTTCTAACTCTGTTATTCCATTCATTAGCATATAGACAATGAATGCTGTGCCTTTTTATAAACCGATTTCTGATTTTCACTGGTGGGTTAATAGGCCCTTAAAGTTACTCTCTCAGTTAATCTTTTTCTGGGTTTCCTCCATCTTCCAGATTGGGTTTGATATTCTTTGCTCAAGCACACTTTTCCCAGTCTTCCTAAAATGCAAATAATTTCATGCCAACCATTTATCGTCTGCATAACATAAACCATATTCTCAGAAATCATGTTTTTCTGATACCATTTTTATTGTTGGTAATTCAAATGGCAGTATGTTTTCACTTCCTACTTCTCTTCTATGAATTGGAAGGAAAGATGACACAACCAGCAGTGCTCACAGATTTTTCACTTTTCTTCCATAGCTTCAAAGTCCAAGATAAATGAGCTGTTTTGATGGCATCAAGAGAGAATGCCTGAATGTCTGTGATAAGCCAACTGCTTTGTCACATCCATCTATTACACATCTGAGAAACAGTACTTTCTAAACCAGCAGATCTGGTACATATTATTGTGTATTCCTTTTAGCAGGGAGTCACAAATTATTACAATTGCCCTATTGATCCTTCTACAGGTGTATCCTTTCCTCTTTACATATCTCCAGTCTTTCATCTTAAGCACTTGTCTCTTCCCTACAAACTCAAAGCCTTTTTTTAAAATGAAAACCTGAAAATTATTTTTAATGGTGGAAAATTTCTTCACAAGATCCTTTCTGGCAATCGCTCTCATCCATTTGACTTCATTGCTTATCTCTCTTCCTTGTGGAACACTGCAACTTGTATCTACTCTTAAGTGGATTTCCTAGCTTTGGCTCAAGAAATCTTCATTCTTTTATCAGCTGATAAAAGTTCTTGCTCTGATCCTTCCCCCCCCCTAAAATACAGCTAGTGAGTCTACATTTGCAGCATACATTTACTTTGTGGTTTTCAGGTAGAACACAAATATCCCAGATATTGCAGATAAGGAAGGACTGCACAATCAACTCCATTCAATAGCTCTTCCATTCTTTGCACGATTCACTGGATTTAATGATCTCCCACACCTAAACTTTATCACAAAACTCTTGCTAACCATTTTATTTACTTGCTCGTTAAGCTCACTTTCTGAACATTTCCATTTTTTTCTACAGCTTCCTCCTTAAGAACCAATAGTTGTAGCACCTACAATAAACAGTGCTTCTCATTACCCCATCTCTTAGGTTGCTCCCTACTCAGCACTGTTTGTTTTTTTTTCCCTGGGCAGATAGGTATATGTCAAAATAAAGTTCAAGGCCACAATTACTCAACCTTTTCCTTATTTATTTTTTAAACTACCAAAGAATTCTCTTTAGAAATAACAGCCATGCAGATGACCACATGATTGTGACCTTTCTATTTAAAATGCAGATACTTTAAAAGAAAAGAAAAAAGGCTGGCAGAAGGGTTGAGGCCCAAAGGATTCCAGGTTTATTGAACAGTACTCCAGTTATCCTGAGTTCACAGCACCCACTAAACCATTAACCATATTTGCAATAGCCAATGAAAATGTTAACAGCTTAATACATTAAATCAGTTTAAACTCCTTCCAGATTATCTGTCCTGTTTAGGTGAGAAGAAAAGAGTTTGTCCATGTGTATGGCAGGTCTACAGGTTGTCTTCAACTTACAGCAGTTCATTTAGTGACAACAGCAATGAAAAAAGTGACGTATGACTGTTTTTCACACTTACAAGAGTGGTAGCATGTCCCATGGTCATGTGATCGAAATTCAGGCCCTTGGCAACTGGTTCGTAGTTATGATGGTTGCAGTGTCCTGGAGTCATGCAATCACTGCTTTTGACAAGCAAAGTCAATGGGGAAGCCAGATTTACTTAACAACCGGGTTACTAACTTAACCAGTGCAGTGATTCACTTAACTGTGGCAAGATAGATCGTAAAGTGGGGCAATTCACTTAGCAAATGTCTCACTTAGCAATGGAAATTTGGGACTCAATTGTGGCCGTAAGTTGAGGACTACCTGTATTTGCAAAAAGCCTCTTCCCTTCTTTTGAAGACATTTAAGTACCGAGAATCAGAATCAGCAATGCAGTTCCCTTTTAGTGTCTCATGTAGATGCTACAACTGGCTTGTCACACCCACTGCCCACGGGCTGCATGCATCCCCAAGGACTCCAAAACAAAGGAAGTTTGTCATTTAGATACATTAACCATATTATATATTTCATACATGGTCCAAGACAATTCCTCTTCATTCAATGCAGCCCAGGCAAGCCAAAAAGTTGGACACGCCTCTGCTGCAACAGACATAGTTCTGACCTTCTGAAACAAAAGTTGAGATTTCTGCTGATTTCCTGTTTTTCCAGGTAGAAAAACCCATTCACTTTGAGTACAAATGCTGAGAGTGTCAGCGTTTATTTTTAAAGTAACACACTGTTAGCAGACATTTGTAGTCACCAGAGAGCTGGAAGAAATAAAGCATTGGGGCAATATTAGCACAATTTGCAAGAGCAAACAGTAGCTGAAGATTGGCAGATGTGAGGCTTCAGAGATTCTTACCTCCTAATTCTTTCAATTACACAATCCATAATAAATTATCTAAAAATTGCAGAAAGACGTGTAAAAAATAATATGCATGTGCATTTCTTTCTAAAACCGTAAGGTTTTTCTGGCTACATAATCTCCTTTTTTAAGTGCAGAGTATATTTAGCCCTGAGTATTATGTGGATGGGTCTTTATTTTCAGAAATTGAACTTGTGCAAAGACAAAATCTTAATCTCTCTCTCTCTCTCATGCTGTTATATCAGGAAGCATGCACCTTATGAGTTATGAGACTGCAGCAGTGCTGCAAAGTGCCTAACATCACAACTACCCTACTATCTAACATAGACTGCAAAAGAGATTCTTTGTACTATTTGTACTATTTTTAAAATACAAGCCATCATAGGGCAGTAGTTAACTGGCTAGCAGGTAAAGTTTAAATAGCCCCTGAGCAATTGCAAGATACTTCCAGTCCATCTCTGTCCATGCTTCCCCTTACAAATTGTAGCGGAGGCCAATTATTGTGCAACTTTTTAAGGGCAGAATTCCAAGATTCCAGAGCTACAGAATTGCTTCGGGGGTTGAATACAGCAAATGACCCTTTCACACCCAAGGGCTGTGCTGATCTGAGATTTGTGCTAGTCCTTACGGGGAACTTATAGGCTCAGTAGATGCTATGGAGGAAACATTGCCGTGGCAGCTGTGCATTGTCTTCTCTGGGTTTACGGAGCAGCCCATTTCCCATTGGTGGGATCTCCTACCTTATCCTGCCTTCCATTTCTTGACTTTCCCCCTTTCCCTCTACCCAAAGTACCATGGCGCGTTGCCATGCTATCTCATGCTTTCCCGAGAGGCACTGCTGCTCCTCACAAATAATGGCTGGCTTTGGTTTCGTGGCATGAGAAGAAGGAGGGTGGGCTGGGAGGAGCTAGTTTGCCAGGCACCAATGGCCAGCTAGGAGGAGACAGAGTGAAGCACAGGGAAGCGTCTGTTGAAGATTTGAGGAGCAAGTCAGGCGGCTGCATGGAAGGGTCCAAAGAAGCTCGGATCGTGACTAATCCAGACTCTTTTCTTTTTACAGAAGCTCAGGCTCTCCCATATTCTCTTATTGTTGCTTCCTGGAAAAATCCAGGCAGAGAATCCAGACAGTGGCAGGGGAAACAATGGGGACGCCGCAGTGACAGTCCTCATCTGCCTGTTGTTTCTGCTGCTGCTGGTGCTATGTATAGCATGGCACTATTTGAACCGTGTAACAGAAGGAAGGTACCACCCTAGGCACCTGATGAGTAACCTGGTTCTTTGGTGGCAACAGTTCCGGAGGGAGACACTTTCTGAGGACCTGGCTGAGGACTACCAGGATGAGGAACAGAATGATGGAGAGCTTGAGGAAGAGCGACAACAGCATGTGGAGGATGGAGGAGAAGAAGAAGAAGAGGAGATGGAGGAGGAGGAGGAGAAAAAGCAGCTCCTTCAGGAGGAAGAAGAGAAGCTGACCAAGGAAGCCAATGAAGAGGCAGCATTGGAGGAGGCCTTGGAAGAAGGTGAAGTGTCAAAGGCAGCCCAGGGCAGCGCAGAAGTTCTACTGAGTCAGCTGCATTCCTTCTCTGGAACGGCATCCTGGGAAGACAGTGGCAAATCACTGAGCGACACTGCTCTCTAGAAATCCCAGGGAGGAAGGAAGGAGGGACTTGTCACAAACAAGCTTCTAATGCTGGGTACCATATCCACATATGAGAAACCCAAGACTGCTGTCACTCTGCTTTGTACACTGCTTCCATTGGGAGCAGCACTGTCTGTATGGTTGCATTTGCTTCTTCTAACCTGTTCCAAAAAGCTTGTTGTCAAACAAAAAAAGGCATATGCCCTGAAACAATAAAACAGAGAACCGATGGCTGTATCTCAGTAGTTGATTTTGTAATTGGGCTGGCAAAAACAAAAAACAAAACCCCCTACCTCTCTTTGCTTAGTATTTGCTTAGTATTTCTCTGTGCAACAATTCCTACAACCAACAATTTTTTTCTATGCGGCACAACACTCATTTCCTGAATATGAGCCAGGAATGACATCGTGCCATTTGCGAAGATTCATTTGTGGCTAAGGGCACCACTATTTCAGAGAAGGTCAACAGCAGTTCTGGGCGAGCACTTATCTTGCAACAACCACCACCGTGGGAGAGGTGGTCATTTTTGGCAAAGGGAGGCAGGTTGGAAAAAGAAGACAGGTAAAAAGAAGCTTCACCCTGAAGAAGCAGTCTGGTCCTTTCTTCCACTTCCTCAAGAGTTGCTTTGTTTCCTTGACAGGGTCCTGAGCTTTCAACTAGAGCAGCCACGATATGAGCCAGAGCGTGTGCTTTTTCCTCTGGGCTCTGCAAAATTTCAAGAGGCACTCAGACAAATGTTCCTAGGGCGATAATAAGGCAGACTTCTGCTGCTCGCAACTCCTTTGTGCTTCCCAAATTATTCTCTTCCCTCCAGGATTCATTGTAGATCGAACTAAAAGCACCATGGCTGAGTTAGTCCTGACGTCAAGGAAGCACCAACATCAGGTGTCCCTTTCTCGCTGGGAGAGAAGGTGGCCCTGTGAAGTGAAAGGGAAAATTGAGACTTCCAGTTAGGGCCCCATAGACACCATCTAGTCCACCCACTGCCACACACTCCAGTGCTCCACCTGATGATGAAAATCCAGAGGTCTCTTTGCTGCCCCAATTATCGTGCCCGCCCTCGGCCTTTCTTCTTTTTCGTGCCTGAAGGCGTTTTGATGGGCAGCGGAGCCGTGACTTCTAGTACAGGCCCAAGAGGGGTTGCTGACAGCTCCATTAACTCTACTGTTGTGCTTGGCTTGAAGGGCTCAAAGGGTGAGAACTTCAATGGGCTGCATAAAAACAAGGACAGGTTAGAGCTGGGTCATTTAAAGTCTTGCTTGGGGCTCTGGTATCTGGACAGAAGAGCAAACCGTACCCTTAGAGAAAGCATTCCCCTTGGGGAAGCAAGGACTCAGCAGGCACCACAGCCTTCCTGCAGCCAGCCCCTTGAGGAACATGCCCCGAAGAGCTAGACCAGGGATCCCCAAACCTGGCAACTTTAAGACTTGTGGACTTCAACTCCCAGCATTCTCCAGCCAGCGAATGCTGGAAGTTAAAGTCCACAAGTCTTAAAGTGCCATGTTTGGAGACCTCTGATCTAGGCTTTCTCCCAACTTTCTGTCTCCAGATTTACCTGACAGGTGTGCGGGGGCTGCTGTTGAGACGCCGTGGAGATCGCACCTTGGGTTGGAAGGAAAACCCTTCCTTGATACTTTCCAACACAGATGGAGCTACGTAGGTAAATCCCTAGGGGAAGAACACCCAGTCAGTGTTGCTATGGTCATAATTTCATTTCAGGAGCTGGGATTCAATTATGTTCTTTCTTTCTTTCGATCAACAAATGAGGAATTGGTGGCCTTGCCAAGGTTGCAAGCGACAGTTCTCAGCAACCCCTGCTAATGTGGTCAATAATGGTTGCTGAAAGTTGTTAGTTCAATCACCTGGAATGCCCTAAGTTCCCCATTTAATTTCTACATCAAAAGTTAGAATCAGCTGCTGGATTCAGCCTAGGTTCCCTTCAAGCCCCCCTTGCACGAAACGTATACTTTAAAATGCTTTTTATTTTTGATCTGCCTGTTTGCTAGGAGAGGATCCTCTTTAAGACTGCAGTTGGCCAGGGTGGCTAAGAAGAGTTAACTCCCAAGCCAGCTGTCTATGGAGATTCTCAGTCACCCAGGTCATAGTTGTTCTTTCAAAAGGCAACTGGACTTGCTTTGTTTTCCTTGAAGATGTTTCACTTCTCCTCCAAGAAGTTTCTTCAGTTCTGACCGAGTTGCCTTTTCAAAAAAAAAAAAAACCCAACACCTTTGGGATCACAAGCCAGCTCTTAAGAAAGCTTTTTTTTTCCAAGCAGCAAGTGGTTGCTATCTAAGACTTTTTTCAAAAAGTTGGGAGTCACCATTTAATTTTTGCACTGGTCTTTATCCTTAGCTGGCACGTGGTCCCCAAAGGTTAGTCATAGGGAAAGGAGGAACCTGGGATGAAGAAGGCTCTCCCCACTGCTTTGTTAATAGGGTTGTAAACAAGGTTTTGCTACCTCCTCTTCCTTCTCACTGTAGTTCCAGCTGGTTATTCCTTACCAGGAAAGCCTGATTGGCACTCTCGCTGAGAGATCCATCGTCAGGACTATCCACAGGTGTCTGGCGAGTGAAGCGGGTATCAAACTGGCTGACATCATCTTCTGATTGCTGTGGATGGAAAAAGATGTTCTGGATATCTCATCATGCTATTATCATATAGCTTTTTGGTTATGGGTGAATTCTAGCCCATGTTAACATCTACACAAATGAAGGCCTTTCTTTTTCCAGAAATTTTGTGGAGGTTTCTGAAAAAAGAAAAAAAAGCATTGTTAGCACATGATGTAAAGGAGCTGTATAACAGGGCTGTCAAAGTCTCGGCCCACAGACCAGATGCATCTTGTCCTGGCCACGCACACGCCTGATTTAGCGAAGTGGGGGGAAAAGTCCTAATATGTCACGTGATGACACCCCTGCTGTACAATAAGATGATATCATACAGTTGTACTTATCTAAGAGAGATAAATAGATTTTACACTGAGGGTAGAACTAAACAGGTTTAAAGTGTAATGAAAATTTGCACAACAGTGTAAAATAATCAAAGAAGCATGTGAAGTGGGCAGGTGTTAGCTTGTTTGGATTTTCTTTGCACAATAAATAAATATAGCCACTGCAGATTATTAGAAGGAAGCAACTCAGATTGAGTAGCTACTCTATTCCATTTCTGCAGCTTTGTCATGACTCCATCCCAAGATTATACTTCAGAAATCTGGCAACAAAAGCAATGAAACTCCGATTTTCACCAAGAAAATGGTGGAAAAGAGTTGAAAATTGTGAGATAAAACAATATTAGCTCCTGGTACAAAAGGACTAGGCTTAGCAATATATGAGAACTAGGCAAATGATGCTTATTTATACCAGAAAACCTCTTTATGTGAAATGAAAATCCAATAAAAGCCTCATCCAATTTAGCAGTCCTTAACCTTCTTTCATTATATATGCTACAAATCAAGACCAAGATTCTGAGAAGGCCTATTTATGGTCAGGGACAAGACCATAAAATAGAGAAAAGGCAGCAATAGGGACTGAAATGTGGTCACTTTACCAAAGATGGCCGAAATGGAGGGTCAACTCTTCTGGCCAACAAGTCATCCCAGTTAATGTGTCGGAAGAATGGGTGTTTCTAAAAGAGAAAATAAAGACTTTAATACTATCTAAAACACATGAAGAATCCTCAAACACATACTATAGTTCTCATATTCCAAATCTCAAATTTCTACAAAATTACAGACGTTCTACACTTAAAAAGGCACTGATATTCACTTCTAATATCAAAAAAATTCTCCATCTCCCCTCCCCCTGGTTTACAGCTGAAGAGAGCAA
The DNA here is from genome assembly GCF_049901735.1 of Notechis scutatus. Lineage (NCBI taxonomy): Eukaryota > Metazoa > Chordata > Lepidosauria > Squamata > Elapidae > Notechis > Notechis scutatus. The sequence continues at coordinate 227,471,373 of NC_142009.1, forward strand.
TTACTTTAATTGTTTTAAGCATTGAATTATGGTTTAGAGAAAGAACAATGCAAGGTGCTGATGCCCTGCCTTCTTTCGAAAAGCCTGATGGGGCGATAGCACCTTTGCCAAAATCACCTTCAGATTTTAACTTGCTCGTCAAAAATTCCAAATTCTTGGACATATTAAGAGAAAACCTGTTCCCCTCTCCAGCAATCCACTTTACCTGAACATCTCCAGCATCACCTGGCCCACCTCCAATTCGTTGATTGGGGTTCCTTTTGAGAAACTAGGGAAGGAAAGAGCCATGTTTTGAGAAATGCTGCTTCGGATAATGCCAAAAGGACAAATCAGTCTTTGAGAACTCAAGAATTCACAGTTCAAATTTTTTCCACTAGGACAGCTTCACTGTAACCTCAATTTCATCCTGATTCAGGATATTATTCACCACAGAACTGGCTTAGCTGGATCTCTTTCCACACAGAGGTGCTCACCCAGCCCTGCCCTCACGGTAAAGGCCCCATTCCTATTCTGGCAAGAGATGCAAGTCATCGGCCCCACTGCATTCCACTGAGATGGGGCTCCACATCCTTCTTTGCAGCCCACCTTTGAGCACCATTCAGTACAGATAGTCCTCACTCAACAACTCTAAATGGGACTGTAAACTCCACACACTAAGTGGCACAGTCATAAAGTGAAATATCACAAGATTGCACCTCACTGAAGACATCCGTTCCAGCTGTGGTCCTGAAGCAAATAAGCTGCGGCTATTAAACACAACGCCACATGATTTCAACTTCTGACTTTCTCGTTGACTTTACTTGTGGGAAGCCAGCTGTGAAGGTCGCCAATGGGCAATCACAAGACCACAGGAGCTACGCCTGTTTTGAAAGCGTGTGCCAATTGCCAAGCGCTCAAATTGCGATCATGTGGCTACAGGGATGACTGCAACTTTGAGGACTGGTCATCAGTTTCTTTTTCTCAGCTCCATCCCAACTTCAAAGGGCCACTGAACAAGCAGTCGGTAAGTGAGGACTATTTGTAACCCAATGTGCTTTGCCACTGGCCTGCTACCTCTTTCCGTCCAGCCTGGGCCAAGTAGAGCAAGTAGGTGAATGTAAGTTGAGCAGGGCTACTCTAGTGCTGTAAATGGTTCCTTCTTCTGAGTATTGTTGATGAGAGACCAGGGCTTCCTCCCTTCTCTATTCTCAGCTCAGGGTAATAAAACAAATAGGCCACTAAAAGGCAAGAGCAGCTAACTATACTTTTATAGGAAAGAAGGAACCAGAAAGCCAGCTGTGCTTACTCCAAGTTCAGGAAAAGGTGACCAGTGCATTTTGGGCGTACTCACATTTAAGCAAAAGAATGGCAAATCATGCACTGAAAGATGTGATAGGAAGGAAGCTGCTCAGGTACACATGTATTCTGGAAAGCCCTTCTGAACTGCCACTCTGTGAAGGGTGGCATTTACCAGCCCTGTGTTAAGCTTCTCTTCCCTCTAAAATTCAATATGGCACCTAGTACAGATTGTGGATGTCAATCCAACAAACGTATTCCTAGGAATATATGAATGGAATGCCTTGAGCACAGTTTTATCAGTCAGTCCCTTAGCTTTCAATGACAAAAAAAATCATACCGATACTGTTAATCTGTGGCTTTATTAATGAAATCATCTTTACTAAATGTATTATGCTGCTCATTACTAAATAGCTTGCAGCGACCTTCTTGAACCTGATGCCTTCCAAATATGTTGGACTTTGATTCTTACCATCTGTGGTCAACATGGCCCCTAACTATGTTGGAAAAAGGAACACTGGGTTGGGAAGACTGCTTGACAACAACAGTAAAATACCTGGGAGAAGAAGCCAGTTATTAATTTTATAATAATTAATATAACCATAAGATTCAAAATTCCAATCAGTGTAGCCCAAGCTTATGTGATATATACATAGTTATATACCTTCCTGAGCAGATCCCGAGCATCTGAAGTCAAATAGGGTGGAAACATCAACTTGCCTTTCAGGATTTTGTCAATTGTCTTTTTGCGGTTTTCAGCAGTAAATGGAGGCTGCATTAACACAAAGGGCTTAAGATAAGTGATCCTACACACTCAAGGAACAGTAGAGTAGGCGGAGGTTGGGGGAGAAAGTAAGGGAAACAACAGACAGATGAAAAAAAACTGGTAGCAAATTCAAATTGAAATATAAGCACTGTCCCTTAAAAACAGAAAGTTCAGCCGGTGGGTTTTTGCCTGAGCCAAGTAAAAGAGATAGCAAGACAGCCAAGTATCACTTCAGTAGCCCTGTTAATGGTTTAGCTGGCAGATCTAATACTGCTTGTACTGATTATATTGCCTTTTGTCAGAAATTGTGTAGTGTGTTGATTAGGACAATAGGACATTCTTCCTACTATCCTTTGTCAACAGCCAGCTGACCTCAACGTGAGAATCTCTGCAATAGTTTATCTGTTATCCAGTGAGGACTGATTGGCAATTCTTCCTTCGCTCCCTTCCCACCACTGCATCCGCTGTCACTCCCCCCCACCGCCCGCCTCCAAAAGCAGCACAAGTCAGACTTGCCGATCCTGTGAGCATGTCATACATCAGGGTACCAAGGCTCCACCAGTCCACAGCTCGATTGTGGCCACTGCGCATCAATATTTCCGGGGCCCTGGAATTGAGGGCAGAGAAAGAAATTGGTGCATAATTATTGAACCAGTTAACCTCAAGCGAAAACAGATCCAGAAGAGGTATCCTAAAGGTGCTCATGAGCCTTCATCACCTACATGTATTCTATAGTGCCACAAAAGGTGTGGGTGACAGCACCATCATGGATGGATTCCTTGCAAAGCCCAAAATCCGTCAGTTTAATGTGCCCTGCGGAGGAAATTGGAAAGTCAAAGTCATATTACAGTCCTGGTTGGGATCACAGAGTAGTACAGATAACATTCAAATTATTATGCATCCTCCCACCCTTCCCTCCGTAAATAAGGATGCTTTCCCTACCTTGGCTGTTTAGCATTATGTTCTCTGGCTTAAGATCCCGGTAAATGATGCCATTAAAGTGGAGATGGCCAAGAGCCAGGGTGATCTCACTCAGATAGAAACTGGCAGAACAGAAAAGGGGCCTGATCAATAACGTAACCACAAGCAATCCATACAGCTCATTTATCTGTGAGGGGTTAATAACTCATAATGAAAGCTGTTGGGTGAGAGTCTGATTTCACCGAAATGATTCTAGGAGGGAAGGCCCATCTTCAACTTTAAGCCATTTATAGAATTGAGGAACTCAGCTGTCAGAAAAAGACCTTGGAGATGAAATTTGGCACTTTCTAGCTCAGATGAAAATATCTACTTTCCGCTTGGGGAAACAGGAAGGATCAAATGGCATCCGGTATTTTTAAACAACAGAGACTCGCAATCCTGAAATCTTATCTGAACACATTTTGCATAGTCAAGGAATTTTGCAGGAATTCAATATTTTAATATTATCTGCACTTAATTTCCTCCTCTCTTCCCACTTCTAGTTCCAATTAAAGGAGGAGGGCATTTACAGAAGAATCAGTAGGAGGACACAAACTGCCACATGCAATAGTGAGACTGGACAATCAAAGAAGGGAGGTGGACATTTGTCCATATATTTAAATACAGTGACCTTCTTTCATTAGTCAACTCTCCCCACCTTCCCCACTTGGCCCTTGGGCACTGCTTTGGGCATGTGTTTTACATATCTGAAAACAAGAGCTTGAACATTTCAAAATGCAGCAGAAATTATCTACATACATTTATTTGACATAACCTCCCCATCCATAGCCACTTAGAGCCAGGAAGAGCAAGGAAGAATTGAGTCTCATCAGCATACTAAGGATACCTTTCTGACAGATGGCCTCTCCTTATGGTTATGTATAAAATGTTGACTAACAAGACGACTCAGTTTTATGGGACCTATTTTGGAAGCAACACCCCACAATTTTGACTGGAACCATCCACTAGGTAGCAGCAAACCCATTAAGCTCTTAAGGACAAGAGGTGTAATAAGACCAGGGTGTTGCCATGAAGATCATCCACTAAAGCACCAATTTACATCCCATATCTGGACCTGAAGTTTGACTTCAAGGGATTCAGATAATCCACTTGTAGCTGACTTGCCAATGACACTCCACATCATTTTCCAAAAATGGAGACTGCATAAACATTGTCCAACACAGCTGGATCAACAGATAAGTCTTTTAAAGGGTGCATGATCACATTGCTATGGTGGATGGCCCTGCACACTCTTTTAGAAAAGCATTAACTACTCCCCACATCCAGCAGCATACACATCCCATTAGGCCAGGTGACTGAACTCTGCCTAAAAAGCACTAGAGCCACTTCTTCTGATTATAGGAGCTCACAGGAATTCAGAAAACATCGTTAGATATCATCATTGCTGTGTTCAACAGCACCCAGATCTAGCCAAATAAAATTGACTTTATCCATAAAGCATCCTGCAAAAAAAAACACCTCTGAAATGACCTATGCCTGTGTTCCCATCCTTAGCTAAGGGGAACTGAATCACTTTGAATAGGACCCCTTGCTAGGGCTCAGTGGATGTTTCAGAATGACTGAAAGGTACAGAGAGATTTACTCTACTCTCAAGATTTCCAGTTGCCTCTATTGTCACCTTACTTCTGGCCATAGTAAGAAAGAGGAGACAAAGCCTATGGTGAATGCCAATCTTCGTGGCTGTTCCAGTTCAGCTTAGGTAGCATTTTCACTAACCAGGCTGTGTCCTCCAGGAAGATGCCTTCCCGTTCCAGCTGCATGAAGAGTTCTCCTCCTATGAAGCAAAGCACAAAGAGATACCACCATCAGTCTTCTCCAGCAATGTCTGACCCAACCTCTAAAATCTACCACAGAACAAGAAGAATCAGGTCCCAGGTTTTTGGCCAAATCCACTGCAATTGTTTCCTTTCCATGGAGGTTTGTTTCCATACCACTGAGACATTCCAGGATGAGGTAGAGCTTGCCACCAGTCTGGAAGGCATAGATGAGGTCTACTATGAATGGGTGTTTGATGGCCTCCAGAATATTTCTCTCAGCCTTTGTGTGCGCTGTGTCCTTGGCATTACAGGCAATCTTGGCCTGCAGGAGATATTCAGAGAGAATTATGGTCTCACAAAGATATTTAACAAGGCACACAGAGCTGTAGATAGATAGATACTTACTTTCTTTAACACTTTCATGGCAAAGATTTTCCCAGAATTTGTGCCTTGTACCTTCCGCACTTGAAACACCTAAAACACAAACAGAAGCAGTAAGCAAAATCTTCAAGGGAGCAACACAGGAAAGAGTGAGGAAAGAGAACTATCTTCTCTTTTATGAAAATCAGATGCCAATAACCCAAACACTGGGTTTTCAAACTCCTTAACATTGTGCACTCAGCCTCTCTTTAAAAAAAAAAAAACAACACACCTGAGAACAAGCAAGACCATTTAAACAGTATGGGGCGAAGGCAATCCAGAGTATTATTTTCACACTCCTGATCAGAGAGCTTTAATACCAGTGCCTTCTGATTAATTACAGGCTTTTAAGAACATTTTCATCAGCTCTCCATTGATAATCAACATGCTTTCTCACAATGAGGTAGCTTACTTCTCCCAAGGAGACAAACCGGGCTAAACTGCACCATTTCAGACTCTGGATAGCCAGTCCCAAGATGAATGTTCCTCCATACAGAGACAAATACACTTATTTCCTAAGATTCTAGGCCAATAAAAGTACCTTGCTCTTCTACTAGAAAGGATTTTTTTTCCTCCCATTTGGTTGAGGGTTGAACATACTCACTCTTCAGGAATTGCTCACCTTGCCATAACCACCCTTTCCCAAAACACGCAGTAGCTCAAAACAGTGGGGTCCAATGTGTTCTGAGCCATTGTTGACGCTGCTTTCAGAGATTTCAATTTCCTCATAATAACCTGGCACAAAACTGTGGAGAGAAGAAAAGAGATTAATCTTATATCGCTCTGCCTCAAAATATATATATAACATACCAATGAAGGGCAAGGCAAAGGTGTGAGGTTTTCCAGGAATGAGGAAGGCCCAGTTTTTGAAAATCAAAAGAAGAGAAGATGAAGAGATTGCAGCACAACTGCACTGTGCCTTTTATGAAAGTTCAAATCTGAACCTTAGGATAAATTAAAATTCAAAGAAAGGAAAGTTTTCTATATCTGCCTATTCCTGCAGCTATTAGCAGACAGCCAAGGACCCCATAATATGATATGGAATGTGCATAGTACTGGGGAGATACTGACATGGAAAACAACTTTCCTTCAATTGGTTTAAATTAGGATCAAAGCCGAAAAGAAATAAAGGAAATTCATTATAGCAATGTGACACTCTCTAGAATACTCCAGATACCATTGTGCTAAAAGTGACATTCCCATGGGGAATTATAGTCATTAGTATGTATACCAATAGCATGATCTCTGTCAGTCACAAAGTGGCAAACTAACGCTGCTTGCTTTGTTCAATGTACAGGACTATAAATGAACAGATAAAATAATATTAGAATGTTAATTGAAGAAGTAATGGAAAAAAGCTACTAATTCAGAGGTCCACTACATTGATTAGAGGCACATTAAAGTGATGATTTTTCTTTAACACACAGTGCTTCGTATATGTTAAAGGGCATTGGAATCTACTCTACCCATTTCAACCCTCTACCACAGTTCAGTCCAGGAGCAACTTCAGAGAAAATATTTTAATTTTATTAATTTCACTATTAGATTCATATTCCACCTTTGCCTGTACAAGTGAAGGCAGGATATATAGTATTCCTGCTTCCCGTTTCCCCCACTGCAACTACCCCATGAAGTGTTTTGGGCCGAAAGGGCTATGGAGGAGTAGAACTCAATTCTCCCAGTTTCTTTAATCACTACACAAAACTGGCTTTCCAGGTGCTTAAGTGGAAACTGGATGCCTCAATTTGCACGAGTTTTTTTCATTAAGATTAAGCCACCTTTGCCTACATTCACCATTTTATAACACTGGTAGACATTCTTGCATCAGTGAGTAGACTGACTTTCCAAATGTTGCTTTTAGCACAGACCTTGATGAACTTTCAGTTCTCTACCCTACAACGTTGATGATGATTGGTTCAGATGCCAAAAGGACAAATGCACAATAAAGACAGCTTCTAGGAATAGCATTTTTTGAAACAGCTAGAAATCCACTGTAAATGCAAAAACACTTACACCATCACCATCATGGCTGTGATCCGAGTATCTCTCCACAGCCTCTGAACTAGATGACAGTTTTAGGAACTAAATGCTGAATTAGTGAGATCTCAGTCTCTGAGTCAACAAGGCAGTTACGCCACTTTGATTCATTCTGATAATTTTCAGTCAGGGAAGCAAAGGAATAGACTTTATCGCTGTCATCAGGGATCTAACAGGGGCAATTTGTAGTGAAACAAGGACATTTCATGTCCCCTTGAAATGTTTACATCTCCGCTCTCAAAAGGCTGACCTGTCACTTTGCTTATGCAGCACCTAGAAATCTCATCACATGTTAGGTTGACACAATTTGCATGCTGCAGTCTTTCCCCAGTGGATTCCCTCTGATCAAGGACAGGTCCCATTGTCTCCAGCCCTACAGTATTCTGTATGGGGATGATGGGAATTGTTGCCTTGCCCACAGAGTGAGCAAGTTAGAAGAAGCCATTTCAAAAGAATGGAAGACACCATACTGAGCCGGGGAGGGACCCTTTCTTGCCAACCTATTTTTCCAATAGTGTGTGAGTGCATCCATCACCTAAGAAACCCAGGAGAATTCCGCCCAATGGCAGACTGGGATGAGGCCAAGGAGCAAAACAACCTAGAGCTGGCAAAATACTTACTCCGAGCTACTGCTGCGAAAATCGGGGTCCACTTCCTAAAAGAAACAAGCGGGGTGGAGAGAGACACAGAGCAGATGATCACCACCAGCAGCAGCAGCAACGCAGGGGATAAACGAGGTCTCCCCACACCAACCCTGTCCCACTCGGGAGCAACCCCCACTGAAGTCACTAGGAACTCTGCGCGGGGCTCTTGCGCCCTTTTCCCCTTCTCCTCTGGCTGGACCCACCCCTTTTTCCTCTATCATCTTCCATCCCTCCTCACCAAGGCCCCCAGTTCAGGCTCCTCCCCGTCGCTCCCTTCCTCCGTTTCCAGGTCGATGTCGAAGACGCCGGCCATATCGGGGGCTCCCCAAGTGCCCCGTGGATTTCCGGGCCACGCCCCTTTGCCTTTCGTCACCGCCTTTACCCCGCCCAGCGATGCAACTACTGTCGTCGCCTCTCTCGGGCGGGACCGTCGTTTTGGCGCAGCGGGCGGGGGCCAGAACGCGGTGTACTTGGGCTCAAGGGCGACCTCTGGCGGTCCTGCCTGATAGGAGAGGAGGGCAGAAAAGCAAGGCTGACCTTGCGGCTAAAATGATGCTTCGGGTGGAGTCGCATAATTAACGTAGAACAGGTTGGCCGGGATGCGCCTTCGCTGCAAACGGAGAGACAGGGTTGTATATGCAAGAGTCGGTTGGTTCAGCCGGGTGGCTATAGGAATGGAATGAATTAATGAAATAATTTTGTGTGCGTGCTTGTCGTTGCCGACTATATGGGATTTCACACAATATTATAAAAAAATATTCATTAATTCATTCCATGGTTCAACCCAACCAACTGAACCAACCATGTGTGTGTGTGTGTGTCACCCCATATAGTTGGGAATGACTAGCAAAGTAAAATCCACAGGACTCCTTTACCTTTTATATATGTGTGTAATATTTTATTTTAGCTAGGAAATACTGGGCATGATCCATTGCTGTTTACAAATACTGAGCCGAAGAATGTGTTAAAGATGTTGGCTTTAATGGTGTCGTCGTTGCAGTCTTTACCATCAGGTCCTATCAAGGAGGGATGGACCTTGAGTCTTTTAGTTTGTTGTTTACAAAATTGTAAAAAAGCACGGGGAATTGGTGCTTAGAAGGTTTTCCTCTTGTTTAATGTGATAATTGGTGCATTCGGTCTTTATCTGGTGGCATAAATTTTTGTATCGGTTTTTTGAAATTGGCAACGTGACCAGATTTGTTTTTCCGCCAGAGTGATCTCTTTTTGGATTGAAGTTTCCTTATTGATATGGGTAATCTGCTTTTTGTTTTGTTTTGGGAGTTGTTGTTGGAACATATAGTTTGATGACCTTTTGACTTCAAGTAAAATATGTTGTAATGGTCTTCAACGGTATTGCATCCAGTGAATAGAGATTGCCAATCAAGGGATGTCTATAAGATCATAGTTGCCTTTTTTGAAGTTACAATAGGGATTACAGGGGAGGCTTTAAAATAATTCCAGCTTTACCTTCAAAAGCAAAGGGAAGACGGGAGCGCCTGAAGCCAAGTGTCTCCTCAGGGCTCCGGTTGCAGGGAGGAGCCTGACTGGCCGCACGTGGCTGCGCCAAACGCCGCGCAGCAAGGGAGAAGGGGCAGCAAGGGAGAAGGGAGAAGCACGGTGGAAGGTCTCCCGATATGAAGTGCCCCACCAACGCAGGCAGCACCATATCCGGGCATGCAACAAAAGTACTTACTAACGGCAAGCCACCCCCGCTCCCCCATTTTGCATGTTTAATATGGGGCTTAATTTGGGGAGGGGCTTAATTTGATTTTATGCCAATAAAACATGGTGGGGCTTCCTATTGGTGGAGGCCGTATTGTTGGAGAAACACTGGTAGTTGTTCCAGTCCCAGATTTGTAATAGCATTGTAGAAGGTTGTGTGTATGATTTCAGTTGTACAATCATTTAGGGTCCAGTCAATATGAGGTAGATTGAAATCACCAAGAAGGATAAAAGGGTATGGGCAGGATGCAGCCCATGTTAGTAATGTATTTAGCTTGTTTACATGTTCGATGTCATAATCAGGTGCTCTGTAACATAGTAAGAATCGAATTGTGATATTTGAGGATAGTTCACAGATGATGGTTTCAGGAAGGGTAAGCTCCTGGGTAACTTGGATATTTTTTTAGATGTAAGGATTTTTTATAGAATATAGCAACACCACCTCCTCGACGATTTTCACGATCTGATCGGTAAACATGATAGTCTCTTACTGTGGTAATGGAGTCGGGAGAGATGCATTGAGCCATGTTTCACAGACAAATATAATGTCGAAGGTTAGCCATATTTAGGAGGAAGAGAAATTCAGGTATTTTATTCACGAGGCTTCTTGCATTGAGTAGTTTGCATTTAAGGCCGGCAGTAGTTGGAATTGAGGTAGTTGAGGGCGTGCGTGCTAGTCTTGGGTGATGGTGGATGGGTTGAGGTAGGGTTGTGGTTGAGGGTAAAAGCTGAATATTGGGTTGCGTGGCTTACTTTTGATACAGTCAGCATGGTAGTCAATGTACAGGTCCTTCTCTCCATTGTCTAGACGGTTTTTGAGTTCGATGCGGAGTACACGGGAGCGGGCACGTTGCTGTATGGTTAGGTCAGGGCGGCAACGAGGTTCTTATGGTTGGTGTTGGTTTTGGCAGTGAGTTTATAGTATAAATGAATTTACGTTTGCTTGATTCATTTTTGCAAATGACCCTGCACAAGCGTGGGGCCACAGAGCCGTCTCTATTTTTGAGCTCTCGGTCGATGCGGGAAATGTCAAGTATTTCATCAGTGGAGATGGTTGATGCTTGATAATCTCTGATGATGTTTCGGACAGTTGTGATGTCATCATTGACATTGATGTCTTCTAGACCAAATAAGATGGCGTTTGGACGTTTCCGTTCACGCTCAACGGCTTCTCTGATGAGGATTGGGATATCAATATTTGTCTGGGTTGTGTTTATTTGTGGATTGGGTTTTGGATTGGATTGTGGTTGTTTGGTAGAGATGTGGTTTGTAGCTATTGGATGTTCAGGTTTTTGCGTTGTGTCTTTTTTTCAAGGTTGGATATTCTTTCTTTTACGGCGTCCAGGGATGCTACTATGCTGTTGAGGGATGTTTTAATGGTTTCGATGGTAGGGGATGTTTCAATGGTTTCGATGGTATCAACTCTTTCAGACAGATCCAGTTTGGGTCTGCATGATTTGCAGAAATATGGAAACTCATTGGATGATTTTAGGTATTGAATCATCTGCTCAGGTAATCCCAAGCAGTCATGATGAGTGTATTTTTACACAGAGAACATTTGATGGAGTTTTCATTATCCTTTAGATTTTTGTAGCATTTAAGGCATGTGCAGGAGTCTTGTGGTTCATTGGTGGGATCATCTTCTCTTTAGGTTGTGGTTTGACGTAGGATTTTCTTTTGGCATGGTAAGATTGTTAAAATAGTAATGCTTGATTGAATTAATTAAAGGAACAATTTTGGGTAATCTATATAGCCAATATTACATCAAACAATCAATTGCAGTAATCTCTCAAGTCAGATAATATTCCTGAGCAACAATCAGCCTGATCAATTAATTACTCTAATCACTAATCAATTAATTACACTAATCATTAATCACACTGTTCATTTAAATTCACTAAATCAATGATTTTTGCTATTCAATTAAATTACATGAATTTTGATCTTTTAAACTAGTCAGTAATCACACTATTTGCACTAAACACTCTAATCACACTAATCAATTAAAAACAATAAATCAGTTAAACCATTAATAAATATTTTATAGAAATTGATTATCTAATCGTTGATATAGGTGATGAGGTAGAAAAATATATGTAGGCAAGTTTCCATCCAGCCATAACTTCCTCAGATTTCCCTTTCCTCTAGAGCAATATTTTTTCAAAATGTGTCAACTTTAAGATGTGTGGATTTTAATGCCCAGAATTCTCCAGCCACGTCTTAAAAGCTGCCACATTTGAAAAAAAAAACTGCTTTAGACCCATTTCCCCCCCCCATATGTTTGTGCTGTGAGTCTGCCCTTGTTCATACTGCATATCCAAACAATCTTAAATGACTGGTCACTGACTTTGGTATTCAATCCACACTCACTCATTACTCCTTCTTTTTCTTGCTTTATTGTGCACACTTCTCATTCCTCTGTGTTTCATGCTTCTTCTGACACCCAGCTCTCACTCCTATACACAAAAACAGCAGGAGAATGTACACTTACACAGCCATTTTCACCTTCCATCCAACACTCATTCCTTGCAAGAAAGCTTCTATTGGAGCATTTCTAACAAGGTCACAGATTCATCTATTTCAGGGGTGTCAAACTCATGATGAAACATTGTCACATGATGTATAGCAACTTTTTTCCCCGGCCTGCACAACCTCCCTCATCCAGCAGCACTCATTTCCAGCCCCACTGCACTCACACTGCACTGGCCACCTGCATATAACCCAGCGGTAACCATTTATTTATCTTCCAGCCTGTTTGCAAGCTGCCTAGGGCTTGCAACTTCCTGCTAGCTTCCCCATTGACTTTGCTTGTCAGAAGTTGGCTGGAAGTCGAGGAGGTCCTTGTTTAATGGCCTGCAATCCTCACATAATGACAGCAATGGGAAGTGCTGACACTGCCATCAGTAAGCAATATGGTCACACTTTACAAATGCTTTGCTTAGTAATGGAAATTCCACTTCTAATTCCTATGAGGAGAATTTGTAATCCTAATAGGGTCACATAATGACCATTACAGATATTACAATAAGAGATAGAATTCTTAAAATTGATGTTTAGATCAGAAGTATAGTTGATTGTCAAATTTACCTGAGCCACAAAAGAGGTATGAGTAATCTGAAGCTCTGTTTCTGAATCATTTTCATCCCGCTGCCTAGAGGTGGTATTCAGCAGGTTCTGACTAGTTCTGGAAAACTGGTAGCAGAAATTTTGAGTAGTTCGGAAAACCAGCAAAACCCACCTCTGACTGAAGATTTTACAGTATCCTTCCCCTGCCACACCCAACAAGCTCCGCCCACAGAACCGGTAGTAAAAAAAATTGAATCCCACCACTGCCGCTGCCTCCCTGGCCTCACAGCTGTAGCTTTGCCCTTTAATTCCTCTCTTCCCTTTTGGTAACTACATTTAGAGTAATACAACAACAAAATTTCTGATGACTGAATTAATAAAAATCAGGGATGGTGAAAAGCAATAGAACTTGGGAATGGGGATGTCACTAGAAAAAGCATAAGATAAATGTTGACTCCCATGGATTTTATTCTTTAAATAAATGCAAATGTTTGAGCAAATCAATGCAAATCCTGAACCAAATTGTTATTTCAACAAGAGGGGATGTTTTTAGCTTGCAATATTATGCTACAGATAGTCCTTTTTAGTAACAGCTTTTGACAGTGACTGTCATTACAATGAGTTAATATGGCTCTTATTTTCACTTGCTTATTTGCCCCACACCAAGATGTCCTCAGAGATCAAGAGAAAGAACCCCAGTTGAGCTGAAGGAAGAAGCAAGAAGCAAAGGAAAGCTGAAGTTATTACAAATTCTGTTTATATATAGTATCATAGAGCAAACAAAGAGTACAATCACCATGTGCTTTACTGCTTAACTATTTTTAATTGTAACAGGAAACAGAAAACTCGCCTTAGGACTAAACAAAATAGAGCAGGGCTGTCAAACTCCCAGCCCATCAGCTGGATGCATCACGCACTGGCCATGCCCAAGTCCAGCTAAGCGAAGGGGGAAAAAGTCCCGATATGTCACATGACGCCACCGTGACAACGTGAATTTGACACCCCTGACATAGGGTATATACCATAGATCTAAACTTGTAAACACTGCCATCTATTGGCTGAATATTACAGTAGTTGTTGCATAAAAATACATTCCAACAATGAATTCCAACAGAAGTAAAATTGTAAACACAGTCATGGTCACATGATTTACACTTAGCAATTGCTTCATTGCATAAATGAGTTACCAGAACCAGTTGTGGTGGCTAAACATGGAGTTTAGAAATAGGGAAGAAACAGAATTGAACCTGAATCCTGTTGGTTACATTGTGATATTCATTTAGTTACATAGTAGTAGTAGTAGAAGAAATTTTCTTTTCCTCTCAATTTAAATAATATCAAGAAATGAATAGGTAGGTTAAAATAAGCCTGAAAAACTTTTTCATGAGCCCTTTTTACTATTTTTTGTTTGTTTATTTAAGAGTGCTTTTGTAACAAATGTTATTTTCCGGAATAGTCATGCTTTATTCAGGAACTTTTACAGGACACATATGGCGCTATGACTCAGACTTTATCTTCTCAATTCTGCTTTCCTTTTCTCAGGCTAAACAAAATCCTACTTTTAAAAAATGGTGCATGGGTGTCTGTGTGGTGGTAATATAATATGGTCTTCTTCACTAGATAGATTATGCTCCTAGTTTTTTTTGAAATGGCATGGCTTTGGTATGTGCAGTACTGTAACATTTTGAAGGGAAAAACTATCACAGGATCTTTTTCCAGTGTCATAAAATACTTTTTAAAGTTTGTAAGTGCATATTTATGCATATTTGTACACATTTAGCAATTGATTAAAATATGAGGAAATGTTTTCATATGACATGCTTATGAATTTCCCCTTTCTAATGACATATACATTGCCCAAAAAAATAAAGGGAGCACAAAAATAAGACATCCTAGATCTGAATAAATGAAATATTCTTATTAAATACTTTGTTCATTACATAGTTGAATGTGCTGACAACAAACTCACACAAAAATTATCAATAGAAATCAAATTTAGCAACCCATGGAGGTCTGGATTTGGAGTTACACTCAAAATTAAAGTGGAAAAAAACACTACAGGCTGATCCAACTTTGATGTAATGTCCTTAAAACAAGTCAAAATGAGGCTCAGTAGTGTGTGTGGCCTCCACGTGCCTGTATGACCTCCCTACAATGCCTGGGCATGCTCCTGATGAGGTGGCAGATGGTCTCCTGAGGGATCTCCTCCCACGCCTGGACTAAAGCATCCCCCAACTCCTGGACAGTCTGTGGTGCAATGTGGCGTTGGTGGATGGAGCAAGACATGATGTCCCAGATGTGCTCAATTGGATTCAGCTCTGGGGAACAGGAGGGCCAGTCCATAGCATCAATGTCTGTCTTGCAGGAACTGCTGACATACTCCAGCCACATGAGGTCTAGCATTGTCTTGGATTAGGAGGAGCCCAGGGCCAACCACACCAGCATATGGTCTCACAAGGGGTCTGAGGATCTCATCTCGGTACCTAATGGCAGTCAGGCTACCTCTGGTGAGCACATGGAGGGCTGTGCGGTCCCCTAAAGAAGTGCCACCCCACACCATTACTGACCCACTGCCAAACCGATCATGCTGGAGGATGTTGCAGGCAGCAGAACGTTCTCCACGGCGTCTCCAGACCCTGTCACGTCTGTCCCATGTGCTCAGTGTGAACCTGCTTTCATCTGTTAAGAGCACAGGGCGCCAGTGGCGAATTTGCCAATCTTGGTGTTCTCTGGCAAATGCCAAACGTCCTGCATGGTATTGGGCTGTAAGCACAACCCCCACCTGTGGATGTCGGGCACTCATACCAACTAATGGAGTCTGTTTCTGACCGTTTAAGCAGCCACATGCACATTTGTGGCCTGCTGGAGGTCATTTTGCAGGACTCTGGCAGTGCTCCTCCTGTCCCTCCTTGTACAAAGGCAGAGGTAGCGGTCCTGATGCTGGGTTGTTGCCCTTCTACGGCCTCCTCCATGTCTCCTGATGTACTGGCCTGTCTCCTGGTAGCGTCTCCATGCTCTGGACACTACGCTGACAGACACAGCAAACCTTCTTGCCACAGCTCGCATTGATGTGCCATCCTGGATGAGCTGCACTACCTGAGCCACTTGTGTGGGTTGTAGACTCCGTCTCATGCTACCATGAGTGAAAGCACCGCCAGCATTCAAAAGTGACCAAACCATCAGCCAGAAAGCATAGGAACTGAGAAGTGGTCTGTGGTCACCACCTGCAGAACCACTCCTTTATTGGGGATGTCTTGCTAACTGCCTATGCTTTCCACCTGTTTGTTGTCTATTCTATTTGCACAACAGCATGTGAAATTGATTGTCAATCAGTGTTGCTACCTAAGTGGATAGTTTGATTTCACAGAAGTGTGATTGACTTGGAGTTACATTGTGTTGTTTAAGTGTTCCCTTTATTTTATTTTTGAGCAGTGTATATTACTTTACCTCATCAAACAGAAAATGACCCAAACTATAGTTACAGCTGATGGGATAATGCTTGAAATTGCTAACTCTGAAAAGACCAAATTCTTCTTGAATTTAAAAGAACTTACTCTTTAGTTAGTGTGTCTTGCAATCACAGATTTTGTAATACGGTCTTATTTTTTTAGAGATAATCTGGATAGGAGTTTCGCCCCACCAAGCCTTAATGCTCGTTTGTGACACAAGTAAACAAAAACTTCCATTCCAGAACTTCTGATTGAAAGATGTGGCCCTTCTGAATGTCACCAGACAAGCCCCACCCTTTCTATTGCATTTTAAAGAAAAATTTTCTTCTTCTTAATCCACTACAGAGAAAGGAGATGGGATTGCCTTTAGTCAAGATCAGGTTCCAACCTCTGGTATCATAGAACCCAGTTTGAAAAATCCTAGCCTAGTATCTCTTACAGAAAGAATTCTGTATTTCTTCAGGCTTCAGTTTACCAAATGATCGTTGCTTGGGCGCTTCCAAATTATGAACCAAGAATAACTATTTATTCAGAATGTTTCCTAGGCTTCATCACCAGAGGGATAGTATCAAGATCACAAGAAGTGATAGTGCTGCTTTATACTGCCCTGATGAGACCACACCTGGAATACCGTATCCAGTTCTGGTAATTGTGATACAAAGATGCTGAAAGTTTAGAGAGTACAGACAGGAGCAACAAAGATAATAAGGGGCTGAAGGCTAAACTGTATGATGAATGGTTGACAGAATAGTCTAATGAAGCAAAGGACTAGTGGTAACATGATAGTGGGTCTTCTGGTACTTGAAGGGCTCTCACGGAGAAGAGAGGGTTGACCTATTCTTCAAAATATCTGAGGGAAGGACAAGAAGTCATGGGTGAAACATCATTAAAGAGAGATACAACCTAGAACCGAGGAGAAATTTCCTAACAGAACAATTAATCAGTAGAATGGCTTATCTCCGGAAATTGTGGGTGTTCCAGCACTGGACATTTTCAAGATTTTGAACAGCCATTTGTCTGGAATGGTATAAAGTCTCCTGCTGAGGCAAGGTGTTGGAGAAGAAGACCTTCAATGCCCCTTCAGTCTTGTTATTCTATGTTAGAATAATTAGTTCCCAGCTAATCTTTTTTGATCCATAGAGGGTGGTTGTTGTTTTTTTTACTTCAATTGATACCATAATTCTTAAAGCTTGCTCTCATGAACTACTTTATT
Organism: Notechis scutatus; assembly: GCF_049901735.1. Lineage (NCBI taxonomy): Eukaryota > Metazoa > Chordata > Lepidosauria > Squamata > Elapidae > Notechis > Notechis scutatus. The sequence continues at coordinate 227,488,703 of NC_142009.1, forward strand.
TTTGGTTTCCTGGTAGGCAGAGGAGGCCACTGATGGTCTATCAGAGACGTTAGTGCTCTTATTAATGCTACTGAAGTTTTTTTGCAAAGCCACCAAGAAGCTTTGACTTAGCATTTTGCTTAGTTTCCTAGAGCAGTAAAACTCCCAAGGAAAGTTTAAATTTTCTCTTAGATATGATTTCAAACTCTGAATGGAGAGGATTTAATTTCACCATCCCTGAACTCATGGAGCCAGATCCATATTTTGCAACTGAAAATGCTATCTGGGAAAGGACTATGATTTTGAATTTGTGTATCTTCTTTGCATGCATAAGATTCCTATTTTAATCCCTGGCGTCTCCCAGCAGTACAGAAACAGAATGTTTTCTGAAACCCAAGGTAATGCCAGTTGGTGTAGCAACGATGAGACAGGAGAGGGCTTGACTCCATACAGAATAGCTGTCCATGGCATCTAAAGAATAGGGGAAGATACAGCATGTTAAATTTTGACATTCAGATTGTAAACACTGTTTCTGTCCACCATCTCAACAAACAACAAATGACTGACATTCTGGAAAGAGTACTTTAAGACCCCATGCAGTTTAAATTTCCAAAGATTTCTGGAGGAAATTACTGAGGATGTAGAGTTCAACATTTTCCATGAATAAACAGAAATTGCTTGGCTCTTACTTTTTTCCTCCACAGCCATTTCCACTGCCAACATAATCCTTTCTGGTTTAAGGCTGCCATTCTATTGCCTTCCAACAATTCATTGCTCAAGTGCTTTTCTCATATTACCTAGCAACCTAACAAAATGTTGCAAATCCCTGGCAACATGGAGTGGGTCCTTGAAAAAAACTTGATGCAAATTGTTTCCCGAATTTCTTTCGATCTGCCCCATACGTTCTTGTCACATAACCTGATTTACCTCATGATGCAATTTGTATCTTCAGGATTAATAAACACTCTGGTAGAAACAAGAAACAGAAAATGTTTAGCATAGATCCTGTAAATGAAGCTTGTTTCAGATGGTAAGTCTTGAAAATGTCATATTTCATCCAAAATTGAACAGGTGGAATCTTAAGGTCTATGTAGTTCAGAATTGAGATTGATGCTCGTAAATGAGTTTTTCTGTTTGCTTTAGCTTCTTACAGAATAGCAATAGCACTTAGACTTATATACCACTTCACAGTGCTTTACAGCCCTCTCTAAGCAGTTTACAGTCAGCATATTACCCCCAACAACCTGGGTCCTCATTTTACCAACCTCGGAAGGATGGAAAAGAGTAGTTGAAACAGATGCATCTCCTGAACATGTAGAACAGGTGAGAAAAGTTTCCAAAAGGGAGAATTGTTTTCCTGTTTGTGGACTGAGGGAAGGAGATAAAATCCAGTCAAGATCAAATTTCCTATACAAGTCAGTGCTAAAGGCAGTGGAGAACAAATGATATGAAGACTTGGGAGTCAATGTCAGATTTTCGTAGATGGTGAATCCAAAATCTGGAATATTCTTGTTTATGGAAACAGATCACCTGGAAGTCTCATTGAAACTAATAAGACCATAAGAGTCATCTCTGTATCATTGAAGTCCTCTCTCCCCACCATTATGTGTCCACTCCTAAATGAGCTGTGGTGCAGCTGTAAAGAACACTTCAAGAGTCTTGATATTTTTGCATGGCATTTTATTGGGGAGGAACTATTATACCTGCTTGATTACAGAAGTTATGGGAAAATAGGCAGGTAGTCACCAACCAGTTAAGAGGACATGCTTAACTAATGCTCCCACTGATAACCAACTCTGACTACCTTAAAGCTCCCAGTTCCCAATTCTTTGATCCAAATAGGATCAAGTTGTTAGTTATTTAAATCTCATAAGTTCTCAATATTTTCTCAGGCAAATCAGTTGCTAACTTAGTTTCTATTTGTCGTGAACATGGTAAAAAAAACCCATGAAAAAGACAGAAATACTTTTCAGTTGCAGATTTACACTTTTTTTCACATTGCTTTTTATGCTGGTTAGAAGTATGCTAAAGTGTATTATTAATGTATTAAAGGAGTATTACATATTTGGGGATGTTTGGATTATGCACAAAAGCAGTGTTCAAATTCAGATTGGTAGCAAAATTGTGGCTTGTTACTGCAGAAACTCTGTAATGCTAGCATTATGGCTGCTTGGTATTGTAGGACCTTAAGGACATTGGAGTTCCATTGGAAGGTTGATTATTTGAAGTTAGGGGTGCAATCGTTCACTGGAAAATGTTATAATATTGTCATGTGCTGGGAAATATTGTTACAGTCATATTTTTTTGTGGAATTCTTGGCACATTACAGAGGTAAGGAGAAATTTCTAGATGTTACTCTTACAAGCACAAATTATATAATATAATATAATATATATATATATATATATATCTCTCACAGGATGTTCTGTTGCCCTCATTATTTTATGGTTGTTTGATTCTAGAATTGTCCTTGTTAGCTGCTAAAAAGGATCAGAAGGCACTAAACTATTATTTGCAAGGTTTACAAGTTTTAGCCAGTGGATTTTGTTGAATCTTACATACTATTGCTAAACATCTGTTAAGGTATGTTTGCAAATGGTCCTTTTTTTAAAGTAGGTTGATTTGGTGTTTAGATGCTCACCAGTATCTGGATGGAGTTTGCATACAATGGCTCCTTTCAGGAAAAACTGTGCTTTCAGAAATACTCTTGCTCATCTATTTAAGTATATTGCTGTTGAAATATTGGATGGTACGGACTCTAAAGCACGGGAGTCAAACTCGCGTCACATGACGTATCGTGACATATTACAATGTTTTCTGCTTTTGCGGAGCCAGGGTGGGCGTGGCCTGCATGTGACGCATTTGACCCACAGGCCGCCAGTTTGACACCCCGGCTTTAAAATTTGGACCCAAGCTTCCTCTTCCATTGATTCTGGAAGTACGCAATCGGCTCTCTCTCCCGGGCTATCTTAAAGGAACTTCCCCTTTTTCTGTGTAAAAAAGAGAAAGTGAAGAGCCTGGAACTTTGCATTATCTATGGTCTGGTGCATGAGTAATATAAAAACCAGGGGCTGGGACCGAGAAAATTAATCAGAAGCACAAATCAAATAGAAAACATCCTCACACAGAGGGTAGAAGGGGAGGATTGCAAAGTTATTAGAATCCTTTCCTGAAAGAAGTGAGCCCTTTCTAGGTGTGAGCACTTCCCAGAGATGGCTCCAAAAAAGAATAGTAAGTAGGAAATTTGTGTCATGCAAACTCCAGTGGTGAAAACCTAGGAAAAAAGGAAGGGGTAATTTAGAAGGAATAGACAAGTCTCGCCCGCCCCCACCCCCACCCGCCCCATTCTCTTTCTCACACACATGCAAATTCAGCTCCAACCTGAGGGAGCTGAATCTCCAAGGCTATTTGAAGTGAGAGAGGAAGTAAGCCACAGGGTAATGCAGGGAGTCAATGCCCAGCACCTGGCAGATGCCTAGTAGCTTGACACAGGCCTCCTGGCGACTAGAACTGGTACAAGCCACGTTGCAATAAGGCTCCTCATATTCTTTAGACACGATCTCATCTTCAAGCAGGTTGAGGCGGATGACACCGCGCTCATGTAGGGCCTGAAGTATCTCCAGGCTAGCTGTGGATTTGAGAGCCTGGAGATGCTGTGACACTAAGCACATCACCCCCACTAGGTTTGTACGGGGACGGGAGGGGGTGGGCAGGACTGGGGCCACTCCACAGGCAACCATGACAGAAGCTAGCATGATGTCTACTCCATAGATCTCCCGAATCCAATCACGGAGGTAGAAGCCACCCATGCGAGGATTGATTTCAATAAGTTTGGGGCCGGCAGGTGTCAGCTTGAGCTCCACATTGAAGACACCATCAGTGAGACCACAACCTAAGCAGCATTGATAAGCAGCATGGATAAGTTGTGATTCACTCTCGGGGGGCAGGCAAGTGGGCATGCAAGCTGCCGTCTCTGTAAAGTTGGGCACCCTGGTGGGCCCATTATCAGACACAAACGCCCCCAGCATCCGTCCCTCATATATCACCAGATCCACGTCATGCTCAGTGCCTGAGACATACTCCATCAATAGCATGTTATTGCCCCAACCCAACCCAATGCCGAAATAATCCGAGTCATCCTTCAGGTCTTGTGTGATCTTGTCAAAGTGCAGGTGACATTGCTGGGCATCTTCTACCAGCTTCACCCCTACCGCCCCGGCCCCATACTCGAGCTTCATGACACCTGGGAAATTGATGTGGCCGGCAGCTCGCTCCACATCAGCGTGGCTCTCCAGGTGGCAGCATGGCACAGCATAGAGTGCTGCGGAGGACCAGCGGGACCCCTCCTTGCACCTCCGCAACAAGTGCTGGTGAGTGCGGCTTTTCTGCTTGGCCACTCGCATGGCCATTGAGGAGCTGCAGCGCAGACCCAGCCCTTCACATATCAGCGCCGTCAAGACCATACAGTCATCCCAGTAGGACAGGCAGCCATCCAGACGCAGCCCCCTCTCCTGAATAAGCCCCAGCAGTTTCCGGGCATGCTCTTCATCCCTGGTGTGGTCTGTGGTGTCATAGTGGATGAAGGTGTGCACCAGCTGGGAGGCAAAATGGTTGGGATCGGTCTCCACCAGGTGGATCTGGGGATGGGAAAGAGGAGAGAGAAAGAGAAGGAACGGGGAGCGGGAACAGGGTGGGGAAGAGGGGAAGGCAGAGATGCAGAGAAGAAGGGGGGGAAAAATCAGAGATGCATCACTACAGACAATATCAGAGAAGGCCAACTCCTTGGGGTCAGGGACAATACAGGAGTCCCTTTAGAAGAAGGCACTATTCAATAGGCAGATGCTTCCCCCAATCCACTGACCATTCCATTCCATCAAGCTGGTTGAGCTTTCTGAGCTTTCTCTAGATCCCCGTTTCTGCAGCAGCAGGGCTTAGAAGGAAGAGCTCCATTGTCCTCTAGGTTTGGGAGGAGGAGGAGGAGGAGGCATTAATGCTGAGGCAATAGCCATGTTGGTAGGCAGGCTGGCTAAAAAGCCTTCGCAGTCTTGAGAAATCAAAGATGACCCTGTTGCTTGCATGGGAAGGGCTGTGTGAACAAGGGAATCACATTTTCGTTTTCCACTCTTTAGCTAGACTCTGGTTAGATCAGGGAAGTGTCAGAGTTGGGTTTTATGAGTTAAGAGCAAGGGTGTGGGGAATGGGCCAACACTATCTCTTTCACTGCAGGGCCTTTTTAGCAGTGAAGTCCAGGGACACGGAGGCTGTGAAGCCTCTGGAAAACTTCAGAGCCATGCCATCTTCCCAGGTGGGACTTGGATAAAGCATAGGATATTGACTGTCCCCACTCTGAAGGCTGCAGGTATGGATATAAGACTGTGGCACATGTAGCCATTGTGCTCAATTCAGGGTCTGAACTGGAGAATGGATCAAGGCTCCAAGAGGGGCAAACTCATCCTTCAGTCGCAGAGGAATAAGCTGACATTGAAGCACTTGAAACCTTCAGGGACAATGGAATGAGCTTTCGGAGGCTAAATCTGGCTCTGGCTGAGTTGTCTGCATCCTTCTACTCTTGCCGTTAGTTTTCGTTTCATTCCAGTCCTCTTCCCACCCCGACCTATTATATGCATCCCCTCATCTAATTTCGATACCACATCCAACTCATTTGGAGGGACCTTCTTTCTGGTTCTAATCAGGCTGTTAGTTGCACGAGTGGTAAGTAGGTCTCGGAAAGAAGAGCTTTGAGACTAGCAAACCCAAGATGGCTTCTTCTTGGCACAGTAACAGTACTGCACCGCCTTTCTACCTCTTCTACAGGTGGAAGACACCAGTCTCTGATAAGACTGTAGGGAACAATACTTATATCCTGAATCTGGAAAAATCAGGGAAAAGATATTTAGAAGGATGGGGGCAGGCCTGCCTGTGGTTCTGGGAATTCTCAGTGATGAAAGAAAGTTTCAGGTTTTGCCTCTTATGCTGCTAGTGAAGACTAGGAACAATGCCAAAATAACAACGGGAATGGATAGTCCTTGAGAAAAGGGGGGATCCACAATCTCCACAGCTAGCTCATCTGTCCTGCCCCATATCTGCATCCTAACATTATTACATGGAGGCAGGAAGTGGTGTAAGGAGCTCTGAAGTCCGCAGAACTTGTTTCCATCCCCAGTGACTCTTCCAACAGGACCTTGCTTCTGGATTGGGCCCTCCAATGCCCCACTTGAAGTACTCCTGAGAGATGGCAAGGCTGGAAATGGGGCAGGCCAACTCCTCAGCTTTACGGGCAAAAGTGAAATGAGCAAGCCCTTCTGGTGGGTAACGTGGGTCTGTGGTTTACTCCCCTCTCTGTTTAGGTGATGCCCATGACATTGATGGGATACGGACAGGGGCTCTGGGGTGGTGCTGCTCTAGCTAGTCCGTCCTGCAGCTTGGAAGGGCTGCACAGGTCTGTGTTTCCGCATCTTACTTTTAGCCCGTAGTCCCTGGCAGCCTCCCAGACGAACTTTTTGCTGAATCCGCCGGCCCCAATCACTAGCACATGCTTGCCCTCCATCAGGTGGCATTGTGCACGGTGCAGCATTGTCTCCACCAAGGTGCGTGCCGTCTCGCTTCCTGTGGCCCCCACCATCCGGCCCATGGATTCAAGGGCTGAGCAAGTCTCCAGGCACAGCTGTGAGTTCATCTCCAGGGCTACCAATTGCAACACCTGGTCCTTTGAGCTCAGAAGAAAATCCACCCCTGTGAAAAGAAGATGCCAAAAGAAAAAAAAGAAAAAAAAAGAGGACATTTGTAACAAGGCCTTGCTGAACACCCATAGAAAGGCCGTGGAGGCCGCCTTTGATCCTAGATCTAGTACAAAACACAAGAGAAAAGAAACAAAGTCATCTCTTTGGTGCAGCAGAATGCTGGAGAGGGAATTCTGGAAGTTGAAGTCCACATATCTTAAGGTTTCCAAGCAGGGGTGGGATATGACAGGGTTAACTACCGGTTTAGGATTTACGAGCTTCCCTGCCCGCTGCATGCTGAGAAGCAGCCTTTGAAACAGCCCTCTTTTCTTGTTTTTTTAACTGCAGCTGTGCCTCGTTCGGCAGCTGAAGTTGAAAAATCAGGAAATAAAGGTCAGGTAAGAGCCTGGATGAGCGGGTGGGCAAAAACATCAGCAGACAGAACTGGTTCTATGTCTGCTGCTCTTCAGAGCTACCAGTTCTACAGAGGTGGACGGAACCGGTAGAAACCCACCCCTGTTTCCAAGGGTGAGAAACAATGCTCTAGAGGCATTAAGACAAAGAATGCTTGCTTGATGGCTCTGTCAGGTGACAGTGTTTAATCAATGGAACCTAGAGCATGGCGAGTCTGCCTAATCATATGGGGGACAGATAGGGTTTATAATATCATGAGGGACTTACTGGAAGCATACTGGAAACTAAAGCAGCTCACCAAGCAGGCACACCAAGGCATGTCCATAATGGCCAACGTGCTGCAGTCTGAACCAGCCGCAGCTTCTCATTGGTCTAGAAGGGCAGCCTCCTGCATAGGGCATTGCAATAATCCAAACATGCGGTGACCAAAGCATGGGTAACTATCCTTAGAGTCTCCCAGTTGAGGAATGAAGTCAACTGGCACACAAAATGAATTGGAGCAAAGGCATTCCTGATCATGGCTGCCACCTGCTCTATGAGCAAGAAGTTGTGAGTGCAAGGAGACCCTCAAATTATACCGTAGTCTGAAGGGGGAAGTACAGCTCTATTTAGGATTAAAAATGGACCATCTCAAGACCCCAATGTTCCAAACACCCACAGCCAGTCATGCTTATCAGGGTTAGCTTCTGTTCCTCTCAGACATCTCAGAATCACCTGGTCAGCTTGGGATCAGGATATATATAAGGGGGTATCATTAGCATATAGTCTAACTACAAATTGGATGACCTCACCAAGCAGCCTCATATAGCTATTTAAAAAGGGAGTGAGAGCATTGAGACTTGAAGCACTCCACCTTTCAATGATCTTGAGATTGATCTCTTGCTCACCCTTCACGGCCAACTGGAATCAACCACGGAGAAAGGAGGAGAACCATTTAGAAGTGGGGGAACCATTTTCTCCCGCCCCTAATCCCCACAGAAGGATACCTTGATGGCACTAAAAGCTGCTAATGGAACAAGAAAAACTAGGCATTCCCCCGTCTTGGCCCCGCAGAGATCACTAACAATTCATCACAGAACATCATTCTACCTTTAATTTCATTTCTTTTTTAAATAGTATCTTTGTTACATTTCAATATCAAATATTAAAATACAAATTAGCATAAAAGGAAAAGGAAAGGGGAATAACATAACAAATTAAAAGCGAGGAAAAATTATGCATCAAACTAATATAACAACAATGAACTCTGACTTTTTTTTTTAGTACAGAGATAACAATACAACCATATCAAAGTTTAAACAAATAACACCACTTTATTATAAAATATCTGAAAATACTAATAATCATCATAGTAAAACAAAAACTAGTATTTTTTATTTTCATTTCTTTCACTTCTTTCATGCCTATTCTACTCCTACCCAATATACAGTTCTAACATGAACAAAAAATGCCTTGGAATGCCTCACATTCCAAGCCTCTCATCACTAATTCTCTTTCACCACAAACAGTCACATTAGTCATGCAACTGGGGGGAAAAAGAACAATGAAAAGAATAGCAAAGCAAAAGTGTGTTTCTGTTTCCCTATTTTTGTTATCAAGCGGTAGTTGAGATTGTGTGAGGCAAAGACGCTGTTGTCAATAATATTTAAGGAGGCTGGGACAAGTTTGTTCAGTAGTACATAGTAGTAACATGGAAAACAGATAATTTAGCACGAAAAATAAGACTTATGAATTTCAGATGAAGTGACATGGTACTATCAAGTTTAATTCACTGGTGGCAACCAAGTTTGGTTGTTTTTCTTGGTTGTTTTTAAGGGAAAAATAGCGCAGGAACCTATTGCTCAAGTATATCCTCAGAGGCTAGGATCAATTGACATGCTCCAAAAAATAAACCAATCCAGATCAATGCTATGTGGTTTGAAGACCTTAATTTGCCTCTCTTCCAAGAAGGCAGGCAGCAGCACTGTTTAATGTAAAGGAAATACCATGCAATGCTTTTCTTTCTTATTAGAGACTATCATGCTTGTTAGTCTTACTGTCAGGCAAGCAGCTGCTAACATAAACATAAAAATAGACATTGTTGAAGCCTATTTCTAGAACAGGGAACCTGGGAAGGAATTTCTCTAATGCTGTGGGATGCCACTTGGTCCTGTTACTATAATCAGTAAAGCCACTTCACACTACTGCCCCATGCTTTGCTAAAACGGTAGTTCAGCTGCTCTGACAGCCCCAGTTTCATTGTGCAATCAAACGCAATACCCCACAATATCTTATAAACAATAAGATATAATGACTGGTGCTACAAGCTTACCAATAATGTCAGTTTGTGCTCGGCGACCACCTTTCTGCTCAACTGATAGACTAGTCTCCATATCCATGAAGGCTTTCATGGCAGTCTCTGCTTTTTTCTTAATCTGGGCATGGATTGCAGCAATTTGGACCTCATCTTTTAGTCCCCAGTGCTGTAGGCTGCTTTCCAGACTCTGAGGCACTGTGGTCTGGTGCTTCAGTGGCTTATTTGCTGGACCCACACCACATATTACCTGAAAAGAATCAAAAGGTTTCAGATCCTTTTTGAACTATTGTTGACAATTTGTCTTAACATGTCCATTTAAACCATTCAAACACTCTTTAAGGGTTGGGTTCACTTTGTGGGATTATGACTATTGCTACACAATACAGAAAGATATCCTGTTTTGTTTGATTTATGAGATCAGATTTACCCTCCTGCTGCCCAGTAGGAGGGTAGATATTGCCAATCTGATGACTAATTATGTAACTTAGCTTATTTCAAAATGAGACATTATTTTGACATATAAGATTTGCTGCATTTTTAAGCACCAATAATTGAAAGCTCAATTATTTTTACACTGTTCTGTAGAAAAGTACAAAGTGGGACCCCAAAACTGGTGTGAATATGCTAATCATCTCTTGCACTGCATATGGCTCTTCTGCTGTCTGTATGCTTCTTTTTTTCCCTTTTTTTAAACAATGATACGTTCCTGGTTTTCTTTCCATTTCAGTTGGGCACAGAGTTCCCTTTACCTTGCTTAGCAGAGGCTGGTCTTTTCGGGACCTGCATACCATAGCACATATTCGGATCGCCAGGTTGCGCTGCGGAGATACGTTGTCTGGAACTGGAGATGTAGAGAAGAAAGAAAAATAGGAAAAAAGAAATGGAAGGTGTCAGAAAGACAAATTCATAGGAGCTGAATATATAGAGGAAAATGAAAAGAACAAGATGGGCCCAATGAAAAGCTTATATTACTATGGAGTGCTATCAGTCAAGTAATTTTTGGAGAATTGTGGATCTGAAGTTATGAACCTTACAATCACTACTAGTACTGTGTGCTGTGCAGGTCCTACCACGCCACAAATCATCACCTCAAAGCCTCTCTTCCGAAATGCTCAAGGCCTGCTACATGCAAGAGAGGCTAACAAAATGAAGTAAAGCAAGCAGAAGAAAGAATCGTTTATGGAATAACTGAGTCTTCATTGTGCTGGTACCTTTAGATAAGAAGGACTTACAAACCCTAGAATTCCCAGTTGTTTCTATAGGTAGTCTGGGAGTTGTATTCCAGCATATATAGGAGGTAGAAAGGTAGATTAAGCTATACAGGTAATCCTCAACACATGAGCACAATTGAGCCCAAAATCTATGTTGCTAAGTGAGAAATTTGTCACGTGAGTTTTGCCCCATTTTATGACCTTTCTTGCCACAGTTGTTAAGTGAATCTGGCTTCCCCACTGACTTTGCTTGCCAGAATGTGGCATAAGATGGTTACATGGGCCCAGGACACAGCAACCGCGATAAAGGTGAATCAGTTGTCAAGCATCCAAATGTAAATCAGGTGACCAAGGGGATGCTGCAATGGTTATAACTGTGAAAAATGGTCATAAGTCATTTTTTTTCAGTGCCATTGTAACTTCGGATGGTCACTAAGTGAACTGCTGTAAGTCGAGGACTACCTGTATGTTACAGGCACTGAGCTGGAAGATAATTAGCTTTGTGACATAATGGGAAGTAATCAAAAGCTATTCCTTACCTGAAGGGTTGTTTGTAACTAAAGGCCCAGATTGGATGATGTGAGCAGTAGGGATGAAAGGCTCCAGCAAAATGCTCTCGTCTTCCTCTAGAGTCTCCAGCAAGGTAAGGACCACCTGCAGAATGCATCCATGTTCTGACTTGTCATGAAATGATACCGCTTGGGCTCCGTTGCAGCGCCAGCCTGAGGGCTTCACCACCACCTATGAAAGTAGAATACCTGTAGCAGCAAGGCTTTAAACATCCAGCTCTTTCCCCAAAATTCTGTCTTTCCAATGCTCATGCTGTGTTATCTATCTGAATGGAAAGAATTGCAGTGCTCTTTGCTTTACAACGCCCTTGCCTTCACCTCCTATCTGTCTTGCTTTCTAACAAGAGGATAACAGCGTTGGAAGGGACCTTGGAGGTCTTCTAGTCCAACCCACTGCAGGAGGCGTTATACCATTTCAGAAAAAAAATGACTGTCCTGTCTCTCCTTAAAAGCCTCCAGTGATGGAACACCCATAACTTCTGAAGGCAAGCCCTTCCATGGGGTTAATTGTTCTGTCAAGAAATGTCTCTTTAGTTCTAGGTTGGTTCTCTCCTTGACTAGTTCTCTATCCATTGCTTCTTGTCTTGCTCTTCTGGTGCTTTGGAAAATAGGTCGACCCCCTCTTCTTTGTGGCAGCCCCCCAGTTCAGTTCAGTTCAGTTCAGTTCCTCTTACCTGTTTGTAGAACTCCATTGCGCCACCTTGCAAGAAGGCTGTAATTTCCTCCTGCAGAAGGTTGTCTTGTCCTTCCCGGCCGCCCAATTCAACCACGTGGATGCGTTGCTCTTCCGTCACGTTGCGCAGGAGCATTGGGCGCTTGAAGGTGAAGGCCAAGGTGGGGGGCACGGCTACTTCTCCCTTCTGATCCATGAGCTGCCGGGTCAGCAACTTGTCCTCTAGCAGGCGAGTCAACTCTCCCGAACCTCCGGTGGGGCAATCAAGATCTCGGGCCAATTCTGCCGCTGACTGGCCCTGCAACTTGCAGGGCCCAAAGCTCCCTGTGAAGTAGCTGACCCGACGTGGGGAAGAAAATTCTTCCAGCATTGTGCGGCCACCAAGCTCAAACGTCACAGCCTTCAGCACATATAAAGATGACTCGCCAGGATGAGTTTCTGAGGGAACCTTGGAGAGCCAGGCTGGTGACAAGCACAGCAGCATGTTACCTAGGAGACATGAGAAGGCGGGAAATCCATCCCTGTGAATGTATCTGAGAAAGTAAGGCCGTTGTGAAAAATTAAATAAACCAAAACGTATAGAATTGCCTATACAACATTTGCATCCTAATAACCAGTAACAGAACAAAAAAACAGCGAGGCAGTTTGCCAGTTCCCAGGCCATTCAAAATAGTAAAAAAATGTATTCTGTACCACCAGCACTCTGATTACTGGCTCTGACAATGGCTCTGGAACTAGCAAATTGCCTTCCTGTTTCTGTAATGTGCTATTCTGACATATTTCCCACATGACACCACTGAACCTAGTGAGATTGAACAAGGAAAAATAGAATAGTCTCTCAGGATATGATTAGCACGTTGTCATTATGTGTTTTAGCTAGTCATTCTATTACAATGGGTTATTCACAGTTGGGTGACAGCCTTTAAAGGTTTATGAAAGGGAAAACATTGTAGGAAAATGTCATCCTACACTTTGAAGGAGAGTACAAGCCCTGTCCTGTTATATCCAACACTTACTGCTATATGCAGAAGGCATTCTGAAAGCTAATTTTTAAAGCTGCCAACATTTAATTCCCCCAAGGTATAAGCAACACATTTATAATTAAAGGTGTACAGATAGGTCTTTGTGTAGATAGCTTCCTACTTTGTGTCTGCTTGTTTCATATTTGCATTTTATTTGTTGGAAAGGATGTGCTTGTTTGTTTTTGGAAGGAAGTTGGGATAAGACAACATAAAAAAAATCAACAAGCAAAAATGGCTCGTGAGTTGCCAGCTCATTTCTCTTTGCCTGGAAAGCAGCTCATCTCCCTTGTTGGGAGTCTTTGGTTTGCCTCCCAACTCAAAAAGACAATCCTTACTCAAATGAAGGGGAATGTTGGCTGTTTGACAACGCTGAGATAAAAGTCACTGCATAGGCAAAGAATGGGAAATTGTAGCTCTCAATCATTATTGGACTACAGCTCTCATCAACACTGATCATTAGTTATGCTGCTTGGACTATCATGGAAGGAGAAGACAAATTGATGGACCCCAAAAGTGTTGAAGGGGAAATAGAGGGAGAAGAAAAAGCTGGTTCCCCAATATCTCCAATATCTAGTTTAATTGTCACTGATGTTCAAAAACTCTTCCATTTAACCTCTCTTTTCAGGCAGTCTCCAAGGATCTGACATGATTGAACAGAAAAAGAAACAAAAATGATTAGCATCTTCAGAATTGGAATTATCATATGATAAAGAAGATGCTACTGTTTATCACCTTAGAAGATCACAGCTGATTTTCAAAGGCATCCTTGACAAGGAAGTGGCATATATCTTCCGGCACTTCTGGCACATGGGAAGGCACTAGCTTGAAGAGCACTGAACAGAGCTCATTTCTGACAATATGTTTGGGGTGAAACAAAATTTTGAGAATTAATTGATGACAGTGAGTTTTCAAATTTATTATCATTTATCAAGTGGAAGAGCATACAGGTCAGGTCAGCACTTCTGAGCAAACCTTAAGAATAGGCTAAAGTCAAGCAAAATACCTAATCTAAGAACTTACCAGGACACTGGTTGCCACCTTCCAGAAGCACTGACAGATATGAAGCAGGGCAACCCAAGACACAGATGGTTATATCTGTGGGTCCAAATCCTAAAAAGACAAGAACAAAATCAGCGGTCCATTTACGTCAAAACCTCAGGTTTTCCCCCCTTTCTTTGCATTCTAGTCATCTCCTAAGTTCTCTGGAAGGCAGAATCTCTGGAAATGTCTTTTTTACAGGTATAGAGGCAGATGAATTGCTCAAATACAAGGATTATTCCATCATGGGATGACAGATTATCCTATATATTTCCTCTGATTCCATTCGTTCCATCAGCTTTCAGGCCTGAAAGCTGTATATTTTTCTTCAGTAAATGGCAAGACCTAGCCCATCAGAGTTGAACTTAAAAAAAAAAAAGAAAAGCTAAACGCATTGGACCTCGTTAGTACTTGGACAGAGGATTATCAGGCAATTTTATAGACTACTCTGGTAAATGATTTTCTTTTAATTCACTATCATTGTCCAGAAAGCTACATGAATACCTTCATGAGTCATCAGCTTCGGGGAATCTTTTTTTCAAGGAATCTTTTTATCTTTTTTAGATTTGCATTTTACATCCTGATTGCAAACGTAAGGATAAGCCATTATGGTTTAAACATACATGCAAATCAGGTGACAGGAAATATAATTATTCAATCAACCATGGTTGAAATGTATCCTACATGTGACCAATACAACATGACACCCACCTGATCGGGGCTCCTTGGTGAGATCAATGGTTTCTGGGAGCCCTTGTTGCTGTAAGCTGCATTGCAACAAGTCATAGTAATAGGCTGTCCAGGCCCTGGCCTGTGCATCCTCAGGGCTAATTTTGCTATCCAGGAGTGTATCTCTGTGCCGGGCACTGCGCAGTGGACTCAATGGTGGAAGAAAGCTCTGTTCTGCCCAATCGAATTCCTTGGGTGTTTGGGGTGGGTCAGTGTGGATCTGGTCCAGAGACAACTGCAGTCAAAGTATTGAGAAATAGGCCAAGAAAAAGGCAAAGAGATGCACTTTAGATTCCATCCAAAGAACAAAGAGACGCTTATTTTGAGAGTTTTCCCCTGTCTCAGTGCTGGTCCATAGAGGACTCAAGAGGAGAAAGATCTTCAGTGCAAAAAGGAAGGTGATACCAGCCACCACCCATTAGAAATCAGTTTCTATTTGTTAACAAAACTTCATTTCAGTTTTCTATCCCCTCTAGAAATAATCTCAAATGGGATATTGGGGGTTCTTAAAAATATGCACACATACTGTCTTTTGAGAATATATATGTGCGCATGCATGAAATAGCAACACACACACACACACACACACACACACACACAAAGCCAGGAAAGTCAGGAAAAGAAGAGATGCGATGAAAACTTACCATTGTTCAAGATGAAGATACTGCAAAGGAAAAAAGAAATAAATTAAATTTCTTTATACTTCCTGTGACGCAAATATTTAGCCTGTCCCTAAATCCAGACACAAATCTTTTTTAAATGATGAGGATGTTGATCCATAACCTTACACAATTAAATTTAAGGGACTTTGAAGCTGCTTAGGGAAAACAGTTGCCCTCATCAAACTCTTGAATAAGAGCATATCTGGCTTTCTGGGGTTTTCTGACTTTCTGGGGTTTTCTGTGGCTACTCTCTAGAACAGCGTTTCCCCGAGAGCTATAGGACTCTGACCTTTATTGGTTGATTGATTGATTTAATTCATATAGACACTCATAATGATGTTCATTGAGTTTCAGTGAAAACTTGGTTGCTCTCATAGGCCTTGGTGGTTGGGCTCCCGAGGATGCTTTTGTTATTTCGTCCTTTGCATGGCTTATGATCTGTCTTTTCTTTTGTTGTATTTTAGCTGTTCAGAATCATTTGGAGTGAGTTAGCCAGAAAATATAAATAACCTATTTTCCTTCTGTTATCTTGAAATTATGCCCAATTATTCCATTTGAAAACAATGACATGCTTAATCTTCTGCTTCTTTAAAACAATTGTTATGCTGCATGCATTCTGTTGCTCATTTTGCACTTCTCTCCAGATTCTACCAAAGAGATCTGACTGGCTAACAGGCTGAAATAGATCTTGTGGAAAAGGGTTTGCCATGTGTATAAACAAGGGACAAATATTGGAGATAGCATTTTCAAGGTCAGTTGATCTCATTTAAAATTGGTTGCATCCATATTTTCCTTGCCTTCTTACAAAGATATCAGAGCAGCATTTGGAATTCTCACAGAACTAGAGATTTAAAGCTCCAACTACCCACCTCCAAAAACAATGCAACATTTGAGAATGTTCAGATGTACAACAAAATATTACCAAAAAAAAAAAAAAAAGCAAAAATGATGAGACCAAGCAAGGAAAAAACCTGATTTGATATGGATTGCAATAATATTGCATTGGGGAAGTAATGTCTACTCTCATTACTTATGGAAAGATGGCTCAGAATACTTAGAAAAAATTCCAGCATATATGTGCATTGAGCTCTGTGCTAGCCTGGACTTTTAGTGGCAGGTGAATAACCTGCTATGTGTATTCAGAGATGTTTTGCTAGACAGCTCTCTGGGAATTCACAGGTTGAAGTTTTTCTATAAGAATAAATCAGAGTAAAAGGTAAAAGATGTATATGATCTGAAGAGAAACCAACAAGAATGGATTTTACCCAACATTGGAAGAAAGATACATTTCCAACTATATGAAGATTTAAGCAAGAATACTAAATCATTTAAGCAAGAATGTTCTCATGTATACAGTACATCATGAGCATCACTTACAATCTGGCTTCTAAGAGGGCCTACATTTCTACAATGTAAATTAGCAGATGTATAAAAAGAGAGAACTCCAAGCCACACTGTTTCCCTTTTCTTTCTTTTATTTTTTGGCATCTTAAGGCTTGTTAATTTTGCTTTGCTTAAATCCTTTTGTTGGAATGCTTTACTCATAGACACAGGAATACACACATTCCCCTGATGGTATATTCAGTTCTGGATTTAAAAAAATCTTATGCTTGTAATATTGACATCCTAAATTATAATGAATATTGATAAAATATTTTTCTTCTTTTCTTTATTTCCAATAGTCTAAGTTATATAAACAATAAAGCATCAATAAACTTTGATTAACGCTGTATAAATAACATTGTATCAAAACAATATATTAAAAACATGAATAATAAACAAAGCAAATGATAGAATTAAACTTAGATAATTCAGCATATGCTTAGTCTCTTTGGCAAGCTCTGAAGCAAGGCTCTTATTGACTGAATCAGTGGGTCTAGCTGGCCTCACCAGATTAATAGTTCTACTGAAAAGGACTGGCGGAAAGATGCACCAATTATTATCATTTATAGTAACAATAGTATAATAAAATGTCAATACTGAAGTACCTGGAACTCCAAAACTTTTTAAAGTTATATGGTAAATTTATTGCTACCCATGATGTAAGCATTGGTCTTGTGGCATTTTGAATTCTTGTAGCCTTTTGCACATCAAAATGCTAGAAATGGCATTAATCATGTTTCCCACACACACACACACAAATGTCAAGAAATTGTAGGTCTTTTGTCTGAAGATTTGTATCTACTTGTATCTTCCTGCATGCTTCCAAATAGAGAAACTGGGAAATGCTGTGATTATGACCATCCCAAAGTACAGCTTTCGGTGCAACAAAGCTGTCAGCAGTTACTGAGAAGGTCCGAGTAGGACCCCACTAATAAAGGAAATGTGCTTCTTTATGCAGCAAGAATCTGATGGCTCCCAGAGCATTTCTATCTAATGTTGTACATGAATATGAATGTTTTGTAAATTTCAGTTTTCCTTTGTGTTAAAAAATTCAGTTCTGCTTAACTGCTCCAAACTTCCAACTGCGTATCCCCAATGAAATTCACAACTTAAAATCTATTTACAAAACACAATCCATTTACCCAATCAAAAATTGGAATTAATTTCTATAAACAGGATTGCAGACTTCAACTCCATTTTTACCTGCCATTTTCTCCAGTTCTAGCAATATGCCATTCTGCAATATTATATCATACTAGTCTCTCCAGAGCTGTCCATGGGACAAACAAAACCCTCTTACTCTTTTGAATTGGTAATGTATACCCTTAGCACCTAGACTGAGGTAATGCATACAATACATTTTAATCAATAATTAAATAGCAGCCTGTGTATCCTACATTTTCTGCTTAGGAAACTAAGAAATAGAGTAGTTCAACTGCTAGAGATTAGGCTCATTAGACACTTGAGCTTCCAAATGTCAATTCATTGAGTTTATTTAAATAACCACTGGAAAGCTGACATCTTTCAGTCTAATAGTAACTATTCCATCAATCTAATATTTGGTTATACAGGTAATCCTCATTTAGTGACCACAACTGGGACCAGCAGCTTTGTCATTTGTACTGTCAGAGAACGATGGTAAATTGTACCAACTTATTTTCTTTTCATAGATATATTTGTATTTTAATATTTTAATTTCAATAAAAGCTTTTTTTTTTAAAAAAAAAAATAGCAGCCACTAAGTGAGATGTCCTGTGACCATGACTATGTTTTCGTTTTCCCCACTCCTTCAACCCTTTGAAATGCTCTCTTTGGTGCTGGGATAATTGGCAAGAAGGGAATTAATGTTTGTATTTACATTCATTGGAGAGGAAAAGGTTTCAAGAGAATAAGCAGGCACACAATTAGGAATATACATTGAAAGCAGTGCACTGGCACTCAAGGCTGGGATTGCGAGCAAGCTATGCAAACAGCCCAGTGTATTCTCCATTGTCTTGCAATCTGTGCCTGTTTATTCTCTTGTATGCCCTTCAATTCCTCCACTCTGCAGAGGGGAAGAAACAAGTGATTTCTATTGATAATCTCTCCTGTGCCTGACCTGTTTCCTCCCTCACAGAGGTTATGAGGTCTTCACTTAATGACCCACGTGGTCCAGGGTTACAATGGCAACTGAGACTGCTGAGAGTTCTCTCTCTAAATAATGTGGTCATGTGATGTCATGCTTTATGACTGCATCACTTAATGACATTGGCTTAGAGGCCCCAACTGCTGTCATAACCTAAGGACTAGCTGTAATAACCACACTGATAATTAAAATTAAGGCAGCCACCTGTACACAATTTGGACACAGGGGCACCACAATCATTTAAATAAAGCTTGGGCGTGTCTATTTGTGATATGAATTGCAGGAGTTGGTCTCACTTTTGTCCCAGAATAAAATATCTTAATTCCAGTCTAATCTGTTCCAACAGCCTCCTTTCCTTTTTGAGGACAAAGGGCAGCTGAATTAGCATGCAGGAAAAAGTGCTACCACCCCAAGCCACTGCATTTTCTTTTAGCCTGGAATGCTTAACTTTATCTTTTCATCCATTTTTTGTTCCATATATCTGGATGGAACTAAATTAAATAGTTCCATTTTCCATAATTAAATATCTGGAAAAACGGATTTTGAAATAATGTCACTAATCACCAAGAGCCTCTGGTTAGATCAGTGTGTGATATGAAAAGAGGCTGCCATTACAGCAAGCGAAAGTATAATGGAACAGCACACACACCCTTTTATACCTCCTTGGATAGAGTGAGAACAAATCTATTCAGCCAATTGTAGCTCAAGAGCTCAGCATCGATCCACTGGCAGTTCTCTCGATCCTTTGATCCTTCCAGCTGCACTGTCATTTATCCTAAGTGGAACCTAGAAAGGGCATAGAAGTCTATTTCAAGTCCTTGTTTTTTGATCTAATCAAACAAAGTACTCATACTTGGGTAGCACTCCTAACAAAGTGTTCCCTGCTCTGGATAAAGATTTGGCACACATATTTTCTAGCTTCTGTTCCTAGATCCCAACTTCACGAAACTTTCAACCAGGAGTGCTATTGTTGAAATCCTTAGCTAATATTGTCATAACTTTTTTTTAATTATTATTTCATAATGATCAGAGTTTATAAGCATGAAATCTGAGATGATTAAAGCAGGGTTTTGTCTAAGTAATCCAGCAACTTTAATATTTATAACATACTTTATGTTAATTAAGTGGTCACCTGCTCAATTATTTTCTTTTTTCTTCTTCCCCCGGCCATGTTTTCTAAAGGGCAGTTGAAACCAGAGTGAAGTGGAAATCCATTGGGGGAGTTAGACTGCAGCACAAGAGTGATAGCCAGATGAGTCCTGATACTGAACTGTTTTTTGACACTGGACTTTGATATTTGGATTATCCCTGGATTGAAAAACTGACTGATTTACCTGTGAATGACTTTGGATTGCTTATTTTGGACTTTGCTTAACGTTTCTGGAAGTAAAAACCTAAATTTACTGTACAGTGTATCTGTGTACTGTGTGTGTATTATTCAAACACTTCTCTCAAATACGTCTCCCTGTATGTGCTCATTCTAACGGGGAATTACCTCAACAAGTCCCTATAATGGTATGTGGGAATGACCTTGGGGGGATGGGGGTAGGAGAAGAGACACAGTCTAGAAAACTGTCATGCAAAAGATACCTCTGTCCACAGAAGCTGAGCCAGAATAGGAAGTGTTTGAGCAGTGACCCTCCCTAGAGTTCTCAAGAATAAAGAGAAAAGTGGGGAGAAAAATACTTTCAGGATTGCAAGAGTCTGTTAGTGTAACCTTACAATAAAGATAAAGCTAGTACTTCTGGTAGGGTTTCTTGTTTGGACAACCTTGAAGGGTTAGCAGTCCTTCCCTCTTCAATGCCAAAAATGCTTTTCCCCTTGTGATTGTTACTGTGTCCTAACATGCACCAAAGGGAGGCAGAATGATTTTAAAAAGGTCAAAACCAAAAGTGCTGTACATTCCTGGAAATGTACCTTTTATATTGCAGACTAATGTTTGTGTATACAGGTAGTCCTCAACTTACGATCACAATCATGCCCAAAATTTATGTTGTTAATTGAGAAATGTGTTAAGTGAGTTTTGCTCCATTTTACAACTTTTTTGCCACATTTGTTAAATGAATCACTGCAGTTATTAAATTAGTCACACGATTGTTAAGTGAACCTGGTTTCCCCATTGACTCTGCTTGTCAGAAGGTCACAAAAGAGGATCATATGACTCCGGGACTCTGCAACTGTTATAAATGTGAGTCAGTTGTCAAGCATCTGAATGTAAATCTCATGATCATGGGGGATGCTACAATGGCCTTAAGTGTGAAATAAGGCCTTTTTTTCAGTGCCGTTATAATTTCAAATGGTCACTAAATGATCTGTTGTAAGTTGAGGACTACCTGTATGTATGTTTGTGACTTCAAGGCAGCATCCACTGCACACCTATTTAAGGATAAGCTGTATTGGAATTAAAAAAAAAAGAACTTTAGGATTTCATAGCTTGGCTGCAGAGCATGTGTGCCTCAAATCCTTCTGGAATGAGACTTTCTCCAGAGTAAGCACGTGTTAGCATTGCATTTGCAAAAGTAGGCAGGCAGGAGGTAGAGAGAGGCTTAAGTGGCTCTTGCCTGGCATGCACAATGGGGGGGAAATCCAATTTAATTTCACCATCCTAATCTGTTATTTTTCTCTGCAATTGTTATGCTGCATGTCATTATTATCTACATCAGGTCATCAGCATTCCTCAGTAATTCATTCTAAGACAGGAGTCCCTAACCCCCAGGCCGTGGCCCACCAGTGGACCACCTGTTCAGAACCTGACCATGTGAGCAGTAGGCCACGCAAGCAGTGGGTGCTTGCACTCACACGTGAAGCTCCATTTGTGTGAGCAGCGGGCTCATGTACCCACTGCACTCACAAATGGAACTCGGGTGCACACGTGCCAACTACTTACACAGAACCATCTCCTCTTCTCCTTTCGGGGCTGCCAAGCTGGAAAAGTTGGGGACCACTGTTCTAAGAGACATCCCAAATGGTGATTTCCCCGGATAATTGGTCAGTCTCACCATATTAAACTATCATACCCCACCCCCGCAAAGAGCTATATCCCCACAAAATATACAATATTATGTCTATTCTGTTTTTTTACTTGGCCTAACAAGTATTTATATAATTTGAGTATTTTTCCACATATGGGTAGTTAGTATAGACTGGTACAAACAGTGCAGAAACTGGTGAAAACAGAAAAAGCCAAGCATATTCCGGTATTGCAATTGAGGAATCTATTTCTGTGAAATTTGATTAAGTTTAATATCTGCATTAATAAATTACAATAGACGCACACTGTATTTCATTCCAAATTTTTCGTTCCTGGGGCTTTGCCTCTCATAGGGGATCTTGGAATTTTGTTTTGTTTTGAACTAACAGGTTTGGGTGGCTGGGAAATGGTCGGAAGCCACTTTGCTTAGTCTAATCCATTATCCAGCCTGGGAAGCCCTGACATGGAGGGTAAAGCCTTTGTGTGTAGCCACTTCCTTTGCCAAAGACCAAGCAAACCACAGCTTTTAATTAGAATGTAGAATAACAGGGTTGGAAGGGACCTTGAAGGTCTTCTAGTCCAACCTCTTGTTCAAGCAGAAGACCCTATGCCATTTCGAACCAATCTCTTCTTGAAAACCTGCAGTGATGGAGCACCCACAACAATGTAGAAACCCAATTAAGATCTAGCTCTTTGCTGTTTCCCCAGCGCTTCTCTTTTTAGTCAAGGAGGAAGGAGCAGTATTTCTGTGGATTCTCCCCATATCTTTCTTTCCGAGCCTGTTCGTGCGCGGAAGGAGTGGGGCTCCAGTCCGAGCAAAGGCCAAAGAGGGTAGATCCAGAAGTGTGCGGCGAGGCTCGCTCAGCTACTCCAATTTAAAGAGCCACGAAGATGGTTTCTGACTGGGGATCCTTCTACGGCAAAGTAATGGTAAGCAGGATCCTGGTCAGGTCAGGAGAGAGATATAGCCTTATCCATTCCTTTCCCGGATGGAACTTGGCGCCTTTATTTCCCGGCGAAGGGTCGGCGGCGGCGGCGGCGGGGGGGCAGAGTGGGAGCTCCGGGGGCGGAGTTGAAGCGAAACAGGGTCCCCGCAGGCATCTTGATCGATCCCCCCCCCTTTTCCCTGCCCCCAACAGCAGGCAGGGTCAGAGCTGCCACCCACCTCTCAGAGGTGACCATATTCCCCACATAGCCCCAGCCGCGACGAAGGGAAGCGGTTAAGGGATAAGCTGCCCGTCCCCTCCAGCCTCGCCTGAGACCCTCGGTCGCAATTCGCAGGCGCGCCTATCAGCAGGTCGCAAACGAATCCGGGTCAAGCTCTCCTCCGAAAGGAGAGCTTCGCTTGCAACCTCGAGACGAAACGTGCGGCTCTCCACCCCCCACCCCGACCAAGCACACATTAATCGTTTTTCCAAGCGCGGGCGACCACGCGGCCGGCGGTCCCCCCACCCTCCGCCCATCATCACCGTCGCGCCCCTTTTCTTCAGTAGTTCAAGCAGCGTTCACATCCGTGAGAAGCAGCGGCGTCCCCGCTCCGGCTCCTTGAGCCGGGCAGGAAATGCTGAAACGGGAGGGAAAAAAAAAACCCGTCGCCCCCTCCTATTCCTACTCCTCCAGCCTTCTCCAGCCCGGATTACCTGGAAAATAAGGGAAGGATGCTAAGGCCAAACCGCACGATCCGGTCCACTGGCGAGAGCGGGTGGAAAGAGAGCCCAGAATGACCGCGGATCCAGGCAAGCAGGCAGGCAGGCTTTATAGAGAGACGGGCGAGGCAGAGACCCAATGAAGAGCGGCACTTTAGCAAGCATCGGAGCAAAACAGGCGGGCGCTTGCCGAGACCAGAGACGAAACGCGATCCCGGGGTTAGGGAGCGAGCGCGCAATGGGATGGCTGCCAGCAGTGGAAAAGCAGGCGGCGAGGGGAAGGGAACCCCTCCTATTCTCGCGGGTTGTGGGGAGTGGGAGGGGGGGAGGGAGGTGATGTGAAAGGTCAGAATTCCCTCTTAACTGGAAGGAATGAAGCTGCGGGTTCCCTTTCTGTGCATGTTACTATTATTACTATTACACACCCCGGTCAGCATTTCTTTACTTTCCTACCATCGGGAAGGAGATACAGGCTGAAGAACAGTTTTTTATCCGTGGGCTGTCATACTCCTGAGTGGAAAATAACTTTACAAGAACATAGTACGATTGACTTGCGGGGCCGGTGCAACGTGCAGTACGTTCACATGGTGCAATAGGATTGTGTGTTTGTGTGTTTGCATTTACAGGGTTAGGGAACTCCGAGGTCCCTTCCAGCACTATTCTAATGCCTGGAATGCACTACCTGACTCTGTAGTTACATCCTCAAAGCCCCACTATTGACCTCACTCCATTCCTAAGATATCTGTAAGGGGTGTGCATAAGTGCACCATCGTGCCTCCCGTTCCTGTCCTATTGTCCCCATTGAATCGTACCTATTTTCTGTATTCTTACTCATGTTTATACTTATACCTATTATTTTGTAAGCGATTGACAAATAAATCAAATCAAATAAATAATTGATTGATTGAGTTCTTGACAAGTCCATGCAGTTTTCTTGGCAACTTTTTCAGAAGTGATTGGACATTGCCTATTGCCCAAAGTCACCCAGCTTTCCTGCTTAAGGCAGGACTAGAACTTGGGTTTCCCATTCCTTAGTGCAGTGCCTTTAATTACTATATCAGCATTTCTCAAATTTGGCAGTTTTCAGATGGGTGGACTTCAATTCCCAGAATTCTCCAGCCACTATGGTTCTACATTGGTTGGCTGGTTGATTGGTTTTTTCATTAAGACTCTGAATGATCTGGCCCTGCTCCTGTTTCAACACAATAAGACCTTAATAATATATGAACATGCTTAGTCCTTTGTGCCATTTATAGCCTTTCTGGTCGTACTTCCTTGTGTCCAGATGCAATAAAGGATACAATAAATCATGTTTGTTTTGAAAGTGCTGTGAGATAAATATAGTTATGAATGGATAATAGTGCAAATATGGTTCCCTCCCAAAAAATTTTTAAGGATGCCTAAGATGTTTTGTGTGTGTTTTTTTTAAATCCCCATTGACCTCTCCCATTCTTAGATCCTTTAATGAAACAATGTAAAAGATTCAAACTGGCAAGTCCTTCCATAGCCATGATGATATGTGTTTGCAATAGTGCTTTGAGTTATCCTTCAATATCACAAGGAGGTTGATGAAAGTTGAAAGCACAATCTATAATATCATGTATGTACATAGTTTGTCCTAGAAGTTGGAGTCGACCCTTAGAGGTAGATCAAAATTATGAATGCTAGCAGTACTTTGATTGCAATAACAGAACCTTGCAATTCTGAATGTGCCTCCATACCTCTTTCCCTTTATCATCAAGAGAATTAGGGAGGGTCAAATTTCAATTCTACTTCAAAGTCAAATGTCTTTTGTCTGACTACTGTCTCGGTTGCAGCTCTTCCTCCTGTTTCTCAAGCTTACTCTTACAGCTCATTATACCTGGACTGGGAACTCTCAAATGTTTTGGATGTGTCAAATTAAAGCTGGCATATATGCTCTAGCTGAAGAAAAGGTCTTTATTGTCTGTTGATATAGTTGAACATGAAATGAGGATCAGAAGCAGTAAAAGTGTCTGACATGGAGTGTGTGAAGCATGAACCAAATAAAACTGGAAAGAACCAAGAATAAAATTGGATGCACCCAAGTTAATTTGTTAGGCATTATTGAATAGAAAGGCATTGTTACTGGGCACCACAATTCTGATAATCACATCTTTTGATTACTTGATTGAGTGATCATGTTCCATCAGCTTGTTTCTGACTCCTAGTGACCACATAGATAGATTTTTCTCCATTACAATCTATCTCTAACCTGTTATTTCTTGTCTCCCAGTGGTGTGTTCACCACCATTAAATCTGAGTCCATCCACCTTGCTATTTATCATCTCTTTCCTTCCACCTTTCCCAGAATTAGAACTGTTTAAAAGAGCTGGACCTTTGCATAATGTATCCAAAGTAGGATAATTGGAGCTTGGTCATTTGTGCCCTGAATGAGAACTCCTAGTTGATTTGTCAATGACCCATCAATGTATGTTCTTCACTGTCCAGGGTATTCCCAAGAATCTTTTCTAGCTGCATTCATAGCCAAGGAGAAGCTTTTAAGAGCTGTAATGCAATGTAATGCAATCAATGAACACTTACACATTTCTGCTGGGTTTTGAGAAATGCCCATTGCAATTTTCTTCAGCTACCGGTACATATGCCAACATAACAGAGGTAGAAGATGAAGTTGATTCTATGAATAGCATAAACTGAAACTGAAAGAACATGCAAACACAATATACTAATATTTAGCGGCAAAAATTGGGAATTAAATAGAGCGAAAGTATGGGCTTGGGAATAGAAAGAAAGTGGAGAATATTTGACTGAATGCACCAACAGGCCATTTATTTCTAACTCCTTCCAGCTGTATAAGCATTCACTGTACACGTGGACTTTGCCCAATGTACCGTATAAAAATCAAATTGACTACATCTGTGGAAGTGCACAATGGAAAAGCTCAATAACATTAACAAAGGCAAAAGCTGGAACAGATTGTGGTGCAGATAATCAACTACTAGTATGCAAATCAGACTAAAGTTGCATCAGAACAAACCAGTCATGAATGTAACAAAATATGACCTTAAAAATATACCCACAGAATTTAAAGACTCTGTAAATTTGCTGCATTGGATACTAACAAGTATGAAGAGGGTTTCTATGGAGATTCTCAATTAACCAGGTCATGGTTGTCCAAAATGTGCTTTTCAAAAGGCAACTGAACTTTCTCATTTTTTTTCCTTGAAAATGTTTCCCTTCTCATCCAAGAACTGAAGAAGCTTCTTGGATGAGAAGTGAAATGTTTTCAAGGAAAAATCCAAGAAACTCTAGTTGCCTTTTGAAAAAGCACCTTTGGGAAGTATCAGAAAAGTTATGGGAAGACATTTAAAAAGTGAACTTGAAGAACATTGAAAACTTTGGCAATAGATAAAAAAAGCAAAGATGGCCCAAATAGATGATTGGGAAGAATTCCTGAAATTGTACAGAAACATAAATAAACAAAAACCAGAGAAACAAGAAGGGCAATTGCATAACTGAGTCAAAATTTCCAACATGCTGCAAGATGAGCCAAAGAAAATTACTACAAAAATACTTGCAAGGAAACAGAAAATTGAAAATATTGGTAGAAGAACTAAATTGCTTTTCCAAAAGCTACTAGAATTAAAGAGAACATTCCAGCCTTGAACTAGAAAGCTGAGATGATCAAAAATACACATTGAATAATGCTGAAAAAAATCAAGAAAAGATAGAAAAAAAACTGATACTCATTACAGTCCTCATTTAGCAAATACAGTTGGGGTCAGCAACTTGGTCACTAAGTGAAGCAGTTGCTAAAGAAACCATGACTTTAGGATCTTACTTCAATAGAAGAGAACATATGTTATCATAGACATATAAAAAGAATACATGTCACACACCTGATTTGGTGTTTCTTGTTGGAGCAGTGCCTATGTGATTTGGAACTGGTGGGCCTGTCCTTGTCCCCTTGTCACGGTCAGATCGTGCCTCGGCTATGAGCATCTCTAGAACTGTACCCCTCCAGAGAGAGGCAGGAGCTATTAGATTGGTCTGCCCCCAGTGACTGATGGGCACAGATGGGTTTCCAAGGAATAGGGGTTATAACCAAAGATTTGCTGCATAGTTCAGCCAAATCCCTAGTAACTGCCTGAAATAGGACAGTAGCTTTGGGTAGGATTGTGCAAATGAAACTTCTCTTGAGCCATGGTCCTCATTGCTCCCAAAAGGTATATAAAGGTATATTGAGAGGGTTAAAATATCTAAAGCACCACTGGTGGAAGATGAAGAATGAATTTGACCAAATCCAATCACAATATGGGAAAGATATGAAGGTGTGGGAGATTAGTAGACAAGCCACGATACTAGATGCAATATTTTTGGGGACAGGCAATAAACTGATAAGGAAAATTTATAAATTTTTATTGGACTATAAGATGGAGGAAGAACAGGTCAAGGAAATGATGGTGGTATGGGCCAAAAACTTGGATATAATATAGAATTGGATAAATGGCAAGAACTATGGGAACGAACAGGAAGATAACATTGGCCACATCGTATAAAGAAAACCTATACAAGATGTTATATAAGTGGCATCTCCCCCCAGCAAGTCTGGCTAAAATGTATAGAAACCTATCACCAAATTGTTGGAAATGTGCCCAAGAACCAGGCACATATTATCATACCTTATAAAAAAACAAACAAAGGAGTTTTGGCATAGGATCCAGGCGTAATTAGAGGAAATGATTGGACAGAAGATAGAATACAAACCAGAATTATTTCTACTAGGAATTATGAAAGAGAGACATAGTAAACAGGTGACCTATTTAATAGTACATATTATCACAGCTGCAAGAATGTTTTTTACTCAACAATGGAAAAATAGAGAAATCTCCAATGAAGGTGAGGTGATAAAGAAAATACTGATGTGTGCTGAAATGGATAGACTGACTATGGAATTGAAAAATAAAGAAGAGACAGAATATTACAAGATATGGAATAAATTTTACCAATGGTGGGAACAGAAAGGAGGGACCCAGAATAAAAATATGATTTGTAGAATGGATAATTGAGAATATGTAAATAAGTACAATGGAACATGACAGATAATACAATGGATATAAGTTAAATGTATAAATGTATATAATATATGTATCATATACTATAGTATGTATGGCGAAAATGAATGCCAGCATGACCACACCATGTCCAATGTTTTAATGTTGTAATCAATAAAATATTTCAAAAACAAAACCAGAATTCGACCAAATATAGGTAAGAGATATTATTGAAGCCTATATCTCATGGCAATTCAAATTGTAAATACTTCTCCACACTAATTGTGTTTGTAAATAATTGCTCAACAGCCTTCTTCAAGATGATCCACTTACTTCAGACATTACATACGGGAGTCTCTGTGGTTAAACTGGGAGAAGATTAAAAGACAATGTTATTTGAAAATTCCAGTCTGGTTATCGACTATTGAAGTATTTTCTTATCCTATAATATACAAAAAGGAACAAACAGATATGGTGAAATATTGAATGAAAAGGGTGAACTCAAATCTATACAAAATCTAGAGGAACAAGGTATAAAGATGAATTGGTTTTCATATGCGCAAATACATTCAAGGTATGCTAAAGATTCTAAAATGGAAGGTTTCTATGATAAATTGACTGATTTAGTTAAGATTTTGACAGGTACTGATGAAAAGGTGATTAAAAAACTGTATGGATATTTATTAGAAATTAAATTAGAAGAAGAACAAGTTAAAGAAACTATGATTGCTTGGGGGAAGAATTTTGGATATGGGATCGATTTAGAGAAATGGCAAAAATTGTGGTCTCAAAATTATAAAATGACAATGTCAACAGCATATAAAGAAAATTTGTATAAGATGTTTTACAGGTAGCATTTTCCCCCGACAAGAATAGCAAGAACATTCAAGAATAAATCCGAAAAATGTTGGAAATGTCATCAGACACCTAGCTCATATTACCATATGTGGTGGATTTGTGCGGATGCTAAAAAATACTGGACTAAAATCCACATGTGGTTGGAAAAAATGACAAAAAAACATATAGACTTGAAACCAGATATATTTTTATTGGGAATTTTACCTGAAATATATAGTAAAGACTTGAAATACCTGATTGTAAATGTATTAACAGCGGCTAGGATTGTATTTGCTAAAAACTGGAAAAATGAGAAAATACCATCACAGGAGGAAATCATTAAGAAAATATTGGAATGTGCTGAAATGAGTAGATTGACATTTGAAATTAGAGAACAAGAGGATGAACAATTTTACGAAGGGGCTGTCTCTATTAAAATGCAATAACAAACACAAACTCTCTGTTGATGACAACCACCTACTCTGTGTGCTTTAACTTGTGAGCTTCACAACCCTGACTTTGATTCTGGACCAGGGGATGAATCTGCTACAAGATTTGATCCTTGGACTCTGCTTTAAATGTGCAATTCTTGTAAGCCAAACTTGCTGAATGTGGGGGGAAAACATACCTCTACATGGCAAATCTGGATGTTTACAAAACCATCCCTTTGTATATTTGTGTGTACTTGACCTGGGGCAGGACACAGACAGACCTGGTATATAATCTGGGGTTTCTCCTAGACTCACAGCTCCTGATTAAGGACAGGTGGCAACCAGGAGGGCCTTTGCAAACACTGCCTGCTTAGGACTGTTTCCCTGCATCTCTTCCCACCTAGATAGTGAAGTCTTTACATTCTCTTGGTGATGCACAATAAGTGGATGTTATCACGTTGCGCTGCCCGGGAAGTGCCAGAAAAGAAAGAACATTGTTCCATTCATACAAAGGGAAGCAGCTGGAGTCTGATGGATTCCAACTTCAACTGGGAATTCCTCAATTCCTGAGATCATTATTATCCATTAGAGATAATGGCATGACACTGAAAATAAGAGAGTGGCATGCATAGCTGAAAGTATGATTAAAACCTAACTACAGTAACCAATGTTCTCTAGTTGAATAAACAAGCTGGCTTTCTTTGAGCCATTGAAGATAATTGGCTCACAGATAGGGAGTCCCGGGTCCAAATAGTTGCTTAGCTATAATTCAGCTCCCTGGGAGACCCTGGGTGCCACTTGCCTTCTCATATTGTAACAGAATGCTGGAAGTTCACAAAATGGAATATAATCCATGCAGGTCAGACTGAGCACATCAGATAAATGGCTTAGAAGGGTAAGATAAGTGGCCTAACAAATCAGTTGTGGTGATATTTCAGACTGTGTACTCAAGTACCTGTCCCTAAGATTTCCACATTGACATCTATTACTGGGACCTAAAAGAAACAACTTTTGGCAGAATGCAGTGGTCATGAAATAGGATATGAAACTTTTGGTTTCCTTTCTTGAGTGCATGTGCTCTATGGCACCATTGGCAGTGAACCATTATTTTTCTCTTCCATATCCCTGAGTTATGTCCCTGAGGTCTTACAGTGTGGAAAAATTAGAAGAGGGAATGTAATGTCCCTTCAGGAATATAAAATAGAATACGTAACATCCCCTCCTCTTATTTTTCCACACAGTAACAACCGGATGATGATGGACTAAAAGACTGTCTGGTCCCAAGTTATCCAGAGAATTTCTGTGGCCTTAAATTTATGTCTCCTTGGATCTAGCTGCAACACCACACCAATATACAAATTGGACTTGGGTTCTTTCGCACTTGAGTTTCGTGAACCAAAAGGTTGTTTAAAAGGCACAGGTTGGCAGGCTTTCTGGAAAAATTGCCAGGAGCCATAAAGGTCATAATGTTGGCAAGCTATGTCCCTGATGGGCTTCAAAATATTCCTTTGCTGACTATCAGGTGGCAGCCTTGGAAGTAGAGTGGAGGACAATCTGTGTTACCATTAAGGAGTGCTGATTTATCCTGTCAGAAATGTGAATCTTCCAGTACTCAGTCTCACCGATTTTGCTAGTACTCCATAATTATTGCTGGAAGGAGAGCAATGGCTGGGACTCAAAGAGCAGAAGTACACAGGTTCATAATGCGAGGTGCATTTCTAGGCAGTTCTCCTTTGCCCTGTTTTTGGAATGGAATAGCAGTGAATAGTGGGACTTGGTTCTCTTACAGATGATCTGAAAGGCATTGGATCTCAATTTTGAGATCTGACCCAAGAGATAAAGACTATTTTTTTTTATTCCCATGTATAACAAGTTGAAGAAATCCTTCAGTTTCTGTATAGTATATTCATCATATTATATAAAGTAATTCATTATCATTCAGAGCAGAAAGAATTAATCTGGTTGCATAACAGGCTTTCATATCCATAAAAAATGTAAACATGATATATTAAGTAAGTTGAGGATTGTGAAATATTGTCTAAGCTAGATTCTTTCATTTCAAAAGAGAGAGTTTCTTCTGATGCTTTTAAATATATCCAAGCAGACTTGTTTATTTAATGCAACAGAGATGTAAAAAAATAAAATAAAAAAATAAAAGGAATCCATTCACAAAAGGAAGGAAGGAAAAAGAAAGGCAAATGTTTGTTTCCAAATGTCCTTTAAACAGTTGCCAAATCCTCCTTTCCAGAGAAAAGAGTCAGGTAAGAGAGAAAATGAGGACTCAAAAACAGAAGTAATCCTTCTCTTAAATAGCATCCAAAAAGTGAATAGAAAGAAGGAAATGGAGCAAAGAGTGCAGTGTTTTAAAAACAAGAAACTTTAACCTAGTGCTTCTTGCTTATCTTAAAGTATGCTGTTTTCTTCAATCTTTCTGCTAAAATTTATTGTTTTAATATAAAAGTGTCTATTGTTCAGCTAAAATGCCTCTCAGGATAACGAGATGAAAAATTGTGTTAAAAAATGCAATGCACGGGAGGGGGAAAAATCTCCCCGAAATAGCAAGGTTCTATTCATTGAGCAAAGACAACGAAAGCCATATCTAAGTTTCACCCTTCTGATAGCTTTTGAACCAAATTAACTACCTGGCTCTTCTCAAACCACCTGCATAAGATGACCATTAGGAGCCAACATCAATGGGCTCTTCCCTGGCCCATACAATGACAAGGTTCTTGCTCTTTCCCCTGAGCTTTCTAGCTGAACTGCTTCTTCTTGCTGAGTCCTTGGGCCAATTTTGCCTAGGGGCAGAGGACATGTGAATGAATGAGCATTGGTGACTGTCAAGGAAATGGGGGCTTCCCGAGGACATCTCACCCAGAACCAGCATATTTATAAAGCAATATTCACTCGAAGGAGCAGAGTTTTTCAGTCTCAACACCTTTAAGATGTGTGAATTAATCCCTGTTTTGAGAGTTGAAGTTTATACATCTTAAAGTCGCCAAGGTTGAGAAACACCGCAATACAGCTTAAGCAAAGAACTGTTTGGATTCAAAACAAACCTGTAAAACCCCCTCCCCAGCTAGCCTGCTTGCTATAGGCATGTTCTCATTTACCTGACCAGAAGAAGCTCCACCAGTGACTTGCAGCATTTTCTAGAGTCACCAAGTCATTGCCAGATGACAGAAATCTTATTCATACAACAACGGGTGAATGACTTTGAAAGATGTTCTAAATCAATTGAAGGGAAATGGCCTTTGTCATTTAACCACAGCATGGACTGAAAACTCCAGGCATGTACTTAGAAAGAAAGTTTAAAAAAACTATTTAGCCTGCGTCTGGGGGGGAAAACACACAGTTTTATCTGTAGCTTACAGAGAAAAGTTATTGCTAGGACAGTGTTAACATTTCTCAGTCTGGCTGCACCCTTGAACAAGAGCAAGAATGGTTAATGGAGGTTATTTCTCCATGTGTTTAACTACAGTGATATTATTTGCTTTTAAGAGATGGGATATTAACATGAGGTTTCTAAAACCCACGAATAGACTCTCATATATTAAAGTCTACAGGGGACGCGGTGGCTCAGTGGCTAAGACATTGAGCTTGTCGATCAGAAAGGTCGGCAGTTCGAATCCCTAGCACCACGTAATGGAGTGAGCTCCTGTTACTTGTCCCAGCTTCTGCCAACCTAGCAGTTCGAAAGCAAGTAAAAATGCAAGTAGAAAAATAGGGACCACTTTGGTGGGAAGGTAACAGCGTTCCATGCGCCTTCGGCGTTTAGTCATGCCAGCCACATGACCACAGAGACGTCTTCGGACACCTTAAAGGTTCCCCTTGCACATATGTGCTAGCCTATATTTGTATCAATTTATCTACAATATGGCTGCAGCCATTCAAATTTCATGGCACCAATCCAGAGCATCTTTGTATGTATGTTTGCTTGTATGCATGTGATTTTGTCAAGTGGAGAAAGGTAACAAAATCACCACTGGGCTGTCTTGTTTTACTTGGGGAGAAGTGATCATTAAGAACAATTAGCACAGCTCTGTCTTTGAGGCTGTACACTAATGAGGCATCATAGATGTCCCTGGGATACAGAGGTGTTCATTCTTTTTTTCTTTAAAGGAAAACTCTTGTCAATATGGTGAAATGGATTAGTATAATTTATGGGGAATGGCATTCACAAAGAGTTCTGTAACCTAAAATAGTTTAACTTTGGGAGGTACTATTTCTTGCTTAAGGGATGATGATTACTCTGTATTTACTTATCCAGCACTCATCCCTTTCTTTATATGACCCACTTTATAGACATCAGATTGAACTTCAACAGCTTCATTGTAGAGATGCTCCATGGTTTTCTAAGAAGGTTTCTCTGCACTCATCCCCTGCCAGGGGCTGAATATTTCAACAAGTATTGCAACCCTTCTATGGAAAGCTTGCAGAACCTTTGCTCATAAATCAGAAAGAGATACAAGTCTTGCCAGAAAAACACAGCCACCCTAGAGATGCTGCAGTCATAGAAACGGTGGCGTAGCAAGCAAGAGTGACCACTAGTAACCTCATTGCTATTAGTAGCCTTAGAGTATAATGAGCTCCCTTTGGCATTTGTGTGCTTGAGTAGGAGATGGGTCTTTTTTTTATTGGCAGTGCCCAAAAGCTTCAGCCTCCATATCCATTCTAGGCTTCCTTGTTCCAGTTAAGGGAACTTTACATAATGTTCTATCAGGTGTTCTTGGAAGAATTTTAAGAGTTGATGTAACCCTGCTATAAAAGTTGATATTCATATTCCTTTCGGTCTAAGGAACTAAAAAGAGGAAATACATTTTCATCCAAAAGCTACCGTAATAGTAATTTAATTCAGTTACTTATCTTAAAAAAGCAAATCTTCATGAGGGGGCTATTGACCTCCCAGCCTGCTGATAGAGTTCCCAGGATCTCTGGTTGTCTATTGTTGGGCATAAGAGACCATTCATCAATTCTCTTCATTTTTTAAAGAACTTGGCTACCTTTCATTAGGCATGAGAACCAATAAAATAGGACTAGAAGAGGTTTGCGATGATGCTATTGTTCAAGTTTATAGTTCTTTAAATGAAGAATAAGGAATTATAGCAACATAGAATATTTGCCATTAGGCAGCTCAAAAGGCATTGTGGAGGTACTTTTTCCTCCATAACATATCTTTTTGTTTTACTAGAAGAAAAAGGTACAGCTGAGAAAGCACAGTAGATATGTTATAAATGGAGGATTTATTTGCTTGGCATTCTATAACATTTGGAAGA
Organism: Notechis scutatus; assembly: GCF_049901735.1. NCBI lineage: Eukaryota > Metazoa > Chordata > Lepidosauria > Squamata > Elapidae > Notechis > Notechis scutatus. The sequence goes on from NC_142009.1 coordinate 227,523,714, forward strand.
AGTTAGAGTAATTGTGCAGTTAGTTTTGAATGGAACTATCCGTAAACCGATGTATTTCCCTGAGTAGAAGACAGGAAGAAGCCAGATAAATTTTTTACAATGAGGATTCTTTAATATTTATTTCAGATGTTGTAAGTAATTTTAAAAATTCTATCTTTGGGTCTTTTTTGAAATCGTAAAAAACACTATCACTTTCAGAGGCTTTCTTTAAAAGCCTATGTTGTTATAGACTAGTGGATGTAAAACATGGTAAATCTAAATTCATATTTACATCCAGTAATCTGTGTTGAAATGCCCAGTGGATGTGGACATTAATAATATTATATTTTAATGTTGTATTGTGGCTGCCATGGGCAGGGGTGGGGGTGTAGGAAGGAATATGTATGAGTTTTTATGTTATGGATTTTTAATGTAAGCTACCTGGAGTCACTTCTGTGTCTGCTGGATGACCATATACATTTGTTTACTAAATAAGCACATTAGAAAGGATCATGAATTGGAGCTGAATGCTGAGGTGTGTCTGCATCATTCTTTGACTGCTTCCATCTTGCAATGCAGAAGTAACATGTTTTGCATACCGAAGTCTCTAGTACAGGTCCTTTCTGAAAGGATCGCACCTGGGGTATTTTGTTTTGTTCTGTTTTGTTTTTTTTTAAATCATACAATGCTACCATTTCCACACTTGGCCATCTGAGCCAGGCGGCCTTGTCCATACCATGTTTATTTGAGTCCACAGTTTCTAGTTGACCAATGATTATTACAAACTCCAATGGGCCTAGAGAATGACAGATGGAAGACACAGTGAAGCCTTTTAACGAGATTCCCTTGAGTTGAGCTGTATTCTAAATGCATCGTCATAATCCACCATCTGCAGATAGGATTACCCTTGGGCACAGTGGAAAATTTAAAAGAGTAAAGGTGAAGTCACCCTCTTCTGCCTGTGGAACTTTGTCCTATAGGACTAGTTGGGTGGGAGTGTGATGCTTCTCTACTGTCTAGCTCAAAAGTGATTGCTGAAAAAATGAAGGGATTATTCAGGCCTAATTGACTGACTGCCCTTGCTGCCTTCCATACAATTTCATTCTCATCGTCCTCAGCCACCATGCATATAATTGGAGATTTGCTCCAATCATTTTTTTTTTCTGGTGGGGGAGAGGAAATGTCTCCTCCTCCTTGTAAAACTGTAAGTCAAGCAGTTTCAATTGGAATAGTTATGAAAAACTGTTTCAGTATGGGATATCAAGTCCATAAGGGATAAACTGCCTTAACAGAGCCAGTCTAAAAGACTTTTTTAAGCAGGATCTGTGTTCCATGCATTAACTAATCATCCTGTTTGCTATTTGCATTGTCCTGGGAGTTGTGAGCGGAAAGAACTCTCACTTTGGCTTTTATCCCTTGGCAGGTAATGGAAGCCTGTTTCCCTTGCCTCTCGAGAAAACAAAGAGGAGAGGTGCTTACTATCAACTTGAGGTGTTGCAATGGCTTCTTTCTTCCCTGCTAGAAAGAAAAGTTTCCAGTTCTTGCTTCTTTTGGCATCTCCCTTCCTTTGGTTTTCAATCAGGCAGAGATGTAGTTTAATATACAGAGATGTAGGGGCGTGCATAGCGCAAGGCGTGCATAAGCGCACCAACGTGCCTACCGTCCCTGTCCTATTGTTTCTCTTATTCTTTTATTTTTCTTATATGTACCCATTTCATGTATTCACAACTATGTATACGCTTATACTTATTATCTTGTAAACAATTGGCAAATCAAATAAATAAATAAAAATAAATAAATATCCCCCCACCCTAGCAAGATGCATGCTTTAGATAGGCTGAAGTTACAACTTTTGCCATCCTTAACCAGCTAGGGAAGGTTGGTACAGCTCCTGTAGGGGTGTTTAAGATTGTGCATTAAAAATTCTGTTGAACATAAGCCTGCAGAATATTACTTCTCTTATACGAAGATCTTGTGCATGGTTTTCATTGGGGTTGCAATGCATTAACTGTAATGCAGTTCCATGTCAACGGAGGTGCAAGGGTGGGGCAGAGCATGGGAATATCCCACACCATTTTCATAAGTGTTCAGAGCCGTGGAAGATGCTGATGTTTTATAAGTAATAAATATTACTATTGTTATAGAATAATGATATAAGCCATATGGCAGAAAAAGATTCTCTACTAAGTTACTGAACTATGAATCGCTCACAGTTACCGTTAAGCATAACTGGGGGTTGGGGGTTGGAAAATGGAATTAGCTAGGCAATCCTGGTTCTGGTTTCTCTACTTTCTTCCCTTAGCTGAACTCCTTTTTGGATTGTCTGCTCGGCCACCCCCTCCTGTGCAAGCCACATGGTGCGGGGGCACCTGAGCCTCTGCAGACAAAGGCTGCTCTGTGGGCCCCATTGGCTGGGAATTGCCTTTATTCTTTGTTGGAAGAAACACTTGTCATTTGTTTTTTTACACACCAGGCTCCTGTTCTGCCCGCCTGTGATTGCTTCTTTCTCGCTTTTGTGCTCTTTTTCTTCTCTCGCTTTGTAAACAAGCGCGGGGTTTAAAGGAAACCCTTCCTGAGGAGAGCCCCATTCCCTTCCCCACACTTGCATTGCCAGTGAAATGGAACCGTGCCACCACCACTCGCCCAGTTGGTGCAACTCCACCAGAGAACAGGTCTTCAAGTAACAATATCAACAGTTAGCTATTCCTATAGAAAGGATTTGGCATGGTTTTTAATGCATGATCTTAACCCTCTTCGCAACAGTGATGTCACCCTTCCCTGATCTGGCTGGTAGATTTGTATAGTTCAGGCCATATTGATGTGTGGGTGTGAACAGTATCCCCCAAAGATGCAGTGTACGATGGCTATAAAAAAAACAACAACCCTCTACGCTTTTGTGCTATGCATTTCTTTGGTCTCATGCTGCAGCCCTTATCTGAGGACAGCATACCTAGCAACCTCACAGTCTTCCATTCATGCCAATGCAGCCTAGCATAACCTTAAATTCTGTACATAAAAGAGCCAATGTTTTTTCATGTGTGTTTATTGCCCAGTGTTTTGAAACCAAACAGGAGCGTTCCAGCTGGTGTTTCTGCTTGGGTTAATCGTTAATCATCAAATCAGGAAGCAAAAGAAAGACCAGAAAATGGTTTTAACTGTAAGTCACCATCTGATTCCAGTGGGTTTAAAGAAAAATTAAGAAAGGCTTCAAAACCTAAATTTCAAATCCCCCACAATAACAGTGTATTTGTTTCTGCAAATACAAAAGATTCGGCAGCATAGGACTTGGATAAGGGAATAGAACAGAACAGAACAGAATAGAATAGAACAGACTGCAAGAACCTTACACAAGGAAGCAGCTGGGCCACTGAAGGATAAAGGGGATATCTTTATCAGAGACCAAGCTGGTTATGAAACACATTTCTACTTGGATTGTTATGAGGGGAGGGACAATGGTCTTGATCAAGCCAACTGTTGATCCAGCTTAGAAGAAAGCCCTGTTGTGAAAATTTGCTGTAGATGACTTCCCATTCTGAGTTGCCTCAGAAGTTCAACAACACTGAGGACTTTTAGAGAACCTTCATTACAAATATTTGTATGATGCTAGAATGTATGCATTGGTAAGAGCTAGCATCCTAACAAATATTGGTCATGTGAAAGATAAGACTTTGAATTCTTTATTAGTCAAGAGAGTATGATATAGAGCATGATAATCCCTCCCTACAGAGATACAAGAATATTTCTTCCCACCTAAGTTTCCCGAGTCTAGAATAACACTATGGTCTAGCCAAGGAGTATGAGAATCTGGAGAAGTACCAGGGTCCGGAGGAGGAACTAGACAGGATGCGGAAAATAAAGACCAAAATGGAAAACTCAGGTTGTAGAGCTCCTAAGCTGGAAGAGTGGCTCCAACAGATCTCTGGAACAACATCAGTGAAGTGCTAAGATATTGGTGAGAACCTTCAAACTCACAGGCTTCTGCTAGAAAATTGAGAAAGACACATACTACCCATAGGGGAGAGAAGATAATTTTTAACAGAGGGAGGGAGGGAGGGAGGGAGGGAGGGAGGGAGAGAGAGAGAGAGAGAGAGAGAGAGAGAAATGGCAAAAACATGACAGAGAGCATGTCATTGCAGACATTCTTCACAAATTACTTTTTCAGCATTGTTGTAACTGCAAACAGTCACTGTCTGAGACAGTCACTAAGTGAGGGCTACCTATAATGACAAGCTAAGCTATGCTTTAGGAAAAAGTCCTAAATGTAATCAAGGCAGATTTCAAAATTTAGCTACAGTGGTTGTTACGGAGCTCCTGGACTCCTACAGAAACAGCATATAGTAAGCAGACAAAATTTGGCACCTGATTTCAGCAGAGCACTGAAAATGCACCTGCGTATCCAGTTCTGGATATCACTCTTAATGGGTAATGAGTGCGGGCTTGGCAAGAAGCAGCACCACCAGGAATGAGTGTGACAATCAAGATCCACCCATCATACTAAAGAGCATCACCTGGCATCATAGGACTTTCCTAACTGAGTTGTGGTATTGTAGCATCACATCCAAAATGTTCATAGGAAAATAACCATTCTTCCTTTTTGAATACCTAGTTTTGTGCTAGGCATTATAATGAGGGGAGTGAATGGGAAATGCTTTTTTTCCTTATCATTGATGCTTACTGATAATATTAGAGGTATGGTTACCATACATTTCCAGATGACTTTGAGGTGTAGGTTGCTTATTATATAAGAAACTTGGGAAATAGCATTGTTTGAAAAATGAGCACACCAGCAAAGCATCCTGAAGAATTGCTCAATTGAGATTTTTTAAAAAAATATATCCTCTAGTTTTTTGTCATAGCAATAGCAACTCAAATAGATTGCTTCCATCTATTTCGGAACAAAAAATTGAACATGTGTGTTTAAAATTATAGCTTCTTAAGATTAGAAATGTATATATATGCATGCCCAATTTCCGTCTTTTAAAAAAAGTTCTTTTACTAGTCTGTTATATATCGTGTCTCAACTTGGTAAATTGTAAATATATATATTGGATAAAAGGCCTTCCTCATTTTAAAAAAAAAATCTGTATTTGGAAATTTCCTTCTTCTTGCAGCAGTATTGATCAATGTGCCACAGTCTGAAAACCATTTTACTGGATTTCCTGTTTCTAACTGACTACATTTTATTAGTGACTCGTGATAAGCTCCATGAGGGAAGGGGGAAGAGGTTCAAGGTAGCCATACTATAGAATATCTCAGGAGAGCTTAAAAGGTAAGATTCTGGCAAGATTCTGTCCATTAGGTATAAGCAAATAAAGAACTGGACTTGACTAGATTTTTGCTCTGTCACTTCTGGGCTTGGGCCTGGCACCTCACTTACTATGTGTGCCAATTGATGGATTCTCCAACTTCCCTTCCAAATCCATCCCTTTTTTCTATCTTGTGTTGATATTCGTGGAATCTAATTGATGCAAGAATTATGGCAGAAGTTGCCCCTCACTGAGACAGAAATATCACGCCAACCTTTTAGTCCTCTTCGGCACATGTCTCATTCTTTGAATGAGATGTAAAGGGAAGGTGGAATCCATCAGTGTGTTAATGAAGACCCTTACATTTCAGTATAATTAGTTGTTTAGAAACCACGTCCAATGTATTATTCCGTGTAATAATTACATCCTTTCTTTCTTTGATTTATTGCTGTTGGAACTCTCCTTGTCACTTCTTATAGCCCAGTGGAAAGAACAGGTGATAAAAGTCCTCCCTTTCCCTTCATTGGTTTTCAGCTGAAACCCTGAAATGTACTAGGGCCATTTCCCATTACCAACTTATAGTACTTTCTACTCATCCCGATGTTAACAGAAAAATTTACTGGTGTGAAAATTATTGCCCCATTGCTGACACCCATCCTGTCTCTACTGCCTCCCTTCCTGGCCATCACAGCTATCTGATTTTCTTCCGATGTGCAGCAATGGGTAACCAGCTTAATAGATTGTATACACCTTGTCCCTGCCCTTGGAGGGAATTGGCATAAGAAGAAAAACCCCTTTAACACCAATGCAGCTACTAATGACTAAGCCTGCCTCATTCACAGGGCTGAGTATCAGAAGGTCATGGCGAGGGAGAATCAAGGAAATGTATTGGCGCCTCTAAGGGCAGAGAAAAAACCCAGGCCTGCATTCATATATTCCCAGTGTCTCCTCAGTTTCTTTTTCTGCTGAAGAGCTTATTATTTCTTCTGGGGAAATAAAAAAGGGAACAGCCCATGGGAATATGTTTCATATGAGCCATACTATGAGAAAGAGGTAATCCATGAAGGTGACACAGCTTAGTTTTATGGTGAGTTCTCGTTAGATTTACAACCACTTTATTTGGGTTGTAACTTTATCAATTGGGCAGATGAATTGACATTTTATAGCCCTTGGCTTCCAGCGAGTTCCTTATCTTGGCTTCTTCCCCTTTTGAAACCTAATTCTGCTCGGCCTCTGCAGAATTAGAAGCCCACCCTCCCCATCTCAATCCTGCCATCATCAGCCTAGCCCTGGGCATATTTTCCCAACTCAGCTGATCCCACAAGCACTTCAGGGTTTGGAATGCATAAATGTCATTTCTAAACACACATTTTCATTCTGGAAATGTTAAGCATGCCCCCAGGTTCAGCTTACAGTTATTCACTCACACACAGCCCTGGTCAATCACCACTCTCAAATCACTTTCAACCCAATACTGTGGCACAACTGATTCTTTGGAATACATGGAGAACCGGGGAATTTAAAGTAACAGTAAAACATCATTGGTTTCAATATACACTTTCTGTTTCTCACGTGGACTCATGCACTCATCTATACTTACTTAAAAGTATTTAATGGTGTTTCACATAAGGACTATAAAATTGTATGTTCAGCACCAATTTGATGCAGTGGTTTGAGTGTTGGACTAGGATGTATGTAAAAGAGCATGATGCAAATCCTTCTTTTGGCTACAATTCTGAGGGACATAAATCAGTCAGACTCATTATGCTAAGCTGCCTCTTTGATTAGAAGGACAAGATGTCCCTCATCCTGAGATCCTCGAGTCTTCCCAAGTACAGTCCCCCTTTATCCATGTGGGATAGCAACTCAGCTCAACATACTGTCCCACAACAAATACATGTAAAAGTGACTCCCACATTTCAGAGTGCTTGGTAAAGTAGCACCACAGGCATTCCTGACGTGTAAGTGCCTCTATCAGAACCTTGCAGATCCTGGCATGACATTTGGGTGGCACTATCTCCCCCAGACACTAGGCTAAGGGTTTAGGTGGCAGCAATAGATTAACATTTGTGTCAGGAGTGTTGTGGGGAAGCGTAAGTGGAGACTACTGAAGTGGGTGAAGAAGGAAGGGAGATGTTATGTAAGCCTTAGAACAGAAGCCTCCAAACTTGGCAATTTAAGACTTGTGGACTTCAACTCCCAGAATATCTGGCTGGAGAATTCTGGGAGTTGAAGTCCACAAGTCTTACAGTTGCCAAGTTTGGAGACCCCTGCCTTAAAGGGATCAGCGGTTCCCTTTCTCCATTCATTTTGGTATCCTTCAGGTGCATTACAGTCCTGGCTCAGCTGGAGGGTGCAGTTGGGTTGGGGTTTTTTGGGGACAAGCAGAGATTCCACAGGAGTTCCCAGTACAGGTAGTCTTCAGATTAATCGATAATCAGAGTTGGAAGGGACCTTGTAGGTCATCTAGTCCAACCCCACACCTAAGCGGGAGACCCTACACCATTTCTGACAAATGGGAGTCCAATCTCTTCTTGAAAGTCTCAAGTGATGGCGCTCCCACATCTTCCAAGGGCAAGCTGTTCCATAGGTTGATTGTTCTCACTGTCAGAAAGTTTCTCCTTATTTCCAGGTTAAATCTCTCCTTGTTCAGTTTCCATCCATTATTCCTTGTCTGGCCTACAGGCGCTTTAGAAAATAGCTTGACCCCTTCCTCCCTGTGGCAGCCCCTCAAATATTGGAAGACCGCTATCATGTCTCCCCTGGTCCTTCTCTTTACTAGACTAGCCATGCTCGGTTCCTGTAACCGTTCTTCATAGGTTTTAGTCTTCAGTCCTCTGATCATCCTGGTTGCTCTTCCTCGACTTACAACAGTCCATTTAGTGACTTTTCAAAGCACCGAAAAAAGCAAGTTATGACTGTTTTTCACACTTAAGACCATTGTAGCATCCCCAAGGTCAGTGATCCAAATTCAGACACTTGGCTACTGAGTCATACTTATGACAGTTGCAGTATCCTGAGGTCATGTGAGGACCTTTTGCGACCTTCTGGCAAGCAAAACCAATAAGGGAAGCCAGATTTACTGAACAACCGTGCCCCTAGCTTAACAACTGCAGTGATTCACTTAACAACAGTGGCAGGAAAGGTGGTAAAATGGAGGCAAAATTCAATGTCTTGCTTAGCAACATAAATTTTGGGCTTAATCGTGGTCATAAGTGGAGGACTACCTGCATACAGTCCAGAGAGAAAAAGACAAAAAAAGTTTCACCTCAGGGGAAGAATCTCCAACCCATTTAGTGGTAGAATGACTGATAACCATTTGTGTTTGTCACTGGAGCTGATAAGAGAGGAAGAAGCACTTGAAGGAAACAGTGGAGCCAAGGCATTTCAAACAGCAGGAAAACTACTTATGGTAAAGGGTAATCACTCTGTAGGTCCTGAGAAAGACTTGTGGACTTCAACTCCCAGAATATCTGGCTGGAGAATTATTATAAATAAATAAATTAATTAATTAATTATAAATATTATAAATAAATAAATTATAAATATTATCTTGTAAACAATTGACAAATCAAATAAATAAATAAATAAATAAATGTCTCCCTTTTAAAAGATGAGAAATTTAGCTCTGTGCTGAACCAGTATGGAGCATATACGGGATATTCGGAGTGTAATATATTCTTGTATTCCAGCACAATGCCATTGCATTACAACCTGGCTGGGATGAACAAAAAGGGATTGAAGCTGCGACAGCAGAGTGTTTTTTTAAAGGTTTCAGACAAGGAGAAGGAGCAGTCCTTCCCAGCCAAATTAAACGATTTTGTAGCACAGTGTTGTTACCTGGTGGCTGGTTTGTATATTGCAACATATGTAACATTTCTTCCAGAGGGGTGGTTTGGTTGCTCTCTTCCCCCCTCTTCCCTTTGCTGCAGAAGATTACTGTAGTAAGATGTCTGTCCTTTTGGAATGGGTCCATTTGACGAAAGCATCTACATATCTCCACTTCAATTGTCCTTCAGTTGCTATTGGTTCCAGGTGTCAACTGGGCCGAAATTTCTGGCTTGAAGGCTAGAATGAAACCGTAACAGTCATGAAGTCTTTAGCAGCACAGGGTCTTGTGAGGTCTTGACAGATCCAGTTTCAAATCCCTCTTCAGAGGCTGGGTTCTTGGATGCCTCTGACCCTGTTCCCTTAGTTTAACCTATTCACAGGGGTGATGGGAGGACAAATAGAAAGCAAAGGACTATTGAGCTGTGTTTCTTTTTAAGGATATAAATAATCAACAATTTTTTTTTCTTTTACTGTGGCTCCTATGTGCCTCTGTTACCTTAGTACTTCTGTGGTTAATTAAGCATTTTCTATTTGTTGCATCATCTAGAAGACACGTGGATTCAGAGTTACATTTTTGATTCCTTTATTTCCATATCTCTACTGCAAAAATCTGGACAACGTGGCAATGTTTATTTGAATGTTCTCTGGTGTTACAGATTTCTTTTTTTTGCAGCCCCAATATGGTAGCTTGATTTCTCAAAAAAAAAAAACAAAAAAAACAACAACCCAGTTGTAGAAAGTTAGCACCCACCTCTCTCCTAGAAGAATGAAATGTTTTAGGAAATATTGAAAAGGCAGAATATTATTTCTCCCCACAAGGAGAAATGGAGAAACATGCTCTTGGAGACAGAAAGCAGCCCCCATCTTTGTTAATAGCCCTCAGCAGATGTCAGGACTTAAAAGATAAAGAGCTTATTCAAAGAAGCCAAGTATCTAGGTAGCTCTATTCATCGGCAAAGCAAATATTGCTGAAATTCCCTGCAGCAAGGTCTGAACAAAAGTAGGATTAGCCCTTAGCTACAATAGGAATTGCCCAATACCCCTTCATTGCATCACCCTCAGAAACTTCAACCAAACATAGCCCAGACAAACACCTAGAATTTATACTTTGCCTATAGAGCCAGCTATGACCCCATATAACCCCTACATGACCCCATGGGAATCTGACAACAGCCAATAGAATTCATGTTCTTGCACGGGAACAGGAAGCTCAAGTGCAAAGCTTAAAGAAGGTATAACACCACCACCACCACCACCACACACACTCAACTCCATGTGTTCAGCTGCACCAGAACCATGTGCTCGGTGGTTCTGTTCATCATTAAACCATCGTCGCAATCAGCCTCCATGTTTCCAGTGTCTTTCTCCCGACTTGGAACTGAACCAGATGGATATTTGTTCCCATACAGTCATTATCACATATTCTAAATTTCCTTCCTTCACTCTAAAATCTGCTGCCTGTCTCATAATGTATTATATTTAGACAGTGCTCAATGCTAAGCCAATTCTGTGTGGCTTACAACATAAATAACATGGGGTAAACAACCAGATAGTAATCTGGCACAAGACATCAAACCCAGTTTGGCCTAGTAGTTAAGGGATCAGGGTAGAAGCCAGGAGACTATGAGTTCTAGTCCCACCTTGAGCATGACAGCTGGCTGGATGACTTTGGGCCAGCCTCTTTCTCAGCTCAACAACTACATCACAGGGTTGTTGTAGGAAAAATAGGAGAAGGAAGGAGTTATTATGTATATTCAGTATCTTCAATTATTTATAAAAATAATAAAGGTGGGATAAAATAAATACTAAAAAATAAGCTCTCCACAGTTGTGAAGATTTAGAGTTAAAATTTTCAACCAATGATTGCAGAAGGCAACTACATTTTAGGATAAAATATAATAAAAATGTATAGTCTTGGAAAGGGGTTGGCTCTCTTTTATTAGGATTGATAAACAAAAGCCAGGAGGCATGTATCTGGGAAACCAAGTTTGTATCCTTTAGTATACATCCTGCATTAAACAAGTGATGAACTTTCACATCTGAAATAAACTAATAGTCTAAAACTGTTGGTGTCCTATTATTTCAGGATACTGTTCATGTGCTATCATCTTTGATCATCCTATTCTGCTCTCAGAAATAATACAAAGCCCGACAAAATTTGTTTAGCCGAGGCAAAAATGAGATTTAGGGTTTTCAATTTGATTCTATTCTTGGGGGGTGGGTGGGTTTGTGGAACAACAGTAACACTATCATGTCTGCACCTTGACTCTGTATTTGTAATGAGCTGTGCCACAGTGCTTCTGATCAATGTGATGCATTTTTGAGTTCAGGACAAACCCTGCTATGGTTTCTGGGAGAGTAAGGGAAAGGTTGTAAGGATCAGAGTGCTGGACAAAAGCCAATTACAAGCAGCCAATTTTTTGGAGTTAGTGTACATTTAGAGAAGAGGTGGAATCAATTAGGAGCTGGGACCTGTTAACCTGAGGCACTCACTGGAGAAATTTGGTCTCTATCCTTAGTTGGCTCTCATTTAAACACAACCAGAAGAACATACGCTTGGCCCATCTCTCATTGTCTCTATCTGCTGTGGACACAGAGAAATACTTCTAATGTTATGTAAATTTCAGGGTGGACTTAATCCTGTTGAAGCACCACTATTATCTGTAACTGAACAGGTGCAAGTTTCAGGACAGGCAGAGAAATGGATTAACAGCTCTGTCAGCATTTGCAGGATCTCTTTTGTTGTAATCCGACAGGATGGCAAAGCCTTAGCAAGCATGTTAATATTCCTCCAAAGGATGGGAAATGGCTGGAGTGGTAGATGAAAATTGCTACCACTTCCAGGAAAGATTGTTTTTGTCAAGAGTCAAAGTTTATACTAGTAAAGTAATACGATTTGTTCTAATAAATGCATCCATTCAGAGTGCACCAATCTTCCAATAGAAAATGTATTTTAAGAAATTGTTCAACAGCCTAAATAGACAGCATACATTTCTTTTACAACAGCATTACCCCCTTCTCTTTTTCCTCACTCTCATAGCAGCAGGAGCTAGATGTCTTCCTCAGAGGTTGCCCTGTTTGTGTCTCTGCACAGCTCTGTGTCAATTGTGGGTCAGAATATTTATTTCCCCACAATTCCTGAGAATACAGAAACCACATCTCTCCTAAACCCTTTCCCCCAGCAGGTATTCTCCTGTTTGCAATGACCTTCGTGATTTCTACTTGGTTTTTGACCCCATACTTGGATATTGCCCTGATTTGAGGGCCTGAAACGCCATTGTTTTTCTCACCTACTGGGACCCATGAGCTGGATTTATACAACATGCTAAGCCAACACTGAACCAATCACCTTTTAGTGCAGATCTTTTCCCATTGCTGAGTTAAAATGCTACTTCCTGAGTCAGCAGAAAACTATATGGACACAAAATTTGCTATCCCTACTTACGATCCCCATCTTCCCTTTTTATTACCTTTGCTCTTTATTGGCAACAAATTGTAGTGTCCTCGTTTGTGTATGTGCGTGTCTCTATGTCCAAGTCTATGTCTGAGTCATGTTAGGTATGACTCAAAACCATGATTAATTACTCTGGTTTTGTTCAGTGATGGGATTCAAAATTTTTTACTACCAGTTCTGTGGGCGTGGTTTGGTGGGCGTGGCAGGGGTAGGATACTGTCAAATCTCCATTCCCACCCCACTCCAAGGGAAGGTTACTGCAAAATCCCCATTCCCTCCCCACCCTACTAACCTGCTTTCCAGCTCTGTTCTCCTGTGCAGGGCAACCAAAGAAGACCCAGCCGATCAGCTGGGACTTGGGAGGCAGAGAATAGATGGGGGCGGGGCCAGTCAGAGGTGATATTCTGAACTACTCAAAATTTCCACTATCGGTTCTCCAGAGCTGGTCAGAAGCTGCTGAATGCCACCTCTGGTTTTGTTTGTCTCCCTAGGTGACAGCTGATAGCCACCATTCAGCATAGGAATGTGGGTGGGGAGGGAAAGGTTTGGTTGGGTGTAGCTGTATGTCCCAGATGTCTTGGGAGTTTGAAGATGCTGTGGAGGGATTCTGGGAATTGTTTCGTTCTGTCTTTCTGATGGAATTGAATTAGCATGTTGACTCAAAGAAGAGGGTTGCCTCTTACTTGCAGTTTTCATACCCTTCAGATCATCCAGAATAGGGGTGTCAAACTTGCATCTTCACGTGATATATAGGGACTTTCCCCCTCTTTGCTTAACCGGGCATAGGCATGGGCAATGCGTGATGCATCCAGCTATGAGTTTGACAGCCCTGATCCAGAAGGAAAGAATTCCAGCGCTTAGCAGGATGATAAATTTCAATCCAAGTGCCATTGGATTTATGGTCGCTCCCAGACATACTTTATCTTGCTTGCAAACATCTACCCACAGTTATTATTAGCACATACGTTCTCAATAGATAATCATTTGGTCCAAACTAAATTTCAACCAGCCGAAAGACTTTGCAAAAGTCTTTTCATCCCCATTGCCTGCATTTGATCTTGCTAAACTACTACACCCAAATTGAAGTTAATTGATGCATTTTGATTACTGCTTACACATAATCAGTTTCCCTTTCCATACACTTGTGGAACACCAAAACAGGTTTTCTGAAATAATTACATCACTACTGTCAAAATGTACCTTCTCCCCAGCCAGTCCATGCTAAGAAGAGTAATTTCTGATTGTTTTGCCCAATCTGTTGATGACACCTAGTGAGAGGGGAAACAAAGCCAGAGGCCCCACTAACAGTTTTCTTTAATTTATTCCATACTGCAGCTCTAACTAGTATTTATCTCAACTGTCAATACCTATTTTTTTCCATCCCACCCTCTCCGCCATCAGAACTGATGAATCTTCTTGAATGAAAGCAAAATGTTTTTTTCTTCTTCCTTGAGGAAAAAAACAGTCCAGTTGCCTTTTGAAGAAAAAAGTACCCTTGAGACAACTAAGAATATAAGAATATACCCCCTGCCCTTAATAAAAGAAATATCTGGAGTGTGTGTGTGGAAAAACTCAAAATAGTGATCATGGCATGTGACTGAAGTATTATCCTTTTGCACATGCATGCAACATTGACATGTGTGCAAAAAGGTGTGGGGCTCCAATTGTGTAACCATAACTGCCATCCTGACTTTTCTGAACCTCTCTGTAAAGGCAACTGCTTGTTACTGAGCTGAATAAGGTTTGGTGATGAATGCAATGAAAAATGTGTTGGCAAATGAGACTGATGAGGAATAATCCTATTCCCCAATATTCATTCCCAACCTTCAGTTCAGTGTTTAATACTATCTTTGCGGTTTTATTTTAGTCCAGAGCACTAATTCAAAATAAATTGAATATCCCTGCAGACCACTTTCTTTGTGACCAATGAGAGGAAGCCTTGCAGATGACTTCAGCCTGATTTTTAATTTGGTTGTTAAATGATTGGTTTCTTTTTTTAGTCTCAAGAATACATTTGGGAAACTTGCAGTTATCTTTATGAAGATGATGGCATTAACCTAACAAATTTTATCTTACCATTTATGTTTTTCTGGAATAAAGATTGACTGTATTAAGTTCACTTCCCATTCTGAGCCAATTTGGAAAGCAAATGTGGTAATATCCCTGAAATCTTGCCAGGTATTAGGATCAAGATACATTAAATCAGGATCATTTCCAGCTTTGAAAGCTGCTAAGCATATTTGGTTATTAATAGGTAAGCAGTTGTGATTTGATCTCAAATCACATGATAAGTTAACGTGATAGACCTCAAATCTGAAAATAGTGAGGATGAGGTTCTATTTGAATACCTGGGCTAAATGATGGCTTAATATTTTAAATGAATTGATTTTCAATGGCGGTTTTAAAATTTTTGAGAGATTGTCTTTTGAGTTTGGCTTGTCTTCAATATATTCTTGGCAATATTCTCAAGTAAAACATATACTAACTAAAAGCATGGCCTGAATACTTTACCAGCCTCCAAGATACTTTCTATTTTAGCTTCATTAAGAGAGGCTGCAGTCAAATGTTTACCAATAATTCATTTTCATAAGGTAGTAAAAAAATGAAGGGAAAATTTGCATTATTTATATATTGGGTCTATGGAAGGAAAAATTAGAATATCCAGTTTTGGAAAGTCAATGGGTCCAAGTATTAAAAAATGGGAAATACACTTCTTACTATTTAAAGATGAAACTAATTAATCATAAAATATTATGACAGGTCTGTTGGAGGTATCAAAGAATCTTTAATAAAGGATGGACATTAAGACTTCTTAGGTTGGCTGTGTAAGAAATTTGAACATTCTTTAACTCACATTATTTTGTCTTGTTGTATTATAGCTTTTGACTAATTCTATATTTTACAAATATAATTCAACACTCAAAATGAAATTAACATGTATGTTAATGTAATCTTGGGAACAAATAGTTAAGGAGCTCAGTGTGATGTTGAGTTATATTTGTAAGATATAGCATTAGTCATTTTATGAAAAACTTCGGCTCTATGACAGGGGTGTCAAACTCATGTCATCATGATGGCGTCACATGACATATCAGATCTTTTTTCCCCTTTGGTAAACCGGGTGGGGGCATGGCCAGCGCATGATGCATCCAGCCCGTGGGCTACAAGTTTGACAGCCCTACTCTGTGAAATTGAAGGCACAACAGAGGGGATACTGGTATGTAACTGGAAAGAAAGTCAATATAATTTTAAAGAATGGGTACAGGTTATCAGTTTATTATCTGTTTTGAAGAGTCTTTGTTCTCTAAAAATAAAAAATGACACATTTTGTTGCTAAATACTTATCAGATTTAATGATAAACTCAACAGTTAACTCCTTATAATTATTTAAACTGATCATGTGGACCTTTGTTATTAAGGGTTTTTAAATTTGTAATTATTATGATTAGTTATTTTAACCACTAATTGATTCACCCTTTCTCTATTTTCTTCAGTTTGTTCAATTTAAAACAGTATTTTCCTGGAACCAAATAATTATACAGTCCACCCGCAATTCCTTTGCCACACTGAGTCAGAACAACTTTCTGTTTTTTTATGAATATAGGAAACTCACATTTTTGTAATTTTACTAAATTAGATTCTGTGAATCTGTTTTATTATACATGTGCAATAAATTTTGCCCCCTTAGAATCAAGGTGCCAAATACCTCAAAGCCTAGAGCAATTGCAAATACACTGTATTTCAAATTAGGTTTCATTCATCCTCGTTCTTAAGAGTTCTTTTTTTTTTCTCATTGCCTGGACTTCAGGTTACAACATTCACAGCAAAAATAGATGAAAATGTGTAGCTTACAAGTAGTCCTTGTCAAGTGACCAGAATTGGGAGGAGCAAATTGGTCGTTAAGCAAAGCAGTCTCTAAGTAAAACATCACAATTTTGCAATTTTACTTCAGCTTTTGTTGGCTTTACAGACCTGCAAAGGTTCTCACAAAATTATTTTTTTTATCACCATTGTAACTGCAGAAAGTTTCTGTCTGAGGCAGCTGTTAAATGAGAGCTACCATATTTCCAAATTATCAGGGGTTCTCCTTCTGACACTACCCCAAAATTACTGGGGGTGGGAGCTGAGTGATGGGAAGAAGGGTACTTAGTGATAACCACTTGCTCTGCCCTTTGAAATTCACCAAGCTTAGCTAAATCGTATGTCTACACACACACACACACACACACTCTCACACACACACTCTCACACACACACACTCTCTCTCTCTCACACACACACACACACACAAACACCTATAACTCATAGCTCTATCTACATCCCAAAACATATGTAGGATGGGATTGCCTATCTCTTATTCTATCCCTCTTCATCTATAACCCTCTTATTCAAACAGGGTTATAGATGAAGGCTTCAGAAAGAGGAAGCTTCTAAAATTAGGAAAACCCCCCTATTTTATTTATTTTTTTCCTAGAAATTTAGGATTGCCTTCAACTCAAGCTATGTCGAAGCTTCTGAATTCATCCGTTAACCGGAGCAGGGCAGTGAGAAAATGCTGCACGATTGCTCCCCCAGAGTTCCATTGCTTCTCTGCCCCGAGTGAGAATCGTGGAGGGGTGGGATTCCTACCAGCATAGCCACCAGATCAGTGTGTGCATGCTTTGGACTCATGCCTCCAAGTAAAAAGACGACTTGGTCCTTGTGGCTTCTGGTTCTAGCTTTCTCTCCCTTCTACCCTTGGGATGCTCAAAGGCGTGGAAAGTCTTTCCCCGTGTGTCCGGCTTCTTCCTTTTCTGCTCTTTTTTCTGACCTTGCACCTCCGAGGCCCTCTTCTGCTCCTTTGGGGACGATGGGGGTGGGTCCACCTTGATTTTGGGGATGTGGAAAGTATGTGTGTGAATTTCTTTTCCTGTCTTATTGTTCTGCGCATCCTCCAGTTGCTGAACGTCAAAAATGGCCTTTGCACCCGAAAGGCGCTGCTTTGGGTTGTACTGGAATTTCGGCTGAGTTTGGCACAGTTTTCCCAGTTGGATTCTACATTCACGTTCCAGGTCACCCTCTGAGATGGGCACATCATGGACCTACCAAAGGTGAAGAAAGCAACAAGTTTAGGTATGAGGCCCAAGGAAGAAAATATGAATTTAGAATTACAGAAAATGGACTTGATGGAGAGGAGAGGTGCGGGTAACCTATCGATCGGGGTCCATATGTGGCCATAAATTCCTTCTTTTATGGCTCTTATGGCTTCAATAAGTGGCATTCCTGAATTTAGGCTGCAAATTCCCTGAAAAAAAATTCTCATTTGGAGGAGCAAAATAATTAAAAACGGGTACACAAGGCTTCATTTAATTTAACACACCAGGAATAACAAAAAACAGCCCAGCAATACAACAAAACCACCCCCTACCTTGGAATGAGAGCCTGGGCATTTACTGGGAGCCTAGGCATTACTCCTTTGCTTAAGGGCAACTCACAGCCCTCAAATTTCCCCACCTCTGCAACAGAGACAGGGAAGGACATTGGTGAATATTGCAAGGTTATAGCTGGTTTGTATGTAGGTTAGATTGCGGCTGCTGAATAGATTTCGGGGGGCGACTAGAAGCAAATCAATTAGGGCTCCCATGGGTAAACTATATTCTGCAACCTCCTGATTACCTAAAAAGAATGCTGCTGGAATTCAATGGCAGAATAGCTGATTTCCAGCATGGTACTTTTCAGCAACAATTACCACCCAAAAAAAGAGGCCAAAATAGCAATAGCACCAGCACTAGTACTTAGACTTAAATACCCCTTCATAGTGCTTTACAGCTCTCTCTAAGTGGTTTGTAGAGTCAGTATATTGTCCCCAACAATCTGGGTCCTCATTTTACCAACCTCGGAAGGATGGAAGGCTGAATCAACCTTGAGCCTGGTGAGAATAGAACTGCTGGCAGTCGGCAGAATTAGGCTGCAATATTGCATTCTAACTACTGACAGGCCAGCAGGATGATAATAGAGGTGAGAATCCAAATTCTATGTGCTGGATACCTACAAATCCCTATATAACATGACACAGAATTACATCAGGCATCAACTTGCCAACATTGATTCTACCCGTTAGAGTCACGCTTCTTCTTACCACCCCTTGAGAGTCACCACCCTCTCCTACACAGGAAGTAAATGGGACTTGGATCAGGTGGCTGGCCTTTTCTGTAGTGGCCCCTGACTTCTGATATATGCTTTTCCTGGATATGTATGTGTAGCATCTTCCTCCTTGCATTCTGCAAACCAGCGGAATCTTTTTTTATTCTAACCTGGTTTGGATCCTGACTGGCTGTTTCATGGCATTTATCTTGGTATGTAGGTGTCACTTTGTATTGTACTGTATTGGTACTCTTTCTATCAAATTGTAAACTGCCCAAGTCCTATAATAGTAGTAGTCAACAAATATTGCAAACAAAGAAAATCCATATATATACATATATACATATATACATATATACATATGTCAGGAGTACATATAGTCCGCTTGCCTCGGGAAGGGAAGGCATATATACATATATACATACACACACACACACACACACGTGCGGAAGAGGGCGGTATATAACAAACTATATTTTGAGTGGAAATGTTGGGGGTGTCTTATCGCCGGGTCGTCTTATACGCCGCATATACGGTATATACATATATACATACACACACACACACACACACACACACACACCGTGTGTGTGTGTGTGTGTTTTTACTTTGCACTTACATGGCATTCAGCTTTGTTCGGGTATTTTCCCACGTCATTGTAGTTGTGCCTTTAAAAGCTACAACTTTAAAAACACAACTATAATGACGTGGGAAAATACCCAAACAAAGCTGAATACCACACACACACACACACACACACACACACATATATACATATATATATGCATTAAGCCTCCATGAGACAGCAGTCCATCTGCGTCTGAAAGTTCACATTCTGGATAGAGAGAGAGAAGACCATTAGTTTGAAAGAGGGTTCAAGGAGTTCAAGGGTTCAAGGAGGCCATCTATGTTCAAACTGAAGAGCCCTCCCTCAACCATGGGGGAGGGATATGATATCATCTGTTTACTACGCAGTCCTTTCAGTAGTCCCAAGAAGGTTCCACACCCATTTACACTCTGATTCGGGTGACTCTGAAGAGTCAGATAAACCCCCAAGTGGCCTCAACGACTCTCAGAGAGCAAATGCTAATGAACAGATGACTGCAAAGAATATAATACTTCCATTCCCCTCCAGTCAGAACTGAAGAAACTTCTTGGATGAGAAGTGAAACATTTTCAAAGGGGAAAAAAAACCCTGGACAATCCAATTGCCTTTTGGAAAAAGCACCTCTGGAACATACATTCTCTTCTGTCCTTTAACATCCCACTCTTTACACACAGACACACCGAGAGTTTTTACCCTTTCACAAAATCTCCCAATTATTACTGTAATCATCTTTTGCAGGTCTCACATGCCTGCACATTCAAAATAGTTGATTGTGGCCAGAAAGAAACAAAAAAAGAAGCTGCTACACCAGACAGGAAGTTTTGTAGTTTCTACCTCAGCCATGAAGCTGTCTTCTTGCAGAAACTGAGGTGGGATGCTGCGTAGCTTCTCCAGTGTCTCCACCAGTCCTGAACAGGCACGTAGTTTTTCGGAGGAGCCCAGGGCTAAGCGGACTAACAGCAGACCAACACGAAACAACACCTTGACCCCTGCGGGAGAAAGCCAGGGCAGAGCAGTTGAGTTCAGGGCAAGCACTCTTGTACACTCTTGTCCATCCATCTGGCCAGGGCTATTCTGACCAGCAACAACATATTTCATGTTACTTTTGGCTGGAAGTTCTGGGATTCAAACTGGGTGTTCTTGCATTGAATAATACTGCTTCTCATGGTTTCTGGACAATCTAAGAGCTCTAGGGAAGCAGAATTAGATAATCTAAGAGCTCCAGGGAAGCAGAACTGGAGCTCCAGGGAAGCAGAATTAGAAAACTGGTGAATGAATTTACTGAAGTAATCCTTCGTACACCAAGCTATCCTGCTTACTCAGAGTGTAGCAGCTAATGTAGAACTGTAATTCCCAGAATTCCCACTCTTTGCCCATGCTCATAGAGAATTCTGGGAGCTACAGTCTCAGAAGGATATATATATATATATATTCTTAAGTTTTCACGGGTATTTATATGTATGATATTCAGCTTTGTTCGGGTATTTTCCCACGTCATTATAGTTGTGCTTTTAAAGTTGTAGCAACGTTTCGGCAGAATCTCATCTGCCATCATCAGGCTTCTGTAAACACAATACAGAAGCCTGATAGATGGCAGATGAGATTCTGGCAAAATGTTGCTACAACTTTAAAAGCACAACTATAATGACGTGGGAAAATACCCGAACAAAGCTGAATACCATACATACACACATAGATATAGATATAGATATAGATATAGGTACAGATACAGATATAGATATAGATAGATATATATATGATATAATATATATAAAATATATTAGATATAATTTGATAAAATATATAGCTTAGCATTAAGGAGAAAACCTTCCATACACCAATTCCACCCGCACTTTTTACAATTTTGTAAACAACAAACTAAAAGACTCAAGGTCCATCCCACACCTGATTGGACCTAATGGTAAAGATTGCAACGACGACACCATTAAAGCCATCATCTTTAACACATTCTTTGGCTCAGAATTTGTAAACAGCAATGGATCATGCCCAGTATTTCCTAGCCGAACCACAGAAAACTGCAATGATCTAATACATATCGATTTTACAGAAGACAATGTTGAAAAAGCACTACGCAATCTAAAACCATCTCTATCTATTGGACCGGACGGAATATGTGCCTACTTCTTTAAAAAGCTATCCACTGCCATAGCAGAACCTCTAAGCATAATCTGTGAAAAATCTTTCAGGACCAGCTCCTTGCCTAACCTATGGTCACAAGCCATGGTCATCCCCATCTTCAAAAAGGGAGACCCCAGCCTAGTTGAAAATTACAGACCAATCTCCTTATGCTGCGTCACCTGTAAAGTCATGGAATCAATTATTAACCAATCCATTATCCTCCACTTAGAGACAAACAACCTACTCTCTAATAAACAATTTGGTTTCAGAAAAAAACTGTCCTGTAATCTGCAACTCTTACACTGCAAAAACATATGGACTACACAACTCGATCAATTCAAAACAATAGACGCAATCTACATAGACTTCTGTAAAGCCTTTGATTCAGTGGTACACGACAAACTACTCCTAAAACTAAAATCTTATGGTATCTCTGGACACCTGCATAACTGGATAGAAGCATTCCTGTCAAACAGACAACAAATGGTCAAAATTGGGAGTGTCCTATCAAATTCTGTACCTGTCAATAGAGGTGTCCCCCAAGGCAGTGTTCTAGGACCAACTCTCTTCATACTCTACATAAATGACCTCTGTGATCATATTAAGAGCAACTGCATTCTTTTTGCTGATGATGTAAAGCTGTTCAATACCACAGACAATACTGCTACCCTTCAAAAAGATCTTGACTATGTATCAGAATGGTCAAACAAATGGCAACTTCAAATCTCAACAAATAAATGCTCTATCTTACATATTGGCAAAAAAAATCAGAAAATAAAATACAAGCTGAATAGTCAAGGCCTTGTTGATGATCGAAGCTCTGTCAAGAACCTTGGAATACGCATCTCTAATGATCTAAGTGCTAGAGCCCACTGTAACTACATAGCCAAAAAGGCATTAAGAGTTGTTAACCTAATCCTATGTAGCTTTTTCTCTGGTAATATCACACTACTAACGAGAGCATACAAAACATTTGCTAGACCAATACTCGAATACAGCTCATCAGTCTGGAACCCACATTACGTATCTGATATTAGCACAATTGAGAAAGTCCAGAAATATTTCACAAGAAGAGTTCTCCACTCCCCCACTCATTGTAGAATACCTTATGCCACCAGACTTGAATTCTAGACCTAGAAAACCTTGAATTACACTGTCTTTGGTTCTGATCTAAGTATGGTATATAAAATCATACATTGCAATGTCCTACCTGTCAATGAATACTTCAGCTTCAACCATAACAACACAAGAGCACACAATAGATACAAACTCAAGGTTAACTGCACCAAACTTGATAGCAGGAAATACGATTTCAGCAACAGAGTGGTCAATGTCTGGAATACTCTACCTGACTCTGTAGTCTCTTCCCCAAACCCCAAAAACTTTAACCTTAGACTGTCTACTATTGACCTCACCCCTTTCCTAAGAGGTCTGTAGGGGGCGTGCATAAGCACACCAACGTGCCTACCATCCCTGTTTATTGTTTCTTTTATTTTTCTTATATGTACCCATTTCATGTATTCATACTATGTATATACCTATTCTTATTATCTTGCAAGCAATCGACAAATCAAATTAAATAAATAAAATATATTTTTCAGGATCTCAAGTGTATGTCCTTCAACTGTAGCTCCTGAAAATCAGCATACATTTCCCATCATTTTGAAGTGGAAACACTTAAAAAATGCAGCAGAAGCCCTAAAAAAAACTTCCTTACATAACGTTGGATTTTTGGTGATTTCTTGGGCTTGTCCATGAGCTTTTCTTGGCAATTAGTATAGGGCATATCTAACAATATGCTAGTATCTTTTTCCTGAATGTTTTTTCAACTGCCCATTTTATCTGTTTTACAGCCCTGGGATTCCTGAATAGTTCTTCATCTAAATAATTATCAGATGTGATCTGGCTTAGTGATTTTAGAATAACTCCATTCCAAAATGTAAAAAAACCAGAATGTCCTGTTTCTGTGAAAACACAAAGAGCAAAGCTCTGCTTACTGAGCAGCATCTCTACTTTGCTTTTACAAAAAAAAATTTAAGTGTGAGTCCATTATAATGTTGTCCATCTTGGTTCCGAATCATGACCGTCCCTGTCCTTCTCCATCCAATATCCTATTTCTTCTTAAATTTATTTCAGAAAGATTTTAATCTCTTTATCCATAGAAGATACCTCTTCCCAAAAGAAAGGTTGTTCTGACTCTCCTGCCTTTGTTTTCCAATTTAGCATCCTATGTCAATAGAGTTAGACTCTAGCAATTCATTCTCCCAATCATCTCATACCAGAGGTGGTATTCAGCAGGTTCTGACCAGTTCTGGAGAACCAATAGCGGAAATTTTGAGTAGTTCAGAGAACCAGCAAATACCACCTCTGACTGGCCCCGCCCGCATCTATTCTCTGCCTCCCGAGTCCCAGCTGATTGGTTGGGTCTTCTTATGTTGCCCTGCACAGGAGAATGGAGCTGGAAAGCAGGTTAGTGGAGTGGGGAGGGAATGGGATTTTGCAGTAACCTTCCCCTGTCACGCCCACCAAGCCACACCCACAGAATCGGTATTAACATTTTTTGAATCCTACCACTGCCTCATACCACCAGTTGCTGCCTTGCAAAGTTTTGCAATATGATTCTGCTTCTTGTCTCAGTTCAGACTTACAGATCCCCAAGTGCTCATTGCCCTCACTCACCTTCACTCAGGAAGGCATCCCAGACTCTCAACACTGTGGGGAAGGGCAGCGTGCGGGCAAAGAGGCACAGGAACCACTCGGGCATGTACATCAAAGGGCCCACCCCATGTTTCTGCAAGTGCTTAAAGGCCTTCGGACACACTCGATGGAGGAGCGCAGTAAAAATTTCACTGTCTAGCACCAGCGCCTCCTGCAGGAAAAAGATGCAGTGACATCATTTAATGAAATACTTTTCTGTTACTCTCACTTTCATACCCTTGCCTGTCCTCAATTTATAACTATTTGTTTACAATCGTTAAAAATTATGTCAGTGTGGATACAAGCTGGGTATTAAAACACGGAATTATTTTTTCTTTATTCTTCTATAAATGATAGAATATGATGTTTAAACTTCAACCTGCATGGATCCTTCTGGATGGGCATGGAAATTTTAATTGGAATCTTCTTGCCTCTGTAATGTTATGTTGCAACATAAACCAGTGTAGCAGACCAGTGACATCTTATGATCTGACTTGAGCGCTGCATTTTCATTTGTCACTTCCTTTTGGCAGCTGTGAAATCAGGCTTTAAATAGTGGTCATTCAACACAATTTTCATTTTAATATCTAAAAATGAAGATTTTATTTCAAATAAATTTCCTTTACGTCTTCTGAAAATGGTCTATTTACCAAGCAGTGGCTGACTCGTCAAGTCACTTGCCTCTATGCTACAGTCAGGAAGTGGCATTATGGAAATTATTTCCCTTTTTGAATTTTGATCTTTCAATCATCAGAAAGGGACACACAGGTTGTGAAAGCCCAATTAAGGTTATGGGAAGTATTAAGAGAAGAATAATTCATGAAGTGGCCCCTGGAAGATAGTATAGTGGCAGTAGGAGCTACTAAGCCCTTATCCCAGAATAGAATAGACAAGAGTGTGAAAGCCAAGGGTATGAAGACACAAAGCACTTCCAGGAGGGAAGATATGAGACTTCCAGCCTTCCAGCCTACAGTTTCATCCATCCACTACAGTAGGGGATCTCCAAATTTAGCAGCTTTGAGACTTGTAGATTTCAACTCGCAGAGTTTCTTGGCCAACTTGCCTGGGGAACTCCAGGAGTTAAAGTCCACAAATCTTAAAGTTGCCAGGTTTGGAGACCCCTGCACTACAGTCTTGCTTGCCATCCTCACCTGGCACAATTCTTGAGCCTTAGGTTTTAATTTCATGCGTGAATCTTCTTTTATGTGAGTCAAATATGAAGTTGTATCACCTGAACTTTTGCCTTTAATCTATCTATTTAAAGGCTCAAAATCAAAATAAAAAATGCAGTCCTATTTTGCTCCCCCCTCCCCCCCTCCAGATCCCTAGGCACTCTCTTCCACTTCCTTGTCCCCCTCTTCCCATGGGGAACGAGATGCGAGCAGCTGATCAGCAGGCTTGTTGAAATGCCAGATCTGGAAAGAGCTGCTTTTTCAAAGTCCCATACTTCTAAAAGTCTTCTAATTACATGCCTGTTTTGCTTAATTAAAACCAGAGAGAGATTGAAAGCGGGGGGATATATTAGGGGTTCCATTCCTCTCCCCAATCAGTGGTAATTAATATCATCTCCAGCTGGAGAACATTCTGCCTAAATCAGCTAGGATGTTGCTTTCAACAAAGGAACGTAACAAACCATTTTCTCTGGCAACCTTCATCCTGGAACCTTATGGAAAACATCATAAGAAGCTAAATTGATTCTTCTCAGGAAGAGTTGAAGGGCCAGATTGTTAAAGGCTGATTTGCATGTGATAAACCAGCACAAGCCAGCAGGCACCCAATGTCAAACCCTCACTCCTGTCCCATCACTGTTTTCCTGGCTGCTGGTATTGTTGAGAAGGAAAGGTGGGTACCAAAGCCAGAGGGCTAAACCCATGGCTTAGTTTTCCAAACCCTACAGATAGTTTTGATTAAGAGAATAGCACCATTTGACAGCAAGCTGGAATAGAGGCTGTGGAAGAAGGATAAGCATTAGCAGTGGGGACAGAACAAAATATCTCAGTATAGCTTCTGCTATTAACTTTAACCTTAAACTGTCTGCCGTGGACCTCACTCCATTCCTAAGAGGTCTGTAAGGGGGCATACATAAGCACACCAGCATGCCTGCCATCCCTGTCTTACTGTTCCCATTTATTCATACTCATTCATTATGTATATACTTATACCTGTTTATACTTATATGTTTATATGTCATGTTCATACTTATACTTGTTTTTCTCATACATGCTTGAGAAACTAAAATAAATAAATAAATAAAATATTAAAAATTGGTGGGGAGAACTTTAATTCAACCCCAAAGAAAGGCCTTAAGAACTGCTGTCCCATTCCAGTTTGTTGATTCCCACCCCCACAGGTGGATATCCCTTCTTTCCTAAACCTCTCACCATTTGGGGGCTGTAGTAACCAGGCAGATAGTGGTCGCAGATCTGTACCAGGCACCAGAATGCTTGCTGGAAAAAAATAAACAGGCAGCCATCAGAGAAGACAAACAGTAGCAGCCGATAGAGATTTAGCATGGAATAACTATGATGTAGGAAAAATAAAATGGATGAAAATCTGACCCTGCCCATCTTGTCTAGAATTCTAGAGAGGGTTTGGGAAATCAGAGGGATACAACTTGGTTCCTCTCAGAAAACTTCAAAGGGTACATTAAAAAAAATGTCAGGATGCCGTCAGGAGGTCACGACGATGCAGTCACATTTCTGCCTATTTTTTATTTATGGCAATGCATATAAAGACGGACTCATCTACAGCTGTATCATCTGGACTAGCTGCATTTTGCCACCACTGCCATGTTGACTTTTTTGACCCCACATGCAGACATCCGTGTCCTTTATGTTTTGACTTGCTGAAGGGCAGTGGAAGCAATTTGGTTTCTCAGGAGCTTTGGAAATTGGGTTCAACCCCATCCAATTTCTATTTTGGAAGTATTTTAATGTTATATGGACTTACATCCTAGCCAGGAATGGCTCATATATTTTGTTAGATCAGTCAGTCAATCCAACAACCGTAGTGATAACTGTAAGGGTGAAGGCCTTTGCTTGAGACTCACCTCTGGTGGCATGTGCATGAGAAGCAGGGCACCCACTGGTCCTTGAGCTTGACAATAACCTTCTTGGGGCCGATACACAGTGTAGGCTTTCAGCAGCTGCAACAGCCCTTGCTGTCTATAACGGAATAGAGATCACAGAAGGCTTGAGGAAGCCATGGTCACATCCTTGCCTTCGGTTCACCAAATCCAACCCAGTAAGAGCACTCCAGCTCAGCTTTGTTATTCTGCTTTTAGGTAGAATCCTGTGCCGTGCCTTGGCCAGTAGGATTCAACCTGTTGCTCAGTCTTAGAATTTGTAAGTGGGCTTTCCATTCCCCAACACTCTACCATGGGGCAAGTGACCAGCCTACATATATGGTAGGATTGTCCACATCCCACAGATAAACTGGGTTCAAAGCAACTGGCTGGGATGATTCAAATAGTACCCTAATGCATCTGGAAAATTTGGGGTTAGCCAAGTTAGAGTTGGAAATGGAATCAGTTATACAAAATATAAAGAATTATAGCCTGTATCATGTAACATGCTGAGTGTGGTTACTGAGTTAATTCATTTTCTACGGTCACACAACATGTTGAACCATTAGCCACACAAAGTTCGTATAACCCATTAAGTTCGTATAACCCACACACACAAACTCAGAGCTAGGATCACTATTCTTTAGCCATGCTGCCATAGTTTTTCAGAAGATGTGATAAAGGGTTATAGGGACAGAGTTATCGAAAGTCCATTTCAGTCATCAAACAATTATCTAACTAAAAGCACCCCTGGCAGATTATTATCTAGCCTCTATCTGAAAATATTCGAGGAATGAAGTCTTTCTTCTTGTATCAATCCACAATCCCTTCCCTTCCCAGACAGAGGTAGGTAGATTTTTAGAGCATGCATTGTGCACTATTATAAGATGAGCATGGCAGAGTTTGAATTTTCACCAAATGAGTGCCATAATATGATATTCTTCATGGGAAATTGGTGAGGTTGCTCTCATCATCTCTTTAGCCTTCCTTGGGTTTTCTTAATTCTGGCTTCTTTTGGTCTTTTTCCTGGTCATGTGGGTATCTTTTCAAGCAA
This sequence comes from Notechis scutatus, assembly GCF_049901735.1. NCBI lineage: Eukaryota > Metazoa > Chordata > Lepidosauria > Squamata > Elapidae > Notechis > Notechis scutatus. The sequence goes on from NC_142009.1 coordinate 227,551,908, forward strand.
AGCAGTAGCCCATTACTCATTGCTTTTATTTTCTACAAATGCCATTGGGATCTAGAGAAGCTAGTCCTTTGTTCTGCAACAGGCTAACTTCCTTTTAATTTCTAAAAAAAATAAAGTTAAAATTGAGTGAAGGAGGAAGTCTTGTAAACTCTAAAAAAAAAACTATTTATGGATCTAATGCTATTATGCAACATACAGAGCAACCCATAAGCATGTTACAATTTAGATATGGAGTTTTGATTTTTTTAATCAACAAAAATATTGGGTACAAATTAAGAAAAAATAAAAAGAGATAGAATATGAAGCATTTATATATTTTAGTTAAATATTATTTATTTTCTCTAAAACAAATATGATGGATTGAAAATTTATTCAGACAACTACTCTGTGTATTTTAATCTGTAATAATCTATTCAAAAATTTCATTCTGCATACTCTATCCACTCACCCAGGACCTTCAGGAGACAGGAACATCTCATGGAAGGGGAATTGGCGGTGAATGTCTTTTGTGATAGTCTCCACCCATTGAGGATCACCAGGCACCTCAAGCAATTCCTGCAATAGCAACCAGACCTCTGTCAGTGATGGGCCCATATTTGCCCAACTCTTTCTCAACAGGAATACAAAAATGACAGGAATGCGATGGCTCAATGGCTAAGACGCTGAGCTTGTCAATCAGAAAGGTCAGCAGTTCGGTGGTTCGAATCCCTAGTATCGCGTAATGGAGTGAGCTCCAGTTACTTGTCCCAGCTTCTGCCAACCTAGCAGTTCGAAAGCATGTAAAAATGCAAGTAGAAAAATAGGGACTGCTTTGGTGGGAAGGTAACGTTCCGTGCACCTTCAGCATTTAGTTATGCCAGCCGCATGACTACGGAGATGTCTTCGGATAGCGCTGGCTCTTCGGCTTTGTAACAGAGATGACAACTGTTACACCAGCCCCTAGAGTTGGAAACAACTAGCACATATGTGCGAGGGAAACCTTTACCTTCCCAACAATACCCCACATCTTTATATGTTGTTAAAGACAGATAAACACAATAAAGTTATTAATAATATAGTGGTAGATGATGTGGTCTTCAGGTACTCAACATGCTACTTTCAGCATGTTACTTTATTAATAGTGCTTACGATATCATCTGGCTAAATTAAATCCTTCCAGACATCTAGTTGCTGATGTTGACATGCAGGAAACAAAAATCAAAAGCTGAAAGACAGAATTATTGTACTTTGCAACACGGAATGTAAAAAGCATGAAAACAGAAAAATGAAAGTCAAAATGGACTGCACATGTTGACATCTTCTGCATCAGCTAATTGTAACCAAATAATATCAATATCAATAAAAGCAACGGGCAACTCTTTAAAATAACAGTTATCCAACTTTATCCTCCAAATCTTAACATTTGATGAAGAAGCTGATGGGTTTTATGGTCAGTTTCAATCTAAAATTGAAAATCATGCTAGCCAGACATGGTTGGAGACTGGAATACTACAACTGAAAATAGTAAGGAGGAAAATGAACTTGAACTGTATGCCCTACAGAAGCAGAAATGATGCAGGAGAATTATTTATTAGTTTCTATCAATCCAGTGACTCCTTTATTGCGAACACAGTCTTCACAAATGATGTCTATAATTACCAGATGAAGGGCACAGAAATAAAACTGATTATATTATTGGTACAAGGAGATGCAAGTGCTCAGTTACACGGTAGGGCAAATATGTGGCCAGGAGCACGGTGGGAAAAAATAGGCCTATTATTAAATATAAAAAAGACCAAATCAATACAGGAATAACATGTTCAGTGACCAGCTTTAGAAATGACACTGCAGTAGTGGATAACTTTTGCCTGTTAGGATCAGTTACTGAACAAAAAGAAACCAGCAAGAAATACTACCTCTTGGTAGAGTACAAATGAATGTTCAGATGTCATATATCTATGGCCATAAAGATCAGAAACTATGCAGACAATAGTTTTCCATGTGGTACCCTGTGGAAGTGAAAATTGATTTTTGAAGAAGCAAGTTAGTGTTTTAGAATTCTTGAGAATGTCATGGATAACGAAGAAAATAAACAAATGGCTCATCAAACAATCCAGAGCTTTCATTCAAGATCAGGCTCAATTTGTCACATTTTGGACACATTGTACATGGTCAGAGTTCCCTTGAGAAATCCAAAATATTAAGAGAGATGGAAGGAAAGAGAAGCAGAAAATGATTAGAAACAAAATGGATGGATTTGACTATAAAGGCAATAGGTTTATATTATAATGCAAAAACACATAAAGGGCTGGGGTGGGAGAGATCAACTTGGAGAAGGTCTGTCTGTGATACTACTAAGATTTGTAACCAACTTAATGGCACATAATCTAAATAGATTTCCACTATTTGGTTTACTTGTACCATTCTGTATTTGCTTAAGGTTTTTTGGTTTTGTAATTATATTATTCTGCATACATTTCAATTCTTTTAATTGAATATTGTTGCCTTGAAAACATTTTTTGCTGAAAGCACAATATTTTTAAGTGAATAGATATTACAAATGAATATCAACCAATAACATGGTAGTAAGTCCAATAGACTTACTCCCTCTTAAGTGTCCATAGGATTGCGTTTCAAAGTATTCCTCAATTTAAAGAAATGCTCTTGCCATACCTTTGTTAGAGATGCTGTACTATACGAAGCAGGCCTCAAGTCTTAATGTAAATATTCAAATAATCAACAGAAAAGGAGATATAAGTAAAGAAGAATGTGTGGTTAGTTTGCTAATTAATTAATATAAAGGCACAGATAAAAAGGATAAGTGCAATAGCAGAAGGGGTGGTTGTCCTGTTGGCTGATGTGATAATAGAACATTTCTAAACATTTCTTTTAACACACGTAGAATATCTTGTGCCTCAAAGGCTAGAATAAGACGCAGGCTTACCTGGTACTTTCCAGGGCTCCTCTCCATTTTGGCTTGTCCTCCACACAACAGAGGCCAACAACGTGCACGTAAAGAGGAAGGGATTCCTTTTCGGCACAGCAGCTTTATCTGAATTGTTATAAACCATATAAACAAAGTACATAATGATCCTGTATAGAACCCAATCCCATAAAGAATCCCAATACCCTTTGTCCGTATAGCTAGCCAAGGTTTGAGCTACAGACACCAGGAAAGACTCAGCTTTTTCTCTATTTTTTCAAAACATCTAGCTAAAACTGTGGTGGTTGCCAGGGAAATTTAAACAGTGATGGGCCATCATCAGAAACTCTAATTCTATTTCTTCTTTAGCTGTTTCAGTTGAGGCAACCTTACAAAGACTAAACTGATGTGTGGAACCAATAATGGATTGAATGGGAAGCTGGAGCTCAGCACTCACAAGATGAGGGTATCATTGGCATGCTTATCACCAATGTAGCCTTTTCTGGTTGGCTTCATACTACAGCATGGAGTGGTAGCATATGAATGGTCCACTGGATGTTGCTGAACTGTTCCCTGCTGTAGCCAGAATGGCCAGCGATTAAAGATAGTGGGATTGCAGCCAACAATATATAGAGAACAATGTACCTATTGGTATAAAAAAATAGCTTTATGGCAGTCTGCTGTTAGTATTTTCATCTTAGTAAATTGTGGCTTCCATAAGTGAACATAACTTATTCTCAATCATCCATATACTTACCTATATACCTCTTCCCTTTCCCTCCCTCACTCCCTCTCGCTCTGTTTGCCTTTAGAGTTTTATTGCTGTAAATAGTCCCCCCCCCCCAATTGTTTCCCAAGAAAACATAGAAGATACCAAGCCATGTTGGTCACACAAAAAGTTCCAGGAATTATATTAGGGCAATATCTTTAGTAGGTTAATCTCAAAGGTGTTTTGTAAACTTAGATAGGCTTGATGAAAGGTTTGGATCCTTGTATGGATTTTAGGATCACAATATTAAACAGTATAAAGACAATCCAAAAAATTAAGATGAAATTAAAAAGAATTAAAAGCAAATGCCAAGTTTCACGATCCAATTAATATATGAAGAATTCAACAGCCTCATAATGTTAAAGGGTCTTTGGTGCCAAAAAGGATTACTCATCTTTCATGTGAACTTGCTCATAGGCTAAGCTTGCCTTTGGAAAACAAACTTGGAGTAATTCATGCCTATCTGAGATAAGGTTGATGCAGGAAGATTTCTCAATTTTAGAATCTATTTGTTAGAAAGATCGTCGTAACTTCTGTCCTTTTGGCTTCATGCAAATATCTTTTCATTTTTTTCCTGGGTTTTTAATGTAAGTTCTTTAATTTAATATCCATTTATGCTGCAGTGGATTTGCAAATATTAATTGCAATGAAAGCTCTAATATTAATATTTCAAGGAAACTGCAACCATTGGTTACAAAAACTTAGCATCTTGGACAGTGGTGGGATTCAATTTTTTTACTGGGTGTGGTTTGGTGGATGTGGCATGGCTTGGTGGGTGTGGCTTGGTGGGCATGGCAGGGGATGGATACTGCAAAATCTCCATTCCCATTCCCTCCAGGAGAAGCTTATTGTAAAATCTCCATTCCCACCCCATTCCTGGGGGAAGGTTACTGCAAAATCCCATTCCCTCCCTACCCCACTAACCTGCTTTCCAGCTCCGTTCTCCTGTGCAGGGCAACAAAGGAAGACCCAACTGATCAGCTGGGACTTGAGAGGCAGAGAATAGATTGGGGGCAGGGGCAGTCAGAGGTGGTATTTGCCGGTTCTCCGAACTACTCAAAATTTCTGTTACTGGTTCTCCAGAACTGGTCAGAAGTTGCTGAATACCACCTCTGATCTTGGAACTCTTTCTATCTATATTGTTCTATTTGGACTGTTTCTGTTTGGGGTTGGTATGTACAAAAGAGAGATAAGAGAAAGTTTCTGATAAGTTTCAGATATTATTCCATCTCACAGTATAATGTACTGTATTTGGTCTAGACTTTGTTCTATGACGTTAACCATTTGCTATTTATTCAATAAATCATGGTTAACTGTCATTTAATATGTCAAATGCACATTACTTTTTGAACATAATTTGAAATTATGATAGGGTTCACTGAAGACTTTGATGAAAAAATGTGATGAAATCACCCATTTAAAGAAACAATGCTAGATACCTTCTTACCTTCCTGTAGCGCCGGGCCATGGTTTTCTCCCAGTGAGCTGTCATTTCCAACCATTTGGTTTCACGGCGTCGGATGAGCACAACAGGAAGATGATCTTGACTGCATAGGAAGGAGAGAAAAGCAAAACTTAGGTCACCTCTCTAAATTGATCTAAATGGATCTGTTGGAAAGAGTTGATACCATTGAAACCATTGAAACATCCCTTAACACCATAGTAGCATCCCTGGACGCCGTAAGAGAAAGAATATCCAACCTTGAAAAAAAAGACACAACGCAAAAACCTGAACATCCAATAGCTACAAACCACATCTCTACCCATCAACCACAACCCAATCCAAAACCCAATCCACAAAAAAACACAACCCAGACAAATATTGATATCCCAATCCTCATCAGAGAAGCTGTTGAGCGTGAACGGAAACGTCCAAACGCCATCTTATTTGGTCTAGAGGACATCAATGACAATGATGACATCACAACTGTCCGAAACATCATCAGTGATTATCAAGCATCAACCATCTCCGCTGATGAAATACTTGACATTTCCCGCATTGGCCGAGAGCTCAAAAACAGAGACGGCTCTGTGGCCCCATGCTTGTGCAGGGTCATTTGCAAAAATGAATCAAGCAAACGTAAATTCATTTACACTATAAATTCACTCGCCAAAACCAACACCAACCATAAGAACCTCCGTTGTCGCCTGACCTAACCATACAGCAACGTGCCCGCTCCCGTGTACTCCGCACTGAACTCAAAAACGTCTAGACAATGGAGAGAAGGACCTGTACATTGACTACCATGCTGACTGTATCAAAAGTAAGCCACACTACCCGCAACTCAGCTTTAACCCTCAACCACAACCCTACCTCAACCGATCCACCATCACCCAAGACTAGGCATGCACGCCCCTAACTACCTCAATTCCAACTACTGCTGGCCTTAAATGCAAACTACTCAATGCAAGAAGCCTCGTGAATAAAATACCTGAATTTTCCTCCTACTAAATATGGCTAAATTCGACATTATATTTGTCTGTGAAACATGGCTCAATGCATCTCTCCCTGACTCCATTACCACAGTAAGAGACTATCATGTTTACCGATCAGATCGTGAAATTCGTAGAGGAGGTGGTGTTGCTATCTTCTATAAAAAGTCCTTACATCTAAAAAATATCCAAGTTACCCAGGAGCTTGCTCTTCCTGAGACCATCATCTGTGAACTATCCTTAAATGTCACAATTCGATTCTTACTATGTTACAGAGCACCTGATTATGACATCGAACATGTAAACAAGCTAAATACATTACTAACATGGGCTGCATCCTGCCCATACCCTTTATCTTTCTTGGTGATTTCAATCTACCTCATATTGACTGGACCCTAAATGATTGTACAACTGAAATCATACACACAACCTTCTACAATGCTATTACAAATCTGGGACTGGAACAACTAGTAACCAACAACACTAGACTAAACAACTGCCTCGATCTCATCTTCTGCAATAGTTTGAATTTAATTTACTGAATACAAACTAAAGAACCCTTTTCCAGCAGTGACCACAATATGATTGACTTTTGTCTCAACATACGCCCACACAAAAATCACCACAATGATGTAATCCCCAATTGTAACTTCAAAAAAGGCAACTATGATCTTATAGACAACGATCTCTCATCCCTTGATTGGCAATCTCTATTCACTGGATGCAATACTGTTGAAGACCATTACAACATATTTTACTTGAAGTCAAAAGAGTCATCAAACTATATGTACCAACAACAACTCCCAAAACAAAACAAAAAAGCAGATTACCCATAACAATAAGAAAACTTCAATCCAAAAGAGATCACTCTGGCGGAAAAACAAATCTGGTCACGTTGCCAATTTCAAAAGCCGATACAAAAATTTATGCCACCAGATAAAGACCAATGCACCAATTATCACATTAAACAAGAGGAAAACCTTCTAAGCACCAATTCCACCCGTGCTTTTTACAATTTTGTAAACAACAAACTAAAAACTCAAGGTCCATCCCACCCTTGATAGGACCTGATGGTAAAGACTGCAACGACGACACCATTAAAGCCAACATCTTTAACACATACTTCGGCTCAGTATTTGTAAACAGCAATGGATCATGCCCAGTATTTCCTAGCCGTACCACAGATAACAACAATGATCTAATACATATCGATTTTACAGAAGACAATGTTGAAAAAGCACTACGCAATCTAAAACCATCTCTATCTATTGGACCGGATGGAATATGTGCCTACTTCTTAAAAAGCTATCCACTGCCATAGCCAAACCTCTAAGCATAATCTTTGAAAAATCTTTCAGGACCAGCTCCTTGCCTAACCTATGGTCACAAGCCACAGTCATCCCCATCTTCAAAAAGGAGACCCAAACCTAGTTGAAAATTACAGACCAATCTCCTTATGCTGCGTCACCTGTAAAGTCATGGAATCAATTATTAACCAATCCATCATCCTCCACTTAGAGACAAACAACCTACTCTCTAATAAACAATTTGGTTTCAGAAAAAAAACTATCCTGTAATCTGCAACTCTTACACTGCAAAAACATATGGACGACACAACTCGACCAGGGCAAAGCAATAGACGCAATCTACATAGACTTCTGTAAAGCCTTTGATTCAGTGGTACACGACAAACTACTCCTAAAAATAAAATCCTATGGTATCTCTGGACAACTGAATAACTGGATAGAAGCATTCCTGGCAAACAGACAACAAATGGTCAAAATTGGGAGCGTCCTATCAAATTCTGTACCTGTCAATAGTGGTGTCCCCCAAGGCAGTGTTCTTGGACCAACTCTCTTCATACTCTACATAAATGACCTCTGTGATCATATTAAGAGCAATTGCGTTCTTTTCGCTGATGATGTAAAGCTGTTCAATACCACAGACAATACTGCTACCCTACAAAAAGATCTTGACTATGTATCAGAATGGTCAAACAAATGGCAACTTCAAATCTCAACAAATAAATGCTCTGTCTTACATATTGGCAAAAAAATCAGAAAATAAAATACAAGCTGAATAGTCAAGATCTTGTTGATGACCCAAGCTCTGAAGCAGTGGTCCCAACCTTTTTGTACCAGGGACCGGTTTCAAGCAGAAAATTTTTGCAAGGACCGGGGGAAGAGAGAGAAGGAGGCCCAGGAAGAAACTGCTTCAAAGAAGAGGGGCTTTTCCTGTCGCCGCAGCTATTCGAGCGCCGTTTCACCCCCACCCCACCGCCCGCCCCCACGCGCTTCAATCCACAGTGTCCCGTTCTGCCTGCCTGCCTGCCTGCCTTAGTTTCTGGTTGTTTGGGAGCAGCTTCGGCTGAGAATAATAACTATTCGCCTCTTTTACTCAGCCGAAGCTGTTCGATTCAACCATTAACGAAGGCAGGCAGGCAGGCAAACGAGCTGGGTTGAACCCATGCGCGGGCGGGCGGGCGGACGGGGTGGAGGTGGGGAAAGCGAGGCGCCCGGGCGCTGCGGCGAAAAGCCCCTGCTTTGAAGCAGTTTCTTCCTGGGCTGGTGGAAGAAAGCGAGAGAGCGACTGAGACAGCTGACCCAGAGAAGGACAGGCTTGGTTGCTTCCTCCCCCCTTCTTTCATTTGTGTCCTTGATCCCCGATCCCAGCAGCATTCACGAAGGTGAAGAAAGCCGCCATTTTTAAAAAAAAATATTTTGCGGCCTGGTAGAGAGTGCTCCACGGCCCGGTGCCGGTCCAGCGGCCCAGTGGTTGGGGACCCCTGCTGTAAAGGACCTTGGAATACTCACCTCTAATGATCTAAGTGCTAGAGCCCACTGCAACTACATAGCCAAAAAGGCATTAAGAGTTGTAAACCTAATCCTACGTAGCTTTTTCTCTGGTAATATCACACTACTAACCAGAGCATACAAAACATTTGCTAGACCAATACTCGAATACAGTTCATCAGTCTGGAACCCACATTACGTATCTGATATTAGCACAATTGAGAAAGTCCAGAAATATTTCACAAGAAGAGTTCTCCACTCCTCTACTCGTTGTAGAATACCTTATGCCACCAGACTTGAAATTCTAGACCTAGAAAATCTTGAATTACGCCGTCTTTGGTCTGATTTAAGCATGGTATATAAAATCATACATTGCAATGTCCTACCTGTCAATGAATACTTCAGCTTCAACCATAACAACACAAGAGCACACAATAGATACAAACTCAAAGTTAACCGCACCAAACTTGATTGCAGGAAATACGACTTCAGCAATAGAGTGGTCAATGTCTGGAATATTCTACCCGACTCTGTAGTTTCTTCCCCAAACCCCAAAAACTTTAACCTTAGACTGTCTACTATTGACCTCACCCCTTTCCTAAGAGGTCTGTAGGGGGCGTGCATAAGCGCACCAACGTGCCTACCGTCCCTGTCCTATTGTTTCTCTTATTCTTCTTTTATTTTTCTTATATGTACCCATTTCATGTATTCACAACTATGTATACACTTATACTTATTATCTTGTAAACAATTGGCAAATCAAATCAAATAAATAAATAAATAAATAAATAAATTTCCTGTAAGGCCATAATGCTCCCCATTGTACTTTCCCACTGTGAAAAAAAATATTGCAAGACATTATTACTCTTCATGAGGGCTCCTATTAAGTCCATTTTTATAGAGTCTATTTTTAAATTCTGGGAGTTGAAGTCCACAAATCATAAAGGGGCCATAGTTGCCCACCTCTGCTATAGAGCAGGGATCTCCAACTTAGGCAACTTTAAGACTTTTGGACTTCAATTCCCAGAATTCCTCAGTCGGCTTTGCTTTGCTGGCTGAGGAATTCTGGGAGTTGAAGTCCAAAAGTCTTAAAGTTGCCAAGGTTGGAGAACCCTGCTATAAAGGATACAGAGGTTTGGTGAAGTATTGAAGTATTAATCAATAGCTGCTCAAAGTGTAAACTACAGAAGTGTTGATTTTGGCTATTGATTGTCCTCTGAAAAGGCATCCCTTTTCCCCTTGACAAAAATCCAGTTTGAAACTGGCTATGGCTCATGTGCTTCTTGTGTGGACAGGTGTTTGCATATACCTGCATCCAGGACAGTTCTATGATTATCACCATATAGGCACACACACAAACACACAAGTTTAAAACCTAAATAGGTTAATATCGAGACATAACATTTGTAGGTGCCTTATTCTTCCTTTTGAGCAATTTCCATTCCTCCTTCAGTTTACTTCAGCGGAAATCCCTGTCAAAAATATGCAGGTTCTCCCCATATCAATCACCCAGTGAGTTTATTTCAGCATCCTACAGACCATAACAAAGTACAATATTATTTTGAAAAGCCAATGCTGTATCTCTTTACTATAGCCCTCAAACCCCAAGTCATATTAGCATGAAGTTAAATTATTAAATTGGGTCAAATATTTTGGATTAATGGAATAATATGTGATAAAGGGGGTTGAAATTTGCACTATGTTATGACCTTAAAGAAAATTCTTAAATGATGTATCATTGGTACATGATGTCAGGAACTATTTAGAAAGTATAAAGGGATTTCCAATGGATGTTGAAAAAGTACACAACATAAAGGGATATTTTATCATGCTTTAGTGGACCTTCAAAAAAGCTAAAAAAAAAATGTTGGATTCAAATATATACATTACAGAGGATTTTACAAAATTAATATTCAGTTGAAGCCAGAATTTTTCTTAATTTTTTTCTTAAACACGAGAAGGAAAAAACATGTTTGAAAAAGCAATACAATCTACATGGATATCTGAAATATAAAACCAAGCAAAACCTGAACAAATGGAAAATGTAGTAACAGCGGAAGTTGTATTAGAACAAACTAAGAAGTGAAGAATTGGAGTGAAAGAATGAAGAAAAGATGAATTTCATTGATTTTGATCCAAGCCTGTGTCCATTTTACAGCCTCATCTTGAAAATCATTTCAATCAAATTTGCAAGAAGGGTTAATAGAAGACTGGCCAACAGGCCAAATGTTTTTGATCACAAAAGTCAAAACAAAAGAAATACCCAACAATAGATCTACAAACACAGGTCTCAAATTCATTGTGCTCCAAAGAACAAAAATTCTAGAGGTACAAAATACTAAATTTTGATTGACAAAACAATGCTACGAATCTAAAAAAGATTGAAAAACACAATATGTCTAAGTCTAAATGCTATTGCTGTATGATTAAAAGGTACATTGAAACAATCATTTAGTTACTTTTGAATAAATCTGAGTATTACCATTTGAAGGCTAATAGCAGTAAATATTTATCTGGAAGTTATTTAAGAAATTATATTCAGGTAGAACAGAAATGCTGAGTACATTTAAATAAATGTTGTCAGGAGCAAGTATTGAAAATATTGATTTCAACTAAAAAGACATGTTAATTTCATAAAAAGAGATGTCAGCTTCCTTTTTTTTTTCTGCAGAGAAGGAACAGTTGATTTAAATCAAGAAAAGTCCTTGCTGGAACCTTCTTCAGCCCAAAGGCAGTTGGTTGCGGGGGAAATCTGGAGCCCCTTTCTTGTTGCCACATTGTTTCGATAGGAAGTTGCACATGGAGCAGCAGAAACAGTGGTGAAGCAATTACAGTGGGAAAGAGCGAAAGAGGCAGAGATTTATCCCGTAAGAAGAACCATCCAAGAGAGTGGGTGTGATCTTCCGGCTGCCTTTTAAAGAGCCAAGTTCAAGCATCTTTAATATGAAGCACGTATGCCCACAAAATGCTCTGCAACCGGAAAGGGTGAGGAGGCTGTTCTCTGAGTCAGAGGGCTGTACTCCTTTTCTGCTATGACCTCAGCTCCTGAGACGAGTTCCTATGATGCAAAAGCCCCGAGCGATTTTCTTATCTATATCTTAGCATACATTATTTACCTGGACACCGAGGGTAAAATGAGATGATCCCGAGTCTTTTGGGAAAATGGTACAGTATTGGAATACCAGAATATCTGTACATTGGAATACCAGAATATCTGCATACCAGAGGTCAGGGCAGAACTGAGTCACTACAGGATCCACTGGTTGGATCTTGGCTAGGCTAAACAGGACAAATCTTTTGCTCAGAAACAGTATTTCCTTAAAAACAATCTCTCTCTTCCTTCAGAAACGAAATGTAGCATGACTCCCTTCCTCAACATCTTGGATGTTCAGATAACAGGACATAACCCAGTTGATGATTGCAGTTGATGATGATTTAAATGACTTTCAAGCTTGCTGACAGAATCGAAGCAAATGTGAGGCATATCTGGGGTGGGGTCAACAGTATCAAAATGGTGGGAAGAACTGAATAAGTAAAAGCCCCACCCCTTTTTTACACGCATGTGATGGGTGTAATGCATATTAAAATATTGACAATACATACTGTCTGGTTTGGTACAGCAACCAAACAGGACTGGTACAGACTCCAACGGATAATTAAGACTGCAGAAAGAACTGTTGCAACCAGCCTGCCTTCCATAGAGGACCTGTATATTGTGAGGATTAGAAGGGCTGAGAAAATATCTACAGACCCCTCATATCCAGGACATGCACTGTTTCAACGCCTCCCCTCAGAATGCCACCATGGGGCATTGCATGCCAAAACATCTAGTCAGAGATCACTCTGCTGAGCATCTAATTCTCATAGTACCATCTAATGTCTATGTATATTTACTCATGTAGTATGGCTGTAGTATTATTGTCCTTATCTTCTTTACTACTACCTCTTATTGATATTATTATTACTATGATGATGATGATGAAGATGATTCTGCTGCTGCTTTGCATTGACACTGAGGGGACAAAGTCCTTGTGTGCAGGGGTGGGATTCAAATTTTTAACAACCGGTCCTGTGGGCGTGGCTTAGTTGGTGGGCATGGCTTGGTGGTCATGTTATTGGCTGGGCATGGCCAACTCAATATCAGTCACATCGAGGCACGCATCTCCACGCCTGGCTTCTCATGACTGTAGGGATGCTGCAACCATTGTAAGTGTGAAAATGGTCATAAGTCACTTTTTTCAGTGCCATTGTAACTTTGAATGATCACTCCACACCAGCAAAGTACCAGCAAAGAAGGGAAAAAAAGCTCCAGAGAAGTTCCTGAGACAGGAAGTCTAGTCCTGCCAAGAATGTAATAAGGGTTAACAGAGAGGCAGTTTCTGTAAGCAACACCAGAATGTTTCCTTCCTGCCTTCCTTACAGGATTAGGCCTGTAATTTCTTCTAACAACCGGTTCTCCGAACTGCTTAGAATGTTAACAACCGGTTCTAGCGAATAGGTGCGAACTGGTAGAATCCCACCCCTGCTTGTGTGTCTAATCACACTTGGCCAATATTCTATTCTATTCTATTCTATTCTATTCTATTCTATTCTATTCTATTCTATTCTATTCTATTCTATTCTATTTATTCTATTCTATCATCATTCATCTATCATCACATTTCTATCTATCATTCTAATTCTTCATATTTTATTCTATTCTATTCCATTCCATTCTATTCTTAAAAGGGGGTAGGGATTTGGTCATTTTAATTCTATTATCTCCCTTCCCATTTATGCCTATGAAGGTATTACAAGAAATTAATCATGCCTGTAATGAGTCGTTTCCCCCTTGGTATGTTTTGCACCAACCTGAAGCAGGAATCCTTTCATACTTGGAAATTGTGCTTCTTTTCTCCCTCCCTCCCTCCACTTTATTTTTTTTCAGCCTGTAAGACAAGGGGAAACAATGGTGACATATCTCATCTCTGGAAGGCAGGAGGCTTCAAAGATAGTTTTTTTTTTAAAAAAGGACAGTAAAACAGGAGCATCAGGAATTTAAAATTCTCCATTTACTGCTTATTTTCACCATGATTTACTGCTTAACTTCACCTCAAGGACTGAAAACCCTGGCTGCCAAGAAAGGTGTGTGTGTGTGTGTGTGTGTGTGTGTGTGTGAGAGAGAGAGAGAGAGAGAGAGAGAGAGAGAGAGATGTTTAAATAGCTCTTCTCACATTAAAGACAATCTTGATCTATCAATGTTAAGAGTGCCCACATCAATTCCTTGCTGCTGCTTGCTGCTTGCTGCAGGTCATGGTTTATATAGTCTCATCTTCATTATCTCAAAATATGAGACATACACACATATTTTCTTCTTCAAGGAGCTCTGAAAATAATACATTTGCAATTAGGAAGGAGAAGCTTAGGATTCTCTAAAGGGTTGTCCGCATTTCATCAGACCCTGGTTTCACAATTCTTTCCAGGAAGTCTTGAAAGTTGAAATGGTTTAAAATTGATGAGAATTTTTTACTTTAATATGGCTAAAAAGAATTAATACAAATGTGTTGAGTTCAGCTTTCTGAAGTAATGTAGACCAAAATCTCAAGAAACACACTCAATAGCCACCATAACCACAACGTGTATTTTCAGGACGCACAAGTTGTCATAGATACGGTGAGAGGATGTGGCTGAGCTACATTGCTAAAACAGGAAATGTTAGTTAATAGGTAGGCAAAGACATTTTCCACTCAGGCCTTCTTTGACATTACAGATAATTTTGATCTGAACTTCATTGTTAAGAGTGCTCTTATAACTCTGCTTGCAAATCTTTTGTGAATCTACTGACTGGCTGGCTACATAGACACTTATGTTGGAGTTGAGGGGCTTGTCTTCCCCAGCTAAGGGTGTTAGGACTATAATGATTGTGTAACAATGACGGCAAACCCTTTGGGCTTGGTGTATCAAAAATTCAGAAAATGCCTAATTTGACTCTGCTCACATAGCACTCTCTCTCTCTCTCTCTCACACACACACACACAAAGACAAATAATTCTCTATCTCCCTACATCCAGGCAACCCTGAAAAGCCTCTGAAAACCATGCAAAAGTACATCCCATTCTTGCATGAATTTTGGAGGCTCTGTAGAAGAGCATATTCCCCTCATGCAACTTCCAGGCAGTCTGTAGGCCATGCAAGACCATACATACCCCATTCTCGTGCTACCTCTGCATGAGGCATGAGAAAATCATATGAAAATGGGGCATCTTTCAAAAATAGTTATAGGGTGTTGGTAAAGGCTTAACGTCATAGCATGTTCCCTTTGACATGTGTAGCATAGGTTCGCCATTACTGGTGCACAGACTGTCATCTTGATACATAATAGCATTTAAACAGACTATAGTTCCAGTCAGAATGGATGACAATTAAGATTTTACTTTTACTTGATTCAGTTAATCAAATAGGCATGTAGGGCATCATTTACAGATACAATTACCATTATCCAGAGAGAGTATTCCAACTGCCTTGTATTACAAGGATAAAATATATGATAGCTGCAGGAGATATACATGGTTAAACTTGGCAAGTTTAAGACTTGTGGACTTCAACTCCCAGAATTCCTGAGCTAACATGACTGGAGGAGGAATTCTGGGAGTTGAAGTCCACAAGTCTTAAAGCTGTCAAGTTTGAAGAGCTGTGCACTATGCCAGTTCTAACCTGTAATGAACAATGAGAGGGTGCAAAAAAACCCACCCTCCAAACTTTTACCACCTCTACATATTTGACCTACTCCAATTATAACAAGTTACAATTATAAACCAATTATACAACAATGGTGCTCTTTGGTGGTTTAAAATTATTAATCAACAGGAAAGGGGGAAAATGGGTCCTTTAAGTATATTTTAAAGAGATGTGTTATCACACTGATGAGTAATCATATACATTTAAAGTTTTTGAGAATGTAGGAGCAACAGTATGACTACCTAATTTGGATAACAGTTCACTCATTTTTAGGATTCCTGGAGAGAATTTGTCCCTGTCCTGATATTAAGCCAATTTTAGAGTTTTATTGCAATTCTGTTTCAAGATGACAGGGAACCTTGCCACCAGTTTTTGGCAATTGTGATTAAAAAATGTCCAAGTTCTACAAGAAGGGAGATTGGATGCATGCAACTCTTGAATACCAGTGTATCCATCCTTGAAATGCTGCCACTAAAGTTGCTATGTTTCACTTCTCATCTTGGGACTGTCCCAAGAAGGTTCCACAGCCATTGGAAAGTACAGATTTTATCTGTACCATTGAGAGTAAGATAAACCCCCCAAGTAGCCTCAATGACTCTCAGAGACCTAATGACTGACATTCAGAATGCTAGCAACCAGCTAAGGAATATCACTGCACTTAAGTTAGTAACATTAAGCGAATCTGGCTTTCCCATTGATTTCGCTTGTCAAGAAGGTTGCAAAAAGTGATCGCATGATCTTGGGACACAGCAACGGTCATAAGTATGAACCACTTGCCAAGCATCTGAATTTTGATCACATGATCATGGGGATGCCTCAAAGTCGTAAGTGTGAAAAATGGTCAAGTCACTTTTTTCAGTGCTGTTGTAATTTGAACAGTCACTAAATGTTGTAAGTCGAGGACCACCTGTATTGCCTATTTTCCTTGGGAGAAAAATTAGTTCCTATCATCCTCATCCAGCAAATCACATCTGAGTTACAAACAGGTCCCATGTGCTCCACTGATAAGAATGCAGGTGAACACCTTTATCTTATGTGTCTGGATCTCTGACTTGACTAAATGCCTCTTTTGGTGTGTATAAATTCACTTCATCAAGCCTCAAGTCTTTTTACACCAGCCTGCTCCAACCTGATACCTTCCAAATACATGAGGATTAAAGTTCACCCATCTAGTATGACCATAAAGCTAGCAAAAGGGAATAGATTCAGATCCACAAACTTGAAACTGGGATTGTAACCCGTGGCCTCTGTCAAAATAATACCAAATAACCACAATTTTGTGACATTTTTCCATTCTAGCCAGATTTTCCTAATTGAATATTTGAATTTAAATCTAAAATATCTGGCTTTTTCTTGGGGAATGTTACCCTAATCTATAGGCCTTTTCATTTTATAATAATTATATCCTTTAATACTAGCTCAGTTAAAAACAAAAAATAACAAAATAATTTTCACCTCTAATTTTAAATTGTTATTTTATTGGGGGCAGTCTCCTAAGACATTACCAGAAAATTACAAAGAGAATCAGATGTCACAACAGATTTTGTGAAATAAATATAGAGATAGTCACTTAGAACAGTGGTAGTCAACCTGGTCCCTACCGCCCACTAGTGGGCCTTCCAGCTTTCATGGTGGGCAGTAGGGGTTTTGTCCCCTGCTGTATAAATCACCATTACTGTGGAACTGGTGGGCGGTTAGAGAAAATTTTACTACTAACAGAGATATAGCACAGTATTTAAATAAAATGATTCGGCTGAGAACTGCATATGTGGGATTGATTGGGGTAGATTGCAAGGGCGACTCCGAAATATAATGTTATTATATTTTATCTATATCTTAAATTATTGTACATTATTACAATTTTATTTTGGATTGTATTTTATTTTATTACTATTTCATCTTAAATCGTATTTTGTCTAGATTCCATTTTAAATGGTATTTTATCAAGTTCCATTTTAAATAGTATTTTATCAAATTTCATTTTGAATTGCTTTTATTAAATTTTAGTAACAAATTGTTGCTGGAACTTTGCACTTTGATATGGCCCAAGGGCTAATCAATAAAGACTTATTATTACTAACAGAGATACAAAAGTGGGCAGTAGGTATAAAAAGGTTGACTACCCCTGACTTAGAAGAATGGGCCAGAAGGTACTAGTTCAACACAGACTGCTTCCTCCAAAAGAGAAGTTGGGGGGAAAAAAGCCTTCCCTGGAAGATATTAGTCTAAAATTACCGAACAACAGGGTAGAATAGGGATGGATAATTATTTATATACCTCCTTTTTGCCTTTGAAACTTGCCACATCTGAAGTAAATAATGTATCTTGGAAAATTACATTAAGCCAAGACATATTTATCGCCTTTCAGTTTTTCATCCCCATCTGCTAAGTACATTTCCTTCCAAAGTTCTATGGAAATGACACCTTATTTCTAATGATTAGAAATATTATTATTTTAAGTATCTATAGAGGCAGCCAGTCGGGTAAGAACAAAATAATCTGATATGTATGAAAATTATTTCTGCAAAGTGAAGCAGTCAGAAACAGAAAGAACTCAGAAAGGAGAATATGAAATTTTTCTACTAGCTTGAAAAGAGATTTCATCCACTTGTCTACACCAAAGCTCAATGCCCTTTTTCCCTTGAGGGTCATTCCTCACCCTTCCAGCCACCTGTGGAGCAGAAGTTGCCTCTTACCCATTCTGGAGGCTACTTCCTCCAATAAAGCCGTAGCGATCCGTCTTGCGGTAGGGAGCCATGCCATTCAGCTCAGAGTCGGAGCCCAGAGAGCTGGCATCATCACGCAAGTAGAAATCAAAGGCATCTGATAGTTCCGTCATAGCTTGGCTTATATTATCAGCTGACAGAGAAGGATCTGACATTTTTCCCTACCATTCAAATCCTTTGAATCAAGTGAAACTGCCAATTTTGTGATTTATCTCATGTTGACTGCAGGCCCTTGGCCCAGCGACTTCTGAAGAGAAGACTGCCTCTATGAACGTACCCCTACCGTTATGACTAGAGTTCCTCGCAGGTTCTGCAAGCTATTTCCTCTCAAAACCATTTCCTGATGTAATACACGGCACTATGAAATGAGTAAGGCAAAGGGGTGGAGAACAAGAAAAGATGGAAGGGCACAGAGGAAGGGAAGGGAGGCAATCAATAGTTCCCTTGCAAAGTAAAAAAAAAAAAAAAAAAGGTGCAAATACACTCCCAGGGGATGACACACACCCCGCTTCCATTCTCTCAGTCTCTTCCCTATAGGCAGAGTAAAACTAGGTGCTGGGCCACAGCCTACTTTCATTATAATGAAGGTGAATATACGTGTCCCAGGATAATGTTGCAGGATCCAATCTGAGTTGGTCACCCAGACCAGAGATATTGTCTTCCAAGTTTTCGGAGTTGTGCTAAAGCAGATCCTCAGGGAACTTCAGGCTAGAGAGGAATTCCCTGAAGATGGGCTCCAGCTTGGATCCTGCAACAATACTTATTACTGTGGTCATTTTTATTATCCCATCTGTTATGAATAATTATTTTTTTAATCTAGAGTCTACCTTCCGTCCCCAACGCCTAAAAGAAAAGACACAGTTCTCTCCAGGGCATTTTATCCCTACAGAGAAATAACTATTGGTTCAAAATTATGCAGTGACTTCATTGAGTAGTTATTTGAACTGGACCTTACCTCCTCCTAGGATGACATTAGGCCCATTACAACGTATTGTCCCTGTGGAATAATTTAGGCAGAGATAAAATGCTACCAGTATGACAGGCTGATTTCAATAGTCATCATATACATGAAAGTTCTCCAAAGATTACCCCATTTTCTTAGGTCCACTTGAGTTGCATTATTTGGAGTTGTCAAAATAAGTTTATGTGATTCCTAGATGTGCTGGAAAACACTCAGATTATCTATAAAATTTATAAATAAAAGATGCTAATTTATAGCCTCAATAAATTTGTGTCGTACTTTGAACTAGACTGACTCTCCAAATGTGCAAGCACAGTTCTAGCAGAGTACCCTGGAAGATGCTGGAATAGCTGCAAACTTTCTATGCTTAAACTCTTTTCGTTACAGATGCTGGTTGCTCAACACAATCTAGATCATAAATGACTACTCTTTGCTGTTGTTGGATAGTTGTCTCAAGAAGACACATTGTACTTCCTTGAAGACACAGGAATTACTGTGGGAATCATGATTGTTCTTTATTACTCACAAGATTTGGGTAGATGTGTGTTTCTGATTATGTAAGAATACGTCAACAAATCCAGTTTTGTTTTACATGTATACATTCTAAATAGCAGTAGATATTAACACACATCCAGACATGGATAATGATGGGTTCTTAAACTCAGCATACACAAAGGATGAAAAAGTCATGAGTCACTGGTGTATATATTTAAATGCAGATTTCACAAATTCCTAAACAACTGAAAGGTTGTTATAGGAATTTTATATAGGAATTTTCTCTCTGAATTCTTCAGTGACTTGTATACAAAGTAGTGTATTGGCAACTGTAATTGGCTCAACTGTACCTCTGCAGTTTGTTTGACTCATCCAAAGGTGTGGTACTGAAAGATTTAATCTGTTTTGAATTGGAAAGAACATAAATGTAGAAAAATGTAGCAGTAGAGATGTAAAACTGTGTTTTTACAACATACTCATACCACACAGAATCACGGTTTAGTGCAGGGTTGTCAAACTTGGTTTCATTGAGGGCCACATCAGGGTTGTGTTTGACCTTGGAGGGCCAGAGGGTCGTGGCCGGTGTGGGCGTGGCCATGCTGGGTGTGACCACGGTGGGAGTGACATAGTTCTCGTGTCGGGAGGCACCTGTGGTGGCCAAGTGCTAAGGCAGGACTTCCCTGAGACCCTCCCTCCCTCACTATTATAATCTTCTACCTTTCTTCTTCCTTCCCCTCTTTCTCATTTTTCCTTCCTTGTTCTCTTCCCTTCTTTTTCTTTGTCTTTCCACTTTCCCTTTCTCCTTTCCTGTCCCTTCTTGCATGCTCAAATGCAAAAGGGGAAACATTTCTCCTTTTGTTTTGTTTTTAGTTTGTTCTCCTGCCAGCAAAAACAGAGCTCAGGAGACCATGCACTCCGTTTTTGCTGGCAGAGGCACCACAGGCCGGTCCTTTGCTGTTTCCAGGCAGGCCGCGTGGGCCAGATCTAAGCACCCTGCGGGCCGCATCCAGCCCGCAGGCCTTGAGTTTGACACCCCTGGTTTAGTGAATTGATCTAATTGCCTGTCTTTTATAAGATGAACTATAAGCTAACCACTTGGACTGGATCTCCACACTAGGCACGAACTATTTGCTCCCATAGCCTTGGCTTAGTCTACTGCACAAAGTCAGGGGATATTGATGCCACTCTCCAACAGAGAGGGAAGAAGGGACAGCAAAGGGGCAAAGCATAGGGAGGCAAAGGATCTATGCTTGCTTGAGGCAGGGAGAAAGGCAGGCAGCAGAGAAGACGAAGTGCAGCAATAGTTTGGTCTGGAGAAGGCAAGGTAGGTCAAGCCTGGACTGGTGAGAGCATGTGACCTGCTGCATGAAGGTTTACCTAAAGAAATTGTGACCCAAGGCAAGATATTCCACAGGGTTGATATTCCTGATCCAAGAAAAGAAGAAGAAAGCTGCTTGCTGACCAGGACTCTGGTCTCTCTGGGAGCCAAGGCAGAAATGGCCATGGGGATAACAAGCCCAGTGGCTGAACTGAGAGTGGCAGTCTGTGCAACAGGGCAATTGGACCTGCTGGTTGCCGACTTGGACTGTTCCTTTCGAAGGGCTTGCTCTGTTTGGGAAGATGAAATACCACTTTCCTGGCAGACTGAGTTACTCTGACATCAGCCTTCTGCAGCAGCAGGCTGGCATGAAGATGGAGCTTCTGCTACCAAGCTAGCAGGCAAGAAGGCCACGAGGAAGAGCACTCGGAGAGGAATGAGGACTTAAGAGTTGGTTTTTAAATTCAGCTTCCATGGGATTTTGCATTGGATATCTTAAGACAAGTAGCCGTTTTTCTACTCTGTTTTCTCTCTCTTTCAGACGCATATGATAGGTACCAGTTCACCCGGCTTCTTAGGGAAATGAATTAGCCAAAAGTACTTCGCATTTTCAAAGCGCTGCGGGTCCCCATATTTGTCCACCGGCTGCTTCTTCCGACTCTGCCGGGACCAGTGTGAAGTTCCCAGAAGCCTCTCGCCGCAACCATCTCCTCCTCCTCCTCCTCCCCCCTCCTTTTTCCTAGGATCGGCCAAAGCTCGCGCAATCGCAAGAGAAGCCTTGTGTTGATCCCTCCAGCCTGGAGGTGGTGGTGTCGGCAGCAGAGGCTGGAGCCCATTGGCTCTCACGGCTTCCTCTTCTGCGGGTTGCTTTCGGAGGAGGAGGAGACTCCTTGGCAAGAAATAGGAAAAGAAAGCCGGCCTTTCCTTTCCTTTTGCTTGCTTAGGACCACCGAGCGGGGCGGGAGGGGGGCGCGCCGAGGGGGAAGGAAGGAAGGAACCAGGCGATCCCAGCTTCTTAGGACGCCATGTCGGACGGCGAGAAGCTCAACTTAGATTCCATCATCGGGCGCCTGCTGGAAGGTAAGGGGCTGGGGCTGGGCCGGGCTTTGTGTGGCTGAAAGCGACTGGAGTGCCCGGGCGGCACAGAGTCCAGGGGAAGGGCGAGCGGCGGACCTTGCCCGCTTTCCGATCCCCCTCCCCGCTTCCCCTCCCGGCGCTGGAATGTCCCACGCCGCCCCCGCAGCGGCGCCTCTTTTCCAGACGGCAGGGCGCTCTCGACCGGCGCCAGGATTTCCAAGCAGCGGTTTTACTTCCCCGATCTGGGCCGGAGGAGAAAGGAACCGGATCGAGCTGTATTGCGCGATCTTGGCGCCTCGGCATTTTCTCCCACGCGTGTGGGATCGAAACGGCTGAGAAGCGCACTTTTCGTTTCCCTGTCGTGCTCGCAGATCGAGAGGCCTCTAGTGACGCGGGCGGAGCGGCATTTATCATCCCCTTCAGCCTGGCTTACGATCGGGGAACCGAGGTCGGTTCAGGATTAAAATCTTGCCTGGGTTGAGCTGCCCCCGCCCCGTCTGCGTCGGTTTTCCCACCGCGGCTCGCCTTTCGTAGCCACTCAAAGCGCCCCTTTTGCCAAGCCTCTCTCCCGATCTTCTTCTGGCTAAAAGAAAAGAGCCGGATGCCGGCGTCCGAAAGAGGCATTCTGCAGGGATGGAGGGAAAGCTTAGCGGAGGGTCGGGGCGGATGTGAGAGCCCTGCGCCTCGAGAAGGGTGTGCCGGCGATCGAGGGATTCCGCCAGCGCCGGCTGAGTGTTCTTGCAGATACGATCTTGAACATTACAGCGATCGAGCCGTACCAGTGTCCGGGGGCTCATCCTCTCCGTATGAAGGCGATGAGCCCCCTGACTCAGGCGGGGAGCGGAGTTTCCTCACGCTAACTGTGGAAACGAAAACCGGGGAGGCGGAATCGCCAGGCGATTACTTGCAGTTGTTTGGTTTGGCTCCTCTTGGGTGCAAATGGAGGGCGGGGTGAGGCGCAGGTGCCGGCCTACCCCTAGGGAAAGACCTTTTGGCGCTCAGCGAAAAGGGGAGAGATTTAGGCTTGCAGAGGCCCTGACTGAACAGGTTGTTCTGGCCTTGATAGGATCAGAAACTGAAGCTTTTTTAAGGAGGCTATCTTCCAAAACTGACCCATCCATCTATGAAAAGGCAGTTACCCTAATTCTTGGGGTCTCCACACCTAACAAGAAAGGAGGATACATCAATGTTGACTTAGAAGACCCTTTGCTATTTCAAAAGTAATTGCAGATCACCACAGCCCCAATCTAAGTGTTCACTTCGGTATCTGTCTTATATAATTCCGGAGATATGGAGTCCGGTTTTCTGCTAACCAACCTGCAGTGGGAGTTGGCTTTCCCAGATTATCCAATTGTGCCCTAGTTCCGATAAGCTTGGGATTTAATCATGCTGCATTTAACTTGGGAGGTGGGTTAAATCTGTAACCCGATGCAGGAATGGGTGGGTGGATTTTGAGAGAGAGATTGGCAGCAGAATAAGGCAGGATTTTAATATTAAATTTGCTCGAGCCCATGGATTATGGAGATTTAGGTTGATACAATGTTTTGATTTTGTTTTGCATTCAGAGCTGTTTATTTGCAACGTAGCAGTACAAAGAAGAAACCCTCGATCACAAACTCTGGCTCTGCTATAACTAGAAATTTGGAACACCATCGTCACATTGCAATTATTGTGTTAAGGAGCGCCAGTTTATGCTAAATGAAAGAGGACTGCTTGTGGGACAGTGCTGTCATCCCAGAGTGTTAGGTTTTTACCAGCACCGTTAACTGATCCACTTGCTTTAGAGCCTGGTTTTCATTTAAAAAAAAAACTACTCCCAAAGCAGAATAAACGTTATACTGAAGTAAATAATGCAGTTTTGAAGCTCTTTAAGACTTTGTTGACTGTGTGGCAGTTCCCCAGTGGGTGTCTCCTGAGGCAATAATGCCTTGGTAACCTGTGAGAAGCTAAGCTAATGCATGGTCCTTCAGGCACAGACTTGGCTAACGGATTCTGCCTTCCTCAGTTGCAGAAGGAAATAATGCTTTCCATGTGGGGACAAGATAGGATTTGGCTATTAACACCAGAACTTCCTAGAAACAAGAAGAGCCAGGAATATCTCCGGAAAGGTGAACCAGCATGAAGGTGAGTGATCGGGAATAAAGAGTATCAGCTTTTTTTTTTTATTCCCCCAGTGCAAGGATCACGTCCAGGCAAGAACGTTCAGCTCACAGAAAATGAGATTCGGGGCCTATGCCTGAAATCACGAGAGATCTTCCTGAGCCAGCCCATCTTGCTGGAACTAGAAGCCCCGCTCAAAATTTGTGGTAAGTGGGATGCCATTGCAGGTTTTTTCCCCCTTGTCTTTCTCTAGAGCTCTCTCAAAATGGTTGCCTCCGTAGGTCAGCCATAAAACACCTATTGAGCGGAAGATTCTGTACTGGCACTTTCAGAATGAGCTGAAGCTGGTCTTTTTGTCTGGTCAGATTGATTTTCTTATCTTTTAGACAAAGCACTGAGCTGCATCACACTGTTATTTTAATTTTCCAAGCATGGGAACCAAGATACTAGAGGGCAATGCCTTGGGTTGCGTTGTATCGTCTTCCCATTTAATCAAATTTTAAAGTAGGGCAAGAAATCTGGCAGACATTAAAGATGATGTCTACAAGCACATTGATGCCTATGAATGCCAGGTGTCTGGTTCTGGGATAGTCATTTCCCACCCTTGCCATTGTCACTTAGGAAGAAGACAGCATATATATAAATGCAATGTGTAAATTGTTGATCAGTTTTTCATTTCTCTTTTTCTTTCTTCTACCATCTCCCAGGTGATATCCATGGGCAATACTATGACTTGCTCCGGCTTTTTGAATATGGGGGTTTCCCCCCAGAGAGCAATTACCTCTTTCTGGGTGACTATGTGGACCGGGGGAAGCAGTCATTAGAGACAATCTGTCTGCTGTTGGCCTACAAAATTAAATACCCTGAGAATTTCTTCCTTTTGCGTGGCAATCATGAGTGTGCGAGCATCAACCGTATCTATGGCTTCTATGATGAATGTGAGTGCATCATACCAATAGACTTACAGAGTGGGAAATGAAGCCATATCGTGGTCAAGTACATGTAGATAATGAGGGTAGCGGTTTGGGAAATGGGGTGTGGCATAATGTGCTTATGCTGCATGAGTCCTTCTTTCTCTCCAACCCATTCAACAAATCTTGCAGGAATGTGGCTATTCAGAACTATTCAGCTTTTTTTTCCCCAACTAATTTTTGCTCCTTTCCTGCTTTCCACAGGTAAACGGCGGTATAACATAAAATTATGGAAGACCTTCACTGATTGCTTCAACTGCCTACCTATTGCTGCCATCGTTGATGAGAAAATATTCTGTTGTCATGGAGGTAGGCTAATCTATAATGTTGGTGAGGAAGCTGATCGTACTATTGATGCCACCAATGCAGCAGGCAAAAGATTTGACGTAATGCAGAATTTCTCCAGATGGTTCGCAATCTGTGTCAACAGGAAAAGAAGTCAAGTAATAGGCAGTGTCAATAGCACAGTGGGGAATTTGGTGTCCTTTGCATATTGTGTAGGCGTGTTTCCTTTGGGAGGTGGAACAAAGCCTGGGAAAAAGTGAAAGATCATATTCCTATAAAGGAAGCATCTTTCATGCAGCATTTTAGATGAAAAATTTATTCAGGCTAATTTTTTTTTTATAAAACAAAGTTTTTATTTTTTACAACAAACATACGAACAAAACATAAAAAGATAAAACCGTCTTTCAATTATATACATACAGTGTGTCAGTTGGTTACAATCTTTTGTGCTATCCTTTTTTTACCATTACTCACAAGTTATAGAAATTCTCACCTTATCGATCTAGCTTGTGCTTATATGATATCAATTATTAAACATTCATTTGACTATTTTTCCATCATTTTATATGAGATATTCTTATTTTCATTATGATTTAATCTTATACATTCATCCAATGGTTATATATTTTATATTGTATTCTATATCAATCTATTAATTTTTATTGTAAGGCTTAGTAGTCTATTTCTTTACCATGTCTTTTTATCTAACCATTGATATCATATAAAATCGTTTATCCTCTTGTTCTCTAATTTCAAATGACAGGTTAATTTTGATACCAGCATTGGGGGATAAGAATTGGCTTAAAGGATTGAGTATGGAAAGCCTGGTCAGATGTATTTTTTCAGTTGATATCCCTAACAAGAGTATGTTGTAAAATAGTGGTTCCTGGTACATTACCTCTAGCGAGAGCCACATGTTGAAATAATCTGCTTTATAAATGCAACTTCTGTATTCCAGGACTCTCTCCTGACCTCCAATCTATGGAACAGATTCGGCGGATCATGAGGCCCACAGATGTGCCTGACCAGGGTCTGCTTTGTGACTTACTCTGGTCGGACCCTGACAAGGATGTGCAGGGCTGGGGTGAAAATGACCGTGGGGTCTCCTTTACGTTTGGTTCAGAAGTGGTCGCCAAATTTCTTCACAAGCATGACCTTGACTTGATCTGCAGAGCGCATCAGGTCAGAGCGTAAAGCAAGTAGAAAGGGTACACCTGGCTGGAGGGGGGAGGAAAGGGTCTCAGTGAACTGGGAAATTACGTAGTTTTAAATAGAGAAGGTAGAAGTGGTGGGAAACATAGCTGAAAAAGCTGTCCATGAAATAAAGGAGGCTCGAAGCATATTATTGGCAAGGGGACATTGAACTGGGTTGAGCACGGGCATATATTTGATTGATGGACTCTCCCATCCCGGTTAGGTGGTAGAAGATGGATATGAATTTTTTGCCAAGCGGCAGCTGGTGACCCTCTTTTCTGCTCCGAACTACTGTGGCGAGTTTGACAATGCAGGCGCAATGATGAGCGTTGATGAGACCCTCATGTGCTCCTTCCAGGTAAGGACTTTTGAACATGCTACTTTTGCAGCTGTTATCCTTTTGCACACACGGCAAGCAATAAAAGGGTGTGCTATTTTTGTTGCAATGCGAGAACTGGAGGATTCTTGAATACAATGTTTAACAGTCAGTTGTATTTTAAAGGGATTTTTGTATACATTTAAATTTCTCCTACTGTAGCAAGATTGTGTCTCTGGTTTATAGTAAAAACTGGGATACTGGGGAAACCAAGTTTTTGCTTTGCATTTATCTCACCTGCAGTGCCACATCAGTGTGGATGGCCACTGCATGGATGGAAATTCAAAAGCTACAGAAATTAGAATGATTGTGGGGTGGGCTTTTTTTTTTTAACTAATCAATGGCAAAGTCATAAGGTGGTTTTAGAATTGTAGCTTAAATACTTTGTCAGGTTGAATATGCATGTGCGTGCATGTTATTAGTGATCTTAAATGATAGGGAAATGTGATAAAGGGCCTCAGAAGTTCTTTGCCAAAAGCAATTCCCATATATAAAAGGAATTGGGATGTTATTCCTTTTTTTTTCTTTTGCATTTATGTTAGTCCTTTTTAATATGGCACATGAAGCAGATACAAATTTAGTCCCATAGTTTTCAAAAATGAGGAAAATAGTTGAATGTAGTGGGGGTTTTGTGTGCTCTACTATACCATTTATATAATTTCAGAAACAGAATGTACAGGCCCAATGGGACTTTGTAGCTTAAAGACCATGAAAAGAGAGAAAAGTATTTTTCCAGCAGGGATCAAGGACAGGAAAAAAAAAGCTGTTAATTCCCACCTCTCCTCTTAACTTTTTTCTTCTTTTCTGTAGATCTTGAAACCGGCAGACAAGAACAAGGGCAAATACGGTCAGTTCAGTGGCTTAAATCCTGGTGGACGCCCAGTCACCCCACCACGCAACTCAGCCAAAGCCAAGAAGTAACGTGTCCTGCCTGCCCTCCGTCAGCAGACAAGGGGGCTGGGCTGTCTTGCATAGCGGTTACACTGTACAGCGGCTGCTTACCTAGGATGCTAGGATCCAGCCATTTTTTTTAAAGAAGAAAAAAATATCTGAATGAGATTGAGTACCAAAAAAAAAAAAAAAAAAATATCTCATTCTCTAGGAAGGGAATGTCATTATTTTTGGGGGTATTTTTGATCGACTTTTTTGCCAACTGTGTCCTGATGTGTGCACCTCTTTCTCCCCTGGGGTTACCACATCATTTTTTTGAATAAACATGTAATATTCTTAATGTAGTTGCTTCTCTTTATAGTTTTGGGAAAATAAAATGAAATGGGCTGGGAGAAAAATGCTTCTTGCTTTCGGACAAAATAATTCCCCACCCCCACCCCTTCCTCCTTTAAAGCACCGAGTTTCAGGGGGATAGTGCTTGTCCTGTACAATTAGATGTATATTCTGAATAGGCTAATTTGGGAAAACGTACAGACAACTGAACAAGTTGTAGCAATGAAGTCAGACTCTGGCTGTAGCAACAGCTCTGGCCTTGGACTCGATCACTTATGGGAGAAATAAAAAAATCAGGCTTCCTCTTAGAATGGCAGGGAATCCAATCAGATTCAAGTTACCTCACGTTTGATTGGCTGAGGCCTGCTCTGAGGAAGCATGTGGTAAACTCTGGACTGTATTCCGTTATGGCCTCTCTTGAGGTAACCCTTTGATTGGAACTGTTGCTTCAATCATTTCACTGCCTAAAAGAAAATCAGAGCGGGTTGTTTCCCCCCAATGCACCTGCTCTTTAGAAGCACCGTGCAAGACCTTTAATTAAGGGCGGTTTTCACTTTTAACTTCAAAGCTGGATTGAGCTAGAGAAAGCACCAAGAAGTAACAAGGGATCAGGCCCAGTCTTTTGCCACCTTCCATATTTACTGAGTAAGGGCAGCTTTAGAAGCCGCCTAGGTTTTTTCTTCTCTTATTTCATTTTTCATTCCCAGATATCTTCCAACTAATGAGAGCTTTGGCACTAAACCTTTTAATTACAGGGAACGAGAGGAAAGCTGCCTCCAAACAGTGGAAGGTTCTAAAAGGAAACTTACAAGCTTGGTCTGTATTACAGCAGCAATATGCCTTGGCATCAAACACCGAGAAGTATATCTTTTTTAATAAAACGAATGTATTGGAGCTCTACATTAGTTGCAAACCTGAAGCAGGAAACGTCTCCTACATTTCTGCTTTTCCAAAAAAAAAAAAGAGCGAGCTGATGGTTGTTATAATTCTACACTGGAAATAATAGTTCCATGACACCCTGTTCATTTCATTAAAAAAAATGCAAAGATCTATCTCTGGCCAAAGTATTTTGCTGGGGCAGGTTGGATTAAAATCCTAGCCTGACAAAGACTCTGGGATTTAGAGGTGTGTTGCACGCAGCACAGCAATCCAGATGAGCTCACGAATCTCCCTCACTGTCCTCTGCTAGTACGTCCTGGCTGGCAAAGGAACGAGTTCTGGACTGGGACTCACTCAAAATTGATCCAAAGAATAAGGAACGAAACTGCAAAAGAAAATAACAGGGAGAAAGAAAGCTGAAAAGGTGCAAGCGTTCTTGAAACTTTCCCCATCACAAATTGATTTAACAGGAACAAATTTAAAAACACAAAAACAATCTTTATAAATGTAGAAGAAAAGATGATACAGATGATATTCAGAATAAAGTTTACTACACCTAGGGGCTGACTGTTTGCCTCCTTTCCCTGTTCCTCCCAACTGTTCCAAAGCTGCTCCCAAATGTACTTTTCACCACACCTCTCTCTACCACACCACCCTTTTCAAGTGACTTTAAAAACCAACAACCTGATTTTGCAATAGAATGATTATTAACAAAGCCTGGCTGCGGCCATTAAAAGTCAGTAAATAATGGCTCAGCTCCAACTGAAGTTAGTCATAAACCCAGGACCAACTGTGAGGGATGGATAGGATTGTAAGTATTTAAGTTGGTACACAGACCACAGTAAAGTACTGTCAACTTTCCCACATTATTGAATGACTTATTAGTCATTCTATGCATATGTAAACCTAGACCATGTTTTACAAACCGCAATGGCTGGATGTAGAGAATATATAAGTGCCAGGGAGTTATGGTAGGCAGTGCCAGGTGGTACAGAGGTCATAGGCACTTTGTCCAGGTGTCAAATGGATCCTGCTATTCTACTGCTTTCAATAACAGTTGATTGTTACTGTTATTGAAAGCAAGAGAATAGCAAGATCCTCTTAACACACCAGTCCAAAGTGCCTATGACCTTTCCATTCGTGATCACGTGGGACTGATCTTTTCCCCAAGAAATTATCCTTTGAAATCTCCACTCCACCCACTTCAGTGGCACCACCCCAGACACTGCCCCAATATGACTTCTAGAATCCTCTGTTTCTGAAGTAAGTGATATGTCACACACACACACTACAGTAGTCACAGTACACACCAAAGGAGCAGGGTGGGTAGATGCCAGTAAGTACTGCAATGGTCACACCTTCCTATGCTGAAAAGCACTATCTATGCTCCTGCTTGTCCCATCCTTTAATGTGGATGGTCAGGAGATTCTCCAGGCCAATGTCTGACACCCTCCACCATGTTTTCATGCACTGAGCAGTAACACGCTCCACCTACCTTCTTTTGCGGCGGTGTGCCAAGGACAGTATCCTCATTTTCACTGTCCGATTCCTTGGTTTCAGAGCTGGGATGCCTTGTGGCGAAAGCAGAGCTGGGAGAGGGTTCCGTTTCATCACATGTGGCTTCCATGGCTATCATGTAGGCATCAATGTCATCGTTGGTAAAGTCACCAGCTGGGGCAACTGGTTTGTGAGTGCTGGAAGAGGCAAACGGGGTAGGCTTATTAGCTACAGAGCCCTAGTTGCCTTTCTTAGAAAAGGTGTCCCGTTAATCCTAGGGAAAGCCTTCCTTGGGGACACCTGCTTAAATTCTTATCCCACCAATTAAGTCCTCATCCCAAACCTCAAGGGTTTGACACAGCCGGATGAATAGCAGGAAATAACTCATGTAAAGCTGAAATATTAAACAGTTCCCAAAGTTACTAAATAGCCATGGATATCCTTTACGATGGTCCACCAAGCCTGGGGAATGACAAAACACCTCAGCCAAAAGGGCAACAAAACTGCCCATTTCAAAGTGACACCCCCTTCCTGTATGCCAGGGAGAGATGGAGGTCCTGTTAAATACTTTGTTCTTTTCCAGCAACTTGTTTTCTCTCTGTGCCAAGCAGGCTTAGTGCAAGAGGTAGAATATTTCTCACCTGGCTGGCAGATGGCTTTCTGATTCGGAAAGCGTGGCCAGGACCAGTTGTAGCTCCAGCACAGGATCCTCCACAGTAAAGATAACTGGCCTGGGAAGATAAATATGGCAAGGGTGGCCATGCATATTTCAACCGGACGGGAATAATTTAAAAAAAGCAACAAGAATGGAAGCATGTCCAAGCTGACCAGAGCCACTGATGTCTCTGGTGAAGTAGAACAGAAAATACATTCACGGATGCTTACAAAGACTGCCTTTTTTAAAAAGAGTATAAGCAGGATGCATACATCAAATTAGGGTTTGTGAGAAGCCTCTTTGGAGATACTCAAAGCAATACTGTGAAACAATACGGATACCGCCCAGCGAGTGTTAGCCAATACTGTACTTTAAAATGGCCTGGCGCCACTGCAGAAGTCTTTATTTGATCATTAAGCTTCTTAAGCCAGCTGCTTAAGCCCTCCTACCTGCCAGGTATGTCAAAGTGGATATCAAGGGAAAGATTTGAGGACTCAGCAAAACTCAAGAAACCCTAAAAATGGGGAAGGAGGAGGAGAAAAAAAAATGGTGATGAAGCAGACTGGGAAGAACAAACTCAACCCCATCCCAAAGAAGGCAGGGAACAAACTCAACCCCATCCCAAAGAAAGCAGGCTCACCCGGAATTCCTTAAGGCAGAAAGTGACTTGTATTTCTTGCTTGACGTGGAAGGCCTGGAACTCATCCTCACTCAGGCACATTTCCGTCACCATCATCCGACTTGGCTCTGTCACACAGAGATGGATCAGAAAACATCTCTTCAGATAGCCACTTCTCTCCATTCCATACAACTTTCCATGAGGAAGCACATAAGAGATAGTTGCGGACTGCTGAAGAGAATCAGGGATTTACAGCCACACTGCTAAGGTGCCCTCAGGCTGGAAC
Organism: Notechis scutatus; assembly: GCF_049901735.1. NCBI lineage: Eukaryota > Metazoa > Chordata > Lepidosauria > Squamata > Elapidae > Notechis > Notechis scutatus. The sequence goes on from NC_142009.1 coordinate 227,584,184, forward strand.
TTGCTAGCCACAGCTTAGTTTGTTAAGGGAGGCTAAGTAAGGAAGCCTTGTCTTGTCGGGTTTGGGGGATGAATTGGAAGCAAGGCCTAGTGGGCAGCTCACCTGTCTCTTCTTCTAGGTAACTACGGAGAGTCACCTTGCCATTAGGGCTGGCACCCAGAGTCACCTCAGCCAGGTTAAGTGGGAAATGAACCACAGCATCTGCTAATAGCCTGAATTGGATGGAGAGAGGAAGGAAAGAGGCTGAGTAGAAACATGGAAAACTTTGTAGCAATTCCCTTCTGTTCTTAGTCCTTATTGTTTTAATAATATAATTGGGACAACAGCATTGGCTTGCAGAAAGCGCTTCCTCTCACGGTTTGTTCACACAACATATTCTTATATGTAATATATCAACTTGGGGGAGGGAAAGGGAATCTATTATCAGATTCCCCCTGTACTAAAATCTCTCTCAGTCAACAACATGATCGCACCTGGGAGAAGCAGAGTTGCCTTATTGGTGAGAGGGGTGGCATATAAATTTAATAAATAAATTAAAATAAAGAATCCTCAAAACACCCTCCCATCCATTTCAACATTTGTAAATTATGCCATGCTGACATATTGCCTGCTGTACTGATAAGTGGGCCTCTGGATGGTGGAATTCACTCTGCAAAGGATGCATACAACACATGAATGTGCAGGACTATCAGTGCCATTCCTATAGATGCATCTGTAAACCATAATAGCCTCCCATCCCGCTGCACTAAAATCTCTCAGTCAACAACATGATCGCACCTGGGAGAAGCACGCAGTAAATGGGCATATTGTGTTTTGTCATAGACAGCCTGTAACAATTCACATTCCTGGAATGACAAATCGTGAGTCTTGACAACCCCTGCAATGAATAGAGAGAAGGGAGAGTGAGTGGGAGAACACAAATTTATTACACTAAGACATCCTTTGAACACTGATTTGTTGAAATGCCGTAATTCACTAGACCCTATATAAGATGAAACCAAACAAACCCCATTTCTTAAAGCCAATCTGATTGTCAGGGAAAATGGCCTAGGCCCATATCGCTCACAGGGTCCTGAGCCTAATGCTGCTGGAGATGTGAAAAATTTGTGGGAAAAGCAGCATTTATCCCTTTCAAGGACAAAAGGAAAAAAAGGTGACATTGATGGGGGGGAGTAAAAGCTTTTAATGAAATATGTGGTTATTAAAAAGTGAATCACTTTTCCATGCATTCATTAAAGATAGCACTGTTAAGACAGTTCATGCTTCTTCTAGGTTAAATTCAATCGACAAGCCAGCCATTCCCAACGTTACGCACATCACAAAAGTTAAAATCTCCTTTGATCTGAGCTCGATTCACTTTGATGAGTTCATAGACATGACCAAACAGGTTTCTTAGCATTAGTAGATAAATTAGTTTACTACTGACACCTGCAATTTTTCAATGTCTCCCATCTAGCTTATAGCCCAGGCATTCTGTGATAATTTCCCATTCATGATGCTGCTTAGCTTCCAAGTTCAGATTGTTACAGCTCTCTCTCTCTCTCTCTCACTCACACACACACACACACACACACACATGGAGTTCACAATAACTGTATCTGTGAGTATAACACACTTAGTCCCTTCTCAGATAGAGTGCAAGTAATAAATAATTTTCTCTGGTTCTAAACTTCAAGAATTTGCCGGCATATGAAAACATTCTGAACTCTTTATTCAACATTCAGGATCTTTGCAGCCCTTTATTACTTCAGTTAAAAAGTGATGCAGGCCTGTGGCTTTTAATATTGGTTTCCAATAGACTCTTTACTCTTGCCTGTACTTCTTTTCCCCCAATTCGTTTGAACCACTCTTGGATCTTGCTCTCTCACTTAGGTCTGAATAGGCAGCAGGGTTCCTGGACCACAGGTCAAATGACCCCCTTTTTACTGTCTGAAGTTAAGTCTTTTCGTGTTCAAGGAGGGCTCTTTTCCAGGGCTCACCATATTTGCAATGCAGTTGAACGCGGAACCAGTTCTTCTTGGACTTCAGCGACATGAGACATTTCTCCACTGTCTTCTCCAGAGCAGGGATTGAGCGGAATACAGCTAGGAAAGACTGCAAGGCACGATTGGGTGAGACTGTTCTTAAAACAAAAGAAAGCCACAAAGAGGGCTGCATTCTGCATAACGCTTGAGTGTCAAATTAGGATGGGGGGAAAATTCAAGTTCAAACCCCAAGATTAAATTCAGTGTGCCACTCACAGGCCAGGTGGACTACATTGAGGCCAGTTATAGACCAAGCGGTTGGATCTGTATATGTCACTGACTTGAAAGGACCTCAAGAACCCAGAGGGGGAATATTTACTTCAGCTTTGAGGAAAGTTTGCACGCTCTCTGCAATGTTCAAGAGCATCTCACCTTCATGAGCACTTTGCATCGGAAAGCACCAGCATCTGAGTCTGATCCAGATTCCCCAGCCTGGTAGTGCTGGAAGAAGAGTGAGGTGAACAGGAAGCAGGCATAGGCAGAGCGAGATGTGTTTATTGCACGCAAAGACAACTGGAAAGATAAAACAGGAAATAACAGTTGGACAGGAAATAGCTCCCCATCTCTCCAGCCTTTAGCTTTCTCTCAGTTTCCAACACCTAGCAGCTAGGGGAGGGGCGCTTGGTCAGATCAGGTCCAGCATTCTATTATCCCACTCAGTGTCTATAGGTCTCCCACATGCAGACCATGGAGCATGGTTTCTCAACCTTGGCATCTCTTATTTCAGCTTCCACAAACTCCCAGGCAGCATGCTTACAGGAAATTCCCAGCCAAACTCCCAGGCAGCATGCTGACTGTTAGGGATAACATTGTTTTACCCTAACTGTTTTGGGTAAAGATAATAAAATGATGAATCATGGTTTGTCAGATAAAGTGTATGTGACTTTAAGCTAAAGGAATGTAATTAAGGGTGCAGCTGTAAAAGTACTATATAAGCAGCAAGGCACTCTCTGGCTCTTACTGGCTGGCTTATTGAAGACTGCGTTCTTGCTGGATCGGGAGGAGAAGTAGTGTTGGATTACTTTGAAGATTTCTCAACGGAGAGAAGATAAGTTTTGGACAGATTTATTATATGTGTACTGACACTGGCTATTCGACACGGACTTTGCAATTAGAGTATCCTCGACAAGACTTGACTGAATTTGGTATATGACTAATGGACTGTTTATAATGACTATGCTATAATTCTTAAATGGAATAAACTATATTTTTGATAGCACAAGCGTATCTGTATTTTTACTGCGTGTTAACGAGAAGGCTTATCTCACACATTTACCTGTCTTCCTATCTGACTTCGCTGCACATTCTGTTTAGTTTGTTTTCCTTAACACCCGTTGGGGAATCCAGGCTTAACACTGGTTATGGGCCCAGAGAGACTGCAAAGTCAGTTTAACTAGAATAAAAACAGGTTTATGTAAAAAGTGAGATTTTGTGTTGTTACACGTTACAGTAAACAGACAGCTGTGTTTTATCAATTATAGTTTTATATCCATATAGTGAAACATGGCACAAGTCAGTCTACAGAGTTTGTCCCTTATATCCAAGCTGGATGGAACAAACTATGTTTCATGGTCTATGAAATGTAGTCTACTTCTACGAAGAGAAGGTCTGTGGAACATAATTGAAAATCCACCAAACGTAGAAGAATGGGATCCTGAAGATGAGGAAGATAGTAAAAGATAGAAGAATTTAAACAGAAAAATGAACAAGCACTTTGCATCATAGGACTATCATTAACTGATCAGCAGCTTGTTCATATACGCGGAGAGCAAACTGCTGTTGGGTGTTGGCAAAAACTGAGGAGGATTTATGTTCGAGATAACGTTGGTGCTCACATAAATCTAACATGGAAGCTTTTCCGTACGTATCTCCAAAAGAATGGTAATATGCTGAGTCATTTGAATACTATAAAAGCATTTTCAAGAACTGCATGAGAAGGAGTTAATTTTCTCTGAACTACACCAGGTCTACATAATTCTATCTTCATTAGACGAAAGTTTTGATGACTACGTAACTTCCCTTGAAATATTGCCTAAAGAAAGCTTAACTTTAACTGATATCACTGGCAGATTGATTGAAGAGGCCAGAAGAAGGCTTGAAAGAGATCAGTTAAGGAGGGAGCAACCTCAAAGGAAAATAATGAATCTCCTACTGCATACACAATTAAAAAGTGTTTTAATTGTGGAGGGAGAGGACATTTTGCAAGATTTTGTAAGAAACCAAAGCGCCAGAATGCAAGCCAGAATGCTGTAAGCCAACAAAGAAGAAATAAGAATTATGAGTTAGCAATGTATAGTAATGGAGTTGTAAAAATAATTTATGGGTGGTTGACAGTGGTGCGTCCCACTGTATTATAAATGATAACAAAAAATTTGTAAAAATGTCTATGAGTTCACAACATATCTCATTAGCAAACGGATGGAAACTGCAAGCAAAAGGTGAAGGTATTGCTCATTGTTCTAGTATAAATGAGAACATAAAAATGTTATATGTACCTCAACTTAAATTTAATTTGCTTTCAGTTAGAATGTTGGTTAGATTAGGATACATAATTACCTTTAAGGGAGATACTTGTTTAATTGAAAAAGAAGGTAAGAAAATTACTGCATCTTTAAGAGGTGAATTATATGTGTTAAATAATAATGGTTTAGAGTTGGCTAACACAGTTTATGATAATAGAAAACCTCATGATGAATGTATTCACTTGTTACACGAAGGTTAGGTCATTTAAATTTTAAAATGATTAAGAGAACTGTTCAACTATCTAAAGGAATAAGTTTGAAACCTTGTAATAAGTATTTGCAATGTTCTGCTTGTAATCAAAACAAAAGCAAAGTTATACCGGCAAATAGAGTTGATGGATTTACTACCAAAGAGCCTTTGGAGGTAGTATTTGCCGATATAATAGGTCCTAAAAAGCCAAGTGTAGGTGGTGCTAGATACATATTAAGCATAATGGACCACTATTCTAGGTATGGTTTCTGTTTTTAATGAAGAGAAAAACTGAAACGTATACAAATTTCTTTAATTGGTTAAAATTTGCAGAGAGAAAAACTAAAAAGAAATTAGTAACTCTTATAACAGATAATGGTGCGGAATTTACAAATAATAAATTCCAGAGTAGACTTAGAATGGCAGGTATTCAACATAAAGTCTGCACCATATAGGACTCAACATAATGCATTTATAGAGAGCGAGGCCAAACACTGCAATCAATGGGAAGAACAATGTTATCTGATTCTGGATTACCTGACAATTTGTGGGGAGAAGCTATAATGTGTGGTAATCACATATTAAACAATGTTGTTAATTCAACAACAGGTGAATTACCATTCACTCTGTGGCATGGTAGGAAACCTGATTTGAGTTATATTCACACATTTGGTGCACCAGCATGGGTGCATATCCCTACACAACTCAGGCACAAAGGACAACATAGAGCTAAAAGATTAATTTTTGTTGGATATCAAGCAAACCATAGATCTTATAGATTCTGGGAACCAGGTACATCTAGAGTATACTGCAGTGCTAGTGCACAATTCCTAGAACATATAGGATGGAATAGAATAGAGCAAGATTCAGATAATGATGTTATTATAGAACCCTATAAGAGGCAGAAAGAAAAGACTAGTTATAAGAAAAGTCCAATTAAAGAAGAAGTCCATGAAGAGCAAATAGAACCAGATCAAGAGGAAATAATTGATCAAGAAGAGATAGATAGTCAAGAACAGGAAATAAAGGAAAGTCCACCCGTAAGTCCAGTTATACCTAGACGCACAACGCGTATAACCAGACCACCTGAAAGATATCAGGCGAGTATTGTTTGCCAAGTAAATAAAGTTCCTACTAGCATAGATGAACTTAAGATGTATCCTGCAAAGGATCAGGAGAATTGGCAAAAGGCAATGGAAAAAGAGTTAAATTCATTAAAGGAAATGAAGGTTTATGAAGAAACCAAATTACCTCAGGAGAAAAATCCATAGGTGCAAATGGATATTTAAAGTAAAGACTGGAAATAATGGGAAACTAACTTATAAGGCTAGGTTAGTAGCACAAGGATTTAATCAAAATATATTTGATTATGATGAGGTATTTGCACCAAATCTTAAGGCTACAACTTTAAGAGCCGCTTTAGTGTGGGCAGCTAAGAATAATTATATTGTTAACCATTTAGACGTAGAAACTGCATATCTGCATGCACCATTGCAGCATACAATATATTTGAAAAAACCAGTTGGTATAAAAGATAATAAAGTAAATAGCAATGATTGTTGGAAACTCAAGAAGAGTTTATATGGATTGAAACAATCTGGCTATGAATGGAACCAATATATTGTGAAAGAATTAAACAATATAGGGTTTAAATCTGGTTTAGCAGATCCATGTTTGTTTAAAAGAAAATAATGGAGCGGTGTCATTATTGTTATTATTTACAGATGATATTGCTTTGATTACTAAGACCAATAATGAAGCTACTGAGATTATTTCATTATTAGCAAAAGGATAAAATTAAAACATTTAGGTGAAATAAAAAAGTATCTAGGATTGACAATTAATAAAATCACAAAAAGGATTTAAGATATCTCAAGAGGATAAAATTTGCCAATTAATTAAATTGTATAAAATGGAACTTTGTAAGCCTGCAAAGACTCCAATGAGTCAGGAAATTTGCAAAATTGATGCTCAAAGTCCCAAATTTGATAAGACCATATATCAATCTTTGATTGGTAGCTTATCATATATAAGCAATTGGTCTAGGCCAGATATAGCTTATAGTGTGAATCAGCTGGCACGATTTAATAATGATCCACATCAATGTCATTGGCAAGCATTAAAGAGAATTTTAAGATATCTTAAAGGAACAATGCACCATGCATTGTATCTAGAAACCAAAGGTGATTTGAATCTTAGTGCCTATGCAGATGCAAGTTTTGCAACTGACATAAACACTAAAAAATCAACATCTGGGATGGTTATATTATTTGGTAAGACTTTAATAGGGTGGAGGTCAATCAGACAACAGCATATTAGCTTGTCAACGATGGAAGCAGAATTTTCTTGTCTGTCATTACTATGCACTGACTTAATTCTGTACAAACAGTTATTATTAGACATGGGTATAACTGTTAAAGATTCTATTATTGTGTACGAGGACAACCAGGCAGCTATACAATTAGCTACTAATATTGCTGTAAAGACTAGATCAAAGCATACTGATTTAAGATACTTAAATGTTAGAGAATCTGTAAAAAATGGTCTAATTAAACTTGAGTACTGCATGACGGAAGAAAATATTGCAGACCAGTTTACAAAAGCACAAGGTGTTGTAAAATTTAAAGAGAGTTGTGACAATTATGATTTAAAGGTGTAAATGGATATATTATTGTAATATTTATTATTATTACCCAAAAGGGGAGAATTTTAGGGATAACATTGTTTTACCTAACTGTTTTGGGTAAAGATAATAAAATGATGAATCATGGTTTGTCAGATAAAGTGTATGTGACTTTAAGCTAAAGGAATGTAATTAAGGGTGCAGCTGTAAAAGTACTATATAAGCAGCAAGGCACTCTCTGGCTCTTACTGGCTGGCTTATTGAAGACTGCGTTCTTGCTGGATCGGGAGGAGAAGAAGTGTTGGATTACTTTGAAGATTTCTCAACGGAGAGAAGATAAGTTTTGGACAGATTTATTATATGTGTACTGACACTGGCTATTCGACACGGACTTTGCAATTAGAGTATCCTCGACAAGACTTGACTGAATTTGGTATATGACTAATGGACTGTTTATAATGACTATGCTATAATTCTTAAATGGAATAAACTATATTTTTGATAGCACAAGCGTATCTGTATTTTTACTGCGTGTTAAGAGAAGGCTTATCTCACACATTTACCTGTCTTCCTATCTGACTTCGCTGCACATTCTGTTTAGTTTGTTTTCCTTAACACCCGTTGGGGAATCCAGGCTTAACACTGACAACTTTACATTAGTATTCCCTAGCCAACTGTTACTGGAGACATTCCGATTCTCTTTCTTTTCTCCAATTATTCAGTGGATCTTCTGAGGTGAACTCTGACCAGAATTATACAGTGTGGCTGCTGTCACTCAAAAGAATTGAATAAAAGCATTCCAAAATTATTTTACATTACTTTATTTACACTCCCAATAGTGAAATGTGCCTTTCACTGCAGTGCAGCATATTGAAGTTGCTATTTTTTCTCTAGTTATCTATACCATCCATTTCCTGGTCAATTACAACATGTCTTGTAAGGATTCATCATAACTTGTCCAAACATGAAACAAACTTGAATTGTCAGACAGCTCTTGGTACAAATCAAAACTGCTGACAAATGAACTACACAGACGCACCAATTTAGACTATATTGTAGCCCTGTTTTGGTTATGACGGTGCTTACCAGAACCTTATTTTTATGCAAACAAAATTATTTCCTGGACACCTAAGGGATATGCCTCTATTGAATAGTTTTGATTTGTATTGCAATAAATACATTCAATGCCCTTAGCATAGCAGATGTCCATTATATCTTGTTCTATCTTGCAAGGTTTTATATATTTCTGCATCAGAGTGGCAAATGAATTAACACCTAAAACCTAAGCTTTCTCATAACATTTTATATTTAACTTTTTTTTAAAGTGCATTAATTTTTCTGTGGAATATAGTCATGTGAAAAAGAAAACAAAAATCTTTTTCACATAACTGTAGCTTTCCATTTACATAACATTCATTTAAAAGTTTTCCAAGCCCAGCAAATATCTCCTAGATCCCCTCTTACCCCTTCTTCGAGTGGTTCAATGTAGATTTCATCTCCAATCCGGGAGAGAGCATGTACTGCTTTCCCCAGGGCTGCACAAGGATAGAAGAACACAAAGAAGGGGATAAAGTGAAGTCTCATACAGTGTGAATGCTGTTTTTTTAACACTAGCTAGGAATCTGTGTAGGGGGAAATGACCCATCATAACTCCCTCCTGCTGCTAATTAATTATTGGGATTTACATGAAATGTCTTTATTTTACAGTTCTCTGTGAGGAAGGAGGAAGGGTGCACGTAATAACAACAGTGGAAAAGGCTAAAGCCAAAAATGATAATCCTTTCTCTCTTTAATCCTGTACTTGTTCTTAGTCTCTCTATCCTGTAAAGATTGTTATTTTATGAATGAAAAAGCTCCTTTATAAGTATCTTCTCTCTACCAATACTCCCGTTTTTAGAAGGACCTGATCAGAAATTAATACTCTCACACAAAACTTAAGGGACTCACAAAATTGGACTCAAAGTGGCAGCTGATACCTTGTGTGCCAATTGTCTCCTTATGTGAACCAGGAGGCCCTCTTTTATGTACACTGAGAGTATTTCACCAAGACAAATTCCTTGTGTGTCCAATCACACTTGGCCAATAAAGAATTCTATTCTATTCTATTCTATTCTATTCTATTCTATTCTATTCTATTCTATTCCTATTTCTATTCTATTCTTTTGAGACAGTCACTCACACTTTGGTCATCTTGTGTGTGGATCACTGCAATCTACTCTACATCAGGATAACCTTGAAAGCTATTCAGAAGTTGCAGCAAAATGTGGCATTATAGTTGTATCTCATCAAACTCATGTAACACTTTTGATCTATGAGCTACACTGTTACCAGAAGACTTACGGTTGCAATTCAAAATGCTGGCTATTCTCTACAAATACTTCATTAGTTATCCAAAGAACTATCTGTCCTCTGTGGTTTCTGTCCAGCCCAGATGATCATGCTCCTTATCCCATCCATTAAGCAGTGTCATCCGATAGGCTCTTGAAACCATACTTTTTTTTTTTTTGGTCATAGAGCTTTGCAACACTAACCCACATGAGACATGCATGGTGCCTAACCTGGTCATGTTCAAATCAGCTCTGAAAATCTATTTTTCCCCTAAGTCTTGGGTTAGAGTAGGTGATGACTCTTACATTTTTAATGATTGCTTTTCTTATGGCATTTGGGTTTTGGTTTGTTTTAATGGCACGGTATTATCATTTGTACCATATGTTGCCCAGAGTTGTTGTAGAGTTATAATTTTTTAAAATAAATAACTAAATAAAATTGTTGTACATAGCTCACCTTTCACATTGCCCCCTGTAACTATGCACTTCATGCCAAAGGAGAGATGTCAGAGAGAACACTAGTAGAACTGCGAAGAAACAAAATATGTGCGTGATTACTCTTCATCTAATACCTAATATTTCACAAAGAAGATACTAGAAAATAAGAGAAAATTATACACAGACACAAATCATCATAAATTCAAATTTTGGCAATAAACCCACATACTGTCTATTTAAATTAATAATCTTTATTTATACTTTTTAGGCATTTGAAGGGCATTAGGTTTCTACTTTGCATGTTTGTTCCCCAAAGTCAACTGCTAACTTAACATGTAAATTAAAAAAAATACATTTATACAAAATAATCACAGAACCACTAACAGAGTATAGAAAAGATTCTCAGCCTAATTCATAGAAGAGTTTCCATGTGAATTGGATATGGCAATGCAAAGAGATGTGACAAAGTGCCAAGACTTTGATGGAAATAATCAAAGTATGTGGAAGTATAGTCCCATGGAACCATCACACAGAACTAGTTTTCTATGAGGGCCTGCCCCTCACCTCCAAAACTGTCCCGGAGATCAATCCTAGCCTGCCTAGGAGTTGGTGTCTTGAACTGGATTTTGAATAGTTGCATGAAATGTACGGAAGTGGAGTATTTGACTTTCATTGCTCAGAAAGTGAACAATAGAAGTTTCAATATTGCATTTTTTCACAATCCGAAGGTATCATAAGGTCCTTTTTACACCACACAATGTAACACATATAATACTTCATAGCATTTGAATGCAAAACAAATTATGGTTTCAGGAAAGGCTGTGCAGTGGTTTTACTTTTGGAAGAAACTATTCAGCATCACTGATTTACATTTTAAAAAACTATTTTATATCATGTGTTCAGCTAAATGGAAAATTGTCAAATGTGTTTTTTAGAAGAATATGAATTTAATTTCAAATTCCATTATGTGCTTATTGCTATATACAGGTAGTCCTCGACTAATGAACACAATTGAGCCCAAAATTTATGTTGCTAAATGAGAAATTTGTTAAGTGGGTTTTGCTCCATTTTACGACTTTCCTTGCCACATTTGTTAAGTGAATCATTGCAGTTGTTAAATTAGTAATAAGATAGTTAAGTGTATCTGGCTTCTGAATTGACTTTGTCAGAAGGTCACAAAAGGGGATAACATAACTCCAGGACACTGCAACCGTCATAAATATGAGTCAGTTCCCAAGCATCCGAATTTTGATCACATGTCCATGGGGATGCTGCAACGGTCATAAGTTTGAAAAACAGTCATGCCCCTTTTTTCAGTGCCAATGTAACTTTGAATGATCAACTAAATGAACTGAAGTAAGCTGAGGACTACCAATAAACGCCAGAAGTCACCTGTCTGAATAGCTGAAAAGCACCAGCTTTGCTTCTTCTTCATCATCTTTTTTAAAATAGTCATTTCATGAGATCCTATGCCTTAACAAGGTATGGAAAAATTGGTTTAGCATTCCAGATACATAGATAGATGGATGTAGATGGTTTGGCATTTCATATACATAGGCAATTGCTAGAATAATAGGATTTGTTTTATTAGAGTGATTTGGTTGTGATGCTGACCCAGTCCAAACTAGACAAGGACAGCTGTTCCCTTAGGAAAAAGGAGCTCTTGGGGACAAATTCAACCAATATTCTAAGCAACATCCACGATGCACTTCTGCTTATTTATGCAAAAGTAGACTCGACATATTACTTTAAACAAACATTGCAGCTCCAACAGGTCTGACAAGTTGAAGTTGTCACCCAACTTACTTAAAGGAAGGGAGTACTGTGCAAGGTCAGGCTAGATTGTCTGTCTATCTAATCAAAGATACCTTGGTATGAAAGGCATCAGTCCACCGTCGTCTGAATGCTAAATTTCCCACCTCGACACGAGTTTCGCTCTGCTCTTTGGACACAAGGCTTCACCACCCCATCCCAAAACTAAAGACTGCTGAATGGCCACCCCTGGCATGAGAAAGAAGCTGCTGCTCCGCAATCCTGTAAAAAAAAGGGGGGGGGGGAGACGACTCCACAAAAAGAGAACACCGTCCCGAACCTCTTGCTATTATAACACACTAATTCCTCCTTTTGCCGCCTTCCTCCAACAGCAACACAAAAAAACCCAACCTCCTCTCCACCCACCCTGCATTCTCATTGGACAATACGACTGCCAGGTCGCGCCGGGCAAGCACGTGGGAGATGGGTTAAATCTCATTTGTGGAGTTTCCTCCACGTGATCCTCGCGGAGCTTGGACCGGACGGTAGACTGCAGCTCCTCCTCGTTTCGAAGGGAGGGGAAGGGAAGTGGGAGCTCTTCTGATTCTCGTTAATCCTTTGATTATGGCTGCGGTCCGAGGGAAGGGGAGGGCCTACGCCTGCGCTGAATGAACTGAAGGGGGAGGTTACTTTGCAATGGGAAATCTTGCCTTTATTTTTAGCTATTGAAGAGGAAGGGCCGTTTATTATCCTTAAACTCGCTTTCTTGGAGTAAACCTTAGTGAAATAACCTCTCTCTCTCTCTCTCTCTCTCTCTGTGTGTATAGGTATATGTATATGTATGTATTTGTTTTCTTAAGTTTTCACGGGTACTTACATGTATGGTATTCAGCTTTGTTCATTTTCCCACGTCATTATAGTTGTGCTTTTAAAGTTGTAGCAACGTTTGGCAGAATCTCATCTGCCATCATCAGGCTTCTGGTTGTGTTCATCTGTCTGATCAAAACTGAAACAACTGTAAAGTCTGACTCACAGACTAACACAACCAGAAGCCTGATGATGGCAGATGAGATTCTGCCAAAACGTTGCTACAACTTTAAAAGCACAACTATAATGACGTGGGAAAATACCCGAACAAAGCTGAATACCATACATGTAAGTACCTGCAGAAAACTTCACACACACACACACACATACATATCTCACATATATATAATGTATATATATTTTTATATATGTATTATTATATTATATATTATATTTATTATATGTATGCATATGTGTGTATGTCCAGTACTAGATATGTGCACTAAAGATATTTGTTTTATTTTAAAGAATGTTTTTCATTATGTAACTTACAGTGAGCTGTGAAAAATGGAGAGGAAAAAAATCAACATTACATTTACATTATATTTAAGCCATCTCAAGTGCAAGACATTGGGTTTTATTCCAGATGATCTTATTTACCTCCCGCCACCCCACTTATTGTTAAAAAATAAATAGGACCCCGAAATCGCACTACAACATCCATTAAAAACTCATGGATTTCCTTTTGAAATTAAATCTTGCTAATTCAAATCAAGGTGTTAAAAAATATAACATATTGGCAGCAGACTGTAGTTTACTTTATTGTCATTGCACCTCGTACAACGAAATCAAACACCATCTTCAGTGCACATCATGACCATGAATATAAACACAAACACACATCCTTCACACTCCACACATTGAACTGAAAAACCACAACACCGCACTAACACAGCAGTATACAGCAGAATTCAAAAGAGCTACTGCCCTTGGATAGAAGCTGTTTTTCAGCTTATTTGTGTTTGTTTTTAATATTCTGTACCGTCTGCCAGATGGTTATAGTTCAAAAAAAGGGTGCCCAGAATGAGATGGATCTTTGAGAATATTTTGAATTTCCTAACGGCAGTGGGAGCTATAAAGCTCTTCCAAAGAGAGGAGAGGGCAATCAATGATCTTCTGTTAACCCTCTGGAGTGCTGTCCTATTTGCCACTCTGCATTTGGAAACCATACAGAGGTGCAGTAAGTTAAGATAGTCTATGGTGCAGCAGTAGGAGGTCACCAGCAGTTTTTCATTCAGTTGTTGTTTTCTGAGAAGTCTCAGGTAGTATAATCTCTGCTGGGCCCTTTTGACCAGGATTGCAATGTGAGCACCCCAGGTCAGGTCCTCTTTTATGGTAACACCCAGAAACTTAAAACTGGCCATTTGCTCCACTCGGTCTCCATTGATAAGCAAGGGGTGTAAGCAAATACCTGGGGCTAAAGCTAGGTTCGAAATTGCAAAATATAGTTGAAAAGTAATTATGACTTCATTGCATCATACACGGTTTAAATCAATTATAATATGCACATCAGGAAAAAAAGTACTGTAGCTTTTAATAATATACTTAAGAGATTTACTACATAGTTTCCAAAATCAGAAATAGATTTGAGACTAGTTACTTAAATAGAAGCATTCATTATTATCAAGTAATAATCAGTCCTTTCCACAATCCAGGCAAGTCAAATTTCTTGGTTTTAAACTGACTGCAAACAAGTTGTATCATGAGATAAATTCAAATGTTTTAACTGTATTATTAATCCAACTGGTAAATTAAATTATCCATGTCCAGGGAATTCTGTAAATATTTCAGGATATGAGACTGCATCATAAATATTTTCTTAACTTGGAGGATTTTTTAAAAAAAATAAACGTATTTTACTTACTGAAATAAACTGGATATCCTGCTGGAAATGCCTAAATAAAAGCTAAATAAAGGCCCAAACAGACATTAAACCCTCAGTATCTCTCTACTTATTCAATAGAAATGTCTTCTTCTAAAATTGCTATTTTAGACCAAGCATGGAAATGGGGAGAATGAGTTGTATTAGGCACACTTACAGCTTACTGATGGCTGATATGCATAAGATGCATATCATTCTGGGGTTATTTTTAGTCCATATATTCTTAAAGATATATTACTGTAGAAAAATATATTTTACAGACTTCAGCAGGTTCCAATTATTATACTCTGGTTTATTCTATAGAAAGCTATGATTCTGAATCTTTTTTTAGGGGATCTGCCAGGCAGATCCTAACAATAAACTTCCTGCCTTTGCTTTCTTTTCATATTTAAATGCATTTTGATTTTTAAAACATTTTTGCACATTTTTGTAGTTTTTATTCAAGGCATTTGGAATGTTTGTGGAAGAATGTTATAAATAAACCATTACAGAAGACTGAAATACATATTTTTGGGAGAAAATCAGATTCTGCCACTTTTCATCTTGCAAGCTTTTTTTGTGGAAAGATATTTTGTTCATGTTTTTCCTGACCTGTAGAGGGCGTTCTGCAACCATTGCTTTGAAAATAGGAGCTTCCTGTGAATGCAGGATGTACTTAAGATGGGAGAGAGGGCAAGAAAGATGTAAGTTGAGTTGAGAGATAGATATAAGAGGTCTGCTGGGAAATAAATATGTTCTATCTATATCCTATATTCAATTTAATTAAATGGATGCATGTAATTATAGGCAGAGGTGACAATGGAAATTTTCCCAGGAGCATGGGGCGTGCATAAGCGCACCAACGTGCCTACCGTCCCTGTCCTATTGTTTCTCTTATTCTTTTATTTTTCTTATATGTACCCATTTCATGTATTCACAACTATGTATACACTTATACTTATTATCTTGTAAACAATTGGCAAATCAAATAAATAAAAATAAATAAATTTTCACAAGCATTTTCACATATTTGTCCATTACTGATTGAATTATCTTATTTCAAAAGTTAAAGAATAAATGGAGAATGGATGAATCAGATTAGGGGTGGTTTTAGTCTATCATAAGCCAGAAATGATAATGTGCTGCTAGTCCAAGGCAGAAATACACATATAGCCAACTATTTAGGAATTTTATCCACATAGTCATTAAACATAGTAAAATGTACTGTATTGTAACCACACACATATATATTCATCAGGCTACTCCTGTTTAGGGTAAACAATATGCAAAATGCTGAAAAAGCATTAGAAACAACCAAAGAAAGGAAAGAAAATATAAGTAAATCTAGTGTACATCAACATCATTCTGTTTCTGTTTTGCAAATTATTGTTTCTATCCCCTTACAACAGTACTTCATCTTCTGCCTTTTCTTTAAATCTCTCTGAGAATCTCTTCAACATTATCCAACAATGAGTTTCCCATTATCCTTTTCTTTTTGATCCATCCATTCTTCCTTGTTTTGTGATTTTCCCCCTTCTATTTGATTAAACCACCATAATGTACTTCTTCTGCAATGGTCCCTAATTCTTTTATTCAGTCTACATTCTTACAGCAGCCATTCATTCTTGACCCTATCTCATCTTGTTTTGCCATGTAAATTTGTGTGTAGAGTATTCAATTTACTGTTTCTCCTGACATACCTAACTCTCACTTCCATAAAAAGTGGACATAAGGTATGCTCTTATCATAACCATTTTGCTGCTTTTAATACATATTCATTCCTTGCAAGAGACCATAAATTACTACCTACCATTTTTCTTCCAGGATTTGCATATCTTAAAAGTTTCTCAGTTTCACCAGCTTTTTAAAGCATTGTAGCAAAATACATAAATGCATCTAATTGTTCTAGTTTTCACTATTTACAATTTTTCTTCATTTTTCCTCTTAAACTCACCTACTTTAATGTTTTATACATTAATTTTCAGATTCATATTTTCAATTAGATCACACAATGTATATCATTGTTTTCAGCCAACAATCTGGCATTATCTGCCTAGAAAATATGCACATTCACATTTCTGCTTAGGACATTATTAATGTTACCACAATTATTCCTTATATATTTGACTTTGACTTTAGGTCAGTCACTCACTCTCAGCCTAACTCACCTCACAGAATTGCAGTTGTGGAGAAAATAGGAGGGAGGTATGGATATGTCTGCTACCTTGAGTTATTTGTAAAAATAATAAAAGTGGGAAACAAACAAATAAATACAGGAGAAGAGAAGAAATTTCCTACCTTGAGTTACTTATGAAGAAATAAAATTGGAATTAAAAATATCAAATAAGTAAGTAAATAAATAATTTTCCTTCAGGTTGATTTTCCCCAATTTCAATTGTAATGGTTAACATTTGTGAATATGATAACTGGAGCCACAAAATAGCTATGTGGTTTCTCATCTACTCACCCCGTCTTCTCTCAACTCGACAGTTTTCCCTATGTTCAATACATTGGGACACTTTGATATTTCAAGTAATGGCTTGAAATATGACCACAGAAAGATTTCGTTTTGGTTTCAGGCAAAAGCTTTGCTTTTGTCGACCTCAGGGGAAAAAAATCTGTCCACATTTGGGAAGATTGGAAGCCTCCGAAACATTACAGGGTATGCATGTTTAGCAGAGAGTTTTAAGAACTTAGCAAGGGAAGTTGCCAAGTTGTCTGAGCTGAAAGAGTGCCAGAATGAGCTGATGGGAATCCACAGAGTGGCTCTTCCTGGCCACCAGGAGGTGATGCAGTGCTGAAATAAGGGACATTTGCAGATGGCAAAATCCTTCTTTCTGCAAAGGATGGGGGGGGACGACAAATAAATGAGCGAGAGACAGAACATAGAGGAAAGATAATTACGGTACACTTTTTATTTGAAAAAATTATGGTCTATCTATATATTGGGAAAATTGTTTCCATTAAAAAGGACATGTATTTTGGGGGACATCTCTTTACATGAGATCCCCATGATAGGATCTCATATAAAGGAATCTCTTATAAATTATATTAGAGCCCCAACTTGATCATTGCATTGCAATGCTATAGCTTACTGTCTTAGATAAAGCACTGTCCCTCAGCAATAGGGGCTAGGTTCTATTTGCAATATTACTGAAACATTTCCTGTGATTTAACTGCACTGGTGATGGATTTCCTGTTGTCAATAGCTACCAGTTGGAGATGTCCTATCTGAACAAGGTAATCGCACTAGATGACATATAAGATTTCTCTCAACTCAACAGTTTCAACTCAACAGATCACCAAAGAGCAGTACATAAAGTCTGAAATTGTAGAGAGGGTATGAAGAAAGTGAAAGATCAGAATAAGATGAGTATTAAGAACAATTTTAAAAACCCAAATTCTTCAAAATATATTTTTAAAAAGAATTAAATGAATTAAAAATGAATGATTTTGATTACATAGGCTAGATATTATAAAAGGAAGAGAGTTATTAATAACTTTAGAGAAAGATGTAAACTTAACTGTTGAACTTACAACTGCTGCAAAGAAAATCAGAAGCTACTTTATATCTTTTTTCTTTTTGATTTTTCTACTTTTTCTTTTTTCACTTTAATTTTCTCTTTAATCCCTTTCCCTCCCCCCTCCTTGTGGTATTAAGATTGCATTCATTTTTCTCTTATTTTTCAAAACTTTAAATAAAATTATTTTAAAAAAGAATTAATCACAAGTTACTCACAGAGGAACCCATAATATGTTAACACAAAATGAGGAAATGGCAGAGCTACAACGTGCCTACCGTCCCTGTCCTATTGTTTCTCTTATTCTTTTTATTTTTCTTATATGTAACCATTTCATGTATTCACAACTATGTATACATTTATACTTATTATCTTGTAAACAATTGGCAAATCAAATAAATAAATAAATAAATAAATAAATAAATATTTGGTCTCTGTCTTCACCAACGGTGGTCTACCAAGCAGTTGTGAGGAGAAGAACAAAGAGGCAGAATTGAAGCTTGAGATTGATAGAACCATGGTCAATGGATATCTATTTACTTGGAGACTAAATCTCCAGGGACAGATGAATTGCATCATAGGATACTAAAGGAATTTGCTCATGAGCTGGCCAAATGTTTATAAAGTCTGAGAAACCCTGATGAGTGGGTGAAGTGCCTGATGATTGGAAGAGAGCAAATATTATCCCTATCTTCAAAAAGAAGAAGAAAGAGATTCTGAAGAATTGCATACCAGTCCATCTGACATCAATATCTCATCAGATTCTGGAGCAGGTGATAAGGAGATTAATCTGTTAGCACTTGAAAACAGTATAATAGTTACCAGACTTCAACAAGAATTTGTGAAGAACAAGTCTTACCAGACTAATCTTATTATTTGATTAAGTAATTTCCTTAGTAGATTGTCAAATGCTTTGTAGAAATAAAGATATAATAGAGTTACATGCAAAATTCCCATGATATGGTAATTAGCAAGTAGGAGTTGGATGGCATGACAGCTAAAAGTTACATACTGCAGGCTCAAAAATCAAACTCAAAGAATGCTCATCAATAGTTCCTTCCCAAACTTGGGTAAAGTGAGGAATCAAGTGGGGCACTGGATTCTTCAAAATTTTCATAAATGATTTGGATTAAGAGTTTAGAGGGAATGTTAGCTAAATTGGATGGGACAACTATACTCCAGAAAATGGACATAAAATTCAAAACTATTTTAGTAAACTAAAGGAATGGGCTGAACAAAAATTAAAAGTAACAATTCTTCTGTTAGAAAAATACATTCAAAGGGAAAGAGAGCTAACAGTATACGTGAAAACATCTAGTAGTTAATCAAACTGAATAAGAATCAGCAGTGTGATATGACTGAAAAGTAAAGGCAAATATAATTTGGGGTTATATCAACAATTTCCAAGTAACAAATTCTATATTACTCTTTGATGGTCAGACTCCAACCAAATTCTGGGCAACACAGAATTAACCCAGAAGTTAATTTTAACAGCAACTATCTCTATAGATAAGACTGTTTAAAAGAAGAGGAACAGGCTGATTTGAAAGTGGATTTAAAAATGACAGGCGTCAAGAATCACATGGAAAATAAGCTGAGTATTAAGAACAATTAAAAAAAATATTTCTTCAAAATATATTTTTTAAAAAAATTAAATGAATTAAAAATGAATGATTTTGATTACATAGGCTAGATATTATAAAAAGAAGAGAGTTAACACTGGACATAAAAAAGAAATTGGCTGATGTTTTGAAAATTAAAAGTGGTATACAAATAACCAACTAAGTGAACTAGACAATTTTTCTTTATTGGATTTACACAAAGGAGGCTTGTTAAAGTTTTGAATAATGTTGTGAAAAAGGACAAAGAACATACTAAAAGAAATCAAGTTCTAGAATGTAATTTGAAGGGGCTAAAGATTGTTAGAAGTAAAAAAGAATGAATATCAAGTTTGTTTATTTGATCAAATTTAAAATATATTTTTCTAATCTTTAATTGACTTTTGCTGACATCAGGACTGAAATTACAAAATTTTATGTACTTGTTTATAGATAAGGGGATATAGGAAGAAGAGTTCATTTGTTGTATTTTAAGAGGAAAAAATGTTTCTATTTTTTGTAATGAAGGGGGAAGTCATTCCTTTATATATTTTTCTTTACTAAATTCTTATTTTTTTATTTTCTTTTTCCATGTTTTTTCTTTTCTGCACTTTTTCTTTTTGAGTTTGTATTAGTTTTTAGTGTTCAAAAACTTTCATCAAGTTATTGTTTTTTTTAAAAAAAAAGAACAAGAAATTGGGCATAGTAGCCTCAGTGCTATGATTTTATTCAACTCAATGTCTGAGAATCTCTGAAATTTATCAGATAGTGCCAACTTAGATCTGAAATTTGAATAGCTGGTATGTAAAACAGATATGTCTGTGCAGACTGATCCCATCAATTTGCCCGATAGGGATGTGCATAGCTGTGTTTCCAATTTCACCATACTGATCCAGAAAGATTTGGCTGCAAATGAAATGCAACCGTTATGTTACAACCATGTCACTTCCATCAGCCAATTGCCTTAGGGCTCCAACTGCATTCAACTCCTTTGACACAATGGGTTCTAAGGGCATTAGTTGCCAGGTGTTCTTGTATACATTCATTGAAGACTGTCTCTAACAACTTTAATCACTACTTCAAGTGAGATCCAAGAAAAGTTGAATCACAGGCAAATGTTAATGAAACTAGAATAAAGGCATTGCTTTGTTTCTTTAGAAGTAAAAGCAGGTACTACACATATTTCTATCATCATGTTATTATGATAAGAAAAGATGAGTCCTTGAAGTAATCAATGAGCTACCTCTCCCTATCTTTAGAACTGAATACGCTTATTGGCTGATAGGCTGAAAGATGGTTTGAAACTGCTAGAGAATTACTCGCTTCCACTTTCGTCCTTGTCTCTAGAATTGCCAGTCTTTGTCATTTACTTTCCATGTCATTATTTGCTTCAGGTTTTATGTAGTGCTTTCCATTTTTCGTTTTTGTTGCTTTAGATACGACTAATTGATTTCTATGAGCATGCTTACTTTCCACTGGGCTTGAGGAACAATAGACAAATTATTTTTTCAACATGCTTTATTAGAAATAGATAATGGAGACAGCAGCACCTCACATTCTGTGTTTTTGTTCTTACCATTTAATAGAACATTTTTATTTTTGTGATAAAAATTAAATGAAAATCAGCAAAAGGAAACCATTAGTTAAAGTTTCTTATTTCTCTGAGCAACATAAATCAACATCCAACACTCAGGAGTAGTTGTTGAAAGGAAAATCTCTGGTCACACATACAACTTGCTGGGAGTCCTGAGCAAGCAAGAACTACAAACAGGAAACTTAGGCGGCAATCCCATGGCCACTTACCGAGAATTAATTTATAGTGGGACTTGCCTGTGCTCAGATATGTATAGTGCTGCAGTGTCTATTAACTTTGATAGGCACTTTTTCTTAATGTACTTGTAAGTACATGTAGAGCAGACCAAATAGATTGACATTGTTGCAGAGCGGAATGCCAATACTAAGGATTTATATAGAACGCATACAGCACTTTATCTCTGCTTCCAGCCAACTGTGAAAAATAAAACCTCAGCAGTACTGAAAAACTCAAGGTTGGGAGTTCCTTTGGCCCTCCCAAATCTGTAAAGGAAGTCTCAACTGAACCCTTCCTATACAGGAAGTTAATTCATCACTAAATGTGCATGATTAATTTGCTTTTATATTGATTAAGTGAATTCATGTCCTAGTCAGAATTGATCTAAGCACCAAGCAGTGAGTTCAACATCCAGTTTCCCCAGTTGTTGTCCCACTGCTGTGCCATATGAAGCACTTTCTGGTAGCATAGTAATTATGGGGGTGTTTCAAGCTATGTGCTTTTTGAAGAACCCCATGAATGCTTCATCACAGCCGTCATTCTTAGCATAGCTCTTTGAATGTGTGAACTGGCTCATTCCAGTGTTGTCAGAGAGGTAAGCATCTTTGTTTGCTTTATATTAGGTGAGACAATGAGTTCAAATAACTTACCCTTGTAGCACTGAAGGCATCTTAGAAAGGACTCCCACTGAGAATTCTTTTAAAGGCCAGGAAAAGATCTAGGCAGGATATCCTCTGAGCATCGGTCTCTTTCTGGGAATGAATTTGTCTACCTGGAGTGTAAAACTAAAACTCACTATGTTCACAAATCATGCAATCTATTAGTTAGCTTTCGACTCAGTATGTTGTGTGAACCTAACCACTGTGATCAGTAAACTCTAGTTTGTTATTTAGCATACAGGGTGAATCTAGTTGGTTGTGTTTTATTGGATGAGCTATAGCTTAACAGAGTGTTTCATCCATCATTATTACCTGTGAAAGTAGCAATTGTACAAAATGCTTAGCCGAGTACATAGAACCACTCAAGAGACTACTCACGGAACTAGATGCAGATATCAGCTTCGGAAGCCATATTGAGATTCAATTCTCCCACGCTGCCACCATTGAGCCTGGGAAAGTGGGAGGGGGGAATTCATTTGAGTATATCTAGTTAGACAAAATAAATTTCTTTTGTTGTTTCAAGGTCACATAGTGTTGCACATAGTGAAGAGGAAATTTTACTTTGGGACAGATGGTGATTGCGCCATGTGATGTGGTGATGGGTAGGGGGGATGGATTTGTAGTTTTTTACTTTTGCAAAGAAGCCCGAAACTTTCAGATTCGGGATTCCACAGATGTACCAGTTACTATCCAAATACAAGGGACCTTTCAGAAATGTCTGTCTCGGAGTTATTGATTGGAATGGAGGTTTGCTGGAACATCGACAGCAGAGACATGAAAGCTGCCTGGTTTTAAACAGGAGCATTCATCTTCCTTCTTGTCCCATTCCTAGCCTCTCTCCCACCCAATCTAGCTGGAAGGTAGTGAGGGCTTGCCTGGGCTGAAGTTAATTCCAGGCAAATCTCTCTCACCCACCTTCATCTTCTCGGAAGAGGCATGTCCTCCAGTCCAATACTTGGCTAGGGCAGTGGTGTGCTTTCAAAAGATCTGTATAGGCAGGCAGCTGAGGCCCCTTGAAAAGAATCTATTCTTCTGCCACAAGCCTGGTAGGTGAATAGAGGGAGAGAGACAGAGACAGAGACAGAGAGAATGAACTATGGTAGTATCTACTGCCTACAGCAAAGGCTAGAACTGTGGTGGAGATCCCCGCTTTGATCACATAGATGTTAAGGAAGCTATCCCAAATTAAGTAGATACTTTCTCCATTATAAATGCCTAATCAAGATGCTGTGAAGATAAAGGAGCTACAAGGAGGCATTAAATGGGACACCCTAAAGGAAGATGACTAATTCTTTAGTCAGGGCAGCATTTAATGTTTGCAGTAAACAAAGCTCAAGGCTATACAATGAAGTTGAATATAAATGCTGGTAAAGTAGGGAACTTATCAGAATGGAATGAAGTCTTTCAGACAAACTTTTTCTCTCCTCAAATAGCCTTTGGTTCGAAATGAAGCAAGCCAGGAGGCGAAGATGGGGGGGGGAGGCTTTCCTAAATCCATTTGCTTCAGGTGCAACATAAACACACTGGAAAATCAAGGCTTTTTTATGCATGTGCTATAAAAAGCAACTCACATCCAAATTATTATTTGTTTGATTTCTTTTCTTTTTTTTCATTTTCATAATTTGCTTTACCTTTTCAGCTTCTTTAAGCAGCTATTAAAATACAATCTTGTATCTTAAAAGCTTTCATCTTTGGAGATAGGAAAAGTTCATAAATACACAGGGTTTGCTTGTTTGGTTTAGCCCCCATCCATAAATAACTGAAAATATTTTTGTAGTCCAAGTAGATATGCTGTATGATCACAAAAAGTCAGTAAAACGTGAGTTTAGGAAGATGCCAAATGTTTCACTAAAAAAAATTAAAAATGGAAACAAGCTTGCTACTGTGTATATATACATATGTGTGCGTGTATGTTTGCATGTATACATATCCTGCATGGTGTCCCTAACTCTGCATAGGCCAATAGACAATCTAAAGGCTACCATCACATTAGAATTTGCCAAGATCAATGTACTTAAGAATGTTTGAAGATTATGCATCAAATAAGTAAGGAAGAAGAAAGAAATGGCAGCCAATTGGAACATGAAATATAATTTCTATAATTGTCTATGGAGCCTGACTGCGTGCATGTCTGTGCTGTATATATTGTATGTACTGCATATACATACATACACATAATATGTAAACATGCACATATTATGGGAAGTGGGTGGCTACAAATATAAGTGAGTAAGTAAATAAATAAGAGCATATCTGCAACTTGAAGAACAAGTATAATTGCTCTCCAGGGTCATTGCAATTTTATTCTGGCTTGATTTTTAGACACAGAAAACCGGTTAGAGGTTAAAGGCTGAAGAGTGGTAGAACAAGCCTGTTCGCTACAAGTCTCTTGAGAACCTGGACCATGCACCCAGGGATATTCTCTTTTGTTCATAGTGGAATGTGCCCAGGGGTGGGCTGCTGGGGGTTTGGGAGAGCCCCTAGCTAAGATTCTGTGCAGTTTGGAGAACCCCCAAATCCCACAACTGGCTGGCCCTGCCCACCCCGCCCTGCCTCTCCCAGGAGTCTATATGCGGCCTGTTTTGGATGCAGGTAAGTGCAGGGCACCTGCGGAGGTTTGGGGAGGGCGAAAAACGGGCCTCCCGGAAGTTCAGGAAGGCCGGAAATGGGCCCGTTTCCAGCTTCCAGGGAACCTCCGGAGCCCGGGGAGGCTGTTTTCACCCTCCCAAGGCTTGAGGAAAGCCTCCGGAGCTCAGGGAGTGCAAAAATGCCCCACCCCACCATGGTGCAGGAGGCCAACTAGGCCATGCCCACCATGGCTACACCCACCCAGCAACTGGGCAGAGAACCCTTTGCTAAAATTTTTGAAGACCACCCCTGAATATGCCATATGAAGATGCTGCTCAAGGAGCAGAAATTGGCAGCAATTCTGCCGTGTGGACAGGAGACGTAGAAGTACCTACCACTGCAGACGCCACAGAAGTAAAAGCAGATGTAACATGAAGTTAAAACGCAAATGTAGATGTAACTTTGGTTTTTCCTTTTGTATTTGCACTGCATGGATTTTCCTCTTGTGGTTGCAAGGTGCTCTACAAGTGCCACTATAACAGAGACATCTGGCCTAAGAATCAGCCGTGACTCTTCACTGCACGGTGCATCGATCCCCACTACAATAAAAGTTCAGCTTAAAAAAAACAACCCAAACATCATTTCCCTTTCACAGCGTTCCCTGACTTGCCACTCCCTTGGTGGAGGATAAAGAAAAAGTAGTAAAAAAGAGACTCTTGGCATGAGGGTTTCAAACTTGAAAAGAGCAGCTGTGGGAATGTCAGCAAGAAGAGAACCTTCGCATGTGGTGCAGGGGGAGGAAGAGATGAGAGACGAAGGAAGATCTGAGTGGAGGGCAGGGAACACTATCTTTCAGTGACAGCAAGCATAAAATTATACCACTGAGAACAGTGTAAACAGTCAGACATCTCTCTGGTTTATAGTAACTGATGGCTAGGATTTCAGACCCATGTCTCTGGGATTCTCTCTGGTGATATCACTGCAGACCGAAAGCAGAGCCAGACATCTATGCGATTCTCATATCCCACTGCCTTGCCTTCCAGAAGGGTGGGGGGAGAAAAGAGAAGAAGACATCACATGTTGGCAAAGAAGAGGTTGGGAAGAAACTCTATCAAAGGTTGGAAGTGGGAGGTTTGACTGGGGCTGGCGCCACTGGAGGGCAAGAGAGCGATTCACTCTTCTCTGGTGAGGTCAGCCACCCACAGCACTTCCTGTGTGCAGAAGGGGAAGGGGGGAGGAAGTGAGAAAGGCAAGGCTGGGGATGGCAGAACTAGGCAGTCAGCCAAGGCTGGGAAGGCCAGCTGGTGACCCATCCTAACCATGGATGGAACGGCTCAGCTTTGTACTGGGTTGAAAGTCAAACCAGGTTGCTTCTGACCAGGACCAACTCCCAAGGAGGAAACCAAAAAGTGCTTGAGTTAGAAAGGGAGTCTTCAGCCTGCCTAGCTTTCTGACATTCCGTAGCAAAACCTCTTGTTTTCCACGATCAGAATGATGGCCGAGGGATTTACGGGCATAAAGAACCAGTACTTTGGAAGAATGTAGCTGGAAGTCAGCTAGAAAGAGCAACAGAAATCAAGAAGATTTTATAGTTTCATCTACAAGCAGAAACTTGATGGTTGACATTTAAAATTTGACAAGAGGGAAAGGCCACTGATTACTGTCTAGCTATCAGACAAGTCATGATTCACTTTTTATATATATATAAACAATTAAAAATCTTTTATAAGAGAAGATTAAAAATTAATACAAAGTAAGAAAGAAAAAAGCAAGCAAAGAAAAAGCAAAAAGTACAAGAAAAACATTAAAAATAGAAAAGAATGAAAAAAACCACACAAAGTGGTTTCTGATATTCTTCACAGCAGTTATAAGCAGTTGTAAGTACAATTATATATTCATATAATTCAAATATAAGTACAATTATATTTTAAACTCTTTCTCTAAAGTTGCTGCCCAATAAGCTGCATAGCATGGGAGGATCTAATGCTCTCTAAAGTTATGTCATAATACAGGTAGTCTTTGATTTACAATAGTTCATTTAGTGACCGTTCAAAGTTACAATGGCACTGAAAAAAGTGACTTATGATTGTTTTTCATACTTACGACTATTGAAGCATCCTCATGACCATGTGATTAAAATTGAGACATTTGGCAACTGACTCATAGTAACGATGGTTGCAGTGTTCCAGGATCATGTGATCACTTCTGGCAAGCAAAGTCAGTGGGGAAGCCAGATTCACTTAGCAACTTTATTACTAACTTAAGAACTGCTGTGATTCTCTTAACCACTGTGGCAAGAAAAATCATAAAATGGGGTAAAATTCACTTAACAAATGTCTTGCTTAACAACAGAAATTTTGGGCTCAATTGTGGTCATAAGTCAAGGGCTACCTGTATCTTCTTTTTATAATCCGCCTTTCTAATCATCAAAGCCATAAATCAAAAGTTTAATTTTGACACAAATAGAGATTTTCAGTCACAAATAAGTTTAGGCCATGGATTTCAAGCTCACCGTGTCACGTTGCCATCATGTGACGTATCACTATGTTTTTTCCCCTTTGCAGAACGAGTGGGCCTGGCCTGTGCATGATGCAAATGGCCCACAGGCCACCAGTTCGACACCTTTGGTATAGACAGTCTACACTTTTCTCTAATTAAAGAAGTTAGTTTATTCATTTCAGCAAGATCTATCAATTTCACTAACGATTCCTCCTATTGGGCAGTGTCAAATCTTTCCATCTCTGTGTAAGGCCAGTCAAGATTCTCCTCATTATAAAGAAGGTCTGGGAAAATATACTAGAAATTACTGCTTTGATGCTGTGGGGACTGAAAATGATTCCAATACACAATACATATAACATGAAACACTTCTGGTGGAGATCCTCAGATATATATGCCTTGTTTCTTGACATCTCACACCCATCATAAGCACTACATGTAGTCCTCGACTTATGAACACAACTGAGCCCAAAATTTCTGTTGCTAAGAGAGACAGTTGTTACGTGAGTTATGCCACAGTTATTAAGTGAATCACTGCAGTTAAATTAGTAACATGATTGTTTATAGTGAATCTGGCTTTCCCATTGACTTTGCTTGTCAGAAGGTTGTAAAAAGTGATCACATGATCCTGAGACATGGTAGTTGTCATAAATATGAGTCAATTACCAAGTGTCTGAATTTTGATCATGTAATCATGGGCATAATGCAATGGTCGTAAGTGTGAAAAAAATCATGTCAACTTTTTCAGTGCTGTTGTAACTTTGAACTGTCACTAAATGAACTGTTGTAAGTCAAAAACTACTTGTACCTAATGCTCTAAGGAATACAGTTTGGTGATCTTACATGAAAAATTCCAGGATTCTTCCTAGCTCTGCTTCCTAAAGTACAACAGAGTTATGGTCAAAGAAACACTTGAGGAGAGAAATGTATGATCTCTATCTCAAAGGTGCCTTTTCATAGGCAGCTGGACTATTTTTTGAAGAAGACGAAGAAGATGTTTTGCTTCTCATCCAAGAAGCTTCATCAGTCCATCTGCCTTTTGAAAAAATACCTTTGAGGCAACTATGACCTGGATGACTGAGAATCTCCATAGACCAGAGGTCTCCAAACTTGGCAACTTTAAGACTTGTGGACTTCAACTCCCAGAATTCTCCAGCCAGCTATGCCATGGATGTATGATCTTTTTGTGTACAAACATATGGAACAGAAATTGTATCATTTTCACGTTATGCCTGCTTCATGCATGGATAGTATAAAGTTAAAGGCTGTTAAGTGCATTATCCTTGCTTAATAAGCTGAATTATCTATATGAACATGGTCTCACAAAAAAAAAAAGATGAAATCCTGCCCAATAGAAATGAACTCCAAGAAGGGGAAAAAACTATCAGATTCAAAAGTTATAGGAGACTTATAGACCTTCATAAAACTGTTTGATTAAGATATATTATATTTTAAAACATGCCTTTACTGAATCATGGCTTCCAATTGGTTGTGGGTTTTTATCCTATATGATCTAGTAAATACGCTCAATCCATTTTCTGAAACAGAAAATCACAGAGAATAATAGAAAACTGATGGAAAATTTACTCCAAATCAATGAACTGAACAGCGTTGTCCAAGTGGTGCTTTTTGTTCAGACATAGAATAATTTACTCAACACAAACAATTTCCACTGTTGATATCCACAACATATACATCTTTGTTGTGCTTCTTTATATTGACCAGAAATTTTAAACACAAAAATACCTACTCTTGTTTACATCTAATTATGTAGTGAGATATAAAAGCTGAATTTCAGATGCATAGCTTGTATTTCTCTCTCTCTCTCTTTCCCCCATTTAAAAACATCTAAAACCTAGCAGCCTATGTCCCTCAAAATTCTAAAGCCTTTGTGTGGGGGGGGGGGGGGGGAGAGAGAGAGAGAGGGAGAGACTACAAATTCATTCTGTGTATCTTATCCAATCTCACAGTGCTGTTGACTATTATTATCCCAGATGTCCTATATTTCAAATATCAGAATAAAATATATAAAACGTGTACTATGAGGACACAATTTGCATGATAACTTCAGCTGAAGTGTTTCTAAAATGTACAGTTCCTTGAACGCTTGCTTATGTCATCTGAGGCACAAGCCTGCCATAGAATCATGAATCAGTCTGTGAACTCATAGAAAATTCTATTTACTCTTAATCATGATTATTACTGTCCTGTGATAGAGCAGAAAAGGATGTACATTGTTTCCTTCTTCTCCCACAAAAGGGTAAACTCTTGAATATTATCACACAAGATGCATGAAACTCTGCTGCTTTATACATTAGCACATGATGGGTTTTACTCACAGATTTGGGGGGAAAATTGTATTATTATAGTCTTATTGCTGATGTTAAATAGGAATGAATTTTCCTCTTGCTGCTCTGCTTCTTTCAAATGAAGTAGAGAGAACAGAAGCCATTTTATAGGGCTTGAGGGAGGTACCCCACCACCTTTTATGTAGTAAGAGTGATCATGGTTAGAAGTATATTTGGTGTCTACTTTTTGGAAGATGAGTTTTCTAACTATTTTATAGTTTGCAGGCCATCTCAAGACCTGCAAGTTCCAGTCGCAACTCACATTTGGTAGCATATTTTCTTTCAGCAAAAAACACATTAAAAATTACTGCTTTACACTGAGCTTCCGGATAGGACAGAAGAAGATATGAAATATCCTAGCAGTAATTTTTTATGCATTATAATTACAAAAATTTGATGGTCCCACGACTTACACAACAGGAAAAAGACTGTTCAGGTACATAGTAATGTACAAAATATGTCCAATTTCAAATGATGGAAGATTATCATCTTAGATGGCAAAAGATTGCTGTTTGTGTCACAAATATAATCTTGGCTGTCTGTTAGTTGTGGAGCCCATCTCTGCAAGAAGTTGACTTAAAACTAAAGCTAGAAACCTAAAAAAAAAAACCCCACGTCAATAAGTTACTGAACTACAGTTCCAAAAATCTGTCATCACTGGCTATACTGACTGGGATTGTGGGGAATTATAGTTCAGCAACTTCTAGAGGTTCCTCACTCATGGCCTAAAGGAAATGAGTCAAGTCATTTTATGGCAGGGGTCTCCAAACTTTACAACTTTAAGACTTGTGGACTTCAGCTCCCAGAATTCCCCAGCCAGCATAGGGAAGTCTTAACTTTGCCAAGTTTGGAAACCCCTGTTTTAGGGCAAGATAACAGGGCCTTTGGGGAGGAGGGGGAGAACACATTTGTTGCAGTTACCAAAGAGGCCAAGTTATCCAATAGAATTTAAACTCCTTCAGCATTTTCTCTGTCCTAGATATCTTGATACATATTGGATCAGGATGCACGTGACAAGTAGTTTGCTTGAAATAATTATGTTCTTTCACTTCATACTGTAGTTCCTAAAGCATAGAAATGCCCTCATATCATATCATATCTTTTCAAGAGTAAGAAACTATGAATTGGGATCTAGATCCAAGCCTCTAGTTTATCAAGGATTGCCAACAATCTGTGCTCTAAAGGAATATATAATTTCTGTATGTAGTACAAAATAAGCATACTATTGTGAATAGTACTGTTACTTTTGTTAAAACTGTTAATTTTCCTGATAGCTGATACATACACACCATACAAAATCAGTTCTTGCTGTTTGTCACCCATATGTATTTTTGCAGATATTCTTTATTTCAAAGACAGTTTCTTGCTTTACAATTTCACAGTCCTCCAGGACAAAATATACATTACACATTTTTCATGTAAATGATATATTTTAAAAACTCCAGCTCTGTCTTTGGTGTTTTCCTCCTAGGAAAGCAAACTTGGGACATTTACAAATAAAAGTATCCTTTCTTTAGGTAAAGACTAAAAGTTCACAATTTAGGTTTTAGATTGATCCCTATTGCCCCATAATAATCAATTTTAGTTTATTTTATATTTTTGGTTTAATGGGCTGAAAAACAAAGGAGTAGCAAGTGTGTTGTTCTAAAATCTCTATATATTTATAAACACATAGCATTGTTTCATGAACAAACAAATAATTAAATAAGCAACAAGCTTTGTGTGGTACTCCCTTAAGTATATACATTGAGCAACCACTGCTTACCATAAATATATTTTTATGGCTGCTTACATCAGCCAAATCAGAGATACATAAATCTTCATGCGATGATGGAACTGTTATTTCAAATAAAAACCAGACTACGGTGAATTTGGGGCACAAAACTTTTAAAAACCTGAGGACTTGAAGCACAGACTGTATTTGAGATTCGTTCTGAATTTTACCTTTTGGAGGCACAAAACACTTTTTGGGAAAGAAAAAGAAAAAAGAAAAAAAAAGCATTACAATTAGTTGTGTCTGTGAGTTCCTTTGTTTTTACACAAAGCATTACGCAAAAGCCTGCAAGGAGAAAAAAAGAATAGGTTTCCATCCCCCTCCTCCTTAAAGTTCAAAGCCTCATAATAGTTTTTCCATGTAAATAGCGAGACAGGTTTTAACAATGAAAAAACGTATATATTCACAAATGCAATTAATTCGGGTTGAAGTGATTGGATTTCCTCAAACAACACAAAACTTTTAAACTTTTTTTTGGGCTTGGTAAATATGTAAATATTTAGTAATGAGAATAAACAGAGTTTTGGTATTTTTCCACTTTTGCCATATACCTGGCATGCCAGCTTTAATAACATGTGACAGTTTATTTTAAATATAAAGTTTACTTCTAAAGCCCTCATCTAGTTAGAAAGCTTCCCATCAGCAAAGTCGGTTCTAATCAAAGGAGGGTAATTGAAAACAAACAATTGCTTGACTATTGAAATTCAGAGAAAGGGTTAGAGTGGGCTTTTTTTCCTTGGGTCAAATAACTTTTTAGACATAATTAAAGAAAACAAACAAACCATTTCAATGCTGCTCAAAATCTTTGCAAAAAGGGAATTCTCCTAAAATCTCAAAGGTCAACACTTCAAGATATTTTACTTGGAGAGCAGTAGGGAAGGAAGAAAACAATGCAGCAAAAGCTTGATGGATCCCAACCACCTATGCTGCTAATTTGCTAATGGAGATGCTGTGTGTGCAAGAACTGCAGAACTGGGGACTCTCCAAAATTTGATAGTTTCCACTCAGTTGACAGTATACAAATCCTGTTGAAATCAGCAGGGCTACCTTTTGCTAAAAGGATCATGCCCATATAGTGCACATTTTTGAGAATATAGGGAAGCGCTGTTTATCACCTCAGCAGAGAGTGTTTTCTCTTTTGTACAGGTTATACTTGCAAGGTAAGGGTTTTTGAAGGAGTCCTTCTTTAGCATCCATCCATCCATCTGGGGTTCCCTCCCCTCCGCCTTTTCCCCTTCCGATAGTCACCCAAACTTTTAGGCAACCTCCCCAGTTTCCACCTTGCACCCCTTTCCAAGAAACCCATCCAGTCAGGGAGGTCACCCCCAATGTCGAAGAGCTGAGTCACCCATGGTGAAAGAGGACTGGAGAAACTTTTGCTGAGTAATGAATTAGTGTTGGATCCCACAGATATGAGACATAGAATGAGTGGATGGGAAGAACAACCATGGGTTTGAACAGAGAGAGAAGTGGGTACAAAATACTCTCTCTCTGTGTGTGTGTTGTTATTTTGTTTTGTTCTGCCCGGAGGGAGGGGAGGTCACCTTTTGCTCCCAATATTCCCGCAGTCAGAAAGCAGAGGCACACCCTCCTTTCCACAGGATGGGGGAGTGAGTTTAGTCACCTGCCAATGACTAAAGGCCACTCAGTTTACGGGAATGGGGTAAGCCCTTGAAGGCAACCCACCAACAAGCGATTGTGCTTTGTTTCCTACACAAGGGCAGTTTGGGGCATCAGGAGGAAGCCCAGTGCTTGGCACTCAGACTGGCATGTGAGGGAAGAGCCTTTCATAGTCGAGGCCAAAGGTCTGGTCCAAGGGAGCTGTGGACAGGCAACTCTAGGGCAGAGACTGGGAAGTGCACGGTAGGGAGGCAAAAGAAATGGAGAACAAGAATGGGTCAGTTTCTTTGCTCTATCCCCACCCCTTTCCTCCTTCCACCCACCCCCCCTTTCCAAATCTGGCATTTCAGCTTGAGACAGGGTGGGTTCACACACTCACTTCGCCTTGTCTCTTTGTAGGGGAGGGGAGGCAATCTGCAGGACCTCTCCTCCCCCTATGCCCCCCACATACATCCCCCCCCTCAGGGACTGGGCTTAGCTTTGTGGTTAAAGCTTTACACGTCAGAAAGGAGGGGGGCAGGTTTAGAAGAAAGGTTGCACAAGTTATCTTCCCCCAAATTAAAACATACACATGCTTACACACACGCACGCATCCACCCCGCAACCAAAATCCCAGTGAGTGGGATTGGCAAATGGGATTATTAATCCTGGCCCAGAATAAAGGAGGCAGCAGATTCCATGCAGACCCTTCGGCGAAAGGAAGCATCCAGTCACACACCTACCTTCAAGGGCTGCACCGGACTGGGGCTTTAACCAGATGGCGTGGAGAGCAGGTAGGAGAGCCTGGGGTCCCTTTCTTCAACCCCCATCCAGAGGGCAACTGGCAACCCACTCTCTCCTCACTCAGAAGCTAAAGGAAGACCTTGCAATAGGTTGGATTTTCCAATATTTGCTGGAAATCCCCCCTACACCTTTATTTTTGTTATTTTAATTGATTTTTAAAAATGCCACTAGGAAAACTTGGCAGCATCCAGAGATCTAGAGAATAGGGTGGGGAGGAGTATGGTGGGCTGGCATTTCCTCTGGGTAGTTTTTAGACAAACAGCCCAAGAAAAGTCCCTTCCTTCTTTCCTTTCAGAAGAGTCCTATTGTTAGTAGGACTTTTACCTTCCTCCTGTACCCCTCCCCACTCCAAAGTTTGAAGTGGAGCACCTCAGGCTGAACAGCAAGCAGGAGGGGGAAGAAAATGAATGGGTGCTTGTCAACAATGGTACCAAATACATTCTTGAAAGCAACCTGGTTCTGTTTAACACTTTTAAGTTTTTAAAAAGGCAGCTACTTTAAGAATATTATGCCTTTCTCTTTCTTTTTCTTTCTTTCTTTCTTTCTTTCTTTCTTTCTTTCTTTCTTTCTTTCTTTCTTTCTTTCTCTCCCTCCTCCTTCCTTCCTTCCTTTCTTTCTTTCTTTCTTTCTTTCTCTCCCTCCTCCTTCCTTTCTTCTTTCTTTCTTTTCTTTTCTTTCTTTCTTTTTCTCTCCCTCCTCCTTCCTTTCTTCTTTCTTTCTTTCTTTCTTTCTCTCCCTCCTCCTTCCTTCTTTCTTTCTTTCTTTCTTTCTTTCTTTCTTTCTTTCTTTCTTTCTTCCTTCCTTCCTTCCTTCCTTCCTTCCTTCTCTTTCTTTCTCCTACATTCCTGGACACCAATCAAAGAACAAATCACAGGAGGTGGAAGAGGAGATCGAGAGAAAGAGAGAGAGAGTGAGTGAGAGAGAGAGAGAGAGAGAGAGACTGCGTGGTGAAAACTGCATACATACAAAACAAAGTACAGACAGCTATTCCCACCTAACACCCAGCAAACAAAAACCAAAACAAATAGGGAAGGGGGGGAAAAAAGGAAGGAAGGAAGGAAGGAACGGAACCCGGGGCAGAGCCAGCCAGAGAGAAAGGGAAATTTTCACTCCGCGCTGGGATCTGCAGCGATCATTCGGAGCACAACCGTTGGTCTGCTAACCCGCCGTGTCGCCCCCAGCCCACACTCTGAGTCTACTATGCTATGTGTTGCTGGGGAGGGTTCAGGTAAGGGCTCGCATCTCGCTCCGTTTTGAGAAGGGGGGTGGGGTGGGGTGGGGGGGTCTTGCTGTGCGCCTTGTCTTTTTTCCCCCAAACGCTGCTGATTCTAATTTGATTTGATTAAAACGTCTGTCTGGCTTTGAGACTGATTTAAGACTTTCCCTCTACCCCCCTTCCCTTTTTTTCATGTGTGTTTGTGATTACCGAAGGGGGGGGCGCGTTTAGAGAGGAGAAGGCAGTTTAGCAAGGGAATATCATCCCAAACTGACAGAGGAAAATCAAAGTCACCAACATTTTAGAAAACAGCTAAAAAGCGTTCTCTCTCCCCCCCCACTCCCCAATGGCTTGAGTTAACTGCTTTCCCAAAACAGAAAGAAAGTATGTTTGGTTATTAAAATTAAAAGATAGTTTGTTCGTTTATTTTTAAACAAAGAACGGGACAAGGGGAAGAAAAGCCACCCCAAAACACTTTCTCCCCCCCCCCCCCCAAAAACGAGGAAATGTCCTTTTCTGGGAGGGGATAGAAATGGAGAGGGGGGGGGGGGAGAGATCGCAACTTTAGGAAGTGCCTGAATCTTTCTGAGTGCTTTTTTGTGAGTGGTTTGGAGTGTTGTTTTTGTTGCTTGGTAAAGTTTTAACATTTTAGCCCGGTTAGCAAAACTTTTCTCACTGTTACTTTGAGAAGGTTGAAAAGCTGGAGGGGGGGGGGAGATTACTTAGAAGGAGAGTACTTTTTCCGGCAGGGTGTAATTTTTATAAGCAGTAGGTTTTTTGTGTTTTGCAGACAACACCCCAGGCTTTCTGGGAGAGGGCTTGTGTTTAAATAAAATAGAAATGTAAAAAGAAACCTTAAAAGGTCAAAAGTGGTTTGTTTCCCCAGTTGGCTTTTTTGACAATCAAATCATGCCATTTAGCAATAGGCGACCCTTTTGCTCCTACAATAATTAGTTATTTGAAAAGAAAGAGCAAACAAAGCTTTGGGGTTGTTTTTTTTTAAAGGACACAAAACAAAAATATTTGGGATTATTTTTCCGTTTTGGATGTTGGAAAAGGCTGAGGAAAGAAACTGAAAAGGAAAATGCCGGAAAACGTGAGGCCAGGGAGGCCAGCTTTGATTCATTCCTCCAGGAGCAGTCAGGCAAACCCAGTATGTAATGAGTGAGAGACCCAACTCTTAGGTATAGTGGAAAGCGATGCTGCCCATTGCCTCTTGGGACTCTCTTCAGCCAGAAGGTTCTGATCCTTGGCTGAGATAGATAGCAAAATTAAAGAAGGAGAGAAGAAGAGACGCCCAACTGATAAACGTTTATTTACGGCTCTAACAGTCCCATCCGGCAGCTGCAGAAAGCAACCTGGGACCAGCTTTCTTGTTGTTTCCCCCCCCCCACCTCGTAGGATAGACAAAATTAGGGGGCAATGTTCCTCGACAACATGCCGGCATGGCTAGCCTCTGAGCTACCTAAGCTTTAACCCAGCTTTAGACCAACTTGATAGTAATGGAGTAGCAGAACAAAGAGTGAGTGGATCATACTGTACGCTGTAGAAGCTACTACAGGGAAAGTTTCATGGAGGATATAGGTGAAAGGTCCTAAGAAAGGGCATAATTTTTCATAAACAATACTTTCTCTTTACCTGCGTGCACACATATGCGTAAGATTATTCAAGTTTGCATGCAGCTATGGCCAGTCAGACAAAAAGACACCTCTTATTGCTGAAGTCTTCAGTTTTTGGCAAGTAGTTTTCCACCCTGTGCGTTAGCGCCATAACGTAGCCAAACACAAACTGTTGAGTCACGTGGCCTTCTCTGAATTACAGGGACCTGTATAGCATGTGGAAGAAAAGGTAGGAGCCCTTTGTCCAGAGAGAGAACTTGTAGTTCCATCTAAACCCAAGAAGTTTCTCCACAGAGAAATACTATGGTTAGAAATCCAGTGTCCTAACAGGAAGCCAATTCTGTGATACAGGCAGGAATACGAAATTATCTAAGAAGCAAATACCTAAGCTAAAAGCCTAACTATCTAGCCAAATACTCAGCTTTATATATATGAACATCCTCATCAAGAAGGCACATATACATGCTCCAAACATGTATATACCACATCAGCATCTCCTTTCTATGCAGTATTTATCTTGCTGCTTAGAGATGACAGGGCAAGGAGGTTCCCATCATTGGTTTAGTTTGATGATGATGATGATGATGATGAAGATGATGATGATATCCATTCAGTCTTGTCTGACTGTCAGCTGCCAGCTTCTTACTTAGAGGTTCAAGCTGAGGAGGTCTGACACTGACTCTTGGCAATTCTATGGATCAGGTCTGTCCACATCTTTTGACCTTGCACTATTTCTTTGAGTTTTTCTATGTTCTGGCTGGTGTCAGCTTTGATGGTGACCATCATCCATTTGGCAAACTGAAGATATATTAACCCTTTGAATGGATTTGAAGTATAGAGAGCAAGTGTACAGTTGAAGAGCTGTTTCCGTGTAAAACACATTTGATGCTATTGACCAATTGTTTGGAGAGATATTGGCATATCTGGATTTCAAAATGAACATGAATGTCATATGTATAAGGAATGGGAATGGTAGCACCAGGCCCTGCTCCAAACCAAAGTGGGGGAAACATCAAAAATGCATGAGAACTGCAGGAATCTGCATAATATCAGACCTTGTTCATCTCATAGGCATCTCTCTCACCCAGCCTATCTGAGTCTCCACATGGCTATTTAAAATTAGCAAAGAGACAGAATGTAAACTATCAGTGTCAGGACAATCAGATACACGACAGGAAGCAGACTAATTCATACAGTCTGTCCTATACAGGGATCTCTGTACAGTTCTTCCAATACCCTGACACAGATATTGCTTCATATCCCCAAATGAAGGCTGCCAGGACTCGACTGTCTGGAAATTCTAGATTTAGCTCTGTGGAGAAGGTATTCCTGCATGCATTTGAGGAATTCTTTTTCTAACTTGATAACAGGTGTTATGGCACCAGAAAGCCAACTTCAACCCAGAATATCAAACCTGGTATGCTAATGCACCGTTAAACATTCATTAATGCCTCTTACCTATTAGGAGTTAAATCTTGATTTTGGAGGAAGGTTCAGAGCAAAATTGTATAAGTAAATTCCCTGTCCCCTTTTCTTGCTGCCTTCCATCTCACAAACAGTTGTATTGAAAGCAGCTGTTTAGATTTGAGAAGTAGATCAACCTCTCCTACACACTCATATTTTTGCATGCACACATTGGTGCACACGCATACGCACAGAGGTACACACTTTTTATATACACACTTTTTTCCTAAGGTGTTCTTCACTACTTGCTGATCTAAGTTTTCTGATCCTGAACCCTCAGTCAGTAAATCAAAGAGAAGAAAAGTTGTACAAACTGTCTTGACAGTTTTGCGTTATTGTGCAGTTGAGCAAGGAAAACAAAACAACGGAGGCTCTGTCAAGACATTTCGAATGAGACTTCAGTTTTAAGGGGGCATATCCTCAGCAGCTTCCCGATCAAGTACTAAGCTCAATTTCAATGTTTTTAATGTTTCATATTTCTGCTTTCATTGTGTTGTAAGTAATCCAGAATTGCTTTGGATAGTGAGATGG
Source organism: Notechis scutatus (assembly GCF_049901735.1). NCBI lineage: Eukaryota > Metazoa > Chordata > Lepidosauria > Squamata > Elapidae > Notechis > Notechis scutatus. The sequence continues at coordinate 227,622,798 of NC_142009.1, forward strand.
GTGTATATCAATTTTATAATAAATAGAAAATCTCTTATTCACGCAGCGGTGGAGAAACCATAAATACAGTCTGATCCATAACCTAGGTGGCCAGGGTTAAGAACAGAATCTCTGCATACCCATCACCAGGGCATCACAATGAATTGCAAACAAATGTTCTAAAAGTGTCTATACTTTTGTATCTCCCAACCTTTGAAAACAAATTTCCTTTGCTTAGATATAAAAATTGGAGCAAAATGTATACCACATGGCTAAAACAGATGAGACTGCCAAAACTTAATAAACTGTTTCATGGGCCAGGTCTGACACATAATTAGGCACGCTCTGGGAAGAAGCCAATGCTTTTTCTATGAAGTACCTCCTGTGCTTTTTATTAATTCCATCAATGGAGTGACTAGCATGAACAGGAATGATGCCATGGCATTTACACAGCTAAAGCAGCTCACCTAGTCTTCAAATTTAGAGACATCCAGATGTTCTCTTTATACTCGTATTTTCTGGTGTATGCAAGGGTTCTGAAGACATTCTTGACAAAATCCAATTTGTAAAACCAATCTAGGAAAAACTCAGTTCCCCTTCCAAGACCACAAGAAGTGTAACATGTCTACACAATAATTCTGTGGTCACAATTATTTTAGCTTCTTACAACCAAGATCAGGTTAAAGCTTCACTTTTGCTGAAGCCTCCCCATATACCCCAGGCATTTGCTAAATCTGGGAGCAAAGGTCCAGTATAAAAATCCGGATGACCAGTATAACTGTTTCTATCAAGCTCTCTGTCAAAAACTGACATAATAGCCTTAATGATAGCCAGAAGAAGCCAGGATTATAAAAAGCCAGTTTCTCACATGAAGATATTCCTTGGTTCCTGAAAGATAAGAATAGTTTGTTCATTCTTGGACAGATGTCAATCGCAACATGTTAGGCCACCTGTGATCCATTTTTGTAGGTGAAATGTGATCCCTAAGGTGTCATCAAGGGGAGATGGATGTCAGGAAGACAAACAGCCTCAGGATGACAACATTGTTAACACTGGAAAGCTTTTAAAGTGCAGAGAGGCAGACCGGCAGATCTGGCAAAGCAAAGCAAGGGGGTCCAAACAATAGGCATCGCCTAAGTAGGCAAGGTTGGTTGGCAGAGACAGAGCCTATATCACAGGTAGGAACAGCAAGCCTGTATTAAGCTAGGTCATGGGCAAGAGGCTGCTTGGATGTTAGCCCAGAAGATGTGGAACAATTAGTCACTGGAACTTAGTCAGAGAGAGATGTCTGAGGTCTTGAACAAAAGGCAACATGGTGCTTACCCTGACTATATATGGGAAAATCAAGCTCTTTTTTGACCGCATTGAATTGCAGGCAACCGAGGAGGACAGTCTCACGAGGCCTTGAGGAGAAGCCAAGAGAACAGAACACAAAGGTGCGGGCAGGGGTTGGGGGGGAGGACACACAGTTGTCTGAATGTAGTAATAGTGACACAGGAGAACAGACAGGAGAGAGGAGCCCCAGGAGAGAGGAGATTGCCATAAAAAGGAGATCAATGGGGGACCCAAGAGAGAAGAAGGCAGGGAGTCGCTAGTGAGTTTGATCGCAAAAGAGGGGATTGAAGGGGTACTATTAGCTCTTTGGAGGAATACTCTGGAAAGGGGCCTGAACTTCTGCAGGACATCTGCAGAAAAAAAAAGAAAAGAAATGAGGCGTAAATGGTTAAATGAGTCTGGGCTGCCGAGGAGGAATCAACACAATGGTAGAAGGTAAAGGCTCTCTTGCTTTAGGCCTAGTGACTACATAGACCATATTGTTTTGTAGGTTGCAATACAATGAGGGCGGCCATTGTTTTCTTTCCATAAGGTTTTTTTTCCCCCAGGCTAGGCTACCGCCTTGAGATTTCCTAGTGGTCTCCCATTGAAGAATTAACCGGATTGATTTTGGTTAGCTTTTCTGAGATTGGTGATGGTTAGCTAAGTGCTATCACCTGTTGGGATCTACTCTAGAACAGCAAGGGCATTAAAAAAAATTCATTTTCTTGTGGAAGTTTACTCAACTCTGTACAGGTAGTCCTCGACTTACAAAAGTTCACTTAGTGACCATTCAAAGTTACAATATCATTGAAAAAAGTGACCGTTTTTCACACTTGTAGCACCCCCGATTTTCATACTTGTAGCATCCCCATGGTTACGTGATTTACATTTGGATGCTTGACAATGGACTCATGTTTGTGACAATTGCAGTGTCCAGGAGTCATGTAATCAGTCACCTTTTGTGATCTTCTGACAAGCAAAGTCAATGGGGAAACCAGATTCACTTAACAACCATGTTATTAATTTAACAACTGCTGTGATTCACTTAATAAATATGGTGAGAAAAGTCATAAAATGGAGCAAAACTCACTTAACAACATAAATTTTGGACTCAGTTGTGGTTGTAAGTTGAGGACTAACTGTACTCCCAACTTATGGCAAGGCAATTTCCTGCTTTTTAAAATGCGGTAAAATAAGTGTGTGAAGCCACCATTGGCTTGTTGCACTTATTAAGAAGCCCACAGATTTTTAAAAGCAAAGCAGAATGAGATAGTATCCTTAATTCAAGGTTACCTCCTCACTTTAAAAAGAAAAAAACCACCTCCCTCAATCTATAGCAGGGTGTCAAACTCATGTTGTCACAGCGTCATCAGGTGCTGTATCACGACTTCCCCTCCCTTCGCTAAACCAGGCATGGGCACGGTCAATGTGTGACACATCCAGCCCATGGGTCAAGAGTTTGACAGCCCTGATCCATAGCCTCTTCATCCCATCTGGAAAGATAGTTTGTTTTCTATAGAAACTAGAAACAAGATACCCCCCCTCCCCCAGTCTAATGTCTAATCTCAGTGTTGGTTTTATTCTTGATATAAACCAGCATTTCTCATCCTTGGGAACTTTAAAATGTGTAGTCTTTGACTCCCAGAATTCCTCAGCCACCATGGCTCACTGGGGAATTCTGGGAGTTGAAGTCCACATCCTAAAGTTGCTAAGGCTGGGAAGCACTGATATAGACAGATCATGAAAAGGCTAGCAATTTCTCATTTAGCTTGTAATAATGGGAGGCTCTATTTATTGTAAGCATACTTTGTGCATTCTTGTGCTCCGGCATACAACTGGTTAGATCAAGAGAGGGTTATGCCTGTTGGCTTTTCCTTCTGTCTGTAATCCCTTCTACAGATCTTCAGAGTTAATCTGCAAATCCAACTGTAAAGGCACTTAGAACACTAGATTTTCTGTGAATGCACTATGCTAGATAGAAAGATCACTAATGAAGATTTCTCCCCAGCATTCTTTGAGTAAGGTGATCACAAATTATCCTGCAATTGTTTTCACAAGTACTTTGAAATTCCATGGGAAGTGGCTTCTCATGTGCTCCTGCCAACAGCTCAGTTTCTCCCAAGAGAACGGTCCACAAGATGAAAGGGAATCAATTTGCCTTAATCTTCCAATTCTTGGGAGAGTTTTCGGTCAGAAAAATCCAGAAAGCACCACTGATGCTTCCATATCAAAGAATCTGCTGCACTGCAAAAGGAAAACATCCAGAGATGCCTTCAGCTCTTTGTATTGACTGCCTGCTTCATAGGCAGATATTTCAACTGACTTAAGTTTATCTGGGCTTGATCTAAGAGAGGCCATTACTGGCTCTTGTTTACACATGTCTCAAGTAACCAAGCGGGCACTAGAATTTAAGCTTAGTAATTTCTCTTTTGCTTAGGATTAATACATGGTTTTGTACCAAATCATATTGTACAAAGGGGTTTCTCCTCAGTGTGGCTTCTGTCCTTCCCCTCCTCCTGGCTTTGAGAAATTTGGATTTTCCTCTTGCCCCGCCTTCTAGCCTTGATACTCTTGGAAGCTCACATCACCCTGTGGTTTTAGACTAAGCTGGTCAGATTTAGTTTCAGCAGAGCTCAGCTCAGTGTTTACTTCAGCTCCGCTGGCTTCTGCGTTAAACTATAAAGGCACTTATGGAGCCTCCCTGCAAGAAAGCCTCTGCAGTCAACTAAACAGGGCCTCAATTTGTTGCTGGGGCCGAGGACGGTTTTGAGGCTGTGCAGGCCTCTTCTACTCTGAGTTTACGCAAAGTAAATCCCACTGAGATCAAGAAAGCTTACCTCCAAGCAAGCACGGGAATGAGTTTTATATAAAGCAAAAGCAGCCATCGGAGAAGGCTTCAAAGAAACACCACTGTACTCTCAATTGCTTCCCAATCCCTGAACTGCTCTCTGTCCTTTGTTATCAGTCCGTGCTTCCAATCAATACTTCATTCCTAAGAATGCCTTGCTATAAAATCTGGTGCCAAAATCTGGTAACCCTTCACCACATGCAGCAATTGAAATAAAGTGTTTCCTTGCAGCATTTCAACACATGGCTTGTTCTCTGCATGCTTGAGGTCTTTCATCCAGAACAGTTGCTTTCCTTCAATGGAAATCCATCATATGTCACACTGCAGGAAGCCTCTTGTTATACACAGAATGCGATGCTAAGCACACGGTGTAGAAGTAGGGCTGCAACCCTAGGCTCATTCTTCCCAGATTTAAGTCCCTACGGGGAGACTAACACTCAATAAAATGCCAAGCCTTGCAAGATACGTTCCACCGAAGGTAGCATAATTTACCACTGAGTAAGTACACAAGAGGAATAGCCTACGACTTCACGCCCAGTGTTTGGACCATGTGCAGAATGCTCATGCTTTCATGTTCTGCAGGCCTTCCGTGATGTTCTTATAGCCTCAGCATTTAGTATCTGAAGCATCCTTTCAGCATTGATCTGGAAGGTGCAGAGGGAGGGGGAAAGGTGTTCGGCATTTTCTCTTTTTTTGTGTAGAACTGGAACTGCCAATCTTCCTGACCTGCATCCATATCTAAAATTATATTTGTATTATATAGCAATAGCAAATAGCATTTAGACTTCTATACCGCTTCACAGTGCTTCACAGCCCTCTCTTAAGTGGTTTACAGAGTCAGCCTATTGCTCCCAACAATCTGGATCCTCATTTTACCCACGTCGGAAGGATGGAAGGCTGAGTCAACTTTGAGCCAGTCAGGATTGAACTGGCAGTTGGCAGAATTAGCCTGCAATACTGCATTGTAATCACTGCGCCACCACAACTCCTATATAGTCTAGACATGATCTTGTCAACTGTAATCCAGGGGTACTGGACACACTTGGCGGTCCTGCTTCATAAGTGTGGAGCTAAGAAATGTTTAGTTTCTTTGCTTTCACTTGCAAATATGAGTCTAGTCCAAAAGGATCGCTTCACAAACTTGTCTCAAGTAACTTGTTTTTCACTTGTCAAGGAACTATACTGTAGTATCCCCATATTTTTTGGCATGGCACAATAGAGCACACTTGTATAGCTTTAGTGCATCTTGCTTCCCTATTCTTTTCTGACATTGTCTTTTGCATATTGCTGTGCAAGTAAATTAGTGACGCTAAGCATGTAGCTAAATAATTTACTTCAAGTTGTCAAAGTTGAGAAAGGCTGCCTTAGCTTGCAATCTTTTCAGCACCCTTTATTCTTAAGAATGGCTGGCTTGGGAATTCTGGGAGTTGAAGTTCATAGATTGTAAAGGGTCATAGTTGCCCACCCCTTCTTTTTTCTGACCTTGTTTGTTTTCACCTCCCTTGCAACATTTCTCTATTCTGGGCACATTTCCCCTTCTCTGCAGCTGCTGATATGTGAGTGGTTATTGATGGTCCTCCATTTGTCCATTGGCTGTAAATATAATATATTCACTAAGGTTGCAACCCTAGTCATATTTACCAGGTAGCAAGTTAACCTGGAATCAATGACCCTTCATCTCATATGTGACTAGGAAATTCTAAGTTGGACATAGAAGTTTAACATCTGCTGGAAGATCTAATAAAGGCTTTCTTATTCCTAGCAGCATCCTGGCATATCTTCAATGTGTTGTTGTTACATAAACAGTTGGAAATACCCCAGTAGACCATATTAATCTACAGAAATATTCTCTTCATCTAGGAATTTCCGGATACCTCATTCAGTTTCACACTTTTTCTGTTCCTTGTCACTATCCACGTTATCCACCTCTCCTGGAGCAAACAGCTTACCTCAGAATGGAAAAAATCCTTACAAATCACAGCCTCCATCTGGTTAATTTCACTGTTTTCTTTTCTTTTCTTTGCATAGCCTTGACTCTGTCACTGATGCAAACAAGCCTGTTGGCTGCTTGAGGCTCCCCAGTATCATCTGCAAACCCCTCATTGCTCAGCCTGCAACAACTTTGGGGGAACAAAATAGATGTAAGGACAATATGCATCTAACGACAAACCATCTCATTCCAGCCTAATAGCTCCCTTTTTTTTGGCCAAAAATTCACCAAATGAGTGGACAAGTATTTTCTCAGTCTAGGGGCTGCAAAATGAAAATAAATTAGACCACAGTGAAATATAGACCACAGTTGGTTGGTTTTGAAAGTGAAACGTAATAAAAGCATTTGGCCAATGCTACTGATTCCCTGTAAGGGTCCAGATGCTAAAAACAGATGCCATATCATTTGTAGTGTGCCATAGTCAGATCTGATAGGGGACCCCCTCAAAGATTCATAAAAATCCATCATAATCTTATCTATCTATCTATCTATCTATCTATCATCTATCTATCTATCTATCTATCTATCTATCTATCTATCTATCTATTTATGAACATGGCTCATTGATTAAAAAATTGGCCACTCCGAGGACTGTGCATGTAACACCTCTGCTGCATGCGCTGCATTGGATGATGTTTTGTTTGTGGGACCAATGTAAGATCTTGGTTATCACCTTTAAAGCCCTTCATGGCATGGAACCAGAAGAACCATCTTGTCTTAATTATATCAACCCATCCAACCCAATCAGGCAGGGAGGATATGTTACAGACAGCATCAGTTATAGTATTTCACCTGGTAGTATCTAGGAAAAGAGGCTTCTCTATTGTTGCCCTACCCTATGGAATATCATATCTCCAGATATGAGTTTGGCCCCCCACTCTTTTGGCCTTGTAAGCGTTAAAACCAGAGAATTAAGACTATCTCTGCCAAGTGGCATGGGGTTTGAAGAATACACAACCCTGGGGCTGGTTGGTGGCTTAAGAGCGTTCCCTCTGAATTTTTTTAAAAAATTTTTAACTTGTCTTTTAACTTGGCTCCTATTTCATTCTTCATTCTGATTTAATTCTGCTTTTAAGTTTATTTCTTTTATATGGTTTTATCGCCTGTATCTGAATTGCTTGGATAATGAGATGTGCAGTGTCTACATTTGATAAATAAAAGATTATTTTGTTACATATATTATAATGATCCTCGATGGTATATTGATGTTTATTCCATCTTCATGAGCTTTTTTAAAGTAGCACCAAAAAGTTTGCAGAACTGGCATTTGAATGTAAGATATGCAAGACAGAACTACCAGTGTTCCGCAATTGGAAAAGGGACATTGGACATTTTACATTGCTTGGCTCCTTTTGGCTCTTGGAGAAATCCCTGAATTATACTCTATACAAACAAGCATATTTCTGAGGTTTCTTGCAACCAGTATATATTAAAAACACACTTTAAATCAAGCAGAGAAGGATAAGGATAAACGACATTAATGAACTATGCTTTTTACTGCTAGCCCTTTGTAAATGAAATTTTTTTCTCACCTAACATTATCCTGGAAACTGAAAAGTGATAACCTTTCTTTCAGTGTGCCACGTTTTTAGTGCATCCTAAAATTTCCAAAATAATCTTTGACCTATTTGGAAAGCTTCAGTCTGGGAAAGGATGTACTATGTTCTAAATTAGAAGCCTTCTTTATTAAGACATCAGGCCTTCAACGCACAATGCTACAGAAAATACGATTAGAAAGAAAACTTTTAGCATGTTGTAATGATTTTGTTCAGTGAAGATTAAGGAGTGCTAGTAATTTGTCTTGTATCAGTAGAATTTGTTTAAAGAAGTACAGTTTCCTTCTAAAAGTTCAGTTCTTGTTATGTCTCTATCTCATGTATACTCAGTCCTCATTTAATGACTGGTTGCAGTTCAAAGTTACGACACCTGCAGGACGGGTGCTTGACAGTCTGTAAAGCCATCCATCATAAATGGTCGTGGCATCCCCTCTGTGGTCATATGACCAAATATTGGGAAGGTCAACTTTATGACCCATCGCAGCAGTATTCCACAGTAATCTGATTGTGACTCGCAACTGTTTTTTCTGGTTTCTGAACATTTTTGCTGGTTTATGACAAAAATACTCATTCAAATGAATGGGTTTGCTTTGACCACTGTGAAAAAGGCCAGAAATTACTTCTCGTCACATGGGTGCCCTGATTTACAACCATAATTACTTACAACCAGGGATGGAATTCTACTGGTTCAGACCGGTTCTATAGACCTGGTTGTTATGATTCTGCACAGTTCAGAGAACCGGCAAATCGTGCCCCTGGCTGGCCCTGCCCCTCTCTGCGCAGCCCTCCCCGCCCAGTCACAACATTGCGTGCATGCCTGACATCGCTGGTTGCGTTCTTCCCCACCCAGTCACTCCTTAAGATATTTCTTTTTTCTCCCCCTCCCAATGATCAGCTGTTCCTATGATCAGCTGTGTCGGGATTCCCCTTGCTGTCTTATTGCTTTGCCCAGGAGGCTTCCCTGAGGCCCAGGAAGGCAAAAGATGGAGGGGGGTGCAGCTGTCCCTGCCCCCTCCAATTTTTACCTTCCTGGGCCCCAGGAAAGCTTCCTGGGAGCAAAACACCCCCCAGGAGGCTTCCCTGAGGCCCAGGAGGCCCCAAAATGGTGCGCAAGGGGGTTCTGTGTGCCCCCCCATGCGCCATTTTTTGCCTTCCTGAGCCCAAGAGAAGCCTTCTGGGAGCAAAACGCCCCTGGGAGTTTCGCCCAGGAGGCCCCAAAGGCAGCAGCGGCTCCTGGTTTTTTTTTTCCTTTCTGAGCCCCAGGGAAGCCTTCTTAATGCTGATCTCAAATATGGTACAAAGTCAAGGTCTACCTGCATGAATTCGTGATTGACCCCATTTTAACTTTTGCCTTTTCCTTTCCAACTATCTATGTGCACACTGAAACAGCCTTCTGATTACTCTGGTTATTCTCCGATAAACATGTACCCCACTTATGGAACAGAAATGGAGGGCTAAACATTTTGAAGGCATGACATGTCCCTTCTCCTTTATAGGAAAAAAAAGTTCTGTTTTTGGATTATATAACTTCCATATAACTTTATATTTTATATAACTTCATTATATATTCTAATGCACTTTATATAACATAGTTTTCAATAACTGTGGTTTTATGTTTCCAACATATTGAATGTACCTGCTTTTTACAAAAGACCTTGGGTAAAACTGGGTGACTATCAGCTTTAGCCTTGGTCAAGTTCAAGCAAGTTACACTTCATTGATTTGAGGAGCAAGGACCAGACGACAATATGTGAATCCTAGTTCTACCTCTTACTCTCATATTTTGTGCCCTCTGCATAATTTGTATTAGATTAATTAAGACCATCTCTACTGAATGAAAAAGTGCTTAAATGCTACTACAGGTAGCATTAAATGGTACTACAGGGTACCAGTGTCGCAGTTGCCCACTGAACTCTTGTCACAGTTCAGGCCAGAGGTAGTATTCAGCAGGTTCTGACCAGTTCTGTAGAACCAGTAGTGGAAATTTTGAGTAGTTCAGAGAACCAGCAAATACCACCTCTGACTGGCCCCACCCCCATCTATTCTCTGCCTCCCGAGTCCCAGCTGATTGGCTGGGTCTTCTTTTGTTGCCCTGCACAGGAGAACGGAGCTGGAAAGCAGGTTAGTGGGGTGGGGAGGGAATGGGATTTTGCAGTAACTTTCCCCCAGGAATGGGGAGGGAATGGGGATTTTACAGTATCCTTCCCCTGCCACACCCACCAAGCCATGCCCACCAAGCCACGCCCACAGAACTGGTAATAATTTTTTTTGAATCCCACCACTGGTTCAGGCAGAATTTTCACAGCCTAGGCCAACTTTCCCAAACCTGATATATTTTTCCAGTTATGTCACTCTTTACCAACTACAGTTCTAACCAGCAAGGCTTGGCTGGCTGGTGTAGGAGAACAATCCAGTCCTGTGTCTCATTTTCCCTTGGGTTCTTGTTTGACAAACACTTTGTGCAGATGCAAAATTATTTTTCATCCTGCTATGGAAGGCTGGGGGGGAGGGTTCTCTTCTCTGTAGGATGAGGGTAAAAACATAAACCTATATCAATGCACGACTGTGAGTGCTCTCTCCAACCTTAACAACACTTCTGTCGGAACATGTAGAGTCGAAGTGGCTAAGATTACACACATGTAGATCCACTCGCTCTTTCTTTCTTTTTCTTTTTAACTAGAGCCACCAAATGGAGCCAGGTGCAAAAAACATTGAATAAAAGGGATTAAATGAACTCCATAGAGCTCCTGGTGCTTCTGTCTATATATATCCATTCCCAGTTTCCCCAAGCTTGCTTTATTTCAAGGGAAGGGATTTTGGGATTGAAATTGTGCAAGAGTCAGAAATGCTGCTCATCTATGGTAAAGCTTTCAGATCCAGCTGCACCTTTAGTCTGCCAATACGTAAGATTAAGCTGTTAGCCTCCCATCCGAAAAAGGGAAAACAACTTACAAAAGAAAATACAAATTTTCTTCTAACTATCCATGCATCGAGTTACATTGTAGAATAATTTTTCTGTTTCATATATCCATGGGCAACCCACACAAACTAAAAACATGCACGTTTGTTTAAAGATAATTCCCCTTTGCCTTCCAGCCAACATTAGCAGGATCCGCATATGCAGACAAAGAGTTTGAGAGGCAGCACTGTCCGGTGTATAATTACTTAGGCTGAAATCCTATCCATGAAGCGTCTTACATCATAACTGTCATGCAGGCTAGGATCCTGTATTTATGGCAAAGAGGCATAACATAGTGACATAAGGTTAGGAAAATCAGCAGGAAGAATCACCCAAACTGAATCATGCTGCAATTCCTTCGCTTTTGCTAGGCTGGAACAGACAGCAACAATATGTACTCTCATACTTGATTAAACGAATGTTGTGGGCAGGCATGACGTTGACAATTGCTCTCAGTTGATAGTAAATGTGTTTGAATTCTGCTGGAATTGCTTCACAGTAAACATGTAGAAGATTGGTCTTAGATTTTAGAGAAGAGACTTGATGGGTTATTCCAAGCGATGTGTTGTTTTCATCCTGCTCGAGTTGTTTGTTTCTTTTCTCATGGAGTTTATTATTTTAAAATCTTTTGGAAGAAGACGTTCGGTTTTCATTCAAGAAGGAGATGCTTTTTGAAACATAGCTTATCTCAGCAAAATAATGCAGAGGGTTTTACAAGTAATGTGAAGCAAAAGTAAAAAAAAAAAATAGAGTCAACCGCCAGTAATTTCAGTAGATATTCTTGGCAGCAAAATAGAAGTGGCTTTCTACTGCTTAGTCATTGAAAGGCCAAGGGATTTTCTAAGTCTAAACTTGAGATTTCCTAATGGCCTTCAATCCAGGGATTAACTTGGCCCAATCCTGCTTTAATTTTTTTTGAGATCTGATAGCATTGCTGGTATTATCAGTTCTGTAGAAAGCCATAACCAGAAATGAAAACGGGTTGTTTCTCAGTCTCATAGATTTCATGCCCGAATCCATTGTCTCTTATTGTCAGTAATGTAGGTGATGTTCAAAAAGACAATTACAAATAGCTGCCAAACAAGCTAACAGTAGACAGCCCAACCCAAGAACTTCTAAGACCATTCCCTGATAGGGCAAGCCACTAGAACAAAAACTGAGAACAAACTGCACTCCTTACTACTAGCACTGATGATGTTGCCTACTTTGGGTAATGAAACGTCTGTAAGAAAACAAAGGAACCTTCTTTCAAAGGACAATTCATCAGCCACTTTAGAATTGTATCAGCCAGTCCTGCCTGTTTGCTTTTCAGGAAAGGGGGGAGTCTACAGGCAGGCTATCTTTGCTAGTTACTCACAATTCTTGCACAGGTGGCTAATAATCTGTTAATGGGCAAGCCTTAGTGTAGGCAAGAAACACAAATAGACTCAGGAAAAAGCTCTGGAGTGGAGGTGCATCCTGGTTTAAGCCAAGAGTTCAAAAGGGGAAAAACACTTTTGGCAGATTATCTACTGTAATGCCTCAAAGATGTTTTCACAGCTATTCTGGCATATTGTCCAGATACAGGTAGTCCTCATCCTTACAACAGCTTGTTTAGTAACAGTTCAGAGTTACAACGGCACTGGAAAAAAACCCCCAATTTATGGCCATTTTTCACATTTACGACCATTGCAGGCATCCTCATGGTCACGTGATCAAAATTCGGACACTTGGCAACTGGCTCATATTTATGATGGTTGCCATATCCTGGGGTCATGCGATCACCTTTTGCCACATTCTGACAAGCAAAGTCAATGGGGAAGCCAGATTCACTTCACAACCGTATTGCTAACTTAACAACTGCAGGGATTCACTTGAAAACTGTGGCAAGAAATAGAGCAAGCTCACTAAACAACCGTCTTGCTTAGCAACTGAAAATGTTGGGCTCCATTGTGATCATAAATGAGGCCTACCTGTATAACAGGAGTGTTCTTATTCAGTATTAAGCTCCTTTAAGTGGCAACTGTATATGCCATATGAAAAGCACACTGCCAACAGGAAGAGGCAACCACACAGAATGTAATCCTCTTCAAACTTTCTCCCCACCCAGCTCTGCTCTAAAATGGGTAAGATTATGCATATATTGGAGTGGGATTAGATTGGAATGTAAGGCTTAGAATTTATAAAATGCTATGTGGTTTCAAAGATTGCTAATTGCTATTGTGTGCATTAAACCCTTATTTGACTTTCTTGGGAGTACTTAGGATTCCTTTTGTTAAATTCTCACTAAAAAGGAAGGACAATTCTTCCTAAACTTTGCCTTGCCTTTTCTCTATATGAGATCAGCTATCCCTTACACTGAAGCAAATGGAAACCAAATCCCATCAAGTCCCCAGAGTCAGTTTCTGCCCTGAACTTATAAGTCTGCCAGATAAGTCTGCCATGATTTATCCACAGAGCACCCTGAAATTCTCAGTAATCACTGCAGGTGGGGAGTGAGAAAAAAAGGTATTGTTAGACCTTAATCCAACATTATTATCTAATTCCAAATTTAATTAGTTCCCAGTACCTGTTCGTCCAGTCTGCCTTTCTCTTTCAGCTCCAAATGGTTTTATTTGAGAATGGAAATTTATAACTATTTTTCACTCACTTGGGACCAAGCCAAGCAAAAAAGATACACTTCCTTTAGGATAATCATGGTGCGGAACTACAGAATAATGATGAAGGCTATTTAATGCAACCCCGTTCTCAAACTAGAGCATCTTCATGATTAGTTGCTCTAGCATCAGTAGAAGACTTTCCAGCTTCTGCTTAAAGGGAAAACCTTCCTGTGTATCCTTGTGGAATTGGCTCTGTGTATAGCATTCCCTCGATCTATTAAATTGGTAACTCTGTCAAAAATATATATAGATATGGTTAATTTAGTTTAGTTTGGTTTAGTTTATTGTCATCGCACCTCATACAACGAAATCAAACACCATCTTCAGTGCACATCATGACCATGAGCATGAAAATAAACACAAACGTACATCCTTCACCCTTCACACATTGAACCAGAAACCCCCGACACTACACCAACACTGCACAATACAGCAGAATTCAAAAGAGCTACTGCCCTGGGATAGAAGCTGTTTTTCAGCCTATTTGTCCTTGTTTTTATTATTCTGTACCGTCTGCCAGATGGTAATACTTCAAAAAAAAAAAGGGTTCCCAGAATGAGATGGATCTTTGAGAACGTTTTGAACTTTCTTAAGGCAGCAGAAGCTATAAAGCTCTTTCAAAGAGGCGTAATCTAGCATAATTTGTTAGTGACAGACCTTGCTGACTCCTGTTAATTGTAGCATGCTTATCCAAATATTCATGAACATGCAGTACTATTAAAAAAAATTTTTTTGAGGATACTTTGCTCAATAGAGTGTAGCTTTCAAGTCTGTACTTTCCCAAGTCCTCCTCCTTCCCCTTCTTGAAGATGCAGATGTTTGCTCACTTTAATGGGGACCTTACTAGGATGTTAGGAATTCTAAAAATAATACTGAGAGTGGTTCCACAATACTTCTGCCAGTTCCTTTGGTACCCTGGGATGTAATCCATCTGGCCAAGGAGTCTTGAATTCATTTAAACTAGGCAAACCTGTCTTACCCACTCCAAGGCTATGCTAAGCTGCAATTTCCTTCTCTTCCCCATCTCTTTTCACAGAAGAGTGCTCAGCTAGGAGGTGTCCATTTAAAAATCAAACTTGACTTTTTGCTTATTAATGTGAAGGAGTTTCTAAGAATGGATATTGACAAACAGGGAGTTGATGATGATGGTTAGAAATATGTACAAGTCCTATGAGGAAATATTCAAGGAACCAAATATGCTTAACCCAAAGAAGATAAGATGAAGGAAGGGCACAATAATACACAGAATACATGAACGGCCATCACATAGAAGTGAACAAAATTTCATTTTCAGGAATGGCCCTGCTGTATTGTACAAAAGATCTATATAGTCAAGTTTACATTTTTGAAAAGTCCAAAGGTCCCAGTGCCTCTGTCGAACTGTGGTCTAGTTCACATAACATTACTGATTTGATTTAGTCATTGTGTGCAGTAAGTTGTAGACTACAGCTTAGTGGGTTGTGTACATCCAGCTAATTGTGGAATATTAAAAAAAAAACACCTTGATAAACCATGGCTGTACATGTGAACCTAGTTGTTGATTTCAGCAACCAGCAGTTAGAGACTACATTCAAGATTGGCAACCGATTTGGAGCAGGGGATGCTTTAAAGGCAAACTGCTGACAAGCCTACTCTGGAGGGTTGAACAGAGCCAAAATGGATAGTGTATAAATATAAAAGTGAATGCAAATAAAGCGAGGGAATGTTTTCTTTCCTTCCAAATCTTCAAATGCAATTTTGCAAAAATGGACGTGAGCAAATTAACTTTGTTTGCTTCTAGGCTTTGTATATGTAGAGGAATGTTAACACACTGGTGGTCCAAAACTACATCCTGACCTTGAACTGAGGATTGAAATGCTTCCATGGATCTGGATTAGTGAATTAGGATGACAGACGGTTGCTGGCAGGAACCAGAATCCTGGGAAATCTTAGCTCTGGGAAATGATGGGAATTCCTTCACCATCCCATTCTATCCCACCTCATTCACATGCATGCAGAGGCCAAACCTTTCCAAGAAATATGTCTGCCAAATCAGAATGTTCTGCCACCAGACATGACCTTTCCCTATGTTTCATAAAGGTTTTGACATCAGGAGCATCCATAGATTTTTTGAGTCCAAATAGACCATTATTTCTGCCTGGCTTCCTCTCTTTCCCACAAGGAATTGCCTCCAGCCAGCCTCTCATTTGAATCATGCTGCCTTCTGCCCATTCCTCAGGACATCTCTTACTCCCAAGCTCAACACTTAAAATTTTGCCCACTCCTCAAGAGCGAGTTGAACTTGGAAACATTCTGGAACACAATCCTGGGGCAACTGTGGGCATCTTTTCCCACATGCCTCCCAATTTCACCAGGTGGCTCTGGCCCTGTCATGGAACCTGGGGGCCACATTCTGGAATTGTCATCTCCCTCTTCTCTTTTCAGATGTAGGTTTGGTAGAACTGGGGGGCCGTGTGGGGGGGTTATTGCTCCCTCCCTGCATGAAGATGTTTAGTCTGCAGCTCTGTAATAACCCTCCTTCTTCAGCACCACTGTAAACATCTGTCAGGGTCAATCTATCCCAGGGCTTAACCAGGCACAATCTCTGTTGCTTCCCCTACTCCCCCTCCTCTTCCTGCTATTCCTGTTTATGCAGAGGCTCGCCCAAGAAGTTGCAAGAAAGGGGGGTGGGCTTCACCCACTTGGGGTACAAGTTATTTTCCTTCGTTTCCAGGTTGCCCGAGCACACCTTCCAACAATTGGAGAAGTTGCATCAGTAGATTCTTGTTATGCAAACCAGTGACTCATGATGCAGTAATGAGAAATCAAAGCCCTTGAGTGAATGAGCCATGCTTTCTCTCTCCCCCTTGTTAAAATGCTGGCTGCAGAACGTTTTGGCATAGATATACCTTTCCATTGTGCTAATGGCACATTCTGTATATCTCAATTCTTGCAAACTCCTCCATTGGCAGAAAAAGATATCACTTTTCTTGCTTTATAATGACAAACTATGTAATTTCCTGCAATCAAAGACAGCAGATGTTTACACTCAGATATCACCAATCCCTGGCCCCTTCTTTACTATCTCACATCTCTCCTTCAGATTCTAATTTTTAAAAACAAATAGACATTAATAAATGTGTTTTAGATACTTAGAAAAAGAGCAGGTGCTACTATCAAGTCAGTAGGAGTGATCCATGTTGTGGCATGGAATGCCTACCTTTGTTTTGTAGTCAGTCTGTGGTGGACTAGCAGAGTGGGAAAAGCAGATCTGAAAACACACAGAGTCATATTTCAATACCTTCCTTTTATTCCTGGGAACTGGACAACATATGCATTAACAAAGTGAGATTCATAAACAGGATTTCTTCGAGAAAGAAGAAAGCAATTCTGTCTGACACATTTCATTTTTGAAATAATAAAGCACTGACATCTCCAAGGCCAGGTTGCAAATTTTTCAATTACGTGAATCTTGCTTGTTCACAGTACTTAAAACCAAACAGAAAATGGAAAGCAGTGGAACATGTCATGGAAAATATTGGCAGAATTCTAGAATCTAGAAAGAGCAGGTTTGCTGTTGTTAAAATACTGGAGCTGTGGGCAGTGCTGTTCTGGGATATTAGAACTGGCATTGTTGGTTGCCGGCCTATACATGAGAAACAGGGGGTGAAGCTGAGTTATTTGCATCTGTAATCCCAGGGACAGGTTTGCAGGAATCATGGGCATAAGCAGAGCTATTTACAGAGGGCTGAGGATTAGAATAGCAGGATGAGGGTGGAATCACAGAATGGAGTCAGAACTATTTTTATGGGGAGCCCTGAACTGGAAAAGGTCAGCAAATTGGGGTGAGGCTGGTTTACAGGAAGGTGGCAGAGGACAGAAGCCTTTCGCAATGCTAAAGGCAGTCCAATTTCTTTGTTACAGAACAACATTATTGGGCGATCACTTAAAGCAGACATTAACCCTATACTGCCCAATAAGACAGCAAATTGCAGACCACATAGTTTCCCAACTTGCTACAGAGCAAAGAAGAGATGTTTTAGACTGAGCTTGACACTGCCCAGCAGGATGAAGTCACAATGCCTGCTGTGCTGGGGAAACCAAGCCCAGGCTGGGGAATGTGCCATCGCAGCTCTGAGTGTGAGGTCCCAGAGACCCAAGAAAATTGTGAACATTGGGGGCTCAAAAGAAAGATGTGCTCAATGCAGTTTCAGATGTTCAGGCTTAGAGGTAGAATCTACAGATTTCTCCCAATCACATTAAAATTCAGGAATAAAGTGGATCTATCGGATACATAAGTTATTTTTTGGGGAGACCAAAGGAAACATTTTACTGATAGAAATCTTGGCTTTATCCAGCATTGTTTTCTTAGAAAGTTCTTATGCCACATGCCTTACTGACTTCATTTCGCATTCCAAGGCCTGAAGGCCTTTTGTTTAGGTTATAAAACATTGCCCATGTGTGGAGCAAAATCATCCGCATGCAGCAAAATGGGAACCTTTTAAAGTCAAGGACTAAGCTTTAATGTGTATATGTTTCTATTGTCTACTCTTAAATTTGCTATCTTAACCAGACCTGATTATGATCTCAAGATAAGCCTTCTCCAGGATGATGTGTCCCCCCCAGCCAGGTTCTTCAGAACTTTCAGTGATGCATCATTTCCATTGTTATTGAGTTTATTCTCTTTGCTGCTGATCATCCCCTTCTTGTCTTTCTTTCTTTCTTTCTTTCTTTCTTTCTTTCTTTCTTTCTTTCTTTCTTTCTTTCTTTCTTTCTTTCTTTCTTTCTTTCTTTCTTTCTTTCTTTCTTTCTTTCTTTCTTTCTTTCTTTCTTTCTTTCTTTCTTTCTTTCTTTTTTCTTTCTTTTTCTTTCTTTCTTTCTTTCTTCTTTCTTTCTTTCTTTCTTTCTTTCTTTCTTTTTTCTTCTTCTTCTTTCTTTCTTCTTCTTCTTCATCTTTCTTTCTTCTATCTTCTATCTATCTATCTATCTATCTTTATCTATCTATCTTTCTTTCTTTCTTTCTTTTCTTTCTTTCTTTCTAGCTTTCTTTCTATCTATCTTTCTCAGCATGATAGATTTCTCCAGAGAGCTATCTAGGTATTTACATAATGTGCTCAAAATATGGTAATCTGAGCCTAATCATTTGTGCCTTGAATGAAAATTCTGGATTGATGATCCTTGGCTTGTTTTCTTAGCTATCCGTAGTTTTTGTCAAGTCTTGTCCACCCTCAAAGTTTAAAAGGGTCAATCCTGTTTCTATCCTGCTTCTTCAAAATCTGTTTTACTTCAATAGAGGATCACAGGGAAAACCATTGCTTGCATGATTCTGATCTTAGTAGTTATAAACATATTATGAGATTTTAAATATTTTTTCCAAGGCTTTTATTGCTATTCTACCAACTATTTTATCCAGTGGTGTATTTCTGGACTGTTACTTCCTTTACTGTTGATAGGATCTAAACAGGAAGATACTAAAAAGAAATATGAGGGAAGAGGACAAAAGCATATCGAGTTTTAAAATTCATAGTACTTGGAATGTCTGGAGTCTGATTAAGCAATACCTCTGTGTGTAATCCTCAGCCTGAGAGAAATAGTGAGGGGTTCTGCCACTCTCTAATTCCTGCTATTTCTGTCACTGAATCATCTTCCTCTGAGAATACAATTGCTTTCAGCCAGGAGTTTTGGGGTACACTAGGTTTTTTCTCTCCATGAGCTGGAGCCCTCATGATAGGAGGTGCCAGTCACATGGAAGATTTGGGTATGGACACAGAGGCTCCGAGATGGAAACCACTGTGTTGCCATAGAGATGATCAAGTGTTAGACATGTCTGCTAGAGGTGGGTATTCAGCAGGTTCTGACCAGTTCTGGAGAACTGGTAGTGGAAATTTTGAGTAGTTCGGAGAACCGGCAAATACCACCTCTGACTGGCCCCGCTCCCATCTATTTTCTGCCTCCCGAGTCCCAGCTTATTGGCTGGGTCTTCTTTTGTTGCCCTGCACAGGAGAACGGAGCTGGAAAGCAGGTTAGTGGGGTGGGGAGGGAATGAGATTATGCAGTAACCTTCCCCCAGGAGTGGAAAGGGAATTGAGATTTTACAGTATCCTTCCCCTGCCATGCCCACAAGCCACGCCCAGAGAACTGGTAGTAAAAAAAATTTGAATCCTACCACTGATCACTGCATATCTGACACAGGGAAAGAATTGTTCATTGCTTCTCCCATATTGAGATTTATGTATTGAACATATTACCTGAGCTGGGTTTGAAATGGAAGCAGAGGAAGAAACAGCATAGTGCTGCAGCAGAAGTAACAGAGAATCTCTGTTTTCTATCCCTTCAGTTAGGCTTTCTTCTCTTAATCTTTACTGCTGTTCGTCCCCCCTCTGTTTTAATAGTTCACTGTGCAGGGGATCTTCATTCTTAATCCTTTTCAGTGACCTCCCAGTAAGTTTATAACATAATAGGGAATTTGCAGACAGTGAGTGTTTCCAGACAACTTGAACATCCCATTTTCCTGCCTTATTCTCATAATTTTATGGAAGTCTTTCATTTGTAGCTCTTTTTCCACTGCTTCTTCCAAAATTATTTTGATGGAAAGAATTGCTGCATAATGTCTTCTGATTCTTGCTGTTCATCTGAAATTGCCCCATGCTATCTTTCATTCATCCTTTTAAATCCCATACCTGCCCAGTAGCTAACGTCAACCAGAATCACAAGCGTTTATGTTCCAATAGAAGAGATTATCCGTAGCTCAGGGTTGAACTATGAGATTCTGATACCCTCTGAGCTTGTTTGCAGATATTTCATTATCAAATTAGGTAACATCTTCACTGCAAGTAAGTGTAGGGTTTGCTGGCTGTTTATATGCCATTGCTTGCCTTGTCAGTTTGGGTGGAGGTGTAGTTTCCTCCTTGTATAAACAGGCAGCAAATCCCACTTTAATTCACACTGTTGATGTTACCTAGTTGGGTAATGAAACATCAGCAAGCAAAACAATCACGCATAGAGAGCACCAAACACTCCATAGGTGTGTTATATACTACACACTACTGTAAAATCAATATATACCAAAACTAATAAAAACAGCATAAGAAAATAGAAACTCTGCCAAGATAAAACAAATCAAATAAACCTTTTCTCCAGTGGTGGAATTCAAATTTTTTTACTACTGGTTCTGTGCACGTGACTTGGTGGGCATGGTAAGGGAAGGATACTGTAAAATCTCCAGTCAGAGGTGGTATTTACTGTTATCCGAACTACTCAAAATTTCCGCTACCGGTTCTCCAGACCTGGTCAGAACCTGCTGAATGCCACCTCTGCTTTTCCCCTTTGGGACCAAAGCAAGAAATGAATGACTAGAGTAGATATATGTCTTCCTAAACACTGAATCCCCATCAGAGAGAAGTCCATGTACAATATACTGGTTACAGTGCTTAGCTGAAAATGTTCATATTCAGGACAGAGCATATTGAGACAATAGATTCTTTAGATGCCTTATTTTCTTTGGTGTCCAAGTTTTAAAAATCAAAATTGGCATTTTGAATTGAGTTTGGAAATGGGATCCAGTGTTATCTTCTGCTCAGAAAAAAAAAACATATTAATGGGGTGGTGGAAGAAAATAGCTTTGATGTTTACAATCCCAGCTTGAATTTTGTGCTCTGTTGTCTCCTATGGCATGTTCCTTTCATAGTAATATTTTACAATGTCTTGGCCCTTTTATTTCAGGAAAGGTAATTCTAAAAGGTTACAAATATCCATCAAATTACTGCAGTCTCTTTATTTCTGTAGTAGTTTTGTAGTCTGGGAAAGAAAGTGATGATTACAATAGCAGCAATATTTTTTAAAAAAACTTCTAATTCCCCCTAGAGTAATTTCTTATAGGGCAAAATAGATGGGAAGCCGCCATGGTTTCCCTTCATTTTTCCAAGGAAAATATTTTCTAAAATTAGCAGGAAGCGTAAGGATAGTGTTGAGACATCTTCATTCTGCCTTTTTTTTGTCTTAAGAAGATATTTTTGGGGAGTTTGAAAGTAGCCACGCAAAACTAGGGGCTTTTTCTGCAACCATACAGAATTGCTAAAGAGTCCCATCCTGGATATTTCTACAGGCTACCAGGTGAAACATCTCCATGATTTTAGAGTATTTTTATAAGTAACATTAATTCTTCCTTTTTGGAATCTTCCAGTGCTAGATATTGGTAATGGCATACAAGCATTTTTAGGAATGTTCATACTAGCCAACTCTGATATGGCATATTCATTTTGGCTGCACTGTTGTTCCTTTTAGTATCTGGGCTGTTGTATGATTCACTTGTAGTTTTATTGATGCTTTTTATGTGCTAATTGTCAGCTTGTAGTGTGTTTTAATGTTCATAATGGGACATGTACCCTTGCCAGTGTTTTGAGAATTTGCAGCTTTTGGTTTGCCAATTTGGTGGAGGTGAAATTAGGCATCCTGCTGCTTTGAAAATGTTAAGGGAGGAGCCCCCCCCTTCCAAATTGAATTTGTTCATAACTTTCACATTGATTCCAACTTCTTGTGCTATAGTGTAAGTCCTGGCAGGCTGATGACTTCCTAAAAATGTTCCACCCCCGAACACCTTGTGACCCAGCATGTGGGAATTGCCATGACTTCAACAATTATTCTGTATAGGGATCCATCCGATGCAGCCCATTTTGGCTGGGGATTTGAATTGCTCATTCCAATGACTCATGTCTTTCTTGTTGGTTTGGCATCTGCAGCCCTTTCAGTTTTGCAGGTTTGATCTTCAGGTCAGAAGCTGTATGGCTGGGGAACAATACTTGTAGATGATTATAATGTGTGTGTGTAATAGGGGGAGAGGGGGTTGAAAGAAAAAAACCCACAAGTGCCTGCACGAGTTGCTATACAGTGGAAAAAAAGTGGGTGGGAATAGAAAAATTTCCCACATGCTAGACTTGCTTGGGCCCCTCAGTTTTGTGTGTGTGTGTGTTTGTGTGTATGTATGTGGAGGGGGGGGGGGAATGGAAATCCAGAAATGCGATGGAACCACAACTCACTAACTCACTACTCTCCTTGGCCTCTCCGAGTTAGGCTCTTAAAGGGAAACTGCAGTCTGCACATGCCAAGTGACCCAGGTGAAGAAACATGTGACACCTGCTTTAATGGGTTGCCGGTTTCCTCCGCTGAACCAGGTCCAGCTTCACTCCGGGCCCCAGCCAAGCCCGGCAGGAAGGGGGTCAGCCGCAGGCTCGGCGCGTGGGGCGGGAGCAGGCCAGTGGAGCTGCGGCGGGGAAGTAGAGGAAGATGGCCGGATAGGAGAAGAAGAGCGCCGGGAAATGATTTAATGGCGAGAAGAAGGAGACAAAGCAAACCCCGCCGCCCTGATCCTTGTCCCTCGCCTGCTTCCGACCCAGCCCCAGCAGCTGGACGTGCTCGCTTCCTGAGGCGGCAGCTGGCAGGGCGAGCTGAGCTCCGCTGCGAAGAGAAGAAAGGCGAACTATTTTCCCTCCTGCCGCTCGCGGAACTGATACAACCCCGTCCGGCCATTCCACCCTTCCAGATCCCCTATTTAAGGCCCAGGGTTGGTGACCTCCGCGCTTTCTGAGCCAGTTACGGCTCTCAACGTTGCCGTGGTTTTTTGTGGGGGTGGGGGTCGTCCTGCCTGCTTGCCTGCCTGGCAGAAATTGGCACAAGCTGCCGCTCTGTTGGAAACCCAAGAAAGAAAGCCAGAGGGAAGATTAGTATAGATAATGCTGCGCATCCTAAAACCTCAATCAAGATTGTTCCAGCGAACTTAGCTGCCTAACAAGGAAATCTGCACGTATTCTTGTGAAACCCAGTGTGTGGGTGTACTTGGAGAGGGGGGGGGGTACCCTACTGCGTTCAAAGCTACTCCTACATAAACATATCTTTACAGCAAGGGCAACCCACAAGCCTTTCTCCACAGCTGAAGGGAAGTGCTTGTCGGCCATTCTGGAGTCTGCAAGAAGCTATGGCTGCCTCTGATGCTTCTCTTTCCAGTCAATGTCAAGCACCTGATTTCCCTTCAAGGTAAGGTGTGAGGAAGCTTAGCAGGGTCTGCACACTTTTGAGTAGCAGTGAAATAAGGAAGGAAATACTAGTTGGGAATGAGATTAAGGCAACTTCCTAGGGACACAACAGAAGAGGAATACTGCCAGGGAGTGATAGTGCCTTGGTTAGATGTAGGCCCCAAAGGTTTTATTGAATGTTGCACAGGCCTATGGGCACATCCTCACTGACTGGCTTGTCTAATACCAGGGTCCTCCTTAGCCCATTAAGAGTCAGGTTGCACAATACTTGCAGGCATAGAATAGCTAGACCAAAGCTTTGACAGGAAGTATTGCATATACTATAGCAGGGATTTATATAGGTAGTCCTCAACTGTTGACTGGTTATTTAGCAACCATTCAAAGTTAGCAATGGGGATCTCCCAAACTCAGATTCAAAGTTATGACAGCTCCCCCACCTCCCCGCAGTCAGGATTGCACTTGGGGCACTTGGCAACTGACTGGCATTTGCGGCTATTTGAAGGATGTGACCACAGTTTATGACTTTTTGGTGGAAACTGGTATTCTGCTTTCTTGCAAAACTGTCCGTTACGGATAATGGATTTACTTAACCACTGCATTTGCTTAATAACCATGGTGTTTGCTTAATGACAGCCCTGTTTGCTTAACAACGCCACAAAAAGGTAGTAAAAACGATCATGTGACCACTTAACCAGCACAATTTATGACCATTGTTCTGGGCTAAATGACAGTTGTAAGTAGAGGGCTCCCTTTAAGTCTCTTAATGTCATTCACCACTGCTGTGCTGTGTTACAAATATAGGCAGGCTTTATTCTGCCATAGCCATGACTATGCCTTAGTGGTGTTTTCAGTTCCTGGGATGAAAATTTATCCTATTAGGATCTTATGCCAA
Organism: Notechis scutatus; assembly: GCF_049901735.1. Classification (NCBI taxonomy): domain Eukaryota; kingdom Metazoa; phylum Chordata; class Lepidosauria; order Squamata; family Elapidae; genus Notechis; species Notechis scutatus. Next base: position 227,646,985 of record NC_142009.1, read on the forward strand.
TCTATCCTGGCATAAATAGTACTTTGTACTTACCTGTGACGGCCAGATTGGATTGGGGTAGTTACTCATCCTTAAATCACAACAGCAAAACCACAACAGCAAGGTCTCCTATGTTTTTTAGACAGCCAAATGAAGAGGTGAAGTCTTTCCTGGAAGAAATATAAACGATGGGGAAGGAGCAGAGAAATAGTTATTCCTGTCAAATTTCTTTATGCCAAAATCATGTTGAAAAATGAAATATTTTGTCAGGAAAGATACGTGTAATTATTTTGTATGGAGCTAAAATGCTTCCTCTACGTAAGCACATTTTAATAGAATATTAGGGTTGGAAGGTTCCATTTTGATGTCAAGTCCAACACCCTGTTCAGTTTAGCAATCCAAATTAGTGCAACCCTGATAGATAGCTCTATTGCAGCCATCTGGCAAAGGGCAGCTGAGTAACACAGCAGGAAAATAGTTTCACTGTTAAAATGTTCTTACTATTAGGAATTTTTCCTAACACCCAACCAAATTTTGCCTTTCTATAACTCAGACCATTATCCTGTGCCCCACACCATGGAGTGATAGAGGTCGCAACCACCTTTTGTGTAACATCCTTGACAATCATATTTCCCTTTCGGTTTCTTTACTGAAGACAAAATTTGTCCCTTTCTTGTAGTTTCTCTCCACAGGGTAGTCTTCTGTTTCTGATCACCTTCTTTGCCATTCTTTGTACTAGTTCAGTTTTATCTAAATGCTTCTTTAAAGTTCAGTGCCCAGAATGGAATCTGACCATTGCAGAATACAGAGGAAGAACTATTTCCTTTGATTTAGAAGACTTCTTTTTGATCTATCTGGCACCTTGCAGTGAGGTACTTGGTGGGGGAAGTATAAAAAGTTGGTGCAAATATATTTCATTGTGATTTTTGCAGTGACATATGCTTTGATTCTGTGTAAATGGCCATGCATATGGTTAGTGGTAACAACAAAAAAATGTAAAATTTGTACATATGATGGGCCAGTCAGCTTTGCAATATATTGTGCAATAAATCTCTTTGCAATCTCTTTCCAGTATCCTTAAATTGGTAGTTTACTGACCATTAGTTCCCAAAATAAGAGAGCACAGTAAAGGTTCGGATGGAAGTGGCAGTTATTCATGTTAAATCATTAAGGGAAAGATCCTCTTGATGTAACAATAGAGCAGGGGTTGGCAATTATTTTTCCCAAGGGGCCACATGAGAAACCAAGACTGTTGTGGAGGGCTGCTCTGCCAAGGCCACCACCGCAGGTTGGACAGAACAGCCGAAGGGCCAGGCAGGCTATAAAATGCCCAGATCTGCCATAGAGCATTATCTTGATTAGATCTGTCATGACCAAACATTGTGTTCACTGGGACTTTCTTACAGACTGAATCTTGAACAAAGCAAGAAAAAAGGGAGGGGAAATACTGTAAGTTGCTGGTGCAGTATAGTTTGAATGTTAAATAGGGCCTAATTAAGATAGACTATAAAAAGTGCAAAGATTTCAGTTTAACTTCAAAAGACAGTGGGGCAAAGGAACAAGTTTCTGTTTTCCCCCAGGAAAAAAATAATGACCAATAAAAGTCATGTTAAAGATGCCTGTTTGCTTATCCTGTTATTCCTCACCAATTACAACCTGAAGGCAAGAAGTTTCAGATGTAAGATTCCCAACCCTTGGTTTTTATAAGAATTGCCACTTCTGGACAGTGAGAAATTAAACCCTACTTGTGAGGTGCATATGCAATTTTATTTACAACAAAGCAATTCTGCACCAGTTGCCAATTGTTTGACACATAAGTTAATCTAATAAATAAATTATAAATTATACTTGTTATAAAATACCAGTAGTGCAATTATGATTTAACATATAAAATAAATAAATTAAGGAAAAGTGAAACTAAAGCATAATGTGGCATCTCAGAAATCTCCAAATGTTATACTGAATTATAACCTTAGTGCTGGTTATGTAAATAAGATTTTGGGAATTTCATGTTGGTTTTCTAAGTGTTTCTGCTTTCCCACTCTCGCAAAAGGGTGATGGGAATGGAAGTGGTACAAAAAAAATAAAGTAGAAATTGCAGTCTAAATGTTTAGAGCCTGCTGAACAATTAAGCGTAAGGAATATAGGACTATTTTTTAGGTTTGATGAGTATTTAATCATATTTACATAACACTGAACATAGCAGTGTAGTTGTTTATAGACCTGGGATTATTGCTCTGTATATTACTTATCTCTCATTCCCACCCGCTACTAAGAAGTGATTTCTTCTGCAGTTTAGTGCCAGGGGGCTAAATTTTAGAGTTATTGAGTTTGATCATGGCTGCCACTGTGATGGATACCAGATGTTCAATTTATGAACACATATGCAGAAGTCACTTTCCATACCAGCACTAAGGCTGCTATAGACAGGCACGATCAGATAAGGAGCCTCCTTCCATTTACCACGAGATGATAAAAAGTAGGGAAAATGATCTGAAATAAAGGGTTCAACCTTATTTGAGCACAACACCTCTGCAATTTGTTAAAGCAGGATGACTTTTTTCAGCTTCTTTCAGGAGCCTGAAAAAAAGCACTTTTTAAGAGTAGCTTGAATTTAAAGCAGTGGTCTCCTTAAAGTGGTGGGGTCTTATTTTCAGGTTTGTAATTAAAAACCTGAAAAAGCCCATTAACAGGTAGATGCTGTGCAGTGTCTGAAGCATTGAAACATACCCAGCTCTAGTAAAAATTAATATATTGAACTCTTCTGGACCAGCAGCTAATACATCTATGGTCATCCAGATGTCCTTAAACTTCTATTCCTAACATTTCCCAATACTACCTTGTACATGTAAAAATTAATCTAAGGCTATTGTGCTTCTTCTTCCCTAATAGTTTCTTCCTACCATCCATTGAAGAATTCCAAGTGATTTCCATGTAGCTCTTTCTGTTCTTCCAAAAGAAATGTTTGAGGACCATCTTAAAAAGCCCAGAGAGTAGAAAGAGAGTTTCATTATATGCAGAGGCACATGGATGAGGAATGCAGAGTCATTCTCCCACATCTATAAAATAAGACAGTTCCAGGCGTGAATGAAGTACCTCTTACCTAGTTTACAGCTGAAGAAGGTGGAGCAATTAAAATGCTAACAGTTTTATGTCAACAAATATCAAACAAGACTGAATGACTGAAAAATGTGTTTGTGTGTATACTGAAGTAGAGCAATTCAAGAACATGCAGAATACTGAACAACTTCACTGACTTCTACTTGCAAACAAAACTTTACTTAAAACCTTACATAGGTGTACAAGGAAAGAGATGAACAGGCAAGTTTCAGAAAAGGCAGTTCAGAGAGAGATGGGTTATCCGTTACTAACATCCAATAGATACTGGAGCAAGCAAGTTAAGAAAGAAGTTTATCTTTTCTTTATTGATTACAGCAACACATGATTGTTTAGATCTAGAACATATGGAACATACTGAGGTGAATTGGGCATACCAAAATACCTGATTATTTTTTATAGTAAATATTCTTTACAATGAAGAAGCAGCAATTGTAAAAACTGAATCTTAGGAAATGGAATTCAAAATAGAGAAGATAGCAAGATAAAGATGCACATTGAGCCCATATCTGTTTAATTGAAACAACAAACATGTTAATGAATGGCAATATTGGCAGAGATGACAGCTGGAATCTGGTGTGAGGAGGGTGGAAGCACTAGCAGTTGAGATATTTAGATGGAAATAGGAATAAAATAATAGGAATAGAAAATAAAGCAGTTTAGGTAAAGTAATAGAAACTATAATACATTTAAAAACTCAAAACATTATTAGAAAATACCTTGTTTTTATAGTCACAGTTCAAAATTTGGCTATTGCCACTATCTACTAGAAGTAATACTACTGATTAGCTAAATTCATACTGTAGAAGATTTTTTAAAAATCTCATTAGGAAATCTAATTGTGGCCAATGGTTAATTTTAAGAAGATAAGGTAGTGCTAGCCAGTATACTTAGTAAATTTACAATTGACTATGGAAAAGTAGAAGTGGTAGACAGTACTGTTTTTTGGGGGCTCAAGAATAATGAAAGATGGAGCCAAGTTTAATCCTACGATGGAAACAGTGGCAAATTTAATCAAGATGACAAATTCTGGATTTTACCAGTGCATACATACTATATAAATATATACTATATTTCTGCATTCATTAATTTGGTTCGGCTAACATGAATTTGGGCTTTTAGTCAGTTGTGCATTTTATGTAATCTTCATACATAATTCAGAGAAAACAAATTTGTGGGGAGTGAAAAAAAATAGTCCACATGTTTTGACTGATGGTAAAATGGTATGGGATTATATAATCTGCACTACAAATTGACAAAAATATAAATAATCATACTGTATAAATATAACCAAATGGGTTCCCTGGCTATGGCATCTTCTCAAAGATAAAGCTGCATGTCTACTTCTTGACAAGAAATATTACCAATTCTTTTAAAAAAATTGCAATCATTCTATTTCTCATTAAGTCCCATAGCTCGGCAGATGTTGCTTTTGATACCAGCTCTGTAGATACAGCTTTTAATTAAAGTGTGAGCAGATAGAGTCATGTAAGTCTCTGAACTGCCAAATTGACAGAGATTCAATGTGGGCTTCTCTGGCAAATCTTACTGATAATAGCAAACAGTTACTGTTGTTTGATGGTTTGTGATCTCAGGTTGCTAAGCAAACCCAAACACACCTTTCCTGCTTTACTGCAGATGCAATGGCATTCTCAGGGGTGTAGCATTTCCCACAGAGGATTGGTATGTTTGAGGAAACAGTTTTCCTTCTGCAACATGTTTGCAAAGGGGTGTGTTGCTTCTTAAAAGCTCTATGGAAAGGATCATTTCTCAGCAACCCCAAAAAGAAAAGAAAAATGCCAGAAAAATCAAGTGCACATTTTTCCCCCTTGCAAAACACACCTAACATGAGTTGCAATATAGTCTTTGGCATTTGTCCTTTGCCAGTGTAGGAAATCTGCAGCTCAGGTTAATTCAACATCTGTCCCACAGTTATGGGCCTTGTGAATCAAGACTTCCAATTTTTATTGTTAAATTGTTCCCACCTTCAGTCTCAGGAGGTTTTGTGAAAGCCAAGAAGATGTTAAAGTGAGGGAAAAGGAAAGATCAAGCAGGTTTTAACATATTTTACAGGGTGGGTGGGGAGTGGGTTATACAAAACAATTTCTATACTAATTTCATTTAACTTTCAACTGCTTTCTATTAACCCTTTGTTTTGCTCCTCATAGGCTAGGTCTCTTCCACCTCCTCCTCCTTTTTAAAATTTGACTTTGGAATCTGTTTATCTAAAACAGACCTGGGCTAGCTAATGAATACAGGTAGCAATGTAGCACACCACATACGTTCACCAAATGTATCACAGCATCTGTGTGGAGCCTGACCTCTATTTCTTGGCACATTATAGCTCAGGGAAAGGGAGAAAACTTTAGTATATTACATGTTCCTGCGCTCTAAAATGTGTTTTATCTGGATGGCTAAAAATTAAGTTGATTCCTAAAAACTTAATAATTAAGGTTATTTAAATGCAACAGTTACACTTTTTGCACTTATCGTACAACAATGGCTCAGTAATTCATACCATTAGCACACATGTTACTAAAATATTGAAACAAGCAGTTTTCCAACATTTAAAAACGAGATAAGGCATCTGGGAAAATTTACTTGGAAATTTCAGATATTTTACAACTCAAAATATTCAGATATTTTACATTTAAACATTAGTAAAAAAAAAAAAACCATTTCTTACTGAGGTATTATTAGCAAAAAGAAAAGGAAATTACAGAACAAATGCACCTCCAATTTAGAAGTTTTGATATAGTACATTATGATAAACGATAAGCAAAAGATCTTGAATGTTCATATAAATTATTTATATTATAAAAATATGGTTATAAAAATCTATGCATTCTGTAACAATAATATGGAAACGGTCAGTTAAATGCAGGATTATGTTGCAAGATTACTTATACTCCAAGATCATGGGACTTTTATGGGAGGAAAGTTCAATGTAATTTGTATTATGAACAAAAATGAAGTACTTCTTAAACGACCTCCATGGAAAAATATCTACTGAAAATATTTTTTGTAAGTTGCAGAAATTAATGACCGGTATCTAAAACCAGACTTCATGGTTTTGTACCTGCAGTTACATGAATCCAGTTTTCTTCCTACTGCCAAGTATACATTCTGCATAGGGATTCCTTGTACTTCAACCTCAGGACTAGACAACTTGCCCATTCCAGTTCTCAAACTTTTCAGTCAAAGGGTAGGTGGAAAGCAATTGAACTCAGCAATTGGGGGCAGCCCAAAGATGGGCTCTCATTTCCTCCTCCTCAACCCCAGCTACATCCTACATTAAAGGAAATTGGTGATGGCTTTGGTTTAGGATTGATCTTTGGTGGGAGAGGAAACCTGGGGGAGGGGGGATCAATCAGCTACTTTCCTTGCTTGTCCTGCATTAATCTCTAATGCAGCACCCCTCCCTGGTTTGGTTACTGAAGCAGAACAGGGCTAAGCAATAAGGACCTGCAGTACATGCCAACCATCATCTTTTTTTGACACTCCCAGGCCTGGAGGAAAGCCCTTTAATGTGGGTGGCCAGGAGGAAGAGCTCATACATGCTTGTAAATCAAATAGTGGTTGAGCTATCATTGTTGCTCCACCCTGTATGATTCAGGTGGCTGCTTCCTCAATTATTATTATTCTGGCTGGTCACGCAATCACCCAGATGTTTAGATCGAATTTTTGTCCACCTATTGAATCCTTCCCAAGGACCTGGGATAGGCAGGTGTTTAATAATATTTAAAAGATTTCATCTCAGGATGATGATACATTAATATTGTTAGTCTCACAATCAGTCAGATGTTTAGGCTAAATTTGGCATTTTTATCCACTTACCAAGTCCTTTCCAAGAGCTTAGGATAGGCAGATATAGTTGTTTTAACAGTATTAAAGGTATTGTTGCAGGATATCAGCTGTTCCAAGTAAAACGGACTTTTGCAATTGACTGATGTTGATTTTGTCAATGCTAATGGTGCTCAAGTGGTGCTCACCATCTCTTGGAATTACACCCAAACTACTACTATTGTTCATTTTTCCCCACCTCCTCCTGCTGAATGTTCTTGCATTGAACATCATAATCTTTTGAGACAACAATTTTTTTTTAAGCTGCAAAAATGTTCCAGGTATCAGGAAGTTTTCTAGTGACTCATCAGTAGCAGCAAGTCAACATCAGACACTTTGGTTTCGGGTTCACCCCCTTTCCACCCCACCCAAAGTTATCCTTCAACAGAAAAGGAATATTTGGACTGAAAACCCACCAGGGCATTTTCACAGCCTTGTGATGCACCAATACGTTTGCCTTTGCTTAAGGCAGATTTTGATACAGTAGTGAATGTCTGATGCTGAGGAGTGCTGGAGAACCAATCTCTTGTTTTTCACAAGCTATTTTTCTTCCTTGTAGCTGTTCTCTGTAAAACCTTGAATCTGCTTTTCTACTATACATAAGTGCGTGCGTGCACACAGACACAAACGTGTATCTATTTCCTTCAAAGAAATTCCATATAATTTCCCCAAAGAAATCAAGTCCTAGTTCATAGTCTATTTTCAGAGACTAATTTTATAAGGAAAAAAATGGACTTGTGCTTTCTGTCAGAATGGATATAAACTAAATAAAATAGTTATTGAGTTATTCCTGAACTGAAGGTATGAAAAATACACGCAGTTCATTTTTGGGGGGTGGGGGGAAGAGTTAACTATTGATTTAGGTAAATTCTAATGATCATCTACATTTTTCAACAAATGCTCAAAACTGATTGTGTGAATCCAGTCACTGCAGGGTTTAAAAAGATGTCAAGATCTAAAGTAGGAGAAATATAAAGACAATACCCGTAGGACGTGAAATAGGAAGAAACATATCACCTAAATGAAAGACAGGATTTTTCAATTTTTTTCTGGCCTTGGAAACTGTTAATTACCTTTTTTAAAAAAACCAGAATCTCTAATTAAGAGGCAAAGCTCTTAATGATAGAAAATTGGCTGCATTCAAGTAAACTTTTTTTTAAACTTAGTCTCACAAAACGCCACCAAATTCTCACAGAACTCTAGTTTGAAAAACTTTGTAGCCTTACTGTGAACAAAAGAGGCATTTGTATATTGAAACAGACTATTAGTTCACCTAGGGATAGACAAAATGGTATCCTCCAGATATTTTGAACTTAAAACAGGCCTAGTCAACACAATCAGTATCAATGGACTGGGGAAATTATATCCAAAACATCTGGAAGGTCCCAGATCTCTAACCTTATTCTAGGAAATGAACCTGAAATGTTGTACAACTTGCTATTGAATTTTGAGAGAGAATGGAATTTTGTTTCCATTTTCTCACATTCTGTGTGTATGTTTTTGTGTTGATTAAAGTTCACATAGTACTTAAAGTGCTGGATTTGAGCTAGTGGTCTTATTCCTGTTTCTTATAAGAGATTATTGTTGCAATGGCAAATTGTACAATTACGTGTTATTGTGAAAAGGCTACTATAATCTTTATTTAAACAATGAGATACAGTGTCAGCTTGCTAATGCATTCTGTTTGGGAAAAATAGTTTCTCCATTACGTTAAGAATTTGGAGATGGCATCTGATGATGTATATGAAATGTTTCACTATGTGACATTGCATTGCAGAAATACCATTTCACAATGTTCTACATTCAGTTGTCTTATTAGGTCAGCCCAAGTATCACGTGTTTACTGCAGCTTCCTATAGACATTAGCAATTAAACCAATAATCTTGAGCTATGCCATGGGAAACCCATAAGGCTGTACTTGGTTCCTTTATTATCTTAAAGGCTCTTTCTCACGAGCATGAAGCGCATGGCCTCCAGTTCTTCAGTGGTTGCTAGTAGCATTGTCCTAATCATTTTAGAATGGACTACGTAAGGAAATCAATTGGTGAAGTCTTTGTTTTTCCTCTCACTCACTAAGGCATCATCTACCAGGATGTGGTGGGGCAGATGTGAGGGAAGGTAAATGGAATGGGAAGGAGACTTGGATAAACAATGAATCCTTGGTTAGTGCTGCAAGGGAATGGCAATGCTGGCAATTAGTGGCCATTGCCAGAAACACCACAATAGCTGCCTGTGGATCAGCAAAAGGTGGTGGGAAAAGGCAAAATGGGACTACATTCCTGTCCCAAATAATAGAAACAATTTTTAAAAAAGGATGGTCATGTGAAACTGCAGATACAGTGGTAAACCTTAGAAAGGGAGTTTGGTGGTGGTTAGCATGCTGGCCTGGAAACCAGGAGACTGTGAGTTCCAGTCCTATCCTAAGCATGAAAGCTAGCTCAGTGACCTTAGATCAGGGGTGTCAAACTGGTGGCCCATGGGCTAGATGCGTCATATGCAGGCCACGCCCACCCCAGCTCCACAAAGGGAAAAAAATGCTGCAATATGTCACGTGACGGCAATGTGATGCCACGAGTTTGACATTCGTGCCTTAGACCAGTCAGTCCCTCTCAACCCAACTCACCTCACAGGATTATTGTGAGGAAAGCAGGAGCGGGAAGGAGTATTATGTATGTTTGCCAGCTTACGTATTTTATAAAAATAAGGTGCAATAAAAATCTAATAAATACACAAAAATAAACAAAAAACCTCTAATGCACTTATTGATGTCAGAATCAGGAGCAAACATCTGGCAAAACCAGGCTTGCTTTCTTGGTTTAAACTGACTTCCTGCGTAGCATAGGACTATCATACGTTCAAAAGAGCAGTGAAGTTATTTTTTTAGCAAGAAAAAAAAACACGTCTAGTGTTCTTTTTAAAAAGCACCTTGACATTAAGACCCAGCAAACATTTTGACAGGTGCTAGTCAGCCCTATATGGACAGAGGTCTCTATGAAAACCAGGTGATCAGCCTCTCTTGTACTCCGAGCCAAAATGGTCTGGCGGAAAGAGACGCCTGAGCAGAGGGGAAGGACCTGGCTGCAGAAACCGAAGCCTCCGTTGGAGCTGGGCAGATCTGAGCAAGGCCGTGTCGTCGGTCCCATCACTGATGAAATGTTCTAGATTGCATCCATGACCAGAAGAAGGGAGAAAACTGTTCTAAATCTGGAACACCTAAGTTGCCTTCCACTAAATGTGCATTTTGGGAAATGTAAGGAGTGAGGAAGAAAGAGTACTGATCAATTGTGTGGCTGGTCTTATGCATAGGTAGTGGTAGAAATAGTTGATATCATAGGGTCATTTGAAGAAAAAAAAGACTCCCATTTGTCTAAAAAGGAAGAGTAAGAGACAATCTGAGGCCGAATAACCACACTCAATCAAAGGCTGTCAGAAAAGCTATATGAATAAAGCAGATGAATCATCCATAGGGTGTCTGCCAGTTTCTTGTTTGCTGTAGTCCACTGGTAATCAGCATGGTGATTAGGATAGCCCTAATTTAGTTCACAGGTACTAAATGTTCTGATTCAGAATGGATGGCGCCTTCGGTTGAAACTGCCCTTAGAATAGGGATGAGCAAGCTTCTAGTGACTGGTATCCAGGCTGAACACTTTGCAAAACCACATGATCAAGCAAGAGGTGGAAAGCAGTGCATCATGTACAAACGGGCAGGACAAAGTTTTTCCTGTTTGCGGGTTGTGAGATTTATTTTCTTTTGAATGGTGCCAAACTTACTTTAGCTACGTGTTATGCTGCAGTATTTATTTCCAGTCTCAAAAAGATGGAAACTATGCTGACAACCTTCAGCAAGGCAGATTTTACAAGAGATGCAAAGAAATGGTTATTCACCCATCTCTTAAATGCAGGGGAAACTTAATCTGGAAAGCAAGATGCCTAAAAGGAAAACTAGACCAGGTACAACTTTATTTCACAGTGAGCTTCCAGGAAGATGCTGTGGCTCATAGTGCTAATGTGATTTGTGGTCACATTCAAACCGAGATATCTGGCAGGAAATACTGTTCTTTTCTGCTAGTAAAGATCATTTTTTTAATGCTGTCTTTTCTGAGACATCCCATCCCAGAAAAGCAAAATTTAGAAGACAGAGTGGAGAGAGATTTCAAATGAACACAGTGGGATGTAAAATAATTTATTTGTGATAGCACCTACTTTACCTTCACTAATCTAAAAACCACAACAACATTGTAAACCCTGCATATTATTTTGATGGGAGACCAAAAGCAATACCAGACTTCAGTATTACAAGAAAACAACCTAGGTATGTCAAACTCAATTTGAGGGAGACTTTGTTCTTATCTTACTTAACTGTTTGGCTTATATAACAGGAGATTAAAAAGTAATGTGAATGTGAAGATTTTTTTTACAATGGTTAACAATCTCTGTGTGCTGTCAGAAGCACATTGAAATCATTGTTGTAAGATACAAATAGATTCAACATCAAATCAGATATATTTCAGAATTCAAGTATTATAAAATATTTTTAATTTTTTTTGGCTTTGTGGAGAAAAATATAGATGAGACATGTCCATCATAGTTTATAGGATAAATATTGTATTTTCCCTTTATTCATATAAATATTAAATATTGATTTTGACACTTCTCCTTTTACATGACTAGCATTTTCCAAAAAACATTGAAGGTCACCAATGTTTATAGAGACTAGTGATGTTTCCCCCCAGAAAATCTAGCACCTTCTTTTAAGCATCTAAGCGTTTCCATCCATCTTATTCAATGCAACTTTTTCAAAAGGATGGGGCTTGTCATTTTTTTCATCATATTCCACTCTTTTCCCATCCACAAGTATTGACTCTTTGAAGAAAAAGTCTGATAGCTATACAGTCTGGCAGAATTCTTTATTGGCCAAGTGTGATTAGACACACAAGGAATTTGTCTTGGTGCATGTGCTTGATAAAATATGGGGGTGAGCCATCTGGGAACTCTCACCAGTCCATTACTATTCTCCCCCTACCTTATAGAGCCAGGTTGCTGGTTGTTGGCCACTGCCATTTCTTAGGCAGTAGTGATGAATACAATCACTATAAGGACAATTGTTTTGACAACATATCTGAGGGCCTAGCAGCTAAGTGGAACTTCCCGGAATGAGGACAAGGGTGGGACATCGAATATTTCCTTGGCAAATGTCATTGGTAATGAAACAGAATTTCTCATGCCACAGCAAGGGGCTTCCAAAGCCTCCTCCATTCTCTTTAGAAAGAATGATCAAGATCAGGCAGGAGCTACTCTATACCTGACATCCATTTGGGACTAAAAATATCTTTAAGCTCCTTTTGTTAAGACACCACCCCTGCTCTCTTCAAACTTACAAAAGGAAAGTGGTACAGATTCGTACAGAATTTATATAAAAGGCAAGGAAATCTCTGGGTTGCGTGGGAGGGAGAATGGGTGGGCACTGCTGTCCCTGGTGGGCAGAAGAACAGCGGAAGCACTGAGGTAAGATGGAATCAGTGAGGCTGGGCTAGGCTTGGGTGTGGCGTACCCTGAAACATGTCACGGGATAGTCTTTAATGAAGCGCGAGTGGCCGGGGCGGGCTGCGTGCTTTGTAGGTGACTCACCCAAGTGGGAGGCATTGGCATGAGTAATGCGCTAGATTTTTATGGCAGCTTTACAGGCATAACCATATTCCTATCCTTGATCTGGAAATAAAGATATATATTTTAGATATTTCTGTCTCCGACAGAGGAAAACACAAACACCAAGCAAACTAAACGAAGAATAATTTTTGTGGAATTCTTAACAATGCAGGAATGTGCCTTACTCTTCCATATAATGTTTCAGATCACTTAGAGCTTTTTGGCCGTATTTATCTTTTGTATTAGCATCCAAAATTTCACTCTCAAAATGCTAAGTTTTATTTTTTTAGAATTACATCATTTATGGTGTGCTAATAAACTTAGGAAATAGAGTTTCTCTTTTGGGCTAAGAGCATTATTTCAGCCGAATAGTTAAATATTTGACAGAAAAGCTGTAGCTTAAGGCAGCAGTCCCCAACCTTTTGGGAGTTAGGAGCTGGTTCCGTGGAGAGTGGTTCTTTTGTGGAAGGTTGTGTGTGTGTGTGTGTGTGTGTGTGTGTGTGTGTGTGTGAGAGAGAGAGAGAGAGAGAGAGAGAGAGAGAGAGATGGTTTCACACAGTGCAGGCATCCTGCGTATGAGTGGAAAGGACTTGCATTGCTTGTGCGGCCCGGTTCCTAGTGGGCCATGGACCAGTGCTGGACCTTGGCGTTGAGGTTGGGGACCCATGGTTTAAGGTATATGACGGACATATTTCAAAAATTCATTCATTGTCTATAAAACATACAATGTTTAATGTACATCAATGAACTCAAATCACTAACACGCAATCTCTGACTAGTCTGTTGTATTCTGTCAAATATTCGATCACTTAAAATTATGCCTTGCTGAAAATAAGCCTTTGCCTCAGCTTTCAACATTCACTGGGAATTCGTATGGGATCCTTAAGGAGACAGTGTTCCCCTTAACAATAAGAGGGCCAGTTTGGTATAATGGCTAAGGCACCAGGCTAGAGACCGGGAGAGCATGAGTTCTAATTCTACTTTAGGCATGCAGCCAGCTAAGGGGTCTTAGGCCAGTCTCTCTCTGTATACCCTAGGAATGAGGCCATGGCAAATCATTTCCAAAAAATGTTGCCAAGAAAACTGCAGGGACTAGTCCTGGCAATTGCCAGGAATCAAAATTGACATACATATTTCCAGGGAGACCTGGAAATCTTCAGAATCTACTAGCACTATATGGGCAGGAAACAAGAATAGGAATTTCCCAAAGAGAAGAAGGAAAAAAGACATTATGTAAGAATCGTTTCATCCTAGAACAATCTTGGTAACCTTTAGGCTACACTGGATTGGATTTGAGGTGAATCCAAGTACTGTAACATGTTTTATAATGAAAAAAGCTACCTTGGTTTCATGCAAATAGTAGTAGGGATTTTTCTTCTCCTGGCCCTACACATGCAGGCACACATCCTCTAAAGTTGCTATTTGCATCTGGGGAAGTCTTAATTGGCCTTGATTGCTTTTAACTGTTGCTACGGGAAACCTTTCCTGTGGAAAAAAAAACACACACAAAAATTCTGCTGACATGTCAGATTAGTACAAAAATCCATGCAGCCATTTTGCCTGTAAGAAAGAAGGATGGAAGAAATAGGATTGATGGGGAATAAGGATTGCTTGACAAAGGGTTTTCTGGTGAACTCTCTCCCCCCCCCCCCAGCATTGAAATATCCTGAATCACTCCAAGCTAAAAGAGCTATCTGTTCCCAGGGTCTGAGCCACGCATGTAGATTTGATTTGTGTAATGGGTTTGGGGAAAATACATGGGAGTGAACAAGGCAAGTCCTTTTCTCCTATAATTTCTCTAGGGAGTGGCGGGATGTGGTGGAAGGAGGGATGGGGAATGCAGGCTTTGCTCCCCCGGTCACAGTGCTCCCTTTGCCCACAGCTCCTTACAAGTGTGCTCCCTGCAGGAGATTCGTGGGGGATCCTTGCCTTCCTGTGTGCCACGCTTTGGAACCTGCCTGGGGTGCCTGCCCTGAACCGCACGGACCAAGTGACCACCAGACAGTCCATCCAGCAGATGTACGACCTTACTCGCTATCTGGAACACCAGCTGCACATGCTTGCGGCCACTTATGTGAGTGTAGATGCTTTGGGAGAATGGAAGCAGCTGAGCTGAGCAACTGCTTAGACATTCTTTTCTTGCTTCCTTCCCCCTTTCCTTGAACCATCTCCATTTCCTCACCCACCCACCCAACTGGCTTCCTTGGAAAATTCTGCCTCCCTCTTTCTCTCCATTTGGGTATCTTTGCAGCAAGGGAAGGCCAGGCTTCATCCATGTCTATTCTTGGCACGGGGGCTCAGTGCACCTCAGGTCACTTCTGCATGGAGGATTCCTCTTGTCACTTTTCCATAGGACTCAGGCAGTTGTTCCTCCCCACCCCCCCCATTCTGGAAATTAAAACGATGCAAGAAGTGGTAGGGAAAGATGTTAAGTGCTCTAAACAGAAAACAGTGTCATTTGGAGCATCATAAAATTGTGAATAGGGCCGGTGCATAAGAACGGAAAGATTATACAACCAGATACTGAATCCTGAAAGCCCATTGCAAGAGAAGGAAGGATGTTTAAAGGCAACAGACTTGATTCTTCACATTATTTGAAAAGGGATTTAGGAATATGGAAATTTTGTGCTTGCGACACTTTGTGCCGCCACCTAAAATTTCCTCCTACCTCATGAATAGCTGAAATGGTGTTCTCTCTCCACAGCTATGGCTCTCTCTTGGCAGAAATATCTGACATCTTTATCTCCTCCCTGCCTTCAGGCACCGGTGGAGTCTCCCTGTTTACAATCTGTTGTGGATCTCCCGCTGGGGTGAGGTGAGGCCTCGTCTGTCAGAACTTGCCAGGGAAACGCCCGACTGTGCAGAAAGTGGGGGTAGCCCCTCATCAGCTTGCCTGGCATCCCTGCTCTCTGGCCTACCTGGCATTTCAGGCCCTACCCCTTGGCAGCTTTCCCTGACTCTGAGCATCACTGAGCTATCCGATCAGGAATTTGCTTGGTTTGGACCATGGAAAATGCAGGAGCAAATGTTTTCTAGTATATCAACATTCCAGAAATATTTTTTTAAGGAGGCGGATCAAGAAGGTCAGATTTTCACAGTCTAGAAAACTAAAGAATTGTGCCATTATACAGCAACTAGTGTCCATTCACTGAGTTTACTTGATGTGCTCATTTGATGAGAACTTCTGTCCCTGAAATAAAACAGATTTTAGTAATAATAAGATGAAAGAAGCTGATCAACAGAAACAAATTTAATCTAAAGCCAATTCTCTCACTTTGCACATATTTGGCTTGTGCTGGTTTCCATATATATATATATGGAATATATATATATACAGTACATATGAGAAGAAACAGACATCCTGCAATCTCCGGAACTTAAAATTACATTTATTGTACTTACTAAGCGTTCATCAGCCTCTGCTGACATCGTCAGAGTATTAAGCTATCATTACAGAGATCTCTGCCTTTATATATCATTAATCAATTTAGCCCTTGCATGCGTGATATAATTAAAAGAGGATGCCTTCTAAAAGAAGCCTGATTTTCCAACAGCAATTCCATCAATAGGCATATTGAACTACCACCGACCTACCAAGCATTGAGACACCAGGAAAGACCCTGCAGGAGAAGCAGAGACCATTTCCCATTGGGGAGCAGGGACCGATGGCACCCCCACCAATCCCTGGGCATGTGGATTCATCCTATGAAGGCACAGCCAGGCCTGTCCAAATACAGAGGAGTCCAGCAGAGCTGCCTCAAGTTATAACAGGCAGGAATAATGAAGAACAAGCCAGGCCGACCACAAAACAAATTGCAATAGCTGGCAGTTTAACATCACCTCCTAGAGATAAGCATTCCGGGTTGGGTCTGGCAAGGGAGGAAAAAAAAAAAACAAGAGATAAGCCTCCTTTGACCAACATGACGGAAGCAAAAACAACAGAGTTAATTACAGATGGAAGGCGGTGGGAAGGGCCTATCACACCTGCAAGGGCTAAATTGATTAATGATATATAAAGGCAGGGCGTGAGCATGGCCAGCACATGATGCATGATCTAGAACCTGCCAAATGTAGGTCTCAAGACATTTAGAACCTGTAACATGCTTATTTTATGAGATCTGGTGGGACTGGTAAATTGGAGAAAGGTGTTCCCTCAAATAAGCCAGTCTCATGCCATTAGAGCATTAAAGGTCAACACCATAATAGACTATCTTCCATCTATTGCAATTGTCAAGAAATCAGAGCATGATCCAGGCCTTTAGAAATAACCTAGGCCAAACAGATTAAGATTTTAGTAAAGCAAAGTAAAAATTGTTTCCTGCAACCTAATAGTTTCCAAACCTTTGGGACTGTGATTCTAAGCATCAGACTCTTTAGTGAATTGGTGGCAATATAAACGTAATAATAAATAAATATCCCCTCATAACTCAGCTAGGGTCTAATGGGACTTCTATTCAAACCATTTGGAGACTATCAGGTTGGGAAAGAATGCTTAATAAGAAACCAATCTGAAAATGAAACAGAAGAGGTAAGGGTAAATGAAATGAAGATAAGGAACGGCACTGTAGCAATATGAAGGAGATTTCTGAGGCCAATAAGTGCAGCAATTGGGAAATTAGATCCTATAGAAGGGCTATACGTTCATTGTCTTACCTGCCAAGAAAAACCAAGCACTATTTTTCCCCGCGCTTTCCTGTGGAAATGGCAGCCCATCTACTGAAATCACCTGAAGTTGACTCGTGTTAGTACTACCATTCCTCTCATTGTGGAAGAAAGAAATCAACTAACTGAGAGAGCAAATTCAGGAGATTAATACAAGCGAGGAATTCAGAGAGTGGCAAAGAGATGAGTCTAATGGTCAAGGAAGTTGGGTTGATACCTTGGGGTGAAGGGTCAGGGGAACCGCCCACAGGCTATCTTAAGTAGGTCAGCATTCACAACTGCTTTATGGTTGGCAACCAAAGAGAAGGGGAAAACAAAGCAAAACAACACAAAGATAGCTAGGCAAAGTGCCCCATAGTCACCAGATCTTTGCTCTGAATCTGTCAGGGAAGGAAAACAATTGGGCAGGCCATCCTGCTGGCAGCTTTTGAAGGGATGTTAGAAACCTTTCTCTAAGTGATTTCCGTAGAAGCAAAACTACTTCCAAAGGCTGACATAGAAGGTATGGATCAGTGGTGGGATTCAATTTTTTTTACTACCGGTTCTGTGGGCGTGGCTTGGTGGGAGTGGCAGGGGAAGGATACTGTAAAATCTCCAATCAGAGGTGGTATTTGCCGGTTCTCCGAACTACTCAACATTTCCGCTACCGGTTCTCCAGAACTGGTCAGAACCTGCTGAATACACCACCTCTGGTATGGATAGAGAAAGCAGCTCAGGCAGCCAGGAGAAATGAAAGGACATTGACTGGTAACACAAGAAGGTCTTCCCACACAAGCCTTTTAGAGGCTGTGAATGTGAGGTTTAAGTGCACCAGATCTCTACCGTGGCCTTTCCTTGGTCTTCTGGGCTTGTGGGACACGCAAGGAATGGAATCCGTGGTAACCAAGGGCTTCATTAAGTGTTAAAAGGTACTTGCCTTTTCCTGAGACATGCTGAAGAAAGCTGTTGTCTAGCCAGTTCTCTTTGCAACATCCCTCTAAACACTAAACACTAAATGAGGATTGCCTGAATAGCTATCAAAACTAGTGGCCACTGATTGGCTGATCCTCCAAAACCTACCTAGATCCCTTCTACACAAAATTAGGCCTAATTGCATCTATGCACAAAATGTTTTCTGTAGTGTTCTAGATAGCGTTTTGATCCTGGCAATTAAATAAATCCCAAATAAATGATGAAATGTAAAGCAGAATTTTAATGTTTTAAGATTCATACACATTTTAAATCAGCATTTTTGTTGATCAGACACTCCTTCTGTCTTAAGCCCACAATCTTGCAGGGAATGAGACAACAGCCGAGATCAGTGAATGAGGTTAATAAGAGTTGGGTCATTGTCCATGTGTGAAAGCTGAAATTATTAGGAGAAGGAAAGCCCCTGACAGATGCAGGCTCATATCACTTCATTCCTTAAACATTGTACCTTTCAAAAACCTTCCAAGTGCACCAAGTTCCCTTCCCTATTCTTTCCCTCTATGAAACCCCTATTCTTAAATACTGTATAGCAGAATTCGTCTTTCTCCTTTCCCCCTTTTCTCCTGTTGGTCTCATGGTGATGGCCACGTCCCAGCCTGCCTGTTAGCTGATCTCCGCTACTGCTATAAAATTGTTTGGGGAGCCTCTACTTGCCCTCAGGCAACGGAGAGGAAATTAATTTGTCTCCTGAGCTTGTCAGGTTCTTCACACACCCGCAGGGTTTGACACACCTCCCTTCCGCTTGGTGCTTCATCTACCCCACTGCCTGGGCAATCCTGCTGCCTGCGGGACACCACTGTTGGCAGCGGGGTGGGGTGGGGTGGGGAATCCCAGGAACGCAGCCCAGCAGGACAGGCAGGCAGGTGTGAATAAAGCCAGCATGTGCCTGTGTTTGTAGCAGGATGATCAGCCGGGAAGCAAGGATCCTTCAATGATAGAAACTTATGAACTGCAGTGGCAGCATGGAAGTGCAAGAAGTGCGAGGTCTTTGCAAATCAGTGGATCCAGGGACACTTTGCCCATGCCCAGGGATGGGTTGGTCAGCAGGCAGAGTTGGGCAACAGCAGTGTACAGAAATATGTCCTCTTGCATGTAGCACTGTGTACAGGTAGTCCTTGACTTATGATCATAAACTGTAGCAAAAAGATTATAAAACTGGGCATAACTCACTTAACAATTGCCTGGCTTAGGCACTGAAATTCTGGTCCCGATTGTAGTTATCAGGACTACGTGTACTGCAAATGTTCTTTCCTACAACCAAGCTAAGGTCTTATCCATCCTTCCATTAGCAGAAACTCTTACCAGTTTCTCGCACCACTGATCTATATTCAGTTTCTCTTATCTGTATGCCTGGGCACTACCAAGTCACTTGTTTTCCTTCCAGCTCATGGAAGGCGTGACAGCTTTTGCACAGCTTGAGACTGTTAGAATAAGCAGGACATGAGAACAGCTTAAAAAATAGCAGCTTTCCCACTAGTGGACTGGAGATCAAATGAAGCAACATTAGGAGGGTGGGTCACAACAGAAAAAAGATATTGCTTGTTTTATGGTTAAGTGCAAGTGGACACATGTCCTGTGATCCCATATAGACCAAGGGTCTTCAGACTTGGCAAGTTTAAGACTTGTGGGCTTCAACCCAAGAATTCTGGAGCTAACATGACTGGAGGAGGAATTCTGGGAGTTGAAGTCCACAAGTCTTAAAGCTGTCAAGTTTGAAGACCACTGCCATAGATTTACATTTCCTTGTCTTGCCTGTAAGAGAGAGAGGAAGCATTCATAAGAGGCAGTGGGTGGAAAGTACTAGGAAAGTAGGTATTCCTGTTCAAGTGAGTTTAACACTTTCTTGTCTTTTCTCCTCAGCTCAACTACCTGGGGCCACCTTTCAATGAGCCGGACTTTGACCCTCCCCGGATAATTGGGGTAGAAGCTGTGCCAAGTGCCACCGTAGACATTCAGGAATGGCACAGCTTGAATGACAATGCCCGGCTAGCGGCTAATTACCAGGCCTACAGCCACCTGCTCTGCTACCTGAGGACCATGGATGGCACAGCTCCAACTGCAGTGCCGAGTCTGCGCCACAGCCTCACCCACTTTCGGGCTAGCTTGCAAGGGCTGCTGGGCTCGATTGCAGGCATCATGGCTTCCCTGGGTTATTCACTCCCAACTCCAGGGCCCCCTGTAGAGATTACCCCACCCAGCCACTTCCTGCGCAAGATGGATGACTTCTGGCTGCTCAAAGAGCTACAGACCTGGCTGTGGCGCTCAGCCAAAGACTTCAACCGACTGCGCAAAAGGGTGCCTCCTTCCGCTGTTATGCTGCATCTGGAAACCAGAGGCTTTTGATTCCTGCCTTCACCTCATTCACTGACATCATTCAGACCTGCCATTCAAGGACTAGCACTTCTGAAAGACTCTAAACCCACTGCCTTCTCCCAGTTCCTCCTCAAAATTGCCCTCCTCCTCTCCCTCCTCCCGTGCTTTTTTTTTTGGTGCTGCACTGCTCTCTGCTACTAAGCTGTGCCTCTGGGTGAGCAGATACACTCTATACAGCCTGTTTCTTCACATCTCTTCCTTCTCCATCTTGTGTAAAATTAATATTTCCTCCTCCTCCTTCTCCCTTTCTCTTTCTCTCTCTTTCTCTCTTCTTCTAGAGGGGCCATTCAATTTCCAGAAGGAGAGGAAGAGCGTTTCCCTTCCCACCTCCAGGATGAACAATTAAGCCCTGGCTGCAGGGCAGCCAATAGCTGCAGCCTCCACTGCTGATGCTCCAGTTGCCTTAAACTTCACTCTCCCCGTAGCCGGATTTCTCTGTATTCTCCCCATTCTGTTTAAGGGGGCTGTGCCAATTAGAAGCTTACCAAGGACATTCAGTGATCGGGCACTTACATGGGAAGCATCTCTCCAGTCAGGTTGTAAAATAGGTCCAAACCGAACCAGAGATGAGAGACTTGGTTTAGCACAAACACGTATAGGTTTTCAGCTTTCTTTCCCCTCCCTGGTTAGGTAAGATCATTCATTCATTCACAGTTGCAGTGAATGAATAAATGATCGTTCTTCATTCATTCATCACATGTGCAGACCTAACCTTAGTAGGATAATTGTTTAAGCCAGCTGTAGTGGCCACCGCTTGTCTACACCGTTCATAAAACAGGATGGGTGAAGCTCTGTGGTTTACACTGTCACCAGCAAAGGAGAAATTTCCCACGTGTGGACCCGTCCACCATTCGTTCTCTCCATCTTTGCCCACCACTCCCTCCTCCTGTCAGGTTGTTATTCTAAGTTTGTTTATATTAATATTTATTTATTTTCAGATGTTATTTATTAGATTGTATTTATTGCAGAATTTATATTCTTGTATTAATAAATAAAATGCTTTCTCCAGGAGCGACATTGGTTTTATTTTCTCTCAACCCAGCATGCTCTACTCTAGTCGCTATCACATTTAGGCTCAAACCTATAATTTCTGTGTATGTGGGTGCTGCATGAAAACGGTGTAATTATGTTGTTTTCTTGCACTAGACTTACAATCTTTTTTATAATGATTTAAGTTTTTATTAACTAGATCCTAAACCTGCCATATCCATCCTGATGTTTTCAAAATATTTTAGAGCGGTAACTCTAGAATTAAAACCCATAACAGCATAAATCAGGCCAAGCTCCACCTTAATCCAGCATTTTGTTCCTCACACAACTGCAGGGGGCAATCCCTTCCAACTCTGTTATTCTGTTACATCCCTTTCTTATCATGGTTTCTGTAACTGGTACTTGAAGCAATCTGCCTCCAATCTGAAGATAGCCAAGAATCTCAAGTTCAATCTCACTGTCGATAGAGCTGACTGCCATGATTTTTTCCAACTCCTTTTTTAAAGTTCTCCAAGCTGAGAGCCCTCATCGTACTCTATAGTAATGAATTCCTTAGTTCATGAACAGTGTGAAGAAGTGCTTGGTTTTGTCTATAACTTCTTTTCATTCAGCTTTATTAGATGACCCATGTTCCCAAGGTTTTGACAGAGGGAGAATAATGTTCCCATGACTATTTTCTCCATATAATGCCTTATTTGCTATACCTCAGTTCTCTCTCTCTCTCTCCCTCCCTCCCTCTCCTTTTTTCTGTTCTAGCACTTTAGCCCTTTCCCCATCTCCTTGGTTGCCCTTGCCTTGTATCTTTACTCCAATGTTATGATAAGAACTGAATGCAGTAGTCCAGTTGTGGACATACCATAGATTTTTTTTTAATGTAGGCATGACAGCATTGACCATTGTCAATCCCCTTTCCAATAATCCCAGCAAAGAATTTCTTTTTTTCCACAGCTTTGAGTTTTCATTTGGTGACTGACATGGCAGAGACTGCCCCTGACCAATTCCTATTAGCCATTTTAGACCACTTGGGGCTTACCCCATTCCCTCCAGTCACTGCAAATGTCCCTCTGTGGCCATTTGGAGTTGGACTATAGGAAGGGCTGAACAACTGGCCTTTACAGAGACATCTCATCAGCACTTTCCAAAACCCTTGTTAGATTTGTACGCTAGCTCTTTTGTACAAGTTTACCATTTGTTTCATTGAGTGCTAGAAAGTTGATTTAAAGCTAGAATTACAGCCAGATGCTTCCAGATGCTTGTAGTTAATTTTGCCACAATTGTGTGTATTGTGCCAATGGGGTTTCTTTCATAGCCATATTTGTTATCTCTTTTAATTATTTCTGAGGATCCAGTGGTAATGAGCTTCTGATCTAATTATCTGGTATCCGTGATGTTCATTCCTTCATTCAACAATTTATATAGCTGTCCATCTCTCACCACAGTGACTCTAGTTGGCTTACAAAAAAATTAAAACCAAAAGAACAAAGTATAAACTGTATATAGAGAAATCTTAATATCCTACATGCCTGGAGCTGAAAGAAAAATTGTTTCACTTCAGTCACTGAGACAACAACTGACCCAGCCAAAATGCTTGTGAGAACATCCAGGTCTTTCATGGCTTACGAAAGACCAATAGGTTTGATGCCAAATCTGAGAGGGAATGTTGTCTCACAAAGCAGGCACAGTGACACAACTCCTAGATCTCACAAGATGGCATTGTCTTAAAAGATGGATCTGAAGCATGCAAACTTTGCTGGTTCTGGTAGGATGAGCAAAAATACCTGGCCCTGTGCCATGTAGAATTATATAGGTGATAGCCCTTAAATTGCATCTAGAAACCTAGTAGGAAGTGGTACAGCTTGCAGACCGAAGGTTACACAGTCGTGGGTTATCCCAAACTGCCCTTAATACCATATTCTGGACAAGCCACATCTTCCACATGTTCTTCAAGGCATGTAGTGTGTGTTATAGTAATCCAATCTGGAGGTAACTACAGCATAGATTGCTGTGAGTAAGGCATCCTGAGCCAGAAATGGCGCAATTGGTAACATTCCCCGTTAGGAGAATGAGCGCATACAGGGAGACGTATTGAGAGTAGTGTTTGAATAATACACACACAGTACACAGATACACTGTACAGTAAATGTAGGTTTTTACTTCCAGAAAGGTTTAAGCAAAGTTCAAAAACAAGCAGTCCAAAGTCATTCACAGGTAAAATCAGTCAGTTTTCAATCCAGGGATAATCCAATAACAAAGTCCAGTGTCAAAAACAGTTCAGTATCAGACTTCATCAAATCCATGAATATCAGTCAATTAGGAAAAATGGAGGAACAGCAAAACTCTCCAACAGAAGGAAAAAAGAGACTCACTGAGACACACTCTCTTCTGAGACTAAGACGAAGACAACCCAGGTTTCTGGCTCCATCTTATGGCCATTTGAGAAACCACACCCAATTACAGTTTTGCATTTTCTTAAAGATACAGTATTAAAATGTCTATCCTGGTTTATATATTTCCAACCCAAATAGCTGTTAGGTGACTTACATTCCCAACAGTACACATGGTAAATTTCTGCAAAGACCCCTCCTAGCCATAGTGAGGCTACCTGCTCCTTGAGATGTTAAATTAAGCTTTGCTAGTTTGTGGACAATCTTGTTTTTGTTCATTTCCTTTGTATGTTTATATCCAATCCCTACTGTTAATATTTATGAATAAGAATATGCACAATTGCACTGGGGAACAAAATATTATCTCAAGGTACACTATGGTAAGACAGTATAGGTAAGTATGATAAGACAGTTGTGCTGTTTCAATTTTCCACTACCATCTTTTTGTTCATCCATAAGTGGTATTTTTATTGTGCAGATTGCCTTTTCTGCAAGGCCACTAGCTTAAGGGGAATGATGATCAGATGTAGATGCAGATGATAAAAACCCATTTTTTTAAAATAAGTTAGATGAATTCCAAGGAAGAAAACTGAAAAGGTTTATTACTAATAGCTTCAGTGTAGAATATTTAGAAACATTCTAAATATCACTAATAACATCTAAAGGAACTTCATGATCTGAAAATTCTCTTTCAAGGCAAAAACCCTTAATGTATTATAAAAGAAACATTCAGGATACAAAATGTTGCAATATTATATATAGTAAACTATAACTATTAGGGATATATTGGAATCCCAGCTAAAACATTGCTGCCAATTTCCTTATATGCTGTCAAGGAACTGAGTGAGACTATAAGGACACAAGCTTCTGGCCTGGATGATATTTTAATC
The DNA here is from genome assembly GCF_049901735.1 of Notechis scutatus. Classification (NCBI taxonomy): domain Eukaryota; kingdom Metazoa; phylum Chordata; class Lepidosauria; order Squamata; family Elapidae; genus Notechis; species Notechis scutatus. The sequence continues at coordinate 227,671,838 of NC_142009.1, forward strand.
ATACTGAATATATTATCAATATTGGAATATTAGGGTTTGAAGAGGTTATTTTATATCAGAGGTCTCCAAACTTGGCAACTTTTAAGACTTGTGGACTTCTGGCTGAGGAATTATGGAAGTTGAAGTCCACAAGTCTTAAAGTTGCCAAGTTTGGAGACCCCTGTTTTAGATCACCAAATCCAACCTCTTGTTCAGTACAGGAATCCAAATTAAAGCTTCCTTGAGAGATGGCTTCCCAGCTCTTTCTTGAACACACCCTTCCAAATGGGAGCCCATCAGCTCTCTTTAGTTTAGTTTAACATCAGCTGTCTTAGTAACTGGTTCCACAATCAAAACTTCTCTTATCATTAGGAAGTTTTGGACAGTCTGATCACACCACTCTCCTTCTCAAGGCAAAGTATTCTCAATTCCTTCAATCTGTTTTCATGAGATTTCATTCTGGGTTCCCTGATCAAGCTTGTCATCCCTCTCTGAGCATCAGAGGTGGTATTCAGCAGGTTCTGACCAGTTCTGGAGAACCGGTAGCAGAAATTTGGAGTAGTTCAGAGAACCTGCAAATACCACCTCTGGCTGGAGACTTTACAGTATCCTTCTCCTGCCACGCCCACCAAGCCATGCCCACAGAACCGGTAGTAAAAAAAAATGAATCCCACCACTGCTGAGCATGGCTGAATCCTTCCTGTTGGTGCAGAATTAAGGCACACTACTCAAGATGGGAATTGATCAGTGCTGAATTAAATAAAATTCTTACTTCCAAGGATATGGAAGTTCAAGTCTCAGATTATCTTTGTAGGAAAAAACTGTTAAGCATTACAGTATGTGATTCTATGATGTAAGAATCCCATTGTGCCCAACAATTTCACTCTCTTTTACTATGCCTGGATTTCCAAATGTCTCATTGTTTCCTACTAAGAAGGACTTTTCAAGTGTTGTCATCACAGCATTCATGAAATATTAATATTTCATTGAACTTGTCAGTTATGGCTTTGATGATTGGACAGGATAATAGAGAGAAGAGCACTATTATGTAATTTTAGAGTCAGAGATTAAAATATAATTGTAATATATAATTATAATTCAGTAATGTAACTTAGAAATGCTGTGAAGAATATCGGAAGACACATTTTTGGATCTTTTTTCTATTTTTCCCCCTCCCCCCCCCACTTGCTTGCACTTTTAGCTTTTTCTTTGAATTTTTTCTTTTTTTCTTACGGTTATACCGGTAGTAAATTGTATCACTTTTTATTTTCTTTTTTTAAAATGTCAACATAAATCATATAAAACTTTTCACGATTTGTAGATTGAAAATTTCTCTAAGCCTCAAGTGCATCTTCTCCAGCAACATGTAATAGGAGAGATAATTTCTAAGGACATTTGTCCTTGACCCATACAGCATCAAGTTACATGGTCTGCATTTCCTCCAGGATTCTATAGGAACCTAAGATTTTGAAAAGAAGTGGGGGAGTTTCAAAAACTCCTCATTTAACTTGTTCTGTAAAGAAGTGACAGTTCTTATAAACAAGATTTGGGCTTTCCTGTGTAATCCTTTTTCTACTGAACATGCTGCATTAAGAGGAAGAAGATGTATTTTTTTAATCATGCCTTTTCTGCTCTGTGCTGGGACAATGTGTATTTGCCCAAGTTTCAGACAATGAAAACCTCAAGAAGGACAAATAAAGGAGAGAACATGCCTTTATTTTAATGGGAGTATTATTCAACAGAGTAAATATACAACCTTCTGCTTTTTCAGAGCTAATCTACAGTATTTCTATTGCTTCTTTCAAGGAAACATCATGAATCACTTATACACTAAGACCTTGTTTCAACAGACTAATTGGGAGGGAGGGAGATCCATTATTAATCAATGGCCATTGAATTAGAAAGTATGTCACAGGGATGGTTGGTTATGCAAATGTGCCCATTGTGCCAGTCCTCTTTAGCTAAATTACAGAAATGTAATTGACATTTTTTAAAAGGCAGAAAGTTGTGTGCATTTGTCCGTGCCAAGCCTGTTGCATAGAAAATCAAGGTTTCATTGGTTGATAAATCCTAATATTAAGAACCATACTGAATATTCGTATGAAATTGCCTTAATATTATGACATAGACATATCCTGAAACAAAGATACATTTCACAGGTCCCATACCTGAACGCTTGATCTTTGCCTTTTCGTGAATGTGATATTCATTACCAAAAGTTGAAAATCTTGAAATATAAAGTTAAAGTAAAATGTTGCATTTCGGTGTAACAGCATCATTAAAGAGAAATTACTGCTAGATACACTAGGGATTCTCCTGATAAATGGAATGAAAATATTCATATTTATTTCCCTTTATTTTTATTCGATGAAATGCAAATCATCACCTTTTCTAGGCTGCTTCTGTCATTAAAAAAAAAAAGGTGGTTTTTAAAAATAATTATAAATGTAAAAATAATCAATAAAATTAAAAAGCCAGCAAGGAGAAAAATAATTGGAAACCTAGAAGTGTGTGTGTGTGTGTGTGTGTGGAGGGGGAGGGTTAATTATATTTTGACAACTCCTGAAGAGAAGTAACATTTCTGGAAGTTTATTTCAGAATGAAGACGACTTCTTTTACAAACTGGAAGTGGGGATAATTTAGAAATTGGTTGGCAGATCCCTTTCAAGAAGATAATGGCTATTTGGGATAGGCTGCCAATTAGATTAAGCCTCCCAATAGTAGCCTGCGGTAGGTGTGGATACACTGGTTTTACCAAATGTTTCATCCTTTGGCTGAGCTCTAAGGAAACTAGGAAGAAAGGTCCTGTAGTTCTGGCAACCCAAAGGCCCAGAAACAAGACTTAACAAACTTCATGTCATTCTGGACACTCAGCAGGTGGTTATATAGTACAGGTAGGCCTTGATTTATGACTACAATTGAGCCCAAAATTTCTGTTAAGTGAGACATTTTAAATTGAATTTTGCTCCATTTTTGTGACCTTTCTTGCCACAGTTGTTAAGTGATCCCTGCAGCTGATAAGTTAGTAACCCAGTTGTTAAGTGAATCTGGCTTCCCCATTGACTTGGCTTGTCAGAAGATCACAAAAGAGGGTCACATGACCTTCGGACAGAGCAACGGTCATAACTATGAACCAGTTGCCAAACATCTGAATTTTGATCACATAATCATGGGGGGGGTGTGTGTTGCTTCAATGATGATAAGCAGTGGGGCGCTGCTGCCTGGTCGCACGGGTTCGGGTGAACCCGCAATTGTGATCGCTGGTTGCGCCTGCCCACCCATCCCTGCGCTATCCTTTCCATATATAACTAACTTTCTGGCTCATTCCCCCCCACCCATGCTGCCCAGCTGAGTTCCGCCCCTGCTGTACTCACCGGAGCTGCTAAAGTAGATTAGCTGCATGTTTGAAGCTCCCTTTCAGCCCCAAAGGTGTGCACATTCTCACAACTGGCAAACCGGTTGGTAATATAAGTGCAGCCCACCTCTGGTCCTAAGTGTGAAAAACGGTTATAAACCACCTTTTTCAGTGCCGTTGCAACTTTGAATGGTCACTAAAAGAACTGTTGTAGGTCGAGGACTACCTGTATTGTATATCATTAAAATTCCTTTCTAAATGTTTAAATGTAAAAAAAAATGTTTAAAGGGAAATTAGAAATATGGATTGGGAGGGCGTGGAAAGGAGGAAAAGCAGCAACCACAGACAGACAATTCTAAATAAAACCAATGCAGTGTACAGTGGTGGGATTCAAAAAAATTTACTATCAGTTCTATGGGTGTGGCTTGGTGGGTGTGGTTTGATGGGCGTGGCAGGGGAAGGATACTGCAAAATCTCCATTCCCTCCCCACTCCTGGGGGAAGGTTCTCCGAAGTACTCAAAGTTTTTGATACTGGTTCTCCAGAACTGGTTAGAACACTGCTGAATAACTCTCTGGCACTGTACCTCACTGTACCTGAGATGTTGAATTTCAGAATATGTTTGCAAAACATTGCAGAGAAGATAGTAAGAGAGAATTATGCCTGAATGTTGACAAACAAACCCACCATGCTGGGTCTAATGCTATTTTAGAGAAGATTCTCAGTTTTAAGTTCTAAAAAAAAATGATAGGGATAATTGAAAGTCACCTTCTTCGGGAAGAGAGAGACTATTACTTTTCCCAGTTATGAATCATGACTGATCCCTGGTATCCTGGGTCTAGAGCGCAAATCAGGAATTATTTATGACTAAATCTACTTTCGGAATGACTTAGTTGAGATCCTGTCTAGTTTTCATCAGCTGTGCTATTGATAAATGAAATCACATTGGATAAGTTGTTCTGGTAATCAAAAGATGAGCTCTATTTATTTGCTCCAATGTGGTGTGAATTTATCAAATTGTCACCCAAATCTGGGAGTTTTGCTCCACTTTGTTTTCAATTACCAACCGTCTCACGAGGGCCTCCAGAACTACTCATGTTGGAATGACTCATGGGATCTGGTGTTTAGTATGCAATAAAGCAGGGGTCTCCAACCTTGACAACTTTAAGCCTGGCAAACTTCAACTCCCAGAATTCCCCAGCCAGCTTTTTGAAGTCCGCAGGCTTAAAGTTGCCAAGGTGGGAGACCCCTGCAATAAGGGATTTAAAAGGAACCCAAATTTACTTTTCCTTATCAATGAGAAGATATTATAATCAGATAACAAAAAAAAAAAAAAAAAAAACAGCTATGCATGCAAATCAGTGATGTTCACATTTACCATAGTTGTATGGGTTTGAATGGTAAAGAATTGTCTCTGATTTAATCCTACCAACATTAAATGGCTGTGGTTGTTAGGGCCACCTAGATCTGGGATATTTCATCTTTAATTTTGGATGGGATAACATTTCCCCATTCAAATGTATAATTTGGGTTTTTTTTCCCCTGGACTCACTATTTCTGCTCAGTAAGCAGGTAGCAAGTATGGCCAGGGATGTCTTTATATAAATTATTCTGTTGTACCCCTTGCTAAATCATTAGGCCCTTCAGACAGTCACATGTGTTCTGATCTCCTCACAGCTTGACTACTGTAACACACTCTTCATGAGGCCGCCCTTAAAAATCATCTGGAACTTCCACTTGGTAAAAAATGCACTGGCATGGGTAGTGATGGACCTGGTTTGCTATGTCCATGTAAACATTTCTGCTTCATGAGATTCACTGGTTGCCAGATTCAAGGCACTGGTCATCACCTATAAAGCTCTACATGATGTAGGCCCTGGTTATTTGAGGGACCATCTATCTCTCATAGCATCTGCCCCCGTTGATTCAATATGGAGGCTCTGGGCTTCTTCAATTAAACAATGCCACCTATTGAGTCCTTGGAATACTCTGCAGCAGCATCCGCCCTCCAGAAGTTTCCCCTGAGTGCCTGATGGCTCCTATTCTGTCATCGTTTAGAATGGCAGCGAAGACCTAGCTCTTCCCAAGGTGAGGGTGAGTGAAACCCCTTTTTAAGTTGTGTGGGCTGGTTTTTACTCCTGGATAGTTTTGCTATATTGATATCTATCATCATCATCATGTTGTATTTTTAAATGTTTTTTTAATTTTGAATCAATCAGAGTCATTGGGAAAGGAGGAGGAGGAGGAAGAAGAAGAAGAAGAGGTTCTCATCTAAAGTGATCCTGTTATTGATCTGTAATACAAACTTTGTCCATCTACTATTATCAAGAGAAGAAGGCTAATTTCTATCAGCTAAAGCCAGAAACTGCTCTTCTATATGAAATATAGACCTAAAACATTACGGCAAGCAGTACAAAGAGACCATAAATAAGGAATTATTGTGCCCTCTTTCTTGGACATGAATTGCCTGTTAGAAGAGTCATGACTTCGACTAAGAAGTGGACTGGTTCAAAAAACTGAAGAATGTGAACAGATATTAGAAACAGTAATTGCAGTTCTGTTTTTCTGAGTCAAGAGCTAAGGATGTGGACTTGGCTTAGTAAAGTGGCTCAGACCCACACGGCTGCTCCATAAAACAAGGCTGAAGCTCAGTCTCATAAAACACATTAGTCACTGTTACGGGCAGACGGGAGAAACTGAGGGTGAAATAGGGGTTGAGAGGGCAGTAAGGCTGGGATGCAGAAGATATATTGAATGTTGTCCAATTTGCTCCATGCTCCTTTCTCTTGAGCCCTGCTTGCTCTTTGTGGGTTGTGGGGGGGAAGAGAATGAGGGGCTGGTGACTCATGTTGCATTGGATTCCGGATCGCAAAGTTCAGTCTGCGGCAGGGTCTGAGGCTGGCGCCTCCTGCCATCTGCCTTTGTCTCATGGGCTCTCTTGTCCTGGAAGCCAGCTGACTTGGTTCTGATTCCCAGCAGGGGACAAGACCTAGGATGGGGCCATGGCCAAGAATGGGAGGAGAGCATAAAGCAGGCCAGGAAACAACCTTGAATTAACCATTATTGTTTCATCACCACCCTTCATCCTCCGCCATCTGCCCTCTTATTGTTCACAGGCTGGCACACAGCAATGCCAAACCATGGCCATTCAGAGGGAAATTTTCACAGCAGATCTAATGAGACACTTTCTGTATGAGCGCGTCTGTAGGAAGGGAATCTCTCAGATTTCTGCATTTCACTCTCAACCTTTCATTTTCGAAGCCTAAAGAAAAAGAAAAATGTCTGATCTTATTAAATGGTGTGATCTGAGAAATCACCCACCTTCCCTTTGGCTTAGAATAAAGGTGAACAATCTGAGGAGGTACACATGACCCTTGATAACCTTGAACAAGGCATTCCAAAATGCCTCATCAAATTGCAGTGTTTGATGGCACAGAAGGAGTAAAGTGCCAGAAACATGCCTGGAAAGTTAATCATATCATTGCATTTAATTTTAATTACATTTTTAAAAGAATGAATAAAATGTAGTTTATGTCCTCCTGGAATTATCCATCCACCGCTTTGGTCCGGAAAGATTGTGCATCCTGCCCTAGAATCAGAAATATGGTTTGGGGAGAAGCTTTGGCATACATCCTTGTAGTGTCATGATCCCAACTGGAATCAAGTAAATTTGTCATTTTAAAGTTGCATGAGTTCATAGATTATTGCTTCAAATCATATTACGCTGTCCTTGAAAGGATTAAAAAATATGCACATTGTGTGAGAATTAAAACTGACAAGGTCAAAAGTCAGCAGTCCCACTGGACTGGACCACTTCAGTAATAAGGAAGAGGTCAAAATCTTTCTTCCCACATACAAGTGGGACACCTTGAATATATGGGCCTATGGGAGAAAGATGCAAAGACTGGATTTTGTATTCACTGCAAAAAGAGCTGACATTTTCTAGTTTGGAGTCATTTCTTAGTGGCTTTCTGAATTTTTGTAACAAAATTATTTACAGAGGGTCTGCACTTTATGACTTCTAAATCCGAAATCAACCAAAAGATGTCTGAGAGACAAATCGATAGCCACATTGACACAAACATATCTATAGACTATGGAAAAGAGACAATCAACAAGCCAAAAAAGGAACAAAGAGACCCAAGCACTTCTCCCCCAGCAATCAGTACCCAGATAAGCATAGATTAACTTCAAGGGTAACATCAGATCAACAATATAATAAACAATATCCCCATCAAGAAACTGCCAAAGAAGGCAACAGCAAACAACCCAACCAGAGGATCTCTAAGACCAGCCCCAACAACACTGACAGCAAGTCACCAGAATATAAACTGACAGTAAACAGCACACCTTACTTTCACACTGATGATGTTACCTAGTTTGGGTAATGAAATGTCTGCAAGAAAACAACCAAGGTCAGAGAGCATCAAGTACCCCTGTATTTTCAACAGCTGGAGTGTCCAGGGTCATGTGCACACCATTCGTGACCTTCCCAGTTGACTTCCTAAGCAAAGTCAATGGGAAAAGCTAGATTTGCTTACCGACCATGTGATTTATTTAACAACTGCAGTGATTTGCTTAGCAGCTGTGGCAAAGAGGTTGTACAACTCAGTTATTGACTGCCTTGTTCCAGTCCCAGTTGTGATCATAAGTTGAGAACTACATCTGTGCAACACCAACACATACTATATATAAAAAAGCAGGACTGGCCTTGTAATATCCCATTTGCCATCTTTCTGGTTTTGACCACCTCTTCTGGAATACCCCTGGTTATGCTTCATGTGAGTCAGCCCCACCATGTAGACCATACCAAGAAATTAACTCCACATGGTTAAAACTAATGTTATTAATTCTGGCTATAATAACAGAATTTTGCAAGTCTTTACATCACTCCCTAACCCCCTGCCCTTACTTAAATGAGAAGCTGTCTGCCTGAGTCTTTTGCAAATGCCTCCTTGCTTTCAATTCAAGCCAAACACTTCCCGTGGTTCATATATACTCAGGACAACTTTGCACTGCAAAACCTGACTTCATTTATTTATTTAATTTATATTCCACCCATCTCACTGTTACAGTGACTATGGGCAGCTTAACAATATGACTTCATGAGTTGCCTTTCCTCCTTTTGACTATTTGTCACCATCACCCACTTCTACTTTCTGTTTTTATTTGGACCCAGCCCAGCAACTATTGCAGATAAGTGAAGTCATTCAGATGAAAATACTATAATCTATGGCTTTGCATGTGGCATATATAATGAATAATTCAGTCAGTCAATCAAACAATCAATCAAAGAAAAAAAACTGTAAAGATGAGGGTATCAATACAATCTTATCAGTGGTGGGACTCAAAAAGTTTTACTGCCGGTTCTGTGGGTGTGGCTTGGTGGGCATGGTTTGGTGGGTGTGGCAAGGATGCTGTAAAATCTCAATTCCCTTTCCACTCCTGGGGGAAGGTTACTGCAAAATCCCCACCCCACTAACCTGCTTTCCAGCTCCGTTCTCCTGTGCAGGGCAACAAAAGAAGACCCAGCCAATCAGCTGGGACTCAAGAGGCAGAGAATAGATGGGGGCGGGGCCAGTCAGAGGTGATATTTGCTGGTTCTCTGAATTACTCAAAATTTCTATTACTGGTTCTCCAGAACTGGTCAGAAGCTACTGAATATCACCTCTGAATCTTACGTCCACTTAGAGTACAGAATTCAGTAAGACTTATTTCAATGAAAGCATTGGTATGTCTGTATTTCTTTATCTCCAACAAGAAGAAGTTATTAAACTGCAGCAATTATAAATAATTTGCAGTGATTTTATGAACTGTTTCCATGAGTATGTTGAGGCAGACAAATGAGGGTTAACTTCTAACTTTTATAATTTTCAGAATTTCTTCAATAAAGCCAGTCACTTAGTTTTCATGGGAGTAAATGTGACATCTGGTGGTGAGAGGCAGTAGGACTGATATCCTGTGAACAAAAATATTCCTCTTATGCTGATTTTGACATCCCTTAAAAAGTTCTCTTGACCAATTTCTCTACCCAAATAAAGCTTTTAAAGGATTTTTCAGCCTCTAGTAAATTTACCCTATTTGTCTTGTTACTGGATTGATACTCTTCCTGTTATGGGCTTAGAGGTTTTTGTTTATAATTAAGTTTGTATTAATATGTTGGAAGAAAACTCCTTGTGGGTTCAGTTCCAAGTGGGGGGAAAAGACACTGGAAACATGGAGGCTGTTTGGAAGGTTTAATGGTGGACAGGACCACATGGCCTGGAGCTCCAAAGGATGATCACATGCTTCAAGGTGAAGGAAGAGATCAAGAAAAATAAGGCTGAGGTGCTGAGAGTGCCCACCCATTAACAAAGGTGGGGGTGAGCTTCTGCTTCTGAGGTGAGTTTCTGCTTCTGAGTTTCTACTCTTTTTAGGGGAAATATGCTGCCTTTTTAATATTTCCCAGGATATTTCATTTTTCCAGAAGAGGGGTGGGTGCTAACTTCCTACAAATAATATGGTAATATTGACTAATTTTTGGAGTTTTAAAATGAAATTTCAAGCTTGGACTGGCAGTTGTTGACGCTATGCTCCGAAAAAGAAGCCATCCATACAAAACCAAAGGGTCACCCTTACCTGGGAACAATAGATATTGAACATTGTGTCATGAAGAGTTGTGCAATTGAAAAATCAACACATTAACCCAAATAGAAACCTAATCCATTTAAAAGAACATTCTTCCTGTTTTTAAAAAAATGTTTTCATGGTTCTTTTCATGCAGTGGGAATTGCTGTGCTCTAACGATGAAATCTCTTCACTAATACCTTTTTGTAGAAGTGATCTGTCACTCTTGGTTTGCAGGAAACAGAATGAGTAAGATTTTTTCAATGGTCCAAGTGCTACAGTTTATCAAGGAACAAAGCAAGTGGAAACAAACCCAGAGAAAGCAGATTTCTGGAAAAAGAGGTCTGCTCTACAAATGCAGAAGAATTAAGTTGTAGAGGCTAGGACTGTGTTACTTCCGAGGATAGTGGGAACATTCACATTTAAAATATGCTCCTAGGTTATCAACAGCAATAATAGTTCCTCTTGAGGTTTAGTCATACAAAAAAGAAAAGAACAGGATGAGCCTGCTTAATTCTGAATGTGTGCTATTTTTCTAATCATAAAGATTTGGCTTTGCACACTACCAGATGTGACAGCATCTAGTTCACCTTGGCTGACCTTGAAAAAAAGCTAGGCAAGTACTAATACTTAGGTGACTACTAAGAAACCACAGGGCTATAAGCTAAAGCAGAAAATAAAACACTTAAAAATGTAAGAAGGAAATAGCAAGTCATTTTCATGTTGCTACCAAGCAAGTCTCATGGATGTGGGTAGGTAGTCTTCAAGAGACAAACTTGAGTTGAGGGCACCTTTATGTGTTACCTTTATTTATGACATGGAAAAAAACTGCCTACCAATGCTCACACTACCCCAGTGTTTCTCAACCTTGGCAATTTTAAGAAGTGTGGCTTCAACTCCCAGCCACCAACATCCCGGGCTACCTGCCATAAAAGACCATTCCTTCTTCTATTCTTCTTCCTCCTCCTCCTCCTCCTCCTCCTCCTCCTCCTCCTCCTCCTCCTCCTCCTCCTCCTCCTCCTCCTCCTCCTCCTCCTCCTCCCCTCCTCCTCCTCACAAAGCCTGCTTGAGAAGTCTCTTTCTGGATTTCAGTCCATGCTTTGCTTTTTCTACAGTGATGCCTGATATTCTCTCTGACCTATGATTACTGGTCTGACTGGTAGAGTTCCTTGGCAACCAAGAGAATGTAGTTTTTCAACTAGCTTTTGTAACAGTATAGTTATGCATAGCCATAGTCTCAGGATGGAGGAAGATAAATAACCATGCCATGCAACTAAGTGGGTTGCTAGCCAGGAAATTGGTTGGTCTTCCTTACCCAGGAAGCAAATTTTAGGATAGTTGTTGATGAGACAAGAAATCAGTGGCTGAAATTCTTTTTTCAGTGCTGAAAAATCTTAATTTTCATTTAGAAGATCAGCATGGGTTGACTTGTGGTTGCCAATTTGTAAGGCATCACATTTTATCCTGAAATATGGGAACAAGTAGAGAAATGAATAAATGGAAAGCAACTTTAGGATTTCCAGGCATAATCTGGGGTGTGTGACCCACTAGAACCAGAAAGCAGGGTGGTTGTTTTTTTTCCTCAAAAAGGAAGACGAGGAAGGAGTTCTGACTTTAAATTACTTCCAGATCTCTCTGGAGAAAATTGTGCAGAAAATGAAGTCATTATTTTATCACACAGCTTGATTGTACAGGGAAATAACTTGTAGTCAAAATATTTGGAAAGGATCCATTTTACCACTTAATTTCCTGATTAATTTTGCAGGTGGAGCAAATCAGGAATAAATCTGACTATATAAGTGACCTATCAAGCTATTATTTACATCAGAAGTGGACTCACGATTTGGAACCAGGCTTCAGCAAGTCTTCCAGACAGATGATTCCAAGCATGGATCAGGCATTGCTTTTTTGTTGTCATCCAGAAGCAACTGGCTTTCCACAGTCTAACTATGCATACTGTATATCCAGTACAGTTCTGACCCCAGTACTGAGTGGGTGACTGGGCAAGATCATGATAGATATACCCCTATTATATCTTTTGTGGTCAATGTTCTTTTATGACTTAATTTTTGTTTTTGTTTTTTTTAATCAATCCTTGATTTATTGCTGAAATATTTTTCCCGAGAATTTGTTTCAAATGCTTGAGGTTGTCATATTATTATTTAAAAAACAGAAATGAAATGTCTATTTCATTGCCACAAAGATGATAAATAAAAAGGCTTCTAAAACCACTCTTACTGTACATTATGATGTTATAGCCTTTCTCACTTTCCATGGAAGAAAAACATTGTAACACCACAATGCTTTCATGTGAAATTTAATGTTTGTATTTTATCTGCTTGTAGATTTACATTTTAGGAACAACTTAACTCCATTGTGAATGCCCCAACACTGGGAGTTTTTAAGAAGAGATTGGATAACCATTTATCTGAAGTGCTGTAGGGTTTCCTGCCTAAGCAGGGGGTTGGACTAGAAGACCTCCAAGGTCCCGTCTCTTCTCTTCTCTTCTCTTCTCTTCTCTTCTCTTCTCTTCTCTTCTCTTCTCTTCTCTTCTCTTATTTGCCAACTATTCTATTCTATTCCTCTTTCTATTCTATTCTATTTCTATTCTATTTGTCAAGAGTTGCCAACTATCACCCATTTACCCATCTGTTGGCCCACTGTTGATGTTCAGTAGTATTTTAAAGAATATATTTTAACTGCACTTTTGATGGGGGCAAGATTGTACTCTTCATAATACCATGGATAATGACCGCTCACCTTAAATTCAGATTAGGCAAAAGAAAAATGTCACGGAAGTCAGCTTTTAAGGAGCTACCTTAAGAGACATCTCTGTCGTGTGGTGAAAACAGCCTTTATTTTTGATGAAATGAACCATTAACTGTGTCTTAACTTGGCTTGATTCCCAGAAATTCTGGGAGTTGAAGTATGCTTTAAACCTGATGTGACCTGATACCTGGTCATAGGAACAGAGGTGCAATGTTCACTCAACAAGTCTGGTTTTTTTTTCTTGCACTGTACAGTTTTAATTTGAATTTGAAAGAATTCCTTGAACAAGTCATAGAGGAAGCAGGCAGTGGAACCAGGTGGAGGTCGGTAACACCATCTTATTAAATCACTTCTGCCTTAGGGAATTAATTTAAGGTGACTTTCAAAACGTTTTCCACAGAGAAGGCTGCCAGAGGGCCCAAAGCATTTTTTTAAGCCTGGGAGAAGTGAGCATCTATATCTACCCATATCTTATCAAAATGACTGTGAGCAGATTTACATTTAGGCAGGAAAAAATCAAAGGTATGTACAGATTAGAAGAGACCTGCCTCAAAAACAGTAATTGTGAGAAGGACCTTGGAGTTCCACAGGATGATCACTTGAATATGATCAGTGTGCAGCCACCGCCAAAAAAGCTAATACAATCCTGGATTGTATAAACAGAGGCATAGAAGCAACATCACGTGAAGTATTAGTACTGCTTTATAAAGCCTTAGTAAGACTACACCTGGTATACTGCATCCAGTTTTGGTCACCACATTACAAAAAAGACATTGAGACTTTGGAAAAATTGCAAAGTAGAGCAACTAAGATGATCAAAGGCCCGGAGACTAAAATAAATGAAGTACTGCTGTGGGATTTGGGTTTGGCTAGTCTAAAGAAAAGAAAATTAGGGATGATATGATAGCAGTATTCCAGTATTGAGGGATCAAATTATTCTCCAAAGCACCAGAGGGCAACAAGAAACAATGGTTGGAAACTAATCAAAGAGAGAAGCAACCTGGAATTAAGGAGAAACTGCCTCAGTGAGGACAATTAACCAGTGAACAGCTTGCCTTCAGAAATTGTGGGCATGCCATCACTGGAGGTTTTTAAGAAGAGACTAATAGCCATTTATCTGAAATGGTATAGGTTCTCGTGCTTGAGTAGGGGACTGGACTAGAAGACCTCCAGAGCCCATTCCGGCTCTATTCTATTCTAACTGAAGATCAGGGTAAGATATGTTCTGCTGCCCAAGCGTTAACAGTTGATGGGTAATTCTTTCTTATGGTTCTTCAATGTAAATATGAACTTGCTTTCAAATACAGAATATTTTCACTCAGTAACCACAATCATTTGAGCCTGCTATCCCAGGAAGGAAAAAGGAAGGAAAAAAATTGCTATTTCTTTCTCATGTTTTAAAACAGGATGCATCTCTTCATTTCCAAAAACTCTGAACAGAGGAAGTCTTGGTGGACAATCACTCCAATATAAGCCAGCAGTGTGCTGCAGCTGCCAAAAAAAGCCAAAACAATCCTGGGCTGTATTAATAGAGGGATAGAAACAAGGTCACATGAAGTATTAGTATCGCTTTATAATGCCTTGGTAAGACCACACTTGGAATACTGCTCCAATTTTGGTTGCCAAGATATGAAAAAGATGTTGAGACTTTAGCAAGAGTGCAGAGAAGAGCAACAAAGATGATTAGGAGACTGGAGCCTAAAATATGTGAAGATCGGTTGCAGGCATTGGGTACTAGGTCTAGTTTAATGAAAAGAAGGGCTGGGATGACATGATATCAGCGTTCCAAAATCTAAGAGGCTGCCACAAAGAAAAGGTGGTCAACCTATTTTCCAAAGCACCTGAAGGCAGAACAAGAAGCAATGGATGGAAATTAATCAAGGAGAGAAGCAAGGTAGAACTAAGGAGAAATTTCCTGACAGTGAAAACAATCGGTGAAACAATTTGCCTTCTGAAGTTGTGGTTTCTCCATCAATGGAGGTTTTTAAGAAGAGATTGGGCAGCCATTTGTTTGAAATGGTGTGCTTGAACGAGGGGTTGTTCTAGGAAACCTCCAAGATCCTTTCCAACTCTGTTATTCTGTTATTTTTTCCTCTGCCTATCAGTTCTCACTGAAAAGTGGGAGGACGACATGACACTAGTTATACAGCTCAGTGGTTTCGTTGCACGGTAGAGTCTGTATAGTTTATATAGCAGAGATGGTGGTAACTATGCATGCGCACGTGGAGAAGAGCAACAACCTGTTTGAACTCAGAAGCTAAGGTGACAGTGTAAAGTTTAATGTACTTTATACTGCTTGTATAATTAAGGGAATCCAAGTTTAGCTTTTCCTCCCCAAGATTATGAAACAGACTAGAAGGATTGATATTGGTTCATTATTAAGGTTGATTACACAGTTACAAAATAGATTACAAAGTTCCAAAATGACACGACCAAATGACAACAGTTCCTGCAAATGGGAAAATAGCCTATTCAAAACCCCAAAGTAGAGCTTCAGCTTTGCAAGTTGTCAAACTGCAACTTTTCAGCTGTTGTAAAAGTGAATAAATTCTGGAGGAAAATGGATCAAGTAATTTGAAGGACTTCTTGAAAGCAAAAGGCTATGGATATAAAAAGTAGCTTCAGCAACCCTGCTGTTTGGTCTAGAGCAGTGGCCCCCAACCTTTTTTGTGCCACGGCCCGGTACCGGCATCACAAAATGATCCGCGGCCTGGTACCGGCATCAGCACGCATGACAAGGCAAGGCGAGCCGAGCGACCGGCCAGCCAGCCGTCCCCCGCTTCTCCCTGCCACCTTCAACTCCTCCTTTGTACCTTTGTCAATGGGCTTCGCTTCGGGACGGCTTTGGGACGGTTGCTCGGCTCGCCTTGCCTTGGGTGCTGAAAGAATCCTCGTGCCTTAGTTTCGTTCGAAGCCCCCCCCCTTCGATGAAACTAAGGCGTGAGGATTCCTTCAGGACCCAAACGCCGCTTTCCAACTGGAAAAGCTCACCCGGAAGCACTTTCTCGTCAAACAAGATGGCGGCGCCCAGCAAACTGGCGGCCCGGTAGGAAATGTTCCACGGACCGGTACCGGTCTGCGGCCCGGTGGTTGGGGACCCCTGGTCTATAGTGAAAGCTTTCAGTCAGGTGCTGACTACAATGGATGGACCTTTGTGGACATCTGTTCTTGGAAAAAACACAGGGGCTTTTCTTTATTGGTTGTTAGGAGATCGTAAAAGGAAGTGTTTTTCTGGCATTCTTTTGTCTTTAAACAAATAAACTCTTTTTTTCAATAGATTTCTGTTCTTTCAAAACTAAAACATACATTTGAGGAATATGCAAATAAATTCCTTACATGAGTAATTTTTTCTCTGCCTTTCAAGAAACAGAATTTTAAACTTAAACATGTCCATTTTACTGTGTAAACTGTAAACTCTTTAGGCAATCATATTAATGGTCCACATGAGTTTTTCCATGTAGAGGCCTCTTCTATTCTTGCCACTATAATCAAATTAGGCACAATTTCCTGTTTTGCCTGTACATCCAAGAAGTAATCTTAATGGTACATTAGGGACAAAGTAGCATGCTGTGTCTGTATATATATTACAGTGTCAAGCACCTCCTTCCAATATGCTGGATTTTTTGTCATCCACCCATTACATCTGACAATCATCTATTCTTATCCCTATACATTACAAATGGAATTATTTTTTTCTCCTCATGGAGGTAATCAAAGATCCCTTTGCTCTCTTATATTCAGTTTGATATCGAACCCATTGGCCTGACTTAGGAGGTAAATCTGGGACCATCTAGGCTTGAAAGGGATGTAAAAACAGATTGTGGTTATATGTCTTTGTCTCCATCAGTATTACAAATGCTTTAAAAACTCATATTTATTGATGTGGTGCAATAACTTCATGAACTGTTAGTTACCCAATCAATTGGAGTAAGTCTTATATACTTCACATAAGCCAGTGTTTTCAAACTTGGTGACTTTAAGATATGCTAATTTCAACTCCATGAATTCCTCAGCCAGCATCGTGGCTGGGGAATTCTGGGAGTTGAAGTCTACATATCTTAAAGTCGCCAAGTATGAACAACAAGGACATAAGTTAATATATATTTGGTGTTTGAATTCTTGCAAGCATCTTGGAATATTAAACCAAGAAAAAAATTAGTCATAGCTGTAAATATTTCAAATTGTTTATTCCAAGTGTGTGTGTGAATGTGTGCCTTCAAGGCAGTCTTTACGCCTTGTGACTACATTAACAAGTCCTTGTAGTTTTCTTGGCAAGATTTCAGAAGTGGTTTGCTATTGCTTGCTTCTTAGACTGAGACAGAGTGTCTGGTACAAGGTCACGCAATTGGCTTCATGCCTAAAACTGGACTAGAACTCATGCTTTTCAGGAGAAAGATAAATGTTATAAAAGTAAACACTACATCAAAGGGCATATGTGTATAAGCATACAAACTAACATAAATACATATATTTTGGACAGATGTAAATATCTTTAAAGTATATATATATGTATCAGTTCTGCCATTCTTGGCTTGGTGCCTTGCTGGCATCCTACCATCAAAGGCTGGGGGGAGGGGGGCACAGAGTGGCAAATGGGCAATAAACATGTACGGGGATGTGAGGGGAAACAGGGAGGGGGGATGACAGCTTGATGAAGATCAGGGAAGCATGGAACTATTTTGCGCCAATACGCAAGGCCAATACCCACCCTGAGAATGGAATGTGGTTTGCCCCAAACACCTCAGCGATTCTCAAAACACCTATGCAGCTCTTCATTGGCTGAAGACGAACTGGTCATTGGGGAAGGGCTGGAATGAGGGGGAAATTTTGTAACGTTTCATGTGGGAAACTTAATTCAAGCCTGACTTTACAGGAACCTTGAGTAAAAGAACCTATTATTTCACACAAATGGAATTGAGGGTCTTTCTTTCCTAAGGGACCTGACTGGAGCAGATCTGACAATGTGTATGCATGCACGTATTTATTTATTTAACAATTTATATCTCATCTTTGAGAGGCGTGGTGGCCTAGAGGTGGAGCTCTCACCTCAGAAACAGGAGGCTGTGAGTTCAATCCTAGATAGATATTTCTCTTTCTGAGCACAAAGAGAAAATATCTGCTGCAAACTCCATGTAGGTGTCAGGATGGGTATCTGGCCAGTAAATGCTGAGGTCCATTCAGTCGCCTTGACTCCACCCTGATGCAAGGGATATAGGTTGATAAAAGAAGAAAAAAATCCCATCTTCCTTCATGAGCTCAAGGTACCATAAAAAGTGTTCCCTCCTCCTATTTTCCCCATAAGACTAACCTTGTGAGGTTGATTCAGCTGAGAGAGTGATTAGCTCTGACTTCCATTAGCTCTGAATAGAGTTGAACTGGATCTCTTCGCAGTATATGGATTGATAAAATTAAGAAATATTTCAGGACAAGAACCAACTACTAATTGTCTTGATTTAAATTACAGTTATCATATGATAATTAGAATTTTAACTTTCCTGAATTTTGGTTTTATCACTTGGCATTGATTTGATTTCTATTTCTCTGCAGAATTCAAATGATCAAATCCAAACCCATTAGGGATACAATATAAAAGATATTATGTGATTCCCTCTGACATTGTGGCAGAAGCTTGGTTCTTTTTTTAGTTATTACATTATTTCTAGCTTTATGTGCTGTGAAATAATTGCAACATACTCTGAAATAAGTATAATTCTGATTGTTGTTATTATTTGCAATATGAATAAGCCTCCAGTAGGCAAGTAGCCAGTAAATCATGTTTTTAATTCATTGTCTCATAAGTATATTTAATTCATTGTCTCATAAGTAATATTTTAGTATATTTTAGCTTATTTCCTATTAAACATTTAAACTACAGTATTTGAATTCTTGCTAAAACCATTTGAATTGTCTAAAACTGTAGAAAGGCAATATATTTAGTTATTTTGATTTCACAATTTCTTGTAGATATATTAGCAACATCTACAATTCCAGAATGACTACTGACATTGATATTTATTTTAGACAATCCTTAATCAACACTATTTTTCAATAGATGATTAAACAATATCATTTATTTGCAAAAATTTTGGAACAAATAATTGGAATATCCCACAGTAACATATCAATGCTTGAACATCTTAAAGCATATTACTGCGTTTCTTATGATTTTAAGATGAACATAACTGAACAGCAAAAATATGTTCATTGGACACTTCTCTGAGCAGTTAAAATGGCTGACAGTGAACTTCATGATGCTGGAAGCATGAAATAATGGGGATGGGACTGTGGGACGATAACTATGTACATTATATGAGAGATGCTTGCACCATAGCCATCTGAATTTTGTTTAAGTTTCCTAGTATTGTTTTGGGAAGAGATACAGTTTAGAGATGTGAATGGTTTTGAATCACTTACCAATTACATAGATGAAGAACTATGACTTTACTGAGAATGGGTGAACCAGAAGAGATGAAAAGACATTAAAGACCAGGATATACAGTCTCAGGTTGATATTTTTGCACTTGTGTCAGAAGCACCAAGACACTTCCAGGTTGAAAGGATAGCCAGTGACATCACCCTTGCTCAGTTGGAGGCTCCTTTCATGTCCCTGGCAAGAGCTGGAGGGAAGGATGAGAGCTCAACTCTGCCCCATAGCAGATCTTGGGTCTCAAACGCCGACTTACTAACCTCCTGTCCAGTGGTCCTAACCACTCAAGTTATCACACTCCTCTTGGCTTGATGACATATATTTACTCTCTACTTACAAATTGGCCCTTATTATCAAGGTAGAAAAAAGATGGATCAATGATCACTACTTTGTTTAATGTTTAATGCTTAGCTTTAAAACTTTTAATGTTTATATGTACTTTGTCTCTTTTTTTTCTTTTCCTTTATTCTGCGTAGCAGGAATCATGATAATAACAACAACAGCAACAAGTACTACTACTACCATACTACAACCACCAGGTCTGGATTGCAAAATAAAGACAGTCACTAAGTGACAGCAAAGTGTTAGGTCCTTATGTATCTGGGTACCATTTAATGGTCACCCTGATTTGTGCAGCTTATCTTTGGTAATTGTAAAGAATTTTTTTTGTAATGATGGGAGAGAGTGGGAGAGTTAAGGCTTTATTTATAAAACTATAGGTGAAAAAATAAACGGAACAAGAAAGAAAAGGGAAAAAAAGAAGGTCGTACAACACTACATATATACAAGTGTGTTTCTCATATACATACATACACACTCTATAATGAATTGAGTATAATTAGCTAGAAAAGTCCTTCATCCGGAGCTAGCCGCATCAAAGCAAAACCAATAAAATCATAAGACAATATCACAAAGCTGAGATGTATTTTCACTGCCATTGACAACATTTTCACTAATATTATTGATGAGTGGGCAACCACAGATTTTATTTGGGTTTTTTTCCCCTGCAAATGCTTCAGGGTGTTCTGAAATTGGTTGTTTCCTTAATGAATGCAGCCTGGGTTGAACAGAGAGAAACAGGCTGTACACTCCAGTCAAGGACCCATTATGACCAGTGGGATTTCTAGAGTTCATGTGAATTACTACCCCATGGACTGATCAAGTATTTGGTGGAAACTTATGTATGTTTGCTTTCTGTATATGTATCTGTTTGCTTGAGGAATAGAGTAGTTTATTATTGGCAAACAATTTCAAAACAATTTCCACAATGATGGTGTTCAGTGATATTTAGCAGTTGTGTTCCCAAAGTCAGGCATGTGTCTTTAATTCACAAAAGCAGAATCAGATACAGAAGAATTTAACAAAGTGTTATATATGCTATAGATTACATTTCTAGATCCTGAAATCCTGGATCATAACAGCTCTTTTAACCAGAATAATGTTTTAGAGATTACTAAAAAACATTTGCCTATATGACATAATGCCTAACATAGACATAGAGACATTTTAAATTAGTTTTTCATTGTTCACATTATGGCAGCGTACAAATTGGTTGACATGCAGTTCAGATGAGATTATTTCAAGGAGAAGTATACTGCAGCAAATAAATAAATTTTAGAAGTTGGGGGAGGGCGGTCATTGGAAGCAGAGAATATAGCTCTCAACCATATTTCTGGCCAGCAACTTCCATGACTTTAACAGCAAAATAATGCCCTAATTAACAGATAAGAGCAGAGGCAACTCTCAGCAAGGCAGGAGGCAAGAAAAGGTGTATCTTGTATTTCTTACAGCAGGCATCTATCCATCCCACTGGCACTCCAGTCATAAAGACAACCACTTCTCCAGACAATGCCCATGAGACAAATCCACTGGAGATTATACAGCAGATTCTTAGGAATCCAGGTTTGAGAGGACGATGAGGATGGGATACACAGGGAAGGGCCAGTTATCTGTGCCTATTATTATATAATCTGGTTTTTCACATTCAGTGAGCTTGGGCATCTTCCTCAAAGTACTCTAAGAAACATTGATCTTTTTCTATTTGTCTGGTGCAAATTATGTAGGACTGCACTAGCTGGGCTGTTAAATCTGGGTGACAAATAGACAGTAGCCCAGAGATACAGAAAACTCCAATTCTTTGCCATCTCATAAATTTTGCAGCTCAGGTGTGGCTACATTATAAACATAGCTGCCCAGCCCATACCTAACAAATACAGCATTCAAATGTTCTAAGTAGAGAGTACTGGACAGCCACAGCAATGACAGCCTTAGAGGATGTAGGTATTACAATTAACCTATTAAAGTGAATGCCTGCCCTGTTTAAAGTGAATGCCTGCCCTGTTATGTTAATGCCTGCAAAATGTCATAAGCTGTTTTCAAATTCTGGACTTTTAACTTTGTCCATCCTGCTCAGCCCCTTCTTTATGCATTTGTGCAGATACAGCACATTGGGTACTTATGTGTTTGCTCTACTATGATCTATCTCCTTTAATTCTGCATTGTTTTAATTCCAACTCTGTCATAAGACTTGAAGATCCCAGACCAGCCAGCCCAACCTTTAAGGAAATAAAAGACTTTAAAAGTTCAAATAGAAATGTAAATAAATTCAACAATGGCTAGTCCCTGGCATTGTCTCACAGTACACACACATACAAACTCCCTACTGTGTTTATTTCCCTCCTCATCTCCTCCTTCCCTATGGCCAGGAACTCACTGGCTTGAAAGCTGAGAGCCGTGGGACAGTCTGGCTCCAGATGGATCATTTGCTTAAGTTGACCATAAAATTGTCTCTGTTTCAAAGGACGCCATTGTGTCGCTGGAGGCAGCCGAGCCCATTCCAGCTGTTTGGCAAGGGGATGGAAAGGCCATGTGAGATGCCAAGGCAGACCTCCCCAGAGAGTAACCATGCTTCAAATTCCTCCTTGAAGCCTGTGGCATGGATATGCCCTCTGAAAAGAACAATTGGTATTACCGCAGGCTGAGAAAGAGCTCTTACTGCTTTGATAGGATAATCATTTGAATAATTCCTTCATTCCTGTAGCCGGCTTTGCTCTGCAAGGAAGGCTCTGGAAAGATGCTGAGGCCTCCCAGCTTCCTCGGTTGGTGGTTTGGGGCTCAGTCTGTCTGCAGCCAGCCCGGGCTCTGACCAGAAATGGCTTCCGCCATTTGAAGAGAAGGATAAAGGGTTATTATAGTCAGCACTGAGGTGGTCTAGGCTAAATAAGGTAGTGGATGATTCTGCCAGTTTGCTCTACTAAGAGAAAAGCAAACAAACCAAGACAGAGTTCCTACATAAAAGTTGCTGTGGTCTTGCATACTTCTTTTTATTTTCATCTATTATGTTCTTAAAGAACTTGGTTTTGCTTTCATAATAGGTTTGGAAATGGTAGGCTTATCCCATCTTTAGAGGCATTGTGGTTTTCTGCTACTCTGGTCCTGTCCTGCCTCCCAAGTAGATCCTGTCCTAGTGAAGTAAGCATAGCTCACACAGCTACTCTTTTTCTTGGCTACCTAGCCTTTCACAACTTTTTTTTAGGAGCAGTACTGAATTCTTCCTTGGTAGGATGCTGCCATCTGTTTACATTAGTAAGGTGAAGCAGGAAAACGTTTTTAAAAAATTGTATTCTTTTAAGTTTGTAGCTTATGGGAGCAAACCTTTCATGGAAATGGGGTGTACTGTGAATCACCTTTTTTATAAATAAAATGAGCTGAACAAAAACCATCATATAGATTTTTGATTTGGTTTATATAGATAAGACTATCTCTCTAGGGCAGTCTTTCCAAACTCTAGCAACAAGACTCTAGCAACTCTCATCTGGTATCCAGGGATTAAGCCTAAACAGCAGATTAATCCATACTTTAATTTCAACTATAATTTAACACTGCTCATAAACCTAAAATTTTTTTCTAGATGACTAGGAATTCTGCTACAATGGGTGGTACTCTTAAAATCTCTCGCAGTTCAGAGCTTTATTAACCTTCACACATACCTGCTACCAAATAAAAAATAGGTTATTTCAATGTCTATAGAGATGCTGAGTCATCCAGGTCATGGCTGTCCCAAAGGTACTTTTTCAGGAGGCAACTGGACTTTCTTGTTTTTTTCTTTTGAAGACATTTCGCTTCTCATCCAAGAAGCTCCTTCAGCTCTGGCAGGATAGTGGGTAATGGAAGGATTTATATTCCTTGCAGACAGCTAGACTTTTGCATCCTTTTAGAGAGTCATTGAAGCACTTGGAGGTTTATCTATGTCCTCCAAATAAATAAATAAAAAACCGGACAGAACTGGTAGAATCCCCCCTTGCCCCCCCACCCCAATTCCTTGAAGCAGGGCACCAGTTCTTAGTTCAGCTCTTCAGTCAAATCTGTGAAGGTACCTGCAGGAGCAAGATACTGATCTGGAAATCTTGCTTCATCTAAAGCTGTGTTCAGCAGAGCTATTGGGCATGTTAGGTTTAAATGTACAATTCTAAGAGAGGTCTTTCTTCAGTCTTTCCTCAAACACAACAGGAAAATTAAGCCTTACAATAAAAGTTAATAGATTGATATAGAATACAATATAAAATATATAACCATCGGATGAATGTATAAGATTAAATCATAATGAAATTTAGAATATTTTGTATAAAATGATGGAAAAATAGTTTAGTCAAATGAATGTTTAATAATTGATATTATATAAGCACAAGCTAGATTGATAAGGTGAGAATTTACATAACTTGTGAGTAATGGTTAAAAAAAGGATAGCACAAAAGATTGTAACCAACTGACACACTGTATGTATATAATTGAAAGAGGGTTTTATGTGTTTATGTTTTGTTTGTATGTTTGTTGTAAAAAATAAAAATTTTGTTAAAAAAAAAAACACAACAGGAAAATTGATTATTCAGCAACAAGGCTGATTACAGATGTGTTTGTTGACCAGTCCTGTCCCTTGGATAAGAAGCTTATGTTGGTGGTTATATATTAATAAAGCAGCAGGCACTTAAACTGAATACTATTCCTAGTATTGTGGGCACCCCCTTTACCTGGCAGAAAAGGCAAGCTAATGTTCATTCAATGACAATTTGCAGTGGTTTTGCTGCCTTTACTCCAATAGTAAGTCATTCCTTCTAGTGTCCATATTTAAGGCTAACAGCTAGGTTACAACAATTCTGACACAAAGTTATTTTCTATATGTCTTTGCTCTCATCAAGGGGCCTCTCTAGATTCTAAAACCCCAGATTTGTTAGACCTACCTAAAAGAATAGAAGAGGCATCTGACCAATAAAAACAGATGTTGAAATTGTGTGAGATTCTTGTATGGTTTGAATGAAATTATGCGAAATTTTTATATGGTTTTTATGATCATGTGCTAGTTAGTAATGGCATGTAGGATTTACCAACTTGGTCATCTCCAGAAAAAAAAAAATCCAAGGAAGGTTCTTGACTTAAACTCAAATCAGAGTACATAAATGGGCAGAAGCGATAAAAAAAACCAATCTGATTATCTTTTATGCTCCATCACTAGATGGCAGCAAGAGTACCATTTTCTGAAATAAAAACCAATATTTCTCATTCTGAGATACTAAAGTGGATTTGCCTGGTTTTCATAGTGTATGATGTGATTGTGATTGAAGATGGCGAATGTAGCAAACAGATGCCTTTGACTGCCTCTTCCAAAAGTTGTTTGCTTTATCATGTATTGAAGGAATTTTATTAATTTGGTACATTGACAGTTAAGTGTAGAGGAAAAATGACTGATGAACAATTAACTGCCTGCATTCTCAAATAATGGAAACCAAAATGTGTCTTGCTACCTTCCTCCCATCTGTTCAAATGTAATTTATTAGTGTTATTGTGAGTATTTATTGCTGCAACGTTTTATGGCTTTTAATGTTTGTAAGCTTCCAGAGATGCCTCGAGATGAGATGGGTGGCAAATAAGTCTAATGAATCAATAAATTGAAAATTTTACAGATAAAAGTTTGTCTATAGATCCACCTACCACCTTAATTACTTTCCCTATTTCTGGAGTCAACCATTCCGTCTTTCATGAACTCCATAGTCCTTGACTTTCTCTACATAATGATGGCCTGCTGGAACTGGCCTTCCAAGTAATACACTCAAGCTGAGGATTATTTTTCAATTGCATGACTTTTGAATAAAGCTGAGAGGCATCAGCTCCTGGAGTTCAAATGTAGCTAGGCGTAGTGTTTCTGTTTTTTCTTTTATCAATAAATGTTCAACTTCTATTGCCATTTGTCTGGAGAAAGTAAATTTTGCAAGAGGGGAGCTCAACATCACTAGCTATTTTATTCTTCCTGGCTCTCTTTCATGGTATAGGAGACCTCTTCTTATGATATCTAGCATGCTTATGCTAATTTGTTGCTGCTTCAGGTTGACAAGTTAACATGGACTATGTGTTGTGGTTTGCCGGCAGGCAGTGCGGACAGCAGAGGTATCGGACAGTGAGGATGAAAGGGAACCAGTCAGGGAGTCTGGCGAGGACGTGGACGAGGATCCTGCATCCGATGCAGGGATAGGGCCAGGACCATCTGGGAGTGGGGTGCTGCCTTTGGAGCCTTTGGAGTCTGCCAGCAGCGAAGCAGAGGACCCAGGGGAGCCTGTTCCCAGTATGTGTCTGCACAGAGCTGCTAGAAGGCGAGAGCAGCTGAAGCAGAAGGGGCGATTCGGGACTAAGGCTGGGAGGTGATTGCCCCTCCCATAAGGGATAAAAGTCAGACCTCAATGACGAACAGTTCAGTAATCTCTGAGTCCTTCGTGAAGCTCTGGTTAGTTTTTTTCTAGGTTTCTGGGTTGGTTTATGTTAGCCTTAATTGGACTTCTGTTTCTTGGCAGCATTTGACAGTACTGAAAAGCATGCTCTTATCTGGAAGAACTGTGTATAATGAGTTTTGGTTAGGAATGCAAGCAATTCCCAGCATCGCATTAAAAAGTTTTACTTTAAATTCAGTTTGTGTTTTATTAGGTTTGATGAACCCTGGGTCAGAACACTATAGCAGGTATTGTAGATACTTGTGGTAAATTGCTCTTGTTTTGTTTGGCTTTGTTCAGTCTCCAGAAGTACATGCAAGTCATCAACCTGGCTAACTTCTAAAATGAGAAGCAAATTCTTGGTTGGTACAATATTTCCTGTTTGTGTAAGAATGAAGCTTATCATTAACCAGTTTGAAGAGACGACATCCAACAACCTCTACACACAAAATAGACAGAAATTCTGATATTCTATACTGAAAACCAAATTCCCTTTAAGAATGAGAGTGCCTATATTAGCACACTTGTAGATTACTGTCAAACATTCCTTGTTGCATTTTCAGGTGTTGTGCAAGACATGGTTCCAACAGAAGCACTGAAATAAAAATTCAGAGAGGCACACTACTTCCCAGATGTTTCCCTATGACAAGTAACAAAAACCAAGTATTATGTCCCCACTTATGTTGAATTAGTCTAGTTTCACAAAGCTTTCGGAGATATTTCCCCATTGACAAAACTCGGGCCTGGATTTGTTTTTAATAAGCTAGTCATAATGTAGGAAGAAACCCAAATATATAGACATTTGATGATTCTTAGACATTGGGAATGACAGCACAATATTTGTTTATTTGTATCCTGCCTCCTTTGTTATTGTACAAATAACTCAAAGTGGTGAACATATCCAACACACCTTCCTCTTCCTATTTCCCCCACAATAATAACCCTGCGAGGTGGATTGGCTCGAGAGACAGTGACTGGCACAAAGTCGCCAGGCTGACTTTCGCGGCTAAGATGGAACTTGAACTCACACTCTCCCACTTTTTTTCTAGCCTGGTACCTTAACCAACAGACCAAACTGGCTCTCATAATAATTCTCACTAGGCAATCTTATTTCTTCCTCTAAGAGTGGCAGAATCCTAAAAGATGACTATGCTTGGCATGTGGAACTAATTAAAGGACATACTTTACACTATCCTACTAGTTAATTGTTGGAGCAGTAATTGCCGCAAGGAATCATTGGTCTAATTCTCAGCCTTTTGAATTTGGCAGAAGTGAAGATGATCACAGGACCACAAGCAGTGGTGGGGTGGAAGAGCTCTCTTTAAAATAAAAAAGTGGTTTAGGGCCAAAGTGCTGGATCCAAATATGGTGTAAAATTAATGCCGAGGGATATCGATGGGCTATGCACCATTTCAAGGCTGCAAGAATTTTATTTTAGAATGTAGTTATTCATTCATAGCTATTCCTGATTTTTGTGACCCTTTTCCAACTTAAACTTCAATATATCCTAACACAGTCCCTTAGATCTCTGTAAATGTAACTTCCAACCTCCCCATCTAATGAATCCTGAATGCTGCCCCTTGCTATTTCATGTGATTTGGAATTAAAAAAAGAATATACTTTGTCCAAGGCAAGAGATGAAATCCCTGGCCGCTTAAAAATTGCTTGGAGATTTTGTTGTCTGCCAGAACTCTAGCATACAAGGCAAAATCTTTAGCATGCAACTTTCTGGCTAGTGCCTGCATCACTGTTTTCATATGACCCTTTCCCCGGTATTCAGGAAGAGCGTAGCCATGGGTCAGACAACCAAGGGCATCACTTAGGCTCCAGGCAACCAGCTTCCCTTTATGACCTAGGAGGCAAGCATTTGGGAAGTCCTCAATCAGGCTCCTAAGGTAGTGCAAGCTCCGATCATTGCCTCCAAATTCATAGGTATCATTGAGTAGGGCTGCATGAGATGGGTTGAGCGTCCCCAAGTGGAAGGGGTCACTTCTGAGCCTGAAAGGAAAGAGCAGATGGTAGTGATGGTGGAACAAAAGGAGAGTATCCCACCATGTTTGAAAAATAAGCTTTGCTCACACCTAGCAAAGCTAAAAGCCTGGTAGGGAAAACCATCAAGGGAAACCATGATCTCAGAGTTACCCAGTCGTGGAAAAACACAAATCCCGGATAGTCTGAAATATCTCCTTAACACCCCTTTGAAACTGCTGAAATCAACTTTAGGATCTTTTTTGTGTGTTTTATTTTAAATCTCCTTAATATTCCCAAAGCCACTTTTTGCGGGGTGGGGGAAGCCAATGAAGCAGTTACGTTCAGGGAATTCTTTCAACTCCCTGTTAATGTTGTTCATCCCACACATCTTACAAGTTAGCAACAAAACAGGGACCTTATCTGTAAACCTGTCTCATTTTTACAACTAGGAGAAACAACATATTCCTAGTTTTCTACAGAGGATAGAGTTAGTTGTAGAAGAACTAGAGGCTCATTACTGAATTCCAGATAATTACATGGAATCAAATTAATAGATCGCCAAAACAGTTCTCTTAGAAAGAGAGTACCATCACTCACTCGTTCTGACATAGTGTGGCTGCATCTGGGTGCAGCACTGCCTGGTAGAAATGGGGTTCCATGTGGACACTTCTAGCCTCTGCCATGACTTTCACAGCCTGATAGAGCCCATCTTGGAGACCTACATAGAATGGAAGTGACACAAGAAAGAAGCCTGTGGTTTGAAGTGAAACCTTATCTTCTCTCTACTCCTAATACGCTGCAACTGAGTGGCACAGAGACATTCCCCAGCCACAGGGAAATGGTGGTGATGGCTGGAATGGAGTGTTGCATAAGCTTATAGATTTATCTTCCTTTGCTAGAGGCATATAGAATAGAATGGACACTGCTCTAGCACACCAGGATGAATGTCACCCATCATAACAAACACTGGGATTGAATTATCTGGCATAAAATAGCAGAGCACAAGGATTTTTCATGATACCAACTTCTCCTGAGTTTAAAGACCAAAATGGCAGTCATACTATATGTGGCAGCCAAAAGGTATCCAGGGTTACTAATTCTATGCATCATTTGATTTTCTCCTATATTATGTAGTTAGAAAAATATGACATTGGTGTAAAGAACACCAAGAATAGGTGTTATATTTCTCATGAGGCAATATGACTGCTGTTTTGATTGGTAGAATGCCTTTATATTGATTTTTGCAAAAATTAAGAAATTAGACAATTTCTAATCTGTTCAATTTCTCAACTGTTACTTGAGAAGATTGTCTAAAAATTCTGCTTGCACTGACACCATTATTCCCTAATTCCAGTAGGCAGTTTCAAGGTTTGATAGGATATAAACCAAAATGTAAAGAAGTCTGAATTTTTTTCTTGCGTGCCATGTTTACAGATTTATTGCAAAGTTAATCTCAATTTAGGATTGTTTTAAATAATAACAGGGTATTTCCTAAGCCATATATTTAATTGTTCATATTGTGTGTGTGTTACTCTATGTGTGCGTGCATGTATATGATTTTGTATAAAGAGAGAGAGAGAGAGAGCACAGAACACACCCCCAGCCAATCAGAACACAGCCAACCCCCCAACCAATCAGAACACAGCCAAACCCCCACCCATTGAGAACACACCCCCACCCAATCAGAACACAGCCAAGCCCCCACCCAATCAAGTCACACCCCCACTAGCAGTTAAAAGGAAGAAGCAGTTGCAAGCTCACATTACTCCGAGAAGCACAAAGCCGATGACACAAGCCTGAAGATGACGAATGAGATTTTGTCGAAACGTTGCCAAGATACTTCCAATTTTACGTGGGAGAAAACCCAAATAACCAAAGATCCACATACAAATACCCGTGAAAACCTCAGAAAACAAATATATATATTTCACAGGTATAGGTATGTAGGTCTTGGCATGTTTGGGTCTTTTCCCATGTAAGATTGCGAGCATCTTGGCAATGTTTCGATGAGGTCCCACTCGCCATCTTCAGGCTGGTGCTTTCGGCTTCATGCTTGTGTGAGCAAAATGTGATCGGAGCTGCCGTCTCACTATATATACTGGTGGGGAGGTTGGCTGTGTTGTCATTTCTTGATTGGTTTATGTCACAACAATAGAACTCAGAAGGTCATCACACAACCCATGACCCAGGTCATTACGACCCAGGAGATTACAGCACAAGACCCAGGATGTCAAAACATTAGAACTCAGAAGGTCATCACACAGCCCATTACCCAGGTCGTTACAACACAGGACACTGATAGACACCCGGCCAATACCTCAGCCACACATGTTCTTACGAAAAAGCCAGCCAATCTGCAAACATCAACTCCATCAACCAATCAAGAAATGACAACACAGCCCACCTCCCCACCAGTATTTTTGGGAGACGGCAGCTCTGATCATGCTTTGCTCACACAAGCACAAAGCCGAAAGCACCAGCCTGAAGATGGCGAGTGGGACCTCATCGAAACGTTGCCAAGATGCTCGCAATCTTACACGGGAAAAGACCCGAACACGCCAAGACCTACATATACATACACAATACAGAAACCTGATGGTGGCAGATGAGATTCTGCTGAAACGTTGCTACAACTTTAAAAGCACAACTATAATGACATGGGAAAATACCCGAACAAAGCATTCAGCTTTGTTCGGGTATTTTCAAATGTCATTATAGTTTACCCGAACAAAGCTGAATACCAGACATGTAAGTACCCGCGAAAACGTAAGAAAACATATATATATATATATATGTATGTATGTATATGTATATGTATATTTATATGTATTTGGAGACATTTATTTATTTATTTAAGCCAATGTTGAGACTGCCCAATTTCTTCACAAATCTGGATGGTTTACAAATAAATAAAGAAAAGAACACCTGAAAAACACTCCATCTTACACTCAACAAAACTAAGCTAACTTAAACCAGGGTCCACAACTACACTTTTCCTAACAGTTGGGGGAACAACCAGGTTTTTGGCACTTTCCAAAATCTCCTAAGGGTGGAAAAGAAATTGCTAGAGCCCAGGCCTTGCCTTGCAGCTGGAAGGCTTTGTCCCAGTCTATGGCATCTTTGTTTTCCAGGAGGGTTCTGCAGGCATCTTCCTCCCGATAGAAAGCAGCATGCAGGTTGGCATAATAATCCCTCTTGTCCTTCACCACCTGCAGGAAGTGGCAGCGGGAATAGAACAGATGGCTGAGACCATGCGGAAGAGCTGATGAGGCCAGGCTCACTTGGAAGAGGGATATAGAAACAGGAGGCAAGGAGAACTGCTATAGCATCTCCGAGGGCCTCCTGAATGGCTTTTGTGCCCCAGATACAGGTAGGTTTTTCCTTCCCATTTTTTGCCAGGGGGCTGTGGGGGAAACCCATCAATCTTCTGCTGTAATTTCCTACCTCCTTCCGTGGTCGGGTAAGAACAGCTTTAAATTCTGGCCAAGAGTCCACCACGACTTCATGTTGAGCTGGGTTTCCACGATTGATGTGCATCACTGCCCCACAGACCTTAAATTAAAAAGAGGGTCAGGCAGTCCTAGTGCAGGAGAGATTCTGCTTTTCCTCTCATGTCATTCATCAAAAGGTTGGGGGAGGGTGGGTCTGGGGCAGAAGTGAGCAATCTCTGATTGGCTGAATCAGAAGCCACCCAAAGTCTTCTGAGGGCAAACACTATGATGGGTGAGATGAAGGAATTTGCTCTGTCAGTGAAAGCCATCTCTGATTGGCTGATTCAGTCTGTTGAGAGCCAAATAGGTCAGTTGTAAGAATTCACTGTCTCATTGAAAGGCCAGGTGATTTTTGGATTTTCTCTGGCAGAAGAAATTCTCTTGCAAAGAAAGATTCTCTTGTTTGCTCTGTTTCAGGTTGGACATTATTGGCTTTTTGTTTGCATATGTAATGAAAGGAAAAGTAGACTTGAATGTGAAATGACTTCATGGCGGGCATCAAACATTATTATGGATTTAGAAATTTAACGGGTGCAGTTTTCTCCAAATTCTCAGTAAATGGGGAAGCACAAGCTTTACACAGAGAGAAGAGGAGCATTAATAAGTGATTACCAGCAGTGTTTCGGGGAGGCCCTTTCGCAACACACCCTCCAGCAGCTGCAGCTTGGAAGAGCAGGTCAGGATCAGCATGGCTGGCCAGGTCGAGGGTGCCCCGCAGGTCCCACCCAGGCGTCTTTTGGCGAGCAAACTGGAAGGGAGAAAAGAAGCAAAATTGCATCAATTTCTGATGAACCACCTTGCCTGCCTGCTGGAGAATCAAGTTGATGTCCTCAAATGGTCTCCGTCGGTGATACAGATTCTGAACTCTTTAAAAAAGCCTTCCTGATCAGCTATGGATTGAATGGATCCACAGTCATAGAATCATAGAGTGTGTGAGCTGGAAAGGACCCTGCCCAATCTTCAATCAAGTATGTGAGAGCCTTGGAGATATTTATAGCTTAGCTCCCTTAATCATTCCTCATAGGAAATGGTTTCCAGATCCCTCCCCAGCCTAGGAGTTCTCCTCTGAATCTGGTTCTTCCTCCTCCTCTTCAAAAAGATGCACAGAATCTGTCACGGAACTTCAGGGTAGGATATAATGGGACAATTCCCCTCCTCATTTGGCTTTTCTGGGTGCTGCATCTTAATCTTTGCTCAGATCCAGTCAGTTTTCTGTTTGAACTCCTAGATCCTTCTCATGAGCTCTGCTGTCATGCCAAGCTTCCCCAATCCTCTGCCAATTTATTTCAATTTTTCCCACCAGAAATGAGACTTTATATTTGTTTCTGATGGTAACCATCTTGTTAGATTTGGTTAGAATTAGATCAAGAAAAGAGACTAAGAGAGGGGGCAGAGGGAGGGAGAATAGATAGATACCATAGATAGATATAGACAGACAGGATATTTAAAAAATACCAACTAATACAAATTAATATAAAGTAAGAAATAGTAAAAAGATATCAAAGAGAAAGTTAAAAATGCAAGAAAGGGGAAAATACAGTAAAAGGAAATAGGAAAGGAAAAGAAAGGTAAGGAAAGGAAATACAAAAAATAGCTTCCAATTATTGTAATTTCTCTACTTGATGCAGTCAATTTGGTCATCTCAACAAATTCCATCAACTTCACCATCCATTCCTCCATTGTGGGTAAAGTTGAATCTTTTCAGCTTTGTGCATATAATAGTTTTAATGCATTTGAATATAAGTACAAAGTTCCATATTTTTTTCTAGCTGCATATCCATCAATTTCAAAATAAATGTCTCTGATTTCAATTGTAAATGAGTTTTTAACATCTTCTATATTATTGTATATAATTGAGTCCAAAATATTTTGGCTTTTTTAAAACTCAAAAAAAAAAATAGAGTGAAAAATAAGTAAAAAATCAGAAAGCAACAGAAGAGGGAAATGCAGAAGAGAGAATTAGAACTAGAGAGACAAGGGGTAAAAAGGGGAGGGAGAAGATGAGAGGAAAGAAAGAAAGGAAAAGAAGTTATAAAGGACAGAAGCAAAATATAGAGAAACAGGGCCTATTTAGAGATAATGGGTGAAAACTTAATGGAAAAAGGGATTCTGCAAAGGTACATAAGATAGTATGGTTATATTAGAAGCAGAAATAATTTTAGAAAATATGAAACAATGTATGATTAAAATGTCTGATAAAATAGCTATTGTAATTCAGTGGAATGCTTGTCAATAAATAAATGTAACAAAAGGTATATTTAATAATTTATAAAACATATGTGAAGAGAAATAAGGGAAAAATTAATTATGGAGATTATATATGTTTTTAAGGAAGTATGATACTTAATTGAAAAGAAGTGTTAAAGATGTTAAGATTTTAATGATTATTAATGATAGAACTGAACTGGAATGGAATGAGGGTTTATAATTACATATATTTACAATCTTTCTTTTTTTAAAAAAGAATATAGTGTGTATTACAAGAATGTACCAAGCAGAATTCGATTGAAAGTTATGTATTATGTATTATATTGAAGGTCATAAACTTAAGGTATATATTGAAGTTTAAATAAGAGTTGAATGGATGTAATTAAAAGATATAAAGGTGTCATACTCCAATTAGCAACTACAGGAGAAAATTTGTTTAATGAGAAAAGATAATATGAAATTGAAACAGAACAGACAAAAGTATAAATATAATGATTTGAATTGAGATGAGATAATCAAAATAAAATTGAGAAAATTAAAAGAGGGGAAAAACTATATAGAAAATGTAAAATAGTATAAGATATGGAATAGAATACAAAAAGGAGCATGAAATTGAGTTTTGTGTCTGTATAAAGAAGTTCAACCCGGGACCATGCTATTTTCAAAAAAGATGTTTTACTTGTACTTTGTATGTGTGAAAACCCAAATAAAACTTTATTTAAAAAAAACCAATATCTTGACTGTCACTTGTACATTTTTTCCCCTCACCATACAAATTTAGATAAGACTTTCTGCCATTTTGTAAAAGGTACATCATATGCAGAGGTGGTATTCAGCAGGTTCTGACCAGTTCTGGAAAATTGGTAGCAGAAATTTTGAGTAGTTTGGAGAAGTAGCAAATACCACCTCTGACTGGCCCCGCCCCATCTATTCTGTCTCCCAAGTCTCAGCTGATCGGCTGGGTCTTCTTTTGTTGCCCTGCACAGAAGAACGGAGCTGGGAAGCAGGTTAGTGGGGTGGGTGGGAATGGAGATTTTGCTGAAACCTTCCCCAAATAGGGTGGGAACGGAGATTTTACAGTATCTTTCCCCTGCCATGCCCATCAAGCCACACCCACAGAACCGATAGTAAAAAAAATTGAATTCCACCACTGATCATGTCAGAAGTGATATTATCTGAAATTAAAATAACATTCCAAGCAAGACGTGTTACAATCTGAACCAATGATCTCTCCATTAGTGGTTTGCACCCTTTTTGCAAAACCTGCGAGAAAGCCCCTATCAGCTTTGGATGTATATAGGGGAACAAAGTAAAATCCCCTTTAGTGAACAAACGATGGGGAGGAAGAAGTTGGAATCAGAGCTTCTGAAAAAACTTATGCTTGTGTTTCACTCATCCTCATCTGTACTCCTGCCTTGGCCTGGTGTGTCCATTTTTCCCCCAGGTTGATAGAGAATAAGATAGATGACAGAGATTGGGTGTTCGATAGACTGGAATTTTTATGCACAAACTGAATGTCTCATTTTTTTGTCATTATGTATGCACTATATTTCCCACTTTTCCCTTCCAAATTAATTGGGGATAAAATCTAACAGCTTTGTTGGACTATTGGCTGCATCTAAGTATCTGATCTAGTTATCTTCAGAAGTTGCTAGCTTCATCTAAGAGCAGAGGTGGTATTCAGCAGGTTCTGACCAGTTCTGGAGAACCAGAAATGGAAATTTTGAGTAGTTTGGAGAACCGGCAAATACCACCTCTGACTGGCCCCGCCCCCATCTATTCTCTGCCTCCCGAGTCCCAGCTGATCAGCTGGGTCTTCTTTTGTTGCCCTGCACAGGAGAATGGAGCTGGAAATCAGGTTAGTGAGGTGGGGTGGAAATGGAGATTTTACAGTATCCTTCCACGCCCACCAAGCCACAGCATGCCCACCAAGCTACGCACATAGCACTGGTAGTAAAAAAATTTGAATCCCACCACTGAGACAAATTGTTGTGGGGGGAAATTATGCCAACACATACATTTTTCCTACCAGCCATTTTTAGAAGCATTTGGAGAATGAATAGATATTAGAATGAATTCTGTGCAAGTGAAATAAATAAATTAGAATGCAGTGTTATTTCCCTACAATTAAATTACCATTTACTCTCTGCTACTCAACTTTTTTTTTAAGCACTCAAAAGGCAGATGAAACATTTCAGTTTAAATGTCTGTGAGGCAGGGGATCTTTTCAATTGTTTTTATTTTCAGGAGTTTCACAAAAGGAGGTCATAGTGATTCTAAGAGCAGTATGGTTTTTAAAAATATTTTAATGATAATTTTTTAATATAGCAACACAGTTAATACTGTTTTTGTCCCGTCCCGTCCCCCCCCCCCCACAATATTTTGTACCTGATCTCCCAGAATTGAAGAATTCCTGCATGCTCATTCAACCCGAGTAACGTTTAAAGTGATGGGCAAATGTATGCAAAATTCCAAACTGTTTAACTTCACTCAACGGGAATAAAACTTGCCATTAATCAGTTTATAGACATAGTAATTGCATCCTGCAGTATCCACACCACCCAAGATGAGACAGGATAATCAAAAATTTATTTAACATGAGATTACATGCTAGTACAGTTGTAGATTTTGATCAAACGTTGATAGTGCATTTTCAGATGGTGCAAGATGGTGGGAGCAGTAATTGCTTTAGAGTGTCACTGGCCAATTTCTCTGTCTTTGAAGCAAGCAGAAGTGAAGTTGGTTGTAGGGTAGGAGACTCAAAGCAGTGGTGGGGTGGAGGAGCTCTCTCACATATAAAAGAGAGCCTGATATGATGTAAAATGTATGCTAAGGTAAAGCAATGGGAAATGTATCATTTAAAGAAGTCATGGCAAATCTATGACACACTATTATGGGTGGCATGCATTCACCAACCTCTGACAACTATTCTTGAAAGTACGACCCATTCTTGTGCAATTTTGGGAAGCTGTGGACGCCGCATGAGAATGCGGTATGCTCTTGTGAGGCCTCCAAAAATTGAGTGAGAATGGTGTATACACTTTTACATGCTTTTCAAAGGCAGCAGGAGCCATGGAAGTGTATTCTCTGAAGCTTCTTCAAGAACTAAGGCCTCATATGACCCACAGCAGCCTCAGGGCCTGTTAAGAGAGCATCGCCTGAAGGTAAATGGCTGTCAGATGGTGCTCCATTCAAAATCCAAGAAAGACACTCTTAGACTCCATTGTTATAGAGAAAAGGAACTTTTACTGGAAATAAAGTGATAGCGTCAAAGGAATTCTAGATCTGAGGATTTACACACGAAAAACACATATACAAAGTGATGGCAACGTTTCCACACACCATAGTTCAAACGCCTCATCCAATCAAAGATGTGTATAATGTCATGTGGGACATCTTCAGGTGGTGATGCAGACATCTGGCCTAGTTTGATAAAGAGCTGCAGTTGCGCAGTAAGCCAGTAGGCATAAACAATAACGTTTATACAAGTTATACAGTTCATTCTCTAAAATCTTCAGCACATTTCCCACCCCCACAAAGCCCAATTATTTCACCCTCCCATTACTATGGCAGCCGAAAGAAGCGAGAGAAAGGAGTCTTGAAGGCTGACATTGGCATGTGGCAGATCCAGAAAAGTCCTGAGCCATTGGGGCCATTGCACTGTTCCCTAAGGCTTGTGAACTTTGGGGAATGATGTGAGGTGACGATTTTCGCTGGCAGGAGTGGTGCTAGGGTTGAGGTTGAGCTCAGGTCTCTACTTCTGGCCAGCGGCACTGCCAGTGAGTGCCGCTGTTCAGGGTCATGTAGATAGAGAAGAGAATAGAGAATTCTTCCTGTTTCTTTGTGGGGAGGTGACTCATCACCAGACTCAAGTGAGGCACTTTCTAAATGTTTGACGTACTCAGCTCAAAAGGTTTGCCATCACTGTTTCCAAGAGTTCTATTTTCATTCATTGAGAGCTATTCTTGGTTCTTGTGATTCTTTTCAGACTTAATCTTGAATATATCCAAAGAGGCAGTCCCTTAAATCCAGGGGTGGGCTGCTAGGGGTTCGCAGGGGTTCGGGAGAGCCCCTAGCTAAGGTTCTGTGCAGTTTGGAGAACCCCCAAATCCCACTCCTCGCTGGACCTGCCCCTCCCCTCCCAGGAGTCCCCA
This sequence comes from Notechis scutatus, assembly GCF_049901735.1. Classification (NCBI taxonomy): domain Eukaryota; kingdom Metazoa; phylum Chordata; class Lepidosauria; order Squamata; family Elapidae; genus Notechis; species Notechis scutatus. The sequence goes on from NC_142009.1 coordinate 227,709,552, forward strand.
TAGGGCCCGTTTTGGATGCAGGTAAGTGCAGGGCGTGCACAGAGGCTCGGGGAGGGTGAAAAATAGGCCCGTTTCTGGCTTCCAGAGAGCTTCCAGAGCCCAGGCAGGCCATTTTGGCCTCCGGAGCCAGGGAGGGCAAAAATGCCCCCCTCCCTGTGGTGCAGGAGGCCGACTAGGCCACACCCATATAGCAAACAGGCAGAGAACCCTTTGCTAAAACGTTTGAAGCCCACCACTGCTTAAATCCAAGGTTCAAATATAGTCCCAACCTCTCAGTCTAATGAAGACAGTACAGGTGCCACTGATTCTAGGAGGGAAAATACAGGAAGGCTATTTCAGGTGATTTGGAGTGAACAAAAACACATAATTTCTCAAAGACAAGAGATGGAAGCCCAGACTAATTAAAAGTTTCTTGGAGTTCTGGTTCTCTGGCAGAACTCCCCCATATGAGACAAAACCCTTAGTGTGCAACTTCCTGCCTAGAGCCTGCAACACTGTTTTCATATGACCCTTTCCCTGGTATTTAGGAAGAGCGTAGCCATGGATCATACGCCCAAGGGCATCACTTAGGGACCAGGCAACCAGCTGCCCTTTCTGATCTAGGAGGCAAGCATTTGGGAAGACCTCAATCAGGCTCCTGAGGTAGCGCAGGCTCCTATCATTGCTTGCAAAAGCCCAGGTGTCATTGACCAGAGGTGCATCAGATGGGCGGAGTGTCCCCAGGTGGAGGGGCTCACTTCTGAGCCTGAAAGAGAAAGCAAAAACCATACTGGAAAAATCTTAGCTCACACCCAGCAAAACAAACAGTCTAACTACAATAGATATTTCAAGAGAATCCATAATCTCAGAGTTATCCAGTATTTGAAATACACATATCTCATTTGTTCTGAAATTATCAATAGACTAATAGTCTCTTGAAAGTGCAGCAATCTATTTGGGATCCTGCTTTTTGTTTAAATCATCACATCCGTTACGTAATTGCTTTTGGAGAAACCAATGGAGCAGAAAGTTAACAAATAAATGAAATAAAACATATTCCTAGATTTCTACAGAGGATATGATTAGTTATAAAACTTTCAGAAGTCCTTAATTTCATTACTGAATTCCAGATAATTGCATGGAATTGAATCCACTTAATAGACCCCCCAAAACAGTTCCTTTAGAAAGAGAGTACGATCACTCACTGGTTCCGACAAAACATGGCTGCATCAGGGTGCAGCACTGCCTGGTAGAAATAGGGCTCCATGTGGACACGTCGAGCCTCTGCCATGTCTTTCACAGCCTGATAGAGCCCATCCTGGAGACCTGCATGGAATGGTAGTATCACAGGATACCAACCTGAGGTTCAGATTGAAACCTTATTTTGTCTCTGTGCCTAATACCCTGCAGTTGATGCCACGGAGAAATTCTCAGTCATGGGCAAATGGCGTTGATGACTGGAATTTCTCCTCTTTGCCTAGATTTATAGGGAATGAATGGCCACTACTCTAGGATACCAGGACAAATGTCATCCATCATGACAAAGCCTGGAATGAATTATCTGGCACAAATATAAAATAACAGAATGTAAGGATTTTTCAAGATACAGAACTTCTCCTGAGTTTAAAGGCCAAATGGCAGTTTTGCAGGTTCCTCTGAGGACTTCATGTATCAATTTTTTTGTGCTCCAATGAGGAAAAAAAAGACCAATAGAAAAGAACATGTGTAGCTTAGCATTCAGTTGTGTAGTCCTTGGTGCTCTCTGAGCTTGGTAGTTTTCTTGCAAAGGTTTCATTATGCACTGATGATATTTCTTAGCTTGGTAATGAAATGTCTGCAAGAAAACCATCAAACTCAGAGAACATCAAAGATGCCCCCCCCCAATTGATTAAAATGATTGGATCTTTCATAAAGCAATGTGACTGATTCTTCGATTAATACTTGAATGATTGTTCCATAGAAGTGGAGTTTATATTTATTTTTGCAAAAATAGTGATAAACTAATTAGAGAATTTGATTACTTTCTTAGTGATTTAATCTGTCCATGAACTATTAGTTGACAAGAATTATATACTGCAATGATACTGCTTGCATAGATAACATTAAGCTAATTGGATCTTACAATTCACAAGATTCCATGGCATGTTAATCAAACTATAAAGAATGTAGAACTTCTTCCTTTTGTGATTCTCCTATTTTAAACATTAATTGCAAAGTTAATCTCACTTTGTGTTTATTGTAAATTCCGGGCTATTTCCTAACACATATTTATTTTACTTTATATTTATTTTATTTTTGTGTGTTGAGTGTTGTGGAGTTTTGTGTGTCTGTGTGTCTGTGTTTACTTATTAATCAAATATATATAACCAACCCCAAAAATCACTCTGTGCACCCTACAAATACAAAAAAGGAAGAACAAACACCCCATCTTACCCTCAACAAAACTAAGCTAACTTAAACCAGGGTCCACAACTACACTTTTCCTAACAGTTGGGGGAACAACCAGGTTTTTGGCACTTTCCAAATTCTCCTCAGGGTGGAAAAGAAATTGCCAGAGCCCGGCCTTGCCTTGCAGCTGGAAGGCTTTGTCCCAGTCTATGGCATCTTTGTTTTCCAGGAGGGTTCTGCAGGCATCTTCCTCCCGATAGAAAGCAGCATGCAGGTTGGCATAATAATCCCTGTTGTCCTTCACCACCTGCAGGAAGTGGCAGCGGGAATAGAACAGATGGCTGAGACCATGCGGAAGAGCTGATGAGGCCAGGCTCACTTGGAAGAGGGATATAGAAACAGGAGGCAAGGAGAACTGCTATAGCATCTCCGAGGGCCTCCTGAATGGCTTCTGTGCCCCAGATACAGGTGGGTTTTTCCCTCCCATTTTTTGCCAGGGGGCTGTGGGGGAAACCCATCAATCTTCTGCTGTAATTTCCTACCTCATTCCGTGGTCGGGTAAGAACAGCTTTAAATTCTGGCCAAGAGTCCACCACGACTTCATGTTGAGCTGGGTTTCCACGATTGATGTGCATCACTGCCCCACAGACCTTAAATTAAAAAGAGGGTCAGGCAGTCCTAGTGCAGGAGAGATTCTGCTTTTCCTCTCATGTCATTCATCAAAAGGTTGGGGGAGGGTGGGTCTGGGGCAGAAGTGAGCAATCTCTGATTGGCTGAATCAGAAGCCACCCAAAGTCTTCTGAGGGCAAACACTACGATGGGTGAGATGAAGGAATTTGCTCCGTCAGTGAAAGCCATCTCTGATTGGCTGATTCAGTCTGTTGAGAGCCAAATAGGTCAGTTGTAAGAATTCACTGTCTCATTGAAAGGCCAGGTGATTTTTGGATTTTCTCTGGCAGAAGAAATTCTCTTGCAAAGAAAGATTCTCTTGTTTGCTCTGTTTCAGGTTGGACATTATTGGCTTTTTGTTTGCATATGTAATGAAAGGAAAAGTAGACTTGAATGTGAAATGACTTCATGGCGGGCATCAAACATTATTATGGATTTAGAAATTTAACGGGTGCAGTTTTCTCCAAATTCTCAGTAAATGGGGAAGCACAAGCTTTACACAGAGAGAAGAGGAGCATTAATAAGTGATTACCAGCAGTGTTTCGGGGAGGCCCTTTCGCAACACACCCTCCAGCAGCTGCAGCTTGGAAGAGCAGGTCAGGATCAGCATGGCTGGCCAGGTCGAGGGTGCCCCGCAGGTCCCACCCAGGCGTCTTTTGGCGAGCAAACTGGAAGGGAGAAAAGAAGCAAAATTGCATCAATTTCTGATGAACCACCTTCCCTGCCTGCTGGAGAATCAAGTTGATGTCCTCAAATGGTCTCCGTCGGTGATACAGATTCTGAACTCTTTAAAAAAGCTTTCCTGATCAGCTATGGATTGAATGGATGCACAGTCATAGAATCATACAGTGTGTGAGCTGGAAAGGACCCTGGCCAATCTTCAATCAAGTATGTGAGCACCTTGGAGATATTTATAGCTTAGCTCCCTTAATCATTCCTCATAGGAAATGGTTTCCAGATCCCTCCCCAGCCTAGGAGTTCTCCTCTGAACCTGGTTCTTCCTCCTCCTCTTCAAAACAATGCCCAGAATCTGTCATGGAACTTCAGGGTAGGATATAATGGGACAATTTCCCTCCTCTGGGCTGAATTGAGCTGCCCTGATCTGCCTGGGAGAGCCTGCAATGAGCAAGGCCTGAATGCTGGCTTAGCTACCTCCCACGTCACCCAGCCAGCTTGCCTGCCTTCCCCTCTGCCTCCCCGAGGCCCAGCCCCCTTGCCTGCCTTCCTTGCGGTCCCCGAGGCCCAGCCCCCTTGCCTGCTTTCCACGGTGGGTCCCCCCGAGACCCGGTCTCCTTGCCTGCCTGCCTTCTCCGCCGTCCCGAGGCCCAGTGCCCTTGGCCTGCCACCGCTGCCTCATTGCCTGCCCGATGGCAAGCAATGGATGCTTGCAGAGACAGATTTCCTACATACCCTTCCGAGCCTCCATCCCCGGGCTGACAAAATAGAAGCCCATCTAAACATCGCGACTGCCTTGGAAAAGCCTGCCCTCACAATTGCTGGGCTCGGAGCAGAAGCAGAAGCAGCAGCAGCGGTTTGGAGCTGGTTGAGAAGAACCGCTCCTCCACCCCAGCCAGGCGGATTTGTTGCAGTCTGGGCTTCTTGGAGCGAAAGGCATGCACCGTACTGCCCCGCTCCCGGCATTCCCTGAAGGAGCGCGAGAAATTTGGCCGATGATTGGCTGCAGCCAGATCCGGCCTTAGAAGAGCAGCAGACAGACTTCAGGGCAAACAATCTACTCCTCAAGCTCCCAATGCCTGAACCGTTGAGTAGGCTTTTTGCTTTCCCCCCCACTCCCGATCCCAATCCAGCGTGGTGCAGACAGCCCAATGGAGGCGGAAAACGGGGTGTTTCCATCAGCCCTTCTCTTCCCCCCCGCCCAGCCTCCTTTTGCATCCTTCGGCAAGCAGGCTCAGCAGGCAGCCGCGATCTTTAGATGGCTTTTTATTTGTTAGGAAATCGCCCTGTCTCTGCAGCGCCAGTCATGTGACTGAGTGGGCGTGGCCAACTCAACGTCACTCACAGCAAGGTGCCGCCCCACCTTGCCGTGAGGAACGTCAAGTTGGCCGCGCCCACTTAGTCACAGGACCACCCCTAGCCACGCCCACCCAACCAATCACGAAGACAGCCGGTTGTTCACACCGAGAGAAGAGGAGCACTAAACAAGGGATTACCAGCAGTGTTTATTTATTTTATTTATTTATTTATTTGATTTGCCAATTGTTTACAAGATAATAAGTATAAGTGTATACATAGTTGTGAATACATGAAATGGGTACATATAAGAAAAATAAAAGAATAAGAGAAACAATAGGACAGGGACGGTAGGCACGTTGATGCGCTTATGCACGCCCCTACAGACCTCTTAGGAAAGGGGTGAGGTCAATAGTAGACAGTCTAAGGTTAAAGTTTTTGGGGTTTGGGGAAGAAACTACAGAGTCGGGTAGAGTATTCCAAACATTGACCACTCTATTGCTGAAGTCGTATTTCCTGCAATCAAGTTTGGTGCGGTTTACTTTGAGTTTGTATCTATTATGTGCTCTTGTGTTGTTATGGTTGAAGCTGAAGTATTCATTGACAGGTAGGACATTGCAATGTATGATTTTAGATACCATGCTTAAATCAGACCGAAGACGGCGTAATTCAAGGTTTTCTAGTTCTAGAATTTCAAGTCTGGTGGCATAAGGTATTCTACAACGAGTAGAGGAGTGGAGAACTCTTCTTGTGAAATATTTCTGGACTTTCTCAATTGTGCTAATATCAGATACGTAATGTGGGTTCCAGACTGATGAACTGTATTTGAGTATTGGTCTAGCAAATGTTTTGTATGCTCTGGTTAGTAGTGTGATATTACCAGAGAAAAAGCTACGTAGGATTAGGTTAACAACTCTTAATGCCTTTTTGGCTATGTAGTTGCAGTGGGCTCTAGCACTTAGATCATTAGAGGTGAGTATTCCAAGGTCCTTTACAGAGCTTGGATCATCAACAAGTTCTTGACTATTCAGCTTGTATTTTATTTTCTGATTTTTTTTGCCAATATGTAAGACAGAGCATTTATTTGTTGAGATTTGAAGTTGCCATTTGTTTGACCATTCTGATACATAGTCAAGATCTTTTTTGTAGGGTAGCAGTATTGTCTGTGGTATTGAACAGCTTTACATCATCAGCGAAGAGAACGCAATTGCTCTTAATATGATCACAGAGGTCGTTTATGTAGAGTATGAAGAGAGTTGGTCCTAGAACACTGCCTTGGGGGACACCACTATTGACAGGTACTGGATTTGATAGGACGCTCCCGATTTTGACCATTTGTTGTCTGTTTGACAGGAATGCTTCTATACAGTTATTCTGTTGTCCAGAGATACCATAGGATTTTATTTTTAGGAGTAGTTTGTCGTGTACCACTGAATCAAAGGCTTTACAGAAGTCTATGTAGATTGCGTCTATTGCTTTGCCCTGGTCGAGTTGTGTCGTCCATATGTTTTTGCAGTGTAAGAGTTGTAGATTACAGGATAGTTTTTTCTGAAACCAAATTGTTTATTGGAGAGTAGGTTATTTGTCTCTAAGTGGAGGATGATGGATTGGTTAATAATTGATTCCATGACTTTACAGGTGACGCAGCATAAGGAGATTGGCCTGTAATTTTCAACTAGGCTTGGGTCTCCCTTTTTGAAGATGGGGATGACTGTGGCTTGTGACCATAGGTTAGGCAAGGAGCTGGTCCTGAAAGATTTTTCAAAGATTATGCTTAGAGGTTTGGCTATGGCAGTGGATAGCTTTCTTAAGAAGTAGGCACATATTCCATCCGGTCCAATAGATAGAGATGGTTTTAGATTGCGTAGTGATTTTTCAACATTGTCTTCTGTGAAATCGATATGTATTAGATCATTATTGTTATCTGTGGTACGGCTAGGAAATACTGGGCATGATCCATTGCTGTTTACAAATACTGAGCCGAAGAATGTGTTAAAGATGTTGGCTTTAATGGTGTCGTCGTTGCAGTCTTTACCATCAGGTCCTATCAAGGGAGGGATGGACCTTGAGTCTTTTAGTTTGTTTACAAAATTGTAAAAAGCACGGGTGGAATTGGTGCTTAGAAGGTTTTCCTCTTGTTTAATGTGATAATTGGTGCATTCGGTCTTTATCTGGTGGCATAAATTTTTGTATCGGTTTTTTAAATTGGCAACGTGACCAGATTTGTTTTTCCTCCAGAGTGATCTCTTTTTGGATTGAAGTTTCCTTATTGATATGGGTAATCTGCTTTTTTGTTTTGTTTTGGGAGTTGTTGTTGGTACATATAGTTTGATGACTCTTTTGACTTCAAGTAAAAATATGTTGTAATGATCTTCAACAGTATTGCATCCAGTGAATAGAGATTGCCAATCCAGGGATGAGAGATCGTTGTCTATAAGATCATAGTTGCCTTTTTTGAAGTTACAATTGGGGATTACATCATGTTTCAGGGAGGCCCTTCCGCAACACACTCTCCAGCAGCTGCAGTTTGGAAGAGCAGGTCAGGATCAGCATGGCTGGCCAGGTCGAGGGTGCCCCGCAGGTCCCACGAAGGCGTCTTTTGGCGAGCAAACTGGAAGGGAGAAAAGAAGCAAAATTGCATCAACTCTTGATGAACCACCTTCCCTGCCTGCTGGAGACCAAGTGGATGAAATGGTCTCTGTCAGTGACGCAAATTCTCACAAAAAGTCTTCGTGATCAACTATGAGTTGAATGCACTTAATCACGGAATTATGTACTGTGTGAACTGGAAAGGATTCTCACTTTGATTTTTTTTAAAAAGATCATACTGCATGTGAAAGCCTTCCAATATTTATTGCTTAATTCCTTAATCATTCCTCATAGGTAATGTTTTCCAGACTCCTTGCCAGCCTAAAAGTTGTCCTTTGAACTGTCTCCCATTTCTCTCTCCTCCTTTTAAAAAAACATCGAACAGAATCTCAAGTGCAGCCTTGTCCCTGCAGAATATACGGGACAATTTCCATCCTCTGGGTTGGGCACATTGGTTCCGTTCTTAGGCAGCCCCATCCTCCATTGGCTTTTCTGGGTGTTGCATCCCAGTGTTTGCTTGTGTCCAGCCAGTTGTCTGTTTGGTACCCTAGATCAGTGGCCCCCAACCTTTTTCGAACCAGGGACCGGTTTCACATTTATTCTTCCACGGACCGGTACCTGAGTAACGTGAGACTCCACCGCCATCAGGACAGCTCTTCATTAGACGACGCCCCCCCCTTCGACGAAACTAAGCCGCGAGCACCCAAACGCCGCTTTCCAACTGAAAAACCGGAAGCACTTTCCAACCAAAAACCCGGAAGCAACCGAAAACCCGGAAGCGCTGTCGAAACAAGATGGCAGCGCCCAAGCTTTGAGGCCCGGTAAAAAATGATCCATGGACCAGTACGGTCCGGGGACCGGTGGTTGGGGACCCCTGCCCTAGATCCTTCTCACGAGCTCTGCTTTCATGCCAGGCTTCCCCAATCCTCTGCCTATGCATTTCATTTTTCCCATCAGAGATAGGACCTTGCATTTGTCATTGATGAATAACAATCCGCTTAGATTTGACAGGGTTTCAGCTTTTTACCATGTAATATTGAATCATGGTGTTTGCCCTGTGATTAGCTATTAAACCACCTCCTTGTTCATGTCCTTAAAAAAATCTGACCAACATCTCCCTCCTTCCCTCCTCTTGCGCCTTCTCCGTGGTTGATCCATTTGTTAACTAGGGCTCTGTGAACCCATCTGAAATTTCCTTCAAAATGAATGCAGATCCTGGGATGTGGTTGCTGTTGCAGTTGCAGATCAAAAATAAAGGAGTTACTCTGGCACTCCTTGCTTTTGACAAATCTTTAGTGGTCTGTAAATTTCCTGACTCCTTTGTCTTTTGCTCCTTCAACACTAATTTAGCTATTCTAGCATCTTCCAAGTTTTCTGGTTTGCAGTTATGGGATTTCTTTGGTCAGCTCCTTTCAACCCTGGGATTTTAAGTCATAGTATGCTGTCCATTTTTAAAAGGCTCCATTCGCATTTACTTTCCTGAAGTCTAACATCAGTTTCTAGTCACTTATAAGGTAATTTGATTACATTATATGTTTTCATGTATTTTGTACTAAATAATTGGTGCAACAGTAGCTAAGAAGGTTTTCAGTATAAGATTTTTCTGAAGAAAAGGCTGCAACGAAACTTCAATGAAACTGTAATGCTTACTTGCAAAAGGACACACCTGGCTGAGAGGAGGAAGAAGAGGAAGGCAGAGGAGAAGGCAGACTTCAATTATGGAGGGATTCGGAGGGCACATGACTTGGTTATCCAGTCAATTAATCTTTTTATTCCTGAAAAATGAACCATTAACAGGATGGTACCTTTGTCCTCTGTGCTGGAGGCCCAGAAAAAAGAATAGGCACAATTGAGCTAGCAGATAGTTTTGCTTTGATTCAATCTGGTTAGAAACCAAAGAAAAATAGAGCTCAAACACGATAGCTTGTTTTTCTATGGCTGACATTCACCAGCCATCTTTTCACTTAGCTTGTACAGTAGTCCTCAACTTATGACCACAACTGAGTCCAAAATTTATGTTGCTATGTAAGACATTTGTTAAGTGAGTTTTGTCCTATTTTACAACATTTTTTGCCACAGTTGTTAAGCAAACCACTGCAGCTACTAAGTTAGTAAGATGGTTGTTAAGTGAATCTGGCTTCCCCATTGGCCTTGCTTAGGAGAAGGTCGCAAAAGGTGATCCCATAACCTGGCACACTGCAACTGTCATAAGTGGCAGTCAGTTGCCAAGTGTCTTAATTTTGATCCATGATTCTGGGATGCTGCAATGGTCGTAAGAGTGAAAAACAGTCATAAGCCAGTTTTTTTCTGTGCCATTGTAACTTTGAACGGTCACTAAATGAACTGTGGTAAGTCGAGGACTAATTATATTCCATTTTTTTTTAACTATAATGTTTTTCTCAAGTGAGGGTGGCTGAGACTGAATCGTAATTCAGAAAGACAGAAAGGCATTTTGAATAGCAATGTTTCATAATGAGTAATCATATCTGCTAATGAATTTGGCCCCAATCACTTCTTAGAATATGTGGCATCCAAGATGCACTCCTTGGTTCTCAGATATTCTTTTCATACAGAATACATTACGTTTAGGTTAGAGGTGATTCCTTTCACCATATTTTGGGGATCAGGAAAACCTCTTGGACCAGTTTTCTTTTTTCTTTTTCTTTTATTTTTAACAACAAACGTAAACAAACAAAAACACAAAACAACAAAATCTTCTTTCAGTTGTACAGTCTGTTGGTACATATTTCTTGTGTACAATATCAATAGTCTTTCCCTTTTAGATTTATATTCATATTAATCAGCTTTCTATGTCATGTTATATTCTTATTACATCATCATTAGACTTTAATTGCAAATTCACATTATCCTTTTTGAGCAAATCTCAATTTTTACAAGTTCTAATTCATATTATAATTCCTTCCATAATAGTCAATTATAACATATCATTACCATTGTATTATATTTACTATTGTATTATATTTCTATTATAATATATTTCATTTTCCTATTTTTCTATCTAACCATTGATAAAATCAATCCCATATTTTATAATATTCTTTTTCTTCTTGCTCTCTAATTGCCAATGTCAATCTACTCATCTCTGCACATTCCATTATTTTCTTTATCACCTCCTCTTCTATCGGAATTTTTTTCATTTTTCCAGTTTTGGGCAAATACAATTCTAGCTGCTGTTAAAACATTAATAATCAAATATATCAATTCTCTACTGTATCCTTCAGGTAAGATACCCAATAAAAATATCTCTAGTTTCAAGTCTTGTATGCCGTTTTGTCATTTTTTCAAGCCATGTATGAATTTTAGTTCAGTATCTTTTCTTCCACACATATTGGACCAGTTTTCAAGGTAAAAAAAAAAAACAGCACACCTTTAGAACAAATGTGATTGAGTGGATCATTTCTTGTGATAATGTTAATTTTTCGACTAGAGAAGGGTGACTTAAGCATATTCCCTCAATGCATGTACATTGCCTGGTATGGTAGGGGATTTTGGTCTATGGCAGTGATGGCTAACCTTTTCAGCACAGAGTGCCAAAAGTGCACATGCGTGCACGTCCCCAAAGTTCAATGCACATGCACACATGGACCTCATCCCCAGTGCATCTGCTCTGGCCCTGTGCATACACGTGTGTCCCCGCACATGCACCCTGCGCATGTGCCCCTCTGACGCATGCACAGCAGACCTGAAGAATAGCTGGTGGCAAAGCTGAGCTGGGGTGACGGCTTGCATGCCCACAGAGAGAATTCTGCATGCCACCTGTGGCACACGTGCCATAAGTTTGCCATCATGGATCTAGGGTCATAAAATGTAGTATTTTCTCCATTCATAGTATTACAAAGAAATATTGTATTAGTTAAATTTGTAACCTGCAGAGGAAGCAATTTGAAAGCAATAACTCTTGTCATCATTCTAGCCATCGGTCCACCTGCCATCAGTTCTTGCTATGTGACCAGCTCTCATGTATGTATGTATGTATGTATGTATGTATGTATGGTATTCAGCTTTGTTTGGGTATTTTCCCACGTCATTATAGTTGTGCTTTTAAAGATTATATATATATATATGTATATGTATAGGTATAGGTATAGGTATAGGTATAGGTATATTTGTTTTCTTACGTTTTCATGGGTATTTATATGTATGGTATTCAGCCTTGTTCGGGTATTTTCCCACGTCATTGTAGTTGTGCTTTTAAAGTTGTAGTGACGTTTCGGCAGAATCTCATCTGCCATCATCAGGCTTCTGTATTGTGTTCGTCTGTGAGTCAGGCTTTCACAGCCGTTTCTGAAAGTCTGACTCACAGATGAACACAATACAGAAGCCTGATGATGGCAGATGAGATTCTGCCAAACGTCACTACAACTTTAAAAGCACAACTATAATGACGTGGGAAAATACTTCCTAACAAAGCTGAATACCATCCATACATACATACATACATACATACATACATACATACATATTTATATATATATATCTTGTCTTGTGATGCCAAGCATGTATCATTCTATGGCTCTCTGTGCCAGTCATAGCTTTTGTATTGATTGTGAGGTTAGTGTCCATATTTTCCTGGCATATATCAGAACAAGTAGCACACACTAATCAAAAACTTTTCAAAAAGTTTGCCACTCCTGCTCTGGGCATTACTTCAAGGTAGTGCCTATGGGAGTCAATAAGAGAGGAAGCCACTGTAGCCAGACTGGATCGTATCTTCTTTGTTGCTGAAGTGTTATTATGCAACAAGAACCCTGTGGCAGGCTGACCTGACCTGATGAGCATGGAACAATGTCATTAATCCCAAAGTTAAAGGGTTTTGTCTATTTTCCAGAACTATGCAAGGTGCCTTGGTCTCGTATATCCATCTTTTCTCACGTTGATAGAGAATAAGGTATATGATCTTGATAGAGATCAGGTGTTTTGTAGACTGGAATTTCTATGTCTAAACTAGCCATGTTTGGTAGGGTTTTTTTTTTTTTTTGTCAATTTATCTGTGCTGTATTTTCCTCTGTCCTTTTTTCTAAGTTACTTGGGCATAAAATGTGCAGTTTTTGTTAGGCTATTGAATGCATCTGGTCTAAGTGTCTTCAGGAATTGCTATCTTCATCTAAGAATCTAATGTTATTTTTATCGGAGAGGTGTAATTTTGCCCATGCTAAGCTTAATTTTCAAGCATATTTATTTACTTTGTATTCATGTATTATTTTTATAATGCTTTTCTAAAACAAATAATTAAATTTATTATATGTAAATATCACACATTTCCATTACAGAGGGGCCCTGAGTGATGATAATGAACTAACTATCAACCTTATGCAAAAGAAATCAAAGCAAAAAGTATATGTAGGTGCACAAGCAACCTACACACTTATATAATAAAAGTAATACTTCTAATTCTGTTTTCGAAAAGAAGAGCCTGCTCTGTATATCTTAATAACAAAGTCCAAAGTCATCTTCCCTACCAAAAGGCAGACAGATAAAGACCAGGGTTTGGAACTGAGTTCTGAAGCATTGCATTTTTAAAATATGAAGCCCCGACTTTATATTGCTCCAAAACAGCTCTTGCACTCTCTCTCTCTCTCTCTCTTTTTTTTGCCAGAATTTTATTTTGATTCACTTTCTTTATGCAGTGTTATAACCAAATATAACGCATCAAATTATTGCCTGCCTGCTCAAAGAGGAAGAGAGCTGAATCTGGCCAGCAGCTGATACTTCCGAAAGACCTCCAGCAGATATAGAAAGCCTGTGGAGAACTTGGGGATGAGGTAGAATTCAAATCCTAAATATTATCTTGTCAACGAATGAGACATTGAAGAATAAGCCTAGCCATCAAACAAACGAACATTGGTGGAAGACAATCAAAGAAATTTCAGAGAAATATTCTTCATAAGCCTGATCCAACCTGGCATCTGGGAGGTGTCCTATAGCTATCAAATAGGTAGTGCATAAGTACTGTATCTCAGCGTTCACAGAGCAGGTGACAAAAATCTGGTTAAATCAAGGAAAACACGGAACCTCTATCCTCGCTCTGTACTGCTAAGCACAAGTAGCTCAGCTCAGGTACTTTCTGATACCCTCCCTTTTCCAACGCTCTCTGCATATGGATATTTTTTAGTGCAACAAAGCCATATACAGAATATCCAGCATTATAGGCTTGCATACAAAGTGCCTTAGCGGTTATAGCTAAATATCCCTTCCCACGGAATGATGGGAGGGTATACCCATGTGCTTGGGTGCCAAAAAGATCCATCAACGTCCAGCTGATAAGGTGTCCCTCCTGGTTCAGAATCCCACTGCTAGGGAAATGCTGTATCATTTTGGCCAGATACCTGCGGCTTTGTTGATTGCGCCCGTAGGCCCAGTTTTCATTCAGTAGATCAACGCTGGAACTATTCAAGGAGGAAAGTCTGAAGCCGGGCTCAAGCCTGGAAAAGGTGAAAGGCAAAAAGAACAAAATCAAAGAGATGAGAACAGAAAATTAAATGGCTAGTTTATCTAGTTAGTCCAATAGGAATCCTATTGATTTTGGGCCCCGACTGACCCATAAACAATGTGAGTACGGATTTCAAAGACAGCTGCCATTACTGTGGGAGCCTGATTGTGACAAAACCTTCAGAATGCCTTAACAATTTTGCCTCAGGCCTCAACGTTATAACAGTGGTGATGGCCAACAGGATGGTCACTCACCTACCAGTCTGAAATTTATTTGGATCTGAAAGCACATACAGGAAGTAAGGAATTACAGATAACTTTGTTTGTTTAGCAGCTGCTGCATCCTGGGTAGCTTCGGGTATCCCTTCTTGAGTCCCTGGAAAAAAACAATAAAAAACTCATTGACCAAGAAAAGGCTGTGTGCACAAGCTGAAAGTACAAACAGGCAAGATATCGGAGATCTACATGACCCCCGGACACTGCAACTGTCATAAATATGAGTCAGTTGCCAAGCAGTTGAATTTTGATCACATGACCATGGGGATTCTGCAATGGTTGTAAGGGTTAAACTTTCACACAAGGCTTCTGTATTTGGCTTTCTTTTTGTAAAATAAATGATGACATGGTATAACATCTTACGTGTTGTTGTTCATCTGAGCTTGTACTTTTAAGAACTTCTAAGGACCTGATTAGTTTTACTATGTTCTGATACGTAAAACCATAGGACTCTAAAAGGGTGTACTTTCTTTTTCTCATGATTTTAGTCTGGATCAGTCCAAATCACCATTCCTGCAGTTTTATCTAAATGTGGGTCATGTTTAATTTGATAGTCATACAACCTTTATGGCTTAATAAGAAGCTGACGGAACATAAAAAGATTCAGGTCTATAGAGTCTGTGTCTTGAGCACACTCTTATACTGCAGTGAGTTTTGGGCCCTTTATGCATGGCAGGATGGAAAGTTGAACACCCTTCACATACACTGTCTTCGGTGTATTCTTGGCATCAGCTGGCATGACAAAGTTCCAAATAGTGCAGTCTTGGAATGTGTTGGGATTTCTAGCATGTATATACTATTGAAAAAGCGAAGTCTACGCTGGCTTCGGCATGTCATGAGGATGTCTGATGGTCGTATTCCAAAAGACTTCCTGTATGGAGAATTAGTGCAGGGAAAGCACCCTAGGGGGAAATCACAGCTGCGATATAAGAATATCTGCAAGAGGGATCAAAAGGCCTTGGAAATGGACATCAACAGCTGGGAAACCTTGACCTCTGGTCATTCAGCTTGGAGGCTAAAGACACAGCATGGGTGCCTTCAATTTGAAGAGACACTTGTTCGGCAGGCTGAGGCAAAGAGGCAGTCCCAGAACCAGCGAAATCCTGGGGGGCTGGACAGGAGACAGACTGTCCTTGATGTGGAAGGGATTGCCACTCTCAAATTGGCCTTTTTAGCCACACTAGATGCTGTTTTAGGACCTCTTTTCAGAGCACGATACCATAGTCTCTTGAGACTGAAGGATGCCAATTCATACAACCTGCTGAGATGGACTCAATTCACATTGGGAGCGGAATAGGCAAATAATTAAAACAACATAACAAAAATATTGTCGGAAGGTGACAACATCATTGTATAGTTAGTGGTTGGCATCACGTGAAAAGGGAGGATGCAATTACTATCTTCTTTGGGACAGGGCTTTAGTGGTTATTACTCAAGAATGTTTGAGCCATTTTCATTCTGATGTCACAGCCTATATATTGTAATAGAAAAAATCCTATGTGAGAATACAATGCCTTTTCTTCAGTCCTTCAAAAAGGATCATTACCAAAGAGACGGAAGGTGTGGGCCCAGTTCACAGCATCTGTATCCTTTACAAGCCTCCGATACGCATCAAGATCCTGATAAAATGCTGCATACACATTGGCATACCCATCTGAGGGATCTGTGACAATCTAGAAGAAAGGCATGGAACTCATATACTACAGTATAATCTCCTGATTCACCACCTCTTCATATCTCTCACCTAATGTGGAGATAAAATGATAGAAATAGCCATCAGTGCGATGCCTTCTTTTTTTGGAAAGGCCAAAGGTGGCCTCTTCTAAAAAACCAGCAGTAGCTTAGATTGTCCCTCGGGTTGGCTAAATATCCCTTCCTCCCTTCTTCTCTCCCTCCCTCTCTCAGAATCACCAAGGCTGTTTATTACCTCTTTGCATGGTCTGGTGAGGACAACTTTGAACTCTGGCCATGAATCCACAATCACCTCATGATGAATTGGATTCCCCCGATTTATGTTCATGACTGCTCCGTGCACCTGTCAAGAGTCAAGTGTCAGTGCAGTTATGGGAATCAGTCTGAGATCAATGTTTAGAGAAAAGGAGAGTGGCCTTAATTTAGATTTGCTGCAAGAACTTCCACCTAGTGTTCTATCACTCCCCCTTCCCCATGTGTTGAATGTTGATGATATTCCAGAATTATGTCTTTGTTTTTTTAAAATTTGATTTGGCAATGGCTTACAAGATAATAAAGATAAGAATAAACATAAGTATAAATACAGGAAATAAGTACGAATAATTGGGGACAATAGGACAAGGACGGTAGGCATGATTGTGCGCTTATGCACATCCCTTACATACCTTTTAGGAATGGGGTGAGGTCAATAGTGGTTTGAGAGAAAAGGAGTCGGGGTTAAAGGATGTATAAGATAAATTGTTGATGAATAAGATGAAGGCATTTCATCAGTTATGCAGAAAATTAGCAATTTGCCCTTCAACTCTCCAGTCACCAGGGATCTATGCCCATTAGGCATAGTATACTTACATAGTATACATAATATACTTTATTAATCCTGAGTGCCAAATGTTAAGTTCTAGAAAATGAAGTTATTGTCAAGACCCTACCTCAGTGTTCTAGTAAATGTTTCAAACCTACCACAATTGCCTGAGGGAGACTCTTCCTCAGCATTCCCTCCAACAAGTGGAGTTTGTAAGGACAGGAGAGGACCAGCATGGTTTTGGGGCTTGAAGCTGATGGGTAGAACAAAGACATAGAAATACCCTGAATGGGAGACCACTTCTCCATTCTTTCCTGTCACTCCCAAATGGGGACGCCCTCTATCTCACCAAAACAACAAATTTATCCAAAATCCTTGCCAAGGGAAAGCACAAACCAATGCAGCTTCTCTGCTTCCCACTGTAACTTTCCTTCCCTTTCAGGTCACATTTGAACATAACCCAGGATTTTCCCTTAGGCAGCACCAGTATTCTGTCGCAAGTGTCTCCTGCTCACCTTCAGCGAGCCAGGTCTTTGTCAGGATAGCTCCACAATTTCTCCTCCCTTCTTATGTCTGTCTTCTGTCCAGTCCAGTCTCTTTAATACTTGCTTTGATATGGAGATCAGATTTATACTACAGCAGATTAACTATTAACAGATCCCGTGTGGATGTAGAGGTTCCTTGATGAAGAGGGTGTTAAAGAGTTTTGGTAATAATTGGCCAAGTCCCTGAACCCCAGGACAGGTTTCTTCAAGTTCAAGTTTCCAGAAATATGCATGTCTCAACGTTCATATGAGAAACAGTTACAATGATTCTTCAATAAAAATAAGAAAAAGGACACGTAATTTTAAACCCAGGATAATCCATTGAAGGTCAACAGAGGGACATGCAGTTTCGGTAAAAAGAAGGTTGTTTTTACTGGTTGTCACAGAGGATGTTCCAATAGCTATTGTTTAAAGTGATTAGTTAATTGTGTTTAAGTGATTTTTATCGTCTATATATGCATTTATTTGGATACATTTTAGGGTTGTGCAAGTCCTTAGAAAGAGGTGCTTTTGAACAACCAGGAGGCCCAAAGCATTCCTTTTTTTTATTATAGAAGCTTATTTCTTTCAAGCTTGCCTGTCGATGCTACTCCTTGCCAACTTTGGTAGTGTATCTGATCACTGTATGCTTATGCAAAGAAAACAGGGAGCAGCTTCTAAAGCAGCCAAATGAAGCACACCATGACAGTTCCATGCATTACTTCCCTCTATGAATGATCTCCTGGGCACCAGATTTTATTTCATCTCTTCTGTACCACTGGAATAAGCACAATCTTGAATGTTATAATGCCTTTCTAGAGAGGGACCTGCTTTGAGATGAAGTTTAATGAGGAACAGGGATGTGAAAAATGGATTCTGGTAGAGATCTAGTTCATTTGGAAAGCTCTAATAAGAAGGATCTTGCCATAGAAAACCTGTGATCCCTTTCAGAGATGTTTCCTTAATTAACTAAAGAAGCAGAATGACCACAGGAGAACAAAAAAGCAGTGGGTGCGGGAGCAACTTCTGACTTCCTGCCAGCTTCCCCATTGACTTTGTGGGAAACTGTCAGGGAGTGTCAGAAATCATGATCATAATTCAGGTCAGGACATGTTGCAAAGCTGCTGATAACTCCCAGAAAAAGAAGCTACATCATCAGGAGATATCAAATCTTATCCATGAGGAATGCCAAAATACTGGCCAACTGAACTCCCTTTGCATTTTAGAAGGAACAAAGACCACGACTGAAAAGCAGTTCAGTGCTGGGGATAAGGCAGAAAAGTCAGAAAGTCATTCAAAAGAAGGAAGTGGGATATGGATGGATAATTGTCAGTAATTTTCACATAGTCTGTATGCCAAACAAGGACATCATGTTATATTACCCAGTATATTTGGAGATGGTCTAGCGCATGGTCTAGTACTGGGAGTTGAAGTCCACAAGTCTTGAAGTTGCCAAGGTTAGAGACCTCTGGTCTAGTGGCAAAACCTCTAAAACTAAGCATGACCGGGTCTGTTCAGAAAACTCCAGGAAATGTTAATGGTGCTAGAAAGACATGTGACATGACATTACCAGGCTCAAATTTGTATTTCTCAGCCTGGACTATAAAACCTGCAGGGGTGTAGGCTTGGTCCAGCTAGTTTTAGGCAGAGAAACCCCATTTTGTTGAAAAACCTTCATATTGCTCCTACATGTTTTTCTTCTGGGGGCCTCTCATTCTTGGGCCTCATATCATTGCCTAAAATTCATGGAAAGCTAGTGATATCCTTTATCAAGGAACTGGAAGCAGGCCAACAGAGGCCTGCCTTCCCCTTCCCTCCAAGGCAAAGCGAAAGCAGCTCCGCCATTGGCTGAGCCACAGGGACAACAACTACACTCCACACGGGCTATTCCGGGTTGTGGGGCGACGAACTTCGCAGCTGGGCCGCCGTCTCCGCTTCTGCGTTCGCACGAGACGTTCCGGGCGCTGCTTGGAGGCCTCGGCGACTCGTGAGGACGCCGCCCGCCGCATTTTTCCTGGGTTTGGCTTCTCTTTCTCTTCCTTCATAGGAGGAAGCACCCCGGGGCTCAAAGCGGGGAGGGGGAATCTTCTTTCTTCTCGAGATTCTCAGCCATCCAGGTCCGGGGTTGTCCCAAAGTGGCTTTTTTCCCCTTTTTCCAGAGGCAGCTGGACTTTCTGGGTTGTTTTTTTCTTTGAAGACGTTTCGCTCCCCATCCAAGAAGCTTCTTCTGTTCTGACTGGATAGTGGGAGAGTGGAAGCCCCTCAGAGCCGAAGCAGCTTCTTGGATGAGGAGCAAGTCCAGTTCCCTCTTGGACAAAAAAAGCCCCTTTGGGTTCGCGACGTTGCTTTTCTCTCCCTCGAGGAAGGGAGCGAGCGAGAGGTTGGCTGGATCGGGTCCCCTGGGAATAAAACCTGGGCGCGGCTGTTGGCGAAGGAAAGCCTTCCTCGGGGCTGGGGGGGCAGAGCAGCTGACGGGGACCAGAGATGAAGGTCGGGAGGATCGGTCCCTCTGCTTTTCCCATCCTTCGCGGGTGATGAGGATGCTTGGGGACTGAGGGGCGTCCCGCTCGCAGGTGGGAACGGGACGCGGGAATCCTCTGCTCGAAAGCGGGCAGCTGGGGGTGAAGCGCAGCGGCTTCCGGAGGGAGGTTCAGGAACTGGAGCCGGGGCCGCCGGTCTAAGCCTCTCTGCTTCTCCTTCCCCTTCACTGGGAGCAGCCGGGGGAGACGCTATGAGCAGGAAACGACTCATCACCGATTCTTTCCAAGTGGTGAAAAAGGAAGGAGGCAGGGAAGAAAGAAAAGCGGCTCAGGCTCCGAGCCCACCGCAGGGTAAGCACTTCTGTGGGCTCCTTCCCCTGCTTTGGCCATTGGAATGGCTTGGTGGGGTGGATGGATTCCTCCGCTTCTTTACTCTTTCCACCCATGGCAGAAAACAAGCACTAGTCTCCGCCTCAGCGGGTTCAATGGGTGGATTTGCAAGCAGGCTAGAGCTCACAGAGCTGGAAAGAACCATAGAGGTCATCTAAGATCATTTTAGAGATCATTGTTTTGTGCCTGACATCCTGGCAGATGCTTCACCTGGGTAGATTTATTCAATTTCTATAGCTGCCCTTCCCAAACAATGGACTCTGCACAGTGAACGATAATAATTAGGTCCTTGGCCACCTCTTGGATAGCACCCCCAAATGCTACAGATACATAGTGGGGCAAGAAGAGTTCATGCAGTTTTTGAGACCATATTTATCTGATTCTCTGTTTTTGGTGGCCTGAAAAATGTCTTGGATGCTGCTTTGAGGTAAGTTTTTGTAAACTAGCTTGTAAATAGAAACAGATACATAAATAAATAAAATCTGGAAAGTTATGAAGTTCCATCTCCCACCTGCTTTAGGAATGCCTAATAGGGATCCCCCATGATTACCAATAGTTTAATGATACTAATGCAATTGAGATCTTATTTGGGAATTCCCCCCTTGCCCTAAATGAAAGTTGGAAAATTCTGGGAATTGACAACCATACATCTTAAAGTTGCCAAATTTGAGAAACACCGGTATAGATGGAAAGCTGCAAATATCATGGCTGTTACCATTTAGATTTTGGAATTGGCTACAGAGGAGATGGTAACACAATTGGTTAAGTGCCACCCTAAGCCCTCTATGCAAGGAAAAATACCAGCACTCCACCTATTTACACTAATGGGTTGGTTGCTTCTTAGATTCTGCTTAGTTCCTGCAGAATCTCATCTACAAGATATTGCACAACCTGATCAGCTGGAAATACTGAAGCAGTTTGATCTCAACTGGCAATATGGTCTGTGCAGTGGTAAGCATGTCTAGTTATCTATTGAAACCAAGTCCAAATACATATTGTGAAAGAAGTAAATGTTTGCCTTTTCTTTGCTGTTGTTTCCTTCCTGCCAAATTTTGAAGTATAATCTCATTTTAACAGATACTTACATAAATGGTGTATATCATATTGTGTTGCAGATGCATTGGATATTTGCAATAGATCAGCAATTATTTTTCCCAGTTATTTCTTGATCCAGTACAACATTGATTTAATAGTTATTGGGGAGTGAAGTAAGTCAACTAAAACTAAATAGCGATTCATTCCAAATATACATATTTTATTAACTCCCCAAACCAAATAGTTTTGTTAATAAAGTGTTATTATACAAATGCACTTGAATTGATGCAAATGATGTCTTTATGTTAGTTGTCCGGACTGCTATAGAAACAACAGACTAATATTTGGGGGTGAACAGCAACTAGAATTCTGTTGCATGCAAAATTTGCTGAATGGCGTTTTGTAAAATTGAGGCTTTAATGTAGCAGCAACAAAAATAACTACCCACTAAATTTACACTGTATAAATTAAGTGTTGTTGGGAGAGAAAGATTGGATATTTATCAGAAAGAATTGTATATACTCCAGAAAACAATGTCTTCTGTACTTAGCTTTGAATGATGGATTCAAGTACTAAATAGAGCTGAAGTATATACACTTCTACTGTAAAATAACATGCATGATGATAATGCCAGACAAACAATAGTAACATAGAAAAAAGGAACTCATAAACCATCCTCAGGCTCTCATAACCACAGTTGTCTCAGATAAACTGATTAGGAAGCTTCCTGCAGATACTACATTCTTGGATCACTTTCTTCTGCTGACAGGAATTACCCGTATGCAGCGCTGGGAACGAGCCAAATTCTTAGGACTCAATCCCCCTACAACTGTGCAGGATTTCTCCTGAAGTATAATAAGGACCCTTTTGTTATATATAGGTCAGTATATTTTATGTTTATACACTTTTCAGTCCATTGGTTTTTTGTTTTTTTTAAACAATCCATCAGGAAGAACAAAATTTTGAAAAATAGCATGGATTATTGAGTTAAATTCTGGTGTTACATTTTTTGTGAATAGGCCATAACTACCTCTCTAAAGAAAAGACTCAGATTCTAGAAAAGTGAGAGATATAAGGTAAACCAGAAGAAAATTTCCAGCCATTCACTTTGAGAATATAGAATTTATGCAGGAACAAGGCTATGATTCTTTCCTTGAAGCTCAAGTATCCGTGGCTTGTATTATACTAGAGTTGTTAGTAACAAAGACATATGCTGACTTCATGAGAAAAACATCAGTTAGGATCAGCAAGGATAGGAGTCAGAACAAAGACTGCAATTCGGGTATGTCTTTTCTTCAAGACAACATCTACCACAAGCAATGTGAAATGTATTCAAGCAAGGAAGCTTAATTCCTTCCGTATTTATAGCCTTCACATTTATAGTCATGTATTTAGAGCAGTGAAGTAACCTATGACACCCATATCAGAGGTGACATGCCAACAACAAACCAGCATCGCCAACAACTGTTCTTGAAAGCATGCTCCATTCTGACACAATTTTTGGAGCTTGAGGAGGCTGCATGAGAATCAATGTATTCTCACACAGCTGCCAAACCATCCGAAAATGAGTTTTTTTCATTTTTTTGTAATTATTTAATGTTTCTTTGTATAATATATAGTCCCACATGAATGGGCTGTATTTTTAATAAACAAACAAATAAATAATATAAAGAAGTGTTTCTCTTTTGTTTGAGGGGCAATGACCTACCAGCAGAGTCAAAGTTATTTTCCAAATTTTTGATACACTGAGCCCAAAACGATCACCACCGCTGCTTTAGAGCTATATGTAACCTTTACAAAGCTAAAAAGAGATTAAAAATGGACCCTTCCATCCAAGTACTGATTGCCTCCTAACTTTCTTGGCTGCTTCAGTGCTATAGGATTAAATGCACTATCAGGACCCAACACTAAGATGGTGATGAGAATTTCAAGAGGTCCCAGATATGGTCTCCCTCCTCCTCTGCTTTGGCCAAGAACATGCTAGCTTTGAAAGTTGAGAGCTGTGGGACAAGAGCTGACTCCACATGGAAAATTGGCTTTAAGTTGACCATAAAATTGTGTCTGCCACAAAGGATGCTGTTGTGTCACAGAAGACAGCCAAGCCCATTCCAGCTGCTTGGCAAGGGGATGGAGTGGCCATGTGAAAAGTCAACCCTGACAGTAACCATGCTCCAAATTTCTTTCTTGTAGCTTGTGGCATGAATATACCCTCTGAAAAGAACAACTGTTGCTACCTGAAACATCCATACCATTTGGATGTTTCCATCATTCCTGTAGAGAATGCTGCTTTGCAGTGGTGGTAAGGGTCTTATAGGCATGAGAATGCCTAAAAAGAACTTGATTAAAGTAATAAATAAGCCAATGGTAGACATACCTGGTAAGATAAATGAAGACAGGAGTTGAAAATTACAGAAACTATGATAAAATCATGACAAGACATTAATTAAAAACTTTAATAAAATCATAAGACATCTGCAGTTGTTCATGAAAGCTTTGTAAAATTGAAGAAATCTTCAACTTATAGATAGCTTCCCCAGTCTTTTATCTGTGTGTTTCATTTTTTCTCACAAGAGATGGGACCTTACATTTTTCACAGATGAATAACCATCCTCTTAGTTTTCGCAAGGTTAGATTTAGAGAGAGAGAGCATTTGAGAGAGAGAGACAGAGGTGATAGAGATAGAATGGAAGATAGATGATAGATAGATAAGATAGACAGACAGACAGACAGACAGACAGATAGATAGATATTGATATAGACAAATAGGATGTTAAGAAAATACAAATTAATGTGACATAAGAAAAAGAGAAATTAAAAATGTAAGAAAGGGAAAAATAAAAGAACGTAGTAAAGAAAAAAGACACAAATATGTAGCTTCCAATTAATACCATTTCTCTAGTTAACATAGTCAATTTGGCCATTTCAGCAGATTCCATCAGCTTCACCATCCATTCCTCCATTGTGGGTAAAGTTGAAATTTTTCACCTTTGTGCATATGATAGTCTTAATGCAGTCATATGTAAAAACGAAGCTCCATATTTTTTTCCTAGCTTCATATCCATCAATTTCAAAAGAAAAGTCTCTGGTTTCAATTGTAGATGCATTTTTAAAATCTTGTTTTATTATATGCATTGAGTGCAAAATTTTCTGGCTTTTTTACATGACCATCAAGCATGAAAAAATGTCTCTTGTTGTTTACATTTCCAGTGTATGTTTAAAGAACTAGCCAATTTTTCTGGTGATATGTACCAAAAAATATAACATGATACTTTGTTCTTATAAAAAAATATTTTTAAGACTATAGAAATAATAAATTTCAATACTTTCAATCCATATTGTTGGGGGAAAATAGTGCTAAGACATACATTTTTCTTACCAGCCACTTTTGGAACGATTTGGGGGAATGGTTAGATATTAGAATTATGTGCAAGTAAAATGAATAATTAAATTGGAATGTGATGTTGCTTCCCTGCAATAAAATCACTAATAATCAATGTTTACTCACCACTAACTCAATTTTTTAAGCACTCAAAAAGGCAGACGAAACCTTTCAGTTTAAATGCCCAAGTTCAAATTATGATATTAAAAAAAAAAAATCAGAAGGAGATTCACAAAATGAGATCATGGTGATTCTAGGAACAGTATTATTATTTTTTTACCAAGGTGACTTTAAAAAATATTTTAATGATCATTTTTCAATCAAGCAAAATTGTTATACCATTTTTGTTTTGTTTTGCCTTCATGATATTTTGTACCTGTTCTCCCAGAATTCAAGAATTCCTATTCAACCTGAGTAACATTTAAAACAAAGGTCTTCAAACTCAACAGCTTTAAGACTTGTGGACTTCAACTCCCAGAATTCCTGAGCTAACATGATTGGAGGAAGAATTCTGGGAGTTGAAGTCCACAAGTCTTAAAGCTGTTGAGTTTGAAGAGCCCTGATTTAAAATGATGGGCAAATTTATGGAAAATTCCAAACAATTGGTTGAATTTCATTCAGTGGAAATAAAACTTGCTTTAACCAGTTTATAGATACTATAGTTACATCCTGCACCATGAGATGAGACACGATAACAAAATCTTTACTTAATATGAGACAATGTCCTAGTAGAATTGTCAATTTCAGTCAACACCGATAGTTGCATTTTCAGAAGCCGGTGGGAGCAGTAATTGCTTTAGACAAATTTTCCCAATCTTTCCGCCTTTGCAGACCAGCCCCTGGGGGGGGAGGGGATGATTCTGGGCTAGTGGCGAGCAAACATGGATGGGTGTGTGCAGCTCCATTTGAGTGAGCAGCGTTGAAGGTGTGCCCATCGCTCGGGCAAATGGAGGGTGCACACATGCATTTGCCTGCTGCCCGCGCAAGTGGAACATACACAAATGCACTTGTTCGCTACACGTGCTGAAACCATTATACAAAGATCCCAATCTGGATGTCGACCGTGGAAGCTATGGTATACCCGAATGTCTTAGATCTGGATAAGATAGTGAGCTATAAAGAGCTATTGATGAACAAGGGAAATTAAAATCTAAGCAGGAGCTGGTGTCACAAGGAATACAAGTAGATTGGTGGCCGTATCTACAGATACAAACTAGATATAAGAAAGACATAGAACAGTGTGGGATATATTTGGACCAACAAGAATTGGATAAAATTCTACAGGGGCCAGAGAGAAAAATGATCACCAAAATGTATAAGTATTTGTTAAGATACAAATTTGAAGAAGAAACTGTGAAGGAAACAACGATAACCTGCGCCAAAAACTTTGGATATAGTATTAACTTGGAAGATTGGGAAAACCTATGAAAAATAAACTATAAATTAACTCTATCAGCAACCTATAAGGAGAACTTATATAAAGTGTTTTATCGCTCGCCAGCAAGACTTGCAAAAATGTTTCCCAATAATTCAGCAAGCTGTTGGAAATGCGGCTATGAGCAGGGAACCTACTGTCATATGTGGTGAACCTGCCCAATAGCAAAAGTATATTGGTGGAAAATTACAAATTCGCTAAAAGAAATTACAAAAGTTAAAACTGAACTGAAACCAGAGATATTTTTATTAGGAATTCTAAAACAAAAAATTAGTAAAAAAATCATTATATATTATACTTCATAGTATATTAACAGCAGGAAAGCTTGCCTTTGCCCAAAATTGGAAATGTGAAAATACTCCCCCTGACTTTATGATTATAAAGAAAACTTCGGAATGGACAGGTTGTCATTGGAACTTAAAAACAAAGAGGAGTCAAGAGTACTATGAAATCTGGAATTTATGGTACAGTTGGTTGGAAGGTAGACATGAAATGAACAAAACAAAGTCAAATAAAAAGGTATGATGGAAATTAGTAACATTATATGCAATTATGTTTGTGGTATACAATTAGATGAAACCCTGTGATATATATTAATGTAATAAGTGTGAATGATTATTCTACATAAGTTGAGAGATGTCAGATGGAGTGAACACTGTCTTGCTCATGTTGCAATGAGTGGAATGTTTGGTTTTATTGTATTTGTATAAATTTGTTTAATAAAGCATTTTTCTAAAAATAAAAAATAAAGGCAAATGGCATTGGCATTGCCACTGAAAATGGTTGCCTTGAACCATTCCCCAAAGCGTGCGAAGCCTTAAGGAATAGATAGGATTGCCCCAGTGGCCCAGGACTTCCCTGGGCCACTGGGGCAATCGTATCCATTCCCTAAGGCTTCGCACGCTTTGGGGAATGGCGTGAGGTGACCATTTTTAATGGCAGCAGCTGTGCTAGGGTTGAGGTTAAGGCTCAGGCCTCTAATCTCTGGCTAGGTTTGACATTGCCATTCTTTGTGGGGAGGTGACTCATCACCAGACTCAAGTGAGGCATTTTCTAAATGTTTGACATATTCAGCTCAAAAGGTTTGCCATCACTGTTTCCAAGAGTTCTATTTTCATTCATTGAGAGCTATTCTTGGTTCTTGTGATTCTTTTCAGACTTAATTTTGAATATATCCAAAGCAGTCCCTTAAATCCAAGGTTCAAATTTACTCCTAACCTCTCAGTCTAATGAAGCCAATATTGGTGCCACTGATTTTAGAAGGGAAAATGCAGTAGGCTATTTCAGGTGATCTGGAGTGAACAAAAACACATAGTTTGTCAAAGACAAGAGATGGAAGCCCTGACTAATTAAAAGTTTCTTCTGGTTCTGGTTCTCTGGCAGAACTGACCCATATAAGGCAAAATCTTTAGCCTGCAACTTCCTGCCTAGAGCCTGCACCACTCTTTTCATATGACCTTTTCCCTGGTATTCAGGAAGAGTGTAGGCATGGGTCATACACCCAATGGCATCACTTAGGCACCAGGCAACCGGCTGCCCTTTCTGATCTAGGAGGCAAGCATTTGGGAAGACCTCAATCAGGCTCCTGAGGTAGCGCAGGCTCCGATCATTGCTTGCAAAAGCCCAGGTGTCATTGACCAGAGGTGCATCAGATGGGCTGAGTGTCCCCAGGTGGAGGGGCTCACTTCTGAGCCTGAAAGGAAAGAAAAAGCAATTGTCATGCCCCAATTAGCATCTGATTCCGAGGGAGAGGTGGAACAGCTGACGGGGAGTGGGAGTGTGGCTCCGGTGGTTGTGGAGGAAACTGGGGAAGGGCACAGGCCAGCTGGGCATTCAGGGGAAGACCCAGGCCCACCCCCTCTTCATCCTAGGGCACACAGGGAAGAATGGATAAGGGAGCAATGTGGTTTACGGGGGGGGAGGAAAGGGCCCTGATCCCCTTCATGGGCTGCAGCTGGGAAGACTGTTTAAAAGGCAAAGTTGCTGGAAGCAAAGCGTGCATTATCTTTGTCGAGACTTATGTGGGTTTTGGCATCCTCCCAACTGTGTATCCCTCATTATCTTTTGGTAGTCTGCAAGTTATCCTGGTTTGTTGTGTTAATTACTTCAGCTTAGTGTGTGTTGTTGTTTTTATTTCTACTTTATCTGTATTTTGGGTTTGGGCTGCTTTTCTTTCCTTTGTAGAATGTTTTTGGAAGAGTTTGATCTCCCGCCAAGGATAATTGAACCTTGGGGGCCAAGTTGGAGGCATTAAAGGGAATTTATCTACTTTGGTGACTTTGTTATTTTTGTGCCACGCCCCGGGTCATCACAGCAGTAGTGAAGGTGGAACAGAAAGAGAGCATCCCACCCATTGGGAAAAAATATTTGCTCACACCCAGCAAAACAAAAGAGAAATTATAGTCTCAGAATTTTCCAGTATTTGAAATACACATATCTCAGTTATTCTGAAATATCCCCCTAACAGTCTCTTGAAAGTGCAAGGATACTTTTTCTGTTTAAAACATCATATCTTTTACATAATTGCTTTCGGAGAAACCAGTGGAGCAGTAATCAGTGGTGGGATTCCAAAATTTTTACTACCAGTTCTGTGGGCATGGCTTGGTGGGTGTGGCAGGGAAAGGATACTGTAAAATCTCCAGTCAGAGGTGGTATTTGCTGGTTCTCTGAACTACTCAAAATTTCTGCTACCGGTTTTCCAGAACTGGTCAGAACCTGCTGAATATCACCTGTGGAGCAGTTGTATTCAGTGAATTTTTCCAAGTCTAATCCTGGCTCTCTATTACATATTGTTCATTCCACACCTTCCAAGTTGGCAGAGAATGAGAAATTCTCCACTATCACCACTGGGGCTCTCTCTCTATATAGCCTCAGTGGTTTTGTATATATATATGTATTCCAGTGGTGATAGTGGAGAAATATATATATACACTGCTCAAAAAAAATAAAGGGAACACTTAAACAACACAATCCAAGTCAATCACACTTCTGTGAAATCAAACTGTCCACTTAGGTAGAAACACTGATTGACAATCAATTTCACATGCTGTTGTGCAAATGGAATAGACAACAGGTGGAAAGCAGAGGCAGTTAGCAAGACATCCCCAATAAAGGAGTGGTTCTGCAGGTGGTGACCACAGACCACTTCTCAGTTCCTATGCTTTCTGGCCGATGGTTTGGTCACTTTTGAATGCTGGCGGTGCTTTCACTCTAGTGGTAGCATGAGACGGAGTCTACAACCCACACAAGTGGCTCAGGTAGTGCAGCTCATCCAGGATGGCACATCAATGCGAGCTGTGGCAAGAAGGTTTGCTGTATCTGTCAGTGTAGTGTCCAGAGCATGGAGGCGCTACCAGGAGACAGGCCAGTACATCAGGAGATGTGGAGGAGACCGTAAGAGGGCAACAACCCAGCATCAGGACCGCTACCTCCGCCTTTGTGCAAGGAGGGACAGGAGGAGCACTGCCAGAGCCCTGCAAAATGACCTCCAGCAGGCCACAAATGTGCATGTGGCTGCTCAAACGGTCAGAAACAGACTACATGAGGGTGGTATGAGGGCCCAACGTCCACAGGTGGGGGTTGTGCTTACAGCCCAACATCATGCAGGATGTTTGGCATTTGCCAGAGAACACCAAGATTGGCAAATTCGACACTGGCGCCCTGTGCTCTTCACAGATGAAAGCAGGTTCATACTGAGCACATGTAACAGACGTGACAGAGTCTGGAGACGCTGTGGAGAACGTTCTGCTGCCTGCAACATCCTCCAGCATGACCAGTTTGGCAGTGGGTCAGTAATGGTGTGGGGTGGCATTTCTTTAGGGGGCCGCACAGTCCTCCATGTGCTCGCCAGAGGTAGCCTGACTGCCATTAGGTACTGAGATGAGATCCTCAGACCCCTTGTGAGACCATATGCTGGTGCGGTTGGCCCTGGGTTCCTCCTAATGCACAACAATGCTAGACCTCATGTGGCTGGAGTGAAGGCAAGATGAAGGCATTGATGCTATGGACTGGCCCGCCCGTTCCCCAGAGCTGAATCCAATTGAGCACATCTGGGACATCATGTCTCGCTCCATCCACCAACGCCACGTTGCACCACGGACTGTCCAGGAGTTGGGGGATGCTTTAGTCCAGGTGTGGGAGGAGATCCCTCAGGAGACCATCTGCCACCTCATCAGGAGCATGCCCAGACGTTGTAGGGAGGTCATACAGGCACATGGAGGCCACACACACTACTGAGCCTCATTTTGACTTGTTTTAAGGACATTACATCAAAGTTGGATCAGCCTGTAGTGTTTTTTATCACTTTAATTTTGAGTGTAACTCCAAATCCAGACCTCCATGGGTTGCTAAATTTGATTTCCATTGATAATTTTTGTGTGATTTTGTTGTCAACACATTCAACTATGTAATGAACAAAGTATTTAATAAGAATATTTCATTCATTCAGATCTAGGATGTCTTATTTTTGTGTTTCCTTTATTTATTTATATTTATATTATTTATATTTATATTTATATTAATATTATTTATATTATTTATATTTATATTTATATTATTTATATTTATATTATTTATATTTATATTATTTATATTTATATTTATATTTATATTTATATTTATATTTATATTTATATATATATATATATATATATATATATATATATATATATATATATATATATATATTCACTCTGAGAAGCACAGACCTGAAGACACAAGCCTGAAGATGATGAATGAGACTTCATCGAAACGTTGCCTAGATACCTCCAATCTTACGCGGGAGAAAACCCGAATAACCAAAGATCCAGCTTTGTTCGGGTATTTTCCCACGTCATAGTAGTGGTGCTGAAACATAATAGAGACCCAGAAGATGAACAGACCTATGGAACAGCTGTCCTGCCCTACATAAGAGGTACTACAGACAAAATTAGTAAGGTACTACACAGACATCACATCAAGACTGCCTTCAAAACAGACAGAAAAATAGCAGCCATCCTTAGCAACCCAAAAGATAAAATTGACCTGGAAAACCAAGGCATATACTGAAGTCCCCTGTGCGTCATGCCCAGCCACATACATTGGACAGACCAATAGAAGAATAAGTACCCGCCTGGATGAACACAAAAATGCAGTCAAAAAGCTGGAACACACTTCCTCACTAGTCCAACACATGGAAGCCACAGGTCATAGCATCAACTTCAATGGCACCAAAACCCTAGCCACTATAGAAAACCCTAGCCACAGAATCATCAGAGAAGCCATAGAGATTGAAAAAAAGACCAGAAAGCATGAATAGAAGAGATGATTCCACCAGGCTGTCAATCATTTGGAAGCCTGCACTCACAAACAAAAAAATCTCCACACCACAAGCCAGGCAAACACCTGGGCACAAACAGATCCCCCCCTGATACCTCCAGCTCAAACACATCCCAACCAGGCACCCAGATGAAACCCAGCTTCCTAACTAATGATAGCCGTCCATTTACCCGAAGCCAAGCTGCACTAAAGGCCTCCAATAAAGTAACACAATGCTGCCAGCTAATCAAGATACAAAAAGAGCCAAAAAACAGACAGAAGATATTAGAGACACTAATCAAGCAGAACACAGCAAACTCCGAGACCAATAAACACAGACCAAGACTCCCAACCAATCAGGATGAAGAAAAAACCATTCTGGCACAGCAATAGGCTGCCCCAAATTTAAATCTGAAACCACTGTAAAAGTCTGACTCACAGACGGACACAATACAGAAGCCTGATGATGGCAGATGAGATTCTGCTGAAACGTTGCTACAACTTTAAAAGCACCACTACTATGATGTGGGAAAATACCCGAACAAAGCTGAATGCCATACATGTAAGTACCCGCAAAAACTATTCAGCTTTATTCGGGTATTTTCCCACGTCATTATAGTTGTGCTTTTAAAGTTGTGCTTTTAAAGAACAAAGCTGAATACCATACATGTAAGTACCGGAGAAAACTTAACATTTATATATATATACTCTTAAGATTAAGAGATACTCTTAATCTTACACGGGAAAAGACCCGAACACACCTAGACCTGCGTGTGTGTGTGTGTATCTATCTATATCTCTATATCTCTCTCTATATATATCTATATATTAAACAAATAAATGAAATACCCCTAGTTTTCTACAGAGGATATGATTAGTAATGAAACTGCCAGAAATCCTTAGTTTCATTACAGAATTCCATATAATCGCATGGAATCAAATCCCCTTAGACCCCGGACCAAACGGTTCCCTTAGAAAGAGAGTACGATCACTCACTGGTTCTGACATAACATGGCTGCATCTGGGTGCAGCGCTGCTTGGTAGAAGTAGGGCTCTGTGTGGACACGTCTAACCTCTGCTATGTCTTTCACAGCCTGATAGAGCCCATCCTGGAGACCTGCGTAGAATGGAAACATCACAGGATACCAAACTGAGGTTCAGATTGAAACTTTATCTTCTCTCTGTTCCTGATTCTCTGCAACTGGGTGGCACAGAAACATTTCCCAGCCAGTGGTGGGATTCAGCCTGTTCGGACCAGTTCGGGCAAACCGCTATTTACGATTTTGTACCACCAGACTTGAAATTCTAGAACTAGAAAACCTTGAATTACGCCGTCTTCGGTCTGACTTAAGCATGGTATATAAAATCATACATTGCAATGTCCTACCTGTCAGTGAATACTTCAGCTTCAACCATAACAACACAAGAGCACACAATAGATACAAACTCAAAGTAAACCGCACCAAACTTGATTGCAGGAAATACGACTTCAGCAATAGAGTGGTCAATGTCTGGAATACTCTACCCGACTCTATAGTCTCTTCCCCAAACCCCAAAAACTTTAACCTTAGACTGTCTACTATTGACCTCACCCCTTTCCTAAGAGGTCTGTAGGGGCGTGCATAAGCGCACCAACGTGCCTACCGTCCCTGTCCTATTGTTTCTCCTATTCTTTTATTTTTCATATATGTACCCATTTCATGTATTCACAACTATGTATACTCTTATACTTATTATCTTGTAAACAATTGGCAAATCAAATAAATAAATAAATAAATAAATAAACCGGCAAATCTCACCATTCGCTTCACCCCACCCAATCACTCCTCATCCCATCCCATCTGCTCGCCTGGCATAGCTGCTGCTGCTCTTGGTCTGACTCCCTCTCTTGTCTAGACTACACAGTCTCTGAGGGACAAACAGCTTGCCTGCCTTCGGCTGCATCCCTCAGTGCTCTCCACACAGCCCAGCTGAGCTGCTCTGATCTGCCTGGGTGAGTGACTGCAAGCAGCGAGGCCCAAATCCCGGCCAAACTGCCTCCCACATGGCCCAGCCAGCTTGACTGGTTTCCACGCTCACACAGCACTCTCTGCACAACCCAGCTGAGCGCCCAGATCACCCTGGGAGAGCCTGCAAGCAGCAAGGCCTGAATCCTGGCTTAGCTGCCTCCCACAACACCCAGCCGGCTTGCTTGCCTTCCCCTCCGTCCCCGAGGCCCAGTCCACTTGCCTGCTTTCCCTGCTGCCTTCCCCACAGTCTCCGAGGCCCAGTGCCCTTGCCTGGCAAGCAATGGATGCTGCAGAGACAGATATCCTACATACCATTCCAAGCCCCTCCCCCCCTTGGGCTGACAAAATAAAAGGGTGGGGCTATGTAAGAAATAGCCCTGTCCCTGCAGCATCAGTCATGTGACTGAGTGGGCGTGGCCAACTCAACGTCATTCAATGTCACTCAGCAAGGTGCCGCCCCGCCTTGCCATGAGAGACATCGAGTTGGCCATGCCCATTCAGTTACATGACCCCCCCCGCAATGACCATGCCCATTCAGTTGATGCTCACCCAACCAATCACTAGGAGAACCAGTTGTTAAATTACTTGAATCCCATCACTGATTCCCAGCCACAAGGAAATGGTGGTGATGACAGAAATGGGGAGTGACATAAGCTTATAGATTTTTCCTCTTTGGCTACCATGTGGTAGATTCGAGGGAACAACCAGGTTTTTGGCACTTTCCAAAATCTCCTAAGGTTGGAAAAGAAATTGCTAGAGCCCAGGCCTTGCCTTGCAGCTGGAAGGCTTTGTCCCAGTCTACGGCATCTTTGTTTTCCAGGAGGGTTCTGCAGGCATCTTCCTCCCGATAGAAAGCAGCATGCAGGTTGGCATAATAATCCCTGTTGTCCTTCACCACCTGCAAGAAGTGGGACAAAGACCAGGATTAGAGCACGTGGCAGACACCATGTGGAGGAATTGGTGAGTTGGTGAGGTCAGGCCAACTTGGAAGAGGGATATAAAAAAAACAAGGCAAAGGAAAAGTGCTACAGCACCCCCTGAATGTATTTTGTGCCCTAGATGCCTATGTTTCTTGTGGGGTTCCCCCCCCCCCTGTCCCCATTTTGCTGTAATTTCCTACCTCCTTCCGTGGTCGGGTAAGAACAGCTTTAAATTCTGGCCAAGAGTCCACCACGACTTCATGTTGAGCTGGGTTTCCACGATTGATGTGCATCACTGCCCCACAGACCTTAAATTAAAAAGAGGGTCAGGCAGTCCTAGTGCAGGAGAGATTGTGCTTTTCCTCTCATGTCATTCATCAAAAGGTTGGGGGAGGGTGGGTCTGGGGCAGAAGTGAGCAATCTCTGATTGGCTGAATCAGAAGCCACCCAAAGTCTGTTAAGGGCCAAATACTAAGATGGGTGAGTTGTAGGAATTCACTGTCTCATTGAAAGGTCAGTTGGTTTTTCGATTTTCTGTAGCAGGGGAAGTCAGCAAAAAGAGATTCTTTTGTTTATGCTGCTGCAAGTACACTTATTTTTGAACTTTATGGGTTTTGCACAGCAGTGGGATCCTACCTGTTCCACTACCGGGTCGGTGATTGCGTGTGCGTGCACACACACACCTAACACGTGCACAGCTTTCCACACACCAGCTGAGCGGCAATCAGCTGAGAGGATGAAGTGCAGGGGTAGGTGAGAGGGCCTTTCCCCCCTCTCAGCTTATCATGGGAGGCTTTTTTTTAAAAAAACTATTGGTTCGGCTGAACTGGGCTGAACCAGTAACATACCACCACTGATTTTGCATTTGCAGATGTGGTTAAAGGAAAAGTAGACTTGAATGTGAAATGACTTCATGGCTGGCACCAGATTTAATTATTCATTTAGAAATATAATAGGTGCAGTTTTCTCCAAATTCCCAGTAAATAGGGAAACACCAGCTCTTATATTCACACGGAGACAGGAGAAGCATTAAACAAGGGATTACCAGCAGTGTTTCGGGGAGGCCCTTCCGCAACACACCCTCCAGCAGCTGCAGCTTGGAAGAGCAGGTCAGGATCAGCATGGCTGGCCAGGTCGAGGGTGCCCCGCAGGTCCCACCCAGGCGTCTTTTGGCGAGCAAACTGGAAGGGAGAAAAGAAGCAAAATGGCATCAACTCTTGATGAACCACCTTCCCTGCCTGCTGGAGACCAAGTGGATGAAATGGTCTCTGTCAGTGACGCAAATTCTCACAAAAAGTTTTCCTGATCAACTATAGGTTGAATGCACTTAATCACAGAATTATGTACTGTGTGAACTGGAAAGGATTCTCACTTTGATTTTTTTTAAAAAGATCATACTGCATGTGAAAGTCTTCCAATATTTATAGCTTAATTCCTTTAATCATTCCTCATAGGTAATGTTTTCCAGACTCCTTGCCAGCCTAAAAGTTGTCCTTTGAACTATCTCCCATTTCTCTCTCCTCCTTTTAAAAAAACATCGAACAGAATCTCAAGTGCAGCCTTGTCCCTGCAGAATATACGGGACAATTTCCTTCCTGTGGGTTGGGCACATTGGTTCCTTTCTTAGGCAGCCGCATCCTCTGTTGGCTTTCCTGGGTGTTGCATCCCAGTGTTTGCTTGTGTCCAGCCAGTTGTCTGTCTGGTACCCTAGATCCTTCTCACGAGCTCTGCTGTCATGCCAGGGTTCCCAAATCCTCTGCCTATGCATTTCATTTTTCCCATCAGAGATAGGACCTTGCATTTGTCATTGATGAATAACAATCCGCTTAGATTTGACAGGGTTTCAGCTTTTTACCATGTAATATTGAATTATGGTGTTTGCCCTGTGATTAGCTATTAAACCCCCTCCTTGTTCATGTCCTTAAAAAAATCCGACGAACATCTCCCTCCTTCCCTCCTCTTGCACCTTCTCCGTGGTTGATCCATTTGTTAACTAGGGCTCTGTGAACCCATCTGAAATTTCCTTCAAAATGAATGCAGATCCTGGGATGTGATTGCTGTTGCTGTTGCAGATCAAAAATAAAGGAGTTACTCTGGCACTCCTTGCTTTTGACAAATCTTTAGTGGTCTGTAAATTTCCTGACTCCTCTGTCTTTTGCTCCTTCAACACTAATTTAGCTATTCTAGCATCTTCCAAGTTTTTTGGTTTGCAGTTGTGGGATTTCTTTGGTCAGCTCCTTTCAACCCTGGGATAATTCACCTGCCCCTAAAGATTTAATTTCAGGTAGCATTTGGGGATCATATTATATCTTTATCAGCCCTTAACTGTATTCCCTATGTTTCTTCAATCAGGTTAGGAAGAGCATTATTTTTCTAGCTGTTACTATTCTTCCATTTTCTATAGACAACACCCCCAAACTTGCCTTGACTCTGCATTTTTAATATCAGTGCACTAAATTACACTCTTTCAGTTTCAATAACACCATTGCAGTTGGCGTTTCTGTCCACCACTTTCTACTCTTTGTTTCTTTTTTTCTGGCTATCTCCTTTTCACTTCTCATTCTATGGGTACACAGTTCAGCCATTGTTTACAATTTCATATGTTCTCTTCCAACATTCTTAAAAAGCAAAATTCCCCCTATGATTGACAATCGGAGTGCAACATCTTTAAGTCTTATTGTTATTATCATATGAAATCTCATTAAACATTAAATTTGTGCATTCTAAAATTATAACATTCAAATTTCTAGTATCTATTTTATATCATGTAAATCTCATCATTCAGACTCTGCTTGGTACTTCCCCTTGAAAATGTAAAAAGAAGAATTCTAAAAACATAGCAAAAACAATATATATATAAAAACATTAGTAAACAAAATAGTTATTCAAATTCATTCTAGTACTGGTATGAGCCTTGTAAATCTTTATTTTCAATATTTATCAATTTTTGAGTACAATTGAAATGTTTCCCTCCCTTCTTCATTATTACATTAATTGTTAATAAGCATACCATTGGATAGTCATACAGTTTTATCTTATAAATTATTTACTATTAATAAGCAAAATAATTATTCAAATTCATTCTAGTAACTGGTATAAATTTCCTTATAAATCTTTCACATTCCTTTTCAATATTTTATCAATCTTTAGAAACAATTACAATGTTTCCCTCTCTTCTTTATTATTGCATTAATTATTAATAAACATACCATTACACAACAATACCATTTTATCTCATAGATTATTTACTTATTTCATTTCTAACTCATTACAGTATTCTACTGTCACAACACTATCTTTTGTACCTTTGCAGAATCCTCACTTTTTACTTAATTTAGCCATTGTCTGTGTTTTCTAGCTGAGCAAATACCTTTAATTCTAGTACGTTTCCCCTTTTTCTTTATTTCCTGCTTTTGTCCCTCATAAGTTCTTCCCCTTCAGGTGGCACTCCATTTTTTCATTATTCCAAGTCTCACCCTTTTGCCTCCACTCTTCTCCTTTTTAGGGCTTTAAAATGACCAAAAAAATATATATCTTTATTCTCCTTTTAACACTTAGATTTCAGCTTAAAGTTGCCTATTAGTGTCAAAATAGATTAACATAGATTTCTTTCCATACCATTTGTAATTGTCAATATGAAGGTAAAAAAAGGGTTTTTAACCTCCTTTTCTCTCTCCTTCATCACTTACAAATCTTCTTTCAGAAGTATCCCTCTAAGTACTTTTAGATTCAGGGTACCTTGCTTAGGTGTTCTCTGTTGTTTAGCCAGGTCTGTCCTGCTTTCCTCTTTGTCTTCCTCCTGCACAATCTTATCCAGTCGGGTTCTTCTTTGAGGTGGCCATTTCTGACCACTGCTGCAACCGCCTTCGGGAAAGGGAGTTTAGACCAGCCAAGGAGGAGAGATGTGGCTCCCCTCCATTCGGCTAGCAATCTCCCCACTCTTCACCACCTTTACAAGGGGTGGCTTCATCCCCAAATCAAAAGGATCGGGGCGCTCCAGTGGCGAGCACAGATCGAAACCATGCATGGTTGCAGATTTCGGTCTATCGCTGAAGAAACCCAAACTGGAAGTCCTAGATTTTGTTTTTTATCCCCAAAGGCAATCTCTCTGAAGCGTTTTTTCATCCTTTAGGGTTTTAAGTGATAGTATGCTGTCCATTTTTAAAAGGCTCCATTCACATTTACTTTCCTGAAGTCTAACATCGGTTTCCAGTCACTTATAAGGTAATTTGATTACATTATCTATACGTTTTCATGTATTTTGTACTAAATAATTGGTGCAACAGTAGCTAAGAAGGTTTTCAGTATAAGATTTTTCTGAAGAAAAGGCTGCAATGAAACTTCTATGAAACTGTAATGCTTACTTGCAAAAGGACACACCTGGCTGAGAGGAGGAAGAAGAAGGAGGCAGAAGAGAAGGCAGAATTCAATTATGGAGGGATTCGAAGGGCACATGACACCATCCTTGCTTGGTTATCCAGTCAATCTTTTTATTCCTGAAAAATGAACCATTAACAGGATGGTACTTTGTCCTTTGAGGTCAAACACGATAGCTTGTTTTTCTATGACTGACATTCACCAGCCATCTTTTCACTTAGCTTGTACAGTAGTCCTCAACTTATGACCACAACTGAGCCCATAATTTATGTTGCTATGTAAGACATATGTTAAGTGAGTTTTGCCCTATTTTACAACCTTTTTTGCCACAGTTGTTAAGCAAATCACTGCAGCTACTAAGTTAGTAAGATGGTTGTTAAGTGAATCTGGCTTCCCCATTGGCTTTGCTTAGGAGAAGGTCGCAAAAGGTGATCCCATAACCCGGCACACTGCAACTGTCATAAGTAGCAGTCAGTTGCCAAGCATCTTAATTTTGATCCATGACTCTGGGATGCTGCAATGGTCGTAAGTGTGAAAAACACTCATAAGCCAGTTTTTTTCTGTCCTGTTGTAACTTTGAATGGTCACTAAATGAACTGTGGTAAGTCGAGGACTAATTATATTCCATTTTTATTTTACTATAATGTTTTTCTCAAGTGAGGGTGGCTGAGACTGAATCGTAATTCAGAAAGACAGAAAGGCATTTTGAATAGCAAAGTTTCATAATGAGTAATCATATCTGCTAATGAATTTGGCCCCAATCACTTCTTAGAATATGTGGCATCCTAGATGCACTCCTTGGTTCTCAGATGTTCTTTTCATACAGAATACATTACGTTTAGTTTAGAGGTGATTCCTTTCACCATATTTTGGGGATCAGGAAAACCTCTTGGACCAGTTTTCAAGGTAAAAACAACAACACACCTTTATTTAGAACAAATGTGATTGAGTGGAACATTTATTGTGATAATGTTAATTTTTCGACTAGAGAAGGGTGACTTAAGCATATTCCCTCAATGCATGTACATTGCCTGGTATGGTAGGGGATTTTGGTCCATGGCAGTGATGGCTAACCTTTTCGGCACAGAGTGCCAAAAGCGCACATGCGCGCACATCCCCAAAGTTCAATGCACATGCACCCCCACACACATGGACCCCATCCCCAGTGCATTTGCTCTGGCCCTGTGCATACACGTGTGTCCCCGCACATGCACCCTGCGCATGTGCCCCTCTGACGCATGCACAGCAGACCTGAAGAATAGCTGGTGGCAAAGCTGAGCTGGGGTGACGGCTTGCATGCCCACAGAGAGAATTCTGCATGCCACCTGTGGCACATGTGCCATAGGTTTGCCATCATGGGTCTAGGGCAGTGGTTCCCAAAGTGGGCGGTACCTCCCCTGGGGGGGCGGTGAGGTGCCTTAGGGGGGCGCTAAGAGGCGGCAGGGGGGCGCTGGAGGTGGCCCCCTCGCAGGGCGTAATTCAGGGGTGGGATTTTGCAGGTAGCTTGGCCGAACTCCCCCTGGGAGTCAAAGCGCTGAAGCGTGAGCGGCGTGGGAAACTTTGGCCGGGGTCTCAAGATGAGAGCAACTCTGGCCGTTTCTTTCCGCTAACAGGCGGCCAAGTTATCTGCAAACTGTCAAGCGCTCCTCAAGAGAGACGATTTTGCAGATAGCTGGCCGAACTCCTGTGCAAAGGGGAGCACAACGTTGTTGCACCTCACTAACACGGGGGTGGAGAAGGGGGAGGTGGCTCATCCCCGAAGCGCCAGCATTGCTCCAGCAACGCAGCCCCGAGGACGCTACCTTTCCCTGCACCCGTCACTAAAGTGCGGCAGCCAGAGAAGCGCTCCATTCAGAAGCGCTGAACTTCCAATCGGTGCTGGAGGCAGCGCTGGAAGGGAAGAGGCGGCTCCAGAAGGGGCTTCCACAGAGGGGGAAGAAAACCCTCCCTCTGCCGCCGCC
Source organism: Notechis scutatus (assembly GCF_049901735.1). Classification (NCBI taxonomy): domain Eukaryota; kingdom Metazoa; phylum Chordata; class Lepidosauria; order Squamata; family Elapidae; genus Notechis; species Notechis scutatus. The sequence goes on from NC_142009.1 coordinate 227,750,173, forward strand.
CCTGCTTTCGCCCCTCTCATAAACCCTGCCAGCTCCCGGGTGTCCTGTTTGCAGTCCCGCCCGAGGACGTGCCCCCTGCCCGCCCCGTGTCTATTAGGAGCACCCGAGCCTGGCTTCTGGAGTCCTTCGGGGCACCGGGTGTAAAACCGCATCCAGCCGGCCACTCCTTTGTTTGAAGGGGAGATTTCTGTTTCCTTGTGTTGCCGTGTTTTGTTTTTTTCTCCCGTGGACGGTGGAGGAATCGAGTTTCACGTATTTGTGGCATATTTGTCCCTGTCACAAAATCGGAGCCTTTTGGCAAGGCTTCTTGTATTTTATGTTACTGGCCCATTGCAGAGAGTTTGTTGAGAGAAAGAGAAATTGTAATATTATGGCAAAATAGTCCCATTTTATTATACTGGTTGGAGATAATCTGATAATCATGAAATGCAAAACAGTAAATGTTTCCCCCTCCCAATCAAGGGGACAGTATTTAATACCTGAGACAATAAGCAGTAGAAATTCAACAATACAGAATGAACCATTTTATGTGACACCTCACTGTTGATACTTAGAGACAGTTTTGCCTGTTAGCAGAGAGAAGCAGCCGGAGTCGCTCTCATCTCCTGAGAGCCCGGCCAAAGTTTCCTGTGCCACCATCAGTCAAAATTCAAATTAGTGGTCCACAGGATTTAAAATTATGAGTTTGGTGGTCCCTGAGGTCCAAAAGGTTGGTGACCCCTGGATTAGGCCACACCTGGCTGGGCAGAAAATAGGTAGATAGGTTAAGGAAGGGATAGAGAGAGAGGGAAAGAGAGAGAGGGAACAAGAGAAAGAGAGGGAATGAGAGAGAAAAGGAAAGAGAGAGGGAGGGAAGAGAAGGTGAATGGATAGGGAGGGAGGGAGGGAGAGAGAAAGAGAGGGAAAGAGAGAAAGAGAAGGAAGAGACAAGAAAGAACAGAAAGAGAAAAGGGAAAGAAAAAGGGAGAAAGGAAGAAAAAGGATAGACAAAGAAAGAGGGGAGAATGGAAGGAAGGGACAGAAAGAAAGAGAAAGAAAAAAAGAAGAAAGAAAGAAAGGGAGGGAGGAGAAAGTGAATGAGATATCTAGTCCCCACCACCTGCTCCAGCAGGGTTAGAAGTGTGTGTGTGTGTGTGTGTGTGTGTGTGCATGGCTGTCAAAACTCCAAAAACAGGTCAAGTAGCTCTGGGGAGGTCAGTCATAAATTACAACACTTACTAAGCAACCAGCCATTAAACGAGGACCACTTGTATTTGGTTTGCCAGTCACATGGCCACCTGGCCACGCCCACCCAGTCACATGACCACCAAACCATGCCCAGCCAGCAAGCCACGCCTAGCCAGTCTCACGCCCACAAATTAAGCCACGCCCACAGAACCAGTTGTTAAGAAATTTGGGTGGGGGGCACTGAGGATGAGTTTGTAGCACCAAGGGGGCAGTGGACTGAAAAAGTTTGGGAACCACTGGTCTAGGGTCATAAAATGTAGTAGTTTCTCCATTCATAGTGTTACAAAGAAATATTAGTTAAATTTGTAACCTGCAGAGGAAGCAATTTGAAAGCAACAACTCTTGTCATCATTCTAGCCATCGGTCCACCTGCCATCAGTTCTACTTGCTATGTGACTAGCTCATTTCCATTTCAATTCTTTCACTCTTTTTATGATATTATATATATATATTTATTTTCTAATCCATGTGTTTTTTTATCTTGTCTTCTATCTTGTACACTGAGAGCATTTGCACCAAGACAAGTTCCTTGTGTGTCCAATCACACTTGGCCAATAAATAATTCTATTCTATTCTGATGCCAAACATATATCATTCCATGGCTCTCTGTGCCAGTCATAGCTTTTGTATTGATTGTGAGATTAGTATCCATGTTTTGCTGGCATATATCAGAACAAGTAGCACACACTAATAGAAAACTTTTCAAAAAGTTTGCCACTTCTGCTCTGGGCACTACTTCAAGGTAGTGCCTATGGAAGTCAATAAGAGAGGAAGCCACTGTAGCCAGACTGGATCGTATCTTCTTTGTTGCTGAAGTATTATTATGCAACAAGAACCCTGTGGCAGGCTGACCTGACCTGATGAGCATGGAACAATGTCATTAATCCCAAATTGGCAATGTCACTAATCCCAAAGTTAAAGGGTTTTGTCTATTTTCCAGAACTATGCAAGGTGCCTTGGTCTCATATATCCATCTTTTCTCACGTTGATAGAGCATAAGGTATATGATCTTGATAGAGATCAGGTGTTTTGTAGACTGGAATTTCTATGCCCAAACTAGCCATGTTTGGTAGGGTTTTTTTTGTCAATTTATCTGTGCTGTATTTTCCTCTTTCCTTTTTTCTAAGTTACTTGGGCATAAAATGTGCAGTTTTTGTTAGGCTATTGAATGCATCTGGTCTAAGTGTCTTCAGGAATTGCAATCTTCATCTAAGAATCTAATGTTATAATTTTGTCCATGCTAAGCTTAATTTTTAAGCATATTTATTTACTTTGTATTCATGTATTCTTTTTATAATGCTTTTCTAAAACAAGTAATTTAATTTATTATATTTAAATATCATCACATCTCCATCACAGAGGGATCCTGAGTGGTGATAATGAGCAAACCATCAAGCTTATGAAAAAGAAATCAAAGCAAAAAGTAGATGCAGGTGCACACACAACCTACACACTTATATAATAAAAGTAATACTTCTAATTCTGTTTGGGGAAAAGAAATGTTTGGCCATTGGTGAAGAGGGATGAGCCAGTCAGAAAGGCAACCCACTCCTGAGGAATGGCAGTGGCAGTGCACATTCTGGGGGTTGGAGCTGAGGGAGCCAACAGATAACCACAACAGTTGGGTATCAGATCTGGGTACAAACTCTGGATGACTCCTGGGAACAGCAAAGGACTCTTTGGTATTGGTTTGCACCATGCTCCATGCTCCAAATACTGTCTGGTATGTTCATCCACCACCTAATTTGGCTGCCACTCTAGGCAAATGTTTAGGTTCCTCAATCGTATGCCCTTTATCAGGCCTTTATCAGGGATGGCCTTTTGAAAAAAATATCGGTCTGATTTTGTTCCTCATACTCATAGGTACCAAGTGGTAGCAACCCCTACTTTATGGTATTTAGCTACCAAAAGATAGTTAAAATATCTCTGATTGGCTGAGAAGATAGTTCTCTTTTAAATGAAAGCACTTTTTAGGAGCTGTGGTGGTGCAGTGATTAAAATGCAGTATTGCAGGCTAACTATTCATTGCCAGGAGTTGGATTCTGACCGGCTCAAGGTTGATTCAGCCTTCCATCCTTCTGAGGTTGGTTAAATGAGGACCCAGATTGTTGGGGGCAATATGTTGACACTGTAAACCTTTTAGAGAGGGCTGTAAAGTACCATGGAGCAGTATGAAAATCTAAATGCTGTTGCTATTTGTCAGATCTGAATATATTTAGGCAGAGCCTGCTCTGTAGATCTTAATAACAAAGTCCAGTGTCTTCTTCCCTACCAAAAGACAAGCAGATGAAGACAGGGTTTGGAACCCGAGTCCTTGAAGCATTGCATTTTTAAAATATGACAGTGGGAATATCATTGGCCATGTCAAGGGAGTTTCTTAACGAACAGCCCCATTAGAGCCTCTTGCAGGAGTTAACATCTTATGAAAGGCCCTACATAGCTAAGGACAAATAGAGTTCATTCGGAAAAGGTAGAAGCTGTTGCACCGAATGAATTTGTATAAGTCATAACATGAAATCCCAGAGAGCAAATAAAGTCAGAGAATATTCCTAGGTCATGATCCTACTCTTTGCATGGAATGCAATCTCTTATGAAACATAGGGATAAATATGAAACCCAAAGCCCCAACTTTATATTTTATTTATTTATTTGATTTGTCAATTGCTTACAAGATAATAGGTATAAGTATATACATAGTTATGAATACATGAAATGGGTACATATAAGAAAAATAAAAGAAACAATAGGACAGGGACGGTAGGCACGTTGGTGCGCTTATGCACAGACCTCTTAGGAAAGGTGTGAGGTCAATAGTAGACAGTCTAAGGTTAAAGTTTTTGGGGTTTGGGGAAGAAACTACAGAGTCAGGTAAAGTATTCCAGACATTGACCAGTCTGTTGCTGAAGTCGTATTTCCTGCAATCAAGTTTGGTGCGGTTAACCTTGAGTTTGTATCTATTGTGTGCTCTTGTGTTGTTATGGTTGAAGCTGAAGTATTCATTGATAGGTAGGACATTGCAATGTATGATTTTATATACCATACTTAGATCAGACTGAAGATGGCGTAATTCAAGGTTTTCTAGGTCTAGAATTTCAAGTCTGGTGGCATAAGGTATTCTACAACGAGTAGAGGAGTGGAGAACTCTTCTTGTGAAATATTTCTGGACTTTCTCAACTGTGCTAATATCAGATACGTAATGTGGGTTCCAGACTGATAAGCTGTATTCGAGTATTGGTCTAGCAAATGTTTTGTATTTGTAGTTAGTAGTGTGATATTACCAGAGAAAAAGCTATGTAGGATTAGGTTAACAACTCTTAATGCCTTTTTGGCTATGTAGTTACAGTGGGCTCTAGCACTTAGATCATTAGAGATGAGTATTCCAAGGTCCTTTACAGAGCTTGGATCATCAACAAGATCTTGACTACTCAGCTTGTATTTTATTTTCTGATTTTTTTTTGCCAATATGTAAGACAGAGCATTTATTTGTTGAGATTTGAAGTTGCCATTTGTTTAACCATTCTGATACATAGTCAAGATCTTTTTGAAGGGTAGCAGTATTGTCTGTGGTATTGAACAGCTTTACATCATCAGCGAAAAGAACGCAGTTTCTCTTAATATGATCACAGAGGTCATTTATGTAGAGTATGAAGAGAGTTGGTCCTAGAACACTGCCTTGGGGGACACCACTATTGACAGGTACAGAATTTGATAGGACACTCCCAATTTTGACCATTTGTTGTCTGTTTGACAGGAATGCCTCTATCCAGTTATGCAGGTGTCCAGAGATACCATAAGATTTTAGTTTTAGGAGTAGTTTGTCATGTACCACTGAATAAAAGGCTTTACAGAAGTCTATGTAGATTGCATCTATTGCTTTGCCCTGATTGAGTTGTGTAGTCCATATGTTTTTGCAGTGTAAGAGTTGCAGATTACAGGATAGTTTTTTCCTGAAACCAAATTGTTTATTGGAGTGTAGGTTGTTTGTCTCTAAGTGGAGGATAATGGATTGGTTAATAATTGATTCCATGACTTTACAGGTGACGCAGCATAAGGAGATTGGTCTGTAATTTTCAACTAAGCTGGGGTCTCCCTTTTTGAAGATGGGGATGACCGTGGCTTGTGACCATAGGTTAGGCAAGGAGCTGGTCCTGAAAGATTTTTCAAAGATTATGCTTAGAGGTTTGGCTATGGCAGTGGATAGCTTTTTTAAGAAGTAGGCACATATTCTGTCCGGTCCAATAGATAGAGATGGTTTTAGAGTGCGTAGTGCTTTTTCAATATTGTCTTCTGTAAAATCGATATGTATTAGACCATTGTAGTTTTCTGTGGTTTGGCTAGGAAATACTGGGCATGATCCATTGCTGTTTACAAATACTGAGCTGAAGAATGTGTTAAAGATGTTGGCTTTAATGGTGTTGTCGTTGCAGTCTTATTCCTTCAAAACAGCACTTTTTTTTGCCAGAAATTTATTTTGGTTCGCTTTCTTTATGTAGAGTGTTATAACCAATATAGCACATCAAGCCAAAGAGGAAGAGAACTGAATCTGGCCAGCAGTTGACACCTTCCAAAAGGGCCTCCAGCGGATATAGGAAGCCTGTGGAGAACTTGGGGATGAGGTAGAATTCAAATCCTAAATATTATTTTAAGTCAACGAATGAGACATTTAAGAATAGGCCCAGCCATCAAACTAACATTGGTGGAAGACAATCAAAGAAATTTCAGAGAAATATTCTTCATAAGCCTGATCCAACTTGGCACCTGGGAGGTGTCCTATAGCTATCAGATAGGTAGTGCATAAGTATCTCTCAGTGTTCACGGAACAGGTGAAAAAAATCTGGTTAAATCAAGGAAAATATGGTAGCTTCTATCCTCACTCTGTACTGCTAAGTGGTGTCATGAAAGCACAAGTAGCTCAGCTCAGATACTTTCTGATACCCTCCCTTTTCCAACAATCTCTGCATATGGTTATTTTTTAGTGCAACAAAGCCATATACAGAATATCCAGCATTATAGGCCTGCATACAAAGTGCCTTAGCGGTTATAGCTAAATATCCCTTCCCACAGAATGATGGGAGGGTATACCCATGTGCTTGGGTGCCAAAAAGATCCATCAACATCCAGCTGATAAGGTGTCCCTCCTGGTTCAGAATCCCACTGCTAGGGAAATGCTGTATCATTTTGGCCAGATACCTGCGGCTTTGTTGATTGCGCCCGTAGGCCCAGTTTTCATTCAGTAGATCAACGCTGGAACTATTCAAGGAGGAAAGTCTGAAGCCGGGCTCTAGCCTGGAAAAGGTGAAAGGCAAAAAGAACAAAATCAAAGAGATGAGAACAGAAAATTAAACGGTTAGTTCATCTATTTAGTCCAAGGGTTCTGGGAATTGAAGTCCACAGGTCATAAAGAAGACATCATTCCCCACCTCTGATTTAGTCCAATACTGGCCAGCCAGACAGGGTAAGCTGTTCCTGGAAAGGGCAGCTGATTATCCAGGGCATGATTTATGATCCTTCTATTTCTGTAAAAGTGCAGAATCATGAATTGATTCCATTTTCCTCCATCAAAAGTACAGAATTCTGTTTTCGGTTTCCATGCCACCCATGATTATCGGAAGGAATGCATTTCCAGTGTCTCATATATTATAAAGCAATAAAGAATAAGATGCAAATATTCCATTTTTATGAGATGGGAGTTTCAGGTAGTCTTCCCCACCCCCCAGGCCAGACCAACTGAGCTTTGGACAAGCCAAAAAAAGAAAAAAGAAATGAAATGAGGAGATGTGATCCTGTATCACAGTCTTTGCTAATGGATGATCTTTCAGTTTGTGAATTTGCAATCAAACCTACTGATGTTGTACTACAGTGCTTGAAACTGCCAATCAGATTTGTTTTAGCATTACTGTACTCCACATCCCATTTGCTCTAATATCCTGCCTTCAGAAAGCCAAGCATTCAGGAAAGCCTCAAAGCTTACCACTTTTAACAATTAATCACTTTTCCAAGGACCATCATCATGCCTGTTATAGTTTTTTTCCTAACTTTTTTAGGCATGCTTTCTGTTATACCTTTCCTCCTGTGTGACTCTGCCTCTCTGTCCCTGGAGGAATCAATGTATCCTATAGGAATCCTGTTGATTTTGGCACTCGACTGACCCATAAACAATGTGAGTGCAAATTTCAAAGACAGCCGCCATTACTGTGGGAGCCTGATTGTAACAAAACCTTCAGAATGCCTTAACAATTTTGCCTCAGGCCTCAACGTTATAACAGTGGTGATGGCCAACAGGATGGTCACTCACCTACCAGTCTGAAATTTATTTGGATCTGAAAGCACATACAGGAAGTAAGGAATTACAGATAACTTTGTTTGTTTAGCAGCTGCTGCATCCTGGGTAGCTTCGGGTATCCCTTCTTGAGTCCCTGGAAAAAAATAATAAAAAACTCATTGACCAAGAAAAGGCTGTGTGCACAAGCTGAAAGTACAAACAGGCAAGATATCGGAGATCTACATGACCCCCGGACACTGCAACTGTCATAAATATGAGTGAGTTGCCAAGCAGTTGAATTTTGATCACATGACCATGGGGATTCTGCAATGGTTATAAGGGTGAAAAGTGTACTTAGATTTTCACACAAGGCTTCTGTATTTGGCTTTCTTTTTGTAAAATAAATGATGACATGGTGTAACATCTTATGTGTTGTTGTTCATCTGAGCTTGTACTTTTAAGGACTTCTAAGGACCTGATTAGTTTTACTATGTTCCGATACGTAAAACCATAGGACTCTAAGAGGTGTACTTTCTTTTTCTCATGACTTTGGTCTGGATCAATCCAAATCACCATTCCTGCAGTTTGATCTAGATGTGGGTCATGTTTAATTTGATAGTCATACAACCTTAATGGCTTAATAAGAAGCTGACAGGACATTAAAAGATTCAGGTCTATAGAGCCTGTGTCTTGAGCACACTCTTATACTGCAGCGAGTTTTGCACCATTTATGCATGGCAGGAGAGAAAGTTGAACACCCTTCATATGTGTTGTCTTCGGTGTATTCTTGGCATCAGCTGGCATGACAAAGTTCCAAATAGTGCAGTCTTGGAACGTGTTGTAATTTCTAGCATGTATATACTATTGAAACAGCGAAGTCTACGCTGGCTTCAGCATGTCATGAGGATGTCTGATGGTCGGATTCCAAAAGACTTCCTGTATGGAGAATTAGTGCAGGGAAAGCACCCTAGGGGGAAATCACAGCTGCAATATAAGAATATCTGCAAGAGGGATCAAAAGGCCTTGGAAATGGACATCAACAGCTGGGAAACCTTGACCTCTGGTCATTCAGCTTGGAGGCTAAAGACACAGCATGGGTGCCTTCAATTAGAAGAGACACTCGTTCGGCAGGCTGAGGCAAAGAGGCAGTCCCAGAACCAGCGAAATCCGGGGGGGGCTGGACAGGAGACAGACTGTCCTTGATGTGGAAGGGATTGCCACTCTCAAATTGGCCTTTTTAGCCACACTAGATGCTGTTTTAGAACCTCTTTTCAGAGCACGATACCATAGTCTCTTGAGACTGAAGGATGCCAATTCATACAACCTGCTGAGATGGACTCAGTTCACATTGGGAAAGACATGTGACATGACATTACCAGGCTCGAATTTGTATTTCTCAGCCTGGACTATAAAACCTGCAGGAGTGTAGGCTTGGTCCAGCTAGTTTTAGGCAGAGAAACCCCATTTTGTTGAAAAACCTTCATATTGCTCCTACATGTTTTTCTTCTGGGGGCCTCTCATTCTTGGGCCTCATATCCTTGCCTAAAATTCATGGAAAGCTAGTGATATCCTTTATCAAGGAACTGGAAGCAGGCCAACAGAGCCTTCCCCTTCGCTCCAAGGCAAAGCGAAAGCAGCTCCGCCATTGGCTGAGCCACAGCGACAACAACTAGACGCCACACGGGCTATTCCGGGCTGTGGGGCGACGAACTTCGCAGCTGGGCCGCTGTCTCCGCTCCTGCGTTCGCACGAGACCTTCCGGGCGCTGCTTGGAGGCCTCGGCGACTGGTGAGGACGCCGCCCGCCGCATTTTTCCTGGGTTTGCCTTCTCTTTCTCTTCCTTCATAGGAGGAAGCACCCCGGGGCCCAAAGCGGGGAGGGGGAATCTTCTTTCTTCTCGATGTTGCTAAATGCCTGTGGAGATTCTCAGCCATCCAGGTCCGGGGTTGTCCCAAAGGGGCTTTTTTCCCCTTTCATAACAACTTTCTGGGTTGTTGTTTTTTCCTTTGAAGACGTTTCGCTCCCCATCCAAGAAGCTTCTTCTGTTCTGACTGGATGGTGGGAGAGTGGAAGCCCCTCAGAGCCGAAGCAGCTTCTTGGATGAGGAGCGAAAATGTCTTCAAAGAAAAAAAACCGGCAAGTCCAGTTCCCTCTTGGACAAAAAAAGCCCCTTTGGGTTCGCGACGTTGCTTTTCTCTCCCTCGAGGAAGGGAGCGAGCGAGAGGTTGGCTGGATCGGGTCCCCTGGGAATAAAACCTGGGCGCGGCTGTTGGCGAAGGAAAGCCTTCCTCGGGGCTGGGGGGGCAGAGCAACTGACGGGGAGCAGAGATGAAGGTCGGGAGGATCGGTCCCTCTGCTTTTCCCATCCTTCGCGAGGGATGGGGATGCTTGGGGACTGAGGGGCGTCCCGCTCGCAGGTGGGAACGGGACGCGGGAATCCTCTGCTCGAAAGCGGGCAGCTGGGGGTGAAGCGCAGCGGCTTCCGGAGGTTCAGGAACTGGAGCCGGGGCCGCCGGTCTAAGCCTCTCTGCTTCTGCTTCTCCTTCCCCTTCACTGGGAGCAGCCGGGGGAGACGCTATGAGCAGGAAACGACTCATCACCGATTCTTTCCAAGTGGTGAAAAAGGAAGGAGGCAGGGAAGAAAGAAAAGCGGCTCAGGCTCCGAGCCCACCGCAGGGTAAGCACTTCTGTGGGCTCCTTCCCCTGCTTTGGCCATTGGAATGGCTTGGTGGGGTGGATGGATTCCTCCACTTCTTTACTCTTTCCACCCATGGCAGAAAACAAGCACTAGTCTCCTCCTCAGCGGGTTCAATGGGTGGATTTGCAAGCAGGGCTAGAGCTCATAGAGCTGGAAAGTGCCTTAGAGGTCATCAAGACAACCCTTGCTCATTGTGAGCAAATCAATGGTTAGTAGGACTCCTCCATCCAACTCCCCAGTTCTTTCTACTTTCTTGATGTCACTGTAGGCAGAAGGGGAAACTGGCAATGCTTCTAACCCCAGCCTTTGCCAAGAGCCCAAAGAGATGTCTTCTAGCATTTGGCTTTCCCAACCCCATTTGGAGAGCTTCAACAAATCAGCCATGTTGCGGAATTCCAGTCCCAAAGTGGGAAGCCTGTCTGTCCTAGTTCATTTTTCTGTTCTTTTGTGCTGGACTCTGCTGGACAATGGACTCTGCATAGTGAACAATAATAATTAAAAGCACTTATATAATACAAAATTAAATATATATGGCAGCTGAGAAAATATATCATAGATGTCCATACAATCAGAAAACGGGCCACTTCGCACACTGGCCCAAGTATACATCCAGGTCTTTGGAGCCTTACTACAGGCCAACGGTGTCAGGCTCATCCTCAACTCTTAAGGAGAGACTATTCTGGAGGACAGGGACTTTGGCAGAGGAGGGAACATCTCCTAGTCCCCACCAACTGACATTCCTTGGCTGAAAGGGCCTGTAGCAAATTACAACTCCAAGCTAGTTCCGTTATTAAAAATAGAACTGGAGAACAATGAGAAAGGGAGGAGATGATGAGAGACAGAAAGGAACATTCTTTTCATTAGAAAAAGAGAGCAAGGATCTTCTCCTGCAGTTACTCCAACATTCCCAGCAGCTTCTGTGGAAACCTAAATTCTTCTAGAATGTAGAGAGGATTAGGTCCTTGGCCACCTCTTGGATAGCTCCCCCCTCCCGAAAAAAATTGCCACGGGTACATAGTGGGGCAAGAAGAGTTCATGCCATTTTTGAAAACATATTTACCTGATTCTCTATTTTTGGTGGCCAAAAAAATGTCCTGGATGCTGCTTTGAGGGAAGTAAACCAGCTTAGATACGGATACATAAATAAAATCTGGAAAGTTATGAAGTTCCATCTCCCACCTGCTTTAGGAATGCCTAATAGGGACCCCCCATGATTACTAATAGTTTAATGTTACTAATGCAATTGAGATCTTATTTGGGAATTCTCCCCTTGCCCTATATGAAAGTTGGAAAATTCTGGGAATTGACAACCACACATCTTAAAGTTGCCAAATTTGAGAAACACCGATATAGATGGAAAGCTGCAAATAGCATGGCTGTTGCCATTTAGATTTTGGAATTAGCTACAGAGGAGATGGTAACACAATTGGTTAAGTGCCACCCTAAGCCCTCTATGCAAGGAAAAATACCAGCACTCCACCTATTTACACTAATGGGTTGGTTGCTTCTCAGACTTAGTTCAAGCAGAATCTCACTTACAAGATACTGCACAACCTGATCAGCTGGAAATACTGAAGCAGTTTGATCTCAACTGGCAATATGGTCCCTGCAGTGGTAAGCATGTCTATTGAAACCAAGTCCAAGTACATATCGTGAAAGAAGTAAATTTTCTTTTCTTTGCTGTTGTTTCCTTCCTGCCATATTTTGAAATATAACCTCATTTTAACAGAAACTTACATAAATGGTGTATATCATATTATGTTGCAGATGCATTGGATATTTTCAATAGATCAGCAATTATAATTCCCAGTTATTTATTGACACAGTACAATGTTGATTTAATAGTTATTTGGGGGGGGGGGGGTAAGTCAACTAAAACTAAATAGTGATTCACTCCAAATTTATATATTTTATTATCTCCCCAAACCAAATAATTTTGTTAATAAAGTGTTATTATACAAATGCACTTGAATTGATGCAAATAATGTCTTTATGTTAGTTGTCCGGACTGCTATAGAAACAACAGACTAATATTTGGGGGTGAACAGCAACTAGAATTCTGTTGCATGCAAAATTTGCTGAATGGCGTTTTGTAAAATTGAGGCTTTAATGTAGCAGCAACAAAAATAACTACCCACTAAATTTACACTGTATAAATTAAGTGTGGTTGGGAGAAAAAGATTGGATATTTATCAGAAAAAATTGTATATATATTCCATTGTAGCTCAGAAAACAATGTCTTCTGTACTTAGCTTCTACACTTCTACTGTAAAATAACATGCATGATGATAATGCCAGAGAAACAATAGCAACATAGAAAAAAGGAACACATAAATCATCCTCAGGCTCTCATAATCACAGTTGTCTCAGATAAACTGATTAGGAAGCTTCCTGCAGATACTACATTCTTGGATCACTTTCTTCTGCTGACAGGAATTACCCGTATGCAGCGCTGGGAACGAGCCAAATTTTTAGGACTCAATCCCCCTACAACTGTGCAGGATTTGCTCCTGAAGTATAATAAGGACCCTTTTGTTATATATAGGTCAGTATATTTTATGTTTATACACTTTTCAGTCCATTGGTGTTTTTTTTTTAAACAATCCATCAGGAAGAACAAGATTTTGAAAAATAGCATGGATTATTGAGTTAAATTCTGGTGTTACATTTTTTGTGAATAGGCCGTAACTACCTCTCTAAAGAAAAGACTCAGATTCTAGAAAAGTGAGAGGTATAAGGTAAACCAGAAGAAAATTTCCAGCCATTCACTTTGAGAATATAGAATTTATGCAGGAATAAGGCCACGATTCTTTCCTTGAAGCTCAAGTATCCGTGGCTTGTATTATACTAGAGTTGTTAGTAACAAAGACATATGCTGACTTCATGAGAAAAACATCAGTTAGGATCAGCAAGGATAGAAGTCAGAACAAAAGCATTCAGAATGTTCAGGTGTGTCTTTTCTTCAAGACAACATCTACCACAAGCAATGTGAAATGTATTCAAGCACGGAAGCTTAATTTCTTCCGTATTTATAGCCTTAACATTAATATTTAGAGTATTTAGAGCAGTGAAACAAACCCATGACACACGTGTCAAAGGTGACATGATGCATTTTGGCTGACAAACCAGCATCACCAACAACTGTTCTTGAAAGCATGCTCCATTCTGACACAATTTTAGGAGCTTGTGGAGGCTGCATGAGAATCAATGTGCTCTCACACAGCTGCCGAACGCTTAAAAAATGACTGTTGTATTTCAGTTTTTGTAATTATTTAATGTTTCTTTGTATAATATATAGTCCCACATGAATGGACTATATTTTAATAAATAAATAAATAATATAAAGAAGTGTTTCTCTTTTGTTTGAGGAGCAATGACCTACCAGCAGAGTCAAAGTTATTTTCCAAATTTTTGATACAGAGAGCCCAAAAAGATCACCAGTGCTGCTTTAGAGCTATAAGTAACCTTTACAAAGCTAGAGATTAAAAATGGAGCCTTCCATCCAGGTACTGTTTGGCTCCTAAATTTTCTTAGCTGCTTCAGTGCTAAAGGAGTAAGTGTAATATCACTACCCAACACTAAGGTGGTGATGAGAATTTCAAGAGGTCCCAGATATGGTCTCCCTCCTCCTCTGCTTTGGCCAAGAACATGCTAGCTTTGAAAGTTGAGAGCTGTGGGACAAGAGCTGAGTCCACATGGAAAATCTGCTTTAAGTTGACCATAAAATTGTGTCTGCCACAAAGGATGCTGTTGTGTCACAGAAGACAGCCAAGCCCATTCCAGCTGCTTGGCAAGGGGATGGAGTGGCCATGTGAAAAGTCAACCCTGACAGTAACCATGCTCCAAATTTCTTTCTTGTAGCTTGTGGCATGAATATACCCTCTGAAAAGAACAACTGTTGCTACCTGAGGCTGAGAAATAGCTCCTGCCATTATATCACCATAATCATTTGGATGTTTCTGTAGAGAATACTGCTTTGCAGTGGTGGTAAGGGTCTTATAGGGGTGAGAATGCCTTCTAGTTGATCTTCACTTGTGACTTTGGCCTGAGCTTTTAGAAATCATTAAGAAGAACTAGATCAAAGCTGATACATACCAATAAACACAGCAAGCCAAATTCAATATGGAATTGCAATCTGCTTTGTATATTGTTCATTCAACTTTGAGCCTGGTTTCATTTGGATAAGTGCTTGTATACTTTAAGAGGTGCTGAAAGGCATAATTATGTCATCAGCATTTTCGTCTATGCATTATGAGCCACTTTTCTAAAAGAATTTCATGCTGTCTTTAGTAAAATTGCATCCTAAGCAAGAGCTTTGTATTGGTTCCATAGTTTTAGGTTGTTGAGGACATATTCAGTCAACATGTGCTGTAGTTAGAGCTATTGAACTAAAGCTACAGTGAACTGAAGATTCAGCTGGGTCAGCATTGCCAAAATAAAGCTAAGATTTGATTATTTGTTCAGATTTTTTTCTTAATTTTTAATAATTCTGCTTTTGGTTTAATGTTGCCTTTTATCATATTGATTGGATTTATTGATTGTATATATCATGATATTTATATATGTATAGCAAATATTCCAAAAGTAATAAAATGCTCTGTCTTGTACAATTTTTCACTCTTCTTCCTGGGAGTGAGGAATGGAAAAATTTCAGCACCACAGCTTTGAGGGAATATTAAATACTGAATAGACAAGACCATGCCGCCTGTAGCATGAACTGTCAAACAATGGCATTTAATCTGAATCTGCAAAAGCACCAATGGACTGATGTTAAAATCAATTTCCTAAAATACTCTATTCTACCTAAATGTATAAAAATAACTTGATTAAAGTAATGAATAGGCCAATGGAAGACATACCTGGTAAGATAAATGAAGACAGGAGCTGAAAATAATAGAAACTATGTTTGATAAAATCATGACAAGACATTAATTAAAAACCTGTGATACAAGTGATAATTTAAAAATGCCTTTAATAATATATAACAATTTGATGCTGCTTGTGTAGGTGTGTGTATGTATTTATATGGAAATAACAGTAGCAAAATATCAGGAAAATCACAAAAGGGAAAACTAAAAATATAAATTCAGCATCAAAGAAAAATAAGTTGCATCTGAGATGTAACTGAGAAAAACAAAGATAGCCTCTATAATTACAAAATAAAATGCAATCGTAAGACTTCTGCAGTTGTTCATGAAAGTTTTGTAAAATTGAAATCTTCAACTAGGGAAATCCCAGGGGACTGGAAAAAATTAAAAACTTGTTTGTAAGGCAAGTAGGCAACAATCCGCCTGCCTGCCTATTTATCATTTGGCAAGAGTTCAGAAGTGGTTTCCCACTTCCTAGGGCTGAGAGAGAGTGGACTGGCCCAAGGTCATCCGATTGGCTTCAGATTTAATGTAGAACTAGAACTTGGCTCTCCCAGTTTCTAGGCTGACGCCTCAACCACTACACCAAACTGGCTCTCTGCTAATATACATTAGCATTTTATTAATATAATTTGTTGGTGGTAACTTTAGGTAAAAGTTCTTCCTCCATACATGAATGAAGAAGGACACTAAAGGGCTACAGATTAAATGATAACACATATTAAAAAAGAAAGGATATTCCAATTTGTAATGAATTTTGTATATTCTTATCTTCCAAGAAAATGTTCGACAGTGGAATGTTATATTTTGTCACAAAATCTCTAAAGCAATGGCTATCTTTTTAAAACCAGTTTTCATTTATTTTAGACCTGCCATGATCATTGCTTTGAGTTGGTGATAGATGTCCTAATACCTGTAAGCACCACATTGCCAATGCCTGCCCCATGCAATAGACAGGGTCTATTGTTCAGAGTTTTCACTCTATCAGTATCGGAATGCTTGCTTAAAGGCAAGAACAATTATAAGGACATAAGACTAATTTTTTTGCTATCAGATAGATTAAATGCCAACAGAATCTGAATACTTTGCTATGCAATGTCCCAATATTTGCTCTCTACAATATCTTTATACTAAGATATAACTCCTGAGTGAGAAATACTTTAATTAAATGAGTACGTCCCTTAAAGAAAGTTGTCTCCCATTTGATAATTTCACATAGAGGCAGCAGTGTTGTGAAAAGTGGTTACTGGTAATGGATTCGGTATACCACTATGAATTTGATAGCCAATGTTTGAGAACATTTATTATAGAAACATTTATAAAAAGAAGCTGTGCTACAAGACAGTATTTTAGAAAAATTCCCTACACTTCCAGTGCATTTGAACTGCTATATGGAAAGCATTAGTTGTAGTATGCAAAAATAATTAGGCAGAAATTATATTCTCAGAACTAAACAAAACTTTCCTTTGAACAGAGGGCATAGGATTGCACTGAAAATAACTCCATCAAGTCATTGCTTTATAAGAACCTGCTCATGTTCTTCAGTTTAAATATTTAGTTTTTCTCTAAATATCAACATATGATCTTTGGAAGTACAAAACCCCAAAGTAAACATCTGTGCTGGAAACCAGGTTCCGCCCTCATGTAGAAATTTAGGGCATGTCCAGAAAATGGGCAGCTCTGCATAAGATTTCTGATCAGGAATGAAAGAGAGATATAAGGCAAATTGTGTGTCTGCAACCATCCATGTGTGAAGCCTGTAACACACAGTTGGGACACACAGTTTTTCAAGCATGAGCAGACCAATATGCAGTACATGTAGTCCTCGACTTACGACCACAATTGAGCCCAAAATTTCCATTGCTAAGTGAGACAATTGTTAAGTGAGTTTTGCCCCTTTTTATGGCCTTTCTTGGCAGTTAAATGGATCACTGTAATTGTTACATTGGCAGTGCGGTTCTTAAGTGAAGCTGACTTCCCCATTGAATTTGGTTGTCAGAAGGTTGCAAAAGGCGACCGCATGATCCTGGGACACTGTAACCGTTATAAATATGAGCCAGTTGCCAAGTGGCTGAATTCTGTTCACGTGACCATGGGGATGCTGCAATGGCCATGTGAAAAATGATCATAAATTTCACTATTGTTGCAACTTCGTGGGGGTCACTAAATGAATGATTGTAAATTAAGGACTACCTATAATTATGCACTCGCACTAGGGACTGCTAGCCATAAGTTTTCACATTCTGTGAGAAACTGAATCATGCTAAGTATCTTTACTGACCTCTGGTGGGAAAACTGTGGAAATGAAGACCCACACTCTTCCCAGTTCTATAAAAAAAATCTAAAGCACGGGTGTCAAACTCATGGCGTCACACTGCTGTCACATGACATTTCCCGATGTTTTTTCCCTTTGTGGAGCTGGGGTGGGCGTGGCCTGCATGTGACACATCCAGCCCGCAGGCTGCCAGTTTGACACCCCTGATGACTTCTTTCTACAATCTAAGAGGTACTCCAATTCCATACCTTGTCCTGTTCTCTCTACTCTTCCACTGTTCTGCCGTGATGACCAGCACCAAAGGTAGCCCCCAGAAAGTCCCTGCTGTGGAATACCTAGCACCAATATTGTTACAATGTCCTTATTTGCATGATAAAGGGATTTCCTGAGTTAGAAGTTCTTATGGATTCCTAGCAACATCTGGGGGAAGGAAGACAGATTTTCATCCTAGTTGTTGCTCTTGCACTGTGGAGAAGATACTGCTCGTAGAGCTTGTCCAGGCAGATGGCTTGGCTGAGTCAATATTGACGTGATTTTGCTCAGCTGCAGAAGAGAGCCAGAGATAGCTACAAAAAAACAACAACAAAAAAAAAAACCCACACACAAAACCCCTATTAATAATAAATTAAATATATGATCCCTAGAAATGCAATCCTTGTGAACAACAGCCATAACTACATATACTTTTCTTGCATAGCCAATATCTTGTGATAATTCCTGCCTTTCCTCTGCTCCAAATCAAGACATGGTTGTGCAGTTTTCATTCTATTTCACACTTACATTTTGAGTTACATATTATGGTAGCAAAATCACAATAGGCAGGCAAATTATAGAATTAAGATAAATCTTCCAATTCCTCCTTTCATTTTTCTCATATAGAACTTATGACTGCCTATCTCACATAATGACCTTAGCTGATTCATAACCACCAATAAAAACAATTGGCTGAAATAAAAGCAGAACAAACTTCCCACTAGGAGCCAGAACAAACAAATATTTGACTGCCTGACTCAACCCCATCCCAGCCCAATGTTTGGGAAAAGAACCATATCTTCATAGCCTTCTGAAGGCTAAAAGGGCAGGAGTAGTTTCCCAGTACTTCAGATGCTATGTTTATTTCATGCTCTGAAGCAAAGGTACTCTGTTTTAGATCAAGTCCCAGATAGGATCTTGGAATGCTTTCAAGGTATTCATTTGAAAAAAATCTGTCTAGAGTTTTCAGATTTCTTTGCTATTCTAATTTGTCCTACCAAAGTGCAAAACCATACCAGGCCGCAAGATGGGTAATGTGCAGTGTTGCTCCAACCAGTTCATCACCGATTGGCAGAAATCCTTGATGTTGCCTGTGTTCACCGTTGTAGTATAGCTCTCAAACAGTGGTTTAATTATAACACTGAACTGCAAGTTGAAAGGAGTTAAGGATTCATTACAATCAACTTTTCCCATTTAAAATTTTGCTGTGGCAAAATTTATCAGACTTTATGCCCCCAATTTGTTCCTCTGCAGTAACCAAATAAATCCCGCTTTGTTAGTTCTTGATGGATACAATCCAAAAACGCCAGTCCTCTAATGTGCGCTGACGTACATATTCTTCATAGAATTCAGAAGCCTGATTTGATTGTGGAGGTAATACAGGAGCTCCATTAGGTGGAAGTTGGCGCTGGAATTTACTGCAGAAAAACAAACAACCCTCAACCATATAAACGTCCTTTACTCAGATCAAGTGACAGCTCAACCATTCAAATCTACTATTCAACTTACTCAATGGCAGTGCTCAACTCTTCAATTTCTCCACGCAGTCTTTCTGCCATTTCCTGATTTTGTCGGCGTTCTTGCTGAAGTCTTCCTACATATGCTACACTCTTCTGCAAGAGTAGCGCTTTGCTGAGCTGAGAGCATACAAGATGGAACAGAAGAAGGGAAGGCAAACAGTTCCAAGAGGATCAGAGGAGCAATGGGAAAGACGAGATAAATACTAACCTTCTTTCTTACAGGGAAAAGATATGTACCTTAGTGCTGATTTGGTCAGATCCTGATAGTACTAGACTGGCAAGAGTGTTAAAGCCCGAGCTGATGATCATACGACGGGCACAGTCAGCAGAAGTAAAATTTGATCGGCAGCTTCCCTGCAAGGGACAATTGTATTCTGACAATTCTCAGCTTTGCAGTTCATTCAATTGGGCTACACAAGATAAGGCATTGTTTTTGATCTGCAGAAGACATATGGCATGAGAGGGTGGGGTACGTGGGTGTAGTCAGGTGAGATTAATATATTTATTTAATCAAAAAGAAGATCACTCTGAATTTAAGAAAACTAACTTCACCCCAGGTGTTATAAACATAAATAATATTGCCACCTCTACTACCATATTCTGATTCTGATACTCTTCAGATTTAAAAACAACAGGAGAAACATGATCTCCCTTTCAAATAGTGATCTTCTCACCTGAATAGGATTATGTTTGTACTTTTCCTGGTGACTACACAGATTCTTCTCCTTGGCTAACGTCTGGGCTGAGGAACCTGGAACAATTTCCAAAATATAGGGGTTAAATGGGCTTGTATCCTGTTTTCACCTAAATGTGATATATATATAGACTAAATAAAGTAAAGGAATAGATGAAACAGGACATGTGAAACGATTCCAAACCATGCCTAGCATGTTTACCAGTATCAAGCAAGGCAGCAGCTGAGACAGGAACTGGTGAAAGCTCCTTTGTAATGGAGACTGACCTCAATAGGACATCAGCAGGGAACTTGGAGGTGCCACAAATCTGCTGGATAATTAAAAAAAAAGTTATCAGCTAGGGATCAAAATGAATTATGAAGGATAAACTGTGCCTATCAATCCAAGAAGACCTAAATATTTATTGAAAGGCCTTCCGCACAGAAGGTGGCAAAATCGGAGCTGCTCATCTTTACCCTTTTCAGAAGATAGCAAAAGAGAACATCTTTACCTGAGCAGATTTCGTAGCTGAAGTGAAGGGCAGTGGGACAAGACCTAGAAATGAAAGAAAGAGGATTTTTTTTTTCTGTTTCCAGCCTCTATGGGCCCCCAGTCATTAGAAATCTTGGCTGGTTAATGATCCCTACCAGGAAAAGAACACAAAATTTGGCAATTCTCCAGTAAACTACATTAGTTAGTTAGAGAGCCAGCCTTCTGAAATAAATCCCACTTACTTTATCTAGAAATTAAAGCCACCAGTTGTTACTTAAAATGATGGGCATCTCACTCAGCATGTCAACTAATATAAAAAAAATCCAAGTAAACCTGGCCACCTCACAATCATTGTTTTCATCTAAAATTTTGGCATGTAGTACTCAGCTTGAAAACTACTCAGAATTTATTAATAGTTGCCTATACAAAGAGTAGAAAAGGAATTCTGGAGTTTAATTTTGCCCTTGTTATTTTTAAATTAAGAATATGCACTCTGAATATGAGTATGAGCTTTGCATTTCAATTAGTGCATTTCAATATTATTTCAATTTGGGAATTAAGGAAATCTTTCAATAAAGTGGTTATGTAGATCTTAAAATTTGTACATGGACTTTAAATGGTCCAAGGAAAAATACATTGGAAAAATATAACCAAGAAAAGCAAGTGTTGGACAGCATGCAGCTGTCATGCTTTTACATAAGTAACTCCTAAAACTGTAATTGAAAACAATAATCTGCTATTTCCTTTATACATTTAAATTTACCGTATTTGCCGGCGTATAAGACGACTGGGCGTATAAGACGAGCCCCCAACATTTCCACTCAAAATATAGTTTTTGTTATATACTCGCAGTATAAGACGACCCCCCACTTGGAGGCATGCTTTTCAAGGCAAAAAGTCGTCTCATACACCGGCAAATACGGTAAGTTGTAACACTTGGGGTATTCTGGATATAATTCTTGATTGACACCCCCAACCCCTTTCCCCCAAACTTACAAAGCCACCAAAATGCTTTAGACAGGCAGCTTCGCCTTTCTCAGGCTGGCACTCAATTCCTCTCCCTTTCTTTGTGACAGCCCCGCGTGCGTGCCATCGGGACTCCAAGGGTGGGGGATGGACAGCTGCCAACTCTCTCTCTCTCTCTCTCTCTCTGTGTGTGTGTGTGTGTGTGTGTGTGTGTGGTGGGAGGGTAATTCCGGCTATCTCTGGCCTCCGCTCGGTTTTAAAGTCGCTTGGCCGGTTCCCAAGTCGCAGCGCGCGCTGGCCGGGAGACGCGGCGCCGGGTGAAAGCTCGGTGCAGGGAGGCAGATCTTTCTCTCTTAAGCGAGGAGGGAGGAGGGGACAAGAGGAGGGACGGGATGGGACAGGGGGCGGGAGGAGGGCGCCGCCTTCTTCACCGCCCACCGGACCCTTTTCTTCCCAAGGGGACCCTGGAAAGCAGCTCGGGAGCCGGGTGGCCCTGCCCAGCGGGGTCCCATCAGGAACTTCCTGAGGACACCCCCCCGCCCCAAGCACAGCCCTCCCGGTCTTTCAAAGAGGGAGGGAGAAGCGGGAGGAGCAAATTGCCGCCCCCGCCCGCTGCCCAGAAGGAGGGGCGCCACAGTCCACCCCCACCACCTTCTCCCCCACTCCCGGGCCATTACGCGGCTCGGGGCTGGCTGGGCGAAGCGGCCCGCCAGAGACCCTCCCGCTCCACCCCCACCCCACCTCCAGATTGGCCTCGCAGCGCCCGAGCCGGGCGGAGGGTGGGTGGGTGGGAGGGAGGAGGAGGAAGAGACTTCGGCTGGGCTTGAAGGGGCTTCGCAAGTTGCGGAGCTCCGCCCCGTCGCTCTTGCACCGGTGACAATGTATTTACCGCGTATAAGACGACCCCCCACTTGGAGGCATGTTTTTAGGGCAAAAAAGTCGTCTTATACGCCGGCAAATACGGTATATGTATACTGTGTTCTTAAATTTACAGACTAACATCCTAAATCTACTGGTCACTGTTACATAATTTTCAACTGATGACAGTCTGAAAATCAAATGTCTACCCAGGTGTAGACACATTTTGACATGTATATCAAAAAAGGCAAGATGGTAACCATGTCCTTGTGATTGAAGCTCTATTATTTTACATGCGTACATGCGTTGACCTGTTTAAAAAGGGGGCAGGGCACCAACTGAATGGTTGTAGCCAGATTATTTATTTATTATTATTATTATTATTAAGTATTATTATTATTAATTATTATTATTATTAATTATTATTATTATTAATTATTAATTATTATTAATTATTATTATTATTATTATTATTATTATTATTATTATTATTATTATTATTATTATTATTATTATTATTATTATTATTATTTTGCTGTTTCCCCCCCACCTCAATACCTGGTGACTGTTGTAAAACTAGCTCGGATAAGTGCACAAATCCCCAGTATTACTTAAAAACCAAAAAGCAAAAGTCCAAAGAAAGCTGAACTAGTGCTAAGCCCCATTTCTCCTCTCTACGGAGCCCTGCTTAGCAGTACGTACCAGCTGTAGGTAGTGGTGTGAAGGAGGCCTGGGGTGTTACTGGCTGATGATGAGTAGGAGAAGGTGCTGGAGCAATCCGCTGAAACTGCCTGACCCCGCGACCCTTGGATGTGGAACCACAGTTTGGCATAACAAAAGATCCCGCAGGAGGGGATGGCAGGGTCTTTTCCAATCCAGTGTTACTGACGACAGAAAAGACAAATGCGGTTTGTGGCTGAAGGTGCAAGATGGGAGGGGCAGGTGGAGGGCTGATCCTTGGAGGAGAGGTAGGGAAGAATGGCAAGAAGATCTGCTGTCCAGTCAGAGGTGTAGGCAGCTCCACATCCAGAAGTGGGTCTCCCAATGGTGAGAGCTCCTTAGCGTGAGGGGCAACTGGAGGCAAATCTGAGGTGTCTTGGTGTAAGGCCGTAGCATCTGGCAGAGGTGCAGGAACCTAGGAAAGGCTAAGGAAATGTCAGCTCTTATACAGAATTTGTTTTAATTCTGTCAGCACTTTCTTACTGTTGCATAAGGAAGGGTGGGAGGAAAAGATTAATTACAGATGGACCTTGCTTAATGACCATTCAAATTAACAACAGTCACCAGGAAAAAATGCTTTACAACCTGAAAAGCACTTCTGGAACCCCCCACACACACTCCCCACTCCCCACGGTCATGTGATGCCGTTCTGGGTGCTTGGCCAACCTATTCATACTTATCACTAGTTACCCAGTGTCTGCAATCAGAAAATCAATGGGAAAGCCAGCAGGGAAAGTTGCAAGCTGCTGTTGCTACCTGTTGAGAGGACTTAAGTGAGATGTCACATGATTGCTTTGCTCAATGAACATGATCCCAATATTCCCAGTTGCAATGGTTACGTGATCGCCAAAGGGAGAGGCAAGGATTTTAGTACGTAAAGCCTCTCGGTGCATGGATTTTAACATGCTAAAATCCTTGTTTCCCTAACCTCTCTCTTCGGAGATCATTTATGATTGCAACTGGGAGTGTTGGGATCATGGTCATTGAGCGAAGCAGCCATGTGACATCTCACTTAATGATCTCTTCGCTCCTTGTCTGAGTTTCCATTCCCAACTGTGCTCCTTAAGCAATGACTGCCTTTAATTTCTGGTTTAAATTCATAACCAGGTACAACACACAATTTGTAGTAAAAGTAGTAGCTATAAAAGTAGTAATAAATTATATAGTTCTTTATGTATGGTTTAGTTCACCTTATATAGGAATATACCAGGAAAATATAATCCAGAAAATAAAATAATGGATTGAAATAATTATCTGGGTTGGTTGGGCTACACTTTTCAAACTGTAGTTTTCATTCCCTGTAGGAAAACTTCTAATAGAAAATAATAATCCTCACTTTATACATATGAAACTAAGTGCTAACCTTATTGTGGCTATTGTAATAGATGACTGGATATACTGCTTCTCCTTACCTGGAATATAGGCTGAGAACGACAAGAAGTAATAAATTCTGTGAAAAGAAAAAGGTAGGGTAGATGATTAGGATGAGTCAATGAGTAATAAAAGTGAGGATTGTCTGATAAGCTCAATCAATTAAGCAGATAAGGATTTTTCTCTGTTAGTGGTATTTAAAAAAATTCATAAACAAGAACATGGACAATATGGGGCTGGAACCTGAGGAAAGAAAAAGCAACTTATATATTTTGCCTGACTATATCATATAATAGTTGTCATGGATAGAGAGAAATTAAGTCTCTCTCTCTGTGTGTGTGTGTGTCCCCGCACACATATGCAGGGACTACAATGCAAGTTGTATTAATCTTCTTCCAAGTATATTTGATAGTAACCATATTAATATTAGTCACAATCTTTAAATTTTTAGTAAGAAGAATGGCCCAATTTTCATAATTAAATTTTTATATCTTAATCTGATTCCTTGCAAATCTCCATAAAGGAGACAATAGTAATGTGCATTAGATTTTAAATTATTGGCAAAAGGTTCTGAATTGTAGATGGAAACAACTCTATTCAGATTTATGTTTAGGAGATAGGATCTCCTTTTTGAGCAGGGTCTAGAATACCTCCAAGGTCAATTCCAGCTCTCTTCTGTTCTGTTTTGTTCTATTCTATTTCAATCCTTGTGTGTTAAATCAGAAATCAGATTACCTTTTCTGATACTGTTCGATGAGATAGATAAAATGTAAAGTCATCCTCATATTGAGCTTGATTCTGGATGCCTACACAGAGAGGTCTACCTTGTTTATTTGGTTGCAATATGGAAATGGTTTCCAGGATGTTTTTAAACCTTCCAGTCTACTCTACAGCTCCAATATTCCTTAGTGGTCTCCCATCAAAATACCAATCAAAAACCAGAATAGAAATGGAAGAACGCATGATTGAATTGACTATAGATCATGAACGATGAAAGGAGATGATGGCCAGGCAGCCTTTTAAACAGTCTTGACAAAGGTAAGGAAACAAATGAAAGATAAATGTGATGACCCAGGGTGGGATACAAAAGCAACAAAGTCACAAAAACAGGTGAAGTCCCTTTAATTCCTTCACCTTGGCTGCAAAGATCCAATTATCATTGACTGGAGAAAAAACTCCCCCACAAACAGTCGCGAAAAGGAAGAACTTCCATTCAAACTCAAAATACATATAAATTATAAATAGAAAAAAAACAACGCAAACTACACTGAAGCAATTAATGAGACAAGGCAGGATAAGGGCTTGAAGATGTCCACAGATATCGAAATAGACACACTGGGAAGGATGCCAGAACTCAGATAAGAACTGACAGACTAGAAATATTTTCACGCTTTGCTTCCAGGACTGGCCCATGTGCAGTTTGTCCTTTTAAACAGTCCTCACAGCTGCAGCCCATGAAGGGGATCAAGGCCCTTTCCTCCCCGTAGACCACGCCATTCACGTTTCTCCCTTATCTGCTCCTCCCTGCGTGCCCTAGGATGAAGAGGGGATGGGCCTGGATCTTTCTCTGAATGCCCAGCCAGCCTGTGCCCTTCCCCAGTTTCCTCCACAACCTCCGGAGCCACACTCCCACTCCCCTGTGGCTGTTCCTCCTCTCCCTCTGAGTCAGATTCTAACAGGGGCATGACAATAAAGAAAGACAGAATGAAAGACCAATTTAGGTTCCAGGACCATAGTATGGGAATACCGTGCAGCATGTTCACCAGAGAAATAGTGTTGATCAATGGTTAGAGCAAGATGGAGCATGTATATTAACTAAATCAAAAGCTATTATCCGGGATTCAACTAGTGAATATCCAGTGCCTCTTTCTTTTGTGCTTTTTTAACTTTTCAGTTTGAGTTGGCAATTGAATGATTTTGGTGAATTACAGAAATTACTAATTAATTCCTCTATTGATTTATTAAGCCTGCTATGAAATAGATGGATCAAGTGGGATTAGATTCAAGTGCTACAATATAAAATATACTCATCTGGGATTCAAACTAGACAATGGTGCTGTTTTGTTGCACAACCTTTTCAATTTCTATTCTGCCTCTTTCTGCCTACTCACTCAATCAAGAAACCTTTTATTTTTTTATTCTGCAAAATATAGTGTTTTTGTCAAGTCTGTTGATCCTTTAGCCTTGAGCATAAATGTTACATTAAAAAATAACATCAGCACTATGAGAATTACATTACTATTATTACCGGTATATAAATGCTAAAAAATATTATTTTCATTTATTCACTTTTACAATCACTGATTTGCACACTTGTAGACTTGTAGAATCTTAGAAGACAGGATTTTGCCAGAGCAAAACTCTGCTCTTATTTCCTGTGACTTAGGCTGTCTTTGTTCCCTAGCTATACCTCTGAGCCAATGTAAGTAATCAAGGACTCTAATACTATTTATTGTTGAGGTCAGAAACCAACCTTTCATAATCTGGGGATTAATTTGAGGCTTTTGAAAATAAGTCAGTAATCTCATTTTCTCCCAAAGCATGAGATTTAGATACTTTGCATTTTGAGATTGTGAAAACATTTTCCCACTAAACATACACTAAATAATGGAAACAGATATAGGGAGTCCAGCAATACATTCCCATGCTGTACACTTTTCACATATGTGAAATTTTTTAAAACAATAGCCTTGATTTGACCCTAAGAAACTATGCAAAGGTCATTTAAAAATATAAATCTTTTGTCTACATGGAATGTTCCACCAGATCACATAATTCAACAGTTATATAAAATTGGGGATTTTTTGTTACCGTGAATAGGGTCCAAAGTATTCACAAATTCTTCTCCAAAATTGGGGTGAAGTTGGGTCAGAGTAGGCTGGATCATGTCAGCATTACCCTGGTGAGCTGAAGACATAAAATAAGGGGACACTGGGTAGCTTATAGCATTAAAAATCCACAATGTAAAACTCTTAAAATGCCACCTTCTCTGCTGCTGCAATTACTCTACCCTCTTGACAATCAATACAATTAGTCTAGTCCAGGGGTATCAAACTCGATTTCATTGACGGCTGTATCAGGGTTGTGTTTGACCTCGGGGTGTGTGTGTGGCCAGGGTGGCCATGGCCAGTTTGACATCACTCGTGTTGAGGGCGCCTGTGGTGGCCCAAGTGCTCTGCCAGTGAAAATGGGCTCCTGAGCTTCGTTTTCAGCCGCACTGGCCTCCTGCAACCCTCTGCCAGTGAAAACGGAGCTCAGGAGGGTCTCTGTTATCGCTGGCAGAGGAACCACAGGCCAGTCCTTCTCAATTTTTAGAGCAGCCGCACAGGCCAGATCTAAGCGCTCCGCAGGCCAGATCCAGCCCATGGGCCTTGAGTTTGACACCCCTGGTCTAGTCACTAGCCACTCCATAGTTTGGGTCCCCCACGTTCTTGTCTTCAGGGTCTTCTAGAAAAGTACCGAGGGGGGGGGGCGTATTTTATATCTGAGGGAATGCTCTTCCATAGGGAGGGGGGCACAATTGAGTCAACCCTTTTTCTTGGTTCTACCTAATGTACTTTCCTAATAAATGGGGCCCATAACATATCCTGCTTCCTGTTCTGGTAGACCAGGAAGATGTAATTGGAGAGATGCAGTCTTTCAAATAAATTGGCCCCAAGCCCTGCATGGTTTTAAAGGTTATAAGCAGTACCTTGAATTGAACCCAGAAGCAAATTGGCAACCAATGCAGAACCTACAAAGGACATGATACATGCATGAACCTAGGCTTTTGTAACACTGTATGAGTTGCTACATTTTGAACCAACTGAAGCTTCTGGATACTCTTCAAGAGCAACTCCATGTAGACTGCATTACAATAGTCCAAATAGGACTTGGGTGACTTTGAGAAGGGCATGTTGGTCCTGGAATGGGCGTAACTGGTGCACAACAAGGAGCAAGTCCTCCTGGCCACGATTGCCACCCTCTCCTCAAGCAGGGGTCACAAGTCCAGGAGAACTCCAGACTATGCACCAGGTCTGTTTGGGGCAGTGCCAACTTCATCCCTGACCACAGATAATTCTCCAAAACCCAAGGAGACCCAAACCCATGACATCTTGCCAAAGTTCAATTTTGGCCTGTTGCCTCAGTAGCTTCCAGGGACCAGGAAAGGGCACTTGAACATTGCTTAACTCAACAAAGGCAGAGATGTACAACTGAGTATTATCATATTGATAATATCTTTCCCCATGGTGATGATCTCGCTCAATATTTTCATGTGGATGTTAAACAGGAGCAGAGAGTACCATCCCATCCTGTTCCTGCCAGATAATCAATGGCATTTGTGTCCCATATCTGGGCCTGAATCCTTATTGAAGGGGATCCAGATACTGTTTCATTCTGGCTCTTCTGGAGATGCCACTTGATCACCTTCTCAACAACTTTCCCCCAAAAGGGAAGATTGGAGACAGGACAAAAATTTATAGCTAAATTTACAGCTTTCATAGTTAAATAGCATGCGTCATACACGGTCTTTACAAGTCGGCAACTAACTCCTATATGGAAGCCCTTGGAAAGCTTTCTGCACTTGGGCATAAAGGAAAAAGTTTCACTATAAAACCATTGTATAAAGGGCATAAAGTGACTTCTCACCAAGACCACGTAAGTTGGGACCACCATAAGGGTTGCGGCTGGAGACCATGGTGTCCAGAAGTACATCCAGATCATGTAAGGGATCAAGCTCCATTGGACCCCCAGTTGCTGTTTCAGTGTTGAGTTCTACCTCTGAAATTGCATCAGACGCCTCCTGCACAAAATAGAGAGGGGGAGCAGAACACATAAGTTCCAGCAAAGGATTGGGGAAGTAAAAGCCTGGAATGCTCAATGATTGTTATTCAAAGTATTCCAGCTTTAGACTCTGCCACAGGGGGGAAGGAAATAGGGAAAGGGAACTTTTGAATATTAAAATAGCACCTGACTAGGATCGCAGATTGGTTTGTCAAACTTCTTCTGCTCCTAAAACAAAAAGACAGGGTGGTTTGGATTAGAATACATTTCTGAGAGAATAATTAGCAAAGGAAATTTTAATTTATTCAATTAAAGATACCACAAAGCAGTAGAGAACTCTTATAAGCAACTGTAAATATTAATAAATGATTAGTGTATATCTTATACAAATGGCAAAAAATCAAAATTATGAATTAACTATAGATGGAGAAAAGGTCTGAAGTACTGATACATAAAAGAGCCCCACTCTGAGGAAGATGGATAGCTTAGAAATATGAAATATAAACAAACATAAAAATAAAAAGGATAAACACCTGGTAAATCTAATACTAGGTCCCATGATTGGGAACTGCTATAATAAAAATTTTCAGTTATAAAAGGCTACTAAAATGCTAGTCAAACACATTTTACAAAATGCCTACAAATGTTGGTGAAAATGTGCAGAAATTCTGTAGAGGTACTTTCATAGTGCCCTTTTTATCCTCATCATGTTTTAAATCTTGTAAATGCAGGCTGAATATGTAGAGTTAAATTATTTTAGGATAGAATTAGATTCTTGGCTGCCACTGCAACAACACAGACAACAAAGAATATCATCTGGGGATGGAAAATTTCAATATAGTGCTACATTCCAGCTATTTTATCACATTGGTATCATGTGTTATCCAAAAAGCTTTACTTGCTTGAGAAGAAACTTACCTGAATATGGAAAAATGTCCTCCATTTGTGATATTCTCTAATAACAACCCCAACCTGGCGTTTCCAATATTTTCCTTCCATGATGACAGCCTAACAAATAAATAAAGGTACAGAAGTTAAATAAAGGTAAA
The DNA here is from genome assembly GCF_049901735.1 of Notechis scutatus. Classification (NCBI taxonomy): domain Eukaryota; kingdom Metazoa; phylum Chordata; class Lepidosauria; order Squamata; family Elapidae; genus Notechis; species Notechis scutatus. The sequence continues at coordinate 227,780,169 of NC_142009.1, forward strand.
GAAATAGAATCTGGTATTTATAGAAGAGATTTTGAAATGGAGGGTCTTTGGTGCTCTCTGAGCTTGGTGGTTTCCTTGCAGATATCTCATTACCAAACTAGGTAACATCATCATTGTACTCAGAGAGCATTACACTCTGGTAACTCTTTGTGCTATAAAATCCTTGCTCACCTCAGGCTTGCGATGCTGCTCTATGTCACTGCATTCTAGGGGAGTCACAAAACTGCACACAGGATTCTGCCTCTTCTCCACATCTGTGTCCAAAATGAAACAGAAACAGAACTCTAAATGCCATTGCCACTTTTAGAGACAGACAAATGTACTTTTTGACTGACTGAAAGCTCCCCCAAATTGTACATTCACAAACAGGAAGACAATGTTCATGGGTTTTACAAGCAAAGAAAACAATGATAATGTGATGTTCAGAAGTACATGTTATTGCTTGCACCTCATAATAGTGAATAGAAAATAGTCCTTGATTATAGAATTCATCAAGAACATGGTGTAAGCACCGGACTTTCCCCCTTCAACCGAAAAGAATGAACTTCTGAAAGCTAGGTACTTCAAAAGGAATTCTTTATTGAAAGGAAGTGATCCTGGTACTAGTCAAAGCAGATTCTAAGATGCTTCCAGGCATACAGTAATGGATAAAGGGAGTTAGAACCCCTCCCCTTATTCTGATGTGGATTTAGTCAAACAAAGAACCAACATGTTAATTCCCCCCCCCCTGTTTTTTTCCTGCATCTTAGAAGAGTATCTTAGAAGAGTTTCCCAGGAAGTATCTTTCAGAGCTGGAATTCTTATGGTCCTTTCTCCTCTTGCTATCTCTCCAAGAGGTGACAAGTTTCTAGACATCTGGCTCCAGTCCTCCAGTTGTATATCATGTGCAAGTTATACAGATTCAATATAAGGTTTAAGATATTCAGGTTACATCAAAAAGGATTACTTGTATCAACTCCCCCCCCCCCCCTTCTTCCACTGAAGAATGGCAGATACACGGATCTGACATATGGACTCCTTATGAAAAGAAGGTACCTTGAGAATAAACTTCTGAATTTACCCTGTTCCCATTACTCACACTGTAAGAACCATGCCCTCCAAATAGCATTATTGAGTCGAATCTTGTCACGCTGCAGCAATTTCAGCCCTTTGAAAGTTTTCCATTTGGGAGATACAATTTTCCCACTAAAAATAAAAAAGAACCCAAAGAAACTTCTGTAATATCTGGTATATCTGGATTAAGGAATCAATAAGTCAAGCCAAAAATGATTAAGAAAGCAAAATGAATAGCAATACTACCTCAAAGACTTGACACTATAGATACAAATATCCCTACACTGTTCCAATAAAAGAAGAAAATAAGAAAATTCAAATAGAGTAATAAAACACATGCAATTATTTATCTTTTTGAAAGACTGAGTAATGTGCAAGGTTTCTTTGAAAGTTAGTATCTCATCTCTGGTTTCCCTTCCCCATTGGATTTTATGGCAAAAGGAGATGGATGAACAGGTACACAACAGCAGATCATGCAGAAAACATCTGGAGACTATTAACTATAAATAATATGCTGGTCTCAAGATCAACTGTAACTACTAAATTAGAATGTATTTTTGTTTTTCAACATTTTTTGGTAACAAGTATGAAATGTCAGGGAGACGGGAGATTTAAAAGTGGAAGAGGCTACTGCTTCTCCTTTCCCTATAAAACATTACGAAAAGAGACAAAAATGAATGCACAATAGAGGCCTTGTGCCGAAGCATTCAGAATTCCCTTTTCTCCTTTGTTCCCCAACAACTCTTTGAACCAAGTCTCCTCTAAGAATGTAGAACTCTGGTCTAAGGCTCATATGGCAGATTAATCATGAATAGCTTTCCAGTAAACAATACTCTGTTATAAAGGGCAACTATAAAAGATACAGGCAGCCCTCGACTTAACCACAGTTCATTTAGTGACATTTCAAATTACAACGGCACTGAAAAAAGTGACTTATGACCATTTTTCACACTTATGACCATTGCAACATCCCCATGCTCACGTGATTTACATTTGGATGTTTGACAATTGGTTCATATTTATGACGGTTGCAGTGTCCCAGAGTTATGTGATTACCTTTTGCAACCTTCTGGCAAGCAAAGTCAATGTGGGAAGCCAGATTCACTTAACAACATGTTAGTAACTTAACTGCAGTGGTTGATTTACCAAATGTGGTAAGAAATGTTGTAAAATGGGGCAAAACTCAATAAATTTCTAATTTAGCAAGAGATTTTGGGCTCAATTGTGGTTGTAAGTTGAGGACATTATCAAATGGGTATATATAGGCTCATACTACCAGTTTTACCCAGCAAGTGCAGGCACATAACAAATCAAGCTTTCAACAAAGCTAGTGACATATAAATAAGTTTCTTCTTTTGAACATTTACATACTTTTTGCCCTCAAGTTTAATTCAAATGGCACATTAGAAAATCACTTTTCTACTTCTCGTAATTTTTGAGGCAATCCATAATAGGTTACACCCTTTACTCTTAAAATTGCTTCCAAGAGCCTTTATTTCTACTTGTGAAATGTCTGCTTGGTTCTGAAGTACTCTACACTCACAGGATATTAACAGAGACTTTGAGCCTCTCTGTTTGTGCTCAGGTTCTAGTATGAGGAAGAAACAACAAAAAAGTCTCATTTGAGTAGAGGGTTTTAACTTAATAACATTGCCCAGAAGAGGATAGCACATTTAGAACATTGTTTAGAACTCATGTTTGGGCAAGGCCCATTGTTAACTAGGGTGCAGAATCTAAGGCACAGGTGTCAAACATGCGGTGTCACGTTGCCTCACTTGACATTTTGCGATGCTTTTCCTATTTGTGGAGCTGGGATGGATGTGGCTTGCTCGTGACACATCTGGCCCACGGGCCACCAGTTTGACACTCCTGATCTAAGACAACCTGGAAGGAAGGTATGTTGTCAAATACAGGTAGCTCTTGACTTACGACGATAACTGAGCCCAAAATTTCTGTTGCTAAGTGAAACATTTGTTAAGTGAATTTTGTCCCATTTTATGACCTTTCCAGCCAAAGATGTTAAGTGAATCACTGCAGTTAACTTAGTCTCCCAGTTGTTAAGTGAAACTGGCTTCTCCATTGACTTTGCTTGTCAGAGGATCGCAAAAGGTGATCTCATGATCCTGGGACATCGCAATCGATGGAATAGGAATAGAATAGAATAACGTTATTGTCACTTCAAACGTACACTAATAGGCATACATTAAAAATGAAATTTTGTTGTATAAAAGCTCTCAAAGTTGAACCGGTTGCCAAACATCTAAATTTTTGTCACATGACCATAGAGATGCTGCAAAGGTTTGTAACTCTGAAAATTGGTCCCAAGTCACTTTTTTTCACTGCTGTTGTAACTTTGAACAGTGACTAAATGAGCTGTTATAAGTCGAGGACTACCTGCACAGCTTCAAAGGAAGATTCAAGATTTTGATTTCTGGAAGCTTTGGATCCAATCTACATTGCCTGGGCCGGTCTTCCTGGCCCTTCTCCCTCTTGCGGGTCTTTTATGCGTCAGGAAGTACCAAGCGGGGCCCGCCTCCCTTCGCCACCCCAGCGACCAGGGCCCCCGGCCCTCCTCACCTGTAGGCCAGGGTCATGCATTCGAACAGCTTCGTGAGGGAGGCGTCGATATTGAGCGCGCCGCTGCTGCGCGGCCCGTAGCGGTAGGTCTGACAGGTGCCTTGGTTCACCGTGTCGATGTCGTAGGGAGCCCCGAAACCCTGCTGGGTCGCACTTTCAGCCTTCCCAGCCGCAGTCTCCCCTAACGCTCCGGCCCCTCTGACTCGCTCGGCCGCGCAGCTTTTTTGTAGACCTAAACGAACCGCTGGATCGGCCGAGCTTATGGCCTCTTCGGAACCGAGGTCTGGATCGGGGTCCGACTCGGCGTGGGGTTCCGAGACCATGAAGTGGCCACTGTGGATGATTTGGGAACGGGACATCGCTGCTGCTCCGGCTGCCCTCCTCCGTGTCCGGCTCCACTGAGAACATCGCTAGCATGCCCGGAGCAACGATACTATCGTCACCATGACAACAAAGGATTTCTCCCCCACCCCCGAACTGGAACTTGTAACTTCGGCTGCCAAGGACGCGGGGGAACGAAAGGAGAGGGGGACCCTACCGGACAATCGCCCGAAGTCCGGCCCTACCGCAAGCTCCCATAGCAACAAGGAAAAGGCATTCTGCGCATGTATCCCTCCTCAGTCGCAGAGCATGACGGTTATTGTAGTTGTTTCGACTTTTCTCCGGAGGGCATACATACCACGCGGAACGGTAACTTTAAACTTTTCAAGTTTATTAAACTTGTTATGCCTCAACTATCAAAATCTCTTCGGATTTGGATAATTTGATAAAAAATATACCTGCATTTTTAAGAGGAACTGGATTTATTGATACACCGCTTGTACCCGAAATTAATAAAACACAGAAAACCGGCTGGATAACTTTGGGCCAGTCAATTTCAGCCCAATCCACCTCACAGGGCTGTTGTAGGGGAAATAGGTGTATTAGATATGTTTGCTGCCTAAATTCATACACACAATAACACTACTGCATCATTCTAGGCAAACAGTGGAGAAATGGAAATAGCCTTAATGATATTTTATCAGGCCAATCATTGGAATTGAAAATTGCCTCTACTTCACTGTAATATGAATGGCAAATTACACAATAAACCACAGGCTGTTAAATGCAAACCATTTTCATAAGGTTTTCCAATTATGTGACTATGGAATAACATTTTGAAGCATTTGAAAATTATTAAATGTGAGATACACACATACTAGTGTGTTTATGTTTGTTCTCTCTCTCTCTCTCTCTCTCTTTTCTTAAGTTTTCGTGGGTACTTACATGTATTCAGCTTTGTTCAGGTATTTTCCCACGTCATTATAGTTGTGCTTTTAAAGTTGTAGAAATGTTTCGGCAGAATCTCATCTGCCATCATCAGACGAACACAGTACAGAAGCCTGATGATGGCAGATGAGATTCTGCCGAAACTTTAAAAGCACAACTATAATGACGTGGGAAAATACCCGAACAAAGCCGAATACCATATATATAGATATAGATATATAGATATAGATATAGATTATAGATAGATAGATAGATAGATAGAGATATAGATAGATAGATAGATAGATAGATATAGATATAGATAGATAGATAGATAGATAGATAGATAGATAGATAGATAGATAGATAGATAGATAGATAGACAGACAGACAGACAGACAGACAGACAGACAGACAGACAGACACCATACACTTCATTGCTGGAGTGGGAACTTCCTGGCAGAAGTCAGAAGCAAAACACCCAAGTAGAAGCATTAGTTGCCCACAGAAAGCAGGGGAGGCATGGTGGTAGGGCAATATTGGGAGAGTTTTGCTTCTGACTTCTACCAGGCCATTCCCACTCCAGCAATGCAGTTGATTATTGTATGTCTGTACTTATCAGTAGGCATAAGGGCACAACCCAACAGGACTACAAATTCCAAAGAAAGTTGCAACAATGGAAAACAGGTATCAAAATATTTACTTTTTTTCTTCCACAGATGTTTTACTTCATGTTCATTATAGATACAATGAATCCAGTTCTTTCTTGAACTTCTCACAACTAATAATGAGTGAGGTATTAATGTATTAACAGGTCCAGTTATTATTAACTTTGATCAGAACCAGGCTTGAACAGCTTTGCTTCACTAATAAGCCTGGACAAGTGTAATCTCATAAACGGCCGTGAAGAACCCAATATTTGCTTCACATTCTGTTAATTGTGGGTTGCTTTTGTTGCTGTTTGTCCCATGGGTTGTGTTTTCACTTACAGACTAAATTCACTTACAGGCTGCTCACCAATGGTTTGTTTTAACCATGTTTTCTTGAACAAACCATAGTTGTAGGATTGGAGGTCACATAGCACGTGAAGCCTAGCCAGACAAAGTGTGGTCCAGCATGAAGTATCCAGCCCCATCAGGAAAATAATGAAAGCAACCCAGCATTATCTTAAGGAAGAAAAACTATTCTCTTTCCCTGTTACTTTGGTTAGGGTTTGGTTAGGATTAGGAACAGAGATATGCTTCAAAAGAAGAAACAAAACCTGAGATGTCCAAGTGGAAAACGAATGAACTTTATTTTCAGGCTGTGTGAAGCTGGCAATGGCACAGTAACTGTAGTTACACAAAAATAAAGAGTAGTTCATTCCCCACTTGGATCACAGTGAGAGGATTCAGTCTTAAACCTTTTCTGTAAAACAACCTTTGGCCCATTTGGAGGCCTCATGTCTGACTACAATTTCCACTATTGTGCTGGGTGAAGATGACCAGAATTCTAGTCCATAAAACCGGAAAATACCAGATTGGGGAAGAACAGAATATGAAGGCAGTCAAAGCAAATTAAAAGACAAACAGCCCTGCCATATGAAACTTAAAACTGTGACATCATCAGGGCCCTTAGAAGGTCAGTAACACATAAATGGATTAACCCAAAAGCAACACTGGTCTTTTCCACACCCCATGCTGCCATTTCCCATAGAAAGGAGAAAAAATGCACTTGGAAAGCAGCTGTGGTTTCCTTTAGGAGTAAAGAAGTTCTCTCCTCCTAGGCAGTGTACAGAAAATGTATTCCCTCAGGCTAAGTATCACAAATGTGCCTTCAGTCTTGGGATTCCATGAAAACTTTTTGTTTACTGGCAGTAGAAAGGGGGAAAGGCAGAGAAAAGGTCTTCAGACCGAACTAGGGTCCATGTCAACACTGGCCTGGCGCACAACCTGTCGAGACCTGGAACAAGGCAAGGAAGATGGCAATTGGAGCTTCTTGGGAATTTCAGGATTTATCTGTCCCTCAAATTCCTTGGTCCGACTCACCACCAGGGCAGCATCAGCCAGTTGAGCCACTGAGAGGCGGTGCTGCAAGGGGGCCTTGCGCCCACATGAGCCAGACCCTTCCATGTGCCGAACAGCTTTATGCACCTTGCCTGGTGCCGGGTGGTACGAGAGCTGTTTGCAAGGCTGAGCATGGACTCTGGAACCTCTGCTACGTCCCCTTCGCCCTGGCCTGCGTCCATATGCCTGCTGCTCTCCTGGAAGAGACGATTTTGCTGTAACTGGCTTTTCATTTTCTTCACTTTGGGATGATAGTTCACAGGTCTTCCTTTCAGCATGAAGAAATACCTGCTGAGAGAGGAAGAGCTCATTGAATTGCACATCACCAACTACATTGGATGCTCTTTGATTTATCTTGTCTTTACTTTGGCCATGTCATGCACATTCATTGGAGAGGTCAGTGCTAGGAATGGTTAGTGGATCAAGAAGAAGGGGCAAGTGAAGAACACCCTGGCTTGATACCATCAAAGCTGATACAAAGATGAACATCCAACAACTAAAAGAAGCTGTGCTTGACAGGGTAGCATGAAGAGCACTTGCCTATAGTCACCAAGAGTTGACATGATTAAATGGTTAAAACCAGCGGTCCCCAATCTTTGTGGCTTGGTGGTCTGGCTGGGGGGGAACTGGCCATGTGAAAGGCAGGCTGGTGGGCATGCTCGCATGCAGCCTTTGCACAAGTGGCACAAGTAATGTGCAAAGCTCAACTTGCACGAGTGGCAGGCTGGGGTGCACATCAAGTGCCTGCCAGTCCATTGCTTGCGCAAGTTCAGCTGCATGTGCATGTGTGCAACAACTCACACAGCCCAATTCTGAATAGGCCATAGCCCGGTAGTGGGGGTTGGGGATCCCTGGTTAAAACTACTACTTCCTCTGTCACTTTAGCTTCCACATTCCATTGCTCTTGGTTAACATTTCTATGCAACTGGCTTGGAACAGTTTCATTTTAGAAACAAAACACTGGGCAGCGACTGCTAGGGCTTGCATGCTTTTATTCTCTCGTAGAAGCATCTAGTTCAGCGGTGGCAAACTCACAGCATCACGGCGCTGTCACGTGACATATCAGAACTTTTTCCCCCTTCGTTAAACTGGCCGTGGGCATGGCCAGCACGTGACGCATCTGGCCCGTGGGCTAGGAGTTTGACAGCCCTGATCTATTTGAATGATTTTACACTTAAGCTGTTTTAAGTCTGACTCCATCTCCATTCATTTTACTCTAATCCTTTCCCTGACCTGACATATTAGAGTAATGCAACTCTCTGCTCCAGAAATGCCACCTATCTTCATTTATGCATTGATTTGGGACTTTTGGGAATCTGGCGCAGCAAATCATCATACACAATCTTAATAGGAGAGGGTCTTAGAGCCTTCTAGAGTATAATCAATCAGATTCATTACTTAGATTCTAGTTCTGACAGTCCAATCTGTAGCAGGACCTAGGTCCTTTATTTCGGATTTTGGAAGATTAGTTTAATTTTAACTCTTGATAAGGTGCTTGCTCAGGTGAGGTCATGTTCATGTTTGCTTTGAATTGTGTCTCACGTTTTACTATTTTTAATACAAAAAGAAAGCACATATTCTTCTTTTAGGAGGAGTGGTTGTTAGGCACAATTCATGGAATTGCCTTTTGAAATCTCCAGCCAGCTTCCCTATTGACTTTTGCTTGTTGGAAGCCAGCAGTGAAGGGCACAAATGGCAATCACAGGCTTGTAGGGATGCTGTGATGGCCACAGTTTTGAGGATCAGCTGTCAGTCTCCTCAGTCAGCTTTGTAACTTAGAATGATTGTTGAACAAATGGTCATTAACTAAAGAATATCATCTTCTTAACGGTATGCTTTTATTTATTGGTTTGCCCTATTTTTTATATAATTGTATTTTTAATTGTAAACCACTTCAAGATTTATTTTACTGGAAGCCATTATGTTTTAAATAAATAAATATCCGATGTCAGTTTTACTCCCTTCTTGTATTCTAGGTTGTAAACAGTGTCGGGCTCTGAGTTCACCCAGAGCCCGTCAGCTCCGAATATACTTCGCAGCAAGTCTGGCCATGTCACCTTATCTCTGCTGCTGCCGGATCTGTATTTCTGCTTGTGTGCTGGCCGATGGCTTTGGAATGAGGATGGATTCTGCAACAACTGCAGGGCTGCAGGATGGATTCTGCAACAACTGTGGGGCTGCTGGAACTGGCTCTTTATTGATGTTGTGCATATTGTTAAAGTGGGTTGGGGCACATATAGGTGGTAATTAGGACTTAGGTTAAAACATGGTGAAGGTGGCACCAGGTGGGGATCAGTTAGTGAGGGTCAGAATAGGGTAGGGATGTAGATGTTATAGGGTTAATAGCATTTAGGGATAATGGGTTAGGCGTGGCCAGAATTAGAACTGCGTATAGGCCTGGGTGTGGTGGGGTGTGTCTCGTGATAATGGTGATAAAAGGGATCAAACTCAAACCCAACTCTAATCTTACCTGTTTTTTAGCCATTCTTGCCTGATTAGAGTATTTGTTGTTTGATGCTATATTGAATAAAAACCATAATTGTCCTAAAGAGGAGCTGGAGTTTAGATTCATTTAAAGGCAAAACTTCAATACTCAAGGACTGGCTGAAATTGGGTTTGCGTTTGGTCCCTTTCCTTTTATCACCATTATCATGAGACACACCCCATCTCTTTTCTGCTCCCCATTCACTCCTGCGCAGGTACCTTTGCATGATTCCATACCTCTTCCTCAGGTGTGCCCTCTGTCACGGAGGTGTGTTCTGGGCTATCCATCTCACTGATGCTGCGCATAATTGCATAAAGATTAATGCGTTCCCGTCGGAGTATGGGTGGCTTCTCAGGTACTTTCATGGTAGCCAGGTGTCTCCGCACCTCCTCAGCTCCTGAATCATCTGATGCCCCAGGTTCTTCTATTGCCTGAAGACTGAGCATGGGGCTGCCTGCGAGAGGCGAGGGATAACCGGGATTCTCAGAAGGCTCATGTAAAGGACGAAAACAATACTGGGGAGTCGTTACTGGCACTTCTGGTTCTTCATCTGAGCTGCTCAGAGTCTCGTACTCCAGGCTTCCAGAATGATCACTGCTGGCATCACTTATATCAGAAGATCCTCCTGAGGGGGCATCTCCCGCCTTTTGTTCCCACAGGCTGCTGTGACGGCTGCATAGAAACATGAGAAGGGTCTGACATTCTGGGATGTAAAGAGGAACAGGATTTCTTCCTGCATGTAGCAGATTGACAATGGCAGGTGAGTAAGGAATCCTTTACTATTTTTCATAAAGAGCTAAATAATATATGGACCTATAATGAAGTCACAGGAGATAACTGTAAAATAAATTTGCCACTGCTTGATCGTTCCTTCCAAAAGTGCCTTTTTGAGCTGCTTCCCACTGATATTTCCACAAAATCCACACAAATGGAAGGGAACATAATAATTAGAACCCTATTTATATAGCCCTATTCAGGCAAATTTTCCATTTCCAAAGGCTACCATTGTGCAGATTTGCCTGTAAAATGGTATAGGACAGGAGAACTGATTTTAGTAGAAAGGTTGGATCAAGCAACTGGATATCGTTCCACATCCTTTGTCCTTTACATATGTATCAGCCCAACAATAATGTCCTCTTCCCTTCCAATTACCTGGCATCCAGCATGCCCTGGTAAAGTTCCAGCTGTCTCATGAAGCCTGGATTGGGGTGAACAATTGGTCGCCGTTCTCGCACATGACCAAGAGCCCGTTCCAGCGACCAACCATACTCCTTCATAGCATAGGCAATCACCGTGGAGCCCGAACGGCTCACTCCCATTTTGCAGTGCACCAATACCCGAGAGCCTTGGGTCCTGTGAGGGAGAATCATGGTCATAAACAAGACTACCACAATAGCCAGAACAGAAAGGACTTCCAGGTTCTTGGTTGACTTTCTTAAGCACAGATTGTTATGTTATGATAAGAAGTGAGCAATGCTGAGTACGGCTTTGGAAAGAAATCTGGTTATTCCAGAGATTGTTCCTACCAAGGATGGAGTCAGGGATAGATAGCTTTCTTGTTTTTTTAAACAAGTGGCTGTGACAAATTAGGCAAGGATTATCTATCCCTTGTTCCCATACATAATTCCTTGTGGTTTGTGTCAAAAACTGTTTCTGCAAAACTGAACTCAGAGATCCACAAGTAGCTCTTTGCCTGCATCAGTTCTGAATAAAATATGGAGATATGCTCAGCCTATGCTGAAAAGAAGAGTGAATAAAGAGGCAAAAGGAAAAACTTTTTCCAGTTTTGCAGATCCTCTTAAATAGCTATTGAAATGTGATATATGCATACATAACATTTCACAGGCAATTATGTTTCTTATAAAACTCTTTCTTAATTGAATTATTCCACACAAACACTAAAGCTTGCTCCAGTGCACAGAGTACTATTAACTGCATTAGGGAAAAATTAAACTAAACTCTTTACAATACATGGCAGTTCAATCATGTTTGTGTATGGCAATCATCTTGCTGCCCAATTCTCACCGAACATCTGAAATGAAGTTGTGGGTCTCCTTCCAGTATGGCAGTAGTTGTGAGGCTTCTTCATCATAGATACGGACATTCATGTAAGTGAAATGCTCTGGGAAGAAGTTGTCAATCTCACGAGTCACATTGAGGATATGGCTGACTCTAAAGATAGGCAAGAAATCAAGTGAGCTTTCCCAATCCACTCTCATAAGGAGACTGTCTATCACTGCTATCCACCTAATTTTAGCAGTTTCTTCTATCCCAATTTACCTAGCCTTACCCTGTCTCCTAAATTTTCCTCCAAAATTACTTGGCGTCTCAGGATGGAACTTAAACCAAGGGTTGAAAGTACTTCCAACAAGTCTGACTTGAACGGCATGGTAAATAGCTATCTCAAAGTCCAAGGATGAACTTCTAGCATTCTGAGCAACATCTTAAAAAGATTACAAACCTGTTCTTTTGGAGCTCCTCAAGGTTGGCTGCATTCCATTCAGAGCCCTGGAAGAACAATATGAGGCACACATTCATCCTCATGTTGTGTAAGCTATTAACAAATTCATGTGCATTATGAACTTCTTATAGCGGTACATTCAGAACCTAACTATACTTTAAGCAAAGTCAGTGGTACAAGCCCTCCTGCTCTGTACATTTCAGAGCAGAAGAAAGTAGAAAGTACTTTTTCATACTATCCCATATGAGAAAATATAGGTAAAAAAAAACGTCACAAAGCCCCCTTAAGTTCTATTTAAAGAAAATGTGCAGGGAATAATTTGCTAACAAGTATAAACACTGCATCTTGATCACTTATTCACCAATCATCCACCTAAAATATGTGGATGCCGTTTGTAATTGCCATTTTGTTGAGAGACAAAGAGTGTGTGTTCGTGCACATTTGAAAATGGTTCTGAAAGCACGTTTTAAAAGCAGAGATAACTTTTTTCAGATTCCGTACAAGCCTGAAAACTTGTTATTTGTTTAAAAAAATATACTAAAGGCGCAGTTGATACACCATTTTTATGTGTATTTTGCATTTCTTTCGGGTTAATGTAGAAATCTGAAAGATACAACTCCTTTAAAATGATTCTGCACAGTACTCCCACATGTTCCAAAGTAACTACTGGTCATTTCTGAAGCATGCACAGGCTTCATCCATATGTTGTATAATGAAATAATTATAGCATCTACCAATGCAATCCTAAGTATATATTCTCAAAAGTGAGCCCCATTGAGTTAATTGGGATGTATACCCAGGGTATGCAGAGTAAAATAATCATACCCAGCTTTTTCCTAAATGAAGCAGTTTCCAATTTCCCCAGAGGCAATTCCATTGTAGATCAAACAAATCCCAATTTTTCCCTTTCACTGTCAAATCTTTGGCAGCCTACTCAATAGAATACAGTATTATATCTGAGCTTCATTTAATGACATTTATTAGAAAATAGGACAAAGTTAAACAAGTCTCAGAAACGAGATAGCTTTATTTTTTCATTTTTAGAACCCAGTTGACCCCTCAGCTAATTAAAGTAGAGATTTGTTCAGTCCTTCAAGGCTGTTCCCTATTCCCTCTACATCACCAATCAAGAGGCACCAATTGTAATCCTTAACCATTGGAAGGTTGACATCAGGGTTCTCCCTCTTGTATTTTCTTACCAAATAGAGGTAGTCAAAGATCTTAGAAGGCCGATCCATCTGTGCCATGATAAGCAACATTTCGTTGTCAATAAACTCCTTGTAATCTTTCAGACTACAGCCAACCCGCTGCTCCAGTTCTGTACGAATCTGCAGAAGATGACTGATGTTATCTTCCACATGGGTTTTTTTCGTAATCACACATTCCTACTCACTATCCTGCCATATAGATTCTGACTTCCCAGATATTTGCCAATCTTCCCCAATCCTTTTTCTTCCTATTAAGAATTGTCATGTTTCTTGTGCTCATAGTCCCATCTATTCACACACTTTGCCATTTCCGTTTTCCCCCACACTCCCATCACCTCCTATTCCAAGGTCCTCTGGTCCCAACATCCCACCTCCTTGGAGGTGATGCTCTCCAGGTCAGTGGTGCCCATCACTTCACGCAGCTTGGCTCGGATCGTCCGCTCTGTCACGTCCTGTGCTGTCCGCCTGAGGCACAAAGATGGAGGGTCGGCAAAGCTGTCTAGATTCTGTCCCCAACACCATCACCTCAGGTTTCCCACACAGACACCCATCCCCGTCCTCCCCAGCTGCAGGGGTATAAATCTAATATTATCCTGAACCTTAACATTTCCTTACAGCAATTTATTCCTTTAGGCCTAAAAAAAGCCACAGGTTTAATAATGGGATTTGAATAGCATCTCCCACCCCCACTGAAATTTTTCAGTCTAGGTTATTGGGCTGGACTTTAGAGGCAAGACTCAAAAATGGGGCATGGCATGCACTAGACTGACTGGGATGTTTCTCCAAAGGTTGCCTGGGTTTGGGATTAGTGTACTGTGTAAAATCCTTCTAGGAACCCTCACAGGCCTACAATTAGCTCCAGGGAGAAAGGGGGCATCACTGACTGGTCTGAGAAGATAGAGGGAGACGTGGGCCGCACAGATTCCAGGTCAGACATGGCCAGCCACTCATTAATGCAGCTCTGGTCAGAATTCACAGCCTTCTGATACCACTCGGTCCAGTTCAATGCACCCCCTCCAGGAAAGTAGTTGTTGGAGACTGCTTCGTTGCATGCTTTGTGCAGCACTTGCAGTGCTGACCTGAGAGCAGAGAAAGCAATTAGATCCTGAGAATATGAAGTCATACTTAAAAGTGTTCAGAGCAGGAGATATCACATCCAACAGCTACCGTAACCTATGGCAGTTAGCCCCATCCTTTCATTTTTCAGATACAGTTATTGAGTACAGGACAATTAAATATATTTGCAATACTTTGTAAGTATCATAAAATATAAACCTTTATTTTTTTTAAAAAAATTAAATAAATATGATTGACAGCTAAAGAACTCCAAATTTTGCTTTGACATTTTAAACCCTTTGGAAGCTATTGCTGTCATTAGAAAAAAGTAAAAAATCTTTTTTTCTTCACAGCATGAGGGACATCAATAATAGTTTGTGTCTTTCCTGATATTCATTTATCGCCCCCTATGGATATCTTAAACATTTGTTCATCTAATCAAGAACCTTGCTCACCACATTGTCTGGACAGAGATGGGCTTAAAGATCCGTGTTTGTCCCCCAGATGTCACACTGAAGCCCCTAAAAAAGAATAGGAGAGTCAACTCTTAAGTAACTTTGTACTCCAGGAAGAAGGCAGATATCTGGAATGTTGTAAAGAAAAATGTAACAGTTTGGACAGTTGTGTAACTGGTGTGAAATATCCCAAAATACTAGATTCCATTTTAGCTGGGGGGAAAAGGACATTCTCCCTCAACACACAGAAAATTAAACTAGGCTGTGTCTGCCTTTTGGAATGACAACAGAATTAATCCATGATTTCTAAAAAATAGATTTTACCACTTAAAAGTTATTATGTCAATCCTACCTCCCCTGCTCTCTAAATTGTGTAGTTGTTCTAAGGGCCAGTCTGGGAAAATCTGGTTTTGAACAGCGGCACATGAATGCTAAGGATAAATAAATCAAAAATAATCCTAGAACATCTTGGTTTTTATATATAAACTCTTTTTAACTATAAAGGATTTTATAGAAGCAAGCGACCAAGATAAAATTAATGGAATTAATGGCAAGAACAGGTGAATACACAATGTCTTTGGGCATAAAGGGAGAGGGCTCAATCACAAAGCAACTCCAATGAGGGAGGAAAATATCGAAAGCACCCTCTTCACAAAGTGCCTTTACTGTGTCTTAGCAGTAAGGCTGCTTCCTGGACGCAGCTGAATGTGGGAAAGTTTTGGGAAATTCCCTGCTGTTCAGTTCTCCCCCTTCTTTGCATTGCCACCAATCACTTCTCTGAATGTTAGAGAGGGGCAGCTTTCTAAAAAAATCCTGAACAGGCCAATATTTCTGGTCCTAGAATTTTGAAAAAAAAAAATCTATGATTTCAAGCTCTCCTACCTACAACATGAATGGTATGACCATTTCTCCTAGTTATATCAACGTGTCCCATTAGATCTGGCAAGAGAAGCATTAAAAAGTTCTACCTAATCAGACCCTGGAAGTGTAACAGTATGAGTGAATGACCTTGGGAGACAGGAGAGAAAACCATAAACTGGGAAACCAGCATGTAAAAGATATCTCAGTCCACAGGATTGGAGGGGGCATAGGAAACATTTCAGGACGGACCCCCCCTAGTTTTCTGGAGAGTAAAAGAAAAAGAAGAGAGGAAATACTTTCAGTTTTGCAAGGTTCTGTTAATAAAACCTTACAATGAAGATAGAGCTAGTAGTTCTGATTGTATTTCTTGTCTATCTTGCAAGACTTACAGAACGAGAGCCTTTTCTGTTGTGGGGCCTGACTGCTGGAACATCATCCCCCTAGAACCAGATTCACCTGACCCCTACTAGCCTTTTGCCATTCTCCGACAGTGTGGGTGAGTCATTTCTTGATTGTGTTAATTATTATAATTATTTGTGGTAGTGTGGTTTTTTTTCTTGATTGCCATTTATGTTATTTATTTCATTATATCATTGTTATTGTTTTTATATATTGTTAGCTGCCCAGAATCATGTACTTGAGCTGAGCGGCCATGTAAAACAATTAAAGAAATCTGCTTTTAATCCTGCCACACTAACACGTATTTTACCTCCACTTATGCTTATTGTGGTTTATATACAGGGGTTACTACTGTACTGAATTTTAAACTGTAAATCCATTTGGGGATTTTTTTTTAATTTTTTTTTGAGTGATTGTGATATATTGCTGTTTTGAGAATGGCAACAAATATAATAAAATGCAGGTATAGCAGAAGGAGCTTCTGGAAAGATACAGATGTCGGGGGCCCCGAGAAAATGAGATAACTTGCACTGTAATATTAAAAGCTACGTAACTTATATACTTGCTTCCCATGTTCTTGATGTAAGAACAAAAGGCCATTGCATTATAACATCACATTTCATCAGGTTTTTTTGGAGGGGGGGGTGCTATTGTGACTTGCAGCAGAATGGAAGGATCTTTAAAAAAGGAACAGACGGAAAAAAATACAGTACTGGTAAAGTAAATGGTCAGTTCCATCAGATAAAGTAAATGGTCAGTTCCATCAGATAAAAAGTGATAGGATCTAACCCAGAAACAAATGAAATCTCTTCGTGGTTTAGAATATACTTTATGTCACTTCTATTTGTGCAATAGAAGTAGAGAAGACATCGCCTGTTTATTCCATATGAACACTTGTGGCATAAAAAAAAACCCCAAATACACCTAGTATGACCTTTCATTATCCCAGTCTATTTATGTATGCAAAGCAAGCTCCTAATAGAAACTTAAAATAAACAAAAAAATTGCAATTATATAGAATAATATAAAGCAGGAGTGTCAAACTTGTGTTGTCATGGCAGCGTCACACGATTTTTCCCCCTTCACTAAACCGGATGTATGACACATCTGGCCCGCAAGTTTGACACCCCTGATATAAAGGAATAGTTCTCTTACCCATCGCCATCAAGGAAAACCTGTGTGTCACTCCAAAGTGGAAGCACCATACCCAGTGTGCAGGTAGCCAAGCTGTTTGAGAAAGAGAGAAAAAAGGAATTAGAGAGCCTCTAAAACTAGCATTATACAGCATGTTTACTTTGGAGAATGGTTTCTTTGGCCCTTATCTGTATCGTTTCCTAAACTTATAATCATTTGATAAATACTGTAAAATTAAATATTATCACCAAGTTTTCAGTCAAACAGATGTTTCATAGCAAAGAGACTATATTATGCAGGCAGGAAGTATTTGTGGTGGCTAAGAAGAAAACACAAAACATTTTTATTTTTCTTCTTGATTTGAAATTCTGCTGTAGCAAACTTTACTAGCTTCTAGCTGAACTCATAAATGAAAGAACTTACTTTGGAAAAACAGTAGAGAGAAAGAGAGAGAAAAAAATCTCCATGAACTGCCAAACTGGTTTGACCAGGGAATAAAATACACATAGTAGGCTATAAATGCATGAGGCAAGGAACAACTGCAAAGCTAAGGTAGATCTAATGAAGATTTTTCTATGTAACTACTTTTATGAAGAGAACAAAGGTATTGGAGCACTTTGGACCACAGATGCATTTGTTTACTTCTAATAATAGCACCAAATTCCAAGTATGACTCCTAGCTATTTACTCAAAACAGTAAAACACAAAATCAATAAAAGAATTAAACTGCATTACAATAATTATCCCCTGGCACCCCTTCACAATGGTGATAATTATAATTACCTATTGAAGTCTCTGTGGAATGGTAATGTTTCTAAATTACATCACGTGGCTGCCAATTGAACCTCTAGGGGAGGGTACTCCAGAAGGAAGGGTCTGCAACAGAGAAACTTTACCTCCAGGCTTCCCCTCAACAACCTCCTGTACACAGGAGGCCTTGAATATCCTTCCTTGGGATGTGCAGTCAGGCTAGGTCAGTTGCAGATTGAAGACCTAATTCTAGAGATATCTAGAAGTCAAGCCATATAGACCTTTAGAAAAGTACCATGGTGTTCTATGGCCACAATGGCTTTCACTTCCCAGCACACAGGCCACGCTTTATATCAATTGCATTTTAGTTTCTGCATAGTTTTCAGAGGCAGGCAGCCCTAAGTATATTGCAACCATTTAGTTCATGTTCCATTTATTAATCCACATTGTTAAATTTGGCTTTTGAATGTGATTTAAAGTAAACACTTAAGAATATCCTCTCTTTTTCTTCCATTTTTCCACAGATCATTATTTAGAAAGTGGAATTATGTGGCATGACATGCTAACAGGCTAAATTGGAATCAATGGGTTGATTTGCAATAGACAGGCAAGGGCATCTGACTCCCAGTTCACCCTAACAAATCAAAAAGTTAACCTCCAGAGTAATTTAGGTAAGCAGGTATGGTTAATAGGGCCAAATAGATTTTGCTTTCGAGGACATTTTCTGTCATTATCAGCTATTACTGAAAAACTTATAAAAGGACCTCAGATTAGTAAGAGATCAACCAATGGAATTCCCAGGGCAGATAAAACTGCAGCCTCAGTTGTAGGTAGAGCCAAGTTAATCCACTGCATTTGGTTCCCTGAGAAAACCAGAATGGATGAAAGCCTAGAATTAAGATTTATAAACCAAGGCTCATCCACGTGATGAGACAAAACTAAAGTGTGTTTGTGTGATGTGTGAAACCTGGCCATTCTATCTATTTCTCAGTATAATACTTCTCGTTTTCCTGATGCCACCATACCCTTGCCACCTCACCTTTCATCAGGGAAGTCCACTCCCAAAAGCACCATCTCGTTCTTGCTCTCCCTCTCTGTTGCTGAAACCACCAACAAGTATCGTATTCTATGAGCTCGTGCTGACTCCAGTCTCACAGCCTGCAAGGAAGAAAACATACTAGTCTTGCATGTTTCACTGACATATGTATACCAATACAATCTCCATCATGAAAATGTGTGGTGGTACTGCCCACAGATCCAGGAGAAGGATTTTGTTCAGAAGCAAATGGAAGCCGTTAGGAGCCCTGAGTCTTGACCTCACTTCATGTTTATGCTTACATGAAAACTAACGTGATTTATGCTAAATCATGGTTAACAACACATATGTACAGAATCTAGCTAGTCCTAGAAGAAAAGAAGAACCTCATTCCTTCTTGGTAGCTTGGGCTCAAGTTCCAACAGTGGAACCAGAGCAGTGGTTTGAGAACTTTTTTTAAAAAAATATTTATCTAGAAAAAGAAGCATGTTTGCAAGTAATCTGAAGTGTGCTTTGCATTGCATTTGGTGTTTATAAACTAATTTTCAAAAAGTATAAATCATATCAGTAAAATCATGCTGCATCAAGATTTAAATTAAAAAAGTCAGACTATGGTACAGAACTATAGAAGTTTGTAATTCATTTTAGTTTTCATCCTTAAGAACTTTTGTTTTTTCCTAAGTTAAGATGCCTGGAATTTTACAGTACATTCACACAATGTACTACACCAATTGTATATTCACAGACTAGTTTTTACATTTTACCCCCATTTCAAGGGATTCCTTAACAGCCTTCTGTGGCTAAGCTTCTAAATGATGAATATCTGCAAGACATTTAATAGTACGGCAGTGGCGTATTTTAATTGTTAATTGCGGATAGACAAGGAAAGGTGAATTCCTCTATCAACTCCTTATAAGTATTATTTAACTTTTAAATAATATTTATTACTGTATTTTATACTTTTCTCTCCAGTCTGGCTATTAATATCTTGTGTGAATAATGATAAACATTTATTAGTACGGCAGTGGCGTATTTTAATTGTTAATTGCGGATAGACAAGGAAAGGTGAATTCCTCTATCAACTCCTTATAAGTATTATTTAACTTTTAAATAATATTTATTACTGTATTTTATACTTTTCTCTCCAGTCTGGCTATTAATATCTTGTGTGAATAATGATAATCAGGAAAAAATCACACTCTGCAATTGCTCCTGGCCATACTTCAAAAACGGAGAGGGCCAAGGTCTATTTTGGGATGGTATCAGAAGTCTTAGGGGATGAAATGGGCTCTTTAAGTAGCTGCATCTTCAGAAAACAAGCACAAAATGAATATTCCTCCTTTGGGGAATCATTACCAACTTAGTATGAAGTGTGATTCCAGCCTAGGTTTTACAAATCCTTTGGTGACGGGTTCTACGCTAGCAGCTGACATGGAAAACCAGCAGCTTTGCAAAGGTTCTTAAACTAGATGTGGAAGCGCCGGACAAAATCCTTGGGGCTCCTGAACTGAGAGGACCCCCCAACAGATGTTCATTCATATTTTGATTCATTTTTCACTTGGCAAGGAGAAGATCCACAATAGAGAACCAACTGATGTTCAGAGTAGTCATGTGTCCACTATAATTTTTCCCCCCTAACTGAACAACCCTGGCAAGCTTCCAAAAGGAGTCGGGGTCTATCAGAACACAACTTAATAGCCACTGCCTGAAAGAAATTGTTCCTGATGCTTGGAAGCTGCTATGACTCACTCTCTAGGAAGAAGACGGAAAAAAGGAAAACAAAAGTTATTTAAGCCCATCTGGAAATCTCCCAGCAGAGGCCTCAGAGACAAAACTTGGATCAGGCTCAGCAGAGACGCCAGCTCTGGCTGCCCGCCCAAGAGACGATGAGCCCCACAGGCCATAAATGGGGAACTGGCTGAGCTCCTGGCTGAATGTCTGACATCCAAATTCCAAACGGGGAGGAATTCTTCCCCACCCCACCCGAAGGACAACGAGCGCCCGAAGAGAGAGTCCCAGAAGGTGGACAGGGCTGAGTTTATTTCTCACAAGACTGCCAAGTAGCATCAGTTCTGGTTTTGCATCACAACAGGAGATAGGAAAAAGCAGGCTATTTCAGGTCATGAACAAGTAGTAATATGAAAAAGGAAGCAACTTGGAAAGTCTGAATCAGCCTGGGAAGCAATCTGGGTTCTCCAGAATTTTTCATTTTTCTTGAGGGAATAAACTTGTGTCTCCTGCAATTTGCAGAAGGCAACTTGCATGATGGAATGTGTGTGTGTGTGGGGGGGGAGAGCACAAAAGAGAACATGAGGACAAAACTCTTCTGTATTTTTAAATGGAGTTAATTCCAGCCATCCTGGAGATGCATTTAGCTATGGTATATGAAACCTCACCTGCAATTTGAATGATTGGTTCAGACGCAGGTTTTACTGCATTACGGAAAAGCAGGTAACCACTAGTCTCTTATAAAAAAAACAAAAAATGTGTCTACAGTGCAAAGCCGCTCCTTTCACTACTAATTGCTGTATTAGCCAACATTAAGTTAAAGATCAGGGAAATGTTCCTTGCTATGTCACAGAGAAAAGCAGAGCATCCTGGAATATTGAAGGGTGCTCAGCAGGAAAGGAATCTCTTTGTTCCTTAAACAAGATAGGTCAGGGAAGACCTTATTGGCTTCCTAGTTTAGTTTGATTGGCAAAGTGAGCTGGTCTGCCAGAAATGCCAAATCTTAAGTAATCAGACAGCAAAATGGGGTATTGAAATCAGAAACATCACTGGAGTATGAAGTTGTAGAAAGAAATGTGGGAAGACATTACTGCCTAGATTTCTGGCTTCCTGAGACTCAAGTAGCAATGCTTTTCCAGTCTCTACATTTACACTGTTGTTTGCATCAGAGGTGGTATTCAGCCATTTCTGTCAGGATCTGGAGAACCGGTAACATAAATTTTGAGTAGTTGGGAGAACCGGTAAGTACCACTTCTGGTTGGCCCCACCCCATCTATTCTCTGCCTCCCGAGTCCCAGCTGATTGGTTGGGTCTTCTTTTGTTGCCCTGCACAAGAGAACGGAGCTGGTAAGCAGGTTAGTGGGGTGGGGAGGGAATGGGGATTTTGCACTATCCTTCCCCTGGAGTGGGGTGGAAGTGGAGCTTTTACAGTATCCTTCCCCTATCATGTCCACCAAGCCACACCCACAGAACTGGTAGTAAAACAATTTGAATACCACCACTAGTTTGCATCCCTTCTTCCTGTCATTAACAATCTTACCAGCTGGATGGCGTCTTCTGGCCGCAGCAGCCCCACCATTTGCTGTAAGTGCAGTTCTTGCTGCCCAGCAATAGCATCTTCACTTTTAGGTGTTTGGTCTAGGGGGGTTGCTGGACCCTCCTGGACGGCCTCCAACTTGTCTTCTTCCGGCAGGAGTAAAGCAGCTCCTTTGACCATGACAAAACTGTGGCTGAAGAAGAACAGGTGATTAAAAAAAAAAGACTCATGTTGAAAGACCTGCTTAAGCCATGCGCTAGTTGGAGAATAGGGAGAATGGCTGCTTTCAGGGAGAGGGAAAGTTTAGAAATGTGAAAAACAAGGAAGGGGAGGGGGACAACTGCTTCGTATCATGTCATTGGAACTTCTTGGGTGTTTGGTATTTCCCTAGCATGGCACCATTTTGCTGCACTGTGAAGGCTTCCCAGGCATTTGGTGCTGGATCCGGTGGGAGGCTGCTTTTCAGGTGTTCAACCTGAGGTGTAGCACCTTTTCACGGTGCTGCTGTACCAGGCTGTAGCACTGAGGCTTCCAGAGGTGGCTATGGCTTCTTTCCCTGTCCTCCTTGCACTTGCACCACACAGCAGCACCTCCAATTCATGCACGGCCTTTGTTTGACCTCCCAAGGCCTCCCCCATGCACCTCTGGGACACCCCTGCGCTCCTTACCTGGGGTTCCATCTGTTTAACAACTTGCAATTCTCACTTAACAATGGCAGCCAGGAATGGCAGGATTTTGGTCACTAAGCAAAGTAATTACATGATGCCTCATTTAATGACTGCTGCATTTAGCAACCAAAATATTTGCGCCTATTATAAGCATAAGTCAAGGGCTGCCTGTAATCAGTCAGCTATTGTGTACAATGGAAAATAAATAAAAACTCTGCTGGCTTGACGCATTAACCTCCATAATCAAGAATTTAAAAGAATAGTTGTTTTTGAAAATAAAATAAAGCCAAAACAAAAACAAATAGTTTTTCCTATAAGGAATATATTAAAAAGTCCAAACTTAATTAATAATGAAGACTGAAGGAATCATATTAAATATCTATGTATTGTTTAGTTTTAGGTTTTATTGTTTGACATTTCTTAAAGTTATCCAAGGGGTTATGGTACAAACCACCCTCACTTTGAGGCACTTATATTTCTATAAAAGTATGTGGGGAAAGACAAATAAGGGAAAAGAACTAAAGGGCTTCCTACAGTGATACACAGGAACGTGGGCAACTATGCCTCTACATCTTTTTAAAAGCAGAGCTATTTGGAAACGAAGATTTAAAATAAAGAAGCAACATTCGTCTAATGGTTTCATTTTTTCACTGATCAACACCTACCAGAAAAATAGTCTATTTGAAAAATAGTAAATATTGCTTTAGAGGGGGAGAGAGAACTCCATTCTGTTTTGATTAGGGACCTTTCTGATACTGTTAGAAATGGAATATAAATATATTTCCATATATATAAATTGGGAGGATATGTTATCCTATTTTCTATACTTGTCTCTTAAGAATTTTCTTTCATAGCATATGTTTCAGTAATCAATATGAAACTATCACACTTCTGCATTGCAGAGTGAAGAATTTTCCCTATGAGAGAGATCTTTAACATTGATCTTATGAAAATCAACCTTCCTATAAAACCCCTTTTTGGCCACATCTTGGATATAATTTTTTTAAGACCTAGTTTTATTACAAAGAAGAAAGGCAAGGGAGCATGCATGCTACATTCAAGGCACTAATCTCCACCCATTATCTTGATATCAAAAAGTTTCTTGGCTCCATAAATACTTTAGAAAAACGTGGGTGACTGGTGCACAGTCTCTCTTTGGCAGTGTGTTATTTACCCTGAAAAAGAGACAGCTAGTATGGAAAGGTATAGAGTATTAGGGGAGTAAGATATAGAGATGGCACACAGAGTTTTGATAAATTAGTGCTTTGATTAATCAACCAACCAATCAATAAATATGGTTTATGGTTATGTACTCATGGCAGCCATTTTATGAATAGGCAAGCATGTCCCTAGCAGCCATTTTGTCACAGTGTCCATTATATGCTCTCAAATATTCAACTGATCATCAGTCCAAAACAGAAAGGGGAGGCCTGTTATAATATTGTATTCTTGATTGGAAAAAAATATGATTCTGGCTCCAATATGCTTATGATCAGTATTTGGACTTTTAATTCCCTGAATGCTATTTGTCTTTAGCAAATTGGATATATCCTTTCCATAGCAATTTGAAACAATCTGTTCTATTTTTAAAAAAATCTCAGATGGTTGCACATTTTTCCAATCTTGCTTTTTTTAGTGCTGGTATATTCCTGACAAAGAATAGCAAAATTACTCAGTTCGTAAACAAGCATTTCAGGAACATTCATACAGTATGTGCATATTTCTTCATTTCTTCACCGTGCAACTTAAGAATTAAAATAATTTCTTTAGTTTCAAAAAGGACCCATCTATCTCCATACTCTGAGGGTATGTGGTGTATTTGTTTTTTATAGCACATTCAACAGTTGCTCATTGGAGGCATCACAGTTAAATTTTTATGATGAATAAAAAGTGTGAAAATTTTCAAAGGCAGGGCCTGGAAAACCTATAGCTTACTATAGAACCTTTCAAAAATATTATATAAAGAATTATTAAAAACGATGACTACTTACCGTCGCTGCAACTGTCGTCTTCTGGGAATATCTTCATCCTGCAAGGGATTTCCAGGTTGATTACCATTTCTCTCCAGATTACAATGTTTGCCGTTAAAAGAAGTGCTTGCTTGTCACACCTAACATCAATATCCCTCACTTGGTCTCTTAAGCAGAAGCTCTGAATTCTAATTCAACAACCACAGGAAACACAAGAGGTTGCCTTTCACTTAAAACTTAGTAAGTCTCTTGATCTACAATGCAGGACATGACTTAAATCCTAACATAAACTAACACAAAACAAATCAACATGGCTCATTAAACAATTAACTGTGCAGTCTCATAATTTAAACAAGCCATTCCTCAAACATAATTGGAATGGTAAGCTCACATTTCCCACAATCAAAGGCTATTCTACACTGTTAGGTGCTTAAATCAAGGGTCAATACCGAATAGGCATAACTGATAGGATCTATCCCTAGTAGTGGTCTGAGAATTTCCTTTGTACCAAGAAAACAATGTCTAATCCAAACATGTGGAGTCATCAAGCAACTATTTCTGCCATTGGCTTTGGCATGAGAAAACTTGGCATGACATAATGCTCCTATTCCTAATACCTCTGTGGCAAAAGCAGACACTTCGGGGGACTGCTTTGTTCATCTAGAATCCTGAACATTCACAGGACTTCCATTGCAGAACTCTGGGCCCCCAATCTATAGGCTGTTTCTTAGATGATTTGCTGTGCTTGTTCAGCTAGACATGGAGGAAGGAAGGAGGCAAGGAAGGAGGCATGTTGTCTATGGCAGCAATAAATGCCACCCCCTGGGAAATCTTACTAAGCACCCGTGTTTCTACTATTTCATAGCAACACTAGCAGGTTCCCAATTTAAGCTGACATGAAAAGAGCTTGAAACTTACTTTACAAAAACAACAACAAACTTTAAATCCAAATGTCTCACTTTCCAATCAGTTCTACACTTTCATGATACAGGTCCAGGTCCATGGGATATTTCCAAGCTTTCTTAATTAAAGAAATATTAAACATTTAAAGTATCTATTTGTATATGGGATGCTACAAATCCAGCTCATTTTATGATAAACCAATATGAGAAAACAACTATGCATTGGAAGTAAAAATATATTTCTTTGAAGGACAGCACACATTTTTAAAGTAAATATAAGAAGACATTTCAATGGATTGTTTTGCTATCTTGAAATTTTGTCTCCATCATTAAAAGGAAGAATGATGATTAGATTTCAATTCAGAGCACAAGACTGCTGTATTAATTTTTGCTTTGGATCCAAATAAGGGCTTGTTTTATAGAAAAGTGACTGTCTTCATAGTTTTGCTAATTCTTAATCTGTATCAATGGCTGAAATACATGCTTTTTCATGAAATCGTGGCCAAGGTGCCCCCATTCCAGTAATGAGACCTATTTGTGAAGTTGCATGATGTAACAGACATTAGTTTAGAATTCTACTAACACTTTCTTCAAATTGAAAGTATTGCATATTTATTATTTTTGCAATGTCTTCAACAGCCCTATATACGATTATTGCAGATGGTGAGGTTGAGGCTGAATGGCTTGTCCATTTTAAATGCCCAAGGCTGGACAATAAGATCCCATCTATGTGACATGACTGGTACAAAAAACTTTCTGGCTCATGTCCTGATGCTATTCTAGTTCTCATTATTCTCTACCAGCAAAAAATATTGTTGCTCTGTGAAGTCAAATGCTTCTAATTAAGGGGTGGGATTCTACCAGTTTGGACCAGTTCTATAGAACAGGTTGTTCCGATTCTGCACAGCTCGGAGAACTGGCAAATCACACCACTGGCTTCCCTGAGGCCCAGTCAAGGGTGGTATTCAGGGGGTTGGGGGAGGGAGAAGTGGCCTGAGAGTAGAGCTGAACCTTCCTTAGGATTGAAGCTTCTATTTTTTCAGTGCAGACTCAGGCAGCAGATTGCAGAAAGGTAGATCTGGGAGTGAAGCTGTGATTCTGCAAGCAGCTCAATCTGTCTGCCTGCTTTGCCTGATTTTGGGTAAAAGTTGCTCTTTTTTAAAATAAAAAAATTCAATCTTTACATATATATTTACAATATTTACATACAAGCCACGTCCATCCAGTCACATGACCACCAAGCCACACCCACAAATTAGGCCATGCCCACAGAACCAGTTGTTAAGAAATTTGAATCCCACCCCAGTTCCAATTAGACAGTGTTAGACTCACATTTAACAATTTTCCTTGTTTGTAAGTAGCAAAAGCAAATCAAGTACTAAGTATGCCCCAATATCTGGCTGATGCTTTATAATTGCCCTAGCAGGCCCCAAGTTGTATACTCTTTTTCTGTGCCATAGCTTCACAAAAACAGGAATTCTTCCAAAGGTTTGGAAACAGATATTCAGAGGCCAGCTAGGTGCTGTTACCTTGCTTGTCTCTTATCTCCTTTTCAGGATTCCTAGATTGGCCTTGAATTCCAGCTCTTGCATAATCTTATCTACGTGCTTCCTATTTTGTTGGCAATTTCCTGTGACATTTCTAAGCACCAGGGAAAAATAGCAAACAAACAGCATTTGTGCCACTTCTTAATTGCCAGTTCTTTGCACAATGTCTAATTATACTCGAAACTCAAGATCATCCCACAGACTGTCAGGCTTGAGATGTAAGCTCAACCACAGGTGCTCTCGTGCAAAAAGCCCAAAGCTCTATCCCAACATTGGTATAATGGACTCGAAAGTCTTTCTCTTTAAGGACATTATGCAACAGATATTTCTGCAGTACTCCTTGGTCTCTGACGTTGCAGTCTGTCAGGAGCTGACAGGAAGTAGTATATTGTGAAACTTACTGACAAGCAGCTTTTAGTGCCTACTTCTCCCACAGAAACTTGGGCTGTTGAAAACTGATTAGAGAAAATAGTATATTAATGGGAATGCAAGGAAAGGCCACAATTTGACAAGTATCCTAAACTGCTTCCATACAAGGACAGGCTAGAAATGCAGCAGTCTAGGAAGAAGAGAAGGGAAGCACCTCTCAACAAACCACTATAATCTGTTGGAAAAGACATCTATGGACACATTATAAATTGTATTTTTGCAGCTAAATCACTTCCTTGTTTTTGTTTTGACCCTTGCAGTCAAGAGGACTGGTGCTCAAACCAATTGGCTTCCAGCAGCTGGATTGCTCAGGAGGCTTCTCATCTTCTAAGCACCCAGTGCAAGGCAGAAGCCAAGGCTACTCCTCCAGCACATGTCCACACAGTGCCCCTGTGCATCTGATCACCCAGAATAACTTCCAGATGTCTATCCTGTATTCTATACTATAGACATGGATGACACAGATATTTTCCAGTGTTATTTTTATATTTTAAATGGCATTTTAATGTTAAAGAAATTGAAGCTGTAGCCAATATATATATATATATATTAAATAAATCTCCCTTTTGACACTTTTTGGCAATTGTAAAGCAAAATGGATGATTGCATCTATCTTCCATACTGCAAGTGGGAGAGTGGATCCACAGGGAGCCAGGAGAAAAGACTTTGCCTAGAGTGTGGCAAAGCTCCCCCTCTCCTCTCTCCATCCACCAGCCCGGCTGCTTCTCTACATGCAGAGTACCAGAGAAAAAAAGAGAAACCTGCTAAAATCGGATAATCTCTCCTCTGACCCTTCAGATTTTGTTTTCCCTGCCTTTCTTCCTAGAACTGCCCCTTAAGGGAACTGCAAGTACACGTTTTTTTCACGAACAAGATGGTGAACTCTGAAGCCACTCTCTGCAAAACCCTGCTCACAGTTTGCAGTGACCAGTAAGACAGATGGAAGCCAAATACATTCAGGGAAGGGGCCCAGGTAGGACAGGCGCCCAAACATCCTCGGTCGCCAGTCCCAGAAAGGAAGGACGGGGACAGGAGGACCGTCAACGTCCTCAGTGGAAAGAGCGTCTGAAAGGAGGGTCGGCGGCGGGATCAGAACGGAATGTAGGACTGTACCATCTTGGAGAGTCCTGTCCAACGTGAAAGGCACGGGGAGATTTTTTTTGGGGGCTCACCTTGTAGCCGGTGGGGGTCGAGTGGCCACTCCCCGATGGGGATCGACAGACGGTAACCAGCGCCATGCGCGGACGAACTCCTGCGCCTTTCCTCCGCTCCGGGGGAGACTGAGACGGTGCCACTCGGAGCCAGCGCAACGCCGCCGCAAACCGTCTGCAGGGGGCGGGAGTAGCGGGCCACTCATTCACTCATCCCGGGGTGGGAGCCTGCCAACCGCAAGCTTTCTGCTCCTTCGTCCAGCCACTCCGACGAACAAGCGCACGGATATAGTCTGCAAAGCAACACCGAGTACGTCCTTTCGGGGGTGGCTCTTAAAGGAACAGGCCCGAGTGGCGAAAGACCAGCGGCGGGGGGGAGGAGGAGGCGGAGGAGGTGCCAATCCGTGGCAACTACGGGAAGGCGCTTCCCAAGGGAATTCCCACTCCCCGCTGTCCCGTTCTCCTAATCTTGGGCCAGGGCTCAGTCCCGCTTCTTTTACAGAAAGCCGGACCCTTCATACTGTGGAAGAACTGCAACTGCAAGGCTGGAGAGTCTTTCAGGCTGCCCTGTGCCTGGAATGAGCTTACCTTTCCCCCATATACCTGAAGTTAGCCACAGGGCTCACTTGAAACGATCTCCCGTAAGGGGCGGCGGGGTTTCCTATAAGTTCACCAGAACCACTATACGATAGTGGACAAAATTTGGAGCTGAAATAGAGCAATCTTGTGACAGGGTCTAATTATTACAGGTCGTTTTCAGGGGAGCCCCCCCCTCCCCCCCATGGGATCGCTAGGCTTTCCGTATCTAACACTGAGGAAGAAGCTACACTGTTCCTTTAATATGAGAAGAGGAAAAGTTCCCTATCTAAACTTGACGTGGTTGGGGGGGTGGGAGGTCCTGCTCCTGGAGTTTGAAATTTTATTACTGGCACTTATCCCAGGCTTAAAATAAAGAAGTCTCTGGAGTGTGGCTTGTTATAACTATAGCCATCTATGCCTTGCTGCATTGTTCATGTTACTATTACAATGACTCAGCAGGTGATTTAAAAAAAAAAGTCTGAGTAGTTTGGAAAAACACAGTATCATTTCATTTTTTTTTTCAGTAAGACCACTGAATTCAGCTGCTGTTGTCAACCAGGATCTTTCTGAAATTCAGCAGGAAGGCTCAAACTTTCTCACAAGATCCTAATGAGCTATAAACAGTGGCACCATCAGGGCAGAACTCACAGCTTTAACAGGAAATCATCAAAAGCAGTAGGGCTGGTTTACCAGATTGATATAAAAGAGCACAAATTATCAAGAGACTTCCTCTATGATATGGTCAGAGTTGAAAATCACCTAACTGCATCATTGACCACAAACACCAGTGAGACACCAACCAATATTGATATGACATGCTGTGATAGAAGAACAAGTCGAATGCTGAAATTCTCAAGTTTCTTGGCAGTCATCTTGTCTGTCCCTTTACAACAGCCCCATGTTTTGGTCTACAATAGTTACCAC
This sequence comes from Notechis scutatus, assembly GCF_049901735.1. NCBI lineage: Eukaryota > Metazoa > Chordata > Lepidosauria > Squamata > Elapidae > Notechis > Notechis scutatus. The sequence continues at coordinate 227,810,372 of NC_142009.1, forward strand.
AACAAATAATTTTAAGGCTCCAAGAGTTAGTTTATTGTGATAAGCGTTTCAGGAGCTGATCATCACATCGAATTATTGAGGGTACAGTATAGTTTTTTAATATAGTATAATGCATCAATTCTTGAATATTTTGAAATAACTTGTCTTGCATTCTGACTTGATCTGGCTGTTTGGGGCAAATACTGGTGGTAGTGCCTAGCCAACCATGGCTGATCTCAAAAACTAAGGAATGTTGAACTTGGTTACTACTTCTCGGACAAAGCAAAAATGCTAAGGCTGGGAACTGAAAAACATCCCAGAAGATGGCAGTAGGGAAACACCTTTATATTGTGGACCAAAAACCTACATGGAATAGTCCATAGAATTATTAGAAATTAAGCTTGATTTGAAGGAGACCATAACAATACTGCATTTTCTCTTTTTTTCTCTGGACATAGTTTGCTTGAAGTTGTGGAGAATGAAGGCAGAAAGTTTCATACAGTATATGATATACTAGCAGCCTCTGCACATGGTTTTCGGTCACAATAGATACAATCTCCAGGTTCAGGTAAATATTTGAACTCTACTCAGAATCATCCCTTGATCTTCCAATGCAGTCAGTTATAAACAGTGACAACACACTTCATAACACAGTATTAATCTCTTAAAATTACTGATGCAAAATAAAGCTACCTTCCATTTAATGTACCAAGTGAATATTCTAACTAGCATTAGTGTTCTAATGTTTCAGAGAAGAACTTGGATTGTCCAGGGATTGTTCATTTTTCAAAATATGCACCTCACACATCTGAACAAAATCAGATGCCCCGGAACCTCTTCCATACCTTCCTGAATGAAGGAATATAGAGTAGAAAGGCTATACAAAATGAACACGACTAATTAATGGTTATTGCAATTTTAGTAATATTAGAAGTATTTAAAAAACTGTTTGACAGACTTTTATCACATGGCCTCATAAAGCCACCAAGGTTTTGTCACATCACACAAATTACATTTCCGTGAATGACCACTAGGGGGTTCATGTAAGGCAGGAAATTAGAATATCAAAATTGATCTTGTTCTGTATTACTGTAGTAGTAATGATACCAAGAATTGACCACTGGACAAATATGAGATTTCAGAATTCTAATTATTCACAGAACATAGTAATTTGTACTTCAAATTCTGTGAGCCAATAAACCATATTATATGGCACCCAAGAAGATGGCGGGGAAAGGCTTCAGGAAATACAGAAGCAAACCAAAATGAGCAAGGAAGCAAAAAGAAAAATGCACAGTGAGCAAATAGCCAGAGAAAGAGGAACCTGATGAAAGAATTGCTGGGAATGGAGGTTTAAGAGGGGGAAAGCATGGGGAATTAAGGCAAAGAAATATTTAATCCAAACATGAACCATATTAAGAGGACAGTGAAAGAAAAATGCAAGAAAGCTGCTCAACAAACAGAGTGGCTAAAATAAATGTAATAAACTAAGGTGTGTCCTGAAAAGCTACGTTCAGAGATAGAAGTGACTGCTAAAATTGAAGAAAATGCAACTGGGTGGGGTGGGGAGCTTGGTAAAACTCTCGCAATCTCAGTGGTGTGTTGCTAATCCTTGATCTGGAAATTCTGCTATTTATTGCTTCCACTGTCATCATAGCCTTGTAAGTAAAAGGAAGATGGGAGACTAAGAAGGCACATATGCTAAACATTTCATATAATAATTTAAAATAATTAGATATATTATTGACTGCAAGTTTTGGTTCTAGAAGTAGGACCATTTCCTCTTGTTTGATTGAGTTCATAAAAATGAAAGATTATCAAACATACGGAATTCTATACATTTGGCTTGTTGAAATGTTGCACCTGACTGGTTAAGTAATTCTTTGTGAAGAATCCACTAATTCCTTCTTAAGACATGCATGATCATTCAAACCATAAACTGAGGGTTGTTGTTTTTTTAGTAAACAAATCAGCTTGTTCAGTAATTTAAACATGATCACAAGTACCACAAATGGAGCCTCACATTATGTTTGTATGAGAGCCACACAAACTGTGACCAAGATAGTTGAAACTGAAGAAAGCTACCAAAAGCAGATGCTGGTTTCATGTTTTTTATTTAGTATTCCTGCTGCCCAGAGCTCCCCGTGCCTGGTCCCCAGACAGCAGGATAAAACTGCTCAAGAGTGGACCCAGCTGTTCCCTTTAAGACCCACTGGGTTCAGTTTTTAAAAAAGCACACACCTCCGTTCCCTTTCTAGTATATATCTTTAAAGATATAAATTAAATAAATTAAACACGGGAAGAGGGGAGAGCAGCAGCTCATGATGAGGAAGAGGGGCGGGGGGAAGACAGGAATGAGTATTATTCATCAAGCTGCAGCCTGACTTCAGTCTTACTGCAAATATCAATGCATTGAGCTCCTGGATCCCACCCCCTCTATTGCCCCAATCCCCAAGAGAGGCCAAAACTCATGCAAAGACAGAAGCTGCAACAGCACACTTCTAGCACCCTCAAAAAAAACCTGCAAGCTCATCTGAAAAAGAGAAACATCTTTCATTATTTTTCCATTCTTTCCTATCAGTTGCTGCTCCTTTTCTCTTACTCCCCTTCTCTGTGCTGTAGAAAACAATTCCTCCATGAAGGATAAAGCGGTTAAAAAAATTACAAGAAATAATATTAAAGGACGGAACCAAGTGAACCACAGGAAATGCAGAAGGTTCTGTCTTCTCACCTCCAGCCTGACCCCAACAGGAAAGGGGGCAAAGCATGGAACCCAACCCAATCCAAAATACAGTGGCAGCAAGGAGAATTAGGCTGGGTGGTGTGAGGCTTGATTGAGCAAGGCCAAGGGACCCCTTGCTAGCAGGCTGGGATGCTACTTCTCTGTCAGAGAGAGCTGGAGGATTCGTTGCAGCTCCTCATCTTCTTCACGGTGTTGGCGCTCCCGTTCTTCCTGCTCCCTAGACGACAGCTCCATGGCCAAACGCAGCTGCTCATCAAAGCTGGGGTAAGGTGGAGGCAAAGCTGAGGAACCGCTTCCATTGGTGCTGAGCGCTGGGTTGCCCTCAGGAGCAGGCACATCATTGCCACCTCCAGACTCCATAGGGACCAGGCCTGGTCCTGACTGAAGGAACATGCTTTCTTGGATGGCCCTGAGAAAGAAGAGGAGAGTTTGTTGCAATCATGAGAAAGAGACACAAGTTGCCCTTCTGCTTGTTCAACAGGTGTACTTCAGCCCACTTAAAGGACTTCAAACATATTTTTGACCATGCTGTGGAGCGCTGCATACCAGAGCAACTGAACACAAGGATAGATTTTTTTCTGGGTGCCATCACTCTGCTAAACAAATAATTCCCTTAAACTGTCAAACTATTTACTAAGTCTGCATTACTATTACTATTCATCTTCTCATCCTTCCTTTCAGCCATCTCCTCCCACTTATGACTGCATGAATGTAACTTTGTTGCTTGTATCCTTATGATTTTTTAAATCGACTTTTTACTAGTATAATTTGATTTGATCCCTTATTTTTATGTTTCCTAGTATGATTTGATTGCTCACTTGTACCCTTTGACTACTATTAAATGTTATACCTATGATTCTTGACGAATATATTTTTTTTCTTTTTATGTACACTGAGAGCATTTGCACCAAAACAAATCCCTTGTGTGTCCAATCACACTTGGCCAATAAAGAATTCTATTCTATTCTATTCTATTCATTCTATTCTATTCTATTCTATTCTATTCTATTCTATTCTATTCTATTCTATTCTATTCTATTCTATATTCTCATGTTAACATTCTGATTGTCTGGCTCAATCTCGAGTTTCTCCGTGCTCATACAATTACAAAAGAGCCTCGCTGCCGGTACAAACAAAGCAATGGGTCAGCTTTTGATTCAAGCTGTTTGCGCCGATTATATACAATGCTGACAAAACCTCCTGAATTTACTACATTTCCTACCTAGGTAATGGATGGAGCAACATTTTTGTCCTTGCAATAAACTCATGTTCACACTATGGATCACTGCCTGAGGACAGATTCTGTTTATTACCTCCCATTACACAAAGCTCTTTTCAATTTTGTGATTTTTTTTTAAAATCTTACTATTTCCAAATCAGAATGTGATTCATTTAATCAAGCACTTAAAAACACAGTAGTTAACACAGGGGTCCCCAAACTTGGCAACTTTAAGACTTGTGGATTTCAACACCCAGAATTCCTAGCTGGCTGAGGAATTCCGGGAGTTGAAGTCCATAAGTCTTAAAGTTGCCACGTTTATTTATTTTATTTGGTTTGTCAATTGCTTACAAGATAATAGGTATAAGTAAAAAACATAGTTATGAATATATGGATACATATAAGAAAAATAAAAGAAACAATAGGACAGGGACGGTTGGTGCGCTTATGCATGCCCCCTACAGGCCTCTTAGGAAGGGGGTGAGGCCAATAGTAGACAATCTAAGGTTAAAGTTTTTGGGGGTTGGGGAAGAAATCACAGAGTCAGGTAGAGTGTTCCAGACACTGACCACTCTGTTGCTGAAGTCGTATTTCCTGCAATCAAGTTTGGTGCGATTAACCTTGAGTTTGTATCTATTGTTTGCTCTTGTATTGTTATGGTTGAAGCTGAAGTATTCATTGACAGGTAGGACATTGCAATGTATGATTTTATATACTATACTTAGATTGGACCGAAGGCAGATACAGATAATCAGAGTTGGAAGGGACCTTGTAGGTCATCTAGTCCAACCCCCCGCCCAAGCGGGAGACTCTACACCATTTCTGACAAATGGCAGTCCAATCTCTTCTTGAAAATTTCAACTGATGGTGCTGCCACAACTTCCGAGGGCAAGCTGTTCCATTGGTTGATTGTTCTCACTGTCAGAAAGTTTCTCCTTATTTCCAACTTAAAGCTCTCCTTGTTCAGTTTCCATCCATTATTCCTTGTCTGGCCTACAGGCGCTTTAGAAAATAGCTTGATCCCTTCCTCCCTGTGGCAGCCCCTCAAATATTGGAAGACCGCTATCATGTCTCCCCTGGTCCTTCTCTTTACTAGACTAGCCAAGCCCAGTTCCTGCAACTGTCCGTTGTATGTTTTAGCCTCCAGTCCCCTAATCATCCTGGTTGCTCTTCTCTGTACTTTTTCTAGAGCCTCAACATCTTTTTTATAATGTGGTGACCAAAACTGGATGCAGTACTCTAGATGTGGTCTTACTAAGGCTTTATAGAGTGGTATTAGTACTTCCCTTGATCTTGACTGTATCCCTCTGTTCATACAATTTAGGATTGCATTAGCTTTTTTGGCAGCTGCTGCACACTGCTGGCTCATATTTAGCTGGTTGTCCACTAAGACTCCAAGATCCCTCTCACAGTTACTGCTATTGAGCCTGGTTTCACTCAGTCTATATGTGTACTTTTGGTTTTTCTTGCCTAAGTGTAGGACTTTACTTTTCTCTACATTGAATTTCATTTTGTTAGATATGGCCCAGTGTTCTAGTCTGTCAAGATCCATCTAGATCTTGAGCCTATCTTCTTGGGTGTTAGCTATTCCTGCCAGCTTAGTATCATCTGCAAATTTGGTAAGTTCTCCTTCTATTCCCTCATCTAAGTCGTTAATGAAGATATTGAAGAGTACTGGGCCTAAGATGGAACCTTGTGGCACCCCACTGCTTACTTCCCTCCATGTAGACTTAGACCCATTAAGGACTACTCGTTGAGTATGGTTTGCCAGCCAGTTGTGAATCCATCTAGTGGTGGTGCTATCTATTCCACTTTTTTCTAGCTTACTAAGAAGTAGGTTGTGGTCTACTTTATCGAATGCCTTGCTGAAATCTAAATATATTATGTCCACAGTATTTTGCTGGTCTACTAATTTAGTCACTGTGTTGAAGAATGAAATAAGATTGATTTGGCATGATCTGTTTTTAACAAACCCGTGCTTACTGATAGTTATTACTTTACTTGTTTCTAGATATTGGCAGATCTGTTTTTTTATTATCTTTTCCAGTATCTTCCCGGGTATTGATGTTAGGCTGATTGGTTTCCTGGGTCTGTTTTTTTGTTCCTTTTTTGAAGATGGGAACCACATCAGCTCTTTTCCAGTCCTCTGGTAGTTCCCCGGTGCTCCAGGATTTTTGAAAGATATGGTGCTGTGGTTCTGAGATGACCTTTGCCAGCTCCTTTAAAACTCTGGGATATAATCCATCAGGCCCCAGTGATTTGTTTTCATCAAGATCAGACAGGTGTTCTCTTACTATTTTTTTTGCTTATTTTAACTTTTATTTCTGGTCTGTCTTTTACACTTATGTTTTTGGTGGGTTGAACTATAGTTTCTTTTTGCGTGAAGTCAGATGCAAAGAATGAGTTAAGCAGTTCTGCTTTCTCTCTGTTGCCTGTTACTTCCTTGCCGTCTTCTCTCTTTAGTGGACCGACTGTTTCCTTGATTTTTTTCTTGTTATTTATATGTTGGAAGAAACTTTTTTTTTATTATCTTTGACTTTTGTTGCAAGTCTTTATTCGTTCTGAACCTTTGCTATCCTGACTTCGTCTTTGCAGATTCTGGTTATCTGCTGATATTCTGTCTTAGTTGTATGTCCTTCTTTCCATTGTTTTGTACTTGTCCTTTTTTTCTTTCAATCTGCCAGAGAGATCTTTGTGCAGCCATGCTGGTTTCTTCTTGGATTTCTTGTTTTTCTTTCTCAGTGGTATTGTGCTGGTTTGGGCTTCTATGGTCATACTTTTTAGAGTTTCCCAAGATTCTTGAGTTGTTTTCCCCTTTAGGATTTTCATCCATGGAATCTTTCCCAAGTTCTCTCTGAGTTTATTGAAATCAGCTCTTTTAAAATCCAAGACTCTGGTGTCATTATGTTCTGTTGCTTGTGTTTGTGTTATACTGAATTCTAGTATGACATGGTCATTCTCACCCAAGGTTCCTGCAGTTTCAACTCCCTCTATCACTTCTCTGTTTGTAAGAATTAAGTCCAGTATGGCTGTCCCTCTAGCTTCACCCTCTACCTTTTGGACAACAAAGTTGTCAGCTAGGTTGGTTAGGAACTTATTTGATTTCTCACTTGGTGCAGAATTAGTTTTCCAATTGATATCAGGATAATTGAAGTCTCCCATTACTATTGTTGTGTGTTTCCTGCATATGTTTGTTAGTTGGCTGGCAAAAAGGACATCTATTTTTTCTGCTTGATTGGGTGGCCTATAATATACACCTATGGCCATGTCATTCTTTTTTTCTTTTATATTGACCCATATGCATTCTAGGAGGTTTTCATCTTTGGTTTCATGCATTTCTGTAGCAATATAGTGGTACTTTACATACAGTGCAACTCCACCTCCACTTTTATGGGGTCTGTTTTTTGTTTTGTTTTTGGAATAGTTTGTATCCTTCTACCAGTATGTTCCAGTCATGGGTTTTATCCCACCAAGTTTCTGTTATTCCAACTATATCATATTTACCGTCATGTATTCATAGTTTGAGTTCACCCTGTTTGTTCCCCAGACATCTTAGTTCTAGGTTTTCTAGGTCTAGAATTTCAAGTCTGGTGGCATAAGGTATTCTGCAACGAGTAGAGGAGTGGAGAACTCTTCTTGTGAAATATTTCTGGACTTTCTCAACTGTGTAAATATCAGATACGTAATGTGGGTTCCAGACTGATGAGCTGTATTCGAGTATTGGTCTAGCAAATGTTTTGTATGCTCTAGTTAGTAGTGTAATATTACCAGAGAAAAAGCTACGTAAGATTAGGTTAACAACTCTTAATGCCTTTTTGGCTATGTAGTTACAGTGGGCTTAGATCATTAGAGATGAGTACTCCAAGATCCTTGACAGAGTTTGGATCATCAACAAGGTCTTGACTATTCAGCCTGTATTTTATTTTCTGGTTTTTTTTGCCAATATGTAAGACAGAGCATTTATTTGTTGAGATTTGAAGTTGCCATTTGTTTGACCATTCTGATACATAGTCGAGGTCTTTTTGAAGGGTAGCAGTATTGTCTGTGATGTTGAATAGCTTTACATTGTCAGTGAAGAGAACGCAGTTGCTTTTTATATGATCACAGAGGTCATTTATGTAGAGTATGAAGAGAGTTGGTCCTAGAACATTGCCTTGGGGGACACCACTGTTGACAGGTACAGAATTTGATAGGACGCTCCCAATTTTGACCATTTGTTGTCTGTTTGAAAGAAATGCTTCTATCCAGTTATACAGGTGCCCAGAGATACCATAAGATTTTAGTTTTAGGAGTAGTTTGTCGTGTACCACTGTATCAAAGGCTTTACAGAAGTCTATGTAGATTGCATCTATTGCTTTGCCCTGGTTGAGTTGTGGTAGTCCATATGTTTTTGCAGTGTAAGAGTTGCAGATTGCAGGATAGTTTTTTTCTGAAACCAAATTGTTTATTAGAGAGTAGGTTGCTTGTCTCTAAGTGGAGGATAATGGATTGGTTAATAATTTATTCCATGACTTTACAGGTGACGCAGCATAAAGAGATTGGTCTGTAATTTTCAACTAGGCTGAGGTCTCCCTTTTTGAAGATGGGGATGACCGTGGCTTGTGACCATAGTTTTGGCAAGGAGCTGGTCCTGAAAAGATTTTTCAAAGATTATGCTTAGAGGTTCGGCTATGGCAGTGGATAGCTTTTTAAAGAAGTAGACACATATTCCATCCAGTCCAATAGGTAGAGATGGTTTTAGATTGCGTAGTGCTTTTTCAACATTGTCTACTGTAAAATCGATATGTATTAGAAGATCATTGTAATTGTCTGTGGATTGACTAGGAAATACTGGGCATGATCCATTGCTGTTTACAAATACTGAGCCAAAGAATGTGTTAAGGAGGTTGGCTTTAATAGTGTCGTTGTTGCAGTCTTTACCATTAGGTCCTTTCAGGGGTGGGATGGACCTTGAGACTTATAGTTTGTTGTTTACAAAATTGTAGAAAGCGCAGGTGTAATTGGTGCTTAGAAAGTTTTCCTCTTGTTTAATGTCATAATTGGTGCATTCAGTCTTTATCTGGTGGCATAAATTTTTGTATCGGCTTTTGAAGTTGGCAACGTGACCATATTTGTTTTTCCACCAGTGATCTCTTTTTGGACTGAAGCTTCCTTAATGTTATGGGTAATCTGTTTTTTCTGGTTTTTGGAGTTGTTATTGGTTCATATAGTTTGATGACTCTTTTGACTTCAAGTAAAAATATGTTGTAATGGTCTTCAACAGTATTGCATTCAGTGAATAGAAATTGCCAATCAAGGGATGAGAGATCGTTGTCTATAAGATCATAGTTGCCTTTTTTGAAGTTATAATTGGGGATCACATTGTTGTGTTGATTTTTGTGTGGACGTACGTTGAGACAAAAGTCAATCATGCTGTGGTCACTGTTGGAAAAGGGTTCTTTAATTTGTATTCCGTAAATTGAATTCAAACTATTGCAGAAGATGAGATCGAGGCAGCTGTTAAGTCTAGTATGGTTGGTTACTAGTTGTTCCAGTCCCAGGTTTGTTTCAGCATTGTAGAAGGTTGCATGTATGGGTTCAGTTTTACATTTGTTTAGGGTCCAGTTAATGTGAGGTAGATTGAAGTCACCAAGAAAGATAAAAGTGTGTGGGCAGGATGTTGCCCATGTTAGTAGTGAATTTAGCTTGTTTACATGTTCAATGTCATAATCGGGGCTCTGTAACACAGTAAGAATCGAAATGTGATATTTAAGGACAGTTCACAGACGATGGTCTCAGGAAGAGCAAGCTCTTGGGTAACTTGGATGTTTTTTAGATGTAAGGACTTTTTATAGAAGATGGCAACACCACCTCCTCTACGGATTTCATGATCTGATTGGTAAACATGATAGTCTCTTACTGTGGTAATGGAGTCAGGGAGAGATGCATTGAGTCATGTTTCACAGACAAATATGATGTCGAATTTAGCCATATTTAGTAAGAGGAGAAATTCAGGTATTTTATTCACAAGGCTTCTTGCATTTTGGAGACCTCTAAGTTAACGGGACATGTCACATTGAACTGATTCTGTTTATCACAGAATATTTGTAACTTAAACAGTCATAGCAACATCTGGATATCCAGACAGTTGTGGGCTGGGAAGCAATTTATTATTGACTGCATTTGCTTATCTGAACCTTACCCTGTATTCAGATGCTAATGTTGAGACTGCAGCTGCTTTCTCAAACCTCTTGCTTTGCAGATATGTTGTAATTACATTTTTCAGAATTCTTATCATACAGGTAGGTAAAAGACAAGAGACTGGGAAGACTGTACAGATAGTCCACAACTTACAACAGTTCATTTAGTGACCATTCAAAGTTAGAAATATTGAAAGCAGTGACTTATGACCAGTTTTCACACTTAATGATTGTTGCAGCATCCCCATGATCAGGTAATCAAAATTCAGATGCTTGACCCATATTTATGACAGTTGCAGTCTCCTGGGATCATGTGATAACCTTTTGAGACCTTCTGACAAGGAAGGTCAATGGGGAAGCCAGATTTACTTAACAACTGTGTCAGTAACAGTTAACAACTGCAGCTATTCACTTAACAACTGTGGCAAGAAAGGTTGTAAAATGGAGCAAAATTCACTTTAACAACTGTCTCGCTTAGAAATTTTGGGCTCAATGGTGGTCATTAGTTGAGGACTACCTATATAGGAGCAAAAGAAGTGGGACTTGAAGAATACTTGTGAGCATTAACAATTGTATACAAAGGCTTTTAGAAAATATACTATTTTCTTTCATTCATGGATCAAAATGCCTGAAACCTTGAAGTCTCAGTTCAAGCATATAGGCTACTCCAAATTAGTGGAACTGTTCACACACAGATTTTTTTGTGCAACACACCAGAAAGGAGCAGCTAATAAAAGTAGAGATAATGTAGCACAACAAAAAACATTCTGGGGCAATTAAAAATTATCCGGCTTTGAAGAAAACATAAACTAATTCAATAGGAGAAACATTCCAAGGAGAGAGCACTGAGCTGATGGCAGCATTGTTACCAACTAGGATTTTCCCCAGGTGCTGGCCATCTTATTTTGGTTGGTAGTGCAATCAGAAAATGGGTTTAATCCATGGGCAGGCCCATGCTAGAACAGGTGAACTTCAGGCACAGAAGCTTTACGGATCTTTGCTTTGTGTTCAGAAGTAAATTGGAAGCCACTTAAGTTATTAATCATTGACACAATGAACCCCAGAACCTGGGTCCATTCTGCAGCTGAGCAAGCATTATTTGGAATGAATGGCAGTTTGTGAAGTCCTGTCATGTGTAGTACATAAGATACTTATATTTTACTCCCCTAGGTTGGGAAGTTTCCATAAATATACAATGGAAACCATATAGGTCTCCCACAACAGTCTGAACTATAGGGGCAATTACAAATTGAATAATTTGATCGGGAATAGGCTGAACCATATTTCTAGGCATATTGAAAGTAGATGTATCTATTTCTTTTTTTTTCTGGATGAGATAAAGTGGAGCATTTAAATTATCAAATAAACTATGTCCATTTCTTTCTATAGCTTTTCATGGGCTTGCTGCAAAACTGTAAGAATCACAGTTCTTGGGCTTGCCTAAATTGCTATTTACTGCATTTTCCCCAAGCGCTCCTGGATGCCTTTGTTGATGTCTATTTTCTTAAGTTGCTGTAGTTTGCTGCTGAAGTAATTCCCAGAATAATTTCAGGGAGGAATAGCAAAAGATGATGGATGTTTCTGGCATTAACTTTCACCAGTCATTTAGTGGTTACTGAACTGCATGCAGTAATGATAGAGAAAGCCTACGGTTTCCTATTAAGTGCATTTAAAACTAAAAACAATTTGGAAGACAGTAATAGCTTGTGATACTGCTGTGCAGAAACTGCTGTGAAATGAATACTGGACACATCCAGGGTAGATATGCATTTTTTGCCACAAGCAAGATGAACTAGCACAGCAACAGGACTAATGCAAATTAATACCTTACATTAATAAACCATCTGTTTTGCATTCAAACTCAGTCAAATTTGCTGATGAATTACAAGTCAGTGATTTTATACTAGATTCTTTTAAATTGGCTTGCTGAAAAATGGTAAATTTGAGATCTGTTAGCTTCACAAGTGGGCTATGCAGTGCATTAAACCATGATTTAAGTTATGATTTACTGAACAAATCATAACTGTGTCATTTGTAAATTAAGCTAAACAAAACCAAAACTAATCAGAGGCTTATAAAAGCACTTGCTGTTTATATTTGTTATTTTTGGAAAATTTGTATTTTATATGCTTTGGTTATATTATAAAGTATTTTATTAATCTCTTATAATTTATTTCAGCCACTTTATGAATAGTGTGCGCAATGGGTCAATAGTTAAGAGCTGCGGTGGCGCAGTGGTTAGAATGCAGGCTACTTTTGCAGGCTACTTCTGCTGACTGCCGGCTGACTGCAATTTGGCAGTTCGAATCCCACCAGGCTCAAGATTGTCCCAGCCTCCCATCCTTCCGAGGTGGGTAAAATGAGGACCCAGATTGTTGGGGGCAATAGGCTGACTCTGTAAACCACTCAGAGAGGGCTGTAAAGCTCTGTGAAGCAGTACATAAGTCTAAGTGCTATTGCTATTAAAGATACTGAGTTTATCAGTTGGAGTGCTAATAGCCCAAGTTTGAGACCCAAGCGCCGTGCAATGGGGTGAGTTCCCATTCCTTCCCCCGTTCCTGCCCACCAAGCAGTTTGGAAGCAATGCAAGTAGATTAATAGGTATCACTTCGGTAGGAAGGTAACAGCATTCCATGCACTTTTCATGTATAGTCATGCTGGCCACAGAAAATGTCTTCAGACAACGCTGGCTCCCTTGGCCAAAAAACGGAGATGAGCACCATGACCTAGACTTGAACACAACTGACAGGGAAACCTTTTACTTTACTTTAAAAATATGCATATCTTAAAACTCATATAATTTTGATTATATTTTAATGTATTTTATTAATCTTGTTATAACATATAGGTAGTCCTTGACTTACAACAGTTTGTTTACTAACCATTTAGTTACAACAACACTGAAAAAAGTGACTTAAAACCATTTTTCACACTTACAACCACTGCAGCATCCCCATGGTTGTGTGATCAAAATTTGGACGCTTGGTAACTGATTCATATTTATGACAGTTGCAGTGTCCTGGGATCATGTGTTCTTCTTTTGTGACCTTCTGAGAAGCAAAGTCAATGGGGAAGCCAGATTCACTTAACAACCATGTTAACAACTGTAGTGATTTACTTAACAATTGTGGCCAGAAGGATCATAAAATGGGGCAAAGCTCGTTTAACAAATGTCTAGCTTAGCAACAGAAATTTTGGGCTCAGTTGTGGCCATAAGTCTTTACTTAGGACTATCTTTACTTTATTAGCTGAGTTAAGAACATGCATGGGGAAACCTATAGTACTCATGGATAAGAAAGCCCAATTTGGTGTGGGGTGTTTTAGCACATGAAATTCTTAGTTTATCACATGTATGCTGAATATATATGTAAATGAACTGCAAATTTAACAAATTAAAAACAATGCAAATCAGAAAAATCAGAAGTGGACATTCGGTCAATGGAATCCTTTGCTTGTTATAACAACAGGCCCTGACTGTCACCTCTTACTGTATTTGCTTTCGATAAAATGGCATAAATGTATAAGGGTTGAATAAAGGAAACAGCTTCTAAGTTCATGATCAGTCCTTCAGTAAATAAACATAATTTTAAGAAGAGTTCCAGGGAAAAGCAAGCTCTTCTCCTGTAGAATATTTCTACACTAAGCACAAAAAAGATAGTTGAAGATTTCATGCTCAACAGATAGTATGACATACCTCCTTGTTTAAATCTGCCAAAACCAGAAGTAAAATACTAACATAATAACTAGATTCACACATTCCAATATGTTATATTATTATTTATTAAATTTGTTTGCCACCTATCTCATTGCAAGTTGGCTTTGTTGTGGATTTTAGGTGAATCCAGTCATTACTGTCTAATCTGTGGTTATAACCATAGAAGCCAGAAATGTGTTTCAAAATGAAATAAATATTGAGGATTTTAAAACCTGAGGATAACTTGTGTTAAAAATATAAAACTTTTAAAGTTTTTTTCAAAGAAAAATGAAATAATGACTTAAAATAGCAATGTTTTAATCTCTTTTTTCTAACAGCATTTTTTCTCTTCCCATTTCCCTTTTTCAGTTGCTTTTCTATCTGCTAATTTTCAAGCCTATATTAGGTTAAATATAACCTAAAATGTTGGAAATACACCTTGATGGGGAAGCACTTATATAGTAAAAGAACGAAGCAAACTTTGCTGTTTCTTGGATCTAAATTTCAACCTACCCACATCAGTTTCTTAAAAAAGAAAAAAAAATTCAAAAAGCTATCAGAATTTGGTTATATGCACGTGATTGTAAATAACACTTTCTAATTTAAAATATAGTTTATTCACATGCCATGAATTCAGGCCGTATTGGGCACAGAAAAAAAGTTCTATTGCCAGCAACTGCAGCATTGAAAAAAACACTGAGTAAATTCAGGAGTTGAATGCTACCGGGTCGGCCCAGTTCTATAGAACAGGTAGCTGCGAAGAGCACCTGACACCGAACCGATTCAGTGTTTGGCCCACCTGCCTGCCCGGGCTCTAGGCTGTCCTTTATTCCCTGCTTTTCCTTCCTCAGCTGCTTTGTGCGGCACAGCTGAGGTTGAAAAAGCAGGAAACAAGAGGATTTTCAAACGCTGCGCACTCTCACGCAGCGCTTATCAGCTATCCAGGCAGCACAGCTGATGATTTCTTGCAAACGCTACACACACACGTGTTATGATTGTCTGCAGTTCGGAAAACTGGTAAATCGCTCTCCACCGGCTGGCCCCTCTCCTCCCCGCCAACCCACTCCTTACCTGGCATGCGAGCCATCCAACTTGCCTGGTTTGGTAAGTTGCTATTTTTCCTTTTTTTCTCCCTGACCATCAGTTGTTCTGTTCTGCTGGGAGATTTAGATTAGTAGAAAGCAGAAAATCCTTTGATTTCTTGCTTTCTAGCTAATCTAAAAGCAGAGCCAAACCTTCCTTAGGACTGAAGCTTCTACTTTTCAGTGCAGACTCAGGTAGCCGATTGCAAATAGATAGGTCTGTGATTCTGTGACCAACTCAATCTGCCTGCCTTCTTTTGGTTAAAAGTTGTTCTTTTTTTAATAAAAAATTCAATATTTACATATATGGTATGTTGTGAGTTAATTTTGTGAGTTCGCTTGCTAGCAAACTTTATGAGTTTGCTTGCAAGCAAATTTTATGTGACAGACTCAGGTAGCCGATTGCAGATGGATAGATGAATCTGTGATTCTGTGAGCAACTCAATTTGTCTGCCTGCTTTTGGTTAAAAGTTGCTCTTTTTATAAAAAAATCAATATTTACATAAATATTTATAATATTTACATACAAGCCAGGCCCACCCAGTCACATGACACCAAGCAATGCCCAGTCAGCAAGCCACGCCCACCCAGTCACATGACCACCAAGCCATACCCACAAATTAGGCCACATCCATAGAACCGGTTGTTAAGAAATTTGAATCCCATCCCTGAGTAAATGTTAAAAGTTTCTAATCAATTCAAATATATCCCTATAATGCAGACAGAAACAGGTATTTTTCAAGAAGCAGTCTTTTTAAAGTATTTATATAACCTGACCATGGCACAGATAGCATGCCTCGTTTTGCTATTCACAGACTAAATTTATTTTTAAGACAATCACTCCTACGATATGTGTAATAACTAAAAAGAATGATTCTCAGGCCTAAGAATTTTATCTGTAAGCAAATATATGAATTATTTAGGGTACAAATTTTCATTAAAAAAAAACAGTCACAATTCTACTATCAATATCAGATTTCTCTTAAAACCAAACCAAACTACATAGTCATGCTAGTGGCATCCCACAAGCCAGAAATGAGCTAATGAACAAAATCTCTAATAGCTGGGAAAGAAGTTTCCATGCCCTGTATAGTTCTTGTTCCTTTCCATAACAGGAAGAAGAGAACTTAAACTAGAAGGATAGCATGCAACTATCTTAATTCATGTAGTTCCTGGCACCTTCTCCCAACCAAATTCTGTTCTAGTAGCAGCCACTGCTTCCATCACAATAAAAAAGAAACAGAGTCTGGCAGGAAAGCTAGATATGTATTTGAATGGATGGTGTGCGTTTTACAGATACTCACCGTTCCAATTGTAGTTCCTCATCGTAGGTTGGTGGATTGGATCCTGGCCGTGTGTTGGTCAGAGCTTCCCAGATGGTAACCTAATAAATGGAATGAAGAAATAAAAGTAAAAAACAGTCAACAGGTATCATCCAGTAGTAGACAGCAATTGGAAACTTTTGGGGTAATTAATTAATCAATTAACTAATTGATCCCATGACTTATTGAATAGTCTGAGATCATTTTTAGCTTTAGGTCTCCCCCATACCTGATCCCTAATAAGCAATACAAAGTACCAGTAATACTATATTTAATCCCCCAGTGCTATATCTAAACTTGTTCACAAAGAATAATCTCCAGTGACAATACCTGGGGGTTTATTTGCTATGTTGTCCTCCTATTTTTGTCTCGTACCACACAACCTTCTTAGACCACAGACCCTGTTTTGAAGAACCAGTTAAACATGCTTTTCTGCTAATTGAATACAAAGCCTTTCCCACCACAGTCCAGTTGCTGCCCTCACAATCACCTGATCTGTCTCTGTGCCAGCATCCAGGAGACTCTGTTGAATGGCAAATTGGAGGAGGTCATCATCCTCATCCCTCATGGGCTCCGTACGGCCTGCACCCAGCATTGTGTAGCCTTGGGGCACCTCAAATACAGATGGATCCACTTCACAGGGGAAAGGGTACACTAGGGGCAAGGAGAATAACATAACAGTAACTACAACAGGGATTGGGAAAATAGCATTAGCTATACTACATAAAACCAAAGGCATATCAAGACAGCATCCTGTTTAGACCATCATCAGTTAGAAGCCACAGGGAGACCTACAAATAGGACGTAAGTACAATGCCTCTCTCTGTTTACTGCCTGGAAAGGAAGGCATACAAATATGGAGTCATTAGAGTGACTAGTAGTACCATATCCACTATTAAGTTGTCTATATTGTGTTAAGATTGTCTAAAATTGTGCTCAAATATCATAAGAGTTTGAATGGGTTTAACTATGTCCTGTATTAATTAAACAGACAAACACCTAATCTCTGTCTTACTTCCCCATAACTACAATAAGGTTCTTTTTTGATCAAGCCATATACTTTCCAGAAGTAAAGCAAATACACTAAATCTTCCCAGGTGAACCAAGACATAACAGATTAGCAAAAAGCTGGCATTACTCAATTTTCTCAGAACAATAGAGAGGGAAAGCACAAGACTAAATTAGTGTGAACTATTATTATGCCAGAGTAATAACAACAGCAAAATCTTTAAATGGAAACAACAATTGGAAATTGTTTTACTAGCTCTGCGCATCAATCCTAGATAGGCAAAATAAGATTGTGAAAAGTTTGGGCAAATTCTGTGCAGAATCCTTCTAGATAGCATTTTCTGAGGTGAAAGGGAGAGAATCAAGTGCAAATTCAATATTTACGATTGCTGCTGTTAGGACCAGTATGGATCTCTGCTAGGAATTTTTCCTAGAGTAAGGTAAGTGGATGAAGGAGACGGGTTATGGACAAGAACAGCAGTCTTAAGAGTCATTCTTTTAACTAGTCTTTTCCAGAGCAAGCAATCTTTTAGCAGCTATTCCATGATAAATATATATTTTGATAGTTTTGGGAAGCAACGGTGATGCAATGTTACCACACAAGTGGGCAAAGCAAAGATTTTCAGGAGGTTCCTTTGGGGCTTGGGTTGTATTTTAAACAAATAAAGTTTATTTGGAAGTTTAAACTTAAAAAAAAAGAGAGGAAAGTTCACACTTTTGTTTGATGAAAAATATTGGCATAATTTCTGAGGTGCTATGGGAGTTACAGAAGCAGAGCCTAGGACCCGTCTGGCAGCTTATGGGATGCAGATTGCACAACCTGTTTTATCCTTTCCTCTATTACTTCTTCAAATAATTCAGTATGGACTGTTGGGCATCATCTCTTCCAGCTCCAACAGCTTCTTTCCTCTTTTTCTTTATCCAGTTTTACCAAAGGTTACATCACTGAAGCCATAGAAGCATTGGGTATAATTTTGATTTGGCCTTTGATCTTACCTTTAGTGTTGCTGGCTGCCTCTGCCCCAGCACTTGGTTCCTCGCTGCTGCCAGGGTATTGGGTAGGAGTACAGATCCGCACTGAGCTTAGTGGCTCATCACAGCCACACAAATTACTGAAAGTGATCCGGGCATTGAGCACGTGGAAGAGAGGGATCTCTGAAAATGACAGGGAAAACTTATAGAAAAGGGAAAGAAAAGAATGAAAGGGTGGGAACTATTTATTTTCAGGTCTCTTGCTGAACCCATCAAAACATTATTAATAAGAATATAACAATATAAAAAGAATCCTGATCCTGGACTGGACCAAAAGCCATCTAGAGTAGCCAGCATTCTACTCCTACAATGATTAACTAAATGCTTCTATAGATCAGGTATGTAATAGTGCCTCCCACTTTCTGTTTCTCAGTACCTGGTCTTCAGAAATAAACATCAGCAACCACAGATCTACTGTTACATCCAACTTTGGCATACATCATTCCTGCCATACTCCTGTTCCCTCTCCCACACTTTGTCTTCTAGTTCCACATTACAATGGTTAGCACCATCACTTGCCACTCCCAGTTTCAGCCAGTTTGCTTTGCATCTCTCTCACCGATTTTAACTGGGAAGCCAGGAGGTAACTTGAGGGTGATGAAATCACGTAACTTGGCAAAATGAGCATTGCTGATCGCCATCAGATCAATAATAGGTGTCACCTGCTCCACCAGGGAGAGGGGATGGTCCTCACAGAGCCACAGAGTGGCCTTGAACCTAACAAATAAGGAGCAAGTCAGTTTCTAGAACTTTCCTTTCTTCCATCTTAGCACACCAAAAGGTCTAGCCGTCATGCTCACCCTTATGGATTTTCATTCTCACCCCCCAAAAGCATCAATGCTAGCCTTCGTGTCTTGTGTCTCCCATTGTATATCAATGCTGCACTATCTTTCCCATCTGCACTCACCTCTGAACTTTGCTGGAC
Organism: Notechis scutatus; assembly: GCF_049901735.1. Classification (NCBI taxonomy): domain Eukaryota; kingdom Metazoa; phylum Chordata; class Lepidosauria; order Squamata; family Elapidae; genus Notechis; species Notechis scutatus. The sequence goes on from NC_142009.1 coordinate 227,829,555, forward strand.
ATCTCAATAGGGCGGCCAATATTACGGGACTCCAAGTTGAAGTTGGGGTCAAAGTATTCCTCAGGGGTGATAGATGTTGGGTTTGTGGGACTGGCTGACTGCAGCACAGGGGCCTGAAAAATGGGAAGCAGGATCTACTCTAAGCAGAGGATTCTAGCAATAATTGTAAATGCCACACAAATACCAAGTCTCACTCCCCACCAGTCCCACCAAACTGGTCCAGCGTAAGTCTCTTGTTGCTGCCCTCCTCCCCTTTAGTTCCTCATGCAGATGCCTCAGCTAGCACCCTTTTCCCCGTGCAGGGAAGGAACCTTGTTACATACCCCATTCTGGGCTGCATGCTGCTGGGCAATTCCTAGGAAGGACTGGAATGGAGTCTTGGAGCCTGTATAGTGAGGAAAGGACACCCAAAAGAGTAAGTCCTATGTTTCTTCTCAAAGAAGCACTTCCGTTACAATTACCTGTTTTTATCAGATGCTTATAATGTTTCTTTAAAATATTTCTGTCCTATCTGTTTGTTACAGCATTCAAGGTGGCATGCAGCATAGAACTTGTGCTTTTGGTATTAAAATAAACATCCTGATATACTAAACACTTGCAGATAAAACAGTTTTAGCAGTAGCAGCAGCCCTTGAAAGATAATAAAATACTACAGAAAATGTCTCTTTTATTTCTACAAAGATGAGCATCTCCCCAAGTGAACACTTTTTAATATTACAGTGCAAGACCTACATAGCACTGAAAATGATATGTGAACTGAGGCTCCTCCAGCATCCAAATATTGGCCTGTCCCCCAGCCCCACTTTCTTTAGACCCTTAGCAGCAGCAGACCACTGTGGAAAGAAACTAAACCAAAAAAGTTTTCATTGGCCTGCCTGGTTTCCAGCTAAGTTGTCCCCTCATCACATCTTAAAACTATTCCATTATGTGGAACAACTATTTGCCTTACTTTGTATTTCCCCATTGAAAAAAGAGAGAAGAGATATAAACATAATTCAAAATAATAATAATTGCATAGTACATAGTCTTTTCCCCATCGCTGTAGAAATGTCATGGGAAAAGCTTCATGTCACAAAATGCTTATGTATGTCCCAGTAATATATCTGATTGTAATTTGCCCTTCTCTTTTACTATAACCCCTACTACTATAGGATATAAGAGCAGACATTCACTACTCACTTGTTATTTTTTTTAATTTTTAAAAAATAAATTTAGAAGCTTCCCTTGAGACCCAAAATGATTCTGAGCTGGTTACACTTAAAACAAGAAAGCAGTAAAGAAAAACTTAAGCATCTGGATAGATTAAGCAACAACCAATCACCCAGGACTCTTCCAACATCCTATCCCAAGGCTCAGAAGAATAGTCAGGTTTTTAACAACTTGTGGAATGACATCAGGTAGGTAGGTAAATAAATCACTGGGGAAGTATAATTCCAGAAAGCAGACACTGTAATAGAGAAGTCAATGCCTCTGACAGATGGCATTGCTTGATCAAGGGTTCCTAAAGTACATCAACCCTACCAGATCTTACCAGATGAGCAAAACAGTAAGTGATCTTCATAAAAAGTAGACCTATGCCTTAAAGGCTTTTAAGGTGACCAATAATCAATACTGTATCACCTGGGCATTTCAAAGCATGTCCAATAACTGTCTGGAGACCATTTGTAGCTTCCAGGATTTGTTCAAAGGCAGCCCTCTGTACATGGCAATAGCTCAATATTTACCTGGCTTTCCTAAATATATTCTTTCTTTACAGCAACAAGTATCTTATAAAATGTCAAAAGAATTTGTCCCATACTGCCCACTCCTAATATTGGGCAAGACTATTTACTTATCTACCTCACTTTTCCTCCAAGAAGCTAATTTATTTTACACTAATAAGAACCTGGTTGCAAGGACTGCTAAGATAGGGAATAGGACAAGTGATTGCAGCAAAATAAATACTGTACATAATTGTGGATAAACCTATCTGCAGATAAGACAACTCTATGAATTTCAACCAAAATACCATGAAAAATGTGCCACCCGCAGATAAGCTATCCCTCAATTTTTAAACTGCAACCACAGGCAGGAAACTGCAAACTGTTATGTCATTTTTTTTTATAAAACCATGTTATTTTAAGGTTGTGACAGTCTTTAAAAACTGAACTCTGGTCTGTAGAGAAGTCAAAACTAATTTTTTGGGTATATTTTGGAACCTAACGTTCTCAGCTTATCCATGAATATATACTGTATACTTTCTTCAGAGCTGGTTGGTATTTTCCCTAATCATAGAAAGGAATGATGAAGTTTTAGAGTGTTTAAATTACTCGTCTCTTTTTACCGGTAAAATCATTTTGGTATTCTGGAAGCCCAGCAACAAGGAAGGAAAAGCTTCCACAATTTGCAAGAATGGATCTGTTTTTCAACATGCATTCAGTACAAAAACAGTTTTTCTCTCATTAAAAAAGTATTTTTAAAAATCTTTTAATAGTGCTATCCTGTGTTATCTAAATGTATAAGAGTAAGGCATATTGATAAATTGAATGCATTGTCAGTATAGAATCCTATTTTTAATCACCTGAGAGTAAATGCCATCAAATTTATTATTTAAAAATGTTAAAAATGCCAGCAATATTAGCTGGTGTTTCATTTTAATCTCTATACAATAGTTTGATTGTTGATTTGATACTGTATTGATTTATTTACTACATCTGAGATTGCCTGGAGTGAAAAGTACCATATAAATTTCATAAATAAATGAACAAATGAGAAATCAAGAATCACCTCGGAGGCTCTCTTGCATTTTATGTAAGAATTCAAAATTTACACTTTGTTTAAAAGATGCTACATCTAGATTTCTAAGTAGGTTTCTTATTATTCCAAAGCCACAAAGACCAGCACCTATAATCTTGTTATTCAAAAATCTTTCTTCCTATACTGTTTTCTATTCCCCCGCCCCCATATAAAATATTTTATCACAAGTAATAGAGCTTTAAAGTTCATCAGGTTAGTCATTCTCTTTCAGTTCAACTTATCTCACAGGGGTGGAGAGATATAACACCGGACATAGCAGTGCTTTATTCAGTGTATTCAATTTTTGGGAAAGATGTAAACATAATAAATAAGTAAATGAAATATAAATATTCCATGTTGAATTTGCTGAGGACAAGACAACCAAGGTCAAAGAACAATTACTAAAGAGAGAGAATGAATAACTGGAACTATCATGAGGACAAAGTATTTACAGCATAATAGACTGGTTAAGTCAACATGGGTTCAAAACTGGAAGTAGTAAATGTGTGCTCTACCTTTGTTGCGTGTTTTGTCCTGGTCAGACAGGTGCTCGGTACGTGTTTTGGTGATAAGCTCCACATTGCTGGCACTGTAAACCTGGAGAAGCACAAACTCATTTATATTATTTGATTCCTTCAAAGACTGCTAATTAGAAGTACAGAAGATAAGCTAAATCTTGACATTTATGTTGGATAATTATACAAAGACAGAGAATTGTACCTTGGCTTCGTAACCACTGATTACTTCCATTTTCTCCGAGCGCCAGCCCCAGATGCCAGATTTGTTCCTGAATAGAAAGATATTCCTGAGTCAAGTATGACAATGGCCCAAACTTGCACATGGAATGGATTCCTATTTCAGTCTAAATCTCAAACTCTGTGGTGCTGAAATGATAAATAACTTTTTGTGATCTCCCCACAAGAAATAAAGTTGTTATACTATGTTCTGACAGGATTCCCACTGTCAAACAGACCACCTCTTTTATCTGGAGAAGCTGGTGGTCAGCTTCATTAGGAGAGCAGAAGGGCATTCGGTTAGTACTCCAATTTTTTGTGTGCAACCCCAGACTTGCACATCAAAAACTGAATCACTGTCAGAACTCATGTGCAAGTCATCTGGGGTTCTGGATACAAGTCACCTTAATTGTGCACACAAAGCCAGAGCCCCGTCAGACTATGTTCTTGCTCTGTCTTTGGTACATACCTAGCACAGCTGGATTGTTACCAGGATCTTTGTCACTATTTCACAGTTTTATTCGTGGATAAGGATACATAAAACCTTTCTTTATCTGAACTGCATTTCTTTTCCTGTTTTTAGAGGTAGGTTTTTTGGTGCCTATCTGTGCCCAGAACCTCTGGAGGATCTATGCTACCAGGAGAACTTCTTCTCTGGCATTCTTCTTCATGACATTTGGATAAGGATGGGTCGCTGCCTTCCTTCACAGAAGGGAATGTACTACTCGTCTCCTGGCCAAGTTTTCCAGAACTGCTGAGACATCATTGCTGCTGCATCTCAACTCTGCCCACTTTTCTCAATTCTCTCTCTCACCCTGAACAAGGGCTGTGCAGTGTAAGGAAATTCCAAGTGACATTAGCTTTCTCTTCCACCCTGTTGTTCCCCCTTCCCAATCCAGCCAGGATGGATGCATGGAAGCTGCTGGCAGGAGACAGAACAGGAAAGGCCGTGCTAGAAAACATGTTGAGAGTTCAGCAAGCATGCCTTGTAGATGGCCAATGAAAACATGGAGGTGCCCATGGAGCAGGGAGATGTGGAAGTAGCAAATCCTGAGGTCACCCTTGATAGCATGAGTTCTATCAGTTATACAGTTTTGGTTGTACAAATCTAGACTGCAAACACACAGCTGGATCACTGCCATCCATGCATTACACTGCTTGGATAAGCAGACAGTCAATTCACAACACCAGGGTGAGATCAAGTAACTTAGGAATTATGTGATCCCTAGTTTGAGAATCCCTCACCTAAAAATACCGTGTTTCTCCAACAATATGGCCTCCACCAATAGGAAGCCCCAGCATGATTTATTGGCATAAAATCAAATTAAGCCCCTTCCCCCAAATTTAGGCCCTTTTTAAACATGCGAAATGGGGGGGGGGATGGGGGGGCTTGCCGTTAGGAAGTACTTTGTTGCATGCCTGGATATGGTGCTGCCTGCGTTGGTGGGGCACTTCATATCAGGAGACTCGGTGCTCGCGCTTTGCTCGGAAGAGCGAATTGGAACATTTCGGGCGCCTCCGCCGCTGCCTCCTCGCCCATCGCAGGTGGCGGCGGCAGCGGCAAGCGGCGGCGCTTCGCTGAGGGAAAAAGAAGACAGCGCAGCCGCCTTGCTTGCTTGCCCGCCCCGGCCGGCCTCAGGAGTGGCGGCGGTGGCGGAAGCAGGGGCGCACGCTCCTGCCGGCGAAGGGAGGAGAGGCGAGGAAAGAGAAAGGGAGCGCGGCAGCGGCGGCTGTCACAGTATCGTCTCATAGCGGGGCAAGGCTGGCAAGCTGAGGCAAGCCGCCCCAGAGAGCGTCGCTGCCGACCCCATCGTGAGGATAAAGGAGCGGGACAGAGATTCAGTCAGACGTCAGCCTCGGCTAGAGAAAAGAGCCAGCCTCTCGGAGCACGCCGGCGTCTCTCTCTCTCTCTCTGTGTGTGTGTATGAAAGAGCTCGCCTTGCTCGGAGCATTTGGCGAAGCACGCGAGTTTCGCAGTCGGAGAGGGAGGCGGCGGCGAAAAGGACGCGGCAGCAACGGCAGGATGCTGCAGTTGGGCAAGGTCAGGACCTTGCATTGAAACAGCCCGGGGGGGCCACGCAGCCCCCTCCCTCCAGCCCACCTTGAGGATTTGCCTTTTGTTGTTGGTAAACTTGGCTTCAGGCGCTCCTGTCGCCGCCTTCCCTTTGCCTTCGAGCAAAGCGAATTATTTTAAAAACCTCCGCTCATCCCACCAGGGCGCGCCGGAGCCGTGTGGGCTGGGCAGAGCCAGGAAACACCCGCGGCTCGCTTTCCCGGCTTTGCCCAGCCAGCACGGCTCCGGCGCCCTGGTGGGATGAGCGGAGGTTTTAAATATTCGCTTTGCCTTCAAAGACAAAGGGAAGGCGGCGACAGGAGCGCCTGAAGCCAAGTGTCTCCTCAGGGCTCCGGTTGTAGGGAGGAGCCCTGACTGGCCGCACGTGGCTGCGCCAAACGCTGCGGCGTTGCTCTAACGCCGCGGCAGCAAGGGAGAAGGAAAAGCAACGGTGGCGGAAGGTCTGCCGAAGCTGTCGGCCGGCCGCCCACCCGGATGCATGGGGGGGGGGTAATTAAGTCACCCCCGAAAAGACGGCCTAGCCGTTTTTTCGGGGGTCAAAAAAAAATAAGGCCCGGCCTTATTATGTGAGAAACACGGTATTAATTACATTAAATGCTGTTATTGCACAAATAGACCTGCCTATACCTCTACCTTTAAAAAGCCTTAACTAAAGAGACTAAGTGGTGTTTCCAGAGCAACTATTTTCTTGTGTAAGGAAACCTGGTCTTCCAGTAACCAGATCAAAGGCAAAAGTAGGGTGTTGAACTGTATTTTGTCATAATAAACTTCAAGCCATTTCCAATATAAGGCTTCCTGAAAAAACTATTTAGTGCTCAAAGAATCAGAGAGACTTTCTTTCCAAGTTGGGTCTCACTTCAATTTTGATTTCCTCGGCTCCCTCTTATGGTATGAGAACATCAAGCAGCTTACAGGATCAAAGCAAAATCTTCGGTAGTTTCTCCTGCTCTTGCTCCCCAACAATTGCCACACAGGGTCACTATGTTCCTGCTCCTCCCGCACAATCCCCCATATATGGGCACTGATAAGCACTGAATAATACATTCCCTTCCTTCTGCCAAAACTCACCGCTCGAAGGCAATATTCTTGGTATCAAGGTGGGTGGAGACAATAGGAGATGTGAGGCGACTGGCAACATGTTCCTCCGAAGGCTGCATGGCAGCCAGCATCAGCTCAGGCTCATGCAAGGCTAGTGACAATGTCTCAGTGTACACAACCTGCTTATCATGGTCAACTTCCATCACCACAGCATTTTCATCTAAAAAAAGGGGGAGGAGAAAGAGGATGAAAATGCAACCTTGGAAGAAAAACACTTTCTACCAAAACCACATGTGTCACTGAGCACGCGCCCATCTCCCAAGAAAGGGATATTCTGACCTTCGCCTTTAAAGATGTAGCTGCGCCGGCCCCGCTGCCAGGTCATGTGCTCAAAGCCCAGTAAGGTAGTGTCTACCCGCAGGTTTTCACCCCGCTTCCATACCCGATACACATCGCTTGGACATATTTTGGAGACAAGAGGCACTGCAGAGAGAGAGAGAGAGAGAGAGAGAGGAAGATAATAAACAGAGGCATAAGGATCATTACCTGGAACTATTAAATAATGAGTCACATTTGTACAAGACTGTTTTCCATGAAGGAATTATAGCCTCTTTAAAAGTAGGGTAAGATGAGACAGCAACATGCCTAAGAGTAAACAACAAATTTAATAGGTCCCTGAGGCATCTGCGTGGGACCTTCCAAATTATCACTTAAAAACTTCGGAGCACTACTTGTGTTATCACATGTTAAAATCCCCTGGATAGACTGCCCATGGAAGAAGCCACTGCACTGACTGTAGAACAAGAGGCAGAATTCCTTTTTTCACAAAACAAACAGTTAGTCCACATGCTCTGCCAATGATACCCTTTTTGAAAGTTAGTGGCCAAATCTATTCTGAAAAGTAATGATAATAACCAAACAAGGAAATCTCATTCCTTAGTTCAAATATTCTTCTGCACACCATCTTTTCTATCTTGTGTTCATTTTTTCTCTTTACTCACTGAATTATACACCTGAAGTACTGACTTACCCCAGCTGGTAAACTCCCACTTCATTTCCACATAGAAGTCAGGGGCCTGAGGAAATGGAAAACTAATTCATTACAAACCAGAAGTGAAATCAGTACAAACAAGAGAAGGGACAGGAAGATACAACCTCTGTATGTTTTTCCTCTGAAATAGACAGGGCTTAACACTATGACAAATCTTTTGTCAGTAGGAGTATATTATGCAATTAGGTTTGGCAACTAGCAAGGCCACGAATGTTTCAAAAGACACTGAAGAAGAAAATATTTAAAAGTTCAGTGCTGATGTTTTCAGGATTCCCAGAAATTACTTCTGAAATCCTGAAAGTGTGCCATTCCAACATATTTCCTACAAATTAATATGGTAAAGAAATATAACTGCACATACTTCGGACAGAAATAAAAGATGTTAATGTTGTTAACTGCAAGTAGTCCTCGACTTACAAGGCTTACTTACTGACTTTGAAAAGGTTACTTACAACTTGTCCTCAACATTACAACTGTCACATCACCCCTGAAGTCACAGGATGGCATTTTGTGCACTTGGCAGCTGGCTCACATTTATAACCAGATGCAGCATCCCAGGATGTTGTAATAAACTTCAAGCCATTTCCAATGTGATTGTATTTTGTAATATTTTTGCCATTTTCCAGCAAAAAGCAACAAACAGTGCCTATTGGATAAACTGGATTGAGACTTACAACTATGTGATTCGCTTAATGACTGCAATGACTCACATAAAAACAAGTCCGGTTATGTAATGATTCAGCTTACAATTGCAACAACTTGCAGCCAAAATCCCAGACTCAATAGTGGTCATACATTAAGGACTGCTTGTATCTAGACTATTATTTTTTAAACCAAATGCAGCCAGATCTTAGAGAAAAACAGAAGAACAATCCACAAGAGCAAACTTCTCTAAATGTATGTTCTTCCAAAGTGCAAGATTACATCTTTCATAATACGAGCCAACATGTTTTCCTGAGAGGCACCAAATTGAGGAAAGCTGCACAAGAAATTGTTTGACAAGGTTTAATTTCCTCCTCTTTACAACTTTTGGCAAGAATATTTGACAAAGCCAGAGGATAGATATCGCAAAATAAATATTTGCAGACTCCAAAAGAGAATGGAAAATACTCCAATTTATCTGGAAGATTATATTAATACATACCCTACGTAGTTTGTTGAGTAATTCTGGAATACCAGCCAGTCGTCGTGTGGCACGCTGGTAATCACGATATTGGAGTATCAACTGTACCATCTCTGGATCTCCAGTGCTTACAGCTTCTTGAAGGACTAGATGCCACGGAAAGAAGGAAGGAAACAGTAAGTATCTAGCTTCTTGGATCTTCCTTCTGTTTCATTATGCCTTACCTTATCTCTAACCTCAGTTGAATTTTACTCTATTCTCACATCCAGAAGAATCAGATTCAACCTCTTTATCTATCTGTATCTATATCTATCAAAGGAAACATCTAAATGCCAGAAGAACTGGAATTGTGTTTATTTATGTCAACAGTGCTAGGAACCTGAGCAGAAAGAGTGGGAAAGGTACCATAATACTAAGAAAATTGCACAGTGGAAAGCCCACTCTTCTATCTGCAACTTAAATATTCAATTAGTTGAAGGTTACATCTCAGCTGACACAAAACAAATGCAATCATGAGGAAACTTGACTTTTTGGTAGATTTCACAATGAAATCTGCTGAAATATGAAGATCTCCTTGCTGAATATATTTGGTGTAGACAATTTGCTTTTTAATAACTATGAATGTTATTATTTATGTTAAGGATATAAATCAATTAGATGGTTTGGCAAGAATGTTTCACTGTAGTGTATTTGGTTAAGTCATTTTTCTTCTTGAAAGAGAAGTCTAAATTTTTTCAGAAGGTTTCAACATTAACATAATTCCATCTGATTTATATCATGGTGTTTCAGGAAATCTGTATAGTTTCTGTTTTAATGGTTTTGCTTCACAGATTTGCTTTTTTATATCTTAAAGAAAATTTTAAAAATTAAAATTAAAACCTAGAGTGATTAACCATTAGAAATACAAGTAGTCCTTGACTTATAACAGTTTGTTTAGTGCAATTTGAAGTTACAACAGCACAGAAAAAAGTATCTTATGACTCTTTTTCACACTTATGACAATTTCAGCATCCCCATGGTCTCATGATCAAAATTCAGATGCTTGGCAACTGACTCATATTTATGATGGTTGCAGTATCTCAGGATCACATGATCACTTTCTGCAACCTTTGCTTTGCAAGCAAAGTCAATGGGGAAGCCAGATTCACTTAACAAAGGCGTTACTAACTTAAGAACTACAATGATTCACTTAACAACTGTGGCAGGAATGGTCGCAAAATGTGACAAAATTCACTGAACAACTGTCCCACTTAACAACATAAATTTTGGGCTCAACTGTGGCAGTAAGTCAAGGACCACCTGTGGTCTATTGGCGGTCTTAAAACAAATACACAGTAAGAAGCATTTATGGTCACCTCATGGAGACATTTGGACAAACTTGTCCTTTTCCAGAAACAAGTGTGAAAGATAAGGAGTTGACCAGAGGCTTGAAGGAAGTGAGACTTTACTGTCTCATGAGAAAACAATGATTTCCATCCTTCACTGTCTATTCCTCACAGCAGATGTCACAAGTCCTTAATTTTTCAATAGTTTTGCCTTCCTGTCTCCAACTTTCAATCCTTTCCAATTTTCTACCTTTCTCTGCCTGCCATATAAGAAATTATTTTATTTTAAAAAATGAACCCTACAGCCCATTTTATTTACTTAATTCACTCCTATAATCTCCATTTGATAATCTGTCCCAAAATATTTTAAGTGCTCTAGGCTAGGAAGTTTACATACCTAACAAGCAAAAAAATCTAACAGCTTTTTACACTGTTAAGCAGGTTTTTTTTTTTAAATTTGTACAAACTAAAATATTTTGCCACAGAAGCCAGGAAGTAAAGGAGGAACACATCTAGTTGCTCTAGCAATACAGACTTTCAACTATGTCCTACCTGTCCAGCCATTGGCATTCTCCTGACCCACACTGGCATTGTGTCGCAGCAATACACGGGCAGATTCCAAGTTCCCAAGGGACACTGCCAATTCCAGAGGTGTTCGGCCACGTGGGTCAAGCATTTCAATATCATGCTGCAAAAGAATCAGAGGATTAATAATCTGGATAAGAAATGTTTTGCAGGTAAAACAAGCATGGTGTTTAACTTCAACTGCAAGCTCGATCAATTTTCAGTGCTGGGATCAGTCTTGAGAATGGCCTTGTTCAAATATCTTCTGTTAAAGAATGCCATTCAGCCAGCACTTGTTCTCAAATATTGCTCTTTATCTCTAAGGCCATCCAGGATTAGATATAATTCATAGAGTTAACTGAACTGACACAAAGGACACTAATAGGAATTGTAATATAGTTTTATCCACTAGCAGCTAGCTGAAGGACTAAAGAACCAACATTGCTGTATAATGTAAATTAATGCCTACAGTGGTATTTCAGCCCATAAATTGTTTTATAATACAGTACTGGTATTCAATTTTGACTTCCTGATGAAAGAGTCTTGCAATGTTATCCTCCAGTTTCGTTATTATAAAGGTAGCCATTCACATCAACAATCTTTCCTTCTGACAAAAGGGACCAAGATCAGCCCAATTGGATTTGCTTTTTAATGACAGAAGGTATACACTACAATGCATACTTACACAGTAAATAAAAAAATAAGAAACAAAAATTAACATGTTTTGGAGCAATGTAGTTAAGATTATTTAGAGGAGGTTAATTTAATAAGCATCCATCTACACAATCTAATAGCTACTAACACTACAGCAAGGAATTATAGAAAGTTGATTTGTAATTCACTAGTGGGAAAATATGTTGGGGCAAAATCTATTCCAGCCTTGTTTCAACAATGAAGGACACAACTATTGCAACTCTGAGAAACTGTCATCCAGCTCAGTTTAAAAATGAGGGGGCACCAACTGTTGTTCCATGGTATAAATTTTTCAGAGATATTTGACTCACTAATGAATGAACCTCAGATTACCAATTAAATTCAAAGGGAATACGTGGGTTGAACTTAACTAGTCACACATTTTACATAGGATGGATGGATGGATGGAAGGAAGGGAGGGAGGGAGGAAAAGAAAGGAGACTCGCTTAAAAAGTCTCACCACTTCTACTCCCAATCATTTGCCATTTATAAACTTGTTGCTCTATCCTGACCTAGTAGTCCCAATACTCTCTTACTAGCTCTTCTTCAGAATTTTCACATTTGTAGAGACACGGAGGAAAAACCCCAGGGAGGGTAAACAGGACACAGTAATTGCCTTTAGCACCATATTTATAAACTTCCAGAAGTATCTGGATGGCTAGATGACTCAAAATATTAGTTTTCCAAAATTCACTTTCCAGATGCTCCAAATAATTTCCTTTTCCCCCCAGAAAACAACAGGTAGGATTTTTTTTTACTTTCTGAAGTTATTATCATTTCATAGCATAGACCTTTGAAAACTCAAATGAACTGATCCCCATTTTGTCTCAGTTCCAAAATAATTATCAGGCAAGATTCTTTCTATAATACATAGCCCAGGTGTTCTGGTGATACTATTCTCCTTGTTTTAACCTCCAGGTAGAAAAACAAATATATAAAATTAGCAGGAGTCCAACAAACTACCAATCTGAGACTGTCTATTTCTATCAATTTTTTGGAGCACAAATGCCTATCCAATGCATGATGTTAATCTGTGGGACAAACAGGAAGTGAAATCTGCAATGCATTTTTGATAATGTTAAACAGTGCACTGCAGAAAGCACAAATAGGCACAGGCTCAAATAGCCTATAAAAAGTAGTAAAAGGAAGATTTTCAGCAGTGACTTACAGAATCTTTTAGAATAATGCATCCATCCCTGGATAGTGTACATGCACTAATGATGACCATAATGGCATTCAACCATAGTTGAATATCACTGTAAGTGATATTCTGTGAAGTCTTCATTTTATTTGTTTAAGTGTAGAAATGGACAAAGAAAGAGCCAGGGTCAATTGGGTACACACATGCTTAAGTTTAATAATATTTTATTCTTTCCCAAAATGGTGGCCATTTATACATTATTGTCCTGAATAAGAAGCTGAAATGGGAAGGAGAATAGGAAAAGCTTGCCCTCCATACCAGAGGATGTTATAATCATTACCAGGCCAGGGGCATACACGCCAACTAAGTGTGATCCTTTGCCCTCATATACCCTGTCTGGGGGAAGCTGCAGAGTAACTATGATTGAAAGCACACTAGACTGTGGGATTTCAAGCTGAGTGCCAAAAAAGGAGGAGTATTCTTTTCTCTGAAGCGCCTATTGTTAAGGTAGGTCTAGTATGTGGGGATTTCCAAATGTGGCTTGATCTACATAACTATCCTCAAACTGCTCCTTGGGTTGTAATGAAGAGGAAGAAAGGAGAGTTCTGAGACAGGAGAGAAATAATGGAGATGCAGCACCAGGGTTGCTACCCCGAGACTGAGGAAAAGAGTGATTCCCAACTAGTATCTGGAAATAAATATTCGTCGGACATTTTCCATGCCAGTAAGGAGGAAGAGAGAAATTCATTAGAAGCGGGTTCCATGGGATGCAAGTGAAATCTAGATTAGAAGTAGCCATCTCGGGATTAGGGGAATCACAGGCCTCGTTCACTGCCCCCTCCCCTGACAGCGAGGGGATGAAATGGGGAGGCAGAAGAAGCTCGGGACTCTCTCCATCACAGCCCCTTCTCTCTGCGCCCCTGGGCTCGGGCTGAGAGGGAAGGCAGGCTGGGCTGGGTGGATAGAGCAGAAAAACAGACGTCCCGGACCGGGGAGGGGGCTCCGCGTACCTGTCCCTTGCGCAGCTCGCTGTCCAGCGCCTGGTGCCGGTTGTGCCAGACGAGCAGGTGCAGAGGGAAGGCGTCTGCGATGCGGGCCATCCCGTCACCATGTCCCCGCGCCTGGCCGGGTCTCCGCTCCGGTCCTTCTCTGTCCGAGGCCTTCCCGGGTGACGGCTACCCAGCCAGCAGCAGCAGCAGCAGTTCCCGTCCTGCTCGCCTCAGCGCTGGGCCCGCTGCGGTGGCGGAGGCGCTGCCGAAAGGCGAGGCGAGGCGAGGGAGGGGCGCCGCGCGGCCTGGCCGGGGTGCGCTGCAGCTCCCGAGGTCGACCCAGAGCCCGAGAGCGGCGGCTTGGGAAGAAGGGGGCGGGCCTCCGAGGCGCAGGGAGGAGACACAGCGGTCGGGGCGCGGAAACCTGGCCCGGGCTGGGCACTTTTCCGGCCTGGTTCTCAACGCCAGCCCACGCGAGAGGAAGGCACTCGGAGGGTTTGGGCGGCAGCGGCACCCCCCCCCGTGCGTCACCGAGGGACCCGGGCAGCGCAGCACGCGCAGACTGAGAGGCTGGCTAATGCCCGGGGGTGTCCCCGCTTCCCGGTTCGCCTCCCTACGCGGGAGAATGAAAAAGAAACGGCGCTGCGTCGGTGGGTTCGCTTTGCAGCGGGGCGGCCGGGCGGCCCTTTTCCTCCCTGACTGCAATAATGCATAGGTTTCGCAGGGGAGAGAAGCATTTCTTTCTCAGGTTGTTTCGTTTACCGCAGCGTTTCGTTCTGTGCCACGTCGTTTTAGCTCCAGAGGGGAACGGTCTCGTCAAGGCTCAGTTGTGGAACACGGGGGTCCAGAAAGGGAGGCATTTGAGCATGTGCAGAATGCCTTTCCTTTGGCAGAGAATACAGTACAGTTTGCAGAGTGTGAGAGCTCTAGCCTGCTGTGTAACTAAGTCATATATTCCAACAACGCTAAGTAGATATATTTGTTTAAAAATTAACTTTTATATTGTTCAAACATTTGGGATGGCGACTCCTCTTAACATGTAATCCTGTCTCTCTTTATTAGATTTGAACAATCTTGGTAGCTTAGGGTCATACTTAGGCAAAATGAGCTTGATTGACCTTAGTTAAACTTAGTTAAACCTCTTGAGTAGACACTACTTGGATTTCAGGGCATTCTTCCAAAAATGAATTGTAAAAGTTCTGTCATTTTACATCCAAATAGCTTTCAAGGATCAGGTTTTCTATTGCAGTGCCTGTTTACTCTCTCACCCCCCCAGGCAGGTCAGATAACTACCAGGCCTGTCTGAAGGGCTGTCCTGAACCAACTTCATCAAACGGTTGTGTTTATTGATTGAAGGGACAGGAAAATTGGCACCAAGTGAACTTGAAAAGAATTGGCTTCTTTCTTTGGGAGAGGCCTCCTATGATTAGGCCTCAAAAAATGTAGCAAAGGAAGTGAAGAGGCGGTACTGTAAAAACACCAAGGAGAAAATACATTAGGCTAAGAAAGCTTTTTTTCTTTTTTTAGTGAGATGACCAGGAATCCTCAGTTAAGCAGGTTTGCTCTTCAACTAATAAAAAAATATACCTCAGGCTTTCTGGGAAATCAAGTTTATCTTTTTCATTTTTTGCAAAGTCGCTCTTGCATTCATTTTAACAGGCACTGATGTTGACTTTCAACTGTGCTTTTACACTGCAGTACATTTCTGCCTAACTTATATCTGTATTTATCTCCAGTAAGCAAGATGACTTCTGAAGGTAAGTCTGGTCTAGCCTGAATTCTGCTGTGTTTATTTTTGCCAATTTATGGGACATGGTTATGTTTTCAGGAAAACCAACAATAAAAATTAGGGGTACCAATACATTTTATTGATTATGGATTCTATATTTCATCAGATGCCTGGTGTTGTCTTCTATTGGAGATATGTGTATCATCCATTTACCCATCCATTCATCCTATCAGTGGCTGAGCCCTGAGATACTGATCATAATAGCACAGGAACAGGCATAAAACACCAGCTCCATAGAAGCAGAGGTCTACCACAGGACCAGAAGTGGAAGTGCAGACTGCAGACAGGTCTTGGAGACAGTCCAACACATAACGCCAGAGTGTAAGATACAGGCAGGAACAGCATACATGGAATAGCACAACAAGTAACTGACCGTGTGTACAGGAACATCTGCATAGTGCATGGGCTAGACCCGTGATGGTGATCCTATGGCACGTGTGCCAGAAGTGGCATGCAGATCCATTTCTGCCAGCATGTGAGCCGTCGCCCGGAACAAATCTACTGCGCATGCGTGCATGCCTCCCGCCAGCCAGCTGATTGTCGGGTAGCTGCTATGCATGTGCAGGGATGGGGTGCATGTGTGTGGGTCACGCGTGCATGCGTGGGGGGTGGGTTGCACACGCATTGCATTATGGGTACAGGCATGCATGCGCACGTACTTTCGGCATGTGACAAAAAGGTTAGCCATCACTGGGCTAGACCCTCCCAAGTCTAAATGGGAGATTCCACTTAAGGTTTTGGAGAATAAGAGGTCGAATATTCTGTGGGACGTACACATCCAGACAAACAGATGGGTACTAACCAATCAATCAGACACTGGTAGTAGATAAGGATCAGATAGCACTGGTGATACATGTAACAGTGCCAAGTGACAACATCAGAAAGGAGTATGACAAGCTGGAGAAGTATTGGCTCCTAAAGGAAGAATTTGAGAGAATGGAGAAAATAAAGGCCAAAGTAGTCCCAGTGGTGGTAGGAGTGCTCAGGGCTGTGATTCCCAAGCTGGCAGAATGGCTCCAATAGATCCCAGTAACAACATCAGAGCGCCCTGTCCTAAAGAGTACAGTACTAGTAAAAGCTAAGATACTATGTAGGAACAAATTCCCAAGTCTCTAGTAGAGGGCCTGAGATTGAAGAAGACACAGACCACCCATGGGGGGATTTTTTTAAGGAATGCATGTACACACACACACACACACACACACCCTTGGTTGCAGAAAGTGCAACTTGTAAATATATGTTGATTGCCAAAACACCCAAATTTTGATCATGCAACTGTGGGAATGCTGCGACAGCAGTACATGTGAGGACTGGTCCTAGGTTACATTTTCAGTGCTATTGTAACTTCAAATGGTCACTAAATGAAGGACTTGTTGTTCAGGACTTTGTGTACCGGTATATCTAGGTTGTATGCAAAATCCAAGTATTTGCAAATTGAAAATTCATCCCAGCAGCAGTTACAATTTTTGAAATGTACTTATATTAGCATTTTAAATTTGTACTTGGGGTTTTTGGTATGTTCTCTTTTATAGTTTCTGACTAGAAGTGGAGGAAAATGTAACCAAATTGCGTGCTTACACGAAGGGTAGTATCTTACAGGTCCAATAAAGTCCAAATTAAACAGAACATATTTTCTGATAAATTCTAGTTAATCTATTCCTGGTGGAAAATCCTCTGTAAAATGATTTTGCTGAAGCATAGCAACTTGTGTGTTAGCAGAAGTATTTTGTCACCGGTTTCAAAATATTGCTTTTCTTAATGTAAGAAATTGTGTTCATTCTTTTGCACAAGCCTAATTTGTCTTCTGGGAACAAGCAGAACCTTATTGGCCACTGATGGCATACGGACGGACGTTGCAATACTGTAATAACATAGGCTCAGTCCTACCATTGTGCAGAGGGAAGCAGCTACTTTGGGTGGTAGGGGCTAGGAAACAACTATGAGACAGAGGTTGGGACTGGCCATCTTGTAACCTATCTTGAATCCCTGGGCTCAGCAATTCTATGAATTACATTCTACCATCACTGCTGAGATTTGAGGGGTCGTGATATGGAAAAAAGATACACCATTTTGGTTTTTGTCATAGGCAAGCTTAAATATTTCTCATGATACAACCACTGATCAGTGATTAGTTCATTTGCCACTGACAAGTGAAAGAGAAACTGAACTAAAACAACTTTATTAAAGTTGTATGTCTCTCACTCAACAGACTGCAAAAATGGGATCGTTAGATGGCAGTGAAGAGAATCATTTTGTGATCTAATGGCCCAGCAAGACAGGCAAAACGTTCTCAGAAGATGAGAACCAAATTTGATTTTATTAGTTTTTAAAAAGAAATGACTTTATTGCCTGAATAAAAAAAATAACTTCAATGACTTCAATATCTGGCTGGTGATTTATATAAGCAGGCAAATGAACTCCCAATATGCAGTTGATAATATTGGGTGCTGACAGTTATCTGGATGGAAATGAGCACAGAATTGATGTATTTAAGGATGAATGAAGGATTTATATATTCTTATAGAGAGCATATGTACCTAGAATTTATCAAAATGAAAGTGGCATACTTTTCCCTCCCAACTGTTATGAACTGAAGTTACAAATTTTGCTAAACCAAAATTTGTTTTCCAAATTACAGTGGTCTAGTTCAGAGTTCCCAAATCTTTCTGGCTTGGCGGACTGGCAGGGGGGAAAGGAGATGGGTTTCGTGTGAGTGGTGGGCAAGCACGCGTTAGTGCAAATTGACTATGTGGGCATGCGCTCACCCACTGCTCGTGCAACTGGGGGTGGGTGTGCACTCACCCACCACTTTTGCTGTCCGGTTCTGCATGCTTAAGGCCCAGTAATGGGCCGCCGTCCGGGGACCCCTGGTCTAGTTCACACACTACACTTTGTCAAAACCCAACAAACCACATTGTGGCCCAATATACTGGGTAAACCAGCTTATTGACTGCTATAGCTATAATGCCAAATGAATATGTACAGATGCCATTAAATCTAGTTTTCGTAGCAATGTTATAGAAGTCCTTTGCCTTGGGGAAGGGGCTGGTCTTCCCAGCATAATCCTGAAAGTCTTGAGATCCTAAATCTTCTATCTAAGAACTGACCAAGGGTACATAGCTTTCAAGACCATCCAAAGTCAGGTATTTTATTGGAAGCCCCTTAGAATCACATGTTTATAGGTAGCTACATATATTAAATAATATAAATAAATAAACAAATTTTCTGCTGCTGCTGCTTGCTGGGGCTTTCCTGTATATTTATATGAACATATCCATGCATATTTTCTTGTATGATATAAAAAGTGGCTTGCCACTGCCTTTTCTGAGGAGTTTTTCCCCCAACTGCTATCTAGTTGGGTGTTAATGCCGCTGCTTCTTATACTGCAGCTAATAGGCCACTGTAGGGATGAGAAATTATTGCCTTAATTAATATTCCAAAAAGGGCTCATCATCTCCCATTGTCTACACTATCTTCAAGGCCTCCCTTCCTGTCTAGTAGGGAAGAAGCCTGCAAGGTTAGAAGCAGTAAAAGATAAAGCTGCTCTAAGCAGCATCTATAATAGGAAGATAAAACATATTCTTGAGACAAGGCTGATATCCTCTGAGCAGAGGTTTGGTGACTTCCGGTACTGCAAACCCCAAGCATATTTACGCATATGGTCGGTGCTCGTGATCTGTTTTATCGTTCCGGCAGTAGAAGCCACAGAAGAATTCATAAGTATGCACTTATGGGTTTTGGATTTTTTATTATAAAAAACAGTATTTATCCCACTCATTAAAATCACATTCAAAAATCGGCAAAAAATCCATAATAATAACCCAGAGAAACAAACCAGAGATCAATATTTACAGACACTGCAGGGACAGGGTTTTTTATTCCACCTCTTCTTGGAAGGAAGGGGGGAAATCAGATTGGCAGAACAGGCAAAATTCATCACATGGGGGGGGAGGGGGCATGCAGCAGAGGCAATTGCATGCGCTTGGGGCATGAAACCTGACCCCCAACTGAAAGCCGTCCACCCCAACCCCCCTTAATTGCAAATGAAAGGAGGGAGGAGGATACAGGGACAATTCAACCTGAGATTTCTCACCATCCTGTGGGAGAAATCATAACGCTTGGGTGGGAAGGTGGGAGGGGGGGGCTTGAAAGGGAACACTGTTTAATACAAGGCATACCGGAAAAGGGGAGACGAGCAGGCTTAGCTTTTCAAACCAACCTGGTCCCTTGGCACAAATTTATTTACAGAATCCTTCAGACACTTGGGAGTTGGCACAAAGCCTTGATCAGGCTGTTTTCAGCTACTGCAGTCCAGCTCTAGCCTCAAGAGGCCCCGAAATGTGTCTCGGGCAGCTCCAAATCACTTTTGGCGTGAAAACCATTGCCCCTGCCTCTTTCCACAGCAAAGCAGCATAAGTTTTGGCAGTGGAGACAGCAGAAACAGGGGCAATTCTCACCTGACTTCAAAGAAAAGAGTTGGAGGCATTAATATATTCTGGGCAAGACAAACACGGGTCTCTCCAGATCTCTCCTGGGGTCACAGGGAGCACAACTTCATCTCTGCTAAGCTAACAGAAACAGGCACAAGACCATCTTGAAATTTGGCACCATTGATTGAGAATGCCTGTTCAGGCCTGGAATAGCAAAGGATTTCAGTTCCTAAGGCTGCTGCTGAAGAAGCAGCTGCTGTCCTGGGCTGGAAATATCAGATTTGGAATGGTGAATGGTAGGATAAGAAGGTAATAGTAAGGATTAAGGACCTGGACAGAGCACTGGGAAAGAACAGGACTACATTTTTATTAGGAATTTCTATTACTGTGTAATTGTTTAAAGGCCAGACCTCATTCCCAGCCTGGAGTGGAACCCCATCCAATCCTGAAAGAGATGCTTAATGCCAACCTACCCAAAACTCGGGATAGGTGAAGATGCATTCTTCAGATATCTCTGGCAAGAACTAAGATAGATTTCTTCAGGATCTACTGTAGAACCCTTGTCAAGAGTTCGGTATGGGAAGGAAAAGGGTCTGAATTTCAGATTGCCTTGTGGATTTCTCCTCATTTCTGCTAGCGTTAAGAGGACTTATTTTAAGACAATGTACATTCCCAAAATGCCATGTCAACAAGGCCCAAGCTAGCAGGATCTGTGGTATACCTCATGTATACTTTAGCACACATCTGGCACCACAATGAGAAAGTAGGAAGGAACTGCTCAAGATGCTTGGCACACTTCAGATTTCCTTCTGTTGGTCCTATTTAGGGGCAAGGCCTTAGTTTCAGCCTTTCTCAGTAAGGAATGAGTAGATTCTTATCCACCTTATCAATCTCCTACCCCTGGAATGGGTATTGATCCCCATGTGCAGAGGGGATAGGGGAGGAGGGAACCTGTCCCACGCTTTCTGAATACCCCCACCCCCTCATTGTATCCCTGGGGGTTGGGTGGACGTCACAATGATCAGCAAGAAGAGACAGAAGAGAGGGTGGGGATGGTGGGCAAATCCAGCTGAATAAATTAAGGATGGGAAATGAAGTCAAGGAAGGTCAGAGGCCATTGGTACTACTGCTGCTGCGCTGAATCAGTGGGACCTTGCTTAGCTCTACCACTGGAGAGCGTGGCTTATGTTTCATTTTGGGTACCCTCTGCAGCAGCTGTTGAGCTTCTTGATAAGCATCACGCAGCTCCTTCTTCCATTGCACCAGCTCAGGATCGCTCTGAGAGAAAAAGAAGATGTATTAACAGAGAAGCACAAGAAAGACATATTCCAAAACAATAGCAATAATTGCACTGAGGGAGGGAAGAGAGAAATTACATTTCATCATTGGTCTTATTCACCCTGTGAGTATGGTGACAATCTGATCCAGAGCCCTTATTACAAATAGATTTGTTTCTTTAAGAGAATATTTGCTGTAAGGAGTCAGCAATATGCTCACTAGATATTTTAGACCGCAACTTCCATCAAACATGGACAGTGGTTAGGACACATACTCCAATACCACTTATAATCCATTTAAGCTGAACTCGCAAAAAATTACACTTTAACATGCATTAAGACTCTTGAGCTGTTGACCCAAATCAGCGAATACATCCATCCTTTAAAAATTTAGATATAAATGATTAAAGCTTCCAGGGATTCCCTTAGTGCTTAGCACCATGTCTCTCTGCCAGCTATTAGCACCAGTGTTTTCTCCCAGGAGAGGAGAGCAACTGGAGAGAGAGAATTTCTGACCCTAACAGCATAGTCCTGGTCCCAGAGGATCCACTTATTATTTACCCCGAATGCTTTTTAATGCCCACAAACTCTGCAGTGTATGGAACCTGCAAATTGCAAAACCCTTTTGGTTACAAACATCTGGGATATTATAAAGCAAGATAAACTCCCTCTAGATATCCACGGAAAGCAACAAGACAGAATTGCTTAGCTTTGTTTCCCTAGCTTGTATTTTTCTAGAGAGGATGTAAATGTGGCTTTCAGGGACTGGGGAATATCTACAACTTATTGCCTCCCAATATTGAAATATAAGCTGCTTCTGATCCTCTGGATTTATAAACTAGACAATAATTGCGCAAATGCAGTTAAGCTGTACTTGAAAACTTAATAGGCACAGATTATTCTGAGAAGCATTTGCCAAGCATACATGACCACTAAAACAATTCACTGTTCAAGTCACTTTTTCCATAAACTAAGACGAGATCCTGTCCTAGTCTCTAAGAGAGCAAATAATGGGGATTTTAAAGAACCACAATTTTTAAAAAGGAACACAGTGAATCTAGAGTGAAACAGGAAGAACAGGATGCAAAATAATTTCGAACTTGCCTAGTTTTGCTCTTTTTCTATTTTGTATGGAATAGAAAATTAACATCTTTCTTAGACAGATACCAAAGTGGAGCTTCACAAAAGATTTAAATTGACCATCAAGAAAAGTTCTTAGGAGAGACTATATGAGAGGAGAAAATCAAAACAAAACTTACATCACACTGCAAAACAAATTGCTTGCCTCCCCGGATCTTAAGCAGAATGCATTTTCGATCTTTTACTTGTGTCTCCTCCACTGACTGGATCTCTTCCATAGTGAGCAGGGACTGCTATAATGCCCCCCAACAAACATTTGATTAATGAAAACAATTTCCAACATATATCTTAAATATTCATCTTTAACCTATATCTAAAGAGTCCTCCTGGTGCTGTGCTATGGCCTTAAACACACACAAATGTGTGCTTACCTCTGAGTGCTATATCTCCCTAAACACACACAAATTAATATTGAATTCTTCCAACCATGTATGACAAGTCTTCATACAACCCCAAATCTGATATTCTATCTTTCCCATCCTCTGGAAAAAAAAGCTTGTTCCTTACCGGAGATTCTCCCTCTCCACGCCACTCCAAGCGATTTGGGAAGAGGTAGAAGTATCGCCTTTGCCACTGAGTAAGGAAAGGATTCCCTAGTTTTGACATATAGCCATGCATGATGCAGTCTTTGCCCAAAGCATAATCTGTACAAAATAAGTGAAGATAACAACATGAAGGCTAACAAAAAGGTGTTATAGGGAGCAGAATGGGACTAGTACCAATGAATCCAGACAGCCTTCCCACACTTAAAACAGGGAAGAAACACCAAGTTTCCAAAAGCAAATTCTTGAGGAATAAGCCTCAGTTTTGGCAAAGGGGTTTCTCATACAGAACAGCAACAAGGCTCACCTTCCTCATGGCCCAACTGCTTGTTCTTTGCTCTTTTGCGGGCCTCCAGCTTGTCAGTCTCAGCATTGACCGTATCAAAGACAGTCTCTGTCACCTCCTGCTGCCAGCGCTCTGAGATGGTGAGCGGAAAGTTGCGATAGAGCTCTTGGTCACTTTCCAATAGCTGGGAGGAGAAGAGCAAGTTATGTCATTATGTCTCCAGGAACAGAGGAAAGCATTCCCCTGGGTTTCAGCTGCTGAAACAGCAGCACAAGAGTTCTACTGGAAATCCCACAACAGTCTTTCAGTTAGTTTCAACAGCATTCTGACGCTCTGTTTGGACTTTTGGAATAAGGCCTATTGTTTTCTCTTTGACAGTATTATTTGCTCCAGCTCTGCCCCTTCTATTAGAATTCACAGCTTGCACAATTCCTTGTCGTTATTTCAGAACCCATCCTTTCTACTACATCCTAATTTCCCCAGCACTTTCCCCAACTAAGAACATATTCAGTAGCGGGATCCTACCTTAGTTGCTACCAGTTCGGTGGGTGATTGCGCGTGCGCACGCAAGCCAATCAGCTGAGAGGATGAAGAAAGGAAAAGCTAGCAGCGACCTTCCCACCCTCCCATGCGCCTTTTGGTCTTTTATCCTCTCAGCTGATCGTTGGAGGCTTTTCTTTCCTCAGCTGATTGGAGGCCTTTTTTTTTTTTAACTATATGTAAATTCAACATGTTCCAGTTTTATTTTTTGAAGAAAAATGGGATATCAATTTTAAAAGAGAAATTCTCATAACACAAAAGAAAATTGCAGCTACTCAGCAGAGGGCACCATAATTCTGGGGGATTCTCCTTGTGTACCTTAATTCCTTTGGTGTCTTCTTCATCAAATGAGCCAATGTCAAAAGCATCTGCTGCATTTACCTCCCCACGTGGTGGAATCAAAGGTGGAGGATACTACAAAGATACAATGAAATAAAGTTGGCAAAGAGCAGAATGCTGTACCTTTTCATTTTTTCCACATCATAATGCCCAAATATGTGTTATTTTCTTTCCCATTAGCCTTTCAACTAGGGCTCCCCTCACCTTCTGGAGAAAAACCATCTGCCAGTCCACACCCTGGAAAAATGGATTCTCCTTGATTTCAAGTGACCTAATGAAAATATAGAAGAGGTAACAGTGATCACCTTTGACTTTGCAATAGCTGGAACTAAAAGGCAGGGGATAAAAAATTTGAGCTATGATGACCTTTATGAACAGAAAATATAATTTATTATGTTTATGTATTTTTATAATCAGTGAGGAATTCCATTAGTGTGGCATTTCAATTTTTAATTTAAACCTTGAAAGAATTCAGGTAAATCTAACTACAACAACATCTGTGGACTGTTATCTTCTACTGCAATGCCCAATTTGCTCAGAAAAGAACATGTGTCTATTGCTACAGTTAGAAAACTAAAAATGCTGCGTAAAATTTCAGAAACTAGAGAAGTAACTGAATAAAACTTTGAATGGCTTTGGAGGTAGAGGAAGGGAAGTGAAACTATTATTCCGTGGACTCTTTTTCCTTTCTGATGATTAGCAAATACAAAGGAGGAGGCCACCAAATAAAACTCCAAGATAAAATATGCAAACATTCTAAATTTGCATAGTATATGGTAACATTTATTGTTCCAAAATCTGGACGATCAGGCCACAGAAATTATTAGCAGGGTATGCAATTAATGAACAATATGTATAACGTTAATCATAAGAGGCACGCACAGAAAAGAGCCCACTTCATCAGATGCACAGCACAAGTAAAGGTTTGGTTCATCCTTAAGGACTTTATGTATTTATCTAGAGACTAAATTGTATCTTATAGTAATTAGAGAAGAAAAGAAATAAATTGAACAATGCATTATTTTATGAAATGGTAAATGAACCATAATAAAATGCAAAAAACAAGATTGCTGGTTGATCTTTTATTACTTGGGGGAAATGTTTTTAAAAACAATAGCACTTCATGTTTTCAAATTACAGTAGCTATTTATTATTATTCTGAAAATCTTTTAGATTTCAATCTTGATCTATATTCAATGCTAATCAGAAATCATGAAAATAAAATCCTTATTATAAGAAAGCAATATTTCTGAAGTTTACATAACACTGATGTGTTTTCCTGGTACACCCATGCTACAAGGTCATCTATGCTGATTTATCAGATTGTGTCTTGAATTTGCAACTGAGGAATGGAGAAAATTGGCAGCCTTGAAAACCAAGGCAGCAGTCAAGATACTGGAGAATGTTTTTATGAAGCTGGTTCTGTTAACATTAACTTCCAAGTTTTGAAGTTTTGTTCATATTGTCTCTACGCAATAGATCCAGGAAATATGTTTTGATAATCAAGGATATGAAAAAAAATACATTTTTTGCAAGTTTTTGTTTTTCTTAAATAAGAAGTGAAGGAATTGTTCTCACCTGACTTCCAAACCCAACTCTATTCTATGTAGAACTTTTTCTAGAACTGAACCTTAAACTCTGGCCCATTCTGACATTCCTCTACATCTCCTATAGTCCTTCAGCACCTTGGCAGGACACTCACCCACGACCCATACAGCCCAGCCGACGGTTGACATCTCTCTGTAACAGTCCCTCCAACAAAGAGCGTAGCTCAGGTGAAAAGGAGTCTGGGAGCTCCACAGCCTGTTGAAAAAGGAGGACGGGTTTAGCTAAAAGATGAGCGATTGAAGAGGTCAGAGGAAACCAAGCAGATATATCTTAATTCCTTCAACCTTTGAAAGCATTATTTGTTATTCGCTCAGGCTATCAGAAAAGACAATGTTCCCTATTCCAAGACTGTGGGTGATTCTACAGAAATAGTGAATAACTTGGGTCTGACAGCAATGACATCATAATTCTAGTAGAAGGAAAGGAAGAATAATAATATGCAACCCCCAAAATCACATGCAATCAGTCTCATTTCATTTCACACAGCCCTCAGCATTATTCTGCTGCTTGAAAACAACAGACCCACTGGGAATTACTTTCACTTCTATCCTGTCCTTGCATATGTTTCTGCAAGAGTAAAATGGTAGAATATACCTATTTATAATTGTGGTTTTGCCCTCTATCAACAGTGGCCAGAGGGTTGTTTCTGTGTCAAGAATTTTCAGAGGAACAAGGCTCCCTATCTCTGTGTATAAATCCTCAGATAATTATGATGATAATACATAAACCATGGACATTTCAAAACCTGGAGACAGCAAATTAGAGAAAAAAACTGGAGAAAAATCAAAGACCTGCAAAGAGCAGTAGAATAACTGTGGCAACAGAAAGCAATGATAGCACCAATAGCGATTGGTGCCTTGGGTGTAATTTCAGATCTGGAGCACCCATTGAACACCATCAGCATTGACCAAATCAGCATCAGTCAATTTCAAAAGGCAGTTTTACTTGGAACAGCTTACACTGTGTGACAATACTTTTAATATTATTAAACCATAACATCAACCTATCCCAAACCCTTGGGAAGAACTCAATAACTGAATAAAAATGTCAAATCCAATCTAAACATGTGGCTAAACGCGCAAACAACCATAATGATAATAATAAACTTGCATGTTGCTTGACTCTCAATGGCTGTGAGTAGTTATTAGTTGTTAACAATTAATCAGTGAAACAACTTGCCTCCAGAAGTTGTGAATGCTCCAACACTGGAAGTTTTAAAAAAGAGATTGTCTGAAGTGGTGTAGGGTTTCCTGCCTAAGCAGGGGGTTGGACTAGAAGATCTCCAAAGTCCCTTCCAACTCTGTTATTCTATTCTATTCTATTCTATTCTATTCTATTCTATTCTATTCTTATTATTGGATATTATCAGCAGAGGTAAAAAGTTTTTTTTAACTACTGCCATTTCATCGAAATGTTTATTGGCTCCCTATTAGAGCTACTTTTTTTTCCAAACCACTTCATACAATTCAACAGATTCTTGCAAACATCTTACAGATCTTTATCCAAGCTTTTCACAATCTGATTACTTCCAGATGAAATAGGATTATAATAAACAAAATGCTTACTTGGAAATCACTTGTGGATTTTGTGCTCCAGGTGGGGGGAAATAATGAAACTTGGACTTTGGGGTTTGCTGATTAGATACCTTTGCTATTATAGAAATGGCTAGTACATATCAATACATATCATTTAAAGGAAGAAATTGAGGCTATAATGTTACTATCTTATTCTACTGTGCTAAAGAGTCGGAAATTAATGTTTTTCTTTTCTTTTTTCCCCTTCACCCTACACTCTTCTCTTTTTCCTCCTTCATTTTCCATTCTTTTCCCTTTCGTATTTTATATCTTGATAAACCTAATAAAATTATTATTAAAATTGTCAAATGGCTATGTGATGTTACAAAGATGTTATAAGTTACCAATGGCTCCCTTAAGTTATTTATGGCTTACATAAATGCACCAATGCTGGAGGACAACAGCTATGATCCTGGTGCCATCTGGATAACATCAAGTTGAGGAAAATTACCGGTACTCAACAAGTCAAACTCCAAGGTTAGTTTACAGATCACTCTCCCCCGAGCATGCCCAGTTCAGTTACTCATAGTTTATTTCATTTCATAGATCACTTAATTACATAGCTCAATTTAACTGGAGGTTCATCAACATTGAAATCAAAATATAACTTGTCCTAGTTTCATACTTGATAAATCATTTCTAAATATCCTGGGTGTATTTATACATCATATGTACCTTCTAATTAGTGGGATGCAGACAACTGTATGTTAGCGTTAAAGGGAGTCTTTTCATTGGAGAGACCAAACTTTCCCAGCATAGAGTGAACACATTTAAATTAAAACTGTGTTTTGGTTCTGCTTATGGCAAAAGGTGGACAAACCAATCAGTACCAGCCTTATTAGCAGGGAATGCTATAAATGCCACATGCATAAGACTGGTAACCAACTTTACACATTTTCTATCCCACTCAAACATTTTATACGAAAGTCTTAATTGCGTAACGCCATGATAGGCAATGGAGGTCTGTATTAGCAGTTGAGAGAAAAATACATTTAAAACAGCTATAAAAATGAGGATAATATAAAGGGTTTAAATAGTTAAAAAGAGAGAGAAAATGCAGTGATTTTGATACACTAATTTATTATTTGAAGTGATTTGAAATAACATAAATATGGGAGCCATTGGTAACTTATGACACATAACTAATATACACTGCACTGATTACAATAATGAACAAAATTAAAAAATAAATAAACTAATAAAATAATTTGGGTTAAGACTGAAGTAAGTCAGTGCTGTAAAAATATTCAAAGTTCTCTATGGAAGATAATGATATGCTGAAGAATGGAATTGCTACAAATTCTATAAATATTAGCATCCAAGCAAAACTGATGCATAAAAAATCCTTTGTACTGTGAGAAGGTTGAAAAAGGCTGCATGTGATGTAATTGGAAAAGTACTAAAATATGGATGTGGAGTACAGCTTATTTAATGTGTGAGAACTCCATCTGGGCCTGACAATTGAAAAATGCTTTCATTGTCCTCTACAAAAGGATAGCAAGCAACAGTGAATATGAAAAGTACAAAAGGATTAATCTATTGGAAAGATGTTTGGCAGAATTTTGATTGAAGAGGTGTGACAGGTGATAATGTTCTTTTTAATCTTCTTTTTTCTTTCTTGTACTGTTTCTTATTAATTTTCTGTATTTTGCGTAACATTACGAGATGCCAAAAGAAGATAGCATGATATGTGTATATATTTGTATGTATGGCCTTTCCAATGTCAGCACTTAAAGGTTACCCAATTAAAATGACTAGCAGTAATTTCAGAAATGCTGAAAGTCAATTCTATTTCATCTAACCAGAAACAAACACTTTGACAAGGGTTAGATCACTTTCAAAGAGACACATTTGAGAACAAATTTATTCAATCAAGAGAAATAAGAAAGAATCTTTAAATTAAAAAAGGGTAGAAGTTTGAACACCAGTTCCTAAGGAAGGGGGAAACAATATTGAGATTTTCTTCCCTAGTGTTTCAGCTTTCTCCTCAGAAACTGGGTGCTGCACTAGGTGGACTTTGAATTGTTTCAGAAAGGCCTGCTTTACACACTGAAGACCCTTTGATAATTTTATATTGGTGTTTTTTATCGGCATGTTAGTATTGGCTTCCCAAATAGCTTCCAATTCCATTATCGCATGATGCTCATGTAAAAAAAAATCACTATTAAAAAAGCCCCACAGCCCTTTAAATTTTTCGGAATTACAGTGACAGATAAAAAGGAAGTAGCATTCAACTATCAATCTGGCTGAGTCATCTTGTCTTTTTCCTCAAATAGTAAAGCGTCTTGAGGTAGCACTAAGCACCACAACCTCCTCCTTCTTCATTTCCCCCATTTCTTATTTCAGGTTTGACTGCTGTTTCTGTACTAACCAAAATGGAGGTATTGTTAGGCTTGGGGGAATCCCAAAGCCAAACTTAAAAAAATAAGTCCAGGTTGTAATGAAACCAAAGGGGAAACTATAGAGCTCAGCATAACTGGCTGATTAATAATGCACAACTGCACTCCATCACACTGAATTTTGTTTGTGGCCCTACTTACTTAAAACACATTGTTTTAATTTTGCTATTTAGATTATTGTTGAAAATCAAGAATGTTTTGTATTCTTGATTCTCAATCCTTCTGTGTGATGATGCCGTCTTATTTCCTGTTTTCTAAGGCAGGGGTCCCCAACCACCGGGCCGCGGACCGGTACCGGGCCGTGGAGCACTCTTTACCGGGCCGCAAAGAAAAAAAATTAAAAAAATGGCGGCTTTCTTCGCCTTCGGTGAATGCTGCTGGGATCGGGATCAAGGACACAAATGAAAGAAGGGGAGGGAGGAAGCAACCGAAGCCTGTCCTGCTCTCTGGCTCAGCTCTCTCAGTCGCTTTCTCGCTCCTCCACCAGCCCAGGAAGAAACTGCTTCAAAGAAGCCGGGGTGGCTTTCCTGTCGCCGCAGTTTCCCCGAAGCGCCCGTTTCACCCCCACCCCGCCCGCCCGCCGCTCGCGGTTCAATCCACAGTGCTCCGTTCTGCCTGCCTGCCTGTCTGGTTGTTTGGGAGCAGCTTCCGACTGAGAATAATAACTATTCGCCTCTTTTTATCAGCCGAAGCTGCTCCGAAGCGAAGAGGCAGGCAGGCAGGCAGGTAGAACGGAGCACTGTGGATTGAACCGCAACGGGCGGGCGTGGCGAGGTGGGGTGAAACGGGCGCCGGGAAGCTGTGGCGACAGGAAAAGCCACCCACCCCCACCCGCGCTTCTTTGAAGCAGTTTCTTCCTGGCTGCTGTAGAGCGATAGAGTGACTGAGAGAGAGAACGAGGCAGACACCTGAGGGAGGAGGGAGGGAGACACCTGAGGGATGGGGCTGAGGGAGGCAGGGCCGAGCGCTCCCTGAACTTGGTGGTTTGCTGGCAGAGCGTTTTATTACCCGACTAGGTAACAACATCAGATGTTACCTAGTCAGGTAATGAAACGTCTGCAAGCAAACTACCAAACTCAGTTCTCTCCCCCGGTCCTTGAAAAATGTTTCTGCTTGAAACCGGTCCCTGGTACAAAAAGGTTGGGGACCACTGTTCTAAGGGACAGTGTAATTGTCTACTGAATTTTGAGAGCTACAGCAAGGAGAACTTATATTCAGGCTTCATAGGTCTTAATTACACTTGCCTTGTGTAAAATTGAAACTCCCAACTTGGTAAATTAATTGTGATGAGGTAGTGGAAGAGGTTAAATACTTTACCAAAATACTGAGTGATAGTGGAATTAGCGAAGAACCATTTTCAAACAAATGCCTGGACAGATATTCAAGTGAGCTATCGCTTGATAAAGCTATCAAGTAGACACACAGTATAGCAGTAGGAGAATCCAGTGGTTGACCTCTGCAAGGATTCAAATATATCCTTTGAGGCGAGGACTGGTTCAATAAGGAGGACAGAGATCATTTTTATAGAACAAAGGGAGGGACAAATGCATATTCTTTGAAGATGGGAATCAAAGCTTACCCCTTACTAAATTTAATAAACAAAATAACTTACCATAGTGAGTGTCATGCGATCAATCTCATGTTTGTCTTTAGTCTTGTGCTGTCGAAAAGGGCTATGCCTGTGTAAGAACAAGCAGAAAGTCAAAGGAAAATTGAGGTAATGTCTTTCCTACTCTCTTGTACACCTTGTGCCAATTACTCCCATCAACCCCAGCTTCTCCAGCCAGTTACAGCTCATTTGAATGATTACGTTTCCACATACTGCACTTTCTCAGCATATTCGGCCACTTACCCCCTCAGGAGTTTGAAGAGCATGCAACCTAAAGAAAACCAATCAGCACTGCTGTCATAGGCCACACCTTTCTGCAAAACCTCTGGTGCCATGTACCCATGTGTGCCACTGTAGAGAAGATCACACCAAGAATTAGAAGAAGCAGAGCATTAGGCTAAAGATCCTTAGCAGGATGTATCAAAGGAAAACAGAATTTATCCTACTTTTCCATCAGAGATTTGCACTGCATTTCCCCCCTATTTTACCTGGTTTGTAAATCGAAGTAATTATTAATTCCTCCTTGCATCACACTTAAAAATTGCAAATATGATATGTGGGAGTATGTTTAAATACATTCTTAATGGAAGTGGTTTCAAATAGATAATCTGCTGTCAATACCAAAATATATGATTACATGTGTAGGTGAATACAAGGTTTAATCACCAACACCCTGAGAACATCCTTTTACCTGATCATTTAAAAGCAGAAAATGCAAAAGGTGGACTCCATGTATGCAATCAGGAGATTGGAATGTTGTGATCTGTTGACCCATGTTATCAGTTTGTGTGTGTGTGTGTGTGTGTGTGTGTGTGTGTGTATTCATATTCTCTCCCTCCCTCTCCCTCTCTCCATTATGCACAGTTCATATATAAATGATGGACACATTCAGCTATAAGCATCTTGGAATGATATTATTCCCTATCACAGTTTAAATATGATATGTCATGCACTTGTTGGAGTCTGATTCTGAGGGGGAGATTGAGGAGCTGACAGGGAGTGGAAGTGTGGCTCCGGTGGCTGTGAAAGAAATGGGGGAAGGGCACAGTCCGACTGGGCATTCAGAGGAAGACCCAGGGCCACCCCCTCTTCATCCTAGGGCACGCAGGGAGGAACAGAGAAGGGAGCAACGCGGCTTACGGGAGAGAAAAGGCCCCTGATCCCTTTCATTAGTTGCAGTTGGGAGAACAGGATATAAGAAGGGCGTTTGCACACAGCGCCTTGCTGGAAGCAAACCATGCATTATCTTGGTGAAGGCTTATCTGTGTTGGCGTCCTCCCAACTGTGTGTGCTTCATTATCGCTGGGAAGTCTGCAATTTATTATCCTGGCCTGTCGTGTTAATTACTTCAGCATGGTTTGTGTTGTTGTTTTTATTTCTAATTTATCTGTACTTTGGGTTCAGACTGCATTTCTTCCCTTTGTAGACTGTTTTTAGAAGAGTTTGATCTCCAGCCGAGGATAACTGGACATTGGGGGCCAAGTTGGAGGCATTAAAGGGACTTTACCTATTTTTGTGACTTTGTTGCTTTTGTGCCACACCCCAGGTCATCACATGATTTTTTTGAGAAGTGAGGCAAAATGTTTCAAATTTTCCAGATAGTTTGAACTAACCCTAACTAATAAACTAGCTAATGGGGGTGATGGACACTTAAATCTTAAGTATCTGGAGGTCACAATAACACAATAAAATTAATCGTATCTAGCATTTCTGGGCAAAAAAGGATATTTCTTTTAGATACTCACACACTGGCATGAGGCTTCTTCTTGGAGAAATCACAGGCGAGTCCCAAATCTGAGATGCGGACATGACCAAATTCATCTAGCAAGATGTTGGCTGGCTGTAGGGACAGAGCACCATTTAACAAAATAAGTGTTTTATTTTTATTTCTTGGACTCCAGAGTGCTGCTGTGGAAATGGTGATGAAAGAAGGCAAGCAAGCCCAGCCTATTGAAACTCTCCTCCCTCATGCTGTGACTCCGAGCCTCTGCAACAGCACTTTGGTAAGTGCTAAAGGTAAATCTCTGCAGGAGAACTGAAAAAGCATTTTCCGAATGATGAATTTAGCTCCCACAGTAGTTAGATTAGGTTTACAGAGGAGCACAATCAAGTTATAATATACAAAACAAGCAACAAAACATGATCTCATCCTACTTTATATGAAACATTAGTTCTGATTCAAAAAATGGATATCAATTATTTTAATAATTCAAACTACTTAGAACAGGAATGTGAGGTTCTATGGAACATTAAGATTTTAGAATATTGCTTTAATTTATTCAATAAAAGAATTCACACAGTAATCAAACTTCCGCTTTCTAAAGGAGACCTCAGTGTTCCCTGATCACAAGTCCCTCAGCCATATGTTGGCTCCTGAATAGGAGATGGAAGAAATACGAATGCACTGAGAAAACTACCTTTTTCTCAGAGAGGAATGAGATATTGAAGCCTCACCACTGAATACCAGCAATCTACTCCCTTTGTGAAATAAAGCCAGTAATGGTGATGGTGGCTCTGCTGGACCATTATACAGCAGTGGGATTGGTTAGAAGAGGTAGATAGTCTCACCTTGAGGTCACGATAAACCACAAAGCGATTGTGCATATGTTCCAGACCCAGGATGATCTCTGCTGCATAGAAACGCATCTCTATCTCCGAGAAGACCCCATGCTGGGAGAGGTGATAATGTAGATCACCCCCTGCAAGGAGGAAAGGAAAGAACTATGTGATGGAACAAGACATAGTCGGGGGTGGGAGTCATTTAGGAAAGCACATGAGGATAGCAGAGAAGAAGGGGCTCTTAGAGGCAGGATCCTGGCTCTCACCATTCATGAGGTCCAGGATGAAGCTGAGCTTGTCGGGAGTTTGGAAGGCATATGACATGCACACGATGAAGGGGCAATCCTGGCAGGGATCCAAAGAACAAAGTTACAACAGGAAAAAAACAACAACAACCAAGAAACTGCATGCATGCGCACACCATATATTGATCGATACATTTCAGCTCACACTCTCATGCAGTTTGCCTCTGGCATCTTTGCTGTACATTCTACAATCTAATACATCCTGTGTTCACTCTTATTACCCAACTCATTCAACTGCACACACTTACGCTTGCTTCTTACAATCTTGTGACAACGAATTGTGTGATCACTCAGTTTCCAGCCTCACAAACTAGTGCTACCTCTTGTATTGACCCTATATTCTACAATTTCTTCAGTGTACCCTGCACCAATACCTACACAATACATAGTAACCTTCCTTGCTTTTCCACAACCCCATCCTGTAAACACTTGTAGGTATTTTCCTCCGGTTTTTCTTACATGCTAAGAAACCACCCTGCCCTTCTTTCTTTCTTCAGTATACTCCATACACAACACATACACTCCTCTAATTTTCAGACATGCTGCACTGCACCTCTTATTCTTTCTGACATAAATGTTGCAGCATACATGCATGCCATCTTTTCTGCTAGGTTACACTCCCAGTATCAAATCAACACTACCTCCTTTACATATCTTCTTCCTTCTCTATGTCAGGTGGGCTCAGCAAAATATTTACTTCACCCATGCCAGCTTTGACTTCAAGTCCCCAAACTGACACTTGGAACGTTTTTAGATTTTTCCTTCTGCCCACCAATAAACGTATATGGTGTAGGTTCAGAGCTTATGCATTCTTTCCACTTCTCCCAATTCCTCACAGAGTAGCCAAGCTCACCCCAGTGCTGACAAGAGACAGCATAATGCGTTCATTCAGAGCCAATGTCTCCCCCTGCTTCATCTTAATACGCTTCTTATCTAGACACTTCATGGCGTACCTATCAAGAAACAGAAGAGGTCAGAAACTGAATGATCAGAGTGTTAAATTTTTGCCAAAAGTATCTGATGATGCTCCTATCTATGAAATCACCCCTGCAGATGTCCCTCCAAACATACCCATGTGACAGTACTTCCAATGAAGCTCATAATGTCCTTATCATGTTCTTTCTGAATAGAAACTTGTCCTCCCATTTAGGAACTTCAGATATTTAAAATGAAAACATGTTCTCCCTGATCACAGATGCCACTACATTATCCTATGTTTTCCAAGCTTTCCTTTTATCTCCATAACAACCCTAAACAATAACTGTCCAGCTTGCCAACAATTGGAAAACTCTTCGGTAATTTTCCTGCTGGCTCGCACTCAGGATGTGGAAGGGAGGGAAAGCAGTCAGTTTCTTTTTGCCTTATATTTGGCCAGACAGGACAATAACTGAATTAACTTGTTTAGAGGAGGGACATTTTCCAAGGCAGCAATAAGGAAGCACATGATCAAGTCCACAAGGGATGCATTGTAGAGAAAATGTAAAGGTTTTAAAGGAAGCTGGAATTTTCTTAAATTAGTGATGCTTATGCTTCCTTAGTCACTGACCAGTTTACACGTGCTATTGCATAAATAAGATTACAAAAATATATATTATGTCATCAATTTACTCTTTTGCCACTGAGGAACAATAGAAAGAAATCAATTTTAATAAAGTCCAACCATAAGGAAGAACAGGAATCATGATTTATTTGCCCAAGGCCTGCTGCAAAACCCTGGAGGGTTGGGCCCGTATGGATTTCACCAAAAATAGGCAGATTGGGATTTGCCTTTAATTGAGTTGCTGCATTCTGAATCAGCTGTAGTTTCTGAGGCATCTTAAAAGACAGTACCACACAGAGTGCATTGCAATAGTTTGAGAGATAAACAAGACAAAAGTTACTGTGAGAAGGCAAAGCACTTCCTTGAATCCTGCAAGCCAACATAATAGAAGGCAATTATTGTTCATCTTAAAGCTAGCAATATGCATATTTGGGACCAGCATATTTCTCTTACCCTGCAGAATTCTCTTTATGGCCATTCAACTTGAAAGGAAGTATTATGTGTCTAATGGATGAGAAGCATAACCTTGGGGGGGGGGGGATGTCTGAAGGATCTCCATCTGAATCTGTCTGGCTATACTTGTTATTCTTATTTTGTATCTTGTTCAACTGGTTCTGCTGCTTGTCTTCATTTTAATTATAAGAGATGTGCATAAAACAGCTGGTCTCTAACCCGAAACATGGATTTTAGAGATTTGTGTCTGATCTACAGATCAAAATGAAGCTGTTTTGTTCTAGATATGGCCCAAAATGCAGTTGTTGGCAGCAGAAGTGGTTTGGGGAATTGAGCCACGGAGACTGGCAATGACTGTGGGAGGGAAGATGCTGGGAAGTTGGGAGAGAGGCAGCAAATGAACAGGCTGATGGAATGAACTGTAGTGGGAGCTGCTGAGGAGCTGCTGAGGAGAGAGTAAGATGTAGCAGTCCTGCCCTACTTGGTCCAAAAATAATCCCCAGGGATCCCTCTACATTTTATTTCATTTGAAAACTGGAATAATTGGATTTGCCTTCTGCTGCTCTGAAATGATTGCTGAACTGCAATGATTTGTTCTGGAATTCAACAAAACATTTTATAATAAAATCTAAGATACTGATTGTATGTATGGATTTTTTTTGTTTTGTTTCAGCAGTTCATCTATGCCTTTAAACTCTTTAATTGGTGCTGAAAATGTTCTGTGTGTCTCGAAAATAAAAGCAAGCTGGCAAAAAGCTTCAGGAAGCTTACTTGGCTCCTGGGTCAAGCAAAGGTTCAGTGCAACCTGTGGGGAGTGGCAGTCCGGAGGCACTTGAGGGCCTACCTCATGACTTTCCATAGTCATAAGATTCAGAGAGGAGTATTTTTTTTTACACCTAGTGATGCTCTGCATAGTTAGATAGCAATAATTAAAGTATTACATAAAAAAGAA
Organism: Notechis scutatus; assembly: GCF_049901735.1. NCBI lineage: Eukaryota > Metazoa > Chordata > Lepidosauria > Squamata > Elapidae > Notechis > Notechis scutatus. Next base: position 227,866,404 of record NC_142009.1, read on the forward strand.
ATTGGGAATTGCCAGTTGCTGAACCTTTGCACATCATTTTTGACTTGCTCTCCTACAATTCTCACCACAGCACGACAAGACAATCCCACATATTACATTTTTCCCGTATCTGCTTTCCGGCAGCCATAGACTTCTCCAAATCCACCACGTCCGATGATCCTATGGACACTGAAGTCATTCATGGTCAGCTAGATCCCATGAAAGAGCATTTAAAAAAAAAAAGAGAGAGAGAAGAGAAAGCAAAACAAGAACATTAACCTGAAGGGAGAATGAACTTGTTTTCCATAGCACTATCTAAGCACATTCCTATCCGAGGGCTAATTATCACTGGATTTCAACTACTTTCAATACATACTTTCCCTCATCTTGGTCACCATTGCTTGAGTTTTTACTACTATAGGAGGTATCACTGGGTATATACATTCATATCTTGAAACAGAAACTGATAACCTGTAACTCCCAAGATGTTGAAAGATTCCAGCTAGCATTATAAACAAGTTATAAGTCCAGCAATTCCAAAGCAAAAAAATTTCTATTCCTGTTTTAAGATATTGAGCATGACACTGAATTATCTAGTTCATTTACCAAATTATCATTCATTTACATAAATAATGTTGTTCTAGCTACCAAAACGATGAGCCTTTTAGGGATGGGAACTCCTTTCTCACTACATTACGATTGCTTTGCAAATCTTGTAAATTCTGCATTCTATAATAAAGTGACCATTAGCAACCCTATGCTTAGTGTCTCATGACCAGGGGTGGGATTCTACCAGTTCGCACCTATTCGCTAGAACCGGTTGTTAACATTCTAAGCAGTTCGGAGAACCGGTTGTTAGAAGAAATTACTGGCCTAATCCTGCAAGGAAGGCAGGAAGGAAACATTCTGGTGTTGCTTACAGAAACTGACTCTCCGTTAACCCTGATTACATTCTTGGCAGGACTAGACTTCCTGTCTCAGGAACGTCTCTGGAGTTTTTTCCCCCTCCTTTGCTGGTACTTTGCTTGTGTGGAGTGACCATTCAAAGTTACAATGGCACTGAAAAAATGGACTTATGACCATTTTTCACACTTACAACTGTTGCAGCATCCCCACAGTCATGAGAGGCCAGGCGAGGAGATGCGTGCCTCGATGTGAGTAATATTGAGTTGGCCACGTCCAGCCAATAACATGACTACCAAGCCATGTCCACCCAGTCACATGACCATCAAGCCACACCCACCACCTAAGCCATGCCCACAGACCCAGTTGTTAAAAAATTTGAATCCCACCCCTGCTCATGACAGTTTTATCACAACCTCAAAATGTCCTCCCAATACTAGGCACTTACATGGATGTTCAGCTCCACATTTTTCCACTGGCAGAAGCGTGTGAATTTGTCACTGAAACAGAGTAAGAGACATAACTCACAAATATACCCAAACAATTTCTCTCTCAGTTGACTCCTGTCCAGAGTCAGTGCATTTTTAAACTAAAATCTCTATTTACAAGATTTCAAGTTCAGTATACCAGCAATGAAAGAATATAGGAGGCATTTTAAAGATAGTCCAACCAGAGGACATTGTGGCAATGGGAGCTAAAAAGGCAGTAATTCAGATATCTTAATGCCATTTCCCCACAGTTAAGGATACTAGTTTTCCTCTAGTATCCAGGTGCAGTTAATCAATGCTAGATTGGTTAATGGGAAATAAGGCATGATCGTATCAAATTATGGAACAGCATGCCAACTTGGCTCATATCACTAAAATCTGATTGAAAGGAGGGGGACATATTTACCTCTTCCAAATGTGTCTATCTGGCTATCTTGTATATAGCAACTTAAGTGGTAAAGATAATCTTGGTCTATAGACTCTCTCTTTGATCAGTGTAGCACTCAGCCAATTTTGATTGCCTGCATTATCCGAGTTGCCTTCTTGTCTAGGCTGAAGGAGGTAATTTCAAGTACAGGGCTCAAGACTTGGGGGAAAGGTTAACATTCAAACTAAGAAACCGTTGTTGTTAAGTGCAGCTCAAGATGTTATGATTACCATGTCAAACATGTTCATGACTCAAATTATACCTCTCATAACATCTGAGATAGAAACACCTTGATCTTAAGGTTTTGTAATGATTAGGAAGAAGCGATCTATAGGGAGAACATTATGATTAAAGATATGACTGAAATTCTCCAACTGAAGAGTGTTTCTGGGCTGAAAAGATTTGCCAGCAACAATCTGGCCCAGGGGACGACAGATTGCCAAAAGCAATGCAACCTTTGGGGAGGCTCCTTTCATGTCCTTCCTCCCCACATTGTGTAAATGTAGAGAACAATCCATCTCACATGTACTACAATGCATACGATGTTCTTCAACATGTACAGAGGCAGACCTCAAGCTGGTGAGAGAAAATGCTGCTGCGCATCCAGTTTTAATCCTATCTATTTTGCATATTTTTTACATGTGCTGTATCTCTGTGACCTATTTTACACTTATTTTAGCTACTCAGTATCGAACGTTATAGTCATATGTCTATATTTGAAGGTGCTGCTTACATGAATAAAGAAAAATGACTAAAATTTACAATAAATGAAGCATCACCTGTGACTATCATAAAAATGCAAGCAGAAAATAGGAATGGATATTTGGTTATTGCTATTACTGAACACGCAGCCATCACTGCATTTATAGAACATTGTCCAACAGAGTCTTTTTAATCATTAAAGGATGTTCTTGTCATAGAGCCAAATTTAAAAGGATTGGGATCTTCAAAGGTCCTCTGAGATCTACTTGATGGCAATTTGTTTTATGGACAAACACTTTGAGTATTGAAAGCCCAAAAGCGTTTATCAATAAAATTGTTGGGTCACATTCTCTATTTTAAAAAAAACACCTCACATACAGTATGCTGAGTGGTTCTTAGACTGCATGCTAACTGGAAAGTTTAGACAGCCAAGTAGCCAACAATCGTTTTTACCAATGCACTATAACTATGATATCTCTATAAAGTAAAATCTATAACACATCAGTCTTATCATACATTTAAAATGTTTATGTTGGTTCTAAAGGTCTGAATTAAGAATAGGCTGTCAAAAATCTCAGCCTTATCCATGCCAATGAATAGACTCTAACATCACATTAGAAGACACAAGGCCTTCTGGAAGATGGACCCTGCTAGGTCTAATGTTTTTGAGATTCCATCATAGTAAACCTTCAATTGGGCTCTAAAGACATACCTGTTTATCTTGATCTATAACCATGTTTGGCTGCTATCAGATCTCTATCTCTTCTAACAGTCAATGTAAAGTAATCATATTTTCAAGTAACCATCTACAGTATACTACACCAAATCAATTATATTACATGATGTATCTATCTGTATATATGTATGTATGTGTACACATGCACGGGGGGGGAGGAGAGGGAAAGAGAGAGAAAACTACAGAATGGCTTTATGTATATTTATTCCGAAGGCATTTTCACTGTATTCATGGGATCTCACTCCTATGTAGATCTGCAAACTTTAAAAGATATTACTGCATTTTTGTAACCACCCCTGCCCCAGTTACACAACAATGAATAAAAAGGATATGCATCTCTCCATATTGCCTTTAAAGTCTTATTTTAGTGGAATTTCGCAATAACTTCCTTTGGTCTCTAAGTGTCAACTGGGGGTTCTCTCTCTCAACTCTCTTTAAACAAGGATTACCTCAAAAAAAGAAAGAAAGCAACAGACCCATGCTACTTGGAAACGATGGGACGGCAATCCAAGCCATATCAAAAGCCTCAAGAGAAAGTTGCTATATACCCATAGTAAATATGGAGCCCAATAGCATGGTTTTTATACAAAAGAATCAACAAACTTGAGGAATTGCCAAGATGTTCAGAAATATTACTTTTAAAAAGATCCATAGAAAGCTCCTAAAGGGGGATTCTCAGAACAAAACTGTAAAAAAGCTCGGTAAGGGCCCTGTCAATATGCTGAGGTGGATTTGAAAGGTGGCCAGGTAAATACTGGAGAAAGAAAAAGTCTTCAGGGGAAAAAAAAGCCCAGAGCTATCTGACTGAAAATCAAAGAAAGTTCACAGCATCCCTGTAATGTAACTTCTAAAGAGAATTTATATTCCTCAGGACTCACCTCTCAATGAACTTCTGGAAGACAGACCCACGCAGACATTGGCAGATCTCTTCAATGTATGGCTGGCAAAAGAGAAGACAGACTTAAATACCAGCAGCCTACCTGTTATCTTTGTCACTCACTTGTCTCGTTTCTCTTCTGAGTAGTTCCAGTTGTAGATATTAACATCCCTGGCCAGGGGGATGCAAGAATACTGGCAGCAAAAGGTGTACAGGCAGTCCTCAACTTATGGCTGTAATGGAGCATCATCGTAAATCGTGATAGTGATAAATTGAGAAACTCACACAGACCCAATTTTATGACCTTTTTGTGGCAGTTGTTAAGCGATCATTGTAAAGCAAATCAATATATTCCTTTGGATGGTTTTTTTTGTTGAAAATTGGACAAAAAGCCTCATTGCCAGTTTCTGGGGAAAGCCTCATTGTAAATCTTGTCACATGACCTTGTGGCAACTGGCCGTAAAGGAAAACCAGTTGCCGCGTGTATGAAATGCGGACATGTATCTCTCTGTGTATGTGTTGTGACAACTCCAGTATTGGGTGGTAAGTACCTCTGGGGGAGGGGGGGGGGCTTCATAACTTTGAATGGTCACTAAACAACCAGTCACTAAGTGAGGACTCCCTGAAAAATAGATGGGCCCTACCAGAGTCAAGTTTTTTTTAACATGTGGCAATATGAGGAAAAGCATGTCACAAGCTATGGTTCAGACTGGGTTCAAACTGGGAAGAATCCGATGCAGTGAAATGCTATTCATGCTGCACAGATCTGTTTCACTCAGCAATTTGTCCCAGGAAAGGTAGCAGGCTGATTCAAGGGCAAATGATATTTTGTGTGAGCTCAGAGATCTCATCTGTGGAAAGAGACTTACTTGGAACAGGTCAGGCAGCACTTGCTTTTTGCTCAGACGAGTTTGCACGTACTCTGTGGCTGTTTTTGAGAAGGGCTGTAAAGGATACAGAAAAACAAGTCAGCCTAATGCATAGGTGATCATTAATTTAGTAGGATGAACAAAAACCTGATAGGGCAGGTGTCTGTGTGTGTTGACCTGTTCAGTTCCAACCTTGTTGCTTGGTATACTTTTGCCAAGGAGAGCCCAAAGCATTTTTCCAAAGAAGCTGACTACAGAGAGAAATAGGAAGGACTAATGCAAAACAAGAAACAGCTGGAATCAGGCAAAATGTAGGTAATGTCTTTTTATTCCACATTCAGTCCTGCAGCTTGGTAGCCGCTTTTATCTACTCTACTTTACTCTCCCAATCCTTGTGTTTAGTTTATCTTGTCTGCAGACTGTATAGATAAAATTCTCCTATGTTGATAGCTCTCGTTTGTTTCCAGTCTTGAAAACATCTTATTTATGCCATCCACCCACCTATATGGAAAGGTGCCTTATACCAAATTACAGTTTATTTATCCTAATATTGCTTATTTTGGGTGATGGACAATACTCTTCAAAATCTCTCTCAAAGTCTTCAAAGTTGATAATGAATCTTCCCCATTATCAACTATTTGACTCTCTTAACTGGAGTTGCCAAGAACTGATCTTGATAAATCCTGAACACAAAGTTGGTGTTCTACCTATGAGTTAGGGCCCTTTAGCAGGAAGAAAAGCATCTTGCAATGCTTATTTCCTGAACTCTGAAATTGCTCTGACTAGCATACATCAATTATTTATTCTTGTTTGATTTCAACATTAGGAATCTTGATACCCATAACTTAGCTAGATATTAGAAGAGACCACTGTTCTACGATGTTTCTATGCCTCTTCCTCCTACATCCAATACAGACACAATGGGATGTGATATCATCACACAATGCATCCCCCCCCCTGCTCCCTCTACAGTCAATGTGGTACGATGAGGACAGGAAACAGACAATTCCATATTGTTTGTTATGGTACACCTGATACAAACAGGAAGGGAGATCAGAATTAGCTGTCCCAAGTAGAGAGAAAGAAATTGTCTGTCTGATGCTGCAAGAACACTGCATTACAAAAGGAACTACTGTATCTAGGTGGCTGCCTGCAGTTCACTAATAACAAGATCAGCCCTGAACAAGAAAAGAGACACTGCTTGGCAGCAGCAGAGTGGGGAAGGGGAATCACGGAGAAAGGTTAAGAGCTGAGATAGGCCATTCCAACAGAACTATGTGTGCCACTCAGGGACCCACAGAAAGTATTTTGCCTGTGAAGAGGGTATCGTGACGGCGGTCTAGCTCCTCTCACTTAATCTGGGGAGCCTTACATTTTCAAGGATCTCGTTCAAGGTGATTATGAAGCAGCCTTTCCGCCCATTCCCAAGGGCCTTTTCAGACTCTCTCACATGGCAGCAAGTGTCCGAAGCACTCACATGAGAGCAGGACAACAGTTCCTTCATGATGTACATGTCAAAGATCTGGCGGCTCTTAACTGCTCGATCCTCATCAGAATCCAACTTCTCATATTTTTTGATCTGGAAGGAACAGGCAAGATAATATTGGATAGGTAAGATGATGTCCTTTTTCACACAAAACATTCAAGGCTCAGCAGATAAGGCCATTTACAGATACCATAGTCTAAACCTGAAAAATTCCAAAATGTTAGCTTAAGAACCAGGCCATCAAGATTCATTTTCTTAGCTTATTTTGTTTGAGTGGAAGGTGCAGGTTGTAACAGGGATGGTAGTGATAACAAAGACAGCGTGGAAGCAATAATTATATAATAACGATAGAAAAGCAAAAGGACAAGAACTGTGATTAAGAAATTCAACAGTGCACTGGAAAGTAATTACCACTTCTTCTCTTCCTTGCTTATGATCTGTTTTTATTTTTAATTAAGATGAGTGAAGCATATCAGCTTTTCCCAAACTGGTATCTATATGCATTTGTCTATAACCACATACGTTGCCAGTTAACACATCACCAACTCCTTAAACTAGGCACGTGTACATAAAATAAATACTTGCATTTTTCTGTATTATATTCTCCAACTGACAAGATTTTACAGAATGTTATTAATATTAATGATTTATATCCCAGTTTGCTGCTGAGAGGATAACAGTTTTGACAAAGCCACTAGGCTCTGCCAATCTGCTTGTTTATTTAAAATTCTAGCTAAACTGCAGCTGGAGGTCCATGATCTAATGTTCTTTTGGATTCTTCATCTGTTGCATGAACAAAACTCCAGTTATTTGAGAAGGAAGGACACTTCATCCTAATTACCTTCAATATGTAAAAGGGGCTTGGAATCACTTAGCTGTTTCCAGGAAGCCTAAGTCTAAAAGCAATATTCTGTGCTGTAAAGACAATCGAAGCGAAGGGCCCTGTTCAGTAATTTTCAAGTGGGTTTCTACTACCCACTTACTCCAAGCTTCCAAGATCAGATTTAGGAAATATGAAAGGAGGGGCTTGCATGAGGATAGAAAATCGATTCCACTAGCAGTGTTGTTAACCCTTTTCACCTTGATTTCATTCTTAATGCTTATACCATCCTCCTCCCAAGAGAAATGTAGGCTAACAGTCTCAAATATCTCTATCCATTTCAAAGAATAATGTATTATTTGTGTGCTAGGCTAAAGAAGGTAACAATGTCTGAATGTTAGAACACTTTTTTTGTTGAGTTAGTGCCTCACCTCTTCATAGAATTCCACCAGTGGTTTGGCCTCCTCTACCTGATTCAAGCAGAAATCTCGGAATAGTAGGAACCCTAAAATACACAAAAAGCAATATGAAACTCATACGCCACTAACTCCTTCAACACATTTAACAAACTGCTCCTAGTCTTATTTATCATTTCTAGTAATCCAGGACTCATCTGCCACCCGTGACTACTTATCCCCTGAATAACAGAGAATAGAATAATGCTGAAAATGGTTATAAAAAGGATCTACAATTGCCACATTGCCTTAAAAGTAGGGATCTTCTATTGCTGGATGGATCAGAAAGCCCTTCTAGTCTCACAAAATACTTCCAAATTAGGGCAGTCACAAGCCATTCAATAATCAACATCTGTTACAATTGCCAAGCCTGAGAAATTAAAGCCTTCAGTGGGGCAACTCCTTTTCTTCTCTTATCCAAATAATTGCCATATTGGAGTAAAGGGTTTCAGCCAATAGCAAAGAATCATGCCATGGAAAGCCAGGGCAGAAATTACAGTTGCTTTGATTCCTATTTCCTCAGCAGTTCTTTTAAAATGAATACTGTATACTCTGAAGCCACAGCTGATTTTACAATAATTTTTTACCAAGCTACAATTGGTTTGTACAAAGTAAAACATAAACAATGGTTTAGAAAGGCAAAATTCAGCAACGTACAAAACCACATATCATGGATAGAGTTTGGATTGGCATGAGATGTGAACTCAATGTCTCTACGTAGCAATTGACAATCCCAGAAGATGCATGATAGTGATGACTATCCACATGCCGATCAAAGTACTGATCTACTGCCTCCAAATAAAGCAGGTTTCATTTAAACTGCCATTGTTTATCCCTGCCAAAGTATTTATCTTCTATGAAAATGCATAAACTTTTCCTGTAATCAGCAGCAATTTTTCACAGTTGCCAGGGCTAATATTGTATTGCTATCTTGCCATTTTTACAGTCATCCAGAATTTTGCAATGCAGGTCTACTACTAGTCTTTTAACAGTAATATAAGAGGAAAAAATTAATGAATTTGGAATCGTTTACGTATCATGCATCAGCCCACTGGGGTAAAAAAATTGGATGATTGCTACCAGTAGCAAACAGCCTCTGTTTAGACAAAGCTGAAAACCACAAACATCTAGTCCCAAGAAAGAAAGAGAGGAGTCTGAGATTTCTAACAAGAAACATTTAAATATTTTTATTTCTATAAAAGCCATATAATTTCAGTTTTATAGGCTACATTAAAAACTGTGGAAAATCATAAGATGTCATTAGATTTGCTTACTTCCCCCGTCCCCTGCTCAATTATTTCATCTTTATTTCAGGAAAAGTTTCCCGTGGTTAATTTTTGCACAGAATATCAGTAAAAAGTCAGCGACAGTTCTCAAGCTTGTTGGTTCCTCTTCAATTGTTAGTCATGAGTCACAAATGTTCTAAGATTCCAATAATCAAAAGCACATACCTAGAGCAACTTATAAAGCTATTTACCAATCATAATAAGTGATTAACTATAGCTTCCCAACCTATTATATAACTGCATCATTTTTGAAAATATTAGAACATGTGAATAATCCTAATCTGTGGATTATTTAATTAATATTCTGTGAATTAACCCAACTAGTATTCAAATGTCACTCTAAACTGTAAATTACTTATGCAGGTTAGGTTCACATAAAATACTGAAGAAGAAACTAGTAAGCGTTGCTTACTCTGCTATACAAACCAAATTTATATGATTAGTTGACGGTTCAGTATATCATGCCTGACCAGAACATGGAGTGCACTGAGAACTGAACTCATGGCTCTTTAATTAAGGATGTGTTGTTGTGCAAACACAGCCACTGAACCATATACCAGCAAGCTACAGTTTTGCCTCATGCATTGTGTAAAGCCAACATCATCAAAATACTAATCCAGAAGTCTCACCCCACCAGTATTAAAGAGAGCAACTGAAACTGGACATTTAAAAACTATTAATCCCTGCACCACTTATTAATTTCTCAAACATAGCAGGCACCATCTTCTGCTTCTTGTTCCCTCCCCTGGCTCACTCACTGAGGTGCAGGCTGATCAATTTCAATTTCAGTTTGTGGCTCAACAACTCCCACTGTCCCTGTCGGCCTACACTTCCCCCAAGTGCAAGGGGAGATTGCTGAGGTTAAAAAACTATTGAGAAAGCAACCCAACCAGGAGAGAGAGAGAATAGGCAAAATTGGGATACATCATGCGGAAACCACAAGTGGCTGTGGGTGTGGGAGGAAGCAAGAGCATTTCCTGTTGGGGCGGGGTGTAATAACGGAAAGGGGAAACAGTGCTAGAGTACTTGCTGTTGCCTGGCTGAGCATGGACAACAGTCCAGTATCACCCAGTGAGTTGTTGACCAACAGCCATTATTCACTCCAAATTTGTGTTTTCTGTACCTTTAATGAAACTTCATTTTATGTAAAGTAGTCTTCTCTTGATTATTTATAGCTGGAGCAAATAGATCCTTCCTTCTTCCAGAAGAACAGAAATATTGGGTATAATGGTTTCATACCCACCCACCCCCCTTATTCTGGGCTTCAACAAAAGACAAACAGAAATTCAGTAGGTAAATTCTCCCCATCGATCTTTCTATAGAGGCAAAAATTCCACCTGCTGAAATATTTACTCCTTTCACAGCTGTTGATGGTACAGACATTCTGAAAGAAAAGGGTTGGCAGTTTTGATTCCTAAAGGTTCGTGCATCTTTAAGAATTGCAGAAGAGACATTTCCTCCAGTGCAAATTTTCTATTGACTGCAGTAAAGAGAGAAATCTGCAGGGAGAAACATTCTGCTTGCTATGCAACTCTTAAAAGCACAGGCACCTATAAAGGTTATGTTGTGCATAATCTACAGACTTGGAATTCCAAGAGGAAAGGCATTTTCACGTACTTCCAACCCAGATATTTTAAATGCTTTTCCCTTCCAACAGCAGGTTATATGCATGACTTGACATGCTACACACTAGACTAGCATGTCATGTAAATATGGACTGCTGTAAGAAACCAGAAAACTGGATGACTTAATCAAGTAAATGATCGTTAACATAGATAAGTATGTCATGCAAACACCACAAATATTTACCAAGTGAAGCAAGCATTTTTCCAAACTAACAGAAGAGGAAACAGACACCATTGTAATGAGGACAAGAGGAAGCAAGTTTCTTTACAGAGTTCAGCTATTTATTCTCTTCTCCATTTAAGCTCATCTTTAAGCTTTAAGCTCATCTTGAATGACTCGGTTTGCTGTACCTCAATATGGAAGGCAATGTTACCAGACTGGATTTTTCTAAGTAAGACATTTTTTAAATTGGTACCACATTTGTTTCCGTTTGCAGTTCTATTATGTGATACATCCTACCATTCAAAATCCCTTTCTCTTATACAACTTTCAAGATACAAAACATCAGTTTCCTTTGCAAGTAGTCATCCTAGAACAGCCCTACCACTTCTATTAAGACAATGGAAGTTATAATCCTCATTAGCATCAGGATAGGGGAGGCAAAAGACTTGTTAACTCTACATTTAAATGAAGGTGGCCAAGGCTGCTCTAAACCGTAGCAGTAACTTAAAAAAACTAAGATTATATCTTCTCCCTGAATCAAAGGGAATGCAATTTTTCAATTTGCATCATGAGTTTCCCTTTCCCTTTTTATTTTGGTCAGTTATGTCTTTGTTACCATAAAAATTATGTTGAATGAAAACTATGAAATAAAAACTGAGTGAAAAATATGCATAGTAGATTGACTGATTTCTCGTCAGAAGCTTGAGCTCTAACAGCCAAAAATATATTGGTTGTGTTTATTCAAGGTAAATTAAGCTGTGATTGCACAATTCAGGCTGTTTTCAAATCATTCTAACCTTGAAATTGTGGTTAGCAAACTATACAGGATGTGTTCACACAATATGTTATGCCAAAACAAAATTACTTTATAGCTTGAGGTGATGATTTGCTTCATGCAACATCCTACCATATAATGCCATTTGTTGATTCAGTTTTAGACTTTGCATGTAGTTCAACTTGTTATGCAAACACAATCACACTTAACCATAAGTAATAGCACAGTTCACATAATATGTTAAGCTAAAAATCATGCTGCAGCCACTGAGTAAGCAGTGAACTTTACTTGTTTTAGGTAATGTATCTAGCTGAACATATAGCCATGCAAAGATTCTAATACTTACCAATCTTTTGAGAAAATATCTTGTCAAAGGTGACTTCACCCCGATCCTCCAAGTATTTTTGCATAACACTGCGGATGCTGCCAAGAGAAGGCACACAAGGGAAGTTAATTATAAAATATTTTTCTAGCTTGGTGTATTCTCTCCAAAGTCTTTTTCCAAAGCATATTAGAAACTAGAAATTTTAGTATTTCTGATACTGGGAAGACTCTACAACAGATTAGGTGTGTCTGTCTTGGTGCTAGTTTTCTTAAAAGAGACTTCTCCAAATGTGACTGACAAACTGCCGTCTATATTTTAGACTCAATATGCTTGAATCTAAAATATCTAGAGAGCACTAGATTAAGAAAAACTTTAAAATCATCATCTTCAAAAGAAAATATTTGACCACTCATATACTAACTATTCTGTTTTAATTTTAAAGAAGAATGTTGTTCCTTTTTTGCGCTAATTCTAACCATAAAAAAGAAAGAAGGTACATTTGCAATAGGGATGTACTATGTTTCAGATATGAAGCTGAAAAAGTGTCCCGCATTGGACCTTAATGTATTTGTAGATATCTCCTTAAAGAACCTGTGTCTTTTCTTGGGTGTCCTTATAACTGTGATTCCAGGAAAATACAGTATAAATGTCAGGTAAGGAGGCACACAGATGCCTGCTCCAATGTACTCTGTCACACCCTTTTAGCATTTAGTCAGTGGATAATTACTATAAAGAAAATGTGGCATTTCTAGAATGGCATCTAGATCTGAGAGATTAATTTTCAAAGAAATAAAATATTTAGGGCCACTTCTTTCAAATGTGTAAAAAGCAAACTCAGGACATATTCCAGTATTGTACTGAAGCAGAGCCATGTTCATTTTTCTAGGTGGTTTATCAAAAGAAATCACTACAGATATTGCTTGACTTACAACTGCTTAGCAATAGTTTGAAGTTATGATAGTCTTAGAAAAAAGTAACTTAAGACCTGTTATTGAAGTTATAGCCATCACACCACCCCTGCAATAACATTATTGCAATTTAGGTGATTGGCAACTGGCCTGCATTTATGATGGTGTCTTGCAGTAACATGATCACAGTTTACAACCTCCACAGTGGGCTTCCAACAAAGTTAATTGGGAAAGCGAGATTCGCTTAACAACCATATGATTTGCTTAAAGAACCACAGTAAAAATGACCATAAAATTGGGTCCAGTCACATAATGACTCAATTAATGACTACATTGTTAGTGGCCAAAATCCCTCTACCTACTTTTATCTTGCATCAAAGATTATCTGTAAGGAAGACATAAACTGCTGAAAATGATATTGGGACAGAGTATCTTTGGGCTGAAAATGAGCCAGAAATGTCAAAGTTACAAAAGTACCTCAACGATGAGTTGGCAAGACCTTTAGGTGACAATTTGGAAAACATACTATGTATAATAGCTTCTCCACTAGCTAGACATGATGAGTTAATATATTACAAAGTATTGAAATTCTAATTTTAAACTTTTGCAATCTTTTTGAGATAATCCAAGGCCTTACTTCCTCTGTAAATTATCTGCTTCTGTGGAACAATTTTATTTCCCTCACAGACAACAGCTGGATTTCTGAATTGTGTGAGCTCATTTTTTTATTTCTAAAAATGAAAAAAAAAACACCCCACACCAGCATTAGCACCCTCCTATTTCAGTCTTAAGTACAGTTATTCAAAAATTCCAATAGCTTCAACAAAGTCACCTACCCATGTTTTTGCTAAAACTAGGTAATTTCATGACTTATTGTCTTTGAAACTTATTTATAACCTGAAATTATGTTTGGTTTTTTTTTTAATGAAAAGAACATATCCATCTTAGAAGGTGCAACATATTCTATTACAAATGTGACAAGGCAGCATTTCTAACACCTATAATTCATAACTAAACCTAACTTAACATGCCTTAATAATTATGCCTGGTCAAATTGTAAATGTACAATCATTACTCCATTTATGTACAGAAGTTAACCCTTCTTAGCTTCTAGATAGTTACTTTGAGCTCAATAAGCCAAACTGGAATACAGAAATAAGCTTGCCTGATTTCCTGAGGTAAACAAAAGTAAACCAGTGTTTCTCAACCTTAGCAACATTAAGGTATGTTCAACTCCCAGAATTCCCTAGCCAGTTGGTCTAGACCAGGGGTGTCAAACTCATGGCCCGTGGGCCAGATGCGTCACGCACTGACCATGCCCATCCCAGTTTAGCAAAGGGTGGAAAAGTGACAATACCTCATGTGACAACAATGTGACGCTGCAAGTTTGACATCCCTGGTCTAGACAACCAGAAAAGTTTTAAGGAAGATTCTTGGAACAACAAACTGTTAACAAAAAAAAAAATGTTAGAGGAGAAACTCCTAGTTTCTAGTAATTTCATATTAGTGGAAGACCAGTTATAGTTTTTTCAATGACAATTGCTGAAATGCAAAAGATGAGCATTTGCTGATAAAATTTAATGGTAATTACAAACGTTTTAGGAATCTGATCCTAGGACTGACTCTTGCCTCAATTTTTTTTCTTTGTAAAATAAAGCACAGCAAAAGCTACTGAGAATGTTAGTTCTCTTGAATTCTTCTAGTATAGGCATTTAATGAGAGGTAGTTACTACTAAAAATAATCAGCCAGATATTTAAAATGCTTTTATTCACATATAGGCCATTAGGAAGGAAATAGGAAATTACTTGCAAGTAACCCTGAATATCGGGGCTACTTTTAAAAATATTTTTTGCACTGGAAGATTTAAAACAGAGTTTAACTTCAGTACTGATTCATTAACTCAGGGGTTCTGAAAGTGTAAGTTGTACCTTATGGAAAGGGTGTGCAACTTACCTGAGGTTTGTGTGCAGACAAACCAAGATTTTTGCCAGATATATTTATATACCATCCAGATCTCACTGTGAGGGAAATGAGTGGCTTCTAAATGCAAATAAATAAAATGTTGCCATTGCTTTGTTGGGACAAGCCAACCGTTCTAGCTTTGCAAGTACACTGGTTTGCACATCCAAAGATGGATCTTATCAAAATGTGCTCCCATTCCCTCTAGACAAACTGGCAGCCAGATTTTCCAAGGAAATCTGAAGCAAGTTCTGACAAGTAGCTAACTCTGTATTTCCTCCAGCTTGCACACTTGAATCTGGATCATGGTTAGAATTTGCTCTTGCTCTGCCTTGGTAAGCCAGCAGCTTCCTTGCTGAACAGGTAATAAGGAAAATACAAGCATACCCTGACAGAGCTCCAGCTTTAAAAACTGGATCACTCTCAAAAAGTTGCTCCTGCTCTGCCAGAAGACACTGGCAGGAAGCTTATTCTTTTGTTAAATGTACACCTCACCATACCTTCAAGAGCCCCAAATGGCTTATATGGTCATTACATTTCATTGTATTCCTACAATACCACCCTCCAAAAAAATGCATTAAGAGATAATAATGGGCTCAAATCCACCCAATGAGTTTTTAAGGCTAAGAACAGACTTGAACCTGGACCTCCCACATTTTGACCCAAATGATAACAATCACACCACCAAAACCTTGAGATAATTTTGACATGGCTCTTATTTTAAGTGTGCAAGGCTCATGGCACACATACATAAAACCAAACTCAGTCTTGTTCTGCCTGAACAAAACAGTAGCAAAGTCAGAATTTCCTACAGTTGGTGCAGTAAAGATCAAGTATTGATCAAAAATAAACGTGCTACTACGAAGGAAAGTGGCTATATTAAAAATAAAAAAAATCAGGAATTATGCAAAGACCATTCTTATAAAAATAAGATTGTAAACTGTTATTTGCAATGTAATGTTTTATTTGATAGTTATCATTTTCTTTATTTGATAGATGAAAATGCATTTCTTAAACATGTTGTATTCATTGCCCAACTACACTGAAAATGATAATTTTATCCAGGAAGGTTACACAAATTCATTTACCATTTAGGGGTCAAAGCACAGCAATGGACGAGGGCCCCTGCCATGACTAATCACAGAAAAAGGAAATAAATGCATAGAAAATAGCCTGCTTCCCTTAACAGGAAAAAAAACAACACCCTCCAACACAGTAACAAATAGATAAGAAAACTTTTATTACTTATTTTATAATCTTCTCTTTCAACATTAAATGTTAACTTCTGCCCTTTCAAAAATGCTATGCTCATGTTATAACAGCACATTACTAGCATCTATGTACAACCTGCAAGATATTGATCATGTGGTTGCCACAAATAACAGGATCTAGATTGCTACAACTCTTGGTCTGTGTTGCAATTGCTTCTGTTGTAGATGATCCAGCGGGTTTAAAACCCTAGGAGGTACCATTTCCTGAAAGCTGCAATGATTCTTCCATTCTAGGTGGAAGTGATGTGAAAACGACACTTGAAGTTGCTAAGGCAGGAACTGCAGAATATCAGAATCTATTGAAAGCGGATGAAACTGTTCCATAATTAGAATTATGAAAGACTGCTGTGCCAATTCTGCATTCTGATATAGCCCAACCTTGTCCACTCTTTGTATGTGTTGAACTATAGTTCCCATGATTCCTAATGAGAATGCCCTATAGTCCTAGCTGCTGTAAAGTATGGGAACTGCAGCCAAATACATCAGTAGTTTGTAAAATTGGAAGAAGAGTTGTAGTGAAAACCCCACCACACAAGATAATTGCTGAAGGGGGACTATTTGCACAATTTTTATTTTCTTAGAATAAGGTAGAATTCAATGCAATCTGTAAAATTTTGAGTTTGCTCTCTCAAGAGATGAATATGATTCTGAGCAGTTTTGAACATTTTCTCTTGCAATTAGTATGGCAGCAATTTTCTTGTCTAAATTATTAATATTGTGTGATTTATGAGCCAGAGAAGTGAGATTAGGTGGTGAGAAATTTGGATTCAACAATCAGCTACAAAATTCACAGTATAGCTGAGGCCATGTCACTGTATCTTATCTTATCTTGCTCTAAAGTAGCTCAACAGATCCACAATTCCCAAGGCCACAAGACAACTACACGGTAATACTCAATATCTGTCAAACATCTTACAGGTTATGAGCCAAGGTGATACGAAAAAAAATTGAGACATTAAGGGTACCATGAACTGAGAAAGACTTCACATATTCTCAAGAATATCAAGAAGAAGCATAACAAAGAATATACAGGGGGAAAAAGAATTAAATTCCTATTATGCTAATGAACATCACTTACTCTGCAGCTTTTGTCTATTCTTTGTCCTCTATTAGTTAGTCCTCAACTTACAACCATTTATTTAGTGATCAAGTTACAATAGCATTGAAAAAACTGATCTACAACTAGTTCTCATACTTATGACCTTTGGAGCAACCCCCAGTCACATGATTAAAATTCAGTCGCTTGGAAACTGCCTTGTATTTGATAGGTACAGGATCCCTGGATCATAACGATTGCCATTTGCGACTGTCCCAGCTGGATTCTGACAAGCTGGATTTGCTTAACATCCCTATGATTCATTTAACTGCAGTTGTCTGCTTAACAACCATGGCAAAAAAGATTGTAAAAGGTGCAACTCACTTAATAACCATCTTGCTTAACAACAGACATTCTGATCCCAATTGTTGCCATAAGTTGAGATCTACCTGCATTCCAACCTTAGGCAGAATTTTTACCCCAGATCGGAATAGAAATACTGCCCCAATACCAATATGTGGTGGACATGTAACCACTCCCCCGCTATAAAAAAAGAGGATTGGAAAATATGCACACAACCATTCAGAGAATCTCAGAAATCAAACTTGAAATTAAAACAATTCTTTTTACTGTGTATAATTTCAGAACATACCAATGAAAAACACCATAATTCATTAAGATATATACTCATGCCTATGAGGACAAACTGCACAACACTGAAAAAAAAAACATAGTACCAAAGATATCTCCTTGGGAACTCAAACTTGGAGAATATACACAGCAATGGCAAAATTAACCATATACATAATAGAAATTTAGTAACGATAAGAAAGAATGATTTTCAGATATACTATATATATCAGACAGCAAGTAAGTACGAACACTTAGCAGCATAGTTTCTACATCTCTGTTTATAAATACTGTAAATTGTTTAGAGTACAAAGAAGGGGGAATTCAGAAATGAAATAGTTATCTATACTATTTTTAGTGGGTTTTTTTTCTCTCTCTTTAGTATGCACAGATAACACTACAGTAGAGATTTGGCATTAAGCTCGATGATTTATACTTTTTTATATAAAAAAACCTCAATGTACTTCATCTGGTCTGGTCAACCTTCATTAATGTTATCCTGAGCATTAATTGTTTAACTTCAGTAATTGTCTTGTCCAACTTGTTGACATTATATCTTCTTGAAGTATCCCAAAATCCAGCACTATTTTTGAAACAACTGTTTAACAGCAACATTTAAACAGCAAAGTTTTTTTAAAAATGTATATTGTCTTGAGTTTTGAGGAGTGCAATACAAATTAAATAAATAATAATAAACCACAAGATTCTTAGTGCTGTTGCTTTCCAATTGTTACAATGAAAATAATTCTCATAGAAAGCTATTTGGTCAACTATCCATGAAGAAATGTTTGAGAAGAGAATGTGCAAGGTCCTCACTGCCAGCGGCTCCCATAAATCATGTGCATCTAGGTGCTTGAGAATTAACGTTGTGGCCTTCAGAAATGAGACACTGTCAGCTTTGATCGGGATTGCTCTCCCATGCCAAGATCACATCAAGCAAACCAATCACAAAAAACAATACAGGGGACATCTATTCAGTACATCTGCTGATCTACAAAAACAATCTAGATATTTAAGGACTGGTAAAATATCTGAACAGTTTCTGACATGTTATACCCTATCCATGATTACCCAAAGCAAAATAAAATATGCATAAAACAATTCTACAAATAAGCTTTCTTCTGCAATGTGATTTAGGCTGAATTATGTCCAAGGCCTACCTCTTTGATGCATTTCCAATATCTGGTTTTAGAAGACATTTAAATTACATCCCTGAATCTGCAACCCTTAGCCCTCATTATTCCATCTGATGGGAATTCTCCAGTAGAGCTCCTGTTCTGACTGTGACAAAACTTCTCTGCAGGATTCTTCAATTCCTAACCTCCTTTTAGGGCCTTGCTTCACTGATTAATAGTTTGGCCTTTAATTTATTTAATTTTAGGATAACTTCCTGAAATGAATATCTTGTTGGTGCCTCCTTCCGTATTTAGATCTTCACTTAAGATCATCTATCTCCCATGCTTCTACATGGGGTGGCTGCAAGACTGAGAAAACTGGAGACCTTTCTAATGAGTTTAGAAGAGAAAGGTAAGGGGGAAATGCTACCAGTAATACCATTAGTACAAAATTCAAATAGAATTGGAACTTAAATGAGGATAAATATAATTTTATTCTGCAATTTCTGTTAAATTGTTGTACACTGCCCACAGTTACTCCCAGTGAGATTGGTGGCTATATAAATTTGATTAATAAATAAATATTCTGTATGGTTGTGACTTAGCCAAGAGAGTTGCCAAAGAATTGTTACTATCCAAGTTGGGGGTGAAGGGTAAAGGCTGCTGGTTGGCTCTCCCTGCTTTAAGGTTCTTTCCTTCCAAGACTGTGGAGGAACAGCACCTAAAGTTCCCATGTGGGCAAGTACTTCCATATTGAAACCAGCAGCATGTGAAGAACACAAAGGCTCCTGGGTCTTTCAAGCATTGCCATGGTTACACATCTGCTTCATCTTCTAAAAGAGCAGCTGCCATTTTTTTCCTTCCAGGGTGCTTTCTGCTTTATTTCAGAGACTATCCATTCATCCACCCCCAATGGTAGGGGAGTGGAGGGAAACTGTGTCTGAGTAGCCATTGGCCTCAGTTGAGAAAGCCCAAGGTTATTGGATGATATGGAGTAGAGCAGAATAGGCCAGATGTCACATGGAAGTTGCCAGAAGAAGAGGGAGGTAATGGGGGGAGAATAGGAGGCAGCCTGCACTTCCCTATGTGCTGTCGGTGCAGAATGCCTGTCAGGCCCAACCCAGTTGCCCTTGGTAACAGCTGCTGGGAAGCAAGTTAAGGGTTGGCCAAGCTAAATTGTGGCCCTCGGATTTCATGTGCCAAGACCATTTTGGTGTCACCTGACAGTAAAATCCTTACACATGAAGCAAATCTTCTACCAATGCATTCCTCATTTGTTTTGAGAAAAACTGCACCTTGGTGACCTTGCAAAAGATTTGCACAGAATTGCAATGTTGTTTGTGCAGCTCTAATTCCCATTTAAATTTAGAGTGACAAGGGATATGAATGCCTAAATGCAATCCCATTTCCAATCCACAGTGCTAAAGAAACATAGACCTAAGCCTTTGTGTTTTAAGTGTTAGAAAGATCCTTGTGAGCCAAGCAACAAGGCTCCACTCCCAGAATGGAATACAGCAAAAACATACATGCAAGTGGCTAGGGCTATCTGAACGTAGCTACGGCCTTCATGCATGCTCTCTGGAGCACACAGAGGAGCAGATGCTGGACTGCTCAGAAAATCATCATATAATTTATTACAGCCTGCCTCTCTGCAGAGATTAATAACCGCTTGTTACACATACACGAGAAACAAAAGGGGGGAGGACTGTGACGTGCGGATAAGGAAAACAGCAGTACCGTGGAAGAGGTTTATTCCTCTCTGAAGGTGGCCCAGGAGTCTGCTGTTGTAAGGAATAATGCCCCCCCCATCGGGCCGAATTAATAACGGGGACACATGACACCCCCTTCCTACTGCCCACCGTAGTAACCCAAAACATACAACAGGTCAGATGCCATTCCTTCTCCCATCTTTTCCTCTGAGGACAACACGTCTTTCAGAAGGGGCGAGAGGGAAGCTGGCACGGTTCATTTCAAGAGCGCTCTCAAGACAGATGGAGGTTCCATACACGCGCCCGCGCACTCACACGCACAGGCAGGCACCCGGGGCCAACTCCACGGCGCCTCAGGCTGGGCTACCACACCTGCCCTCCAACACCACCACCCCTCCTCACAGCTCACCTCGGCTCAGGTAGGATGATCTTCTTGCTGGCTCGAGCCGCCGGAGTCGATTTACTTTTCTCCATAGCCATTAAGTAGCTCACATCGGCGAGCACAGCCTCCAAGTCGGCCATCTTGCCAGGAAATATTTTCTTCTTCTGCTTTCCTTTTTTTTTTTCTTCACCACCAATTCTCCGATTATTCCCTGCGGCCTCCGGGGCTCGCCTCGTCTCCTTCTGCCTTGCCGGAGCGGGTGCCGCTGCGCGTGCCGAGGGAGGGGGAGCGAGGCGGAGGAGCGGGGATCGGTTCCCCCCCCACCCCTCTTACCAACAGACCCACATGATGCCTGTGCGGGAAGCCGCGCGTCCACCTTGTTTCTGCACCGACGCCGCTGGCTCCTTCGCCTGCTCGCCGCCGCCGCCGCCGTGCCTTCCTTGGGAAGTGTACGTACAAGAGGGAGGGCTGCGCTTTCGCTGCCTGTCAACGCGAAGTGGGAACGGGGCGCCGCTTTGGAACTCGAGCGCTGGGTCCGTCGGGGTTTCTCTCCCCGAGGCGGAGCGCAAGCCCGGCCTGGAGGAAAAGGCGCCGTCAAAGCAGCCCCGCGGAAGGGGGAAGGCAGATAAGGTTAACGCCCGGCCGCGGATTGAAACTTAGGAGCGGAGCCGGGCTTCCTTTTCCTCGCCCGCGGGATTCCCCACCCCCCACCCCTCAGTCCCGCGGGAGCAAAGGTCTCTCTGGGCGCAGCGCTCCGGATCTTTTGGGGGCAACTTCGACAGCACCCGCGCTGCTGGCGGGCAATAAGAAGAGGTTGCTTTGGACGCCGAAGGAAGTTCGTCGTCCCAGTGCTGCCCTCCAGAGAGTGCGGGCGGACTTGCAACGTGCTTGCTCTACGCCAGCTTTAGCCTCTCTCCCCATCTCCTGCCCTAAGCAATTTCCATCTCGATGCGAGCACAGCCCGAGGCAGCTCGTTGCAATGGGGAAGGAGATGGGGGACGACGACGACGGCGCTCCAATCGAGAAACGCTCCGAGGCCTAACGGGGCCGATTCATACTGCCCTCAGTTGCTGCATAGGCATGCGCAACAGGCCCTTTGCCTAGCATCCTCCTTTAGAGGGGAAAGTTATGTGGCAAGAAAAATAGGTAATCTTGATTAATAAAGACATTCACTCAAGTGTGAGAAAGAAAGGAGCCGGCTATGTTCACGCACGGAGGCAGAAGTAGGGCTGACTGATGAGTGTGCGAAGTACCGCATTAAGGCAAAAAACAACAACAACCCAAAAATGGGTCATCAAATCAGCCCAGAGTTCTTACTTGAGGAACAACTGATCAGCTCAAATGGTCCTACTTTGAACACATTACATGAAGATCCAGGTTTTTGGAGAAGACTTATTCTGGGAAGAAATTACAAGAAGAGGATAACTTGACAGAAAGATGAATGGACTCTGTTACAGTGTTACAGTGGTAATGATTGGTGGAACATCTGAAGGACCAGGTTAAGATTAAGGACAGATAGCAGTTTTTTCTTCATAACTGCCTCATAACTGCTTCAAGAGTTTGATATTGTGTGTTCTCTGATTATGCCAGGAACAATTTATGACATTTATCTGCCTACAATTTGGATATTCCTTCCGATCAAGATAGGGAGAATTAGGCTGACGGTAATCAAAGAAGAAATTCTCAGCACATCTTTCTCTGGTTTCAACACACCCACTATGTATCATAAGGACTGCAAAAGCAGGTATTGATCTTCCTGTAGAAATGGAGTATCATCCCAGAATCACAGATGTAAACAGAGTTTTTTTAATAAATTTTATTGATTTTTACAATTAAAACAGACCAACAACACATACATAAATGTAAGAGAGAAAAAGAAAAGAAGAAAATAGAAAGAAAAAGATAGAAAACAATTGATGTAAACAGAGTTTTTATATACTTCTGTTTCCAGAAATGCAATTATTTTTTTCTCAATCTATACAGTAAAAAAGCATCCATCCAATGTAACAGAATCAGCTGATAAAGACACAAACCATCTGTATCAACCATATTTCTTTTTCTTTTTTGCTTGTGATCATATGGATCCCTTGCATCCCTATAGTTCGTCATGCCAAAAAGTTGTTAATCCAGTTTTTCAATATGAACTAGTCGTCACTATGACTAATATGAAACTCAAACTGGATATTTTTAAGGAGTCTGTCACATGGGTTGTGAAATAATTTCCTCAAAACAATCCTGCCTCTCTACTTTTTATTTGCATTTTGCATACCAGTGACCACCATTATTATAGATACAGCAGATACACATAAATAGTTGAGATAAAATATGTACCCATCTGAAAGCTGGAAAACTTTGGGCTGATATGTGCAGGAATAATAACATACTTTTTCAGAGTCCTAGATTATTGTGTCCATTTTTGGAATTCAATAGTGGTCTCCTGACCCAAAATCGACCTGCTTACCTTCTAAGCCCAGACAAGATTGGCTAGGTGTCCTAAAATTTGAGTGTGAGGCAAGGAACATTACTACTGAAAATGCAGTTGATTCTTTCATCTGAAAAATAAAGTTGATTTTTTTCTTAAATTAAAACAGCTTCCTAGTTAAATATTTTAAAGCTCTTTGGGGACTTTGGAAGAGCAATTCTACATGAGCTTCAAATTAATTGATTCTACATCAGTTGAGTAAATAGTGATGTGGTACAGCTCTAGAATATGAAACAGGATATGTGGAGCATAGCAGTTGACATTTTCTTCGGACTAAAAGACCAAATACATGTAAGCAACAGGTATAAATCATTTGCCTGTATAGTAGCTTTTATAGTGATCTACAGGAATATTTCCATAGGCATCTGGTTAGCCACAGTGGGAAATATTGCTGCAGTCTAGCTAGGCCCTTTGATCTAACCCAGCAAGACTTTTTTTGTACATTTCTAAATATAACTTGTTAGGCACCTGACTGGCTGTGAAAATGGGTCAACAAGCCTTTTTTTACTTTGTAAATCACATTGGCTAGATGGCATGTTAAAATTATGTGAACAATGTAAAATCTGGTCTGGGCACTACTATAATAATGGATAGAGCAACTTGACAAGGAAGTTGCCAATTTTACATTAATTGTAGCTCAGGTTTGCTTTTACTTCCTTCCATTAATGTCAACCAGAATAATAAAAATTATAAAAATAATTCTGCATTCTATAAAGCTTTGGCCAAAATACTACCAGTATGCAGCCAAAAGGTTCTTGGTATCTCCTATAGACAATGTACCAATATACCTTTACATGGCATGCATACTAGTTCTAAATAGTTCATAAAACTTTCCTAATAATTTTTTTAACATAAAGTATACAACATATTTACACAAAAATCTATTGTTTAGATCCAGTGAAATAAATAAGACTTAAGCTTCTAATAATTATTGCTCAGGAATTGCAATAGATGTGTTCTATGTATGGATGAGTCCAAATCAAATAGACATCTCTTCTTGCCAACATGAATGGAAAGAATTAAAAACTCCATTTTACTTAGAGATTATAATAAAATGACATTCTGCTGTGACTGCCCAACTTCAATTTCCCTTCATATTCTTATTTCTTGTAAGAATAAACTTTATATAAAATTTCAAATTTTTATTTGAATTTCTGCTATGGGATGAAAATGCAGTGTGTCTGTTAATAGAGGTGGAGGTTTTTTTGCATTTTGATATGTATCACAATACTTTATTAATTACGTTGTTTTTAAATTTTGGAACACTATATATAGTAACAAAAGTTTCCTTTCACTGTGGTTTTATAAACATGCCTTTGTTTCCAGTGTTCGGTACTCAAGCACAAGAGAGATAATCATTACAACAACCACTTCTTCACAAGTTCTCTGTCCATATCACTGGCTGATCTGCTCTGATGATATAACCAATTTGTAGATATCGTTAGTAACAGGGCTCAGGCCTGTTTTTATTTTTATTTTTGATAAATTGACTTTTTTGAGTAGAGAAAATACACTGCTCAAAAATAAAATAAAGGGAACACTTAAACAACACAATGTAACTCCAAGTCAATCACACTCCTGTGAAATCAAACTGTCCACTTAGGTAGCAACACTGATTGACAATCAATTTTACATGCTGTTGTGCAAATGGAATAGACAACAGGTGGAAAGCATAGGCAGTTTGCAAGACATCCCCAATAAAGGAGTGGTTCCGCAGGTGGTGACCACAGACCACTTCTCAGTTCCTATTTTTTCTGGCTGATGGTTTGGTCACTTTTGAATGCTGGCGGTGCTTTCACTCTAGTGGTAGCATGAGACAGAGTCTACAACCCACACAAGTGGCTCAGGTAGTGCAGCTCATCCAGGATGGCACATCAATGCGAGCTGTGGCAAGAAGGTTTGCTGTGTCTGTCAGCGTAGTGTCCAGAGCATGGAGGCGCTACCAGGAGACAGGCCAGTACATCAGGAGACGTGGAGGAGGCTGTAGGAGGGCAACAACCCAGCATCAGGACCGCTACCTCTGCTTTTGTGCAAGGAGAGACAGGAGGAACACTGCCAGAGCCCTGCAAAATGACCTCCAGCAGGCCACAAATGTGCATGTGGCTGCTCAAACAGTCAGAAACAGACTCCATGAGGGTGGTATGAGGGCCTGACATCCACAGGTGGGGATTGTGCTTACAGCCCAACACCATGCAGGACGTTTGGCATTTGCCAGAGAACACCAAGGTTGGCAAATTCGCCACTGACGCCCTGTGCTCTTCACAGATGAAAGCAGGTTCACACAGAGCACATGTGACAGACGTGACAGGGTCTGGAGACACCCTGGAGAACGTTCTTCTGCCTGCAACATCCTCCAGCATGATCGGTTTGTCAGTGGGTCAGTAATGGTGTGGGGTGGCATTTCTTTAGCCCTCCATGTGCTCACCAGAGGTAGCCTGACTGTCATTAGTTACCGAGATGAGATTCTCAGACTCCTTGTGAGACCATATGCTGGTGCAGTTGGCCCTGGGTTCCTCCTAATGCAAGACAATACTAGACCTCATGTGGCTGGAGTGTGTCAGCAGTTCCTGAAAGATGAAGGCATTGATGCTATGGACTGGCCCGCCCGTTCCCCAGACCTGAATCTAATTGAGCACATCTGGGACATCATGTCTCGCTCCATCCACCAACGCCACGTTGCACCACATACTGTCCAGGAGTTGGGGGATGCTTTAGTCCAGGTGTGGGAGGAGATCCCTCAGGAGACCATCCGCCACCTCATCGGGAGCATGCCCAGGTGTTGTAGGGAGGTCATACAGGCATGTGGAGGCCACACATACTACTGAACCTCATTTTGACTTGTTTTAAGGACATTATATCAGTTGGATCAGCCTGTAGTGGTTTTTTCCACTTTAATTTTGATTGTAACTCCAAATCCAGACCTCCATAGGTTGCTAAATTTGATTTCCATTGATAATTTTTGTGTGATTTTGTTGTCAGCACATTCAACTATGTAATGAACAACATATTTAATAAGAATATTTCATTCATTCAGATTTAGGATGTCTTATTTTTGTGTTCCCTTTATTTTTTTGAGAAGTATACATTCTCTCTATTATTAGTGACTGGAAGCCATTTATTTATTTATTTATTTATTTATTTTTATCCCGCCTTTATTATTTTTAAAAATAACTCAAGGCCACAAACATATCCAACACACCTTTCTTCTCCTATTTTCCCCACAACAACCCTGTGAGTTAAGTTGATCTGAGAGAGAGAGTAACTGACCCAAAGTTACCCAGCTGGCTTTTATGGGTAAGGCAGAACTTGAACTCACAGTCTTCCTCTTTCTAGCCTGGTGTCTTAACCACTACACCATAAATGAAAAATAAAAAAGCGAATTTGTGATTTATAGTTTTGATAATTAGACAAAATAGATTATAGAGAGAAAAGTAATATGATGTAACTTCAGATAGAGAAATTAAAACATACTTATGCTTATAACCTGTGAAGAATATTGGAAGCCTTTATATCTTTTTTCTTTCTTTTGTATTTTTTCTTCTACTTTTTTTCTTCTGCACTTTTGAATTTTTGTTTTTGTTTTGTTCATCTTTTTTCTTTTTTCTCTCTTAGTTTTAGTAGGAAATTTTACTACAATTAGTTTGTGCTAATTTGTAATCTTCTGATTTAAAAGTTTTAACAGAAATGAATTTTATTTTTGTAGATGCCACTAAACTCAAGTTTTCATTAAGTTTTCTACCATGAATTCAAGATCACTTCTTGTTTATCCTCCATAAAGACCTATCATGATCAATGTGAAATTATCATTTTTTCCTCATTACTAAATGTTGTTTGTCATATTTTGGCTTTTGCTCTAATTGTTGACAAATTTTTGAATTTTTAAACATTGCTTGGCTATAATTTATAAATCTGACTATGTTGTTTCTCAGCCATAGTTCCATTTTATATTACAATATTAATCCAGGGTGGGTAGTGGTTTTTTTTTCATTAAAAGAACAACCTATTAAATTTATCCTATAGTTTATAATTTTAAAAATATATGTTATCAATACATAAGTAAATCCTGTCTTTTTTGTCAAGATTTTATAAAGAATTGTTCATGAAATATTTCCTTAAACATTATTTCAGAAATCAATAATACAATATATCTTTACCCCATCCCTTACTGTCATTCGTAAAGATCACTAAAAATTAAATAGAAAAGCTATACTTTTAGTCCACGACTATAGTTGTATTTAATAAATGCCTTCCATTGATTTATGTGAAATATATTATTATTTTTATATAATTTTTTTTATTTTTTATTAATATAAATAGAAAGAGCGACATGTTCAAATACATATAAATAGTGTGTTGTCTGGTTACAATTCTTTTGACTAATATTCATCATAGTAATAATAATAGTATTCCCTAATAATTTTATAATAACAGTGCTTTTCCCTCATAGTATTGATACATATTATTAGTATTAATCAAAATTAATTAACATCAATAAATTACAGTGATCAACCCTAATATTAAATAAATCTTTCTCCTATAGTTTTTGAGGTTCTAACTCCTGTTTCTCTTGTTTAACCATCGATAAAATAGATCCCATGCCTCTCGTTGCCCTTCCAATGTTGTACGAACACTATTCTGGCTGCTGTTAATACGTGTATTATTAAATATATATTCCTTTTACTGTATTTGTCTGGTATGATGCCCAACAAAAAAAAATCAGGGTTTAAATCTATATGTTCCTTTATCATTTTTTTCTGGCCAGGTGTGTATTTTAGTCCATTATTTTTTTGCTTTTGGACATTTTATTTATTTATTTATTTATTTGATTTGCCAATTGTTTACAAGATAATAAGTATAAGCGTATACATAGTTGTGAATACATGAAATGGGTACATATAAGAAAAATAAAAGAATAAGAGAAACAATAGGACAGGGACGGTAGGCACGTTGGTGCGCTTATGCACGCCCCCTACAGACCTCTTAGGAAGGGGTGAGGTCAATAGTAGACAGTCTAAGGTTAAAGTTTTTGGGGTTTGGGGAAGAGACTACAGAGTCGGGTAGAGTATTCCAGACGTTGACCACTCTGTTGCTGAAGTCGTATTTCCTGCAATCAAGTTTGGTGCGGTTTACTTTGAGTTTGTATCTATTGTGTGCTCTTGTGTTGTTATGGTTGAAGCTAAAGTATTCATTGACAGGTAGGACATTGCAATGTATGATTTTATATACCATGCTTAAGTCAGACCGAAGACGGCGTAATTCAAGGTTTTCTAGTTCTAGAATTTCAAGTCTGGTGGCATAAGGTATTCTACAATGAGTAGAAGAGTGGAGAACTCTCCACATGTCCATCACATGTGGTAATACAAACCCAGGGTTTGATTGCACTTCCAACACTTGGCCGACATATTCTTAAACATTCTAGCTAATCTTGCTGGGGGAAAGTGCCATCGATAAAACATTTTGTATACCATAAGTTTTCTTTATACACAGTGGATGTTGTCAATTTATAGTTTCTGTCCCACAATTTTTGCCGTTTGTCGAAGTCTATCAAATACCCAAAAATTTTAGCCCGTGCTTTCATGGTTTCTTTTACTTGCCCCTCTTCCATTCTGATAGTCAATAAATAATTATAGAATTTTTAAATCAGTTTCTCCTCCAGTCCTATTAGAATTTGATCCAATTCTGTTGGTTCTTTATAAAAACCATGTTTTAACATCTTTATAATATCTAGATTGTACCTGTACATGCAGGCACCATACTAAATTTATTCCTTGGCTATTCAATTCCTGTTTGTTTTTCAATTCCCCCTTCTCTTAAAATGTCTTCGTATCTTACAATTTTTCCCATATCTATCACATTTGGGTATGTTAATGCCTCCATCGTGGAGAGCCAGACTGGTATTTTCAAATAGTATTTTTCCTTGATTTTTGCCCATATTGAAAGCAGAGCATTCCTAATGTAGTGTGTCTGAAAGTATTTATGTGTTTTATATTTCTCGTATCATAGAAAGGGATGCCATCCCAGTTGTAAATCATGTCCCTCCAGTACAAGTAATTGTCTATGTCTCAGAGTTATCCACTTCTTTAGCCAAGTCAGGATAATTGCTCACATGAAATAGATTATTAATCTAATGGTATTACCATTTTTGTTCTTATTTGGGTTGTTTTACTCAGCAGAATATGCATCTGTATAATGATATTCAAACATTTGGCTAAAATAAGTTCTATAGAACAAAGGCAGATAAATGTTGTTACTTTTTTGTAATTAAAAGCAATAAGAACGTAGTGAACAATAAGGAAGCTATTTAAACCTTATAGGAAGAGATAAATATGTGGAGATAATATCCATAATACTTTGGAAAAGTTAAATGTATGTGCAGGAAAAGTTACATAAGACAAGCTTTTTTAAAAAAAAAAAGAAGAAGAAGAAGTAAACTACAGCAAGGGTGAAAATGGCAATAAAACCTTCAGAAAATTGCTGTTTTCCTTAAAAACTTGAAGAGTCTAATGTTTTACTTGACAACTCTTCAAGCACTTCAAAGGAAAGAGAATCCTGGGCCATCAGAGTAAATCTCAGTGGGGTTTACTTCAAAGTAATCAAGAGGAGATTGTGCAGATTGCTGGAGCAGCATGAATTCTGGGAAAGTAGCACTTGAATATTTCATCAGATATGTTGGGTTTGCTTGGCTTCCAAAAGCTCCTGCAGCGATAAACTGTCTTCCAAGTCGCCGAGGGATTCTTTGCTGCAACAGCGCAAAAAGATGCTTGCCTTTTCTTGCTTTATTTGTATCTGCACTAGAACATTTAAAATGTAGGGATTCCTATTTTAAAACCATTCCTCATGATCAGAGCAGCAGCAACTGTCTCTACAAATACATATGGGAGAATCCCAGTAAAACCATCCATGTCATCTTTTTCTTGGGAGAATTTAGTCAGGCATCTACATTCCAATCTTGGAATTATCCACAGTTCTCCTCCTTGCTCCTGCAGTTCTGTTTCTCATCATCTGTCAACATAATATAGTAAGTAGGTGTTACTGCAGCAGGGAAAACTAAAAATAATCCTACATTTGCAACTAACATGAAATCATTCTATGTGAACGTGAGAGGGTAAATCAATGTTTTAGGACTCACACTAACCCCATGGTAGGTTGCACATTACACAGTTTCCTTTACTCATTTAATGGTTTTCTCCACTGTAAATGTTCTCGAAACATCCTTGAATCAGCAGGAAACTACCTGCATGAAATTTGCTCTTGTAGCTCACATTTTAGTAAGATAATGCTCAAGATTTTGCAGTCTAGATCTCAACAGCGCACGAAATGAGAATGTTAGGTGTACAAACTGGATTCAGAAGAATCAGATACCTGAGATCACATTGGATCCAGTGGATAATGGGGAAAAAAGGAAGTTTCAGAAAGAAATCTTAAGTTTGCTTTATGGAAGAAAGAAAACTTTTCAGGGTGTAACCACAATAAATTGGTCAAATTATGTTCATTAGGTTACAAAGAGTTGGAAGGACTGAACAATAACAATTCCTGTGTACATTGCCTCTGCAAATCCCCCACATTCATCCAAGGTGATAATGAACAAACAATAGTACTGTTTATTCACTCTCTTGAGTCAGAATGAGGGGAGAATGTTAGCACTGATACAGCTAAGGGCAACCTAAGATTGGTTTCCTGGACTAAGAAAAATATGAAAGCAACATTATTGGGCAAGACAGAAACAAATACTTTGTGGGGCATACCTTGATTTGATAGAATCAAGCATAGAAAGGCCTTCATCCGGAACGCAGCTTGTCCATATTGGAAAGAGGAGCAAATGCCATTTACCATGGTCAGGCCAAATTAAGCCAATACTACCTTACAACTAATATCATCCTATGATGTTAGCAGGTTGCAATGGGTGTCATAGCTTGGCCAGGCAATTATAATTTTAATTATAATGAATTAAAATTATAATGAATCCTTTAATAGGCTCTAAGATAGAATATTGTTCTACCTTCCTACCTTGATTTTCAAGGTCAGCTTTCCTGGCTAGGAATTCAACTGTGATGAAAAGCCAGCAGGTGGTAAAGAATAGGAAATCAGATAGATACCTTCTAATACAGGGCTATCAAACTCCGAGCACATGGGCCGGATGCGTCACATGTGGCCACGCCCATACCCGGTTTAGCAAAAGGGGGAAAAGTCCCGATACGTCATGTGATGCTGCCATGATGATGTGAGTTTGACACCCCTGTTCTAATAGACAATTTAAGTAGTTACCTGCCGGCAAGGCCCATCCTGATAATACCTTTTAGGTGAGAGCTTCCCCAGCATTGCTCCCTAATTGTCCCTTAAAATGCCTTTAAAAAAAAAATTATTTGATGGACTTCATCATTGCAAATGTTAACTTTTAGTTTTTATTTCACTAGTTTTTCTTCTTTTTTCTGATCTTGCCACAGAGAATATTTCTTAAAAACCCTATTTGACTATTATTGATCTAAACAAGTAATTATCCAATTGGTTGGAAGTACGGATTGCTTTGCTATACATAACTTACATTTAAGTTAATGTTAAACAGAAATAAAGTTGATAAGTGTAATATTTTAAACAAATGTAATAATTAAATTGCAGCATTTTAATGGTCACTATTAGACTGTCACAGTCGTTCCATGCCACCTTTCAACCAGCAAAGCCATTGGGAAGCTGGCAGGAAGTTGGAAGTTGCTATCCTGTTTTAATGATTTGCTTCTTGATGGCAGCCGAGACTGCCAAAATTGCTGTTGCTAAGTGATGTGATTACATATTGCCACACTTCATAACTGCATCATTTAGTGATGAAAATTCTGGTCTCAACTGCTGTTGTAACCCAAGGACTATTTGTATGTTTAAATATCATTATAGTCTGTCAGGAAAAAATAGGTCTCTTTCAAACGAAGAGGCACTTTGTAGTACAGGTATTCCTCGACTTACAGCAGTTCATTTAATGACCGTTCAAAGTTACAACGGCACTGAAAAAATTGACTTATGACCATGTTTCACAGTTATGAACTTTGCAGCATCCCCATAATCATGTGATCAAAATTCAGATGCCTGGCAACTATTTCATACTTACGGTTGTTGCTGTGTCCCAAGGTCATGTGGTCAATTTTTGTGACCTTTTGGCAAGCAAAGTCAATGGCGAAGCCAGATTCACCTAACATTGGGTTACTAACTTATCAGCTGCAGTGATTCACTTAACAACTCTGGCCAGAAAGGTCATAAAATGGGGCAAAACTCACTTTAAATATGTCTCACTTAACAACAGAAACTGTGTTCATAAGCCGAGGACTACCTGTATTTTAAATAACTCTCATGTAACACTTAGTTCCCCTGTATTAACTACCTTCCTATGATGTGTAATTTCTATGGATGCTGTAATGCCAAAATTAATTATGAGGGCACAGAATCTATAACACTGTGAAGTGTTTAACAAGCCACTGGTGCAACCTCAAGTTTAAAGCAAGGTTGGCTATGTGATATTGTGCTATTTTTAACATGTATATTTGTATTTAATCTTGCTTTCAGAGACACCCTCTTGACAATTAATTAACTGAGCAACTGTTGAAGCTCTATCCTCTCAGGTTTAGCTGTGACTCTAGAGACAAAGAGTGTGCTGTTAATTCAATTAAATTCGATGGAATGGGATAAGCTTGTCTGGGAGATCACAGCTAGAAAGACCGAGACGAATGATACTTAATTGGCAATAGATACACCCTTTGGGAGGACACAAAGTCAGTCCTTAAAATTTATAAAAATAAGAGAACCTTTATGTACATTAAAATCTACTTAGTGAAAATATTTTATTTTACTACCGTTATTGTAAATAGAACCAACATTTTTGATAAAATGATGCTGGGGCATAAGTAATTCTCAAATGTTTGTTATCTTTACAGCACAAGCTGTAAATATACCCCCAACCTGGTGCCCCCAGCTGTCTTTTGACTGGGGCTCCGAATTCCCAGCCATGCTAGTTTGAAATTCTATGATTTGCAGTTTCAGTATGTATGGAGAACATTACATTCGGAAAGCAATCCACTTTTGGTAAGACATAGCCCACCTGAAACATCGAGTAAATGGATCCCATCATCTAAGGCCTGAATAAATGTAATTCTATTTGTTTCTGAAAATAACCTACCCCACACAACGTTTCTAATGTAATGGCATAACTGGTGCATGGTAGCTGGTGCTTTTCTCATGGATTTGCAGCAGTGTTTCCCAACATTTTCGGATGGACATTGCTTAAAATTCTGGAAGTGGAACTCTACACATTTATAAATGACCATGGTTGGGAAACACTGAATTACAAGGTCATATATTCAGCTGTTGCATAATTTTTTTAAATTTACTGGTTAGCCCCATGATGTAAAAAATGAAGTAATTTACTTGACTGGACAAAGCAGGAATATCATCCTAGGTATTTGTTTTTAGTTATTCTAAAATGATGTTAGAAACTCAAGCAGAGAGGTCTACTCAACACTATTCATTATATGTCCTGAAACTCAGCATCCTATTCAAGCAGATAGTAAATAATTACTGATTATATGCCCCTTTACCTAATAAACATATTTTTCTACCTAAATTTCCAGCTTCATTCCATTCCCCCCCCAAAACATCCACTTGCATGGTTGCACCAAGTCTCCTTGTGCATGGTAAAAGGCTGATTAAATTCTGTAATTCTGAGTTTAGACAGGATTACATAAAGCTGGGCTGAAGGATGTATTTATTCATGAAAAAAAAATTGTGCATGAATAGTCCTTGACTTACTACCATAATTGGGACTAGTTTTTCTGTTGCCAAAGGAGGCGGTTAAGTGAGATGTGCTGGATTTTATGACTGTTTTTGCCCTACTTGTTAAGTGAATCACATTGTCAAGGGAATTCGCTTTCCTCCATTGACTTTGGTTGTTGGAAATTGGCAAGAAAGGTTGCAAATGGCAATCACATGACCCTGGGATGCCACAACCATCATAAATACATGCCAGTTGCCAAGCGCCTAAATTTTAAGCATGTGATGGTCGTTCAATGTGAAGACTGGTCTAAGTCATTTTTTTCAATGCCACTGTAACTTTGGTGGCTAAATGAATGGTGTAATTTGAGGACTATATGCAGTTTTCTTGCTAGCGGTACAGTCAAGTACTTCCATTGGCTGTTTAAACTTCCCAGCCTAATTTACACCCCTCATATCCCCTAGAGATTTACCATCGAAATATTAATGCACTTCCAAATTGCTTAGGTTCTGAGCAGTTATGTCATGTAACTAACTTCCAATTAATTAAGATTGTTAAAACAGGAAAAGAATTTGAAAATAATCTCTATGCTTTGGGGAATAAGCATTTTTAGAAAATCCAAACATCAGGATATTCCCTGATGGGGCTCAAATAGCTGGTGATTCACTAAGAAAGGAATTACAGGACTTTCTTTGGGAGTTGGCTTTGTTTGTATTTTTATTTTTTTTAAAGCCAAATCTATGTTGAAATAATTACCCAAGTGGCTACAAAATAAATGTTTGCTTTTACAGCAGGGCTGTCAAACTCGTGGACTGCGGGGCCAGATGCACGCCCACCCCCGGCTTAGTGAAGGGGGAAAAAGTTGCGATACATCATGTGATGCCATGACAATGCGAGTTTGACACCCATTTCACAGAATTGTGTATAAAACATTCAGAATACGGATCAAAACTCTCTCCCCCAAAGGATAAATAAGCTCAGTTGTGGCTAGTTTGATGCAGTGGCGAAGGTGCTGGCCTAGAAATCAGGGGTATTCTAGTCTCACCTTAGGCATGAAAACTGGCTTGACTGATTTTGGGCCAGTCACACTCTCAGCCCAACCTATCTCATAGGGTAGTTGTGGGGAAAACAGGAGGCAGGAGTATTAAGTGTTTGTCTCCTTGAATTAACACTCATTCTTTCTCCCAGGTCCTTGGGAAAGACCTGATAGGTGAATAAAAATGCCAAGACTAACATCTTGCTCTTATAACAATAATAATTAGAAGTATGGGCCATTAATGCATCTGAATGATTCAAGCTTCAAGACCAGTAGGAATAGCTTTACACTGCACTGAACTACACAGTAAAATTTGCCATCACAATATGCTATGCTATCAGCTCAGGCTTAAAGAGTGGAGTAGACACATTAATGGAAGATATAACTATCAATGACTAATAGCTGCAATTATCTATAACCATCAGTATTGGAGGTGGAATGTCACTCAGTACTGGTTGCTAAGAGAGAAAGCTTATTGCTTTCAAGACTTGTGGATTTCCAAGGTACTAACAGCTTTGAGAACAGAATAATTAACTAAATAAGCACTTAGTCAGTGGCTTTTTTATTGACAAGAGCATATACTTAAAGTCTGGAAAAAAATGGAGATTCTGTAAAACTAGCCCCTTTGGACAATAATATGCAGTTAGTTCTAGATGAATTGCATTCCTCTTGAAGGATCAGCAGAGTTTGTATGCACATCCTGATCAGGTAGCAGCAGGAGCCGTAAGCAATATTTACAAGCGCTGGCTTGTAATTATCATCTTGTAGCATTGTAATAACCATTTTAGTTTTAAACAAGGCATCAGTATGCCTTGAAAAATCAACCAAGTCACAAAATGGCACGGCACAGCAATCACACCCAATTAACAAGTAAAGGGACCAAACCCTCCCCATCCCACTTATAATGGTGACAGTGACGATTACTTAGATTACTTGTACTTGGATGTAGTAACAATTATCCATGCTCTAGATCCCTCCAAGCTAGTTCTACTGTAAAATGCAAATGAAATGAAATGCAAATACTCAATGCTGATGGGAGTCAGAAAACTTGAACACATGAGATTGCCATAAGCTGAGTTGATGGTGTAGCAAGATGTGCTCAGTCATGTTAGTGTGTAGTAAGATGTACTCAATCATGTTAGTGTTCTAGCTACCAGTCCATTGTCAAACCTAATGTTCAATTCCGCAACCCTTAAATACTTAAGACCTGGTTATCTAAAAGATTTTAATCCATTCGGTTATTTAAACCTATTAGAGAACTTGTTCTCAAATTCATATCTTTGAAACTGGATGTATGTGTATGTATGCATCCAATTTCTAGTGCTTTAAGTGCTAAACAATGTACCAGTTACACGGGAAGAGGGATTTACTGCCATTTTCTTGATCTGCTACCCTTGGCTATCCACCATTCATCTTACATAACTTCTGAGAAGCTCCAGCCCAAGATTCTCGTAACGTAGATAAGTCTAGAACTCTTGTTCTGTACAAGGAAGCATGGGTTCAGTTCAAAGATTTCTGCTTTCCAATCTCAAACTCTAATCAGGAAATGGACTCTCCACAGCTCTCTTCTTGTTTAATTTGATAAAGAACAAATGTTGGCAGAGGATGCTTCTGCTATTTTTTCTTCAATAATTTATAAAGAAGTAATATGAAATATCCCCCCAATTAAAAAAATGCTTCTCCTTTGAATGTTAAAAGAGCTTGGACTTTTTAAAGAGCAGCGCTATACAGATTTAAAGATTTAGTATGGTAAATTTGAACTTGAAAAACTGTTTACTTACAAAAGTTTAACATTTTAAAGCCTTTAGGTTTTTATCAATAACATGGCTATTTAAAAATAAAAATGGATAGAAGTATAGATGTATTTAGCATGGTTAAGCATGTATAACCAATGAACCAGACTGGATTTCTATACAGCAAGATCAGATACTGGAAAAATCCACCCTGGCTAAAGAATATGATAAAAATAGAATCTTCAGCCTGTGCACTTGAGAAATAAGTTAGGCCTATAATCTCCTAAAGCAGTTCTCAACCTTTTCTATCTTCCCATCATTCATTCTATCAAATAACATGGGTCCCACTATAAACAAACAGGCATTTTCTCCAAGGGTGGAGGGATGAATGAATCTCTAGATAGCTGTAGATATACACACACACACAGGCATTCCATTTTACTATCATCTGAGGTAAAGTGTAAAGTCTCTCAAATTTAAATGGCTAATTCTTTATCTGTCCCATATGATGTCTGCATACTACGACCGAGCGATCTTGTAAACTACAAATAGTGTGCTTTTAAAGTATTTTCTGGAGAGTAACTTTTTCACAAACACTGGTAATTTTTTAAAATTAACACACTCTTTCCTTCTTAGAGCAAACCAAAAAGCACAAGCATTAAAACCCCATTGCTAGTTTTCCAGGCTACTTGTTGGATGTCATAAACTGCAGTTTTTAGTGTTGTTCAGCAAAGTTCTTCTGACCTCCCATGCAATCTGGTGTGCATCCTTTTAGAAGCAGTTCTCATTTAACTCAGTGGAGCTTACTTACAGACATGCAGGCATTAGATTTTACACTTAAGTACTTTTTACACTTAAGCCATTTTTAGTATTGCTGTCTTTATTGAAGTGAGAGAACCAAACCTTCCCCCAAAAGAAGAATTGGTTATAAAACCTGATGAGATTTGCAATATGCTACTTTTGATGGCTGAAGTGTACTAACCTATAAACTATGGCTTGCAACTCACACATAGCTCAAACCAAACAAAGCATAATATGACCGAGAACATTGTACAAGCTAGGTCATTCATGCTTGATATTATAATATATAAAAATGGCACTGCCCTCTAATATCTCATCCCTGAATGAGAATAAAAAATTCTGAATTTAGACAATTGGATTCTGGAATGAAGTTTAAGGGATGCCAGAGGTTGGAAATAAATTGTAACTGTTGCTTAGAGGAAACTTAAGTTTTGGTAGAATGGATATGTTTTTGGAGTAGAGGCAGGGGTGGGATTCTACCAGTTTGCACCTATTCTCTAGAACCGGTTGTTAACATTCTAAGCAGTTCAGAGAACCGGTTGTTAGAAGAAATTACTGGCCTAATCCTGTAAGGAAGGCAGGAAGGAAACATCCTGGTGTTGCTTACAGAAACTGCCTCTCCGTTAACCCTTATTACATACTTGGCAGGACTGGATTTCCTGTCTCAGGACCGTCTCTGGAGTTCCCCCCTCTCCTTTGCTGATGCAATGCTTGTGTGGAGTGACCAAAGTTACAATTGCCCTGAAAAAAGTGACTTATGACCCTTTTCCACTTAGGACTGTTGCAGCATCTCCAGTCATGAGGCCAGGCAAGGAGATGCGTGCCTAGATGTGAATGATATTGAGTTGGCCACACCCAGCCAATAACATGACCACCAAGCCATGTCTACCCAGTCACATGACCACCAAGCCATGCCCACCACCTTAGACATGCCCACAGAACCAGTTGTTAAAAAATTTGAATCCCACCCCTGAGTAGAGGGGAAAGAATGAGGGGCAGAGAGCAATAGATACTCATTAGGTGAGAAAGATGGCAGTGGCTTAACAGGAAGAGGAAAACAGCAGGAATTAAGTTAGTGCTTTTAAAGGTGCAAAAGACGCAGACTATGTACATACATAAATACTTACCAGGATGTGCTGCTGGGGGTTCGCAGGGGTTCTGGAGAGCCCCTAGCTAAGATTCTGTGCAGTTCAGAGAACCCCCAAGTCCCACTCCTCGCTGGCCCCACCCACTCCTCCCCTATGCTGAGTCCCCACTCGACCCGTTTTGGATGCAGGTTAAATGCAGGGTGAACGTGGAGGCTCGGGGAGGACGAAAAACAGGCCTCCCAGAAGTTCAGAAATGGGCCTGTTTCTGGCTTCCAGAGAGCCTCCAGAGCCCAAGGAGGGCAAAAACGCTCCCCCTGCTGTGGTGCAGGCCAACTAGGCCATGCCTACCCAGCAACTGGGCAGAGAACCTGTTGCTAACATTTTTGAAGCCCACCCGATACTTACTGCCTTTGATGGATGAAGGTTACTAGACCACATAGTCCATAACTAATGATTTCCCAGCTAAAGAAAACTTCAGGTTTTTATTTTATACCCAGATCTCCCCTTATTTCAAAATAACTTTACATATTTGTGGAAGGCATTAACTTTCTCCTTTGTATTGTTCTAAAAAGTAATTGGTTTTGAAACTTACTAAATAAAATGCTTTTCTGGATTTATTTGGTGCCTTTGAGTCATTCCTGGTGACTGCCTAACAAGTCTGTGCACTTTTCTTGGCAAGGTGTTTCAAAAATGATTTTGCCATTGCCTTCTTGCTGGGGTTGAAAGGGACTGGCTCAAGGTCATCCAGCTGGCTTTACGTCTAACATGGGATTACAACTCGTTTCTTAATTTCTAGCCTGATCCCTTAACCACTGCACCAAATAGATTCTCCTTGCTCTTTTATGTATGGCATTTCCTGAAACTATCCCCAAGTTTTGTGTCTAATCAGAGCCATCTACAAACATTCCAAGAATTTTTCTGTGCAACTCCTTTCTGTCATTTTAATGTCACAGAGATCCATTTATATTTAATGCTCAAAGAGAGCCCTGTCAGA
The DNA here is from genome assembly GCF_049901735.1 of Notechis scutatus. Lineage (NCBI taxonomy): Eukaryota > Metazoa > Chordata > Lepidosauria > Squamata > Elapidae > Notechis > Notechis scutatus. Next base: position 227,906,215 of record NC_142009.1, read on the forward strand.
GATATTTTCAACCATCAGGTTTAATTTCCTTAATCTGGTTAATAAGGTTCGTACTTGCTGGCACCAACAATCTTCCCCAGATTTTATTGATAGAATTGCTATTTTATTCCTTTATTTTTGCTTACTGCACGGATTGTATTCCCAGGATAGCTTTAAAGTAAATTTAAATACCAAATCATAGATGTTTGCTTAATCCTGGTTTTGTAGTAGGTTTTGAAGAAACCAATTTGCTATTTTTGTACTAGCAAATTGTAGCTTTTGATGCACAAAAGATCAGGTATAGGTTGACAGGAATAAAACACCATGAATTAAAACAAATCAGCATGAATAATCTGTATGTTACATGTTACATCCCACCAAAGTACGTTAAATATTTATAAATCCAACTCCTATTAATTAGCACCTTTTATCCAGAAGACATCAACATCCCAGTATTACTTGTACAATATATTTACTCTTTTGTATAAAATAAACAGATTGTAGATCATATAGAATCTCAAGAATTCAGAGAAATTAAAAAGCAAGGAAATAAGGGCTGTAAACATTATTTATAATCTTAAATGTCGTTAAGATACGAAATATGGATAGAATTTTTTAGAATATGGCCATATTCCAGTGCTTTTATAACATTTCAGAATAAACTCCTCTAGCTCATGCAGCATATTTATTCCAAGAAGTGTGCTCCATGTATGTTCAACTGCCATCAATGTATAGGGGATAAACAAAACCACAGGTATTGGCCTAGAACAGGGGTGCCAAACCCGCGTCGTTACAGCATCATCCCATGACGAATTGCAATTTCCTCCCCTTTGCTAAACTGGGCGTGGCCAGCGTGTGATGCACCTGGCCCGTGAGTTTGAAACTCCTGGCTTAGAATATTGAGCCTAGAGTTCCTAAATTTTGATGACCTCAAATGTACTTTAAAGTATCAAAATAGCATTTGCTTCAATTTTGGAAGCTGGAATTGGTCAGACAAAATAAATGATTGAAAATATGATTTCAGTGCTTTGTGTATGTAGCTTAGTGCCCTTTGTTAGAACTGCTAATTATGAATGCACTATAACGTCACTAAGATTTGCAAAGTTATGCAGATAGAGCAAATGTCTACTACCGATACAAGCTAAAATTTTTCTGGCTAAAGTATTGCTAGCATATATCATTTTAATAGTGCAGAATTCATAAGATAGTAAATGTGGGAAGGAAAAATGCATAGTGGATTAGACAACTTGAGTTTTCTCATTCATGCTGTTACAATGCTGCTCAAATCAAGGGTAATCAATATGCAGACCCCACATATTTTTTTCTTGAAATGTTTATTCCAAAATCCACCCCATTGAAACAAAGTCTCCCTTCAGAGGCTGGTATCTTTTCTTCCCCCTTTCACTTGTGCCTCAGATCTGTGGTAATATGTTTGAGGAAAGATTCTTTAAAACTGTTATTGGCAAATGATTAGAAAATGAAAAATCCCAACTAGGTCCCCTCCCCTTTAGCCCCAAATGTTCCCCAACCCTAAACATGTCAACCGCGAGAGCGCAAGACTTGGTTTCTTTTACCCTTAATGCTTACATTTAATTTTGAAGCACAACATTGGAGATTGACTCTAAGTTAGCAACAAAAAAAATATATATTTACAATTTCTTCAAACAAACCAACCAAAGAAAAGAAAAACACAAAATAACAACCAAACCCTTTTAGACAATAGTGACTTTCTTAGGGAGTTTTATTTAGGGAGCATGTTTGTCTTCTTTTGTTTCTTTTTTAAATCACCAAGTGATTTTATATATAATTTTTCTTTCCTTTGTGTCACCACTTGCCCTCTGAAGCGATGATCAGTTTAGGCAATGAAGTTTCACAATTGCTTTAAGTCTCTTAAGCCACAGTCATTTGAGGGCCATTTCTGAGAAGGCTGTAGGATAATAAAACCTAAACTCACAATACCCACCCTCCCCAATCAGTCTGCTGATGCTTTTTCATCCCTCTTGCCGCAGGACGAGATTCCTCCCAGACTAATGCTCCTGTCATGCCAACTTGCTGCAGTTCAGCACTTCTCAGGCTGATCAATGCACATGGAGAGTTATGAAGGTGCTCCCACTTTTGAGAAAACAAAAACATAAAATACCCAGAGTGTAGAAAAACTCAATGTGGGAGTTATCTGGGCAGATGCACTTGAATCTCCTATTTATGGCTATTCTCACCTTCCTCTTGGAAACAAACAAACAAAAAAGCACAAAAAGGTTGGTTCTACAATTTTTTTTTTCCACAGGAGCCAATACAACAAGGCAGAAAGTTTCCACTTCTAGGAGATCAGTGGGCATTTTTGCAGAAAAATTCAATTTGCAGCAAAGCTCCTGTATATTGAGGCACTCTGGAACTCATCACACTAGCATTGTCCTCTTGGCAAAGAAGCCTGCTCCTCATATGGAAGTGAGGGGGGGAACCATTGGATTTCAGTAGATCTAAATGTGTCTCCCTCACCCCATCATCCCCATTAGTGCAGGGGAAGTCAGTCTTCCCCGAGGCTCAGTTGCCACAGCATTCAATGCAATTAGGCTGGGCAAGATTTGGAGAGTCGTGGGTGGATTCCTCCCCCTCCCTTATTGCTTCAGAAGCAGCAGCAAGGGTCTTCCTCCAATTCTGTAACCACTCTCCCTCCTTTCCCTTGCTGCACAAACACAGGAGAGCTGCTTTTTTTTTGCCATTTGAAGATCAGAGGGGGAGGCCAGGGGGAAGGGCAGTCCAATTTGTGCTATCACTATGGGGAAGAGAGCAGAGTGCAAAGTGTGCATTCAAACCCTGACAAACTCAGACAGCTGGAAGGAGTGTCCAGTCACTCAAGCAGGGGAAAATAAAATAGGGATCCAAAATATTACCTTTCTTTCTAAAGTGCAAAAAGCTCTCTGCTGCCCAAGAGAGAAGTTCTTTGGACCGGCCATTCATTGCAAAGGAAGAGAGGCAGCTAATGGAGCATTAACCCGTCTCTCAGCTCAAGAGCCAACAGCTATGCACCCCGCAGGATGCAGGCATTTGTTCTAGCCAGCATCTCTAAGAATGCCAATTTCAGCAGACATATGGAACAACAGAGACCATTTCTGCTGGTGTTAGAAATCCCAAATAGATGCCCCTGAAGCCTTCAAGCTATACTGCAGCTTTTTCTCTACACAAATGCTGCCACCCTTTCATAGCAGGAAAGGTAGAACATGCTTGTCTTGACACCCTCTCCCTTTTCTGGGATAATCTAGGATAAGAACATGGCTTCCTTATTCTGAAACTTCCGCCATCCCCTCACTAGCCTTAAGTTGGGAGACGCCTGCAAACTGAACCTCACTACAAAAGCAGGCATCACTAACTGCGGACACGTAGTTCTGAGTAATCGGCACAATGCAGTAGCTGCCCATTCAGCTGCTGGTGAGTGAGAAAAGGAAGCTTAGCAGAATGTGGTGGGCAAGAGCAGTTACTCTCAAGTCTTAGTAACTCTTGAAGACTTAGTAACAAAACTGCATACCAAGACAGTAAAGAAACGGAGCAGAAATGCACCTGTTTTATACTATCCAGGTCACGTTTCCCATTATCTGATGAGGAAGTATAATTTGTTTTCACAGGATTTATGAGAAGGGAAAAAGGTGGAGAGAAAAGGTCGTGTTTCCCCCTGAAAAAGCGGCTACAAAAAGTTAAGAGCATGTAGCTGATGAGCAAGTACCCCGACAAGAGCAACTGTCCATCTCTTCTTGCTGCCACTTACTCAACTGCCTGGTGGGATTTTCTGGTTTACAGAAATCCCAAGTAGAGGAGGGTCATTACAATCACAATCAGGCTGGCATGTCTCCTGACTGTAGAGATGGGGTAAACTGAGGGAGGATCTGCTCTCCGAGAGGGGTTGTCTGGGATCTTTCCTTCTCTTCAGTCTTTCTGTGGCAAATTTCTAGCTGATTTTTTGGATCAGCTTTTCATCTGACAGGCAATAGAGGCTGTTGATTGACAGGTCTGAAATGAAGTGCTCGCAGGCCTTGCGGGTGATCTGTTTGCAGCCACGCAGATCTATCAGAGTGACATTAGAGATGCGTCGCAGGAACAGCAGGGACTGGTCTGTGAGCTTATTGCAACCTATGGAAAGTAAGGCAGTATGATACACATAATATTCACTTCTTTATTACATTTTATCCTGCCTTTATTACTTTACAAGTAACTTAATGTACAAACACATACAATACTCTTTTTACACCACCTCTTTTCCCCAGGACAACCCTGTGAGGAGAGGTGAGTTAACAGTGACTGGCCCAAAGTCACCCAGCTGGCTTTCATGCCTATTTTGGGACTAGAATTCATAGTCTCCTGGTTTCTAGGCCAGCACCCTCACCCACTACACCAAACTGGCTCTCACACTCACTTCTTCAATGGGTAAAAATATTACAGAGCAGAAGAGATAAAATGCACAAGAATACCGAAACACGCATTTAAAGAGTATTTCCTCATTAGCAGTTCCTAATCTTTTATACAGTCTGATCTGATCAGTTAAGCATGTAACAGAACAGTTCTTCAAGCTGACACAATTAGCAATTAGACAAGCTGTTATGGAATAAGACAAGTACTATTGAACTCTTACCATTTTGTAAATGATTATTTTCCTTCGGGGTTATGTGCCAATTGTTATTGAATGTGGATTTGCAACAATCAATAAAATGCTTGCACTATACAGGATTTAATTTTAACATGCTACTTCAAATGCATTTCTCAAAAAATATTTGTAATGGAATACTATCCAAGTTCAAATACACGCAGGGTAATTTTTTTACCTCTGGTGACTGTTTTGCTATATTCACATTTAATAAAGACTGGAGGAAAAGCCTATGAAATATGGAAGATAAGCACCTCAAACTTTCACAGGCCTTTGGGTTCTGAAAGATACGTTTGTGACTTGAGAGTAAAAGAGATCACTATCTGTTTAAAATTGCCCTCTTCTGCAACCACAGGGCAAGAAACCAGAGATCATGCAGGCCAGTGGTTCTTGCCAGGGTAGAATGCAGAGATGTATTTTTTAAAAATGCAAGTGCACATACCTGCCATATTAATTTCGGTGAGTGAGTTTCGTGTGGAAGATCCCACAGCTGTTAACAGGTTGGCTGACTGGTCTGTAAGGTGATTGCAGTGACTAAGATCAAGTCGCGAGAGCATAGGCATGTGGCGAATGATGAGCCGGAGTGTGGCATCAGTAATATCCAGCCCGGCCAATCGGAAGTCTATCATGTTACGGAGTTTGCTGCGATTGTCTTGACCTATTGTATGATACACAATAACATTGAAAGGGCACAAAAAACAACTATCGTATATTTCAGCCCCAAACTTCCCCCTTTAATTCTCCTACTCATTATCAATCTGTCTGTCACCCACAAGCTCTCCAGAAATTCCTGCTGTGTGCAAATGGCAAACAAACATACTGGGTTTATCTGATGGAGGTGTCAGCAAGTCCCGAATCTGAGGATCCTTGATTCCTACTGCCCACCGAAGATCGAGGGTCCTGAGAAGGGGGCAGGTAGAGGTACTGAGAGCAGATACTGCTGACCAGGAGCAGCCTGCCAAGATGAGGTCTTTGAGGCCTGTTGAATGATAGATGTGAAAATCTTTTAAATAAATTTTCTGTATATATGTCCAGGACCCCAGCTACTGGACTTCTACTTTGAGCCCTCATTCCAGATTGTAAATGTGAGGCAATAGTTGATCATTGCTGAAGTCCACAGTATAAAAACAATATCTGTATTGTAAGAACAATGCTTCTTTGATAACCCATTAACATTTGCCTCATAGCTTGTTAAGAATTAGGCCAAAGTAACAAATCTAATCTATGGTTATCTTTGGGAAAGCAAATGAATGTCATATTATGATATTCAGAATCCTGAACTATTTTCACAACCAACCTTAGTGATCAGCTATCATAGGAAATTAATCTGTTCAATGGGAAACCTTTAATGTGAGGCTTTGACAGAAAGATGCATCTAACCTGATGAAGGTACATACCTGGTAATCTGTTGATGAGCCAGGTAAGCTGTTTTCTAGAAATATTGGTCCAGCTGAGGTCAAGGCTGACTGGTTGCCTCCTGATTATACCACTAAGAGCCATGGGTGTGATGGACTTATACCTGCTTAAGTCAATCTTTGTCCACAATCTCCTATCACCGCACCTATCAAATATATTGATTTAGGCAGAGAACATACTTTCCTACATCACTTATATAACAGTTCTTGACAAGTCTCTCACCACTATCTTTTGGGGGCAAGTCTAAGATTATTATAGTGGAGTGCATCAGTATATACTCTGAAACAAAGTCTAGATAGGAAAGACATAGCTTGAGATATCATATGGATATAAGCTTATTTTTTTTCTGTCTTGGCCATAGTTACCTTCCAATTCTTCACTACACACACACACACACACTTTTATTTTTATATGAAAGTTAACCTTTTCTATTTACAAGTATAAGGTTGGACATGGCTTTTTACAGTAGTTAGGTCAATAATCTTTCAAATAGTGCATTTGGATCTATGAAGCTTTTCAGTGATAAGAACCATTTTTCTGGATAATCACTGACACATTTACTCCCTCCCAATTCCTATAGATAAGATAGATGATAGATGCATGTTCACTACATATGAAAATATCTCATTCAAAGCACGAAGACAGAAGAGAACTAGAAAAAATCTAAATGATGGTTCATGCTTGCTGTTTGACTTCAACCTAAATATATAAACCAGATCCTGTGGCAGGCTGAGGTCAGATTTTTTTTCCACTATAAAGGGACCGAAGAGGCAGGTCTGAAACCTATGCAGACCAAAGAATTGTGTAGCAATACACCCAGATCGAATATTTCAGTTGCAGAGATTTGTAATGTGAACTCATACATATTCCAATATTAAGTGCTGTACACTTAAAAGCTTCATAGCTAGCTTTTTGCACTGAAAGATATCAACAAAAAATCAAAGCAAAGTGCTTTAAATATTTACTGATAGAACAGAACCATCTTTCGTTGATATATAAATGCTTGAACACAAAACTAAGAATTCAGGGAGTTTAAAATGCACCAGATGGCAGTTCTCTTTAGAATATTGTAGCATACTTAAGTCATGCCCAGACTGTGGCATGTAAAATATTACACCAGATCAGTCCAGAATATATGCTTCCAATGAACATGATTCCATTTTCAGCTATTACTAGCAAAACAATTATTTACAATCTGCACGTTTATTTTTTTCCCCAAATTGTCACTTGAGCATGGAACCGATATGCACATTCTAGACATCGTGTATAGACAAATATTGTTGCATAAATATCTTTATTCCATTTCTGTATCCCCATTTCTGCTTATTCATAAATCTGTCAGTTGAGGCCCAGCAAATACAACCTGATCTATGTTTTTTGGGTGGTATGTAAGGATTGTGTAAGTCACTGTGAAAAATAAAGGCATTACAGAAATGAGCTGTAAAAACTGCTCTGGCAATAATTTCTGTACACTTACCATTTGTGCCAGGTTTTGCATACACGCATACATTCACAAAGCTCCTTGCGAGTAAGGTATCGGAAGACAGACATCCATACTTCCTTTTGCATCCAGATTTCCTCACCATCCGATGCCCTGCCCCCCTGTCCATTTAGCCTGGCTGCCCCATTTTCCTCAGCATTCTCTTCTTCTTCATCTGCACTGTCATCTTCCTCTTCCTCCTCTGCTACTTCTTCATCTCCACCCCGCTGGGGTGTCCTGGCTGAACTTTGGCGCATGACCACACGGGGGGAGTGTCTCATATTAGTGGAGGCAGTGATTGCCTGCAACTTGGGTACAATTGAAGTGCCATGCATGTCTTTGGTAGGTCTTTGCAATGTGACTGTGAGATATGAACCATGAAGCTTGGCTTTTTCTACCTCTGAAAGCTCTTTCTTGCCACTAGGGTTGTTTTCCTTTTCCCGCACAACTGTACGTTCTGTGCCCTGTAGTCGAAGCAGCTGTCGTCTCTTAAAGCGTTCATCTCGACTGGCACCATGATGGTCGCTAGGACCTGCCCCTGGAGAGGACCGTGTCACTATGCTTCGAGGTGACACAGGATCATGGATCAGCTGCAGCATTGGGGTAGGAGAGTGGGGTGGTGGAGTCAGAGGTTCCTCACAGCTTCGCAGGGGACGCAGGACTTTGGCTTGAACTGTGTCATCATCACCATCATCCATTTTCCGTTTCTAAAAAGTGAGTGATATTAAGTTACCATTTAAATATCAAATAGGAGTTTGGGCCTTGGAACGAATGCCATAGATCAGGGATAAATATGATACTCGAAATCCCTCTCTTTTCCTTTCTATGATTGCCAAGAAGAAGCCTACATTTGTTCAAGTAGAAAAATAAAGCAGAATGGGAAATATACACTGATTTACTACATTAAAAGGCTGACGGTTAGAGGTCCCAGTACGACACTTGATGTACTAATGTCTCAGCAAAGATTGAGAACTCCTCTTTGCACTTTAATACTTTCAAATTTAAAAATAAACAATTAAACATGTCTTTTCCCTTAGGGAAAGTGCAAGGATAGCAGCATCATGTGAGATATCAAGAGCAAAAGGAGAAAAGACAGGCTGTGTTATCACTCTTCATTTCCTGTGTGGCACAGAAAGGAAGCAGAGATAAAGTTATATGGATGAAACACGAAGAAAAGGAAGCACAAAGCAAAGAGAACACCCTACAGCGCTTAAAGAAGCCGGTACTGCCTCAGTGGAAAGAGTTGCCAGTTTCTTAGCAGGAACAACCTACTATGCTACCAGTTATGCAAACATAGCTGCTATAGAATTTTTAGATTTTTAAGTATGCTTGATTATAAGTACAGAAGAAAGGGGCTGTATTTTTGTTACGAACATAATTTTTATCTCTTCTTTCCTTAGCAGACTTTGTCCTTTCTTTCATTTTATTTCCTTATTTTTTCCCATTGTTTCTCCTTATCTCCACAGCTTTCTACTGCAGTACTTTTTTTTTATTTCCCTCCTCATCACTACCCCACCCCCAGCCTTTTTGTCTGGGTTTTTCCTCCCTTCCCTTCCTGCTATTCCCAGACAAGAAGTTAGATTGCAAAGCACAAAATTGTTTCCTTCCTTCTCCTTTTGTAACTGGTAATATTCATGAAAGTGATTCAAGTTGCTCCTTTACTGCTTTGACCCGCTGACATATGTGTTTAATACATTATTAAAATTGCTGTTCTTCACAAAGTTTGCCTTTCCAGCTTATATAATTTTCCTTTGTGAAATAAAATGGACACAAATTGGACTTCCAACCTGCACTATTGATTAAGCATCAGGATCTATAGATGTAATGCAAATTGCATTTCTGTAATATATAATGCAAATTACCAAGTTATTTCTGTTTCATATTAAATTTTGACATTTAGTTCTGTGGCAGAATTACACCTTATTTAGGGAGAAGCTCGGAGAAACACATGGAGATCTATATTATTGCAGTCATCATTTATTTAAAACACTTCTATAACTGTCCATCTTTCAGCCAACTGTGGGTGGCTCCTGATCAAAAACTAAAGAGACATATAAAATCATTTTTAAAAACTGTCAAAAAACAACTGGTCAATACATAAAACATCAGAACAAGAAAAATCTGGTGCCAATCCTTGTTAATGTGCCATTATCTAAGCCACTCCCTATACTTGGGGGGAAAGCCAGGTCTTTAAGAAGGCTAAAAAGATGGAAGCCTGTCAAACTTCAGGGGACAAGATGCCCATAGGGTAAGGACTGCCATGGGAAATGTTTCCTTTCTCCTATTAAATAGTATTTAGGGGAGCGTCCTGACCTATCTGATTTGGTCAATATCCTTACAGAAAGGAGGTCCTCCCCACAGATAACTTGGCTTCATGCAATATGGGACTTTAAAGATGATGACCAGTACCTTTATTTCCACTTGCAAATGAACTGGAAGTCAGTGCAGCTTGCACAATAGTAGTGCTATGAGGGCAAACCTATGAATCCCTGTTACTATCCGCTCTGCCGCATTCTGGACCAGTTGAAGTATTGTGGTAATCTAGATGGGAAGTGATCAAGGCTTGAGTGACTGTGAGCAAAGCCACAGGGTGCAATTGGTTTGATCATGATAAAGTCTTCAGATTTTTAAGGAAAGCATATTCCCGTAGCTGTTCTATATGGAGTTCTAACTTCCTCACAACTAATTTTTGAAGGATTTACTTGAGAGACTACCGGTTTTCCATACTATCTGCCTGGCTGGTTCAATCTGGCAGGATTTGTAGACCCCAGAAGTGCACCTTTTCTGTAGCAATACTTGTCCTCTGGGATGTGGTTCCCCCTCTAAGATTCAAAACCACTCTACTGATTTTTCAAAAGGCCCTCAACATATTGGCTCTTTGCCCAGATCTTTGGTGAGATGGTTAATGCTCCTTTGCTTCCTTTTCCTTGTTCCCACCCAAGTTTTTCCTCTGCTTTCTTTTCTTTTTTGCATTTCTTGTTTTGTTACCTTTTAAATGTTTTTAACAAATTGTTAACCATCCAAAGTTGCTGGGAGTTGAATGTCCTATAAATTTAACTGACTGTGACCAGAACCACCTTTCTTCTACAAACCCTTTAATTCATTTGAATGCAATATATTTTCTTCTTCCAATTGGTCTCAAATTATCTGTACTGATCATACAAATGTTACCAAAGTTTAAAGCGATATATATTCAAGATTATCTATGCCAAGGTACAAAATATAACTAGGAAGTTTCAATAGCGTACAGCATACATGTACCAGAAGCAGCAAATGAATGGATGTGAAAAATAAGCCAACTATTCTTCCAGACTGAAATAAAACACAACTTCTTTGAGTTGCTAGTTTAACATACAGATTAGGAAGATGCTACTTTTTTTGTCAAGATTTAATCTGCTAGCAAGTATTCAGGTTATGAACCAAGTTCTTTCTATACTGAACAATATTTCATATATAGTACGTCATAATCAATGTCTCATATAAGGACTCCTTACTACTATGATCTGAGTTACTTAGGACAGGAATGAAGTATTGGAGGGCCACCCTGAGGCCAAATATTCTCCCATTTGGAAATAGCTCTTGCAATGCTCAGAAAGGGATTACCACCTTGCAGTTTTCACTAGAAAGTTCTTTGTTGGGATAGTAGGCCCAGCAGCCCAACTTTGCAGCTTTTGCACTGTCATGTATTTGCTATTTAATAGCTGGATGCTGATTTCCCCCCTGGCAAAATGTCATAATTTACTAGATTCCAGGAAGATCATAAGACAAAACTGTGGAGCAATCTGCTTATTATGAACAATGCAGTTTCTCTTGTGCTCATTAATAGATGCAAGTATTTTCTGCAACAACACCCAAAAGTTCACTTGCTAGAACTACTGATGCACTTCCTGCAAATTGTTCTCAATTCACATAAATAAATCAAGAAACGGAGATGCTGCACCAATCTCAGCTTCCCAGTCATAAAGGCTACATAAAATATTGAGCCGCTCCACAAACAACAGTTTGTCTCATTACTCAAGAGCAGGATACTATGCACAACCAATAAAAAAAAAAAATCACTTCTTTACCTGGCCTTTCTCTGCCTCTTCTCCCTTGTAACACTTTGGGCATTCCCAGCAATTTGGCAATTCCTCGTTCAGTAGCCCTTCCCCATCCATCTGCAGAAGAGAGAAACTCAGCAATAATTTCCATGTTGGTAAGACTCACATTGGTGTCATTCTTATAGCAAATCAAATCAAATCAAATCAAATCGTCTGTATGGAATTTAGAGCTCCTCACCTGTAAACAGCCAGGATGAACAATTTCATTGCAGATGCAGCACTCCATTAGTTTCTTGTCAAAGTCCTGGGAATCTTCATTCTTATCTACCTCTCCACAAAGTGCGCATGTGACAGAATGAGGCAGTCTGGGCTACAAAGTTAAAACAAGAAATCAGACCAGAAACTTCTATTTGGACTTCAAGGATAGTTTTGGGTTCGGATTCAGGGTTATTTTCAAAAAGAATTACAGGCTTCATCCCCTTCATTTACACAAATCAAAGTTTATTTCTTTTGCAAAGACAACTGGTTTTTCTCTTGTAGCATCACTTACCGCCAAGCATTGCCTTAAAATACAAGACTGTTTCATGCGACCAGGCCCTCCAAATTTCTTCATATCTTTGCAGTAATGACACATGCCACATTCACCCTGCAGGCAGGCCTTGCATTTACGACATCGCACCCGCCTCCTTCGTGCACCAGATACTATAGGAGAGACTGTGGGTCTCACAGTTGCAAGTCGTGGAGCTGGTTTCATGGTATGGGGCTTGGTGATAGGGATGGCAGGTAATCTTAACTTTGGCCGAGTCTGAAGCTTGAGCTGTCAGTGTAGGGGGGAAAACGGTATTAAATCTAGAGATTCACAGAATACCAAAGATTCTTCTTTCAAAAGACCACAATGCAATAATAGACTTTCAATCACAGAAAAGCTCTAAACATGGGAACAGAAAAAAAAAATATGTATGCAAAGGGAAAAGAGTTTGCTCCCAAAGATAAGATGTCTAAACAACAGGATTATTTTATCATTAACTAATTCTGAGTTTTGGCAATGATAATTCCTAGAAATCAGCACTTTAAAAATACTATGTACGTTATCCTTAATTTTACTTTCTGCATACTACAATTATGTGCATTTGTAGGAATAAGGCAGCAACAAGAGTCTGTATCTTGGGTCTTTAACTGAAATAAGAGGCTGGATTTAACACAGTGGATTTATATTTTCAACACAAATTTTCCAGTTATTAGAACAAACACAGAGAACCATTATTTACCTTATCCCTCTTCGGCCACTGGACAATAGGGATTCCAGTAAGTGCCAGTTTGGGATCACTGTTTGAATACTCTTCAAGCAATAGCTATAGCAGAACATAGAAAATAAAAATATATCTTTAAACTTCATATAGCATTTTAAAATTATTCAATACACGTTTAATATTCATCCTTAAGAGTAACTGTCTGTAAAAATAAGTAGTCCCATTTATTAATGAAGGTTTTGCATAGTGCTACCTGTAATCTACATCAACTACCCAAAGCATATACCATCTTCAGTTAAAAAAACAAAAACAAAAATTTGTGCAGATATATGGACTATCTTTACAATCCAGTTTTTATTGTTTCCATACTATTACAATGTCCAACTCATACAGAAAGGAATGTCTAATGCATCAGTGCTCAACTATTGTGATTAGACTTACTTTTAACCTTAAAACAGACAATTTGGCCCTAAAATTCAACAGCAGGTACTAAGGCTATTTTTTTCTAATAATGTTGCTTTAATGTTCATCTGTCTTTTTCATATACTGTAGCACTAAATAACCTGAGTCACCAGTCTGCTGCTCAGTGTTAGCAGCATGTGGCTAAAATCATAGGTGATTTTGCATCTCTTCCTAAATATTTCCCCCCTCCTTGTTTCTGATGCTTCTGCTGTACACCCCACATCCACCCACTCGATTGCCGTTTCAGATGTGCTTTATTTACTTGGGGTTACTATGGATACATTACTGGCATTGCCTTGTGCAGGGAGTGCAGTGTTTCTTGCTGCCAAGATGGAAAGAACACTGCATGGGCTGGGCTTGCTCTTGCTGGCACTAACCAATGCAAGGAATTCATATTCCCATATGAAGCTTCTGCTGTGAAATGTCTATTAGTATAGGAGACTTTAAAATTGCCAAGAATTGGGGGAAACCAACATTGAGGATTTAAACCAAATATAAAGGTATCTATCTAATCTATCTGATTAATAGATTGCCCTAAGTAATGAACATATATATGCGACAAAAGAAGAAACTGAATTCTCCTACTCCTGAATCTGTAATCACGCAGACTATCACCTTTATACAATGACAAATATGAATCTATTCAAAGAAAAAAATTGATAGCACATTTTATTTACAGATGTAGGAATAAACAACAATTTAAGTGATGTTTAAATGCGAAGATGGAACTTCCAAAAGCAAAAACAAGAAACCAATCAGGCAGAGTTATTTCCCTATGACACAGAAACTGTACAGTACTGTTTTAGTTTAGCCCAAACCAATAATCCTTAAGCAGGTCATACTTTCCCCCTAATAAAGTAGGAGACAGGAAAAAGAAATATTCCTTTTCACCCTTGGCTGACTAGTCTCTTATCTGTTTAAAATTTTGGAAGCTCCTCACATATAAAATTAAACAGATATATGTGAAGTGCTTCAAAACTAAAATAAAATGGCACTTTAGCAACAACACAGAAACAGTAACAAAATCTGCCAATCAGATAAATGGTGGTTGTTATCTGGTTCAAAGATGTTATTAAAAGTATTCTTGCAACATGCATGGATTAAAATCTTCTGTGTATGTCAGAATGAAGTTGGATCACTTGGATTGCTATACTGATAACACCATTTTTACTAGTGCACATCCCGGATAACAATTAAAGGCCAAGAACCACTACCCACCTCAACATTTGTCATTTAAATAACAGAATTGCAGCTTTTTATGAGACCTACCATTTTACTTTGGGTTTATTTTAGGAAGTTACAATGCAGTTGATAAGAATGCCTTTAAAAGAATCCTTTTTAAAAGAAAAGGTAAACTTCATTATAGACCAAGGGTCATTCAAAAAACAAAAACAAAAAAAACCCCACAACCCGCCTGCCTATTTTAACAAAACTTAATTGGGTTTAAATTTTTTAACGGATTTTTAATCCACCCTGCTTTGCAACTGTTTCCCCACCCTTCAAGAAAAAAAAAAAAACCGTGGGTGGAAGGAAGTGACTGTCGCGGTTAGCCCAGCAGAACGTGCAGTCTCCAAGCCCCGCCCTCTTCCTTACGGCACGTATTTAAGAGGAAAGGTCGGCATTTGAGGGCATGAACACACATGCTGCTTGGGGGGTGGGGGGGGGGGAAAAAGAGACACACACACAAACTCCTTCAGTCAGAGGCACTTTAGGGGTAGCCGCAGAGGCGTGTAAGCTGCGAGGACGACAACACCCAGTTCCACCAATTCCCAGAGACATTTAGAAAGAGCCCATTCGGGAGCAGGAAGAGAAAAGAGATAGAAAAAGACTCGTCGCGGAACTAACTCTGAGAACACGCGACTTTCAAACACGCAACACATCGCTGACAAACTTGTAGAAGTCGAGGGTCTTGCTGCCCTTTAAAGCCAAGCTAAGCGGCCTGGCGTTTCCCCTTCAATTCAAACAACCCCTCCCCCCACCTCCGAAAATGCAGACAAGCTCCGTGAAAGGAAATGCCGCCGGTAAAGCCCGCTCAACCGCTCTCCACGGGAACGCGGGGATCCACTCATTCAGCAGAAGTCCACTCCCCGATCCTGAACCCAGCCCCACCGTTCCGGATCTGCCTGACCTTGCGCGCTCCGTTCCACCGAAGCAGCCGAGAGTCTCGCAAGGAAGTTTCCTGCTATAGTCTCTTTGTTTTCTATTCTGCCCAGTTACCGCTTCGGGTTCGATCTTTTTTGCCCCAAGGTATGCAAGTTTGTTCCCATCCAATCCTCGTTCTCCCGGGCGAGGATTGCGGTGAAACGGGGGCCACTTTTAACAACTCTTGTCAGCCCGAGCAGCTGCCTGGCCGGAGCATGCTCCTTCCAGAACCCTTCAGCGGAAGCTTCCTCTGCCTGCAAACAATGCTGCTGCGTCACCCACATGCAGTTCCCAGCAATGCTTTGCAACGGAAGATGGCAGGAGAGAAAAGAGGCCGAGCGAGCGAAGAACAGAACGGAAAGCCGTTCTGCTGCAGAGTCGGGAGGAGGAGGAGGAGGAGGAGGGGGCTGGACTAAGCGGTTGGCTGCTTGCTAATTGGTCGAAACGGCCGCCTAAGCTGACGCCCTCCCCCCTCCCCCACCACTGCAATTGGAGAATCCGGGGCCAGCAGCCCTTGGGGCCGAGACTCTGGCAGACTTTCGAGAACAGGAAAGCTTTATTAACCCGTTCTCTGGGGTTGCTGCAGCTACGTCTCTCCCCCCCCCCCCAACCCGCCCTTGCATCCCTATTTTGGTCACAAGCAAATTCCTCTTAATAAGGGTGCCTTTCAACAGTAACAATGGCTTTTCTTTTCTTTAACCGCCTAGAACATGGGGGAAAAAAGGTCTTGAGAACCGTGAAACGGCCGAGAGGTACAGCTAGTTTCTTAATGCCGTCAGCTATCCAGCCGCTTTATATTGAAAATGTGAGTTTAAAAGACTGCACGGGAAGTTCGTTGTAGAAGTGAAACTTGTATCTGATGGTTGTTCCCCCACCCCCGCTTTCTTGCTCACGAATCAACGTTTTCGGAATTCAGCACAAACTTGCCATACAGACTTATTAGAGACAAGTTGGTGCTGTACACTAGCCAAACAGGTATTGCTGGATGCTACCCTTGTATTACTGGTTCCCTGAACTAGGCGTTTAAAATGTTTGCTGGTATATTTAGAAGGCTGAAACGGATAAAAAGCGATTGAACAAACATTAAAGGCATGGGCTTATAAAGCTTCTATCCACAAGCAATGCCACAGTATATCTTAAATGTCGATGTTGCTGGGGCTAATGTTCAAAATATGCAACTAGCTATTGTAGTGCAACAGATACTTGGCGTATTTTACATACATAAATGCTTTACTTTGCATGCATATAAACCATTAAGAGATGACAATGCATTCAAACTTACTAAAAGTTTAAACAGCCTTAAGCAGAACTGTGGCTATGTCACATAGCTTGCGGGATACAAGAGAGCAACCTACAGATGCTGAAAAAAAGAAAATGCCTGCAAGACTGTAATACAAATTTTCTCGTTTCAAAGAGTATATTTACACAATTGTTTACAGGTATATTGGAATATGCCACAGCATTTTAATTAATGCATAAAACAGGGGAATAATGTTTTAACAGTTTTGTAGTTTTATTTTTTACTATCAATTGTGGGTTTCACCAACATTTCCTGGAATTATACAACTAAGCAGTATTTCTAACTGAGCACTATTTTTATCAGACTACAATGTAATTGGACACTACCATTTCTATGGAAACTTCTGAATTTGTCATCATTTTTCAGTAGACAGATCAAATGACACACAGTACCCATAAAACACCAACTGAACAAAATGGCAGCTGTTATCTCTAGGAGACATAATGGCTGGTGGTTCTATATACACATATACATGTACACTTCTAATAACCCTCCAATAAGGAAACATTTTTCAGTCTTGCCTTTCAAGTTGGATGATGTGGCTTTGTTGATCATTTGGATTAAATAAATCCTTTTCCCTCTTCAAATAACCACAAGAGAAAAAAAATTCCAGAGAGATAAGGAACAAAAATACACAAATCAAGTTATTGTGCCTTGATTTATATAATGCACTATGCCATAATGTGATTTGACTGGGTTTGACTTGTATTATCTGAATCCAGATACTGGTTTGTAAATTATGATTTATGGTTTTAGTATATGAGGCAAATCCAGACAATTCAGCAAACTTCATAAGCCAGCTACAGTCTTAACAGATGGTGAATCTAGTCTGAAGAAGTTATCAGAAGTTAATGGAGCAGTGGATACTCTACTGTGTTCTGCTTTCTTAAAAACTTAATTGGCTTTCAGGCAAATGACAAATTACTAATTTGTAATACTTCACACAGTTTTATGTTCATATGATATTTGTGCTTATGTGCTGGCTGGGAGCATATAACTAAAAGTATTTTTACCAAGGATTCTGTTCAACAAATCCTTCCAGAGATATATTAAATTATTCAGGGACTCTAAGTGACAAAACACATGGAAGATACATAGTTACTTTACTATAGGAAGTATTTCATACTGATAAAATTCAGGAACTTCCTTGTTTCATTTCCATGAAACAACTTTGTAACGGTACATATCATATATGAAACACTATCAATACATGTTATGAAATATTACCAAAATGTAAATTGATAACAACTGTGCCCATATTAGGGATGTGGAAAATCATTTTTTGACCCTCTTCTTGGGATGCAAATGAAATAGTATGGGGTATACCTTGTTTCCCTGAAAATAAGACCAACCCCAAATATAAGTCCTAGCATGTTTTTATGCCTGCACCTAATATAAACTGTACCCCCCAAATAAGCCCTACTTAAGAGCCTGCGCAGCCGGATGCCCACCCATTTCATCTGGTTGTTTGTGGTGCTGAGGCTATGAGGTGAGGTGGGTCGGGCTGTCCCATGCGCTCCACACTAGCTTACCTCAGGACCTCCCGCAGCCAGGCCATCCACGCCTCGACACCTGCCTCATAGTGGCAGCACTAGCAGCCATGTGCAGCAAGAGCCCACATGATCACTGGCCCATTTCTGCTTGCTCACGGCTGCAACGGAGCAGCAGGGTGAGTGGCGCAGTGGTGCCATGGTTGCGAGGTGAGGCAGGTGTAGAGGCATGGATGGACTGGCTGTGAGGGGTCCTGAGGTAAGCTGGTGTGGGGTACATGAGGTAGCTCCACCCGCCTCACCTTGTGACCACGTCACTGGTGTGTTGCTTGGCCTCCTGCTCCATTGAGGCTACAAGGAAGCAGAAGTGGCTGGCAGTCATGCAGGGTCCTGCTGGACTGAGTTGCTGGTGCCATGGATGCAAGGTGAAGCAGGTGTCGGGGCATGGGTGGCCTGGCTGCGGGGGCCCTGAGGTAAGCCAGGCCACCCATGTACTTATTTTAGGACCCCAAAGAAAATAAGACCCGGTCTTATATTTGGGGAAACATGACTATTCTCAGAATGACAAATCTGCATTATTTCTATTTAGTACAGCAGGGAAAGCAGAAACATTTTCAAATACAAATAGTGTCAGGAATTTTGATAAGTACAAAATAAAATAGCTATTTTGATTTTAGTGTTAAATCAGCTTGCAGTAGTGCAGCATAGTTAGCTATAATCATCCAGTCCTGATTAAATATTTCAATTTGATTATTACTGTTCCTTTGTTCCTTAACTTGATAGTGCTATAGAAAAAGACAATATTTCCATCTTACCTTAACATCTGCAATAAGAGCATCCTCATCTTCTATGCCCGTGGGTACACATTTCTTGTGTAGAGGCAAAGATTCCAGCTTGTCTACAAGACAACGCAGACCTTCAAGCTCAAACTGTGTTAGGTGCACCTTCTTGTCTTTAAGTGAACAATTGCTGTGAGAATCCCATGTTTGGCCATTTTGGGAACCTCGACTGGATTCAGAATCCATAGAGAGAGTTCTCTTAAGACTTGGCAAACTTCGACACCCTCTATTTAGTTCATCATAGTCTAGATTAGCACCATTGGCTACTGGGCTGGTAAGGATTGACCTTCTGGTGATTGCGCGATGTGATTCCTTTCCGCCCATAGCATCGTCTTCATCCATATTTCCTGAATCTGAGTTGCACAGTTCCATATCTGCATACAGGGGAAGAAATAATCATTAGCAGATTAAATATTTGATTTTTTTTGGACAGCATTAAATAAATAAAGGTGAACATATAGTTAGGTTTAAGTCATCCTCTTAGATCACTTGGTGATTGGGTATGTGACTCTTTTCTGGTTATGGCATTATCTTTAAGGGTTATCTGTTAAAATCAGAAGTGCATATGTGTATGTGTATAATATATATATAAAAAGAAAACTACAATAACAGCTCTTACCCATGTTAAGTGATTCCTTCTGAAAGTCCTTGGTCAAATGGGAACGGTTAGTGATGCAGTAGACATAGCGTTCTAGTACATACCAGCACATTTCATAATAAAAGGGATAACGAAATTTAATTGGGACCTATAAAGGAACAAGATATAAGGAAACAGCATTTCTGAGACTATTAGTTATGCAATTTTCTTAATAACCCCACCTTTTTCTCACTTAGCCCTATAGGGAAATCAAAATGCCCCAGTATGTAGAAAATTGCTGCCTTGTAGTTCTCTCAGTATTAATTCATTCATACTTTACAATTCAGTGTGGGGCCAGTGGCATTTTTTCCAGTCTCTTAATTAAAATATAAACTTATTAAAATTAGCTTTCTTACTGAGGACTTCAAAACAGCCTATATAATCTTTAAAAAAGATCTAGGTCATCTTAACTTCTGCCCCATATAAACTAGAGAATACTATTAAGGATAGCTCAATGTGCAGAAAAGTTGAATATTAAAAGAGTGATGAAGATCTCTGATCTGAAGAGCAACCAGAATACCAGAGGGGGGGAAAAATAAGCATGGCTTTTATAAAGGAAAGGCCTTGCTTCATTAGCTTTTTAGAATTTCTGCAATTGCTGAGTCTTTCTATATGGAGACACCCTTTCTACAAATAACATTGTTCTTTCATGTTCACAGAACGCCTTCGATCCAACAATTTTGATAGAAGGTGAGCTATTTTTTGTTACTTGCCCATGTTATAATTTCACACTCTTCTGAAAGGCTTCTCAAACGTCATGAACAAATGAGATTGAAAGGGATTGTAAAACCTGTCCCTTTTCTATGTGAAAGAAGATCTTATGGATAAAACTGCCCATGCCAGTATAAATTATTATCTAAGCTTGTTAACTTGGTTGTGTTTAGACATAAAAGTTTTCCACAACTTCAGAAATTGTATGCTGCCAGCTTATAGACTGGTAACTTATTGAATGATAACAGAATCAATTAACTACACAATGAAAAGAAGTAAAAATAATTTATCTGAAAGGATTTGTCTTGAAGTCAGTGATTACTACAAATCATTTGGAAACAAAGAACTTAGATACTACAGTAACTTGAAGTGAGCCTAGATTACTTAGCACAATAAAGCCTAAGCAGAAACATCAACTTGTGGCATAATTCAGCAGTGAAAAATAAGGGTAAGATTAAAAAAAATCATATGGCAAGTATGAGAATTCAGTTAAACATAAACTGAAAGTAATTTCAGCTCTGTATTTCAGATCAGTACTAGACACTGGATAATAATCAATAAAAGCTGATTACGATAATGCTTCATTTCTGATCTTTCAGGACTAGCTGATATGATAGAAACTGATTTTGGGATTACATGACATCTTGATTTAATCCAGTTAAGTGGATCATCTGTTGTGCCCTGCCATTATGGGCATTGTAAATAACAATTAGAAAACTATTAAAAATATTAGAAAAGAATGTAGACATCTATACTGCTGTTTCTCTGATTAAATTAGTGTTTGTCCTATCTGCTGAAATTTTAGGTTTACCGGTTGCAAAACTGAACTTCAATAGGGATAGTAATATTCTATAATGTGTAAGTTATACAATTTAAAAAAAATGTTTCTGAAAACCTCTTACCCGTGTACGGTCTTCAATACTATAAATCCGTAGCTGCATAGGGATGTTGAAGCTGTGTAGAAAGTTTCCTCCAAAAACTAGGGTATCCATAGGAGTATACACAGCATGGATCCAACCTAAGGATCAAAGCTTATCATTTAAATAATCTGAGTCTCCATAGCTGAAAATCTTGTATTTTTAAAGTTATAATTTACAGATGTTTACACTTCCAAGAGTTGTATTTACTGAACCAATTCTCAGAAAAAATGTATTCTTAATTCCAATTTATCCTAGGATTACAGAAAGGCATAAGATCCAACCTGGCTTAAGCAACATATGTCATGCAGTTTATAAAGATGCAATGATATTTTTCACCTGAAATTGGAGGAAAGGGAGGTTTGGTATTTTCTGGTTTCTTAGAATAACTGCCTATTGCTCTTCCCTCATTATTTTCAACAAGATTTGCCAACAATGCAGATTGCCCTGTTGACTTAAATGAGTAAATACTGTTTAGGTCAGAATCATTTTTAGGCCTCTGAAGCAAAGGGGATAAAGGGCTTACATTACCAGAGATATCACCCGAGACTTATGAGGCTATTTTAAAACTTAATGTATTTATTTCCAACCTCTCAGAAAATCAAAAAAGATGTCAAAGATTATGCTGCCAAAAATTGGGGATTCATTGAATTTTAGCAAAGTGAACCTGGAGATTGTTAAGCAAAGTAGATCGATTGTAGTTAATCGAAGAATTGTCTGTTCAAATTTAAGTATATCCCAGGCTTAATCAAACCGTAAGAAGTACTGTATTATTCTAATACTTCAACAGACATATACTTTTTTAGCAATAAAAAAAGATACTGAGAATCTGCAGTTTAGAACTTTTTCTTAGTGGCTGTGTTTTACCTATGCAACACTGTTTATATATACCTGAGGGAATGACAAAGGTATAGCCTTGCTTTAGTTCAATACGCTGACAATCTGATACCCTGTCACCAAGGAAGATGTCACCTTGTTTCCCTGATAATAGCCAGTTTTCATATAATTCTAAATTCTGTGGAGTGGGTGGGATTAGCCAGAAGATCTGCAAATAGAAAAAGAAAAATTAAGGTGTCCTTCAGAAAAATCAACTATTAAATCCAGATTAGTATTTTAAGTTAGGCAATACCTTGCTGAAAATTGGTGACCTACATATTCCACCTGTAACAGTGATGGCAAACCTTTTTGTTGTGGTGTGCCGAAAGTGCGTGCGTGCAAGATAGCATGCACGTGCGGGCACCCACAATGCAATGTGCCCCCCCGCCCATGCGCGCGCAACACCCCTGCCCCACCCCCCTACCTGCACTGTGCAGGTGCACACCTCCCAGCTAATTTTCAGCCTGTTTGAGGCAGTTTTCACCCTCCTGGAGGCTTGAGGAAAGCCTCTGCAGCCTTGGGAGGCTGAAAAACAGGCCTTCCGGAAATACCATAAGTGCCCGTTTTCAGCCTCCAGAGGGCCTCTGGAGCCTGGGGGAGGCCATTTTCGCCCTCCCCAAGGCTCTAGAGAAGCCTCTGGAGCCTTGGGAGGCTGAAAATGGGCCCATTTCGGCACTTCCAGTGTTTCAGGAAGGCCCATTTTTCGGCCTCCCGAGGCTGCAGAGGCTTCCTTTGAGCCTCCGGGAGGGCGAAAACAGCCTCAAATGGGCCAAAAATCATCTGGGAGGCACGTGCATGCACAGTGCAGTTAGTTTGGCTGGGGCTCGCGTGCCCGCACAAATGGCTCTGCATGCCACAGGTTTGCCATCATGAAACTATAAGCTTCCCAGCTAAAAATTATTTCACACTATGTATCGCTTCTGATAATATTCATACATGCAACAGTAAATGGATCAAGTGCGAAGAAGAAACATAAGACCACTCCATGTTTGAGAGTTTGCTAATTTGTGCTAATTGTGGATGTTTAGTGGATTCTCAACTTTTAGAAGGACAGACCACCCATCTAAACTGCAATAATGCTCAAGAACTAGAGATAAATACAGTAAAAAAAAGATAATTGAAACCATCTAGCATTTGTTCTCTGAAACTTTCTTGCATGTTGCTTATCACATTCAACCAATCTACCATCTCTTTTCTTCAAGTACCCTCCCTCCCCCCATTTCTCTCTCTCTGCATATTGGATTCTCAGGGTAGAGCTTTTCTTCTAAGAGAATTATTTGGAAATATTTTTATCAGCATTTCATCTGCAGCCTGGTCCTGCCCTAGCTATCCCAGTGAGGACAAATCTTTTAGTTTATAATCTTCTCTTTTACAACATGTTACTAGATAATCACTGCCAGCAATTTGAATTGTATGGAGATTGCAATTTGTATGATTATTATTATATGACAAATAGTCCTCAACTTATGACTACAATTGATACTAAAACTTTCATTGTTAAGTAAGGCAGTTGTTACGTGAGTTGCATGAGTTGTGCCTATTTTACAACTTTTTTTTTATCACGGTTGTTAATTGAATCATTGCAGTTGTTAAATGACTCACATAGTCAGTCATTAAACAAATATGGCTTCCTCCACTGACTTTGCTTGTCAGAAATAAAGGTCGTAAATGGTGATCACATGACTCTGGGATGCTGCAACCATCAGAAATACATGCCAGTTGGTGAGTGCCTGAAATTTGATTGTGTGACTGTGGGAATTCTGCAACAGTCATAAGTATGAGGACTGCTTGTAAGTCACTTTTTTCAATTTCTGCTGCAATTTCAAATGATCACTCAATGCAGGAGTCTTCAAACTTGACAGGTTTAAGACTTGTGGACTTCAACTCCCAGAATTCCTCCTCTAATCATGTTAGCTCAGGAATTCTGGGAGTTGAAGTCCACAAGTTTTAAACTTGCCAAGTTTGAAGACCCTTGACTCAATGAGTCGTAATTGAGCGCTACTTTTATATTTAACTAAAACAAAACATCACATTGCATATGCAACACAGAGCCAGTAACTCTCAAAAGTTCAATGTGGCAAAAAGATATTCTAAACCTGGCAGAGCAAACTTACTGCTTTTTGGGAAAAATAATAATTAAAGGTACTAAAATAGATTAATCTTTGTGTCCTCCATTTTCAATAGTACTCTCTGTGTTGTATGTATTATTTACCTCCGTTTAGACTGGCATAGAAAACTAGCCATTTGGATTTTACTCATTTATACTGTATATACTGTAGGAGTTCAGTGAAGTATTGAAGAATCTTTATACATTCCTTAATTTCTATAGTTAATGCAACTAATCCAATTAATTTAAATGGGGGAGATCATTTAATGCACTTTCTCCTCATTCAACAACTGAGTTGCATTCTAACAATTTGGTTGTTAAGTGAAATAATTGCTACGTGAATACATGATTAAGAGAGAGAGGTTATGAAGATCACTGGTTCCTTCTTTCCTAGTGTCCTGTGCCTGATCTATTTTGCTTCCCTTACAGGTTGGAGAGATTTTTAAAATAAGCTTTCTTCCTGGGCTGCTTTTCTCCACACAGCAGTGTTTCCCTAAAAGCCGCAAAAACAAGGTAACAAGCTCAATTCTGTAACCTTAATTAGTTAATTAGCACACTTAGCTGCCTGAAACTAATGGGATTTTAACCAATGTCACTCTGAAGGCTTCTTTTGTCAGGCTCAAGTACACGAATTGGTTGGAAAATGAATTTGTAATCAGCATTTTTTATTATTATTGTAGTTGTGAATGGTCACTGAGGTAGTCACTAAATGAGTAATGGCTGTACAATTAGCAAAGCAAATAATTCAAAACAAGAGAATGAAAGCAAAGTTTTGCAGTAGGACAAAACGTATCTCAATTTTTAAACTTTCTTAAAAATAGAATATTAAATGATTAAAGAACTAGACATATAAAAGTCCCCAAATAAGCCTAAAAATCCTTGGAAATTTCTTTTTTTTAAATAAGACCAGGTAAAAATTCTACTAACGTCTCTATGCCAAATAGGTAATAAAATAATGCTGCAGTTGAATAGCATGAGCAGATGTGTAGTGTTATTTTTCTGATCGGGAACATTTATACCTGAAAGCAAATTTGTTACCAAAATGGTAACTATTTAAAAAGAATTAAGTAGATTCACTGATCTTGTAGATTGATATTTTCAATCTATTAAAAAAATTACTGTATGTATCTTATTTTTCAATATAAGCTATTACAATCAACTGGCTTAGGCATACAATTCATAAAATAGTTATTTCATTAACTCCTTATTGTTAAAATTAGCTCTAGTGCTATTAATTACATACTGTGTAATATATAATATATATAATAGTTACATACTACTAGTTACACTAAGGAATCCTGTTAAAACAGCCCAATAAGTTTAATTCTAGAGTGAGGTGTCCAAATGAGTTTCAAATGACTCAAGTGAAATGAATATCTGCAGGTAGCACTCATTTAGCAACTGCTGTGTACAGTGACCATTTGCTCTTTACTCAAAACTTCTCACAAAAAGTATGTTGCTGGAAATGCCACAGTACCTTCCCCCCTCTGTGGATGTGATACCATACTGATGTGCCACCAAAATCTACATGGAAATCTGTGTAGCATCCTTTAACACTCATCAGGCAATATCTGAAAGAAAACCAGAAATTATGAAAACATAAACGTTATTAAGTTGCAACACTCTAGATAGAATAAATGCTTATTGTTAGTATTTAGTATGCCACTGACACATTGAATGATAGTATTACCAGAATCTATGTATTAAGAATACTTTCTACTATTGAAAGAAAACTGCACAATAAGATTAGTACCTGATGTATAGTTTTTATTGCATCAGAAAGCCAGTAATATGAATCTATATCACTAAGCAGGAACTTCTTCCTGCTATAACTCCTGCTGTTAAAACAAATCTATTTTGCCATCCAATTAGCATTGTTGGAGGACTTAGGAATGATGTCAGCCTGTCTGGCCCAGACTGCTGACCTTTGACAATCAATACAAACATAGAAGGAGAGATAGTAGTACAGAAATATCTTCCTTAAAACTCACATCAATGAAAAGAAAGTTCTATATACAAATACTTACTTTTGCACTTTTGGATACTGCATATCCAAAATAGCATTTGTTGATTCTGTCTGGCTTTCCTTCAGATGTCTTGGCCACATGTTGTCAACCCAATCAATTAAATCCACCTGAAAATATGTATTAAATCAAGATTTATGTTTGTCACAAACAAATGTTCATTATCTTTCCACCAAATAACCCAATTCCAAAATATTAAATAGGTATCAAAGATTATATCTTGAGGTTCAAGATATAGGATATTTCACTAAGTATCAGTTAGTGAGGCTCTACTCACTTTTTCAACTAACAATCTGGTATTATTATACTGATATACTCTGTATTCGTGAACAATTATCTATGAAATAAGATATACAATAATGTCTTAGAAATGAAACATAAAAATAACAGAATTACAATGAATGTCACAAAACTGGTTAGTCAGGAATAAATATCTCCCACCTATACTGATGAAATATTAAAAAAAGATAATATCTTTACAAGTAGTCCTCACATAAAGTCCCTAATTGGAATTTCTGTTGTTAAGTGATGCAGTCATTATGGGAAATATCACATGACTGCACTGCTTAATGTTGGCAGTTTTGGTAGTCCCGTTGCAGTCTTTAGTCCAGAACTGCTGTCATTGGATTTCAATTTTTTTCCTTCACTGTAGCACTCAGCTCTTCTTTATTCCTTCCACCTACCTACCTCCCCCCACATTTTTGTCCTTTTATCTATGCTGCACTCTGCCAAGTCTGCTGCTCCTGCCGCCTTGCACTTCCCTATCCCTGCCATTCCAGTGACAAAAGTCAACTTGGGTCGTCAGGGATGCAGGATGAAGCATATAGGATGTGGGTGGGATGGCAGAGTGCAGTCTCTTCACCTCCCAGCATAGTCCAGTTCCTCTTTATGGGAATGTTGTCAATATAAAAGGCTGTTGATTCATGAGGCAAACTCTTTGGCTGGATTTACTCTAGTTTCAATTGGCTCTCCTGTAAACATGCAGCAAGGCCCTAATGACCAGTCATGAGATGACTTCACCATAGGGCAGTGATGGCGAACCTTTTTGTTGTGGTGTGCTGAAAGCGCATGGGCACATGATAGGGTGCATGTGCCGGCACCAACAATGCAATGTGCCCATGCAAGCACAACACCCCGCCCCCTTACCTGCACTGCGCATGTATGTGTCTCCCAGCTGATTTTTGGCCTGTTTGAGGCTGTTTTCGCCCTCCCGCAGGCTCGAAGGAAGCCTCTGCAGCCTCAGGAGACCAAAAAACGGGCCTTCCGGAAATACTGGAAGTACCCATTTTCAGCCTTTGGAGGGCCTCTGGAGCCCAGGGGAGGCAGTTTTCACCCTCCTGGAGGCTCTAGGGAAATCTCTAGAACCCTGGGAGGCTGAAAACGGACCTGTTTCGGCACTTCCGGAAGGCCCATTTTTTGGCCTCCCGAGGCTGCAGAGGTTTCCCTCGAGCCTCTGGGAGGGTGAAAACGGCCTCAAACAGGCCGTAAATCAGCTGGGAGGCGTGCTTATGTGCAGTGCAGGTCAGTTTGGCTGGGGCTTGCGTGCCCGCACAAATAGCTCTGCGTGCCACCTGTGTCACACGTGCCATAGGTTCGCCATCACAGCCCTAGGGCCTTCATTTGGGGTAACTCAGCCATTGTCTAAAGGAGAGTCAGGTGAGAGTCTTGCTGGAGGAAAAAAACCTGTAATCTTGACTTGGCTTTCTCGCTCTTTATAATCTTATATTACTCCAGTTTGTAATCCTAGTCAACAATAATCACCTTTTGTGAGGGCCATTTTATGTATTTAAATAATAATAACAGCCCTCTTACTCATGTTTGTAATCAGTCTTCCATCCTTCTGCAGTAAGTATTCTCAGCTTTACTAACTGGCTGCTTTTACTGCAGTTGGGACAAAGCGAAATGAGTTTTGTGAGATAAGATACTTGGAATTCTATCATTAGTTTACATTTTTTGTTATTGGCATGCTGCAGTAAGTTTAGCTGGTCAAACCCCAGCTGATACTGATGCTGTGTGCTTTAATTAAAAAAAACACCCACCTACCCAATATTTATGGAATAAAATTTAAAATTATCTTTTGTAGCACACATATGTGCAATCTCATACATCACCAATTCACTGGAAGTCAAATGGACTTAAATATACTTTAGAATTGCTAGTGAAAGGATCAGGTTTTTTTCTTCTTCCAAGCATTTTTCCTTTAGGTACAGGATCCACTTTTTTGAACCAATCAAATGCTGACCCATTGGCTGCAACAGGAATTGACTGATTGGCTTGTTGCCTGATGTTGTGGGCTGAGAGGGAATCACTGGCCCAAAGTCATCCAGCTACATCTGGGTGCCTAAGGCAGGACTAGAATGCACAGTCTTCTCATTTCTAACCTGGAACTTTAACAATTAGATCAAACTGGCTTGCTGAAGGAATCAGAATTAATGCTTATATTTAAGTACAGATTGATTTCTCATACACATAAATGTAATTAATGCCACACATACTGCAAGCTTTCAATCACAACTTATCACATATTTTATTTTAATATGAATAATTTCCTATAGGGACAATATATTATTTTTTATATAGTGAGGTTTTTTTTTGTTGCTTTAAGAATTATATTTACAGTAATGCCTAGAAATACATTTTTAGTTTGTTCCCAGTTTTCTTCTGGATGCAATTCACAGTGCTGGTTATCATCTTTAACACCCTACATGGCATGGGATCTGGTTATTTGTGGGACTGCCTAAGCCTATCCATCCATCCCACAAGATCAGAGAGAGTGAGTATGCGCCTAGTCCTCTCCTTAAAATGTTGCCATCTAACAGTACTTTGGAAGCATGACTTTTCCATGGCTGCCCTACCTTGTGGAACATTGTCCCACTTGTGGTTTGCCAGGTCTCCACCCTTCAAGCTTTTTGGAAGGCTGTTAAGACTTGGCTTTTGATTGAGGTGCTGGGATTATATGGGTAGAGGGCATGGAAGGAGGGTAGTTTATCTTGTTGTGGGGCATCCCAATGGGGATGACTAGGGCACATGGTATTGCTTTATTGTTTCCTGTTTATGATTATTTACTGGTTTGATGGTTGTTAAGAGTCGCTTAAGATTTATTTAAATAAATAAATACATAAAATCTAGTGTATATAAACAAGGACCAAATGCCATACTCACTAGCACTAATATTACCTAGTCAGATAATAAAACATATACAAACAAACAACCAAGCTCAGCAAACAACAAAGATTCCATATATCATACTATCACCTACCCTTTAAAATCAACAAATGTTACGACATAAAACGTATTAAAAATCCCAGCAAAATACAGTCAAAATAAAACATACCAATATGAAGAACAATTGCTAAGAGATCATACAGGGGAACCACCATTTTTACCACTGTATTTTCCAAAAGCCAAATGGAATAGAAGGCCTTAACTAATTTCTTAAATGACAGGAAGGAGAAGGTCATGGTAACCTTGGGGAAAAAGAGAAGCCGACAGGATCATGCAACCATGTAAAAGGCTCCTCTTCACGCTCTTGTTCCCCAAACTCAAACATTGAGATTGTACCCAAAGCAGATGCAGCCAGGCAGAAACACTTCCCATTCTACTTCCATCATGCATTTATTCACCCACCGTTTTACTCACAAGAATCTATGCCAGCAGTATTCCAGCTGCCTGTAATAAGTGAGCCACACCCTGTTGTTTTCAAGGACGTCCTAACATCCAGACGTCCTAACAACCCCACCCAGGCTCTTGGCTTACAAAAAAAAATGCTACAACAAAGGGAAGTGATGTGCAGGAAAACAGGGGATAAGATAACGACATGCCGATAGGGAAGCTGAAACAGACAGGGAGATTGGCAGCTCTTCCAGGCAGTCAAGAGGATTACCAGTCAATTGCCAGGACTACAAGCTAAGGTGAGCCATGTATCTTAGCAGGATTCCTATCTGGACCCTGGAGCTTTCCTGGGAGCCTGATAGCAACCAGAAAAGCAGCAATCACACTGAGGCAGCATTTATCCCAATTAACGTAGGAACTTTTGGAAGAAGGCAAAGATTGTATGGCTTTGGGTCTTTGATTTTGACTAAGTATTAAATATTAGAGGACTGAGTATTAAATATATACTTACATGGAAATATATTACAAGGAAACATCAGCTTATAAAATCTTTAAGGGTGGGGAACAATTGTGTATTATTGGGAAAGGTGTGTGCTGCAATAAAGCACTGTATACAGATCTGCTATGCTGTGGTGTGTCCAGACCTTAGAAAGCAAAGAACCATTACCTAGGGGTATCCCTCCATTCTTGAGTCCAGAATTTCCAGCAATCTGGAAATTAGGATCATGGGTAGGATACTACACTGCTCAAAATAAATAAATAAAGGGAACACAAAAATAAGACATCCTAGATCTGAATGAATGAAATGTTCTTATTAAATACTTTGTTCATTACATAGTTGAATGTGCTGACAACGAAATCACACAAAAATTATCAATGGAAATCATATTTAGCAACCCATGGAGGTCTGGATTTGGAATTACACTCAAAATTAAAGTGGAAAAATACACTACAGGCTGATCCAACTTTGATGTAATGTCCTTAAAACAAGTCAAAATGAGGCTCAGTAGTATGTGTGGCCTCCACGTGCCTGTATGACCTCCCTACAATGCCTGGGCATGCTCCTGATGAGGTGGCGGATGGTCTCCTGAGGGATCTCCTCCCACACCTGGACTAAAGCATCCCCCAACTCCTGGACAGTCTGGTGCAACGTGGCGTTGGTGGATGGAGCAAGACATGATGTCCCAGATGTGCTCAATTGGATTCAGGTCTGGGGAACGGGCGGGCCAGTCCATAGCATCAATGCCTTCGTCTTTCAGGAACTGCTGACACACTCCAGCCACATGAGGTCTTAGCGTTGTCGTGCATTAGGAGGAACCCAGCGCCAACCACGCCAGCATATGGTCTCACAAGGGGTCTGAGGATCTCATCTAGGTACCTAATGGCAGTCAGGCTACCTCTGGCGAGCACATGGAGGGCTGTGCGGCCCCCTAAAGAAATGTTACCCCACACCATTACTGACCCACTGCCAAACCGATCATGCTGGAGGATGTTGAAGGCAGCAGAACGTTCTCCACGGTGTCTCCAGACCCTGTCACGTCTGTCACATGTGCTCTGTGTGAACCTGCTTTCATCTGTGAAAAGCACAGTGGTGAATTTGCCAATCTTGTTCTCTGGAAAATGCCAAACGTCCTGCACGGTGTTGGGCTGTAAGCACAATCCCCACCTGTGGACATTGGGCCCTTATACCACCCTCATGGAGTTTGTTTCTGACCATTTGAGCAGCCACATGCACATTTGTGGCCCGCTGGAGGTCATTTTGCAGTGACTAGCAGTGCTCTTCCTGTTCCTCCTTGCACAAAAGCAGAGGTAGCGGTCCTGATGCTGGGTTGTTGCCCTCCTACAGCCTCCTCCACATCTCCTGATGTACTGGCCTGTCTCCTGGTAGCACCTCCATGCTCTGGACACTACGCTGACAGACACAGCAAACCTTGCCACAGCTCGCATTTATGTGCCATCCTGGATGAGCTGCACTACCTGAGCCATTTGTGTGGGTTGTAGACTCCGTCTCATGCTACCACTAGAGTGAAAGCACTGCCAGCATTCAAACGTGACCAAACCATCAGCCAGAAAGCATAGAAACTGAGAAGTGGTCTGTGGTCACCACCTGCAGAACCACTCCTTTATTGGGGATGTCTTGCTAACTGCCTCTGCTTTCCACCTGTTGTCTACTCCATTTGCACAACAGCATGTGAAATTGATTGTCAATCAGTGTTGCTACCTAAGTGGACAGTTTGATTTCACAGGAGTGTGACTGACTTGGAGTTACATTGTGTTGTTTAAGTGTTCCCTTTATTTTTTTGAGCAGTGTATGATCACAAATAGAGAAAAGCACATTATCCCCCTCCCTTCCCATACAATGACAACCTTGATAGTTCCCATCAGCATTTATTTCTCTCTTTTCATTGCTATTATAGTTTAAGTACAAAATTTAAAATATATGCATGCTGGATGATGAAGCTTCAGCAATAATATAATTATCGCTTTTGGCAGCTCAGTAGAAGTTCCCATGTTTCCCCCAAAATAAGACCCTGTTTTATAATTTTTTTCCACCAAAAAAGGCACCAGGTCTTATTTTGGGGGGATGTCATCCACTGACTAGTCTCTCTTGCGCACATTGCCCCCCCGCTGGCCTCCTTTTCACTGTCAGAGGCCTTCAGGGACTACTACTTCTGCGGCTGGCAAGGCTTTCCTGAAGGCCTCTGCAGTGGATAACAGAGCTCCGATCGATCTGGAGCTGTTATCTGCTACAGAGGCCTTCAGGAAAGCCTTGCCAGCCTTGATGGCTGCTGAATAAATGGGCCGGCAAGGCAGGTGTTGGGGTGTGCAAGGCCTGGTTACAACTTTCCAAAGGGTAAGTAGTCAGGCAGCTCCACCCCCCATCTCCACCCTACTTAATTTTTACCCATGCACTCTGGAGTGGGCGGGATCTTAATTAGGGCTTATTTTGGGGGTAGGGCTTATATTGGGTGCACGTGTAAAAAAAATCAAGCTAGGACTTACTTTCAGGGTAGGTCATATTTTCACGGAAACAGGGTATTCAGATATCACCTGAATCCATGACTTAAACCATGACCCAAGTTAATACTATCGACTCCCTCGTTTATTTAAAAGACCTTCAATGTTTTTTTAAAAAATGATACTGTCCCTGGAAAGAAGAAACACCAAATTTACCGTATTTGGCCTTTGCACCAGATTCTCAAGCCGGGTATGGCTGAACTCTAAGCTGATAACGTTGTATAGCTTCTCTCGGTCTTCCTCTGGTGTTTCATAGTAGCGTGCCCACTGAGACATGGTCATCTCGATATCCCTTTGTGTGTTTACATCCATGACATCCACCATCCTACGACTCCCTACCGATTAATAAAATAAATAGATAATTAATTTCCGGTAATAAGTCTAGCTCAAGAGAGGCAGAACACATAAAACATGGTTTTTAAAAAGCAGTGGGGGGAGATAAAGGGCATATAAAGGATAAGATATAGAATAATTATCCAAGGCCTTCTGATTTAGGGGTGCTTAATCTTTAAAACATACATTTTTCATTTTTTCCCCTTCAAGACCAGAGATTATTTTACAATTTAAAAGTTCTGCTAAAATTAAATTCTACACATAAATTAAACACCAGTTTTTATCTTGACATGCCTGTTTAATTCAGAAGAAAAATGCATAATTACCTACATAGAGTCGTACATCACTCACACTAAAGTCTGGCTCTGGCATCCTGAAACAGAAAAAAAAGTGCAGTGAGTCTTTTATCTGTGAGTCTGTAATGCTGCGAGTCTTTTATCTATTCTCCTACAAGTCTGCTTCAAAACTATCCATCATGTAAAACCAGAGATATAACCAAGCCCACTTTCTTACTTTTCTTTGAAGCCAAATTTACAATTTACTATTTTATTTCTCTGAACAAACTATTTGAGTAAAGACGCACTTGAACTGTGGATAAGTGGTTCCATTCTTGGCTGAAGCAGCTCTTGCTGAATTTTGAACAATTCTGTAATATTTATACTACGAAGTCCTGTAAAATTCCACAGTGTCTTATTTATTGATTGAGCACTGGCAACATGAAACTTCTGCTTTATGTCACTTAGGAATGTGAAATGAGATGCTCTTCATATCAAGTGAAGTACTGAAATTTTTTTTAACATTCAGGCAAGATTCATAGGTGGTTCTTTTTGTCAGGAAGTGGAACTATTTGGATCTGAATGCACATCCTGTTGAAACACATATGTAGTCTTTACCCAATATACACCCATAGACAGATTCAGCATGTATCTAATCTACTTGCTGCCATTGAATTTTACCTCTACTTCTTAGCTTTGCTCTCCTAACTGTGTTATAAGAAAGTGAAGCCTTTTTTTCCTTGTCTACTAGGGAAGAAAATCTCATTGTAAGGCAAGTGCATGAATATGGAAAAAAAGTATTTTGAGTATGTGAGTAACTGAAAGAGGAAAAAAAATGGATTGAGGAAGCATTTGAGAATCTGTTGCTGTTTCCTAAAGAAGAACAAAAAATATAACTTCTGGAATGATGATAAATGAAGCAGAGAATAGGATTTCCTATTCATTTTTTACTTTGATCTTGGTCAGTTTTGGATTTGCTCTAACTGTGTACCTTCCAATAACTTTACTCTGGTGGGCTGCAATATGAACCATGAAATGTCAGTTCTTCATTTGGAAAATCACTTTAACCCCTAAAAATCAGATTTCTTGTTTGATATTGTTACTCTAAAGAGATAAACTAGAGTATCTCCTCTTGCTTTCTCCTGTTTAGACAGAGACAGTATGGCTTCAGTTCCCATTTATAGCTATTCTTCAAATTAGCTTACTGGAATCTGTTGCATGTGGCAGCCTCTGATGACTGTCTGGCCACTTCAGTTAGTTCAGAACACTGCTAGTTAGCTTTTTGGTATACACTAATCAGAGAATGTACCCTCCACAAGTATGACAATATTCTCACTCATTATCAGTTCATTTGTAATAGATATAGCTGTATGTATAATCTTTTACAAGATGATCATACAGTGGTTAGAACGCAGTATTGCAGGCTAGTTCTGCCAACTGCCAGCAGTTCAATTCTCACTGGCTCAAGGTTAACTCAACCTTCCATCCTTCTGAGGTGGGTAAAATGAGGACCCAGATTGTTGAGGGCAATACTGTAAACACTTTAGAGAGGGCTATAAAACACTGTGAAGCAATATATAAGTCTAAATGCTTGTGCTATTTTATAGTCCAATGTGGCTGAAGCCCCAATACCCAAAGGAGATCTTATTTTCACACTAGCACCATGTTGTAAAATCATTATATGTTACTTTCTGGATACTTTTACAAGCAAAATGGATAGTGTCTGGAAAGAAGAATTCTCATGTATGGAATTCTAACTATAGAATTCTTTTTCTCAGAGATGCTACTCATGATGCTACTGTCTGTTCTTTAAATACTAGGTGTGCATTTAAAAACATCCCAGGCTTTTAATTTGCAAAACAATCATTGTTGCTAGTCATTGCTTAGTTTTTACTTTTTTCAGTATTGCATTATTTAACTCTTTGAAGTTATCCAGCTGCAGAATGATAGACTGAAGAGTGTTAAAGTAATACAGTGTACTTTAGGAACACATTATGGAAACCTTGGGGTTAAAGGGAACTTACTTTGTTCTGTTTACAGACAAGTAGCTGGAGAGGCTAGGTGGGGAGCAATATCACAGGTTGCAATTTGGCCAATGCAGGTAACAGAAGATAAGGCAGACTAGTTGACAGGAGCCTTCCAACCTGAAGATTTTACTCTTCAGTGCCAGATCATTTATTGGTAAACTTTGTTATCCAGGATTTAATTATGGATGAAAGTACTGGTCTGGGATATAACATGAAGAACTGAGGGTGGAGAGCTCTATCTTCTTGTCTGTTCAATAATATACTAGGCTAGGATTAGATGTGGGGTGATTGTGATTTATAGGAACTTTCTAATTATCTAGATGTTCCCTTTGTCAGCTAATTTTGAGTGCATATGGGTGGTCAGGATAGTGTAGAGATGCTAACAATGTACTTTACACCCCATTATCTAAAACTATTAAGATAGCCACAATGAATGATTTTTCATTTCTTAAAATTCTTGTCCTAAGGATTTCAATAAATTACTGAGACAGCCAAGTTAGAAGTTACTCACAATTTTGTGTCTTCCAGAATAATAAAAAAAAAATCTTTCCAATGATATTTGGCCCCATGTTGAATGCTATATTCTGGATTTTGTATTCTGCTTGGGTGGAGCTAATGATCTAAAAGTGAGCAAAGTCTATGTATCCTGGTTGCCAGGGACATCACTCTCTAGCCCAGCGGTCGCCAACCGGTGGGCCGTGGAAAAATGTTGGTGGGCTGCAGAAGAAATGGCCCCCAAAACCAAATAATCTGGGCCGTGCAGTTCTTGCGCCTCCCGGCTCTCCGAGGAACCCCGGAGTCAGACCCCGGAGATGCACGCGCCAACCAGCTCCTACACCCGGCGGCAGCGGCAACAGCAGTCCATCCCCCAGCGCCCGCTGTCAGCTCTTCCCCATTAGTTCTCTAGCTTTGAATTGCTCCCAGCTCTCTCCCTTTCTTCCCCACCGCCCATGTGCAGGCAGGAAAGGGAAACGGAGCCGTGCACAGCTCTCCCCTTTTCCAGCCCTTGCTGCCTCTCCCAACATCGAATGCAGGCAAAGCCGCCACAGCGGTAGTGTCCTGAGTTGCCTTAGCATGCTCGGTTAGTTAAGAATCGCCCTACCCAGAGAAGGAAGTGTTGCTGGAGGAGGAGGAGGCAGTAGTGGAGAAGCAAGCAACTCATGGTGCTACCGCTGTGGTGGCTTTGCCTGCGTTTCCAAGGCTTCGATGTTGGGAGAGGCAGCAAGGGCTGGAAAAGGGGAGAGCTGTGCATGGCTCCATCTCCCTTTCCTTTCCTGCCTGCATGTGGGTGGGGGGGAGGAAAGAGAGCCGGGAGCAATTCAAAGCTAGAAAACAAATGGGGAGAGCTGACAGCGGGCGCTGGGGGAGGGGACTGTTGCCGCCGCCACTATGCGTGGGAGCGTGCATCTCGGGGACCTGAGCCGGGAGGCACGGGAACTGCAAGTGGGAGCGTTTGATGATTTCGAAGAACTCCTGGAACACGGTAGATTGGCGTTTTGTAGGTCTCAGTGAAAGAGTGAGCTTTGTTTTGTCTCCTTTCCTTCCCTGGTAATGTGAGAGATGCTTTCTCTCTCCCCCTCCACCCCCAATTGATCACCAAGAGTGGCAGTCCTTCTGCAGGCAGATGCCTGCTGAGAAGCCCCTGGAGTGACAGCCAAGGGGCGCTGCCCCCCAAGAAGAGCAAAGCTCCCTTTCTGCCTCTGCTTCTCCCAGCGGCAGTTGCCCCAAGGTCCCTCAGCTCACTCACACACACACACACACACACACACACAGAGCCCACTCTTCTGTCTCTTTGGAAGGTGCCAGGTGGGGGGAGGCTTCCAGCCCGGAACGTTTTATTTTGTCATCATTAAGCATTTACATTTTTGTTATAATTAAATGTGTGTGTGTGTGTATGTGTGTGTGTATATATGTATATGTTGTGGCTCTGATTCCTGAGCCTGCGTTGTTAGAGGAAGAGGACTCGGAAGATGAGGAGGAGGAGGAATTGGGAATGCCTTCCTCCCCAGGACCTTCCTCTTCGGCAATGCCTTCCTCCCTGATAATACCTCAGGTTTCAGCAGATAACCGAGAGGGACAGCCTGAGACTAATCAGGAGGAGGAGGGCATATCAGAGCAGCCTCTGACAGGGAATCAAGTAGACGAAGGTTGGCTTGATCCGAGGCAGTGTCGCAGGAAGAAGTGTGAGCTGCAACGCAGGAAGCGTGGGCGAATCAGAGAGTGAGATGAGTTATTGAGACACACCCCACAGGGGATAAAAGTGGGTGTGTTTTTTCTGAAAACTCTGTACGGGACAAAGTGTTACTTTCTGTCATGCTCCGGTGTGTTTTGTGGTCTGCATTGGAAACTTTAGAGATTAGTCATTCTGGTTATCTTGTCGGATTTGGCAGGCAGCGTTGGTTATAATGCCAAGAGCATTGTCTGTATAAAGGAATTAATCCTGTAAATACTGAATCTTCTTGCCTGCCTATATTTGTCGAATTTTTGGACTCTTCATTTTCCTTGGAAAGGTGAGACAGAACATTTTTCTCCCGTACCAGACTTAAACCATCTTTTACCCAAGATGGACCAGCAGCAGCAGCAGCAGCAGCAGCAGCTACAGAATGACAATCAGGCTCTGCAACAGCAGGTGACTCAATTAATAGCTCAAATTGCTTTGAGGCTCATGCTGCTCCTCCTGCCCCTCCCCGTCGGAAATGCCCGGTGGCTGTGCCGGATAAGTTTTCTGGGCAGCCTGAGATGTTCCCGGCTTTCATGGGACAGTGCCAGTTGTTTATGGCTATGAGGCCAGAGGATTTCCCAGATGACCGGGCTCAGGTGGCGTTTGTGATAAGCCTCCTTTCTGGCTCGGCTGCCAGATGGGCCACACCTTTGTTGCTCCAGAACAGCCCGTTATTAATGGATTACCAGGGGTTTTGGCAACATATGCGCCACATGTATGAGGACCCCATACGAGTGCAGACGGCAGCCAGGCGTCTGAAGGAACTTCGCCAAGGGAACCGCCCCCTGCAGGAATTTATTTCGGAATTTCGGCTTGTATGTCTGGATTCCAATTGGAATGATGCAGCCTTAATGGATGCCTTCCAGGATGGCCTGTCAGATGAGCTGCAGGATGAGTTAGTTCGAGTGGAACCAGCCCCGACCCTCGACGCTCTGGTGGTGCAATGCTTGTGCATCGATGCACGACTTCAACGGCAAAAGACCCGTTGCACCGTCCAGGAGCAGCCATCCACATCTGTACCGCAG
Organism: Notechis scutatus; assembly: GCF_049901735.1. Taxonomy (NCBI): domain Eukaryota; kingdom Metazoa; phylum Chordata; class Lepidosauria; order Squamata; family Elapidae; genus Notechis; species Notechis scutatus. The sequence continues at coordinate 227,945,029 of NC_142009.1, forward strand.
CGCCTTGTGCAACCAGCGCCCCGGGTCACCCAACGTGTCGTGGAAATGGCTGAGGAGCCAATGGAGTTGGGAGCGGTCAGACCTCACCTGACGGCCCAGGAGCAAACACGGAGACGCCAAGGAGGTTTGTGCTTGTATTGTGGGGGGGCAGGACATTTTGCTATTTCTTGTCCTATAAAGTGAAGGGGGGCACTCAAGCCTGTGCCTGAATCTCGGCCTGATCAGTCGGGAAACAAGGCAGGCCTGACCTGGGGGAAAACCCTCAGCCGGACACGTATCAAACGCCCGCCTGAATTAGCGGAGGTTGACTCTGGGCCCCCTCAGCATTAGCTTTTGGACACTCGGGTTTTCTTGACTAACCAGTCGGAAGGGATTTCAGCGGCTGCGCTGGTGGATTCGGGGGCCACGACTAACTTTATGGACCAGGTCTTTGCGGCCCATTTTGATGTCCCCTTGGTTCCGGTAGACCCTCCGATGAGGGTCGAGACTATTGATGGGCGGGAACTTATTGCAGGACCCATTAAATTCGTTACCCAGCCTTTGCGCCTGGTCATTGGAGACCATGAGGAGGCGATCCGCTTTTATGTCACCGCGGACCTCCATTTCCCATTAGTCCTCGGCATGGCTTGGCTTCAGATTCATGATCCTCAGGTGGCATGGTCGCGGAACGCCATTTTTTTTCCGAGTCTGCAGTGCGTGGACCACTTACGCCACACCTGTGCTGGCCAGGACATCACCACCCCTGCCGTCTCCATACCTCCTGAACTGAGGGACTTCACGGATGTGTTCAGTGAGAAGGAGGCGGACCGGTTACCCCCACATCAGCCCTATGATTGCCCAGTGGACCTTCTGCCCAATGTACCACTGCCAAAGGGACGTTTGTACTCCATGTCCGAGCCCGAGCTGGCCGCCCTGCGGGACTTTTTGGACAAAAACTTGGCCCAAGGGTTCATCCGGCCTTCGTCGTCCCCTCTCTCAGCCCCAGTTCTCTTTGTCAAGAAGAAGACGGGAGACTTACACTTGTGCTGTGATTACCGCCGGTTAAACGCCATCACGGTGCGGAATAGCTACCCTTTGCCGCTTATTCCGGAGTTGTTGGAGAGGTTGGGGAAGGCCGCTATCTTCACCAAGCTCGATCTTCGTGGGGCCTACAACCTGGTGCGGATGCGAGAGGGGGACGAATGGAAGACGGCATTTGGCACCTGATACGGCCATTTTGAGTACACTGTGATGCCGTTTGGGTTGACCAATGCCCCCGCGGACTTCCAGCACCTGATGAATGACGTGTTTCGGGACATGTTAGATTGGTTCGTGGTGGTGTACCTGGGCGATATTCTGATCTATTCCGGGTCCAGGGACAGCCACCTTCACCACGTTCGTCTGGTTTTGCAACGCCTTCGGGAACACCAACTTTATGCGAAGTTGGAGAAATGTTTTTTCTTCCAGACTTCCATAGAGTTCCTTGGGCACATCATCTCTCCCGAAGGCATCGCCATGGACCCGCGTAAGGTTGAGGCCTTGTGTAGTTGGGAACCCCCTCGTCGCGTGAAGGATGTTCAACGCCTATTGGGGTTCGCTAACTATTACTGGACCTTCATCCCAGGTTTTGCAAAACTGACAGGTCCAATAACCCAGCTCCTTCGAAAGAAGGTCCTGTTCCAGTGGGGCCCCCCGCAGCAACAGGCTTTTGAAGCCCTCAAGAAGGCCTTCATCGCAGAACCTGTCCTGAGGCATCCTGATCCGCATCGTCCTTTTGTGGTGGAGACGGATGCGTCCAACGTGGCTATTGGGGCTGTGTTGTTGCAAGCCCCGGTGGATAGCGTCACTCTTTTTCCCTGCGCTTACTATTCCCGGAAACTCACTCCTTCTGAACGCAATTACACCATCTGGGAAAAAGAGTTGCTGGCTATCAAGGCTGCGTTTGAGACTTGGCGACATCATCTCGAGGGGGCCTGACACAAGGTGGAGGTCCGGACGGACCATCGGAATTTAGAACACTTGTCAACGGCACGAAAGTTGAACCAGCGGCAGATCCGGTGGTCGTTGATTTTTGCCCGGTTTAACTTTTTTGTGACCTATATCCCCAGTGGTCACAATCGGAGGGCGGATGCCCTGTCCCGCAAACCTGAGTATCTTTGCCCTGAGGACCCTATTCCTCTGCGGATGGTGCTGCCAGCAGAGTCCTTGGCCATAGTCCAGGAACCGGTGGATTTGCGGACTCAGGTGCGAGAGGCGCAGCGCCTAGATGCTTGGTCGCAGCAGAGGATGGGGGAGATTGGACCTGATTCCCCATGGACTTTGGAGGAGGGCTTACTCAAGCATCGGGGCCGGTTGTACGTACCCACGGGGCCACTTTGAGCCCTTATTATGACTCAGTGTCACGACAACCCTGCAGCCGGCCATTTTGGGTTTTTTTAAGACCCTCCATCTTGTCACGTGGACTTTTGGGTGGCCTTGAGTACGGCATGATGTCCACGCCTATGTCACATCCTGTGTACCGTGCAGGCAAACGAAAGCCGCGATGGGTGCGCCTCCTGGTCTTCTCCAACCTCTGCCGACTCTGGAAAGACCATGGGGAGCAATTTCCATGGACTTCTTGACTCATTTGCCATCATCTTCGGGATTTACGACTGTGCTTGTGGTGGTCGACATGTTAACCAAAATGGCCCACTTTATTCCGTGTCGTAAATTGCCTTCGGCCCGTACTACTGCCCGGTTGTTTTTGCAGCATGTTTTTCGTCTCCATGGTCTGCCAGACAGGGTAGTTTCTGATCGCGGTGTCCAATTTACAGCCCAATTTTGGAAGAGCCTGATGACTGCGTTACAGGTGCAGGTATGCTTGTCGTCGGCGCACCATCCAGAGACTGATGGTGGGACGGAGAAGGTTATTGGCATTCTCGGACAATATTTGAGTTGTTTTGTCAATCAACAACAGAACAATTGGGTTGCTTATCTCCCTCTGGCGGAGTTTGCCTTCAACAACTCCCAGCACACCTCCACCCAAATGACACCATTTTATGCGAATATGGGCTTCCATCCGTGATTATTTCCATTGACACTCTTAGATTCCCCAGTTCCCGAGACCCAGGAATTCCTGTCGGAACTACATTCTGTTCAACAATCAATTCGACAGCAATTGATACAGGCCAAGGAAGACTATAAGAGGTTTGCAGATCGCTCTCGACGGGCGACGCCTTCGCTGGCTGTGGGAGACCGTGTGTGGTTGTCCACAAAACATCTTTGGGTCGACCACCCGATAAAGAAGCTGGACCATCGGTTCATCAGCCCCTTTCCCATCAAGGCGGTCATCAACCCCGTAGCCTATCGTTTGATTCTACTGCGCTCCATGCATATTCATTCTGTCTTCCACCATTCCCTTTTGGTCCCAGACGCCCCTTTGTGTGATCTCCGGCCTCCCGCAGCTGATGATCCATCACCTGTACCCGATGATGATAACACAGTTGACGGCACAGTGGTCAGCATTCGGGATTCCCGCTGGTTGAAAGGACGGTTCCAGTATTTGATCGAGAGGCAGGGGGATGGACCGGAGGCCCTTACCTGGGTGGATGCTTCCACATTCCACGCCCCGGACCTTATACGAAGGTTCCATGACCAGTTCCCGTTGAGACCACATCCTGAACGTCAGACTCGGGGGAAGAGCCCTGCGGTGAGGGATAGTGTTGTGGCTCCGATTCCCGAGCCTGCGTTGTTAGAGGAAGAGGACTCAGAAGATGAGGAGGAGGAGGAATTGGGAATGCCTTCCTCCCCAGGATCTTCCTCTTCGGCAATGCCTTCCTCCCTGATAATACCTCAGGTTTCAGCAGATAACTGAGAGGGACAGCCTGAGACTAATCAGGAGGAGGAGGGCATATCGGAGCAGCCTCTGACAGGGAATCAAGTAGACGAAGGTTGGCTTGATCCGAGGCAGCGTCGCAGGAAGAAGTGTGAGCTGCAACGCAGGAGGCGTGGGCGAATCAGAGAGTGAGATGAGTTATTGAGACACACCCCACAGGGGATAAAAGTGGGTGTGTTTTCTCTGAAAACTCTGTACGGGACAAAGTGTTACTTTCTGTCAGGCTCCGGTGTGTTTTGTGGTCTGCGTTGGAAACTTTAGTGATTAATCATTCTGGTTATCTTGTCGGACTTGGCAGGCAGCGTTGGTTATAATGCCAAGAGCATTGTCTGTATAAAGGAATTAATCCTGTAAATACTGAATCTTCTTGCCTGCCTATATTTGTCGGATTTTTGGACTCTTCATCTTCCTTGGAAAGGTGAGACAGAACATGTATATATATATGTATATATATACATATGTGTGTATGTTATATATATATATATATATATATATATATATATATATATATATATATATATATATATATATATATATATATATATATTATATATATTATATTATATTTATTATTATATTATATTATATATTATTATATATTATATATTATATATTATATATTATATTATATATAGTCTAGGTGTGTTCGGTCTTTTCCTGTGTAAGATTAAAAGTATCTTGGCGATGTTTGGCGAGGTCCCACGCTGCCATCCTCAGGCTGGTGCTTTCGCTCGTGCTTGCACTGGCACGGCCGAAAGCACCAGCCTGAGGATGGCGCGTGGGACCTCGCCAAAATGTCGCCAAGATACTCTTAATCTTACACGGGAAAAGACCCAACACACCTAGACCCACATACCTGTACCTGTGAAAATCTCATACATACATACATACATACATACATACATACATACATACATACATTTATGCTATTCAGCTTTGTTCTGGTTATTTTCCCAACTCATTATAGTTGTGTTTTTAAAGTTGTAGCAACGTTTCGCAGAATCTCATCTGCCATCATCAGGCTTCTGTATTGTGTTCTTCTGTATAGTGTTCGTTCCAGACGAACACTGTACAGAAGCCTGATGATGGCAGATGAGATTCTGCCGAAATGTTGCTACAACTTTAAAAGCACAACTATAATGATGTGGGACAAAGCTGAATACCATACATATAAATACCCACGAAAACTTAAGAAAACACATACATTTATATATATATAAATTATATTAAATATATTAGCTCGTATTAATATATTCGTATGAAAATTAAAATTAAAATTCGTATTACTGGTCCTTGGGATTTAAAAGTATGAGTTTGGTGGTCCCTGAGATCCAAAAGGTTGGCGACCCCTGCTCTAGCCAGTTTTACATCAGTGACCTGAATAAAACCTTAGCAGGGTGAACAACTGGATAAAATGGCCCAACTCTGCCATCTGCTGGTTCCTAATAGCTTTTTGTAGCAAGATCCAGTTAATGGCTACTGTAATTTACTTTATTTCTATCCTGCCTTTATTATTTATATGAAGATACTCAGAACAATTGCTTCTAATAATCCAATTTCAAGAAAGTAATATATATCCTCAAAAATTATCCAAGCTGAATGGGCTGAATAAAGGAGAAAGCTGAAATTCAATCCAGGCAAAAAGGGAGTCCTGTTGACAGATACAAAACTGCACTTGGGGAACTGAAGTTCAGCCTTGGTTTGGAAGAAGCTGCGCTCACTTTAAAAAGAGATCCCTAGTTTGCTCTTTGATCCTCAATGATAACAGAAGTCAATTACAGCCAAGAGGCATTTGACAACTACAGTTAGTACATTAGCTACAACTCTTTCTTAGCTACAGATATGGCAGTAGTTATTCATGCATTGCTTACATTTTCTTGTAACTACTGCAATATATTCAATGGAGAAATCATCCTTAAAAAATGTCTAGAAAAAGCAACACAGTGTAGCACTAAATTAACGAATACCAAGTAGAGGGTTCTATTTGAACTAACTCAACTGGATTAACAGCACAGATTCTCAAAAATGTCTGCTCAATTAAGAAAGGAAAAAATAACTGCCTCAATGATTAACATTGGGGGTTTTGATGGGATCAAAGCCATGAATTATTATTGAAAGTACTTGTTTTTATGGGAGGATTGTTTATTTTAGCAAGAAAAATAGTATATTATGAAAAAAATGAAATCATAGAATGTAAGACTTGGAAGTGTCGTCAAGCCCTTTACTAGAATCAACTTCTTCACTGGCAGTTTTCTTCATTGTTGAATAATTCTTATCTTTAGGATATCCTATCCTCCTGACCAATCCTGTGGTGACAACTCTTTAGACACTTGAAGAGAGCAACTGTGTCTTCCTACAGCCTTTTCTTCTTCATGCTAAATACACGAAGTTCTCTCTATTCCCGATAAGTTTTTTCTTGCAAATCTCTTATAGAAATGCCAAACTTTTGAAATTTGTTTAGGCTATTTGTTTACAATTTCTTTCTCATCATCTGACTGAATGGCAAATACAGTCAAGAAAACAATGAGGCTTTAAGACTATCAACCTAAAAATGCTGGGATTCAATGTTGAGTCCAGACCACTATGGTTAACACTGGTCTGGAGATAATTGGCTTCTTCCAAGTTAAGACAGATAGCAATAGCACTTAAGACTTATATACCGCTTCACAGTGCTTTACAGCCTTCTTTAAGGGGTCTACAGAGTCACCATATTGCCCCCAACAATCTGGGTCCTCATTTTACCCACCTCAGAAGGATGGAAGGCTGAGTCAACCTTGAGCCTGGTGAGATTCGAACTGCCAAACTGCAGGCAGCTGACAGAAGTAGCCTGAAATACTGCATTCTAATGACTGCGCCACCATGGCTCTTAGACAGTTGTATTACCTGCGTTATCTATCACATTGTTCCAAAATTCATGACTGAATGACATTTGTCCAACATCTTCAGACCCAGGGAAGAAAGGCATGTGTCAACCCATCCGTGGATTCTCCAATCGTCGTGCTGGAGAACTGGCCAGTCATAATGAACCAAGCAGCAAATATTTGGCCTGACTCTCCAAAATATTTTATTTCTATAGTAATTAAAAGTGGACTCACAAATTATGATCAGTAACCTTAAAATCTCTATAGATCTTACACTAAATATGGCATCTAATTTGAATATATGTCACTATTTTCAACTTCAATATTATGTGCATTAAAATAAACTTTAGAATAGTCTGTTGAGTTTCTTCCTGCACTAGTCTCATCTCCTGTCATTATCAGAAACTTGGAGGAGCATAAACAAAGCATTCTGGCTTAGTAACATATTATCTCATAGGGGAAATAGTGACCTTGTCTAATATCAAATTGATATTTTTCCACCACTCACTTTATTCCAAGACCATCACAATTCTTGAAGATCAAAGGATCTCTTAAGCCACCACGCTGAATGTACTCCACATTGAAGTCTGTTCAAGAAAAAAGAAATGGTTTATTAGAGAAAACTAGCAACCAAGTGAGAACCCCAAAAGACAGCTAGAATGAAAAGGTAAGAGTGAAAAATAAAATGGTTTTTCCTACTTAATTACTTCCCTATTTTGGGGGGAAAAATATTATTAGCAAACATATGACTTTATTGGCACAGATAATGAAATATAACTTTACTCATGTTATACTAATGGAAAGCCGGCTTATTTATTAAACGTATCTGCTGTGAGCTATCCAGAACTGTTTTGGAAAAATAGGTAGGATATAAATATTTTTAAATGAATAATTGAGTTGGACAAAGAGACTTATGAAAATTCTTAGCCATGTTATCCACTATAACAGATATATACCGTGTTTCTCCAACAATACGGCCTCCACCAATAGGAAGCCCCAGCATGATTTATTGGCATAAAATCAAATTAAGCCCCTCCCCCCAAATTAAGGCCCATATTAAACATGCGAAATGAGGGGGGGAATGGCGGGGGGGCTTGCCGTTAGGAAGTACTTTGTTGCATGCCCGGATATGGTGCTGCCTGCGTTGGTGGAGCACTTCATATCGGGAGACCTTCCCCCACCGTTGCTTTTCCTTCTCCCTTGCTGCTGTGGTGTTACAGCAACGCCGCGGCGTTTGGCGCAGCCACATGCAGCCAATCAGGGCTCCTCCCTGCAACCGGAGCCCTGAGGAGACACTTGGCTTCAGGCGCTCCTGTGGCGGCCTTCCCTTTGCCTTCGAAGGTAAAGCGAATTATTTTAAAAACCTCCGCTTATCCCAACAGGGCCGCGCCGGAGCCGTGCGAGCTGGGCAGAGCCGGGAAAGCGAGCCGCGGGTGTTTCCTGGTTCTACCCAGCCCACACGGCTCTGCCACGGCCCTGGCGGGATGAGTGGAGGGCCCGGCGGGGAGGCACTCGCTGCCTTGGTGACATTTCGGGTGCCTCCGCCGCCTCCTCGCCCATCACAGGTGGTGGTGGCGGCGGCAAGCAGCGGCGCTTCGCTGAGGGAAAAAGAAGACAGCGCAGCCACCTTGCTTGCTTTCCCACCTGCCCGCCCCAGACAGCCTCAGGAGCGGCGGCAGTGGCAGCAGGCGCGCACACTCCTGCCGGAGAAGGGAGGAGAGGCGAGGAAAGAGAAGGGAGTGCGGCAGCAGTGGCTGTCAGAATATAGTCTCATAGCGGGGCAAGGCTGGCAAGCTGAGGTGGCCGCACCAGAGAGCATCGCTGCCGACCCCATCGTGAGGATAAAGGAGCGGGATAGAGATTCAGTCAGATGTCAGCCTCGGCTAGAGAAAAGAACCAGCCTCTCGGAGCACGCCGGCGTCTTTCCCTCTCTCTCTCTCTCCATGTATGAAAGAGCTTGCCTCGCTCGGAGCGTTTGGCGAAGCACACGAGTTTCGCAGTCGGAGAGGGAGGTGGCGGCGAAAAGCAGGATGCTGCAAGTCAGGACCTTGCATTGAAGCAGCCCGGGGGGCACGTAGCTACCTCCCTCCAGCCCACCTTGAGGATTTGCCTTTTGTTGTTGGTATACTTGGCTTCAGGCGCTCCTATCGGCGCCTTCCCTTTGCTTTCGAAGGTAAAGTGAATTATTTTAAAAACCTCCGCTCATCCCGCCAGGGCCATGGCAGAGCCGTGCGGCTGGGCAGAACCAGGAAACACCCGCGGCTCGCTTTCCCGGCTTTGCCCAGCTCGCACGGCTCCGGCACGACCCTGATGGGATGAGCGGAGGTTTTTAAAATAATTCGCTTTACCTTCGAAGGCAAAGGGAAGGCGGCCACAGGAGCGCCTGAAGCCAAGTGTCTCCTCAGGGCTCCGGTTGCAGGGAGGAGCCCTGATTGGCTGCACGTGGCTGCGCCAAACGCCGCGGCGTTACTGTAACGCCATGGCAGCAAGGGAGAAGGAAAAGCAACGGTGGCGGAAGGTCTCCCGAACATCCAAGCTGTCGCCGCCCACCCACCCGAGGATGCAAGGGGGGGGGAATTAAGTCACCCCCGAAAAGACGGCCTAGCCGGTTTTTCGGGGGTCAAAAAAAAATAAGGCCCGGCCTTATTATGTGAGAAACACAGTATAACCTGGAGCATTAAGGCTATGTAAGGGTCCCAAAGGCTGACCTAAAATTCTGTCAAATTTATAATTTTTATTACAACAGAAGGAAAAATTATTCAAACATAATAATAAAAATGAACTGTTCATTACAGTTTTCAAATAAGACTTTTAACTATAATATGGTCTCGGCTCAAACAGTAGGTGGCAGATGTGGCTAGGAGGGCCTTTGCATATCTTCGGTGTGCCAGTTGCACCCATACTTGGACCAGGAGGACCTGAGCACAGTAACTCACACCCTTGTAACCTCCAGGATAGACTACCGTAACATGCTCTACATGGGGCTACTCTGAAGACCATTCAAAAACTTCAACTAGTGCAGAAATGGGTGTGTGTGTGTGTGTGTGTGTGTGTGTGTGTGTGTTAAATGTGTCAGATACGAAGCACATGTAACACTACTTCTGTGCATTGGTTGCCAGTGTGCTTCCGGGTGCAATTCAAGGTGATAGTAGTTACCTTTAAAGATCTAGATGATTTGAGATTGGGGTACTGGAGGAATCTTTTTTTCAAGAGTCTCTACTTGTTCAACTAGATTTAACAGAATGGACTTGCTGCAGATCCCATCAGTCAAAGAGTGCCAAGTAGCAGAAATCAGAAGATGAACTTTTTCTACAGTGGTCCCTGCTCTATGGAGCATCCTCCCTGACTCCAAACCTACTAGGCTTTCTTAAGGGCCTAAAAACTTGTATTACCATGCTTGAGGTGCTGAATGGGTTAAGGGTCCTGTTCACTGGCTGTATTGTTAACTGGCTAAATATCTTGCTCCTATGTATACTTAATCTGGATGTTTTTTTAGTATTTTTATTGTTTTAAAATGTTTTTAGTATTTTAAACTGTAGTTCATTTTTTGAATTGTAAGCCACCAAGAATCATTGACTTAGATGGGTGGCTATAGAAATTGAATGGATGAATGAATAGGAGATGAATAAATAGGAGATTGAGAATAAAACAAAACTCCCATGTTTAAGTTCTTAGCTCCCATTTCTTCAACATTAACCATTGAAAGGAATCCTTATTCAATTTAAGAGCCAAACAAGAACAAAACAAAAACAATGCAAACAAAAAGTGTTTCTCATAAAATGCCTCTTTCCTTGTCCCCCCCAAGCAATTGCACATATTTGCTGGAAGTTGCGAAAAGGTATGCTTAAGACTTCATATACAGAGAAAAACAGGTGAATGGCTATATAAATTGAGTAAAATCAATACAAATAAATCAACCTGGAAATCTTAATTCAAATAAAATTAAAAAGAGAGGTACATGATTTGATTACTAGTTTATTTAGATATCAGAAATGAGGTTTACAATTGCTCTGAAATTTTTATAATTTCAAAGAATCATTTCCACTTCTACATATTTAGTTTAACAACTCATCATTTTCTAAGCCCAAATAATAGCATTCCACAGATAACATATTAACATTACTAATGTGAAGCTAACACATGAAATATTATTAGTATTCCAGTCTCCTCCACTTAATTAATAATATCCTAATACTTTTTGTCCCAGGAGTGCTAAAACTATTTCTTCTGTTGGAAAGGCTGCTATAGTTACTTAAGCCATGCTTGCACAGATGAAATTAATAAGGAAAACAGGAATGTTTGAATACTGATAATAAAATTCATCACCATAATGGAGGTACACAACCACCACTGCCTTGTTAGGAAGCCTTTTACAATATATTGTTCTAGTATCTATACAACAATTGTTTTAAAAAATAAATTGTTACACTTAAGCTAAAAATACCAGGGCTATGTATATTTCAAGAATTATTCAGAAGTGTTTTGGAACTCATGCATGCATTGTACCTCTTGGCTTTCCATTAAAGCAGTTTTTCCCCCAGATTCCTGTGCCTCTGAATAATTTTCAAGGCATGCAAAGCCTTACAAAATAAAAAGAACAACAACAAAAACACTAAAATTGTCAAATAAGGCACAAGTAGGGGGCCAAGGAAGAATCAGTCGGAGTTTAACAATTACTAAATACTATATGGCTGTCAAAATGTGGACTTGGTGACACATTTACTTATTTAAACCATTTATATGGCTGCTCAAATAATCAATGTTACTCTGGGCAATGCAGAAAAAAAATCAATAAAACCTAACAAAAGGAATACAAAATAGCAGTAGTATTTTAGATGTATATACCGCCCATAGTGCTTTAAATTTAAAGCACTCTCTGAGTGGTTTAGAGTCAGCATATTTCACCCAACAATTTGGGTCCTCATTTTAACCAACCTTGGAAGGATGGTAACCTAAGTCAACCTTGAGCTGGTCAGGATCAAACTCCTGGTTATGGGCAGAGTTAGCCTGCAATACTGTATTCTAACCACTGTGCTACCTTTGCAAAGCATAATTAAACAATACAATGGCAATCATAGTCCAGCATACCAAAAGCTAATGAAAGGACCATGATAGCCTTTTTCAAAGGTCAGCGTTTATTGGCTAGTTTATAAACATGAGGTTACCATCCAGTCTGAAAGAGTGACATTATTAGACCCATCATAGACTGATATTGCCCAAAGGAACCTGACAACCTGACATACAATGTTTCTCAGCATAAATTTCCCAATTTCAATGATGGATACAGTATATGCTAAGAAAGTACTAATTTCTCCTTATTATATTCCAATTTAATAGATTTATTAAAGGAGATTTCAAAGCTACATGTAATCTATATGGAAACGATGCACACATATAATTGAAAGGAGCTTACTTTTTTCAGAATATATTGAAGTCAAAATTTATTCATTGATAGTTTGATCTCTATATTTGCAGGGGTTATATATCAACATTTTTGTGCAAAAATTCTGAAATTCTGTGAAATTCTGTCCTCTGCATTGTAAAGCTCTAGATGTTTTCTACACGTGCATAAACATTTATACATATACTTAATGTCAAGTTAAGAGCATGTAACATAGACACATAACACAAATGTTACAAGCCATCTTATTTACTGTGTATTGAAGATGCATATGCCTCACCATCACTCAGGGCGAATGCTGTGAGTGGCAGTCAGAATTTTAGTATGATAAATTTCATGATTGCCACAGCAAAAACTATGTATGGCAAGAATGAAAATCCAACTCATTACATTTTCAGGCCATCCAACTCCAAAATTATTCTGGGAGGCTTTACCAAGTTAGAAGAACAAACATTACATAAAACTACAACTATATATAAAACAACAACTGTCTGAAAGAATAGAACTATCCTCCTGCATACTCCTTCAGTTTAAAGTGGTTCCTACCCTAACTCAAGGGCCTGGAAAAAGCCAAATTTTAAAAGAATGGCTGAAGGTAAGTGGCCCTATAATTCCGTAGAAGATGATATTCCAAAAAGAAAATTTAGTAACGAAGAAGGCCTGCCTATGGGTTCCTCCTACAGTTTGTTTAATCAATGGGACTGGAAGCAAGAGCATACAAGACAAAAGGACTAAAAAAAAAAAAGCAAATTGCAGTATTTTATCTTTCATCCCAATGCTGTGATGAGGAAAGGAGGAACTACATGCTGAGTTGTAAGACTTGCAGGAATAGCACTTCTGTATGATAAATTATTCTTGCTTTTCTGACTATGCTAAAAGTTCATGTATAATGTTTTGAATATAGCTTATATAGCAAAATCATAAAATAGTATGGGGAGGAGGAAGATAGCATCTTATTAAATATGACATTATGTCAGCACTTTGTATTTATTTAGTGAATTTTAAATCACCAAATATATACACACACACACACACACACTCATTCTCTCTCTCTCTCTCTCTCTCTCACTCACTGTAGATGAAAGTCTGTTTCCTTCATTTATTTGTGATTATGTACTATTTTTGCTATAATTTTCATTTGTATTTTTAAATGCCCTATTATTACAAGAAGCACCAATTGAGTTTCTAAGAAAGAGGCTGATTTTTTTTTTTAGAATTTTAATATTCGTTGAGCCCAATAGCATCAGAGAATAAAAATTGTTTTGTTACAGCAGTTAGGTGAAATACTCATATGTATCCTCACCTTGGAACGGAAGCATGGTAGAAAGGACACTCACCTTTGCCTTCCATGAATACTACAAAGTTGGCATTATATTTGTTGGTAGTAAGTTTTTCTTCAAGGTCAAATGTTCGCTTGCCTTCAATCTCATCATCTGAGATGCCATCATCCTCATAGCGTCGTCTCATAGCACCACGCTGTAGAAGCAATTGCAAAATATAAGTATAGGATGAACCACAGGGAAGAATCTAGTAGTCAGGTAGTTCCCAATAAGCTATATACATTTTAATTATTTGTTTTAAAAGAGACAAAGGTAAAAGAAGACAGAAAACAAAATAACTGGATATTTATACAATGGCAGTATCAAAACACAAACACAAAATAAAATAAACATTTGAACAGAAAACTCCCTAAAATTAATAAGCTAAATGTATATAAATCAGTTAAATATAGTATATATTCATTTAACTACAATTTATCAAGCATTAAAATAAGTATTGTCTTGTAAAATATTATGAAACACGGTCAAACACGGGTGGTATTCTACTGGTTTGGACTGGTTCAGGCAAACCGGTAGTTCCGGTGATCATTTGGCCCCACCCATCCACCCCTGCTCTTTCCTGTGCTTTATTTCCTTGTTTTGGAGCACAGCTGATTCACGTGGCAGAGCGGTTCTGCCGCGCCTCAGCTGTTTTATTCACTGGGGTTGCAGTAGAAGATAAGTATTATAGCTGGAAATGGGCTTTTTTAAATGGTGTGCATGCACGCGGTCACTGAACCGGTTGTTACACGGGTTGAATTGCACCACTGGTCAAACATACTGTGTCAGTTCTTGATTACTAAAAACTTCTAGTCATATCAAAAAAAATTACGTAACTTTTATTCCAGTCTTTAATATTTAGGGTAATACTTTTCCAATCTTACAGTACAGATAACCATTTTAACAAATAACCATTTGTTTAGTGACTATTTGAGTTACAATGGCACACACACAAAAAGATTTATGTCCAGTTTTCACACTTAAAACTGTTGTAGCATCCCATGGCCATGTAATCAATGTTCAGGCACTTGGCAGCTGGATATATTTATGACAGTTGCACTGTCCCAGGCTCATGTGACTATCATTTGTAACCTTCCCAGCCAACTTCCAAGAAGCACAGTCAGTGAGGGTAGCCAGATTTGCTTAATGACAGCACGATTCACTTAATAACTGCAGTGATTCTCTTAACAACTGTGGCAAAAAGGATGTAAAATGGGGCAAAACTCACTTATAAACTGCCTTGCTTAGCAACAGAAATTTTGGACTCAATTGTGGTTGTGTGACTACTCGTATCCAAGTTATTCCTCATTCCCATCCCATGCCCTAAATAATCAATATTCCTCAAAAAAGATCAGACTCCACAATTTTATTTTTAATAATACTTGTATGAATATCCATCTTATATACAATAACCTTGTTTAATTCACAGCAAAATTGACATAGAAAATAAAATAACACTGCTATAGACTTCACAGCATGTCCACCACACATTTGCAACTCTATTCATATCCTAACTGAACACCTTGGGGAACAATCAGCTCTTCAAGGCTTTTCAGAGGACTTAAAGGGTAAGGATCCTTCCATTATTCACAGGCGAGAGAAAGTATATCTTAAGATCCTGCCAGATGACAATGTATTTTTAAAAATGCAAATTGGAAACTCTTCATAGATTATATTCTTATATATGGATTATACCACATTCAGAGTTTACGTTTCTCTCAACATGAAGCTAATTCATTAGTTTCTGCTTGAATTATTTTTCTCTTCTATTGTAATGTTATAAATCTTATTATACTGTATTATTTCAATGAAGATTTCAATGTAATAGTACGTATGTAATAAGATTACAAATCATAAACATTCTATTACTCAGAAAAATACTGAAAAGAAGAAAAAAGTAAAAATTCCATTAATATTAATAGTATTTTAAGATGTCAATACTGCAAACAAAATTATTTATTATCCAAAATTGAGCATAACATAACAAATGCACTGTGTTTCACATCACAGTCGTAATGTAATAAAAGTTTCAGTATGAAACTAATTTCTTAAAACAATGCAATCTCCATTGTACTATTAGTGCGTGCATGCGTATTGACAGGTGCATAGATACATGAGGCAAATTGAACAAAGATTTAAATATCCGAGATATAGGAGATAGAATAATACTACTACTAATAAATAATACATACATACATACATGGTTAATACCTAGGATGCTGGCAGCAACCCATATCAACTATTAGCGCCAGTCAATTATATTTGTGATACATGTTTAAATGTTCAGTTGACTGAGTTTCATGTTTAATGAATAAAAGAAATAATAATAATAATAATAATAATTGTTATAATACAATAATACCAAGGCTGTGGAATGTTGCAAGCACTTTAGGGAGCTGAAGAAGAAAAAGCATTGGAAGAATACCTGAAGGACACTGAAGAAGATGCATTGAAACTAATACACCATGAAGGTTTATTAAATACCAAAGAGACCAAACTATAAGAAAGACCATATGAAATGTATCACCATTAATCCACTGCAAAAGGAACAGTTTACATGGAACAGCTTATAACCAGGGGTGGGATTCTACTGATTCGGAACCGGTAGCTCCGAGGATCAGCTGTGAGAGAACCGGTTCGCCGACAATCAACTGTTGAGCCCACCCACTTGCCCTGGCTCTAGTCTGTGCTTTATATCCTGGTTTTCAAGCTCAGCTGATTCGTGCGGCACAGCGGATTGCCGCCCGTCAGGCAATCACAGGCAAAACACAGATTGCTGGAGAAAGTCAGTAACAAACGCTCTGCACGCACGGGCACCGAACCCGTTGTTACACCGGTTGAATCGCACCCCTGCTTATAACCTGTACCTTATTATTGCCGTAAATAGCATTTGCCTAACCCAGATCTTTGGGAAGGAGTTGATAGGTGAACAAAAATGCCAGATCTAATCTAAATATCTGGCTGTGTGTCCAACCATAATACCGAATCAGATGACATCATTTAAGGGGAGGGACCTGAAGCATGTCCACTTTATCTAACTTGGTGGGAATAGGCAGATATCCTCAAAGATACCAGTTCTGCAAAGAGCCTGGCCCTGTGACATTCATGTTTTTAAAGGAGATAACTAGCAAGTTGAATTGTACATAATAATAATAATAAACTGACAGTCACCAGCTCTTGCAATAGTAGTAGGTTGACTAGAATTGCATATGCTGCTGCATTCTGGACCACTTATAACTTTTGGATGATCTTCGAAGGCAGTCCCATGAAAAGAATTCTGCAATAAACTAATCAGGATCTCATGCCTAACCAGGGCATGAGTGAATGTTAGCAAGGCCTCCAAGAATGGGTGCAATTGGCTCAAAAGATGAATTTACGCAAAGGCATTTCTCCTTCAGCAAGAGCCACAAGTCTAGAATGAAACCCAAGTAGTGCATTAATTCTGTCTGGAAGAGAATCATGCCATCTAAAGTTTTTTTTTTTAAAAAAAAACAGCTCTGCAGAAATTGTGACCAATAAGAGGTCTCTGCAATCATGTGACCTGGATTTGATCCTTTTAAACTGGCAGCCATTTTTAGTCTTTAGTCCTTTGAGACCCAGAAGCTGCCCGCAGTTAGAACAGGTGATTTCTGAGACCCGTATGGTCATGCAGTTTTTTTCCCTTTGTGATCAAAATTCAGATGGCAACTGGTTTATACTTATGACTATTTCTGTGTCTCAAGACTATGTGATTACTTTTGCAACCTTCTGACAAGCAAAGTCAATGGGGAAGCCAGGTTCACTTAACAAATGAACCCAATACATTTTATGCAGTAATTCAGGTAACAACTGGGATCAGGTTGTAAAATGGGGCAAAACTCAATTAACAAATGTCTCACATAACAGAAATTTTGGACTCAATTATGGTCGTACTTCGAAGACTACTTGTACTGTGCTTGTTTATATTTATCTTGAAATTGTTTGCAGAAATACTAGCCAGCCCCTACTGAAACCAAATTTAGTACTGTAAAGTTCCTTTGCATTATACTCTATATTGTGTTTGCATGTGTTTGAGATCGCTGCACAAATACTAGCCAACACCCACAGAAAGCAAAGATATTGTGAAGTTCTTTATTGCTCTACAGCAGGGGTGTCAAACTTGATTTCATTGAGGGCCACATCAGGGTTGTGTTTGACCTCAGGGGGTGGGGGGTGGCCAGGGTAGGCATGGCCGCATGCAACCCTCCAGAGCTTCATTTTCTTTGGCAGAGGATTGCAGGAGGCCCTCTCAGCTGAAAACGGAGCTTGGGAGGGTAGCATGCAGCCCTCCTGAGCTCCGTTTTCACTGACAGAAGCATGATGGGCCAGTCTTTCGCTGTTTCCAATGCATCCTGCAGGCTGGATCCGGCCCACAGGCCTTGAGTTTGACACCCCTGTTCTACAGTACTGTGTTTGCTTTTGCTTTGATTGTTAGTGTGTACTGCTGTTGATTGCTTGTAGAACAGCTGATGGGAGGGCAACAGGAAGAAGAGCCATTCAAATTCTCAAGCTCCTGGTTTACTTAATAAGGTAATTTAATGTCCCAGTTCTTGCAAAATGTACAGTGTACACTAAGCTGCATATAAAAATAAACAAAACCAGTGCAGCAATAAAATATGATATTGTATAGACCTGATAATGTACATTTTTTAAAAACAAATTTTATTGATTTTAAAGACAAACAAAACATAAGACATCAAAGTATAAAACCTCCTTTCTCAAAAATTACTTATGTTTTAACAAGGCAAATAAAGCATTATTTTTTAAAGCATAGTTCCACATTATCACATTTCCATTTAAACACATATATATCTTTTCCAAATTTCTCATTGTTTCTCCCTTCACTTTTATTCAATTATATTTCTTTGTATCAAGGTTTTATTAATTCTCCATCAAGCATAAACACACAAAATACAGAACATAAAACAAGACATAAAAAGATAAAACCTTCTTAATTATTATTTATACATGTCTTTT
Source organism: Notechis scutatus (assembly GCF_049901735.1). Taxonomy (NCBI): domain Eukaryota; kingdom Metazoa; phylum Chordata; class Lepidosauria; order Squamata; family Elapidae; genus Notechis; species Notechis scutatus. The sequence continues at coordinate 227,963,458 of NC_142009.1, forward strand.
CCAAATTTCTCCCCCTTTAGTTTTATTCCTCCAAGGTTTTATTAATTCACAATCAAAACATAGCTAACCAAAACACAAAACATAAAACTTCTTTTGAAAAGTGGCTTAGCCCTGGGTTACATCTTTTTTGACAGACCTAAATCAGGTTCATGCTCACCTTATATACCATTCATATCTTATTAACCATTCTATATTTTCTATATAACTTCTCCCTTCTTTTCACTCTCTTAATTATATTTTGTTTATTTCATCTTATTTCAAAATCATTATGTTTGCATCTTTTGTCCGTTCTTTTCCAATCATCTATTTATCTCTTTTCTTTAGCAAAGAATTTCTCCTGTAATCACTTTTAAGGTGTGACGCCTTTCCCTAAAGTAACACTTAAAATAATACATAATTTCTATCCTGATTCTGCTTAGTACATTCTACATGTTGCATTTTGAAAAAATAATAATAAACTTATAATATAATTAAGTATATAATTTCCATTCTAATTCTAATTCTATTAATAGTATAACTAAGCATTAATCATTTTACACATTCTCTTTGATATTTTATTAAATATTGAAATCTATCATTATAAAACATTTTAATATTTTAATATTTTGTTAAATCTTATAATATTCCAATAGACTATTTCAAATGCAAATACTACAATACTATCTTATGTACTCTTGCAGAATCTTTCTTAAATTATACATCCTTTATCCTTTATCTCTAAAAAAGATATCTTGTTTCAGACCGTGGCTTTTCCCCCCTTTTTCCCTCCCTTTCTTCTCCAGTCTGATCTTTTTGCCCCCCCCTCTCCTAACCTCCACCTTTTTAGCTTCCCCTCTCTGTTGTAATTCTCTTTTCAATTGCTTTCTAACATTGTACTTTTTTTTCACCTTATTTTTCTTTTTCTTGGTTGTTTTATTGAATCTTAAATTCTCATTTTTCCTTCCTCTCTTCCTATTTTCTTTCTTAATCAAACTTTTTTGTCCATTAAAAATGGCTTCCTTTTGGACACTTCCGGTTTGTCGGCTTCGCGAGCGGCAGGGATTCGCGAAGCTGCGCGATCCCTGCTGCGCTAGCCGCTTTTGGGGCTCCGATCCGGACGGGTACGGAGCTAGGCCACCCTGCAGGGGCAGCTGAAGGTAGGGGGATCCGGAGAGGGGTTAGGGGTGTTGCAGACCCTCCCCGGCCGGCAGAACCCCTTTTCCCAAGACGTGCAGCGGCGGTCTGTAATGGCCGCCACGAAGAAGCTGGCAGCCGGGTAAGAATGCGCAGGAGGAAGTGGAGAAAGTTTTTGAAAGGAGAAAGTTTTTCTTGGTTCCTAGGACTCTAAGACATATTTAACAAAATTCCTGAAAAGTATGACTTTCTGAATGATACCTTCTAGAAGAGGAAAAAGCGGCAGTTTGGTGGTGCTGAAAGGAAAGCTTACCCTCTTTTCCTACGGAATAAATAAGTGGATATTAAGAAACCTATTTTTTTAGGTGAAAGCTGGCTTTAAGCGATGAGTGGGAAGAGAGAGGACTAAAAAAAATTTGTATGCTAAGACTTTGTTGGAGGAGATGCCTTAAGGATTTGAAGACTAAAATATATTGCAATAAGATTTTAAGATTTTAAGAAACAGATTTGGACTTTCTTTTTCTCTGATTGATACTACCCCAGGAGGAGAAAGTGAGAACTCTGCCTTGGTTTGGACTGATTGATAACTTTGGGACTGTTTTATTTTCTCTTTGGAATATTCTGGTTGTTGTAAGAAGAAAGAAGGGGAAAAGAAAAGAAAATATTTATAATGGCTCTCTCTATTGAGGAACTGAGAAAAGATTATGAACAAGCAAAAAAAAAATGGTAAAGCTGGTTTGAAAGAAGCCTTCCTTTTTTTAGAAATGGCGCTTATTAACTATCAACAAACATTACAACAGATGAAGACACCAGAAGAAGAAGGAAAGGAAGCCATTTTTAATGAATTTCAGAACTCGACCAAGAAAGAAGGAAGAGGGAAAGGAAGAGAAATAAAGGACTTAAGATTTAAAAACACTTAAGAAAGGGAAAAATAAGGTGCAAAATCAATATAATGATAGTAAACAAAAGGGAAAAGGAACACGACAGAGAAGGGAAGCCAGTAAGGCAGAGGCTAGAAGAAGGGGGGTAGAAAGGTTTTCTGGGAGAAGAAAGAAAGGGAAAAGGTGGAGAAAAGTTACAAAGTTTTGAAATTAAATGGGAAAAAAGGAATCTTTTTTAGGGATAAAGGATAAAGTATAATTTCTTCAAAAAGATTTTGCAAGGTACATAAGATGATATTGTAGTATTGTATCAGAAATAGAAAACTTAAATGGTTTAAGAGTTGATAAGAGATTAAAATGTTGAAATGTTTAATAATGATTGGTTTTAAAATTTAATAATATGAGGGGAGGTTTAGAATATTGAGTTTTAATTAAAGAGTTTAATAAGATTATGGTATTGATGTTATTATAAAATTCCTATTATAGTATTTGTTTTTAATATTTAGATATATTGTTTAACTATGTATTTAATTATTCTGGATGTACTATTTAGATAGAATGTACCAAGCAAAATCGGATTGGGTATTGGGCGTTATTTTAAAGGTTAATTTGATTAATTTAGGGGGGAGATAGAAAGGCATCATACTCTGATTAGTGATTTCAGGAGAAACTTCTTTTTTTATATATATAAGGGACAATAAAGAATGGACAAAAGATACAAATATAATGACTCAAATTAAGATGATTAATTAAGATAGAATTAAGAAGAGTGAAATATGTGGAGAAGTTAATATAGAAGACTTAGAATGGTAAATAAAATAAGTAATGATATGTAAGATGAGCATGAATATAATTGAAGTCCATGAAGAGAGAGATACCTGGGTCCAAGTTACTTTCCAAAAAGATTTTTTTTATGTTTTGTGTGTTGTGTGTATATGTTTTTTTTTTTTTTTTTTGGGAGAATTAATAAAACCTTGCAGAAATATAGAATGAGAATAATGGTAACTAAGTCAGAAAGAAATAGATGAAATAATAATAATGAAATTGAATAAGAGTAAAGAGAAGTAAAGAGAAATTGGATAAGAGGTTTTTGTATGTTTATATGGAAATGGTTTAAAACAGAATTATAGTTTATCTGACTTGTTAAATTTATAATGGAAAAAGGTTTAAACATGTAATGGATAATGATGATTTGTGTGTTTTGAAAATTAATAAAACTTGTTTTAAAAAAAAAATGGCTTCCTTTTCTTCTTCTTCTTCGTCAAGTATTTGCTGGTACATAGAAACCGCCATTTCTAAAAAGTGGAAGACAGCTCCCAATGAATTCTTACCATTTTGTTCTCTTTCTTTTAATTTTTCATATTCCATTTTTAGTTGATCCACAGATGGTGCCATTGTAAATTTTTAAGAACAACCCAGATGTTTTTAGTCTTAAAGTAATTTGCAAATGTCAAAGTTGTCAAACAATCCAAACAGCCAGAAATTATTTCCTCTTCTTCTCTTTGCAACTTTTCCTCCTGGGGCAAAATCCCAAATATATTTTAAAGCCGTATTACAATTAGTTGTTGGTCTTATAATCTTCAAAGCGTCTCCTCCAACAAGTTTTTGAAGATTTTTTTTTTTAGTCCTCTCCTTCCCACTTATAACAAAGAGCTTGTTTTTACCTTAAAGAAGCAGGTTTTTCTGTGCTCATTTGCTTTCTCCGTAAGGAAGGGGAGTGAACTTTCCTTCAGCACTTTCGTCGCTGTAACAACTTCTTTTGGAAACAAATGTATCAATCCAAAAGTCAGGTTTCCAGGGTGTTTAAAAGTAACTTAATGTCCCGGTTCAGCCAAGAAAACTTCTCCTTCTAAAAAACTTCCTCCTGCACAGTCTTATCCGGTTGAAGATTCCTTTGTGGCTGCCATTTCTGACAGCCGCTCCACCGCCTCAGGAAAAAGGAGTCTAGCCGGCTGGGGAAAGGGGGTGCGATATCCCCAGACCCCTGCCCGGATCTCCTCTGTCTTCCGCTGCCTCTTCGGGGCAGCGACAACCCCCAAATCCAATTGGATCGGGGATACCTCAGCGGCGAGCGCAGCAGGGACCCGCAGAGAAGCGGATTCCTGCCGCCGCCGAAGCCTTGCAACCGGAAGTCCCTGATAATGTACATTTTAATGCATTATTATGGTGTACAAGAATATGTTACAGCCCTCTTTCCAAACCTCAGCGCTTAATGCACACAAGGTTTTATTGAAACCAACAGACTCAAGGATACTATAGGCAGAACTGATGTCCTCTTGTCCCACCACTTTCAACTTGAGAATGCACAGCCAGAATGTCTGCAGAGCTACAATGAGCCATGTTATTATGGCTCATGTATCCTTTAATGCAAAGAACACATTATTAAATAGCCTACAGAAATAGGACCCTAAGTCATTTAATACACAATTTTGAGATTGTCTTGTTTGTTGGAATCTTCCAAATTCCTTAGAGATGTAGAGCATCCCTAGACAGACTGTTTTATTTGCATTATGTTGCTGTAGAAACATAAGTGGATATAAACAAGATACATTATCTCTAACTAAGCTCTGCTTTCAAAATCACATCTGAAAAAGCCTCGGCATTCAGCTCAAAAGACAGAAGACTATTTGGCTTTGCTCACCTTATGCTTAGACAGTTCCCTATATCAAAAATCTCTGGACTCCATAGTCCAAGATGGTCCTAATATATAGTTTAGCTTATGTTTGAATCTGTTTTATATCCTTGTGTTGAAAAAATCAACAAATATTTTTGACCTTAAATATTTTGTCAGCAATAGCATGTTTTATTTTCTCTACCACTAGCAAGCTTTGTAAAATAAATGCAACTATTCAATCAATATTTAATCTCAGATCACAGTTTTTTCCCACTGATAAATGGGAGCAAACATCAAAAAGGGCTGGGATTGGGAACTCTCAAAAGACCCTATTCTATAGGCTAACCTTTTTGGGCTCCCATGCCAAAAATTGCGTTTGTACATGCTCGCACACTCGTATGCCACCACCCAGAAGGCAATGCGCGTGGCCCCTCCATGCACTTATTTTAAATATTTCAGCGACTATCAGTTATTATACAAAAGGTGAGTATTAGAGGGTTCTCCTTTTTCTTTTCTTTTCAAAAAGGGGGCTAAAAATCAGCAGTTTGTGTCATGGAGATAATAATAAAGATTTACTCATTCTTTCTGTCTGTTGGTGCCCATGCAACCTGTGTGTGTGTGTGTGTGTGTGTGTGTGTGTGTAAAAATATAAATATAGCAGATTTGGTTGTGTTTCTGAATTGAAAATGTTCTTGAAGTTAATGAATTGAAGGTTCATAAGGGACAGAACAAAACTAAGAGTGAATAGTGCAGCTGTGAGTTCAAATGAAAAATATGGAACTGATATTGATATTGGTGCATTAAGTGCACCAACGTGCCTACCATCCCTGTCCCATTGTTTCTTTTTATTTCTCTTATATGTATTCATTTCATGTATTCATAACTCTGTTTATACTTATACCTATTATAATTGCTTGACAAATAAATAAAATAAAAAAATTAAAATTTATCCAAGCACCAGAAATGGGCCAATGAATAGCATCATAACCCTTGCTTTTTGGAATACCCACCTCCCAGTGATTAGATTGGCCTGGGACCTGCTGGCTTTTCTCAAGGTCTTAAAGACATAGTTTTGTCACAGGGTGTTGCCATCTCGATGTGTAGCAGAGCAGAGAACCTATGCAATGGTTATGCTGATTTACTGCTGTTGATTCTACTTGTCTTTTTTACTTCGGCTGCTAATCATGTGTGTGTTTTTATTGTTATGTGATTTATGATGTTTTTAATGGTTATTAGCCACCCAGAGTCATGAATTTGAGAGAGGTAGCCATATAAGTTGAAATAATAGATAACAATTCATTAATTGAAAAAAGATATCTAGCTAAGAGAGGGGAAGAACTTGAGCAAAAGCCAGATACAGTTTCAAACAACAAAAGGAGGGAAGAATTCTTCTTAGCAATGATGCTCAACAAGATGAGCAGCTGTAAGGAGCCTTTGACACAATCAAATTGTTTTTTAAAAAGAGGCACTGAGTAGTTTGCAGTTCCTGAAGAAAAAAGGACGTTTCAGGAATGCAGGATGGTTAAGAGGTGTCCAACTACAGATACAGGTGGCAATTACAGATACATTGGAAGGGTAACATTTCAGAAAGAAAATAAGCAGTTTTTATAAGCAAATCTGACCAAAGAGAGGTTAGGCTAAATCTTAATGGCAGTTGAAATAAGAATGAAGGCAGCACTCCATTAGTCCTTACCATCACGCTGAAGGTAGACCTGAAAAGTAGCTTTTCAAGTATTATGAAGTTACAACGGCTGTTTTGTAGCAGAAGGGAAGAGAGAGTTAATTCATTTTGTGCCCTCCTCAGTCAAAAAGCTAATTATAAATCTTATGTGGGATTAGTTTGCACTAATTTCTACAGGCTTCAGACTGACTGTGTAAGATACATAGAGTGAGGAATATGTTATTACTCCCATATTTGTCAAAAAAAGGAGTGAGATGCTAGTGCTTAAGAACTATTGCTGCTACAGCTTCTTTGGCAGCTGATCCTGATCTGAGGGAGATGCTAAGACATCTGCTCGATTAATCAATTAACGACCTAGTCCACCTCAACTGCTACCTATTTCTGATACTGTATCACTTGATTTTGATACTAGAGCAGGATATTAGCAACTTGATCCATTGTCAGCCGATCTACCAAAGGATCACATGATAGTCTAGGAGAGGGGTGTCAAACTCGTGTCATCACGTGGCGTATTGTGACTTTCCTCCCCTTCGCTAAACTTGGCATGGGTGTGGCAAGCACATGATGCATCCGGCTTGCAGGCCGTGAATTTGGCACCCCTGGTCTCAGAAGTCTGAAGTCATTTTTTTCTCCCTTGAAGCAAGAGAAATTGAACCTGATGCCATGGGCTACCTCAGGCCAATGAAATAAATGCTTTCTTAAGGAACTTGGTGCTCTTATGAGAAATCAAAAGTTTCATATCAGTAGATAAAGTAGTTCCTTATACAAAATATAAGATTGCTTACAATGAATAATCAATCTTATATATCACAAAGATCAGCCTGTATAGACAAGAATCTATAAGTTATGCATATTCAGAGATTAAATCTTGAGTTTCTTTCCCTTACTCTTAATAGTTATCATCATCAATATTGGATTACCTGCTGCCATTTATGCTACTTTACAAATTACAGGTAGTCCCAGGTTTTCATTTTGTCTCTTTCCAGCCCTTGCAACTCTCAATTAAAATTTCAATCCTACCATTAAGTATGTGATTGGCTAATACAAATTTCTGAAAACAATTTAACTAGAAATTGAATGGCTCTCTTTTTGCCTCTGTACAAGTAGTCCTCGACTTGTTTAGTGCCCATTAAAGTTAGAACAGCACTGAAAAAAGTGACTTATGACCATTTTTCACACTTATGACCATTGAAGCATTCCTATGGTCACATGATTTACATTTGGATGCTAGACAACTGTCTCAGATTTATGATGGTTGCAGGGTCCTGGGGTCATGTGATCACCTTTTGTAACCTTCTGACAAGCAAAATCAATGGAGAAACCAGATTTACTTAACAACTGCATTACTAATTTAACAACTGCACTGATTCATTTAACAAGCGTGGCAAGAAAAGTCGTAAAATGGGGCAAAACTCAACACATTTCTCACTTAACAACATACATTTTGGGCTCAATTGTGGTCATAGGTTGAGAACTGCCTGTGGTTGAAACAGGTTTTTGTTTGTACAAAACAAGTAGAGAAAACACTACTAGTGAGTTAACAATCACTGGAATACTCTTCTAAGAAGATAGAAGAATCCTATATTAAATATTTAATTGACTCCAATGAATCTGAAATAAACATTCTAAACATTTTTAAAAATCATTCTCCTTTTTTATATATTGTCAAGCTCTAAATACTTCAAGATTTGTAAACTTAGAAATCAACTAATAACCATGAAAAATCCAAAAGAAAAAGCTTTCTCAGTAGGGAAGTAGATAGGAAAGTGATTCCTCTCTTTTACAGTGAAAAATTTGTTTCATCAAGCTTTTAAGATACGCTATAAGTCTTCAACCTCTGGAGCCCAATGAATACATTTGGAAATTTGACAGCATGTGAAAAAGTTATCAGATTTCTAAATGATAGTTCTATATGGAAATCTTACAAACTGTTGTAGTTTTTAATACATATATTTTTTCAATGATTTTTTTATGCTAGCATAACATGGCTTCAGAAAAAAGGACACAAATCAATGAATACAAATTAAAACTTAAAATAGACATCCTATTCTAACACCCTCATTATGCCTTAAAATATTGATACAGCTATTTTCAACAATTTTTAGAACTAAAAATTCAAAGGCATAAAAAATGTGAATTATATAGTCCTGTCTGATACAAGGATATATCCAGAAAGACGTCTGCCCCTCAGAGAAAACTGTCTAAGAACACCTTATATACAGTACAATATTAAACAGACCTCAAAACAGGCAAAGTTGGACTTGATTAAAACAGCATTGCAAAACTAATCAGACCTAAGCTTATTTTCAGTGTAAGTTTCATTCCTAGAGTAAACAAACAAAAGATATGCCTTCCTGCTCATTATTCTACACCAATTATTGCTGCATTTTGCAATAACAAAAGAAATTAGGGGAAATTTCTGTTAAGAAAAATATAATCTTCAGACAGCTGCAAAGTGTAACAATTCTCATTGTGCTATAAACAAAAATGTATTTTAATGAGTTTAAGAATCCACATTTTACTTATAATTAAATATAAAAGGCTTGTTTTACAGTCAATTGTCCTATTGGTGTGTTCTCCAAAATACAAATGTTTGTGTGACAGAAAATTGTACATTATTGATAACCAGAAACTATGCATGTAGTCCACTGTGATTTATAACATAAATTGGTAAAAGTCCTGCTTAAGAATCTTTCTTGAACATACATTCACATACTTCCAAGATACTTCTCTTACCTACAACCCCGTTTTTAATTTACAGTGGACAAAGAAATAAACAGCTTTTTCTTTTATTCCCAAAATTTTATACAGTAGTGACTTCCACATTCTTCTCCTTAAGAAGTTTTAGTCTTAAAAGTATTCCAACAGCCAGTATCATTCTGACTGTTACAGATCCTTTACCTAGCAGCATCATTAATATTATTTGTCATAATTTCCTAGGCAAAAGGTATGATTTATTTTATATCCAGCCTTTATTATTTTATAAATAACTCAAGGCAGCAAACATTGATTCATTTCTGACTTTTCTACCAACCTCTCTAACATGCACCAAAATAAAGTACAGCGTCTGATTTTTGGTTTTCTGCAAGAGAAATACATGGTTATTTTTAATAATGAAAGAGGTTTACCTTCAAAATAGCAACAAAAATGCAAAATTAAAATAATAAGATAATAAGATATCTAACATGTTTCAGTGAAGAAATTCTTCAGGGCTACTAGAATATTGTTTTTCTTGTACTGTATCTTGAGAGATTGCACTATCAAGCTATTATGAAACAACCAGATCATAGTAGCCTACATTGATGTTTTAAAATAGAACAATGCAGGCCACTTAGTAATAACACTTAAAATGCCTGATAAAAATCAAGGACACCAATAAGTGAATAAAAAAAAACTAAATTAGCTGTATTTAAAACAACAAAAACAATTGTGGAAAAGGCATGCATTTTTTTCTAAGCAATTACCTATGATCTAAGTTAAAAGCATGCTGAATTGATATTCATAACAAAGAAAATTTTGTGAATTACATGTATAATAATTACATGTATTAGACATATCAACAAGTTTCAATGTAGTTGTCAAGGAAATACAAAGGAATAAATTCCGTCTGTTTTTTTCTATTCTGCACAAAAGTCAACTAGGCTCCTTTTAACTTGATACTTATCATGCCTTATTGGAAATTGAGTCTCAAATCCATATTTGCATAAAATGGGAGCTTGACTGTTAATATACACAAAACACATTTACTGGGGATACTAGTTTCCAAATATGCAGACTCCCAGGGACTTAATAGTTGACCCTTAATCTCTATTTTAATCAGCCCAAATAACTGAAAGACAGCATCCATCCATCGCATGCACGAATGCATGCAAGCATCCAACCATCCCTCTATCTGGGCAACAAGATTTTTACAAAAGAAAATGTCCTGTTTTATAGACTGGGTTCAAAAACTTGCTAACTCAAAATGATATATTTATTATGGTTTAAGTATGTTGTGAACCTATTCACTCTGGTTCTTAAACTATGACTTGTGGTTATGTTGTAGAAACTCAATCGAAGTAAATATATGTGTTTTTCAATTCATAGTTAAGTAAAGCATTATTTTTACTGTTACCCCTCAAATGTTGCTGTTGTGAGATAGACAGCAATATACACCGATTTTTTTTTCTTTTTATGACCCTGTAATCCCTTTTATCAGGGTGGAGTCAGGGTGACTGAATGGAGCTGAGCCTTTACTGGCCAGATGCCCTTCTTTATGTCTACATGGAGTTCACAGCATATAGTTTCTCTTTGAGCTATGACAGAGAAACATCTGTTGGGCTTCCTAGGATTGAACACTCAATCTTCGAGTGGGAGGCTAGCATTTTCACCTCTAGGCCACTGAGCTGCTCTAGCCATATACTAATAGCTTAGTATGACAGGTTTAGCAAAGATTTAGCCAAACAGTTAACAACAACAAAAACATCTAGGTTAAACTGGCCAGGTTTAAAGTTAAGTACTTCTTTTTTCAGGTGAAGCATATGAAAACATTTTTATACACAGGCCCCCATATACTAAAATGGTACTTTAATTATAACTGAACAAGAGACAAGACTATTTTCTATTGAAAACTGCTTATAATCGAGCTACTCAAACTTTCTAAAAAAACCAATTTTGCCTTAAAAAAAGTTTTATGCTACTGTTTTTGGAAACTTGTGTATTTATGTTGAATTAACAAAATATGTTGTCTTTCAGACAATATTCTCTAAAATTTTATAGTGATTCAAATGAATGAGCAGTGTGAGGCCTGTAGGCTTCATAACACCTTGGTAACCATTCTTTAATCCCCAATTGCACTATCTAAGTTCAACAATGTGCTTTTTCATTTCTGTTTTTCTATGAAAGCATGCAAATTAAGAAAAGACTTAACGATCAAATATTTTCAGCCTATGACATAATTATCAATTTATGCCTCCCTCCAGGAGACCACAGTAATCAAAAAGAGATATAATGCAATCTTTTTGATACAAAATATTGTTCCCTCCTGTTGTAAAGGATTATTCAATAAAACTACTAAAAGCAAGCCTTCCCTGCCCATAAAAAGGCTTCCATTCTTCCGATCTGTCTATAGTTGTCAATAAATGCAGATCTTTAGGACACAACTGTCATTATTTGCAGTCACTAAAACTTGTATTCTTATACATCTGAAGAGTACTATGTTGTAAAAGTCAGTTCTAGCAAACGGCCCAAAAAGTGATGTCAAACTCATAAACATTAGGCCCCCTTTAAATATGTACGATCTCTTCCTCTTCCTATATTGTACTTACTACTTAAATAATGGTTCTGTTCATATAATGAACTAACCTATGACTTGTTTATATGTTTGCTGAATAAGCAATAAGCCAGAAACTTTATGGCTCAGAGCACAGTTTGTAGCCATTCACAATTACGTGTTTGGAGTGCGTGTGTCAAATGGCTGTCCAAACTCTTCTTAAAAACCTCCAGTGATGGAGCACCCATTACTTCTGATGGCATGGTATGTTTACTGCCTCAAGCTATCTATGGAAAAAAATAATACAGGCGGGATAAAAAAGTCTAAAACAAAAAGTATGTCATAAGGCTCCAGGTAGAACAAGCTTATCAACAGGAGGAAAAACTGCCAAAGATGGAATTGGTGCTTTATCCTAAGCTCTGCCAGACTTCCTGTGACAGAGAAAGGAAGAATTGAGATTTTACTATTCCTTCTCCAATATTCTTCTCCAACTGCAATCAGTAAGAGGAGAATTAGCTACACTAGCTACAGGGCTATGGACATGCATGGGAATTGGGAAGGGCAAACAAAGTTGGATAAATTCCAAGAACAGACCTTGCTCTCTTGCTGTCCTCACATGGGGAGATCTAAAATATCCTAACATTTCTGAGATATGGTCTCAGGGACATAGAACTGAAGCCAAAGAATGCTTTTCAACCATTTTTGGAATTCCAGTTCTTTACACTTCAGTAGTAACTGATATTATTTCCTCAAAAAACAAATTTTCAGTAGCAAATATTCTTTCTTCCCCTTTATATTTTTTCTTCATTCTACAAAGCTTGAGGATGAATTCTGACAGCATATAATAGAATGTATGCAGTTTGATAAAATAATTATAATATAAACAATTCTCCTTTTGTGGGAATAGAAATAGTTCTTGAATATTACAAAATTCACACAGAAACTGAGGGCTAATTTCCTATTTGTTATGATCTTGGTGCTTCAATAATCCAGATGTATTTAATTATTTAATATTCCACTATGTATAAATGACATAACATATAAACAGGATACACAGGTGGTAATATTTCAAAGTCTTGAGTAAGTCCTTTAAATGCCAGTCCAAATGTTGTCATAAAACTATTTTTAAAAAATGACATGGAAATTATTAAAGACGTGCAATATACAAATGTGACTTCTAATTATGTTTAAATTTAAATCAAGCTTTCAATTTAAACTAATTGCTGATAGGTAGCTCCCAGCACACCAAACTCCAAAGGATCTCTTTAAAAATATATTTGTTTTCAGCTCAGCATACTCATTATAATAATATATATGTGAACCAGTCCAGTTTTATTAGCTTAAAAACAATTCTAAAAATCTTAACTTGTATCTGTATATATGGAATGAACGTGCATATATTAAAGTTAGTGAGAACACTTGTACTAAAAGGTTATTAGAAAATACAATCACAACACAGTGCTGTTTTAACCATTAATCTATCTTTAGTACCTACAAGGAAAGTCAAGGTTCCCACCAATTTTAAAACGTGATGATGCTGACAATTAATATCAGGCAAGCAGGGCCAGCATACTTAACTCAATACTGATCCACATTTTTAGGAAGAGAATGGCAATTACTTGTTGTTCAGTATATAAATTATTCAAAATTACTAGCCTATAACAAAACTATACTTTTCTGAAATTTGGCAACCCTCAGTTGAATTTTAAGTACATACACCTACTTTGTTGAAAGCTCAAGTTAAACACATATCTTAAAACATTTACTCCAACTTTGCTTTAAGATTATTTGCTTAAAACTACAAATTATCATGCAGTGACAAATACGATAATAAAAATGGAATAGTAGACTCTCCTTCACAGCAGAGTGCAGTGCCATTTTTATTTATTTTTTCTTCTTTTGTAAATTGTATTATTTATTGTGAACTGAACCCTAGACCTTTATTTAAATCAAGATACCATTATGCTTCAGGACATCTGTGCAGTGCCATTTATTGAAGATGCTGTTGTCACATTTTCCTTTACCAGGCAGAGGATTGCTCTAGATAATCTGTAGGGAATCTTACGTCTTAAAGAGTCTACACTTCTCTACGTGGCCACTCTAAAATAAATTATTTTTGAATGAACTTTTACAGCCCCTGTGGATAGATCTGGACTTCTACTCTTCTCAAAGTAGTTAATAAACCTTAGGGAGTCATAACAAAGATTCAAGAAAAGGCATATAAAGGTTGCCTCACAGATAAGCATAATTATAATGCAATGCACACTATTTCCTGATAAATAATTGCCATTACGACCACTTTATCCATTAACTTATCTGAAAATATAGTCATATTCAGTTTTGAGTACACAAGTGCATACTTTCACTTTCCTCTTAAAATATCATAAACTTAATACGACAAGCAATAATCAAAGGTCCATATGATATTTCATTTGTTTCCTGAACATATACTCTTTTGATATTACCATGCATAACTTCTCTTAAGATGTTACACCAGCATTTTTATCCCAGAAACTCAGATGAATTAACATCTAATTCTTAATTATATATTGCAAATGCTTTATTAGAATGTAGATTATTCTATCGTTTTGTAACTCTAGCACTCACACTCTTTCTGCTTTTAAAGAATGTAAGCTGGACCTGAACTTTGATTAATCTCCAATGAAAAGACATTTCACAGATACTGGAGTATCTACCAAGCATGTGTTTGGTCTGTAAAAGTATAATCATAAGAAGTCTTCTGAATTACTATAAAAAGTAGGATGCAGAGGAAAAGTGCATGATTTTTAAAGTTTAAAGCATCACATTACATTATTCCTAGAAGGTAATGGAGCCAACACATTTAAGTACAGCATGCTCTCTGTAACACATTCCACTCAGGAAAATAAAATGCTGCATATAAAATCAGTTGGACAGTTTCAAAAGCATGGTAGTCTAGCACAGCTGGACAGTGATCAAATTCAAAAGTGAAGCACACCGATACAGCACTTTTTGACAGCTCCTTAAATCGTGTCTTTCTTTAGGACTGTAAAGGAAAGACACAATTTCTTAAAGAAGTTACCAACAAGTGTTATGTGAACGTGATACATACTTGGAATCACCATTTTCCCTTGGATTCCAGATCACTGCACACTCAAAGTATAGCATCAAGACTCACCAGATGGAGTCAAATCATTCTGAACACAAATATGATCAACTTCTAAGGAAGGCTTTTTTGACTTCCCAGTTTAAAACCCTGAGCTTTCCTGGTAGTTTTTCTTTGAAGTATAACATAACCATGCTTAATCCCACCCCCCCAAGCTAAACATTCCTTTTATTTTTCAAAGTTCTGAAAAATGTAAGAGTATTTTAAATTGAGAAAAGTAAGCATTGCTATTTTTTTATTTATTTTTCCTCATACTCTACCAAACACTGTGACATCAATTTTCCCAGTATTCTTCAAAAGGTATACTTAAACCATTTATTTGGATAAATATGGAGTGCAAGTTATGTTAACGTCTCAAGCAACTATAAAGCCACCACATTTGAAAGTAAATGTATTGAACATCATAGTATATATGTGTAAGTATACATGGTTGAAGTGAAACATAAAAAGAGTGCACACTAACCAGTCGTTTGCTATAACGGATCCGTTCTTCTTCAGGCTCCATCTCAGACTCTTCTGATGAGAGTGAGAAGGATATATCAGAACTACTATCTTCTTCCTCTTCCTCCTTGAGATAAGAGAAAGGAAACAGTATATCAGAGATTCCCTTTCAATTCTTTAGGCCTTCCAAAACATGTCACACCTTCAAATGTTTTGAATTTTAGTTTCCACTACCCATATTGATTGGAAAATATTTTAGTAGATTTTATTCAGATAACTATAGTGTTTGTAAACTAAGTATGATCTGGCAGTTGCATAAGAGAAGCATATCAATGTATTTATCAAATTTATAAGGCCATGCAACTCCATCATGACTCTGGATGGCATAAAACACTAAAATGGTATAAACAATAAAGAACAGTACTGTCTGGACATAGCAACAAAACATATCAATCTATCATACAGGTCCACCACCTATTATAGTCTAAGGCTTGAGGGAATATTAATGTTTAAACCACCTGGGATCTCTGGGAATTTGGTGGCATATAAATGTAATAAATAAGATTTTTTTTTTAAAAAAAAGATAGGATAAGGGCCATATGAATTCATATAACATGTGCTGTGACAGAGAAGGCCTCCTTTCCCTCAGGTGATATTGATCAATGGGAACTCAGAGCATGTCAAGAATGTCCACTTGTACAAGAGGGGCAGAAATAACTGAAGACAGATGGTTCTCAGATTACCAAATCCTATACCATGAAGCCTTTATAAGTGCCATCCACACTTGAGTTGCACCTAGAAGCTTACTGAAAACCAGTGCAGCTTATGAAACAGACATTTCATTCTGCCTATGCTAGTGCATTCTAAATCATCTGCTTCTGAGAGGTCTTCCATAATTTGTCCAGTGCTAATGCACAGATATATGTTGATCTGTGCAACACAATAAGTTGTTTTTTAAATGGGTTGATAAATCAATTTAATTAAAACACCCAATTTAATTAAAAATATTTTCATTTATTTATAGAAAGCATTTCAAAATATTGATTATAAAGATAATTTTTATAATTACCATGCTACCTGTAAACCAATTCCAATTTGACTTATAATGTATTATAATGATTTAATATTACTGGAAGAGAGTAACTTTTTTCAGCTTCAGGAATATTTAATAAAACAATTTCTAATATTATATCAAGTGTCCTCAAACTGTGAGTCAGGATCACCAAGAGAATCACAAGCAACTTAAAGAAGTGCCTTGGTCTTTAAAAAACTTCATCTGGCTTGCTCAGGCAAATGGGAACACTGTAAAAACTTGTTCTGGGTTTTGCTTCTAATTTTGTCTATACAAGCTCACAGTGCAGTAACTGCAAAATATGAGAACCCCTACAATAATGGATTAAAGCAATGAGTAAAAGTGATATATTTATTTCGTGCCCAACCCTAACATCACTGTAATTATTTTTATCCATAAGGACAAAATTGCACAAATTCATATAATATTCTGATGGGGGTTGCTACCAAGCAAAGCTTGTGATCCACAGACTTATATTGTACTATAAATTGAAAGTGAGCAGCCTGTTGCCCTTCTACTCTTTAAAGCATAACTAAGGTGAGGAATCTTAGGAGTTATATTTCGGAGAGCCACATGTTATCTAACCATGATTTAAATCTATACTGATGTAATATATTTAGAAGATAGTTACTGCCAAAACAACAGCAACAGCAACAAAATTCTTTTTAGTACTTTAAGATATATCAGACTAGTTACAATTTATGATTTCAACCATTATATGTGTTGCCAATTTGTTGTTTCTTTACTGCACTATTGTGAAGCGTATGCACCATAATCATAATTTTGTTGCATAATTATAAAAGGATTCCTGTAATTAAAAGTTTATTCAGTAGGATAAATCTGATATTACAACTGCCTGACACTAAACACATATGTAAGAATAATAATGTATAAGTCACAAAACTGATGAATGAGGAGAGGATTCATTATCATAAATAAAACAGAAATCCGTCTTTGGAAACTCTATAATAGTAACTTATATAAAAATTGCTTAAATAAAAATACATGTTAAAAAAAACTGCCTAACTTGTTTTAGTCACAGTTTGAAAACTAACTAGTTAAGTTCTGCCTTGGTGATTTGACGTATAAATAGCAAGAAGGAACTGGGTGGAGTAAGAGAAATTTAGAGATGTCTACTTGCTCCCAACACCCATCTCACTTGTCCCAAGGTCCCAGAGCCAATAAAATAGTTCAGAATACTGTTGCTAAAAGGAGTCAGAAATTAGGGAGATTATCTGGATTTTAAGCACCAGCACATTACATAATTTGCACTGATACAAATGCAGAGACACCTTGGTTTTCACCACCGAGAAGAGGAAATATTAAATACAGCATTGTTTATAAAACTACAGAATATAAACAAAGTTAGATCTTACCAGGTTTCTGATTTTCCTTTGCCCCTTTCTAGGGCAGGAAAAAAGAAAGAAAGAAAGAAAACAAATAAATTCCCAAACGACTTCAAAAGCTGGAGAACTTTCATATCCAGAAAGGGCAGGAAGCCTTCAAATACAAAGAGTAACCAACTTCCTTCTGGGGAGTGGGGATTGCCAGGAGGATCCTGGAGGGCATACTATACCCCGGCTCCTCTCCACAAGGCCGGGCTTGGAGGGGGAGGGTGTCCCGAGAACTGTAACCTCTCTTCACCTTAGCTCCCAAACGATCAACTCTGAAGAAGTAACTCGACGCAGGGAAGGGGGGAAACTCCCACAAAGTCCCTGCCGCGACATTAAACTCTCTCCCAGGTCCGGCAGATAATAAGATAAATAAGCTTTCCCCTTATCGATCTGGCCCCACAATCCCTGGAAATTCCCCATTCAAGACTAGTCTCGCCCACACGCACCTTCAGCCTTCCCAGTCTTTCAACTTGCCTCTCCAGCCTCTGCCCATCCCTCCGATTCTCACCTCAGTAGCCTTGGCTCATCTCAAATGCTTCCACCGAGCTTAACCCGGCCCCCTTCTCCCGTGACTATCGGCCCCATCCTGGGCTTTTCAGGGTGGCCCCGAACTCGCACCCAAACCTCAGCCTTGTCGCTTCCACTTCTATCACCCCCCCTCCAGGACACAGCCACAGCCTCCCACTACAAAGAGCCACTAGGATCCCTCGAGTTCGCTCTCGGGGCCTGGTAGCTGCCCATCGGTCAATCACTCAACCCCACCGTCATTCGCCCTCCTTCCCTTCCCGCCGCCCCCAGATTCTTCCCCTCACATAGAAGCAGCAGCCGCCGCCATTTTGAACCCGTCAGACTCTCACATACACACATACTCGGCCGCCATACTGCGCCTGCGCGGCATACTCTTCCCTCTCTAACCCCTCCCAACAAACAAGCCCTCCCCATGCGCACGCGCGCTTTTCTCCACCTGGAGTTGAACCCTTTTTAACTGCGCACGCGTATAAGTGGGATCTACTTTTGGCCTAGACTTGACCAGTGGATACGCATGCGTAGTATTTATTTATTTATTTATCTATCTACCTATCTTTCTACTTTATCTATCTCTCTTCCTCGCTCTCTTCTCTCGCCTTGATTTGGCTGGACCTTTACGTAAAATTGGGGTTTTCTATTGTGCCACCTAGCGGAATATTACAATTTCCGAGGCATGCGCAATGATCGTCTCCTTGCTTACGGAGGGAAAAAGTGCTCTGAGGGGAAGATTCGATCTGGTGGTTATTCTGGATTAGAGTTATTGATCTCCGTGGAAGTGATCCGGAATAGGGAAATTAAGGATTCTGTTTTACATGTTACGCCCGCAGGCTAATTCTCTCTCACTTTATGTTACTCAGAGAAGCTTTTTCTGACGCGGTTACCCAAGTGAAGTAGGACGAGGGGCATTTAAACGCATTACTAGGCCTATTTAGCAAAAAGTGTGCTCGGGATCGCATCCCATTAAGAACAGTCCATCGTGTTTCTCTCCTCATCTTTACGGAAGAGACGAGGGGGAACAGCCGCTCTCACTAACTTTTGCTTTCCTTTCGATAACTGAAAAATAACATTCTACCGCATCGTTTTAAGTTCTAGGAAATATGAAAATTGCTATTAAATAAAGAAAAAAAAATGTTCTGGCTGGTTTGCATTCGCTACCTGTTCTCTTTCCCAACAACCCTGATGGGACACAGCGGGTTTTCTGTCACAATTCTGGACCGCAATGAGCGTAACTGGAGGACCTTTGCTTTGGAGTCGGCTTTCCGAAAGTGACACAAGAAAAAAAATGCCTCACGTTTCAAAATCTCTACATAAAGCTCTTTAAGGGGGTGCGGGATATATAGACTGACACCTATTTAACAAAGCTAATTAGATTTTGCCGATAGCTGTTGTCATTGCATAATTGCTTTAGACTAGAGTCTATCAATGTTTTAAGTGTCACAAAAGTTAGTTTGTCATTGCACCTCCTACAACGAAATGAAATGCCATCTTCAGTTACATTATAACTATAAAAATAAAACACAAACACATCCTTCACACTCCACACATTGAATTGAAAAACCCGACACCGCACCAATACTGCTCTATACAGCAGAATTCAAAAGAGCTACTGTCCTGGGATAGAAACTCTTTTTCAGCCTATTTGTCCTTGTTTTTATTATCCTGTACCATCTGCCAGGTGGTAATAGTTCAAAAAAGAAAAGGGTGCCCAGGATGAGATGTTAGTGAGATGTTACCCTAATATTTTTTGAGGCAGAGTTGACAAAAATCTTTTCTGAGCAATATTTCAGTTATAGTCCATTATTTATGACAATGAGCCCAAAATTTCTGCTGCTAAGCAAGACAGCTGTTGAGTTTTGCCCCATTTTATACCTTTCTTGCCACAGTGAATCATTGCAGTTATGAAGTTAATAACACAGTTGTTCAGTGAATCTTACTTCACTATTGACTTTTCTTGTCAGAAGGTAGCCAAAGCATGACCCCAGACACTGCAACTGTCATAAATAAATACTAGTTTCCAAATATATGAATTTTGTTCCAGGTATGCTGTAACAGTCGTTAAGTGTGAAAAACAAGTCACTTTTTTCAGGGCTGTTGTAATGTCGAACGGTCACTAAACAAATGTTTGTAAGTTGAGGACTACTTGACAGTCCATTTCAAAAAGTTTTTTTTAATACTCTCCAGATTTGAAATGAATTATGTATTAAAG
Source organism: Notechis scutatus (assembly GCF_049901735.1). Classification (NCBI taxonomy): domain Eukaryota; kingdom Metazoa; phylum Chordata; class Lepidosauria; order Squamata; family Elapidae; genus Notechis; species Notechis scutatus. The sequence continues at coordinate 227,983,784 of NC_142009.1, forward strand.
AGCTTGATAGTAAATGTAAAGATTGCTTAACTAATTTTTTATGAGCAGACTAATTATAGAAATATTTTTCAATAACCCTAGATTCAAATAAACATGAATGAAATTGGGTTGCCAGTATATTATTTATTTTTAAAATTTGAGTTAAGACGCATGGGACTGAAAAATAATATGCTTACCCTGAACAATTTCACTGTAACGAATAAAACTTAATCATTGTAGGAAGTCTATTTCTGCTGAGGTTGAAATGATTCATTGCAACATGCAGTCATACAAAATTATTAAAATTATTATCTATTTTCAACTCCAATTAAAAGTACCAGTTTGGTCTAGTAGTTAGATCAGGTTAGCAACCAGGAAAGAGTGAACTCTAGTTCTACTTTAGTCATGAAAGTCAGCTGGGTGACTTTGAACCAGGAACTTTCAGTCCAAGTCATCAGGCTTTGATGACAATCTTGTCAGTCGATTCCTGCTTTAATCAAATAGATCAATATCAGTTAAACTGAAAAAAGTGGACCTTGCACTTCTGGGAAAATAATAGGAAGAAAAAAAAAACAGACCCAATGAGCAGTCTAGTTTTGTTGAAAGAAAACAATATGAATATAGGATCAGTATTTAAATAACTGAACACCATGGATGCCTAGAAAAGCAGGATCCCCATTCATTATAGAGTAATATTGTATTAGCTAACTTTAACAAGAAATTTATTATCCTTAAAAGAACATTTTTTGTATTTAAATCATTTTTAAAATCATAGTTTCTTCTTTAGCATTATGCTGCGGGTTTCTCAGCATTAGGATGCTTTCTGCTTCATTGCTCATTTTGCAGAATAGATATATAAAAGATATACATCTTTTATAGATACAGAAAGGCAATTTTACTTTTGCCTTATTTCTTTTGAGTTTTCTACTCAGTGAATGTGCCTCAAATTAAATAAGGACAGAACTAGAGTTGCTTAATTTGAAAGAAAGGTAAAGCACTTGATTCAAATCATGCACAACAGACTGACAACAGAGTTGACACCATTCCAACCATCAAGAAGCCTCCAATCACCCATTAATTCCTGATAATTCAAATTTGACATAGGGTATAACACTACGAGGTGACCCCCACTTCTGAAGGGTTGCACAAAGGGTTGCTGAACTGCAAAACAAAATGTCTTCAAAAAATATTATCTCTGCTTTGGTAATTATCTCCCTAAGTCTAGAGAACTGTGACAACCAACCTGGGCTACCATTTTTCCAAAATTCAATCGTGTCAACAAATGGTTGCTGATTCTTGTAGATGAATTTTCAAGATGATCTGACCCTAACCTAGTCCTTCAGCAATTCCATGGTGCACTCATTGCTACTATAAGCACCACTTTGCTGCCAGAGAACGCATAATTTGTCCAAAGTAGGATACCTTATATCACAATAACTAGGATTTCAAAGTGCTCTACCAACATTTTTTTTTGTTTTGTTTATTTTTGTTTTTAGATTTTGCAACCAAATCCACGATATATGATATGATATTTTTTTCTGGTATATTCGATAACTGGATCAGCCCAGCTTCTTCAGCCTTGGGCCTTCTAGATGTGTTCAGTTTCAACTTAGGTAGACACAGGTAATATGAAGAATGGCATCAGGCTAGAAGTACGGAAGAATCATATTCATTTTTATGATTCTCTTTTCTCTGACCTCAAATTGTAATAACTAGTGCTTGAAGAAAAATATTGTGAAGATTACAGACATCATACATATTGTGTTTTAAGTTTTTAAAGGATAGTAAAAAAAAATACTACAATTTAAAGGTCACTATTAGCACTTTCGGACTTTGAAGATTTCCCTTTTTATCCTACGAGTCAGGACTGTGCGTGAAAAATTGGGCATTCTTCCCTTAGTCAGATACACTAAAGAAGCAAACCTATTTCCCCAAGTCCTGCTATGATGCTTCATCACAATGGAGGATAGGGATGATATTTCTAGGAGGGATGAGCGAAGAATGCCAGGAGTATATGCCAAAAGTACATAGTCCCAGCAGGGCCATTCAAGATGTAAGTCCATCTGCCGAGCTAAAGCAAATAGGCTTTAGTGATATCGGAAGATGCTGAAAGTGGGTGATAGCTTTAATGGCAATGGCAAAGGCATCATTTCATAATGCATGGGGGAATGTAATGGTAAACCACACCTTTTTCAATTAATTTCTGTCTATCTGGAACATTTGGTCTGAGGGGTATGCGCCAAGTCCCCTCAATGAAACAATGTCATTGTGTGGGACTGAGGAAGCGTGCCTTCTCTATTGCTGCTCCTGACCTCTGGAACAGTAGTCCCCCAGAGATACTGTACACACAATGTCCACTCTCCTGGAGTTCCAGAAAGCACTGGAAATCTACCTGTGTTCCCAGGCCTGGGATTAAGGTGTTTATGGCCCCTGTCAGGTTTTATTGTTTTGTTTGTTTTTAGTTTGGACTAACATGTCATTTATATTTTTAATTTTTTTTTTGTAATACATATTTTATTTTTTATTTCTAATCGTTTTAATTATATACCTGGATGTTGTAAGCCACCCAGAGTCCATTGAACAGTCATCATAAATGTAAACAATAAGGAACTGAAGAAATAATGGACCACCTAGTTAGCTGCTGCAAGCAAATTTCAAAGACTGATTATAAACAACGGTTTCACAAAGTATGTAGAAACAACATGTTGGAATATCTGCAAGAAATAGTGTTTGCCTGCAAGCAAAAAGTGGTGGGAACATAAAACAGACAAAGTAATAGAAAACGAAAAGGCTAACATGCTCTGGGACTTTAAGATTTGCAGAGTTGATTGGAAGAAAAACTTGTCTAAGTCCAGAGGAAGGTTAAGGAGAAGATAGGAAACAGGCTATTTTGAAAATAGGTTTTCTTGGCTTGAATCCTTAACACCTCCTATCCAATTGTTGTTGTTTTACATGTTTTATGATACACTGTATTGGAAAAAGAAAACTTTACTATTTAGCCAAAACTCAGAATGTGTTCTTCCATTGTGTCACAGGTTTTCTCTTAGCAATGAAGTTATTTGTTAAGCAAAGTTCTGATGGTGGGATTCTTTCTTTCTCTGTGAATTTTTTCTATTTCCCCGCAACACCTCAATTTTCTTCTTCAATAACTGAATAGACAGAAATTCCAGATTCTTCGCACTAAGTGGTAGCAATGGTCATGAGGCTGAAAAATACATTTTGTGTTATTTCTAGTTCTGCATAGAAAATAAATCTTGACATGTGATGATGAGTTGTGATATAGTCCTATGGCAGTCTTCTGTTATCTAATGGCCTATAGATAAATTGAATTATATATGCAACACAATACTTCCTTTTTCTTTGTTAATACATGTCTGTGAATAAATAACATATTTAGGCACATCAAAAACTGACTTTCTCTCAGAGTTTATTGCATCTTAAAGACTAATTTAAGACTAACTAATTTGAAAATGCTGGACAAAGTGCAGCTAGATAATTTTAAACCAAGGGTTTCAAGGCTTTAAAAAAATTGTTTCAATAACTTTAAAAAAAAAATAAGCAGCAAGGTCACAGAAATAAAGGAGGCTTCTAACATGATATACACTGTATATTGCCCCAGAATTAGATGTGCAGCTGTGATGGAAAAGTACTCAACTTGAAGAACCAAGTTTGCAGGCTGGGTGGGTCCCTCCTTCTGGCTTTGTTCCTAGATTATCAGATATAGTCTGTGATTGCATTTGCTGTTCTTTTCCTTAGAAAAAGCAAATCTAGTTCCCTTGATTTCTTCTTTAGTCATCAATAAATTTGAAGGTGAAGATGAACTGCTGTGCTGTAGTTGAAATATTGTACCACTAGATCCAGGAAGCTTGATATTCTATGCAATCTTGTTCTATCTATTTGCATATTGGTCTATCTCAGTTGGGGTCCCAACATCTTTATTACTTATTTTCTTTATTTATTGCACAACTTATTCTAAGAGATTTCATCTCTCTGTGTAGATAGGAACTTTTGCAAATTTTCTGGAGTCACTCAAAGGATGTTTAGGTAAGGAGACAGGTCCTTTTGAGTCTTTGCCTCCGCTGTTCTTTCTTCATCCTACTCAAAGCTGCTTTTGAAGCCTCTGTGAATATGTCAGTAATATTTTCATGATAGAGGGCTGAACACTCAAAATATGCAACTGCATGGAGTTTCTGAGCCAAGGCCTCTCCCTACAACAAAAAGAAGATGAGGAGGGGGGGGGGAACAATATTAACATATCTTCTTAAAACTAGGGCAGGATAGACAATTTGTGGCCTTCTAGACCTTGGTTTGCAACACTATCATCTTGTACCACTGGCTGTTCTGCTCACAGATAATGAGAGTTGGAATTCAACAACTGCTGCTCGTTCCTGATTTAAGGAACCAGTAAAGGGCAACATATTTACAATAATGAGCTACAACAAAGCACACCTGGTATTTCAAGGTGAGGATGAAATGGTAACCTATGTAATTTCCAGCTATCAAGCCCAACTTGATGGGATTTGTCTGAATGTTAGGATAGGGAAGTGCTTTAGATTTAGTTCCAAAAATGTGCTTCAAAGGGCCATAAATCTACAATTCTTTGAAGTAACTGCATTGTTTCTGGGGGTCACATGGCAGCTGCAGATAGCATAACACCCAGTCAAGGGAAAAGAAGCAGCAGGTCTAAGGAATTGTAGACATGTTCTTTTGTGCTTTCATCCATTCCAAAGCATACGTTCTCTAATATTATTTCTGAAGTATTGTTCAGCCCTGCTATTATCAGCACTTTTTGTTAGCTTTGATGAGACCGAATGTAGGTAGAAAGTCACCTCATGTATTATGTTTTTTGGGGGTAAAGCTTGTGGTTGGATAGTGCAACATGATAGCACACACACACAGAGAGAGAAGTGTGGGTGTCTGATTGTACTACCTTCTGGTAGGTGATGGGTTCCAGTTGATTTTGATGTAATTTCCTTAGTAGAACTTTGTCTTTCCTTAGGTCAGTTTTGCAACCAACAAGCAAAATTGGAATCCCTTTGCAGAAATGGTTTGCTTCAGGGTACCACTAAAATAAGAGACAGATGGGGTTTAAAAAAACATCGAAGGTATATAGATTTCAGTTATATAGAATCTGCTTTATTTTTTACTATATTTCTGAAAACTAGCAAAGAGCCTTCTATAAAACATGCGTATCTAGAATGAATGAGTTTTTACTCAAGGAATTTGTTTTCCTCAATGGTCTTTCAGTGCGAACATACAGCTGTGAAAGCTGTGGACACAGAGAAAGAACAAGAGAAAGAAAACACACTTTCAGATTCTGGATTTGGAGATGGTTGCCAAGAGTACCATGGATTGCAAGAATAACTAATCAGTCTGAATTCTGGACCAAATAAAGCCGGTTTGTTCCAGCATTCAACAAACAAGACTTAATACTTTGGGCATGATAAAACCAGATGATGGATTAAAATAAAATGATTATGCAGGTCAAAATGGAGTGAAATAGAAGAAAAGGAAGCAAACCCAAAAGCTGAATGGATGTCCTTGGAAGAGCTGCAAGTTTTTCTGGTATAACAACTTGAGTTTTATTTACTGTAAGATATCAAACCTTTTCAATATATGCCATAGCAAGCAATTTTCATTGAGTTCACATATTACGTTGAGGTACTGTTCTTGTTACCTTTGTGAGGATGTTGTTGAAGCTGATGGGATTGGTGACATCATAGCATATGATAATTGCATTGGCTCCATCATAGGAGAGAGGGCGGAGTCTGTCATAATCTTCCTGTCCTGTATAGAATAATGTAACATGTATTTGCATTGACCAATATATATAAGCATCACTTACAATATATGCATTAGTGTTTTTTCAGGGGCTTCCTCCCAGTTTCTTACACAGTTCACTTCCCATAATAGCCACCTACAGTCATATTAATATATAAGGTAGTGTATCTCTGTCCTAAAAAATCCCTAAGTAATTTAAAGTACACAAAAGCCAAGCTGGATGACTTTGGGCCAGTTGCCTTCCTTCAGCCCAACCCACCTCACAAGGTTGTCACAGTGGGGAAAACATGAGGAGGAAGGAGTATTAGGTACCATTGCCACCTTACGTTATTTATAAAATAATAAAGGCAAGGTAAAAAATCTCATAAATTAAATACATAGTACAGTCTAATATGCATTGTCTTCTCAGTCCATTCAGTGGAGTTTGTTTCTGATTAAATGTCTAAAAGGTTGTGATTTTATATTCTACTTGATCACAGTGTAATTTTCAGGGACCTGTAAAGAACATACATTCTTAGCATTTCCAATGTGCTTCATTTGTGCATAGGAGCATTGTGAGCAAGAGGAAACAATCAGGAGATGAACTGGCCTCCTGTTATCTTCAAATCATTATAGCCAGATGTTCATGTGAACATGTGTCCATGCATGAGTTGCCTGCTAGGATAAAATCCTAGGTGACAGTCTATCTTTACTAGGCCTTTACTTAGATATATTTTTTAGAAATTCAAAAGTAGCAGAAAAACCACTCTTTCTCTTATTTCTTCTCCTCTAATCTAGGAGAAACACAACTACAACTGTTGACATGTACTGTGCAACAGGGGTGGGATTCAACTAGCATTACTACCAGTTCAGTATTTGCGTTTTGTGTGTGTACTACATCATTAGCTGAGCCACTGGGACAGCTGATAAGTGCTGCCCGCGGGTGCAGAGCATTTCAAAAAGCACTTTTTTTCTGCTTTTTCAACTGCAGCTGTGCCGCGGAAAGCAGCTGAGGTTGAAAATGCAGGAAATAAAGGCCAGGTAAAAGCCCAGGTGGGTGGGTGAGCCAAACAGCAGCAGACACAGAACCGGTTTTGGGTCTGCTGCTCTATAGAGTTACCGGCTCTATAGAGCCGGACAGAACCAGTAGCATCCCACCCAGAAGTGGTATTCAGCAGGTTCTGACAAGTTCTGGAGAACCGGTAGCAGAAATATTGAATAGTTTAGAGAACTGGCAAATGACACCTCTGACTGGAGATTTTATAGTATCCTTCCCCTGCCATTCCCACCAAGCCACGCCCACAGAACCGGTAGTAAAAACATTTGAATCCCACTACTGATCCCACCCCTGCTGTGCAGTCTTTTGTTTTCTCTGCAACATAATCTCCAGGATTCAAGGTATGGAAGTGGTAGATATTTTGTCTAGAGATGAAAGAAACTGTTCTTTCAGTTCTGTTGAAAGTATTTCTTTCACCTCTAGAAATCTGGTATCTTTGGACTGATATTCCAGGGGAATTTCAAGGTTCTAGAAATGGCCGCTTTGAACTCTTGAGAGATTGTCTGAGGTTCTCTGTAAGGGAGGTTTTGTCATTTGTTCCTTCTCCACCTTTGTTCATTTTTATATATTTTAACAAAAGGAAGCATTGAAAGGGCCTTTTCCTTACAGGAGCACACTTTTCTGCCTCAGAAAATACAGTTTCTGCAGTGAGAGCTCAGTACTGTCAATAGACAGGGCAGCAGGGGAAGTGGGGGGTGGGGGGCAACCAAGTCTATAAAAGTGAAGGCAACAAGTTGTAAAATGTGGTAAATTGACTTGCTTGTTATGCAGTGACCTTGGAAGGGAAGGTTACAGGATATCCTGACTGACCTACATTATTTTAAAAACCAAAATGTTTGTTTCACCCATGCAGAGGAACTTCAGGGCAGTCTGTCTCAACAGATGTGTTAGGCTCACTCTCATCATCCCTAGTCAGCATGTAAGAAGTGAAGCTTAGTACATCTGAGGGACTCCAGCTTTGATAAGGCAAAGTGTTCATTGTATGATACATCACCACAAGATTTATGCTATTCCCTCTTTGCAAAATATTGTAATGCATAAAGAGATTGGGTGATACTACCTTCCCAAAAGAGCAGAAAGCTTTTTGCTTATGGGCTGCCTATTTCTGTCCATATGTGGATCAAAGATTGTGATATGTTCTACATACTCCCTAAAGAAGGCAACTATATTTGAATATGGTTCTATGTTAAAATAAGCTAATGCAGTAGTGAAAGATAATTCTTTAAATTAAATTCGTCTCAACACCCCCACATTGCTATGTTTTAGGTTGGTTGCCTTTTTCAAGCAAATAATTCTGCCTGACTAGCTGGTGTTCAGTCAGTAAGCCAAAAATTGTTGGCAAACTGCCACTGCATTTAACTTCCTTCTGGAAGATGATGTCTCTATACAGGCAAAAGTTTGTTCATTCCTTGACTAACACAATCTCACTGAAAGAATTTTATTCTGCTAATGCATCTGTCTATAGAATAATGCTGCCGTTTTGACCTAGGCCTTACCTGCTGTGTCCCAAAGACTGATATGGACTTGCTTGTCACTGATGCAAAAGGGAGCAAAGTATTTCTCAAAAACTGTTGGGTTATAAACCTAGAAAAAGATGATGAAGAAAGTTACATTTTTGCTTAGCTGATTATCTCTTGAAGGATTGGTTGATTTGATACCATCCCTGCAGAGCTTTTTCTGCCACAGCATCTATTTCCTTTCAGATTATTTGTTTAGGAATACGTAGGCTGCTTTTCCAAACAAATCTTTTCCTACAAAGTCTTCAAAACATTTTGAAGAACGATATCTAACCTCTTTCTCAAAAAAATTCTAGCATTAATTAACAGCATCAGAAAACAGCTAACAAATACACAGCACATCTACTGAAACAATATGTCGACTAATTAAAACAACCAATAGCCAACAAAAACAGATCAATTAAAAAAGCTCCATTGGAGCGTGGCGAGAAAATTAGCATTAGAAAGTCTGGAGAAATAAAAGCGTATTTTCCTATATTAAAAATGTAATAAATACATAGCAAGGAAATTTGAGTACAGGCAACAATGAAAAGGCCCTTTCTCAGTTGGCCCAATCTAATTAATATTTCACTGTGGGAGGGTGCCTTCAGGAGCACCATTAAGTGGTCCATATCTCAGTTATTTTCTCAGCCATGGCTTCCTTGACACTAGAAAAGCTCAGTCCTTGAGGGAGAAAGTGTATTATCAACTTCTACTGAATTAATATTAAAAATCTGGAGTTAATCTTCATCTGACTCTAGGTTACATTTGGTAAGGCAAAATCTTCAGAGACATATAGGTATCCAGATATTCTTTCATTTCACAAAGCTATAGGAAAGTTATTTCTTTGCTTTTCCTTCTTTTCTATCTCTGCCACATTTCACCAATCCACATTGACTTATTTTTGCAATAAAAATGATTCAGTTGTGAACACAACATATAGATAAAAATAACCAAGATAGGATCATTTCAGCTTATACATACAGATGCTGATTTGTGGATTCCTTGGTGTTCTCTGAACTTGATTGTTTGCTCACAGATGTTTCATTACCCAACTAGATAACATCATCAATACACCGATGAGATGTCTGCAAGCAAACAACCAAGCTCAGAGTGCACCAAGGACTCTACAGTTCCACCCTGACCTACATATATTCTCTTCCATTGGAGATTTAATTTTTTTGGTGGTTATTTTTAAACAAATAATTTTCAAGGAAGACTCTAATATGAAATTGTTAAATTATGAACTATCAATATTAAATCCTATAGCCTACGTCAATGGAATAGTTTATTACAGAGGTGACGGGTGGGAGGTAAAAATTGTATTGCTGATAGTTAATTGAATGATCATATATATGCTAATGCCAAGGATATTGAATTCAGTCCTGTGGGTCAAATCTGATTTCCAAGGTTACCCCAAGTTGCTAGCAGGTTCTGAAGTGAGCCTCTGAACACCCCTCCCCCATGAGTACATCACTCCTCCTAGGGGACACCTACACCATAATAAAAAAGGACCAATTGGAGAACACCCACAGAACAATCAGTAACATGTTTAAAGGAATCTACTTTACTAGAAAAGAAAAAAAAAACAACTTGCTACCCTTCCTGGACATCCTGATCAGCAGAGACCACAATGGCAAACTAGAAACGCAAGTCTACAGAAAAACTACCTATACTAACCAGGTGCTCCACTTCCAAAGCAACAACCCAACCTCCCACAAGAGAAGCTGTGTAGGGACTTTATTTAGACAAGAACAAACACACTGCAGCAACTTGAAACAGCAGAAAAAGGAAATAGAGTGGTTCCTGACCACTCAACCCAACCAACACAGCACAACCAATACAAACCTTAAAAAGAATTATATTACCATATATCAAGAATATCTCAGAAACCACCAACAGACTATTACAACCACATGGAATCAGCATACTACACAAGCCAACTAAAGCCCTTCAAAATATCCTAAGCAGACCAAAAGACCCAACAGCCCCAGAAAAAAAAAAAAAAACAGGAGACACCTACAACATACAGTGTAAGGGCTGCAACAACCACTATTTATTTATTTATTTTATTTATTTATTTGATTTGCCAATTGTTTACAAGATAATAAGTATAAATGTATACATAGTTGTGAATACATGAAATGGGTACATATAAGAAAAATAAAAGAATAAGAGAAACAATAGGACAGGGACGGTAGGCACGTTGGTGCGCTTTATGCACGCCCTACAGACCTCTTAGGAAAGGGGTGAGGTCAATAGTAGACAGTCTAAGGTTAAAGTTTTGGGGTTTGGGGAAGAAACTACAGAGTCGGGTAGAGTATTCCAGACATTGACCACTCTATTGCTGAAGTCGTATTTCCTGCAATCAAGTTTGGTGCGGTTTACTTTGAGTTTGTATCTATTGTGTGCTCTTGTGTTGTTATGGTTGAAGCTGAAGTATTCATTGACAGGTAGGACATTGCAATGTATGATTTTATATATCATGCTTAAGTCAGACCGAAGACGGCGTAATTCAAGGTTTTCAAGTTCTAGAATTTCAAGTCTGGTGGCATAAGGTATTCTACAACAAGTAGAGGAGTGGAGAACTCTTCTTGTGAAATATTTCTGGACTTTCTCAATTGTGCTAATATCAGATACGTAGTGTGGGTTCCAGACTGATGAACTGTATTCGAGTATTGGTCTAGCAAATGTTTTGTATGCTCTGGTTAGTAGTGTGATATTACCAGAGAAAAAGCTACGTAGGATTAGGTTAACAACTCTTAATGCCTTTTTGGCTATGTAGTTGCAGTGGGCTCTAGCACTTAGATCATTAGAGGTGAGTATTCCAAGGTCCTTTACAGAGCTTGAGTCATCAACAAGATCTTGACTATTCAGCTTGTATTTTATTTTCTGATTTTTTTTGCCAATATGTAAGACAGAGCATTTATTTGTTGAGATTTGAAGTTGCCATTTGTTTGACCACTCTGATACATAGTCAAGATCTTTTTGTAGGGTAGCAGTATTGTCTGTGGTATTGAACAGCTTTACATCATCACTATGTAGGACAAACAGGCAGAAGACTGGCAGAATGCATTCATGAACACAACTAGCAGTCAGAAGACATGATGAAAATCCTTTCATTTCACAACATATAGATAGATTTAACCATAGTTTCAATTGTGAAAATGTTACCATCCTAGACCAGGTCAAGTCCAAAAACACCAGGGAATTTCTAGAAGCCAGGCACTCTGGCAAATCAGCTATCAGTAGATACATAGACATTAACAACATCTATAGACTATGCAAAAGAGATTATTACCCAGCCCAAAACGGGGAAAAAAAGACCCAAGCACCTTTCCACCAGCAATCAGCACCCAGATCAGCATAGATTAACTCCAAGGTTAATATCAGACCAACAATCAAGTAAACAATACCCAATCAAGAAACTGTCAAAGAAGCCAACATCAAACCGTCCACCCAAAGAATTTCTAAGACCACCCTCACCAACACCGACAGGCAAGCCACTAGAATATAAACTGAGAGCAAACAGCACTCCTTACTGGCACTGATGAGAAATACCTGCAAGAAGACAATCAAGCTCAGACAGCACCAAGGACCTCTCATGTCAACCCTGAGTTACAAATATTCTCCTTTATTAGTATCACTTCCCTCTACTCACTAAATAGGAAGCCATTGTGTCTCAGAGTCAGATAATATTTATAACAAGATATGGACTAAGTGCTTACCATTTTCTCATCACGTATACAGTATACATAGCGTACACGTCAATGGGCCTAATTAAATAGATGTTACTCCATAAAACTTTATATTGTAAGAAATGAACTAATGTTAAAGTATCACAAGATTCTTATTTCTTTGATGTAACCAATGCAAAATATCTTTAAATATTATAGGTTAATCTATTTGCCCAAAGGTTCTAAGTCCATTCTTAAATAAAATAAAGCCAACTTGATTGATTTTCTCTTTTTTTTCTTTTTACAATAACCCAATCTGCTTGTACCTGTCAAAATAATTTTATTTCAGGATGTTTTCAGTCAAATATTTCATGGTTCTATCCAAATCTTGTTCTGCTGTCCTTAGCATATCACTGGCAATTAGATAAATACTTTAGTTAAGTAAAGTGAATTTAGTAGTATTATTAGTACTCTTGGTTAGAGTCTATATCCACTGAAAAACTCCAGAAAGATTTGCTATCACAATGCTTCAGTTATTCTTCCATGACAAAGGAATTTTCTAGTATACCTGTTATGAGAATTTAAAACATGGGAAAATTTCAAATTGAAGAAAAATAATACCAGAGGCTTGATAGGAGTTATTCTATAGAAACTATATTTGAATAGTTTGTCTTGAGTAGGAAAGATCTTGACAAAAGGATCTGGCAGTAAGAAGTGTGAGGTTGATATTATGGTTAAAAGAAACTTACCTTAGGGAATTCTCCTTTTGCAAAGACCATGAGCATGGATGTTTTCCCACAGCTTCCATCTCCTATTACCACCAGCTTGATCTCAATAATTCCTCTGGTCTCTTGTTTGGACCCTGACTGCCCTGGAGTCTCTTGATTTCTTTGCATGTCAACTAATTATCAGGACACTTCAACAAGGTCTTTTTGAATTATCTAAGAAAACAAGCCACGAAGATGCCTTTTCTTTCTGAGTAGTTTTCTATTCTCATACTTGTGCTTATCTCCTGTCTTTCTACAGCTGAAAATCAAAGCCTTCAGCATAGCAACTATAGGTCATAGAGGCCTAAGATTAGGTGTGGTTGGAATGTGAAAAGAGCTGCTGACTCAAGGAAGAAAAAGCAAATAGGAAGGCTGTTACAGGAGCAACCACCCATTGTGTGACGAAGCATGGAGAACAGAGGATAAAAATGTGCTATAAAATAAGAACTCATAATACTGCCTTGAATTCCCCCCACATTTTAAATTATTTTAAAATATTAAAAAAGTCATTCAAATGCAAATAAGATATACTAACATTCACATGTTAGCATGTGAATACAGGCTAACATGTGAATGCAAATAACACGTGTCTTGGGGGTCATGTGTAATTTATGAAATAGTACTTCCCATCTGGTCATTTGTGATTATTTACACCATAAGAAGCATTTCTAACTTATGTATGTGTCACATATTTGTGATTACCTATAAGCGCCACTACAATTCGCAGTTGAATAAGAAATGAAGCATGGATAAGAAATATTCAATGTATGTACAAAGACCTCATTTAAGTGGGAGTGGCGTACATTGAAAAGAGGTGCCAAAGGGAAACAGTGCATATGCAAAATAATATACAGTATTTAGAGATCTCTACATGTACATGATCTTAATCCTATGTCCAAATTTACACTTGCTCATAGTTCATCAATGTTTTCATCCAAATTTTATTTTTAAGAAGAATTGATTGCTTCAAGATTCCCTGACAGGGTGGACAGAAGCTTGTTGACTTTGCAGCCCAGTGCTCTGGGCAGCTATTCCAAATACAAAGAGATACCAGGTCAAAGGTGGTTTAGCCTTTCTTGATCTCAGTGCTTTGTTTGATGAGGACCTGTAGACCAGAAGAGGTTGATCCAGGAGAATTTAGTCCATTTCTGTTCTTTCTCTTGCATTCTTCTTTTGAGTTCAGCAAAAATACCCTGCTCTGTTAATCTTAATGGGCCATTAATCTCGCCCCAAGGCAAGAAGTTTGCTGTTATCACAACCACAGGATACTCTGATCCTCAAAACAAGTCTTAAAAAAAGGCTTGGCTGAATGGAAGAGGCAAAAGGAAATGTACAATCCAACTTTTAATTATAGTATCTTTTCTGCTGTAAGAAACTAAATCATTGAAATTAATCTAAAACAAAAATTAAGTAAGTATATCAGGTATATTATATTGTTCAGAAAGAAGCATCTAGTGAAATGCTCTACTTTGTCTGATTACAGTTGGTCACATAATAGCCAGAGGTTTAGACTTGATCTGGCATTTTTATCTGCCGATGAAGTCCTTCTCAAGAACCTGGGATGTTATTTGATGGTATTTAAATCTCAGGGTGTAAATTATTCTGAGTAAAGCTATCTTTTACAATTGACTAATGGTGATTTTATCAATGCTAATTATTTCCAATGTATTCCACAGGATAGAACTGATTTGTTTTGTAAAGTGCCTTTTATCTTATCTCTTTAATATAGCAGAGAGGAACCTCACTAATCCAATTTCTACTAGTTTTATTTATGGAGAAAATTTTATTTATAACACAGCTGTGTGACTAGTAGCATTTTAATGTGCACTTTTTACAAGCAGATCTGTAAAAACTGACAAAGAAGAAGACGGAGTACACAAGCCCTTGATAGGGTATATCCACAGCATGATGATCATTAAAATAATTCATGGCATGGGCCAAGTAAAAGTGAAAATATATCTTTCATTCTCATAAACTTGAATTTTTCATCCAACTGAAACTACATAGTGGAAGACAGGCAAAAGAAAAGTATCCCTTTTCTCTTTCTCTTTCAACTCACAGCAAGACTCTGGAACTGTTGCCAGAAGATACGGTGAGGGCTACTGAAGGGGAACAGTAAAAAAAGAAAGAAAGAAAGAAAGAAAGAAAGAAAGAAAGAAAGAAAGAAAGAAAGAAAGAAAGAAAGAAAGAAAGAAACCCAAAACCAAGACATTTTGATTTCTTGAATTCCAAGAATTAAAATCAATATAGGGCTGGGATACAATCAACAATGAATTTTCAAGAAAACTATTTATTAATATATAGTCATGATTTAGAATAGAATAGATAGAATAACAGAGTTGGAAATGACTTTGGAGGTTTTGTATTCCTTACCCCCTGTTTAGGCAGGAACTCTACCATTCCAGACAAACGGTTGTCCAATCTCTTCTTTAAAATTTCCAGTGTTGAAGTATGTTCATCTGGAGTCAGTAATTTACTGTGCAGAGGCAGTTCCTTTGGGGATAGACAATAGTGACTGAACTAGAATTGCCGGTTTGTAGCCTTTCATTTCATTTCCCTTTGAAAATTATGAGGTAGCAAGAGAATTTACAGTAGCTTTTGCTGCTTGGGAACTCCAGTCAAGTACCATAGTCACTTATCCTCTTCCTTGGCTTACTGCAAAGCAGAAACTGAGCCTACAGCAAATTAGGTCAAGATGGTGGGAAAGATAAAAAATATATAAGCATGCTCTCAATCAGGCTTGCCATTTATAAAAGGCAGCACAATTTTCCTGAGTTACAACCATCCATAGAATCTATAATCACCAAAACAATAATGTCAGAGGTGGAACTTGTAGGGTCATGACTCATAGCACAACATAGCTTAACAGATGGGAGATTCTAGATCATACTTGGTCCCTCCCAGTAAATAAATTGCAGGGCCGATTTATCATTCATCAGTGTGGCCAGTCCCAGATGAAATTATTTACAATTTTTTTCCTGCTTCCCTTCTTCCTGCCTTGTGTCATGTTCCAAAGATCTAAGGTTAATTGGTTATTATCTTGCAGTTGTAATAAATTTGAAGGTCTAAGACTTGTGGTTTGGGATTTGCTTTTTCACTATTTCATTTTGGTTTAATATTTCTATTTTTATTAATAGGATATTGAGAAGTGAATTTAAGATGTGATGGTAATGTTAAATTATGTATCAGTAATTTGGAGTCTGTTGATCTGTGATGGATCTTTGGGTATATCAGTTTTAGGGTATATCAAAGAAAATAATAATGCACATTAAAAAGAAGCAACAATGCCAGATATAAAATCTTAGATTAAAGAAATATATTAATTATCAGCCTTTGAACTGGCCCTGTAGAGAGGCAGCAGAAGACTGATTGATATGCAGTGCCTTGTTGAATTTTACAGTGATATGTTGTTCAAAAAAAGATCTACTTTCTAATTTTACTATCTTTTATATACATACTATGTCTTGATTTAAATATATATATAAACCAAATAGAATTTTTAAATAATCAAGTAAAAAAATGAAAAGAAAGGAGAACCCCTAACACTCCCTCTCACTTCTGACCTCAAAAGCTTATTAGGCCCAGACTGGCCAACAGCTTGGCAGTATGATGTCTGGCCCTATCTTCAAATATTTTCATTAAAAAAAACACATGGAAATGTGGAATTTAAGTCATTTCTCTTTCCTTCTCTTCTCCTTAAGAATGACTTTGGGTCTCATATGCCCTTTTTAGCATCCTCAAAAAAATCATAAATAATGCTCAGTGATTTGTTTGGAAGTGTACCCACCAGCTCCCACAAGTAAATAAACAGAGATACAAAACCACATCCATCCTGGAGGCTAGAAGGAATGACAAAAAACAAGTTCAACTGTTTGTTTTCTACTAAAAGCAATTTTGTGATTGAGCATGACCAACATGACCACCATTTTTAGAGAGAACTGCACTGCTTTTTGCATGTTGCACCACCTGCAAATTTGCACATTACATGTGCCACCCCCTACGGCAGAGATTTTCGACCCCATCACAGGCTGGTTCCATATTCCAGAGCTGCAGTAGTCACAAGACGGGCCCTTTCGTCATCCCAGAGCAGCTCATCCATGGCAGGCAGGTGCACAGGCCAGTCCTGTGACTATTGCAGCTCTGGAATATGGAACCGACTTTCCCACCAACGTCAGCAAGTTCAGTCAAAATTCATATTAGTCAAAATCAGTCAAAATTCATTTTAGTGGTCTGCGGGATTTAAAATTAAGATTTTGGTGGTCCCTAAGATCCAAAAGGTTGGTGACCCCTGCTTTAGAAAGTTACAAATGAACCAGAAAAGGGCGAGCCAGTCCCCAAATATAGGAGTCACTGCAGAAAACCATTAAACCCAAATCCCATTCGCTTCCTGGAAATGATGAACCCCTATTAATTTTTAGAGATTGACTCTGTAGGGTAGTATTTCTCAACTGCTACAACTTCAAGGTGTGCAGATTTCAATTCCCGGAATTCCGAGGCATCATGCTGTCTGGGAATAATGGAAGTTGAAATCCACACACCTTAAAGTTGCCAAGTTTTTGAAATCCTGCAATAGGGAGAAGCCAAACTTGTAGGTACCAGGCCCCAAGCCATATAGAACCTTATAGGTTAAATCAACCATTAGAATTGCACATGGAAAACTTGTTGGTTAGTGGGGTAAGGCCAAAAACACAAATGTTGTATGACTGGGACGGTGTTCGCATACCAACATGTGGATTGCTGCTTTTGGGGCCAATTGTAGATCTTCATAGGCAGCATGACATAGACTGTTTTACAGTAGTCCAATTAGGAGGTAACAAGGGCATGAGGTACTACCCTAGTTACCTCTATCTATTCTTGATCAGCAATGCTTAACATCTTAAATGTTATATTTTTATACATTAACATTTGTAAATGGATAATATAGTTCAGACCTGTCAAAGCAATCCTTGACTCTTTTCTGAGTTTAAAATGAACGAATGGGGGCTCTCACTTATGCATATGAAGGACAGAAATAATATACTCCAAATTTATCTTTAAGGCATTGTATAACTACTGTTAATTGCAATTCTGAAAAAAAAAATCCTGGAATTAAGTCAATGTCCACATGATGGCAGCAAAGCCTTGAATATTGGTCATACAATCACTATGAAAGGCCTACTACAGATTAGTTTTCTTCCTTCTGCAGAGAGCTTCCCAGATGTTGCTGTTAAGTTAAGATGTTGCATCAGTGTCAGATATTTGTTGATGGGATCTAACACCTGAGAGTAGCAGTTCCATGAAGGAGAATTACTCTATTTTTCCAGCAGTGAAACTGCAACATTTCAAAATGATGTGTGTACTCTACTGTATCAGTAAGAAAATCATGTCCTCATGCTTCAGAATTTGCACATTAAAAAAGCTGAATTCTATTTCTTAAACCATTTTTCTTAAGTCATAAAATATTATAAAATACAAAATACAAAAGCAAACAGAGGACAATGAGGGGGAAAGGAACAGGGAAAAGAAAAGTGAGGAAATATGGAGAAAGAAAAAATAAACATTGACTTCCGACTCTCTCTGTTACAGTAGAAAAGGGCAATTCTATTTATTTATTTTTATTTTATTTATTTGGTTTGTCAATTGTTTACAAGATAATAAGTTAAGTATATATATAGTTATGAATACATGAAATGGGTACATATAAGAAAAATAAAAGAAACAATAGGACAGGGACGGTAGGCACGTTGGTGCGCTTATGCACGCCCCCTACAGACCTCTTAGGAAAGGGGTGAGGTCAATAGTAGACAAATGAAGAAATTAAGAAAATTGAAATAGATTCCATTTTGTTCATGTTAGTAAGTACACAACATACCTGACATTTAATTTACTATAAACTTTAGGATAATCCTTTATTTTAGAAAGCTGTCTGTGGAAAGGGAACTTCACGAGGACAGTGGTGACACCCAAGCAGGAAAAGCCCAAAGGGAACATCAGGCCAGCCATAAAACAAAATTGCATAGGAAAAGGAATCAAATAAAAGGTATTAAAGAAGCCCCTTAGACAAAAGCCCAAATAATTAAGAAAACTAAGGAAACAAGAAAAGAAAACCCTTACAAACACAAGACATGCCAAATCAGCTAAACAAACAGACAAAAGACACAAAATATATTGCAAAGGAGACAGACAGGAGATTGCCACAAAACAAATATAAGAAAACATTAGGACGAAACTGATAATCCAATCAAACCACCCTGCAAAGTTTGCCTTCTGCACCCCACGGAGTTTACTCTCCGGCGGAAATGAAGACAACCCCTGACAGGATTTAAAACATTAAGAAATACAAACACAAGCACACACACACAAAATGAGAAAAAGGTATAAAAAATCAGGGGCTTTTCATACAAAGCGAGCTAGCTCCAGGAACGCAGACTTCTTGCTATCTCTCGCCTTCCTGAAAAATAAAAAGAACCGGCTTCCAAGTAGTTGTCTGAATCCTTGCACTGGAGTGCTCCCAGCAGGAAAACTGAACCCTCAGAAGAAAGGCATTTTCCAGCCTTTCAACAATTGGCGACCATGAAGGTTTTCCAGCCAACCCTGCCACGGACCGGGCCGCGGATCCAAACCCAGCCGGCATGGACCTTCTTTGTCCAGGGACAACATCCACGGACCCAGCCCGGAAGGCATAAGGGTAGTAAAGGGAGTCCTTGGGCTTTTCTGCTCAACAGCTGCTTGAAAGCAGGTGAGTACCGCTTCAAATTTATAATCTTACTAGGGAGGGGAGTGGAAGCGTGAGTGTACCAGGTGTGTGATTGTGGGTTTTCTCTGCGGAAACAGTGGGATCTCACCTCCTCTGTGATTACCAGCCGCACCCCAGCCAGCTGCTAGCTCCAACAAGCCGTGACCGGCTGGATTTGGGAACGCAAGGGGTGATCACAGAGTGTGAGTCCTTCTGAAGGACGTAAGAAAAACCGAGTGGGCTGAGAAAGGAACTGGTGTTGGGAAATAAATAGAAAGCAGGAAAAATAGTCCTGGTGCATCTCGCAAGCAAAGTCCTATGCAGTTAGAAGGGGCCCGTACCGGCTGCTGGCAAACAAAATTGGAAATAGTTTGCCTTACAAAGCAGAGCAGGTCCTTCCAGATCCCCACCTTTTAGGGAGATCTGAAAACTGCCGGCGGAGTGTGAGGAGGGGCCCGTACCGGGCTGCTAGGGGGCAGACGGTCCTCCAAGATCCCCGTTTTTTAGGGGGGGTCTTAAAACTGATGGTGGAGTTTCCCTATGAGAAAGGGGCCCATACTCCGTGTGTAGGGAAACCGGAGTCCTTTCCAGACCTTTTTTGTCTGAAAACTGACGGCGGTAGCCCGGCTAAACCAAAATAATGCCCACATCAGGTAGGGAATATGGGAAGTTGTAGCTCGAGGGCAATGGAAGAGACCCCCTTGGATACTTGAGGCTTGGGACGAAAGGCTAGTGCCTGTCCTGCCTGGAATGAATAAAAAAGATGCAAAAAGAATTTGCAAAAAATGGGCTTTATTGCGAGATGACACAGGTAGACAAATTTGGCCTGATAGCGGTACTTTAGATTATAAAACCCTGAAAGCACTTAGAACATGCATTAAGCCCAGCCAAATACCCTATTGGTACTGCTGGGCTGAAATTGTTAGGACCAAAAACCTGACCGAAAAAAATAATAATAAGGAAAAGCCTGAAACCCATTTCAGGGAAGGGAATACTGAGGCACGGATTATGGCTCCCCTTTTAAGCAAGCCAGTGCCAGGCAGAAATAGGGGACAACTAGAATATGTTTTTACCCACACCCCCTTCTCTGCCACTGACCTAGTCATCTGAAAAAAGGATACCCCAGCTTTCAGGGCTGATCCTCAAACAGTTATTAAAACCCTGAAATCTATCATAGACAGCCATAATCCATCCTGGGGTAACATGACTCAGCTATTACAAGTCTTTCTAATGAAAGACGAACTATTAAAACTGTTTGCAAAAACCAAAAACAGACCAAATAGCCAAACCACCAACTATCCCTGGTCAGGCAGCCCCAGCCCACATCGCATGGCCAGTACATCACCCTGACCGGGACTATAATGATACCAATCAATGGGATGAACACTAGAGCAAAAGATAATTTACTAGAAGCTCTAGAGGAAATAAGAAAAAAGAAACCTTTAAACTAGTCTGAATTTCAAAAAAAAAAAAAAAAAACCAACACAAAGGGAAAAGGAAAACCCTGATGCCTTTTGGGTCC
This sequence comes from Notechis scutatus, assembly GCF_049901735.1. NCBI lineage: Eukaryota > Metazoa > Chordata > Lepidosauria > Squamata > Elapidae > Notechis > Notechis scutatus. The sequence continues at coordinate 228,004,757 of NC_142009.1, forward strand.
GCCTGACAGAAGCAGCTATTACATATGCCCACCTAGACCTTAGCTGCCTGAAGGACCAAAGGATTTTAGCTTCAGCCTTCGTGGATCAGTCCACCTTAGATATTAAAGAACATTTCCACCGCTTTGTCTCTAACTGGCCAACCTTAGACATAGCAGAGTTGCGCAGGATTGCTGACTTTGTCTATGATCAAAGAGACAAGCTGAAAGAGGAAGAGAAAGATAGAAAGAGACAAATAGAAAGACAGGAAGACTTAAAAAATGTTTGCTGTAATGAAACATGATGCCAGACAAACGCCAGGTAAAACCCCCTATAATTCAAAGAAATGCTGGCATTGCGATAAAGCAGGATGGTCGCAAGGCAAATATCAGCATTGTTATAGGTGCAGACAGGAAGGTCATTTCAGCAGGCAATGCAGGCAACACCCCCCCTCCTGCAACCGGTATCATCCACCACCTAGGAACATGAGGCCAGGCAATAATCCAGTCCATTACACTGAGCAACAAAGTTTCAGTCACCAGGCACCACCCAGCGCTCCCTTTCCTCCAATAAATAATAACAATAGACATCAATGGGAGCAAAGAAGAGAACATGATTTACCCCCTTTCCTGACTAGAACATGAAAATGAAAGCACTGAATTCATGGCTACCTTTAATGGGCTGGCTATCCCCCTAGAAAATGGCCCAGAAGGGGAACCCATTGTCACCATTCTTATAGGAGGAAAGAAATACAATTGCTTACTTGATACTGGAGCCACCTCCTCCTTAATTACTGAACCACCATATAAAGCTTCAGTGGCTGAAGGGGCTCAGGATAGCATAATGGGAGTCGGGGGAGAAATAATCCCTGTAAAACTTACCCACAACGTACCAGTAGAACTAGGACCTTTCACAGTAGACCATGCATTTACTATTTGCCCCAGTCTCCACTGTCTCTACTAGGAAGGGATCTCCTATGTAAAATGGGAGCTACCATAACATGAGGCAAACAGGGGCTGCAATTGGAAATCCCAGGAAAAGGCACACACAAGACAATCATGCTGATAACCAGCAACACAGGGCTTCATGAAGATTTTTAAAAGCCTGCCACCCTCCTTATGGGGCTGGGGTACATCAGAAGTGGGACTACTTAAAGGAGACACACCTCTCCTGGCCACAAGTGCTCCCAATTGCCCTCTTTTATATCAGAACCAGACCAAGACAAGATATAGGTATTTCCCCCTTTGAGATCCTTTTGGTACCCCCATACCCTACAAAGCCTAGATCCTCATTCCTTTGCTTAGATAGGGGGGATAGGGTTCTCTCTTCTTATCTTACAGCCCTGCAAAAGAGACTACAGACCCTCTGGACCCAGAGTGCGCTGACACAGACCTTACCCCTGGAAGAAGCCCTGCATCCATATGAGCCAGGAGATTGGGTGTGGATCAAGCTCTTCACCAGAACCTCCCCTCTATAACCCAGGTGAAAAGGACCCTACCAAGTTTTACTGACTATGCACACCACCATAAAGGTTGCAGAACGAGACTCTTGGCTACATTGGACACATGCAAAGCCAGCAGTCATAGACCATAGCCAAACTCCACCACAATCAATCCCACCCATCAAACTCAAGAAAGATTGGGACACAGATCAATGGACGCTTGCAGCATTCTTCAACACCGCTGAACCACACCACTGTGAGGAACCAAGTGCAAACATTGCATTACACAAAACTGGACTCCTAGGTGCTGAGTTATAAACTATTTTTTTATTTTTTTCTCTCACCTTCTCCATTTTTCCTTTTTTTAAACCTTTTTTCATCGTATTTTTTTTAACAAAAAGGACTTTAACCATACCTTTCTCATAATTTTTTGATACTTGACCTTTTACATTTTTTTACATTGCTATTTAAAAAAAAGGGAGGGGGGGAGGAAGGGAAGAAAAGGAATCTAGCAATGGGGAACATGAAATGCAATATATACTATGTATTATTATCTGTAACAATTGTAACATTTGTAACACAAACAACTGCGTTCCTGGAACCAAAGCTTATCCCAGAGAAAGGAAACATATTTAGCAAGAGAAATACTCAACACCACTAACTTTTGCTTAGCAGGAGGGAAATCATAATGTCACTGGGTGCAGCTCACCTAGGGTCACAGAATGCACCAGTCTTAGCAACACAGAACTAAAATGCAACTATACAGAGACCATATCATTTTCATATAGTTACCTGAAGTTCTCACCAGGATGGTTTTTCCTTTGTGGCTTAAAAGCCTACTCATACCATCCTGCAAATGCCACAAATGGCCCCTGCACCTTGGGAAGGTTAACCATGCTTATGCCATCCTTACAGAGACGACACAGGAGAGCCTTCCAAACCCTAGACTCAGACTGTGATTCCAAGTCTCCCTTCCCACAAAAACAGAATACACCTCATTGGCAATATCCCTGGTAGGGGTACCTGGATTGGCAGTGCGAAATTCTAAAAATTTGAATAGACTAGCATGTACCCTGGCAAAAAGCTTGAATTCGACCTCCCATGCCCTGGATGCCCTTAACAGAGAACTGAGGGAGGTCAGAGAAGCCACCTTGGAGAATAGGGCAGCAATAGACTTCCTTCTCTTGAAGCATAATTATGGCTGCGAAACATTCAAAGGGATGTGTTGCTTCAATATGAACGAAACCTCAGAACTCGTAGGGAGGGACATCCACCACCTGAAAGAGCTATCTCAGAATATTGGTCAGGAGCAATCATTCCTGGACTTTTCATGGCTCTTCTCATGGATGCCAGATTTCCATTGGCTCAAAATCCTTATAACAACCACAGTCACCATTTGTGTCTTTGGAGCCCTCATGTGTTGCCTCTGTCGATGCATACCGCCCTGCCTTAGCTGCCTAAAGGCCTGTATTCCCTCTCAGAAGAGAAAATTAAAGGGGAGACAGGCAGCCATGATAATGATCCAGATTGATCACGAATACCAAGTATACCCAGACATTCAATCAGAGACCACCCTCTAAAAAAAATAGAAATAAAAATGAAGGATTGTGGAAAGGGAACTTCACGAGGACAGTGGTGACACCCAAGCAGGAAAAGCCCAAAGGGAACATCAGGCCAGCCATAAAACAAAATTGCATAGGAAAAGGAATCAAAAGGTATTAAAGAAGCCCCTTAGACAAAAGCCCAAATAATTAAGAAAACTAAGGAAACAAGAAAAGAAAACCCTTACAAACACAAGACATGCCAAATCAGCTAAACAAACAGACAAAAGACACAAAATATATTGCAAAGGAGACAGACAGGAGATTGCCACAAAACAAATATAAGAAAACATTAGGACGAAACTGATAATCCAATCAAACCACCCTGCAAAGTTTGCCTTCTGCACCCCACGGAGTTTACTCTCCGGCGGAAATGAAGACAACCCCTGACAGGATTTAAAACATTAAGAAATACAAACACAAGCACACACACACAAAATGAAAAAAAGGTATAAAAAATCAGGGGCTTTTCATACAAAGCGAGCTAGCTCCAGGAACGCAGACTTCTTGCTATCTCTCGCCTTCCTGAAAAATAAAAAGAACCGGCTTCCAAGTAGTTGTCTGAATCCTTGCACTGGAGTGCTCCCAGCAGGAAAACCGAACCCTCAGAAGAAAGGCATTTTCCAGCCTTTCAACATGTCCTTTAGATTTATTTCATTTAATTATTCATTTTCTTGGTTTTTCATTTTTCATTTTCCTTTGTAAAGCAAAGTTATAAACAATTTTTAAAAAATAATCCTTTTGAACATCTTTCAGATTTTCCCCCTTTTCAAGTTTGTCATTTATTTTTTTCCAAAAAAACCATGGTTGCTCTACTGATTAGCAACTGCCCTGTCCAAGAACGATTTGTTTCTGCAAATGAAAATGTTCAAATATTGACATTCAGGATTTCAGAAGGGAAGGTAAAGAATTATGGAGTGGCTATTTAATTGAACTCCTGCTTCTTTCTTACACATAAAAGGGCTGGGGCTTACCATGGCTACCATCTTCACTTTCCAGCGTTTGTTTTTACATGTATCTTTTATTATATTTCATTAACAAATATTAAAATAAAAACTAACATAAAGGAGAAAAGTGGGGTGGGTGGAATAACAGGACAGATTAAAAAGTGGAAACAAAAATCAAACAAATATAAAACAAAAGTGACCTCCAACTTTTTTCAGTACAAAGATAATAATATCACCATATCTCTCTAATGTAAATGAATATTCAATGTTTAAACTATCTTAAAATATTAACAGTCAACACTCTAAAGACTCAATAGTCATATGTTTTTCTAACTCTAACCACAATATTTCTCTAGTTAGATCAGATTTAATTCTCAAATCAAAAGTTGATTTCTCTCTTTATCTTGTAAAAAAGCTAACCGTGGTCTCCAAATCGTAAAAAAATTAGTCACCTGATTTTTGACTTCTTTCCCCAAGCCCATAGATACCCTTGATTTACATACAGTACTGACTTCAACTACTGTATGTTTAGTGGGAACTATGGGACATTCACTGCAGTATATCTGAAGGAATTAGATTGGGGAGGATGCTTTAAATGAGCAGCAAATACTGTATATCAGAACAGTAGATTTTGCATATGAGATGTATGGAAATATTTTCTGTGACTTTCTCTTTGTATGAGAGAAGGTCTTCGGCTACAGTTTGGTTTCTTGTTTATTTAATTCAATTTGTTTCCTGTCTTTACCGCAGTTTAATAATCAAGATGGATAACAACACAAATCTGCATAAATATAAGTAGAAAAAAGATTTGGCAATCCCAAAATACGAATGTGTAAAGACTAGGAGAAAGAGATGCATCTTAACTGCTCTTCCAGAAATGGAAGAAGCAGGAACCAAATGCAAGTCCTCAGACAGCCTTTATGTTAAGTAGAAGGTTGAACCTGTCTGCTTTCAAGAAATCCTGCTAAGATTCTTACAATGTAAACTGCATGGGATTTCTATAATAGGTATAATGATTTTAGAAAGGTATAATAATAGATGAAGGTGACTGCATAGTTCACCCAGTGTTATTTAGGTTGCCAAAACCTACACAACTGTCAATGAATGCCAAGATAGAGTAACTTTGCTGCCATGTAGTAATTATTTTGGATTTTGTGATCCAGATTTAATACTGTACCCCTAAGTGAACTTTATATCTGTCAATGATTTTTTTCCCTATGTGTTGTATATGACCAAATATGGCCAAGGAGTGGAGTCAGCTAATAGATACCACTTATTGGCCCAGCCGCTGGCGGGAAAAAGAAAGTCCCATCAGTGGCTGAAGCCTGAACCCACAGAACACTTTGCAAAGTATTCAAGGTTGCTCACTACTATGGAAGATATTTTCTTGGAACAAATTCCCTGTCAACCACATTTCTGAATAGGTGAGATTGAAATTTGGCCTGTAGAGGAAGATCATCCAAAAGGCTGAGGCTTAATAAGCCACCAAAGATTTATGGTCTGTTAGCAAAAATAGCTAAAGTTGACTCCTTTTAATTTTAATGGCATTGGTTGCCATTGTCCTCTTGGGAGATGTCTTCTTGACCTCCCAGCCTAGCCTGAAGCTTTAGTATCATCTAACTGAATCCAATTCCAGGACTAGCCAGGCTTTATCGGGCATAGCCTTTGAGCCCAGAAACAAATAAACTTTATGCTGCTAACTTGCCAAACAAAACTAACATTCATAGCTCAGGTGCTGCTACCTGTTGAGATGGAGTGGAGTGGAATAGAATAGAATAAGCAGAGTTGGAAGGGACTTTGGAGATCTTCTAGTCCAACCCCTTAGTCTAACAGGAGACCCTATACTATTCAGACAAATGGCTGTCTAATCTCTTCTTTAAAAACCTCCAATGATGGATCACCCACAATTTCTGAAGGCAAGCTGTTCCACTGATTAAGTGTTCTAACTGTCAGGGTCTTTCTACTTAGTTCTAGGTTAAATCTCTCTTTGATAAGTTTCCATCCATTGTTTCTTGTCCTGCCTTCAGGTGCTTTGGAAAATAAGTTGACCCCATCTTCTTTGTGGCAACTCATTAGATATCGGGAGACTGCTATCATGTTCTTTTCTTCATTAAACTAAACATAACCAGTTCCTGCAACCATTCTTCATAAGTTTTACTTTCCAGTCCCCAAATCATTTGTGTTACATGTCTCTGCACTCTTTATAGAATATTAACATCTTTTTGTATTTTAGTGACCAAAACTGGATTCAGTATTGCAAGTGTGATATTACTAAAGCTTTATAAAGTGGTATGTACTAACACTTCATGTGACCTTGATTCTATTCTTTTGCAGTCTAGGACTGTGTTGGCTTTTTTGGTGGTTGCAGCACACTGATGGCTCATATTTAAGCGGTTGTCCACAAGGACTCCTAGATCTCTCTTGCAGTTACTGCTATTGAGCCAGCTACCACCTATTCTATACCTGTGCATTTTTGTGTGTGTGTGTAAAAAACATAATTTTCTCACCATTGAATTTCATGTTATTTATGTTGGTATCTAGGTATAAATGCAATTCTCTTCCTTTTAGCCTCTGATTGGTTTTAGATAAGTATGGCTCTTATATGACAGTTACTCTATATATCTAACAGTAGATATCTAGATATATATTTAATAGCAACTTTAGATATATGAAGATATACTGTACCTACAGTTACTGTTATTTTACATACAAAATGAATATGGAGCAAAAACATGGGAGTACCTGTCAAGCCTACATAAAGCTTTTGAATCTAAATTAAATAAATAATAATAATTTATGAACCCTAGAAATTATTTTAGGCAAAATCTGGAAGGCATATGTTTTTGTTTTCTGGGTTCAAGTATTATTTTTTGGTTTCTCGCTATATATCCAACACATTGCATCTTTTTCCAATTCATATTTCTTGTTAGCATGTTGACCTTCTTGACCAGAGATTCTGAAATGTACACACAACCTCAAATCCTGTTTGTGGCATAAACAGAGAATGCCTGAAAATCCAGATATACTGTAGTTGAGAGATTTTATTTTCAAAGCACTCTGGCATGGACCAAGAGGTCAAATGGAAAATGAATAAAAGAAAAGAAATAAGGTAGATAATCTTCAGCATAAAGATATGCCAAAATCAAATTCATTTATTCTTTTGACCTGTGGTATTCTTTTGGCCAGAATGCAGACTTCCTTGTTGAATGATATTAAATCTACACAAAGTAGATTTTCCTACTAGAAATGTATTTATTTATATCTCACCTTTATTATTTTTATAAATAATTCAGGGTGGCAACATTACACCTTCCTCCTCCTATTTTCCCCACAACAACAATCCTGTGAAGTGGATTAGTCTGAATGAATGACTGGCCCAAATTTACCCAGCTATTTTTCATGCCTATGGCAGGACTAGAACTCACAATCTCCTGAGGAGTGTACCACTCCTTGTCCTTTAAATTTTTTTCAGTGGCCTTCAATACAATTAATCATGATATCTTTTTGGATTGCTTAGGATATTAGGAATTGTGAACTTTGTATTGCAAGGCTCCATCCATCCCTTTCAGCTGGTAGTTGGAAAGAGGTTGGTTGGAAGCAGTTAGATGGAAGCAGTTGGAACAGTTAGAAGCAGTTGGTTAGAAGCAGTTTGAAACAGAAATGATTGGAAGCAGTTGGTTATTATTAGTGAGATGTCAGGCTTCATCTTCTCTCTTCTGCAGGTCAGCATCTACATGACTCTGATTCAAGAGAAGGTATTGTTTAATCCAGAGGTGGTATTCAGCAGGTTCTGACCAGTTCTGGAGAACCGGTAGTGGAAATTTTGAGTAGTTCGGAGAACCAGCAAATACCACCTCCGACTGGAGATTTTATAATATCCTTCCCCTGCCACGCCTACCAAGCCATACCTACAAAACCGCTAGTTAAAAAATTTGAATCCCACCACTGGTTTAATCCTTGAAGGCTATAAAGAACTAGATGAGAAGGAACATATTGTGTACAAAAAGCTGTATTTCTGCAAAATGCAGTTGCTGTTTCTCCAGAAACCTTTTGGCTCTGTAGGGCTTTGGTTATGACTCTGGATGTAGGGACAGTCCCCTAGAAGGAATAAGCCCATGGGTCCTGTCCTGTTTCAACTTGTATTCCAGTTGTGACCCATCCTGGAGTGGGAGGCTCTGGTAACAATACCTTACACCCTATTCACTTATAGGATATTCTACTGCAATGCACCCCACTTGATTTTTTCTTTATAGGCTCTCTGAAAATTACAACTGATGTCAAAAAAGCAATATGTTTGCTGATTACTTGAAGCCCTTGCAGCCACACAACACTAATTCTCTACTGGCTTCTAGTAGGTTTTTGAGTACAGTTCAAAGTAACCTATACATGTTTTTTGTTGGCATGTTGCCTGTATGTTTCCATTTTCTTCAAGTAGAACAGATCCTTCTGGTGTATTTGTCTCAAATATGGATGTTGAAGCTTTCCCTCTTTCTGTGACGTTCAAAGCAAGGGTGCTTTTCCACTATTTTTCTGTCCCTGAAATCTCAAAGTCACTCTTCCTGATGGCATTTAGGTAGGCAGTTAAGGCAGAGCTGTTTCACAGAGCTTTTAATCTATAGCTTTAACCCTAAAGTTGCTGCTAATCAGGTGACACAGCAGGTAGACAGTTTATGGATTTTACAATATGTAATAGTCTTTATGATTTTGATCAGATATATTGTAAATGACTGGTAGTCTTTTGGGGAGCCTGGTGGTAAATAAATGGTACAAACAAAAAGCAAACTGGTTTTCTGTGGCCTCTAAATCAACTACAAAGGATTGTACAACATGCTCATTTTTAATTGATCTTTTTTTATGTTGGTTTCAAGAGCATCCATAACAGAGATAAACCTTGAAAGCTGTCTCTTGATAAAAGCATTTCATCAGCATTAAGTGCATGAGTTGTTTTTCCTTATCATTTTCTTTTTGCTCACATGCTGTAATTTATATTTAGGAATTTTTGTTTCTCTACCAGTTTGTTTATGTCAAGGCTTTCTTGAATTTCTTTCAATGTGAATAAAATATAAAAAACTTGGGCATATATTAAAGACCATCTGTTAATCATGCAGGGCCTTGCTAGTGTAATTAAATTGATCTAACTGAAATTGTTCTAGAAATAAACACTAATTCCATGATTTTATCCTGAAAAATTCTAGTTTATCTCATTGTATCTACTAACACTGTTATGTTTAAGAACATCAATATTTGAGCCATAGTTCTCTGCAGTGGTGGGATTCAAATTTTTTTTTACTACCGGTTCTGTGGGTATGCCTTGGTAGGCATGGTGTGGCTTGGTGGGCATGGCTTCGTGGATGTGGCTTGGTGGGCATGGCAGGGGAAGGTTACTGCAAAATCCCATTCCCTCCCCACCCCACTAACCTGATTTCCAGCTCCGTTCTCCTTTGCAGTGCAACAAAAGAAGACCCAGCTGATCAGCCGGGACTCGGGAGGCAGAGAACAGATGGAGGTGGGGCCAGTCAGAGGTGGTATTTGTCAGTTCTCCGAACTACTCAAAATTTCCACTACCGGAAATTAACTGGTCAGAATCTGCTGAATACCACCTCTGGTTCTCTGATGTGATTGAAGTTAACTTTGCATGCACTCCTTTTTTTAGTGTACTGTTGAATTTAGATCCAAAAATACTTGAACATTTTGTAGAGGAGGAAGATAATGTTTTAGTTGTGTGTGTCTCTCTCTTTCTGTGTATTGCACAATAGCAAATTACCATTTTTCTATACCTAGGCAGCAATCTACTACAGTGTGGCTAAATGATTTAACAAATATCTACCACATGATGTGTGATTGTATGTTTATTTGTATCTGTATGCATGCATGTATGGATATTTTTTTCCTGGAAGTTTTTGATGCATGGATTTAAATCTTGCCATTTTAGCAGCTTTATCACAGGACACATATCTGCCTTTATTGAAGTCACTAACACTTCCGACTCTACTTTTCCTTAATTTTGTTGAACGAAATTGTCTCTGAACAGAACCTAATTTGGTTTTTGAATGCCAACTTTGATTTTTCAAATGAATCCTTTCATTGTTGACGCTCCAGGAGACCTTACTGCATCCAAAATGAAATACCTTCTTTACTCATGATACTCTACAAATGTATAATTTTCACTTCTGTGTAATATACATTACAAGGAAAAGTAAATGTCTGTAGCTGCTGTGAAACTCATCAGCTAAGAGTATTAGGTATCTTCTTTTTCTTTGTAGTGACATGATTATTAATACTCAGTACTTTTTTCCTTTAAACTGGTGCTTCCTTGTTTTAATGATGTGTTTCAATACTACCAGGTAATTTACAAAAGAATATTGCAAGTATAGTTGAATGCTGGTAGGTGGGATATGTGTTCCTGTAATTATGATCTTTCCATCTCTTCTTAGAAATTGACTGCATTTCTCTTCCCTATTATATTTCTGAGTCAATGGCAAGCTATTGGTTTGTTGATCAGAGTGCAGCATATTATTATTTGCATAGGATTCAAGAGGCAAAAGGGCATGTCAAGAATGTCCACACCCAAATGAATATAGATTTTTTTTTTGGGGGGGAATACCAAGTGCAGGCCCATATCCATTTCCCCAAGAGTCACTTCAATGTCCATGAGGTTCATAGAATTTCAATACTTCAGTACTCCATAGCATATTTGTATTTTAATTGTGTTGTTTTATAAATACTTTATTAAAATTACAATAACTAAACTGTTCAAACTTCTTTTTAACCAACTAGTTGAGAATTCTCCCCCGCTTTGTATGTTGGCCTTTGCCTGGTCTCTTTTCCCCTAACTATAATATCTCTTAAAACAACATTATTTAAAAATAAGCATAGAGTAAAGCTGAGGTGAGAAAACATTTTAGCACATGACATTTCTTCTTTTCCTTTTATTTTTTTCAATCAATTTGTAAGAGTTGCTTCCTAGAATGTTAAAAATTCAAGAGGCTGTAATGTAAACAGCTGAAAACATTACTGTTGTCAGTGAAGAGACATGCCTCCTCATTGGTACTTTGAAAGTTTGTGCAAAAGAAACAAAAAGCCTCTGCCCTGTTGTTCACAGACAAGTGAAAATAGTTCCATTGTAGAAGATTCTTGTGTGCCTACTCTTTTATTCCAATAAAACTTTACAAGGAGAACTTTGTAATATTTGGAAAAGGTAGTTTCAGTCTTAAAACACCAACAAATACCATGAGACAAGCAGGGCTTCCTTTCAAAGGAGACTAGAGGATAGAATAGAAACCTGGAGACAAATGCTGTGACTCTGCAGGAGAAAGGAGAAAAGGACCAAGGAGGATTGGTGAGGGAGGTCCCATCACTGGAATAAGAGACTGGCCACAGGTTAAACAAAGCTGCAGGACTCCAAAGGGAAAATCCATTTTAAATAAACCATCAAAACTCAGGTGTTGACATTTTTATTTCTCTAATGCACTTGGAATACTTAAGATCCTTATTAATTTTTAAAATAAACACTAATTGTTTTTCTCTGAACTATTTGGTTTAGGTGGAAAAATAAGTCCAACAGGTCCCATAGTGACAATTCTGATAAAAAGGTAATTGTTTGCTTTGTAACTTAACCATGGAATCCCCTGATCATCTTAGAAATCAGTCCAAATTGGGATTCTGGGAAGAAGAGGTGGTATTCAGCCAGTTCTGACAGGTTCTGGAGAACCGGTAGTGGAAATTTTGAGTAGTTCGGAGAACCGGCAAATACCACTTCTGTCTGGCCCCACCACCATCTATTCTCTGCCTCCTGAGTCCCAGCTGATCGGCTGGGTCTTCTTTTGTTGCCCTGCACAGGAGAACGGATCTGGAAAGCAGGTTAGTGGGGTGGGGTGGAAATGGGGATTTTACAGTATCCTTCCCCTGCCACACCCACCAAGCCACGCCTACAGAACCAGTAGTAAAAAAAATAAATGAATAACACCGCTTGGAAGAAGTGTATTGTTAGACGTATAACCTGATACCTTCAAGTTCTTGACTGGCAGGAAGAACCTATTTGTAGAAAGCCTCTAAGCTGCACTGAGTCTTTTTCTCTAGACAAGCTCCTCGTCCATCCCTTCCTTGGGTCCCACTTTGTGGGGGGTGGAGACTGAGGACAGTCTCTTTTTTCCTGTCTTTTGTGGAGGTGCATTCTTTCATACCATGCCTTGTTTCCCTGAAATCCAAACATGAAATCTTTGAAGGGAAAATCCACAAGTTATATCTTCTTCCTGGGGTTTCTTCACTGAGGGGAAAAAAACTCAGAGAGAAGCACTCACCTTAGGGGATCAGTGTCTGCTTATTGTGGGAACATGCTGGTTCAGTGTTGGAACAATGCTTCATTTGCTTCTGTCTTGACACCACCTTGTCAGTATGGAAACGGCTATAATTGTTTCAGCCTCTCCCATATTTTGCTCATCTGTCAGTATATCATTATAGTTTTCACCACTATTTTGTCAGCTATCACTTTCTATAGCAGCTTCAAGTAGAACTGTTTTTATATTGCCTTAGCACACACTTTCGAGCAGTGTTCATGCTGTGTCCTTTGCCCATCCTTTCTCAGCATTTTCAGTAGTCACCAAGTGTTGCCTCGGCATTGCTGCAAACCTTTGTTCCCCTTCTTTCTGAATTCAATTATTCTTTAAAGGAAAAAAAGAACATAAAAATACAGATAAAGCAACTGCTGTTGTAAATCTTGTAATCTTTGCTCCATCATGGTTCTGTCCAGTCTAATCCTGTTCATAAAGATAAAATACTATAGAACACCTCCATTTCCTAGGTTCTTTTTTGTATTGTTGGTTGCTTTACTTCAAAACAGATGATTAAAGGCCTGGAGACTTAAAACATATGAAGAATGGCTGCAGGTTTGGGTTTGGCTAATCTAAAGAAAAGAAGAATTAGGGGTGACATAATAGCAGTATTCCAGTATCTGAGGGGTTACCACAGAGAAGAGGGGGTCATCTTATTCTCCAAAGCACCAGAGAGCAGGACAAGAAACAATGGATGGAAACTAATAAAGGAGAGAAGTGACCTGGAATTAAGGAGAAACTTCATAACAGTGAGAACAATTAACCAGCAGAACAGCTTGCCTTCAGAAATTGTGGGTGCTTCATCCCTGGAGGTTTTTAAGAAGAGACTAGACAGCCACTTATCTGAAATGGTATAGGTTCTCCTGCTTGAGCAGGGGACTGGTCTAGAAGACCTCCAAGGTCCCTTCCAGCTCTATTCCTAATTCTACTCTACTCTACTCTATTCTGAATTTATTAAAAGATGCCTATAAATGTGATTTACCTAGTTACTGCTTTTCTAGGAGACTATGGGAGTTAGAAGACTCACAAGTATGAAATGGGCAGCTATATAATTTTAAATAAATAAATACTTTGAACAGATTCTGTTACTTATCTAAATTCCCTCCCCCACCATCCCTAAGCTGGCTTAAATAGTTGCTCAAAGAAGATAGCAAATGGGTCCTTTGCAAAGAATAGTTCAGATTTCTCAGCAAGGATTTTGGGAGAATCTCAGATAGGAGATTCCTTATGCCCCTTTCACTGACAATAGATGACGATGGCGATGATGTTGGTTGGTTGCACCATCAGCCAGATGTTTGGATGGGATTGAGTGTTTTTGTTCACTTATTGAATCCTTCCCAAGGACCTCAGATGGGCAGATATTTGTCATAACATGTAAGCTGTTTCAGGCAAAGCTGCCATTTGCAATTGACGGGTAGTGATTTTGTCAGTGCTGATGGTGTTCAAGTGGTGTTCCAGATGTTTTGGGATTGCACCCAAGGTGCCTATTACTATTGGTACTACCTTTTCTTTCTTGTGTCACAGTTGTTCTATTTGCAGATATAATAGATCGACACTGATCTGCTAGCCTCTGTTCTCTTATTATGTTGCCCTTCCTTGGAACTACAAATCAGATGCCTCAGGCAACTATATTATTTTGTTTAATACATACTCTGCTCCTCTGAACTGGATACATTCATGTCACACACTTTCCTCTCCTCTCCTGACACACTTTGCAAATGAAAATGGAAATATATTTTGTGAAGCTGCTGTGAATGTGCCGCCATATTTAACATGTTATTTTATTAATGTGTGATTCCAGCATGGATAAGATATTCATAAATAAAGGAGGATTTTTCCCTGCAATTTTTAAATGGAGATATTTCATCATGAGTCTGTGATATATATGAGTCTCTATATGAAATGGTTGTGGAAAAATACCAAAATATGTACTGGTATCGTTTATAAGATGGACTTAGAATTGTCTTCCCTTTTTTCATATTAATTTATTTCATCTATAAATATCTGTAAATTCAAATTTGAACACTTGAAAACTAGTATTAACACTATCAGAAGAAGCAATATAGATCACCAACTGGATATGTCACTGGTTGGACATTGTAATTACTTGCCAGCCTTCAAGAATCCTCCTTCTGCTTTTCTTTCCTGCTGCCATAGAAACGGGGGGAGGGAAGAATAATTGGGCCCCATGAGGGGAAGGGTGCTGGAGGATGAAGTTGGTGAAATGTAAAAGTTGGGATGCTTTCTTGATTATGCTTACTTGCTTACTGCGCAGATGTAGCCTCTTATCTCTTTAGGCCAAGGTCAACCGTCTTGGCATACCGGATGTGTAAAGCGCCACCTGAAGATGCATCCACGTGATATTATTATACACACCTCAGATTGGATGGCCAGTTTGAACTATGGGGGGTGGGAACATGGGATAACTTTCTGTATTGATTTTCGCGCCTATTGCCTCAGATCTTGTGTTTGTTCTGACGCTACCACTTCAAATTCGGTAAAAGTCCTTTTCTCTATAACAATGGAGTCTAAGGTTTTCTTTCTTGGATTTTGAATGGAGCTACACCTAACATTACTTTAGTTTAATTTGGATAGAATCAATGTTCCTTCAATACAGCAGATTTTCTATTTTGTATAATGATTTCTAGGTCTTTCACACTATTGTGATGTGATACCTTATCCATGATGATTGTTCACTGCAGTGGTTCAATTAGTAATACAGTTGTTAAGTGAATCTTGCTACTCTATTGACTTTGCTTGTCAGATGGTCATAAAAGGTGGTCGCATAACCCCAGGACACTGCAAACATCATAAATATGAGTCACTTGCCAAGTGTCTGAATGTTGATCATGTGACCATGGGGATACTGCAACGATCATAAGTGTGCAAAATGGTCATAAGTCACTTTTTTCAGTGCCATTGTAACTTTGAATGGTTACTAAATGAACGGTTGTAAGTTGAAGACTACCTGTAGCAATCTATAGGATTAATGAAGAATAGTGTAGTACTGCCTCTTGATTGGCACTAGACAGATTCTCTAATTTTTTCATTAACAATTTGGTTATTCATCCCTTCCTTTTTTGGCATCAAGCACAGGCATCTGCCTCTGCACCTTCTGCTTAAAGATACTATAGTACTGTCGTCAATTCAACTCCTGGTGATTACATGAACATGATGACTTAGGACTCTTGTGTCTTGTTGTAGTCTTCAACATTATGCTTATTAGGATTTATGGAATGCTTCATGCATTCACATTAACTATCACAAGGTCAGAAGAATTTCAGAGTTTTCATGTTTTCAGTGTCAGTGTTAGTCTATATAGCATGTACAAAATACAGCTGCTTATTTTCAAAGCCTGTATAATAAAATAACACCAATATTGCAGGAGGTGCATTAATTTCCAGTTGGTTTCTGAGTCCAACTTAAAGTAGTGGT
The DNA here is from genome assembly GCF_049901735.1 of Notechis scutatus. Classification (NCBI taxonomy): domain Eukaryota; kingdom Metazoa; phylum Chordata; class Lepidosauria; order Squamata; family Elapidae; genus Notechis; species Notechis scutatus. The sequence continues at coordinate 228,020,488 of NC_142009.1, forward strand.
TATTACTTATAAAGCTCTTTATATCTTGGGCCCATAGTAGCTTTGAATTGTTTGGTTTGATTCATTTATTGAATTTATCTGCCACCCAACCCCCCCCTTCAAAAGCAACTAGAATCTTCCTGCCTCCTACTCCTTGGCCAAGAGAACCCTATTCCTCTTGTGAGCAGAACAGAAGCCATTATGACTTGTGAGGAAGTGTCTCAAACTCAGGCTAAAGAGGAGTTGTAACAGTATAAGGAGATGTTCAAATCAAGCTGAAGAGGTAAACAGGATGTGGTAGGGATTGAGGGCAGGAGAGTAGCCATGAACTGTAACAAAGTGTGTAGAAAAACAAGATGTGGGTAGAACAATGGAGAACTGTAACAGAGTGCATACGTGTCAGAAACTGTGTAGCTGCTTTTTGCCATATAAGGGAATGCTTAAACATCCGAAATGTATATGTGTCAATTTTGAAACAGGAAGATTGTGAGCCAAGCCCTCGTACGAGGGGGCGGACAGTTAGGGTATAAAAGTGCTGCTTGAATTTTGCTCTGGGTTCCTTCAACGCCTGAGGGAAGCCACCTTTGCAAACGCGCAATAAATCTTGTTTTCCTTGGATCAAAGCGAATCTCTGGTGGTCTTTTCGGAAGCCCCACCTCACAATTTGGTGCCCAACGTGGGGCCCCGACGGAATTTCGACTGGAGAAAAGGGACTGGGTAAGTGTGGCGCCACCGCCTCCCATTGTAGAGGGACCCCTCCCTTGTCTCAGTCGGATCCCGGGGTAACTGCACTCAGCAGACGATCCTTGGAAACAAGTGAGAGAGAAGCCGGCCTGATGCTCCAGGAGTGTCGTTGATCGCCTGAAGTGGGGACACCCACACTCCTTTTGTCTCCGGGAGACCAGGGATGCATCAGGTGAGTTTGTCGCCTTTCGGGATAGAAGAAGGGATCTACTGTCCTTAAACTCTGGAAATCCAGCGACTGCTGGAGGACAGCAGAAATCCCTGAGTTAGGAATCTCTGGGAGATTGTTGGCGTGGAGAATGGGAAAGGGACAAAGCAAGTGTGAGATGTTCCAAGAGGGAACGGGTATAGAGATAGAGAAGACCCTGAGAAAACCGATTCCGACTGACTCCCCGTTGGGTCAACTACTACAACAATGGTTGTTGCCCCATCTGAGGACTTACACTCGGAATCTAGAGAAAAAGAAAATGATCTACCTATGCCAACATAGGTGGCCGAAGTATCCCCTAGTAGACCCTGAGTTTCCCTACCACTGGGATCCCGAAGGGAATACCAGTAAGTATTGGATAACTCAGTTGAAAGAGTACATAGTGAAACACCGGATGAAGGAGCAGATACCATATGTGGAGGTATGGTATCATGTTCATTTTGAAGGTCCAGTTCCACCAGAAACAGAAGTAGGACAGTTTGTCAACAAGGTAGAGGAAAGCGAAACTGAGGACTGGATGAGGGGTCCACTGGCATCGGCTCCGGCAGTCCCGGCACCACCGCCCCTGCCGGCGCTGGTTGCCCAGGCTCCACCTCCACCTGCATATCCAGGACTCAGAAGGGAACTGGCTCAATTAAACAAGGACCTAGAGAATTTGCCTCTAGGAGGAAGGTCGGCCAATCCCGTCTCGGCCTTCCCAGTCAGAGAAGTCCCAAATGGCATGAATACGCAAGGGAATCCAGTCACCATTTTTGTGGCTGTCCCCATAAAACCTGCCGAATTACGGGATCTGAAAAAGACCCTTCCGAAACTCCATGAGAATGCTCATGAAGTGGCGGAACAGTTGGAATTGTTTTTGGGGCCCAATGAATATACATACCAAGAACTGATGTATATTCTTGGACACCTTTTCACCCCCGAAGAGAGGAATCTCATTAGGAGGGCAGCAATGGCTGCCTGGGATAGGAGACATGTAGGGCAACAGGGAGCAGTGGCTGCAGACGCAAAGTTCTCCATAGCCAATCCAAATTGGAACATCAATGATGACGCTCATAGGGGGCACATGAGAGACATGAAACGCATGATCATTGAAGGAATTAAATTGGCTATCCCTCAAGGGAAAAATTTGACCAAAGCATTTGAAGTAACACAAGGAAAGGATGAGTCCCCGGGGGATTTCTGCGCTTGGCTCCAGGAAGGGTTAACCAAGTACTCCGGAGTGGAGCCAGAAACCCCTGCCTTCGAGACTCTCCTGAAGATGCAGTTTGTCACCAAGGCAGGGCCAGATATCCAGAAAAAGATTCAGAAGATGGAGGGATGGACTGATTTGGGCATGACAGATTTGATGAGAGCAGCCCAGCAAGTTTTTGTGATCCGAGACTCAGTTAAAACCAAACAGAAGTCTCAGATGATGGTAGCTGCTGTGCAAACGGCAGCCAAGAATGAAGTTAGGAAAGACAGGGAGACCCGGAGGCCAGATCCGAGGCCAAGGTGGAGAGATGAAAGATCTCCAGGCAGAGAGTGGAGACCTCCAATCAGGCGAGGGGGTCCAGAGGGCAACTGGTTCGGTCAACCCCAACGACAGGTCCAGGATAGAGCATGTTTCAAGTGTGGGAAAGAAGGGCATTTTGCACGTGAATGCCCAAAGAATCGGGAGGAACGAAGCTACGCCCTATACGATTAGGGAGGTTCCGGCTCCCCAAGAGGGACCCGCGGGGAGCCACTGGTAAATGTGTTAGTGGGTCCTGACCATCAGGAATGGCTGTTCCTGATTGACACTGGCGCAAGCCGGACATCTGTATGCGATCCGGTAAAGGGAGCATGCAGGTCGAAGCAGACTTTGAAGGTGATTGGGGTGAGTGGGAAATCCCAAGAGGTCAAGATTTTGGAAGAAGTGAGATTGGAATTGAATGATGTGGTCACTGAAACCGAAATATTGTATATTCCGGATTCAGGGGTGAACTTGCTAGGAAGAGACTTGTTGGATGTTTTTGGAATAGAATTTTGGGATAGAAGGAAGGAAGTTCGCATGTGTATGTTAACAACGGAAGATGAGGAGAAGATATCATCAGATGTGTGGGCAGGAGGTGAAGGAGTTAGTAGGATGGCGATACAGCCCATTCAGATCAAGATACAACCAGGGATAACTAAACTGTGGACTCCACAATATTACCTGAGTAAGAGAGGTAGGGAAGGGTTGAAACCAGTGATTGACAGATTATTGAAACAGGGACTGTTGGAGCCTACTATGTCACCGTTCAATTCACCAATTTTGGCAGTAATGAAAAAGGATGGAAAGTATAGATTGGTTCATGATTTGAGGAGGATCAATGAGATAGTGGTTCCTAGATTCCCAGTGGTTCCTGAACCCTATACCATCTTGGGGCGGATCCCTCCCAAAGACAAATGGTTCACTGTGATAGATCTGAAGGATTCCTTTTGGGCGTGCCCCTTGGAGGAGGGGAGTAGAGACTTGTTTGCTTTTGAATAGAATGATCCTGAGAGTGGAAGGAAACAGCAGTTGAGGTGGACGGTACTTCCTCAGGGATATACTGAGAGCCCTTTGTTGTTTGGACAGGCTTTGGAAGAAAAGTTGGTGTCTTTTGAGAGAGGGAAAGGAATCACCCTGATTCAGTACGTGGATGACTTGTTGTTAACTGGGGAGAAAGAGAAGGAAGTGAGAGCGGCTTCTGTGAGTCTGTTGAATTGGCTGAAGGAGCAGGGGCTGAAGGTCTCAAAAGAGAAGCTTCAGTTTGTTGAGAAAAAGGTGAAGTATTTGGGGCATTACATTCAGCAGGGAGTCAGGTCCTTGGACTCTGAAAGGGTGAAGGGGATCATGAGCTTGGCTCCTCCCAGGAACAAGACAGAGGTGCGGAAAGCGTTGGGATTGTTGGGGTACTGCAGAATCTGGATAGACCAATTCACAGTGTTGGCACAGTTTTTGCATAGAAAATTGCCTGGAAAGGGAGAGCACATAGAATGGGAGGAGGGAGATGGTGAAAGGTGGGAAGAGCTGAAGAAGGCTTTGTCAACCGCTCCGGTTTTAGCCTTGCCAAACCTGAAGCTACCATTTTATTTGTATGTGGCGGTGGCTCAGGGGACAGCAGTTGGAGTTCTTGCCCAAAAGAGAGGGGGGCTGTACCAGCCGATAGCCTTCCTAAGCAAGGGTTTGGAGTCAGTTGTGAAAGGATGGCCAGTTTGTGTTCAGGCTGTGGCAGCAACAGCGATGTTGGTGGTGGAGAGCAAGAAGTTGACTTTTGGGGGAGCTTTGGTGGTGCATTCGCCTCATCAGGTCAACTCAGTGTTGAGCCAGCTGGCTACCACTTGGATGACCGAAGGGAGGATATTGAAGTATGAAACCATTTTGAGAACCAGTCCTGATGTGGTAATAGGGACAGATAGGAATCTGAATCCGGCAGAGTTCTTGGAGGGGAGAAGGCAGGAGTGGGAGCCGGAAGACCATGATTGTCTGTTGCAAGTGGACCTCATGATGAAAGTTAGGGAAGACTTGGAAGAGACTCCATTGGAGAAGGGAGAGAGGTGGTTTATAGATGGGTCTAGCAGGGTGGAAGAAGGAAAACGAAAGTCTGGGTTTGTGATAGTAACCGGAGAAGGGGAAGTGATAGAGAAAGGGCCACTCCCAACTGCTTGGTCAGCTCAGAAGTGTGAATTGTTTGCCTTGGCCAGAGCCTTGGAACTGGCTGAGGGGATAGAAGTAACTATATGGACTGATTCCAAGTATGCGTGGGGGGTGGTTCATACCTTTGGGAAGATATGGAGAGAGAGGGGATATATAAAGGCAGATGGGAAGCAAATAGAGCAGGTACAGTTGGTAGAACAAGCTTTAGAGGCACTGCAACTCCCCAATCAAGTAGCAATTGTCCATGTGAATGCACATCAGAAGGGGAACACACCTGAGGTTGTGGGAAATCGATGGGCAGACAAATGGGCAAAGGAGGCTGCAGGGGAGGTGGAGCTGATAATGATGTCTATACCAATACTGGAAAAGAAGGACGAGAGAGAGGAATGGGAGCCAGAGGAAAAAGAGAAAGTAGAATTGGAGAAAGAAGGATGTGTCAAAACCTCAGAGGGATGGAAAACATCAGAGGGGGTCAAAGTGGTGTCACCCATTGTCATGAGGGGAATTTTAGAGAAAATTCATGAAGGAGGACATTGGGGAACAGAGGCTTTGGTTATGTCTGTCAAACCCCATTATTGGAGTCTGAAGATGTCGACTATAGCTCAGAGCATCTGCTGGAAATGTTTGATTTGTTTGAAAGTGAATAAGAAAACGGCACGCAAGAAAGAAATGGGAGGGCGACCCCTAGTGGGTTGGCCTTTTCAGAGAGCACAAATTGATTTCACTGAGTTGCCAGAAAAGGGGGGTTGGAAATACCTGCTTGTGATCAAAGATCAACTAATGGGGTGGGTAGAGGCTTATCCCACCAGAAGATCCACAGCTCCCACAGTAACCAAGATCTTGTTAGAACAGATCATCCCACGATATGGAATGATGGAAGCAATAGATTCAGACAGAGGAACTCATTTCACCCAAAAGGTCCTGCAAGGGGTAATGGAAGTGGTGGGGGTGAAATGGGACTTGCACACACCATGGCATCCAGAATCCAGTGGGAAAGTTGAAAGAACAAATGTGGAATTGAAGAAACACTTGACCAAACTACAACTTGAAAATGGTTTGCCCTGGACAAAGAATCTTCCCCTAGCTTTGCTCAGGATCAGAACTTGTCCAAGGAAAGACACAGGGGTTTCTCCCTTTGAAATGCTGATGGGGAGACCCTATTTGGCCAAACTAGGCAATCCCATACCAGAGTTCAGGGACTTGTTCCTTTGGAAATATTTGCTGGCACTGTCCGGTCTTTGCTTTCTTCACAAACAGGGACTATTGGTGCAACGACCACCTTTGGCTGGTAGCCAACACCCACACGAGGCTGGAGACTGGGTCCTGATAAAAACTTGGAAGAGTGAGAAGCTGCAACCTAGCTGGGAAGGCCCGTACCAGGTGCTGTTGACTACTGAATTGACCGTTCGCACTCGGGAAGGAGGCTGGATGCATTACAGCAGAGTCAAGAAGGCACCAGATCCAAATTCTATGTGGAGGGCAGTTCCAGTGGATGGACAACTGTTGAAGTTAACGCTAAAGCGGTAACATGCAGCTGACTCACTTGATAATCATCTTCCTGATAGTAAATAGGACCAGAGGAAAAGACAAAAAGACAGAAGCTAAGACTGAGGGACAATGTGATCAATGCATAAAAACAACAAAAACAGGGACACAAGTGACAAAGACTCTGATTTTCCATACTCAATTGAGTTGCAGGGAAAAAGACTCTGGGACTTGTACCTACAATGGGACATCTTACTCTATTTGTAAGGATAGAGGGAAGGTCAAATGTTATGACCCAAAGGGTCCCACACATAGGTACACCATAAAGATTCAGGCAGGGAATAAGGTAATGGTGAACCATGACTTCTATAATCCAAAAGTGTCACAGTCAGTAATCTTTGATGCTTGTGAGGCAATGGATGAGGGAAATAATGAATGTGGGTCCCTAGCATGGAGAAGAACATATTCAGGGAACAAAAAATACATCTGCGCAAGGACCAGCAACCAACATGATGCTTGTGGCAAGGGTACATTCTGTGGGGAATGGAAATGTGTGGATTTCTGATCAAGGGGGCTAACTGTAAGGGCAGACACCATTCCGAAATCAGATAATCTTAAAAAACTGTATATAACTAGGTTAAGGGTGCCTGATGCGAATTGTTACCAGCATAAGTGCAACCCCATCAATCTTACATTTCCAGTCCCTGAGAATTGGTTGAAATCCCAGACATGGAAAGGATATCAAGATGAATATGGGTTAGGGATAGATGGGACAGGGGCTGACCCATCTGTGACGCTAAAAATGCAGGTGACCAAACATGACCTGGATCCTATTGCAAACTCTTTGTTCCATTCATATTACCAGGAGTTTCAAAAATTACGGGATATAGCCCTGCCCCCTAAAGCCCAAAATATGTTTCTAGCTTTAGCTGAAACTATTGCCAAAGAATTGACAGTGAAAAATTGTTTTGTATGTGGTGGGACTAACATGGGAGAACAGTGGCCATGGGAGGCTCAAGAGGTTAACTATACTTATGTTAAAGGAAATCAAGCTAATTATACCTTTAAGCAAATGGGAGAGGAGATCTGGGCTATAACCACAAACTTAGTAGGAAATGTGTGTTACCAGAGAAACCAAACTGAGAATCGAGCCATCAACGTGGGGTCTCTACGATGCTTAGGGGTGTGGGAAAATCAGACTTGGTGGTCTGGGGAGAATATCTCTGAACCAGCAAAGTCTTTGGAGGGAATGAGCAACATGACTTTTCTGAAAACACCCGAAGAAGAAAAACGCTGGACAACCCCCAACGGGTTATATTGGATTTGTGGTAGGTTTGCCTATAACTTCCTCCCTGCGGGGTGGTTTGGGTCATGCGTTCTGGGAGCGATTAGACCGAGTTTCTTCCTATTACCTCTTAAGCAACGACAGGTATTAGGAGTGCCAGTGTACGAAGAGATAGGGAACATTAGGGTGAAACGAGAGACAAAGGATATCCATAAAGGGGTCTGGAAGGATGCTGAGTGGCCGCTGGAGAGAATAATTCATTATTATGGACCAGCCATGTGGGCCAAAGATGGGACCTATGGATACCGTACCCCCATTTATCTGCTAAATCGCTTAATTCGCTTGCAAGCTGTGGTAGAGATAATCACCAATGAAACTATATTAGCCATGACACATCTAGCTAAGGAAAGTGCATGCTCGAGAACTTATATAATGCAAAACCGCTTGGCTCTGGATTATTTGCTTGCTAAAGAGGGAGGGGTATGTGGGAAGTTTAATTTAACAAACTGCTGCATTGAAATTGATGAGAGTGGAAAAGTGATCCAGGAGATAGCAGACCGAATGGTAAAAGTAGCCCATGTACCAGTCCAGACTTGGGAAGGATTTAACATGAGAAATCTGTTTGGATCCTGGTTTCCTAAACTCCCTGGACTGGAAGCCATAGTGGCTCTAATTGGTATCATTGCAGCAGGATGTGTAATACTCTCATGTATCCTCCCTATATTCATCCGCACAATAACTAGCACCCTCTCCCTGATAGCCAAGAGACAAGTTACCGAGCAAATGATGACATTAAGACTATATCAGCCAGTATCCACTTCAGAGGATGAAGAGGCTGGGGAGCTGTTGCTTTAGTTTGAGACAAGAATGGAACAAGAAAAAGGGGGGATTGTGAGCAGAACAGAAGCCATTATGACTTGTGAGGAAGTGTCTCAAACTCAGGCTGAAGAGGAGTTGTAACAGTATAAGGAGATGTTCAAATCAAGCTGAAGAGATAAACAGGATGTGGTAGGGATTGAGGGCAGGAGAGTAGCCATGAACTGTAACAAAGTGTGTAGAAAAACAAGATGTGGGTAGAACAATGGAGAACTGTAACAGAGTGCATACGTGTCAGAAACTGTGTAGCTGCTTTTTGCCATATAAGGGAATGCTTAAACATCCGAAATGTATATGTGTCAATTTTGAAACAGGAAGATTGTGAGCCAAGCCCTCGTACGAGGGGGCGGACAGTTAGGGTATAAAAGTGCTGCTTGAATTTTGCTCTGGGTTCCTTCAACGCCTGAGGGAACCCGCCTTTGCAAACGTGCAATAAATCTTGTTTTCCTTGGATCAAAGCGAATCTCTGGTGGTCTTTTCGGAAGCCCCCACCTCACACTCTCATTCTGATCAGATGAACTTACATCTAAATTGTTAAGAAAATTTCTATTACAGGAGGGGAGAAGTAAGGAATGCGACAACTTGTTAATTTTCTTATGAAAAGATGAAAAGAAACTCCCTGCCTCCCTCAGTAGTGCAACACTGCAAGCATCCTAAATGAATCACTTTCCAGAAATAAACATAAAGATGAAGCTAGGATGCTAAAAGAGATCTTTAAACAAACTACCAGTACTTATTTGAAAGTAATATAAAATTTAGCTCCTTCATTGTTTCGTATCCTTGCCGTCCTTCATTTTGTTCCTGGACTCTTGTTATCTTGGTTTATGATTTTATATTAGTCCCCAACTCATATGTCTGCACAAACTCTGCAAAATATAATTACAGTGAGATATTCCAGCTCCACCACTCATCTCCCTAAGGATTCTATCAACGGGCAAGTTTTGTTTAGTAATGACCAAAGGTAATAGCATTTTCCAAAACTAAAAATTAAAAAAAACAACAACTCTTTTTTCTGAGAACACTCAAAGAAAATTAACAACTTAAGGGACGTCAATTGTATGCATCCCACTGGCATTTAACTTATTAGTCATTATATTAATAGGACAAACATTTCTTGGAGCAGCAGAGTAATGATAAACTGCTTTTTTTTGAAGGAGGTGGGGCCAGCAAATATTTAAGGTATAATTTAGAGATTATTCATCCAGTAGCATAAAATACAGGGTTTTCTCTAAGCCTCCTTACTTTTATGTGCTCTTTGCTTTTCAACAAATATATCAGAGGGCATCAAAAACTTAATCATAAACATGGTATGTTATTCCAGAATGCATTTGTTTTTTAAAAATATATTGTCTCTTGATGTATGTATCAGTTACTTGCTTTCCTTTTAAAACAAAAATAAACAGGTTTCCAAATAATTCTACTGTAATCAGCATGATCTAAATATGCTTAACTTTGATGGAATTTTGTCCACTGATTTAAAACTGCAGGAAAGAAATATATGTTCATGTCTATTTGTTAGTAATTTTACTATTGGTCTCAGTGTTTTCTTTTTAAATAAAATTACCTGATGCATAGTAGACACATTGTTTAACAAGATTACATTGAATGCAGAAACTTTACAGATTATTACAATAATAAAATAAGCCTACTTATTATAAACTTTTCAGGCTTAGTTGATTTAAGTGATGAAGATCTGTAACATGTCTCTCCTACCCCCTTGTTTGTTCAGTGTAATCTACATATATGTTGGAAACTTATTTCAGCATTTATTAGACTATAAGAATTCTTTATATTGCTTCATCTGAAAAATACCTCTGCTTACTGAAGTGACGGACAACATTTTGGCAGTCAGAAGCTGAACATATTCAGCAAGATAATCATATTAAAATGTCAACATAAAGAGCAGGGATAGAATTTTGAATACATTTTTCTCTTAGGGGAATGAAAATCTTATCCATCTCCTTCGCCCACACCTGAACATCTTTAAGAAATATTCACTGAGCAGTGAACAAGTGTGAGAATGAAAGTTTATTGTACATTAGTTGATTTAGAGAAAGGACTCAATAAAGTGGATAGTCTTGAATTAGGGAATGTTTGGCATTAACATAGAGCTAAAAGATGGTTCTGAATGTGATAAGAGCAGTATATGATGGAAATCAAGCAGATATGAGAATAAATCAAATACATAACAGTTCAACACTGAGCAAGACAAGGAGACATAATATCCCTTAGTTTTAAATGTATTTATGGATGCCTGTATAAGGAATGCTTGTGGTAATGTTAGAGGCATCTGACTGAGGATGTGAATAAGGAAGAGGATGCAGTTTTGTGTGCAGACAATATCATATTTTTTCTGTGAGCTTGAATCATCTTACTAAATGTAAGATAAATTGTATGATGAAATGTGAAGTAGGGATCTTATAAAGCTGTATATCAAGATCAAGATATATAATTTGTAATTGACAGAAGAACTGAGTGAATGCTTGCAAATGTTATACATAGATGGAAGAAAAATACAGCAATCTGATGAATGGTTTACTAAAGAGGAGAAAACAATTGAACATTTTATGAGCTACAAATATTGGTATAAACATGGTGGGAGGTATGTGGTTTGTTGCAAGGAAGGAATGTTGGTTGACAGAAGCAACAACTCTTATGTGTGAGAGTGTGCTTTTCCCCACTCCGTTCTATAGAAGTGCGAATTGGATATAATAGGAAAGACATGAGAGTAAGTTGTATGCAACAGGAACAGAGCCCTTAATATTGTAAGTGTATTTGTAATAAAAGAAGAAGATAGGGTCAAGAATAGATGAGTGATGAATGAATATGGATGGAATACAAACATGAACAATTAGTATGGAAGAAGTATGTTGAAGAGATTTAGTCGTATAGAGATAACTTAAGAGACTGAATCGCATCACAAACTTATGAAGGAGCAAGGTCAAGAGAAAGGAGAAAGGAGAGATGAGAAAGTTATAGTTGGATGAAGTTGATTCTCAGAAAGAGGTGAAGAGAACAAAACAGATCATGTGTGAATACAGATGTGGTAGAAGCATAGAACGTTTTACAAGAACTACTTACCCTGAGTAGGAATAGCATGATTGGGATAGATATAGTGGATGGATAGAATTCTGAGGTGGTAGGAAAAGAAGCCCTGGAATTTCTACTTATCAATTTCTATTTTGTATGATTTGATTGCTTATTATACCCCATGACTATCATTAAATATTGTACCTTATGATTCTTGATGAATGTATCTTTTCCTTTTATGTACACTGAGAGCATATGCACCAAAGACAAATTCCTTGTGTGTCCAATCACACTTGGCCAATAAAGAATTCTATTCTATTCTATTTTAATATTCCCATGTTTGTTTTTTAAGAAAAAAAAGGTAATAGCAACTGGAAAATAAAACAGCATGAAATACTGTCCCCTGATGCACCACTGTTTTTAAAAATGTTATGAGAACATTTATAGCTTTATGCATAGACTCTCAATCACAAATCCAAGTATATGATCCCAAGTCTCCCCTCTGAAATGATTAGTATGTACTCTGTATCTTCAGACATCTATCACAATTCTTTTAGGCATGTAAGATCAGACATAAATCATCAAAAATATATGTTGTTAAAATATGTCAGTCGATATTTATGCTGTTTTGCAGATCATCTAGGTATGGACTTCCTATCCATGACATTCCACCCAAACAATGTGACTGAATTTATCCTCTTTGGCCTCATGCAAAATGAAGAAACCCAGAAAATATGCTTTGTCCTGTTTCTGTTCTTCTATTTAATCATTGTGTTGGGCAACCTTCTCATAGTAATCACTATAATCTTCAGCACCCACTTGATGTCTCCCATGTATTACTTCCTCAGTTACTTATCCTTTGTGGACATCTGCTATTCCTCAGTTACAGCTCCCAAAATGATTTCAGATTTTCTTCTGGAAAGAAAAACCATCTCATTTATTGGCTGCATAGCTCAGCTCTTTGGAGTCCATTTCTTTGGCTGCACAGAGATCTTCATTCTTACAGTGATGGCCTATGATCGGTACATTGCGATTTGCAAACCACTCCATTATACCACCATTATGACTAGGCGAGTCTGTGGGCAGATGGTAGCAGCTTCTTGGGTTGGAGGGTTTCTGCACTCCTTGGTGCAAACTCTTGTCACCACCCAGCTTCCTTTTTGTGGGCCCAATGAAATTGACCATTATTTTTGCGATGTCCACCCTCTACTGAAACTGGCCTGTACAGATACCTATATAGTTGGCATCATAGTGGTTGCAAACAGTGGGATGATTGCTTTAAGCTGCTTCCTCATCTTAGTGGTGTCATATATTGTAATCTTGGCCTCCTTGAGATCTCATTCTTCTGAAGGACGTCGTAAGGCTCTTTCTACTTGTGCTTCCCATGTCACAGTAGTAATTTTATTTTTTGGACCATGTACCTTTACTTATATACGCCCTTCTAGCAACTTCTCAGAAGATAAGACAGTAGCTTTGTTTTATACGGTTATCACCCCGATGCTGAACCCATTAATCTACACATTAAGAAATTCAGAGATGAAGAATGCCATTAAAAAATTATGGAGCAAAAAATGTTTTCAACAGAAAAAACAAATTTGTAAACAGAACATGCATAGAAATAATTAAAACAGGATGCCTATCTTTTTGTGAAGATTTTATTTTACTTCTGTCAATATATTATGCTGCTTTTAATATAATTCTTCCACTGACACTTTGCATTTTACTTCGTTATATTTTGTTGTAAATCATTTGATGATTTGATTATAGAGCAGTATAACACTGGATTGAACATCATTTGGTAGCAGGAATAAGTTAACAAATAAATCAAATTTGGTTTGACAAAACATTCAAGATTTCCTATTGGGATTTTATTATTTTTACAGTTCCTCTTCATTAACTTTATTTAGATATAATTACCCGGCCCGTAAAGACCTTTTTGCCCGAAAAGATGCCCCCCAGGGGGGCCCCCTCATGCCCCCCCCTTATTGCATAGGTTCTAGCAGGTATGTTAAAGTGCAAATTGATTTTGGCCATACAACACTGGAGGTCACCTTTTGGAAGCTAAAATCCAGGTCAGAAAATATTCTAGCAACAACACGATCACACACTGATACGGAAATGCATAGCAAGGCAACCAAGAGCAAGGCTGTCAAACTCCAGGCCTGCGGGCTGAATCCAGCCATGGAGTGCTTAGATCTGGCCCGCAGGACTGTACTGGAAACAGTGAAGGACTGGCCCATGGTGTGTCTGCCAGCAAAAATGGAGTTTGGGAGGGCTGTGTGCTGCCCTCCCAAACTCTGCTTTCAGTTGCGACAACCTCCTGCGACCCTCTGCCAGTGAAAATGAAGCTCAGGAGGGCCACTGTGGCCACGCACACCCTGGCCATGCTCAGGGCCACCAAGAGGATTATTAAGTGCTGGAACAAGACTAATATGGGCCCCCTCACCTACACATTAAGTTAACACAACCATGAGGATCTCCCCTTCCCCTCCCCCATCACCCTGTGAGAGGCTCATTAAAAAGGGGGGACTGCCAGAGCAGCAAAGCAGATCAGGAAGTGGGTATGTGTGTGAGGACGAAGTACAGAGAAATGATGTTGGAGTCCACGCAGCCCACAAGTAATTTTTTTTTCCGACTGGGAGAATGATGCATTCTAGTCTATGCGAATGAAAGAAAAGTGACACTTCCCTTGCCTGCCCCCCTCTCCTTCGGTTTATCCTCCTGCATTTTAAAGCCACCTCTTGCCAGTTACCCTTTGGCATGGCTGGTGCACACAGACCCTCCGACTAAGCTAACAGTGGCGCCTCCTTCCTTTTGGCATGAAAGATTTCGACAGGGTGAGAAGTGGAAGTTCATTCTTCAAGAACTGGGGAGAAGGGGAGAAAGAGAGAGGGGGGGGGGTGGATGTGGAGGTGGGGGAGCGATAATTGCTGCTGCTGCTGCACAGGGAAGGACACGCCTTCCTTCCTTGACACTTGCCCTCTGATGATTTGAGTTGATCCAGCTTTGGAGTGTTTTGCTTGCAGGAATCAGACACTATTGTTTTCAGTTAAGCCCAGAAATGGTAGAATCATGGTATTTGTTCCATATTAGCAGGCTTGTAACCCTGCATTCCTATTGGTCCACAAAGACCGTGACGTGATTGGACAGTCAGGATGGCCGTGATTGGCTCGCTAAGAGTCTACCGCGATTGGATGAAACCAATCGTGGGAAACTCAAAGCGATGTCATTGGCCGCCTAGCCGCGGCTAGGTCTATAAGAAGAGCCACCACGAGCGCTGTTTTTCACTTGGAACTGGACTGTAAAATAAAGAGCTGTTGTTCACTTGACCAGAGTCTCTCGTCTCTATGAGCCCGACCAGCCGAACTTAACACTGGCGACGAAGATGGGATCGTGAGACAACGAGACAATCCAGCACGTGGCAAACGGTGCAAAAACGACCATCAAGATGGCCAGCAACACCACGCCACCCGCACCCTTTAACCCGGCCACTGAGGACTGGGAGTCCTACATCGACCGGTTTCAGATGTTTTTGGAATGCAGCAACCTGAAAGACGGCAACGGCAATCGGAAATGGGCCGTATTCTTAACACACTGCGGACCCGCCGTGTTTAAAATGGCCAAGGCTTTGGCAATACCTGCGGACGTCAAGGCAATGGACTGGGACGACCTTGCACCCATTCTCCAAAGCCACTACGCCCCGGCCGTGCCTACCCTCATTTGCCGGCACGCTTTTTACCGACGAGATCAGTGCAAGGGCGAGAGCATCAGCTATTTCGTGGCTGATCTAAGGGACCTTGGAGGTTTGTGCGGATTCACTGACCTAGATGAGGCCATGCGAAACCGGGTCGTCCTCGGCCTAAAAGACCCCACACTGCAAAGCAAGCTGATGGCCAAGGGCGATATCTCCCTCGCTGACGCCCTCGCCGAAGCGACCGCAGCTGAAGCCACCCGCAAATCGGCAGCCCAGATGCGATGATCAAACAGAACCGACCGCCATCCTGTCAGCGAGGCGGTTTCAACATCGGAGAAACACATCACCACCACCCACCACGGCAACATTGAATCCCCCTCTGACAGCGACTACGAGGAGGAAGAAATCCACCGACTCCAGTCGGAACGCGATCGGCGGGACCGGCGGGGTCGTAAGTCAGGCTTCCAGTGTGCCGGCTGCGGAGGCGATCACCCCCGTTCTGAATGCCGATTCTTTGACACCATTTGTCGGCATTGCGAGAAGCAGGGGCACATTGCAAAAGTATGCCGGAATAAACGTAACCATAGTCCCCGACATCGAGGCGGCAGCCCCAGACGACGAGACAGCACCCCCTCCAAGCATCGGGATCGTCAGACTGACAGCCGATGGAGCCGAGATGGCCAGAACAAACGATTCAACGAGCCACCACGAAGAGAAGAGACCCACCAAACGGTTGTCATCGGCCACTCCTCAACCATAGATGCCTGAAAGGTACGCATAGTGGTGGACATCGAAGACCAACCATGCACCATGGAAGTGGACTCCGGATCCTACCTTTCCATGGTCTCGTGGCACACCATCAAACACCTAATACCCAGCATACGCCGACATGAGCTAAGCGACCAAAAGCTGATCCTCAGAGACTACCAGGGGAACTGCATTCCCGTAGCTGGCATCAGGCACTTCAAAATCACTTTCAAAGGCCACACCAACATACTGCCACTCACCATCGTGGACAAAGACCGCCCCAGCTTGCTCGGGCTACAATGGTTCGCGCCGCTAGGGATAGAAATGGCAGGCATCCACCACACAAATGAAGAAGATTGGGAGGCGACGCTCACACGAGACTTCCAGGAGGTCTTTGACAACACCTTAGGCAAGTACAAGGGGTCCCCAATCTCCTTCAATCTTAGCCCAGACGTCGCCCCCATCCGTCTCAAACTGCGGCGAGTGCCATTTGCACTCAAGCCCAAAATCGATGAGGAACTAGATAAGCTCATCGCCCAAGGAGTATTAGAGCCTATTGACCATGCCCGCTGGGAAACACCTATAGTCACCCCTATCAAGCCAGATGGCTCCATAAGAATCTGTGGGGACTATAAGGCCACCCTCAACCATTCCCTGCAGCAAAATGCCTACCCCGTGCCAGTAGTCCAGCACCTCCTGCACTCACTGGGGGGAGGCCGGGTCTTTGCAAAGCTCGACCTGGCACAAGCCTATCAGCAGCTGCCGGTCGATGCAGACACCGCCAAGGCACAGACGATTGTAACGCACCATGGGGCATTTAAATGCAACCGCCTCCAATTTGGCATCAGCGTCGCGCCCGGGGTCTTCCAAAGCCTCATGGAAAGGCTGCTTCAGGGAATTAAGGGAGTAGTGCCATACTTTGATGACGTGTTAGTGGCAGTGGCTAATAAAAATCAACTAGAAAAACGTCTAAGGGCAGTACTACAAAAATTCAAAGACTCTGGCCTGAAGGTTAAAAAAGAGAAATGCCAACTATGCACCGAGAGGGTTGAATTCTTGGGGTACCTCCTAGACAAACACGGAATTCACCCCACCGAGAAAAAACTCAAAGCCATCAAGGAAGCCCCCAGACCGAAAAACAAGACGGAACTTCAGGCATTTTTAGGACTCATTAACTTTTATAATGTTTTCCTACCCCAAAAGGCGACCGTGGCGGAACCATTGCATAGACTGTTGGACAAAACCGCCTCCTGGACTTGGGGAAAACGGGAGGAAAACGCCTTTCAACAGATAAAAAACCTCTTAACCTCCGACGCAGTCCTCATCCAATATAGTGAGACCCTACCGCTGACAATTACATGCGACGCATCGCCTTTTGGAGTTTGGGCAATTCTCACTCATACCTTACTGGACGGAAAAGAGGCACCCATCACCTTCTCTTCAAGAACCTTGTCCAAACCGGAACGAAACTACAGCCAGCTGGACAAGGAAGCCCTAGCGATCATCTCCGGAGTGAAAAGGTTCCACGAATACATCTACGGTAGGACCTTTTCAATCATTACTGATCACAAACCTCTGCTAGGCATATTGGCAGGCAACAAGGCCACCCCAAACATCCTGTCACCTAGGATGACTAGGTGGTCCAAGTTCCTGGCCGCCTATAATTACCAGCTCACGCACCGACCCGGTAAGGATATTTTGCATGCTGATGCTTTAAGCCGTTCCCCCCTTCCAGACGTGCAAGGCGACCCAGCACCCACAATACCAGTCCTTCAAATAGAAACCTTGCCCAGCCCTCTCCTGACCACGTCAGACATTGCCCGCGAAACAAAAAAAGACAAGCGGCTGGCATGAGTCCTGAGCTGGGTAGAGAGAGGTTGGCCAGAAAATGACAAAACCGCACCTTTTAAAGCCTTCAGGAACCGGCAAACTGAACTTTTTTCACAAAAAGGGTGCATACTTTGGGGAGACCGGGTGGTAATACCAGACACATTACAAAAAAGAGTACTGGACATGTTGCATGAAGGGCACCCGGGCATCGTCCGAATGAAAGCCCTGGCCAGAAGTTACGCTTGGTGGCCAGGGATGGACAAGCAAATCAAAACATGGGTAGCCGTTTGCAACAGATGCCAATAAACACGATCCACCCCCCCCACAGCACCACCCCTGGAATGGGAAACCCCTAGAGGCCCCTGGTCGCGGATCCATGTTGATTTCGCCGGCCCCACTAAAGGACACACATTTCTGATTACCGTCGATGCTTATTCAAACTGGCTGGAAGTTAGCACTATGAAAACAATAACTACAGAAGCCGTCATAACGAAACTAAACAAACTCTTTGCCACACACGGTTTGCCAGACGTGCTAGTGTCCGACAACGGACCACAGTTCACGGCAGTAGCATTCGAAAAATACCTGGCTGACCGTGGCATCAGACATGCTTTAACATCGCCCGCTCACCCAGCGGCGAATGGGCAGGCGGAACGAATAGTTCAGTTTACCAAAAAAACCATACAAAAAATAGAAGATGGCAACATTCAGGAAAAAATAAATAAAATGCTACTAATACAACATATCATGCCTAACACAACCACAAACAAATGCCCAGCGGAATTACTTATGGGCAGAAGACTCCGCTCACCACTGGACCGCTTACATCCCACATATAATCCAGAGAAACCCTCAGGCTCCACCAGCCGACACCGCACATTCAACATTGGCAACACTGTTTTTGCAAAAAGCTTCACCGGAGACCCTCTCTGGGTACCCGCACAGATCACCCAAATAACCGGACCCCGGTCATACCGCCTAGAAACAACAGATGGGCGAAGCTGGAAGCAACACATCGACCAGCTACGATCAAGGCTAGCCAGCATACCTCACACAGATGGTAACAATGAAATCAGAGGGGGGGGGGGAAACCTCAAACATTGAAAAAGAAAAACTCTTAACACAAACAGAACACCCCCAATCAGAAACCAAATAATCAACCAACCATACTCACCTGAAAACACAGAACCGTTGCAGACGGGTGCTTCACCTGAAAGGAGTAGCCGGACAAGCTCAACCAGCCCAGAGAATCCAGGCGGGAGCGGCAGAGCAAACGACTCGACCAACCCGGACAGAGAATCCAGGAGGGAGTCGCAGCTATAGGCCCAGCTCACCCTTCCAGGCGGTTCCACCAAGATGGTTGAGAGCGACGCGGATCCCGTCCGAACCAGAGACGACCAGAGACCTACTGAGACACGCAGGTCAAGTAGGCAGGTCCGAAGACCCGCCTACCTACGCGACTACGTCACCCCGCCCCTTGGATGAAACCAAGAGGGGAGGGGTGTTCCATATTAGCAGGCTTGAAACCCTGCATTCCTATTGGTCCACAAAGACCGTGACGTGATTGGTCAGGATGGCCATGATTGGCTTGCTAAGAGTCTACCGCGATTGGATGAAACCAATCGCAGGAAACTCAAAGCGATGTCATTGGCCGCCTAGCCATGGCTAGCTCTATAAGAAGAGCCGCCGCGAGCGCTGTTTTTCACTCGGAACTAGACTGTAAAATAAAGAGCTGTTGTTCACTTGACCAGAGTCTCTCGTCTCTATGAGCCCGACCAGCCGAACTTAACAGTATTTACCATTGTACTAACTGTAGTACTAAGAGTCCAGAAGTAAAAAGCCACTGGCATATTATTGCCACTTTCTTACTAGTTGTTGTATCATTATGGAGTGCCCAGTCAGGATGATCTGCTTATCTTTGGCCATGACAGTAGGCAACCTTTGAATGACAGAGGCTACATTCAGCTCCTAAACTCTCTGGAAGGCACCAATATATCATCCAATGAATGAAGAGATGATATAACTTTTTACGGACCATAGTTTTCTTTTTGTCTTCTTCTAGAAAGCTTTAAGGATAATAATATGAGTGGAAAACAGACCACCTCCATTTCCCAAATGAACCTCAAAGAAAGACCCCAAATCGTTATTTTTAGACCTGTTTGGGGCCATTTGCAGGATTTTGATTGAGAACCTATTTGGTACTCTGCAAATTTCATTTCTTTCTAAGTTTCAATGCTCATGCTGGGAAGAAATAACTAGGGGAGAAAGAGAAAGAATCAACCAATAAATGTCTGTGTTGTCAGAGTGGCCTACAACCATCATTTCTACCTCATTGTATCTATCATACTGACCATCTGCAATTTTTTTCTACCGTAGGTTCCTGCAAGATTCTTGGGAGGGGGGGGGGCGGGATGTTTGGTGCATTTTTCAGAGAAGTGTGGAAGTGACAAAGATCCTATATTCACCCAAATTGTTTTCCTTTTCAAGGACTTGGATTACAGGTCTGGATGAATCATTGAAATTGGATTGTCTTGTGACTCTGCAAGATTAAAGATTGTGGGAGTAGAGATTTAGATCCTGGGATTATTCCCACCAAATTCCAGTGTTCCTCCACCTCCTTGCTCCATTTCCTTTCTGTGTTTCTTCCCATGTACATATTTTTGCACATTTTCATTAACAGTTGTATAGACCAGGTTTTTAGATTTTGGTCACAAAATGTGTTAGAGCCAGTTGTCCATGGGGTCAATTCCATAGTATGCAGCAATGTTTAAAGACATATTGTCATGAGGACAGAATTAACTGCCACAGATGTGGCCCTCCATACTTCAGCCACAATTTTGCCTATGAAAAACTGGATGATTATCTCACCTACACAGTGCCTGGCTTTTTATTCTTATGTTAGCAGCATGCCTTAATATCTAAAATGCATAATTTCTCAATAAAGATGAAGTCTTTCCCAATTTTTATTTTTATAAAGTTTTTAATTTTTTTTTGAATATACTTCAGTATCAATACATGAACAATGAGGCACCTAGACATCATTCATTTGGATATAAGCAGTATTAATAATATTTGTTACTTAAATTGCACTTATGTAATTGTAATGTTATTATACATATTTGTATTAAAATATAAGCCTTCATTATTTAGTTGTTCAGCATTTTAGTTCGCCTTTCTAATGGCAATAACAATATCACTAAAACATACATAGTGTCACCATCTTTCAACATCTGATCTTTACATCTAGTTATTACTTTTAGTATATTATATAGAAATATGTATAATAATATTCCCCCTATTTCTTGTTTCTGCCTCTGTTCTAGCTCCTAGTAAATCAATCTTGTGTTACAAAAGCCTTTCCCAATTTTGATGTTCTTCAGATAATGATGGGCACTATGGTCTTACATATCTGGAGGTTGAAGAAGACTTCACTTCAAATGGATGCTAATTAACTAATGCAAAATATATTAGAATGAGTTGCATGTTAAAAAAAGTTCATATTTAGCATTTATTTTCTATTGGGAAAGATTGAAATACTTATGGGAGGTTATTAACTGGATCAGTGATGTAATGGTAGCACCTATTTAAACATTTAATTTCATACTTCTTAATAAGACAAGAGCAACAACTTGTAAAAGCAACTCTACAGTGAAGAGAGAGAAACAGGATATGCCATTGGTTTCAATTTGGCTTTTTCTATACAGTGGGCAGCTATAGAATGGATATTATGGCTTATAGAATTGGGAATGATGTAGATAGTACAAAGCGTTCAAATTCTTATTTATAGAGCCTTGCTAGCGCAGTGGTTAGAGTGCTGTTACTGCAGACCACTTCTGCTGACTATCAGTTGCCTGCAATTTGGCAGTTCAAATCCCACCAGGCTCAAGGTTGACTCAGCCTTCCATTCTTTGGAGGTGGGTAAAATGAGGACCCAGATTGTTGGGGGCAATATGCTGACTCTGTAAAACTACTTAGAGAGGGCTGTAAAGCACTATAAAATGGCATATAAGTCTAAGTGCTATTGCTATTGCAGAGTTTCATGGATACTCTTTTAGCTGAGAGAGAGAGAGAAAGAGAGAGAGAGAGAGGGAGCAAAATTCTGAGGGCATCTTTGGTAGAGCTGGAAGATCCTGTAGTCTACAGATACCTCAACCAATCAGGTAATAATGGAGATTATTGGTGTCTTTTTAAATGTGCTGCATTCATGTTACGCTTTTAGCCACTTTTAGAGGCTTTGAAAACATGCTGGTTATATATAACATTTTTATACTTTTCCAGATTCTGATTCCCATATCTAGCACAAATGCTATTTGTGTTCCTATCTGAGCTCATTTTGTTTACCTGATTAGGCAATACTTGGATTGTCATTTTATAGTAGTAGAACAAGCTCATTTAAGTTGCAGAGCCTAACTGCATGTATGCCAACATTTAAATTTCCACTGTCTTAGAAATACATGAGGACTAAAGAATTCCAGATGATTACTAGTTAGCAACAACTTTAATGCTATTTAGTGCTTGTCTCAATGTTTACATTCCAGTCACAGTGTCCTTTACTGCTTCATTTAAGCCAGTAAGCACCAAATTGCTGTCTTAATTATTTGGACTTTGTCCAGATGAAAAAAAAAGAAAAAGGGCAGCAAGAGACAGTATTCCAAAATTTGAGTGCCTTCCTATCTAAGAGTATATTACAACCCAATTCTCTGCAACAGAGGCAGAAAAACCCATGTATAAAAAGGGACAACAGAACTGAAAAATTTATTCTTCTCATGGGTCTTTCTCACTGCTAGATGACTAAATCAGGACATTGGTTGTGATTTACATTTGATTCCAACAGAACAAAACAACACCAATGGCATTCAGGGGTGCTTTTCTATAAAACCAGTAGCTGATTTTGGAGCATCTATGAAATGTGAAGATTTTGACAGGGTTATTTGTATGACTGAATGAAACCATGATTGGTTAACATGAAGTTTGACTAAACATTGAAAAAATGCATTTGAAGTTTAAACATTTGGTTTTACAAATTTTTAATTTGACTATACACATTTGTATAGGTTACAAACTTTATATTTCAAGAACAGTTTCTCCAATGTCCAATAATATTGCTGTGCTTCCTAAAGTGATTTCCCTGATTTGCTGAACACCCATTAAATTTCTGACAACTGTTTATCTTCATTAAATTTTAGGGTAAACATGCCTTGCATGTGAAGGAATCAAGGCCTTGAGAACATTGAATTCAAGACTTTTTTCAATCTGCATTGGTGTGTATACATTTTTTTTGTAAAAAGAATGCTAAACCTTTAATTGCCAGTATTCCTAATTTTATATGATGTGTTGTAATATGTTATCTAGCTTTGAAAATATGGAGAACCGAAATAATGTATCTGAATTCATCTTGCTGGGGCTTACTCAGGATCAAGAGTTACAGAAAGTCTGCTTTGGTCTGTTTTTGATCTTCTACATGGCAATTCTGCTGGGGAATCTACTGATCATAGTCACAATCAAGAGCAGTCGCCACCTGATTTCTCCAATGTATTTCTTTCTCAGTTATCTTTCCTTCATAGATATCTGTTACTCCTCTGTCACTGCCCCCAAACTGATAGCGGACTTCCTTGTGAAGAAGAAAAGCATCTCTTTTGTTGGTTGCATAGCACAACTTTTTGGGGTTCACTTTTTCGGTTGTACTGAAATTTTTCTTCTCACACTGATGGCATATGACCGATACATTGCAATCTCTAAGCCTCTCCATTATAGCACTATTATGAACAAGAAGATCTGCAGTTGGATGGTGTTTATGTCATGGCTGGGTGGATTTGTACATTCAATGGTCCAGACACTTCTTACTACACAGCTACCCTTCTGTGGGCCAAATGAAATTGACCACTATTTTTGTGATGTTCATCCTTTATTGAAATTAGCTTGCACTGATACCTATATGATTGGACTTATTGTCATTGCCAACAGTGGCATGATTTCCCTCAGTTGTTTTCTTGTGTTGACTTTTTCTTACATTGTTATCCTACTCACAATCAGAACTCATTCTTCTGAAGGCCGTCTCAAGGCTCTTTCCACCTGTGGCTCTCACATCACAGTTGTGATTCTGTTTTTTGGCCCCTGCATCTTCCTTTACATGAGGCCTTCAACTACATTCTCAGAGGACAAAAGTGTGGCTGTTTTCTATACTATTATAACTCCTATGCTCAATCCATTAATTTACACCTTGAGAAATGAGGAGGTAAAGAATGCCATGAGAAAATTATGGAGCAAAAAAGTATTTTTGTCTAGGAAATTAAAAGTGGATTTAAAAATATAACCTTGGTTTAATCACATGTCATATCAATGGTGCAGAAAATTGTATTTGTATCAGAACTGGGCCTGTTGGAAAGGAGACTTTTCTATTTTTAGCAAGGTTTCAATAAAATGCATCTTTTCTTCTTGAAATAATAAGTG
This sequence comes from Notechis scutatus, assembly GCF_049901735.1. NCBI lineage: Eukaryota > Metazoa > Chordata > Lepidosauria > Squamata > Elapidae > Notechis > Notechis scutatus. Next base: position 228,044,456 of record NC_142009.1, read on the forward strand.
AAATGTCTAATTAGTATGCCTTAAGTTTTAAAGCGTATAAAGGATATTTTCTTTTAAGATTCACGGCTAAGGAAAGAAGATTTAATTTCTTGTCCTGATAAACACTGAAAATCATAATTATTACATCTTGAGATTTAATATTTAGTTAAAAATAAATATTGTTGTTACTGTAAACCATAACTGTTACATCTTGAGATTTAATATTTAGTTAAAAATAAATATTGTTGTTACAACCTTGTGTTGCTATTACCTGTGGTCAACACAGAGGGGAAAAAGTTTCACTTATTTTTGTAAAGGTCATACAATGTTGTTATCTGGGTTTCTGGAAGGTAATTTATTCTTCCCCCTGTGTGATTGTTCTCTTCCGATAATCCAAAGAGCACTGGTATTGTGTGTTAACCACCTGAGAGGTACCAAGAAGCTGTGTAAATCTTAACTCTATTTAGTCACATTTGAATGCAGTTGCTGTTTAGCATAACTTGCATCTGATAAAAATTCATGCAGAATATTAATTTTAAAAACAGACAGCTTGCCTGCCTGGCAGGAGATAGTCAAAGGTGATATCTGAATCCTGTTGCCAGTATATCTGTGTTCTCAAGGTTCAAAAGAAACACTAAAAATGACCACATTTTCCTTTCTTGTTTCCTGATGTTTTCGCTCTGTAAAAAATAAAGGAAAATAGGTGCCTGTGTTTGAATAAGTTGGAGAATTCCAAAGAGTTTTTTTTAAAAAAAGAGATGGCTTCATTGTATTAATTTAGAGATGAGAGGGAGTGTGTACATCATAAGATATCAAGATGTAAACACATGATTGTGGCATTTAATGGTGACATCATTGGTTGCATGCTGTTATTTTGGTGTCCTTGGGATTTATTATGCATGTTGCTGCTTATCATTCATACTGAAAAATGGAACCAAAATTAATATAAAGAAGACCAAACTAATAATAAAAATAGGTAGAACAATCACTCTTAGAACTGACAATGAAGCCATCCAAATGGTGGTAACTTCTGCCTTTTATGATTTTCCATCAACAGTACAGGAACAAGCAGTCAAGGAGTATATTGCAGACCAGCACTCAGTAGAACAGCCATGAAGGTCTGTGAAAGGGTATCCAAATGCAGTGATGGGTCTATACCTACAAAAATCAGGATCATGCAAGCCATGGTATTCTCTATAATCTTCTATGGAAGCAAGACAAAAACTATTTATACCCTGCCTTTTTCATTTTTATAAATAATTCAGAGTGACGAACATAGCTAATATTTTTTCCTCCTCCTATTGTGATTTCTTGTGCACTTGGAGAATCAGTGGATAGGAGTTTTGGCAATGCAGAGCTTTTGGGCAGAGAAGCCCAGATTAAGAGACTGTGCAGTCCTGAGCTGGATGGGGGAAAGGGGAAGAAGTTCAGAGTAATCACACCGTAGAATCTCCCAGGATATATCTATTAAATCAGAAAGTTATAATGTAGTTCAGTCCAATATGTATATGAAAATAAAGGATTGGGCTGGTAGGTAGGATACACAGCAGAGGTGGTATTCATCAGGTTCTGACTAGTTCTGGAGAACCGGTAGCGGAAATTTTGAGTAGTTCAGAGAACCGGCAAATACCACCTCCGACTGGAGATTTTACAGTATCCTTCCCCTGCCACACCCACCAAGCCACACCCACAGAACCGGTAGCAAAAATATTTGAATCCCACCACTGATAGGATACAGATAAGCTGTCTCCCAAAGCCACAGAACTATTTCCACTCTCATTTCCACTTCAAGCTTGGATGTCAAGTAATCAATGTCAGTCTGAGAATAGGCTTTCCATGGCTGTTGTTGCCACTATAATTCACAAAAAGCTGTGTGGCTTGTGCAGATCCCACAACCAAGCAAGGCTGGCATAACAGACAGAATAGAAGGTGTAGCCGCACTATCAGAAAGATCTGCCTTCTAGCTTCATGTTCCTCCAGCTGGAATGACTGTGCCAGTAACTACCTTATTAGCCAACTTCTGATCAATGGTGCACTCCATCTGCCACACTGCCACTGGAATGCCAGGAAGCCTCCATCAGCCACCTGACTGGGAAGGCATTAAAAGAAATAATTGGTGCCATGAGATATAAGGAAGTTAAAAAAACTGTATGCCAGTTTTGATCCATAACTGGTAGTCAAAAAAAGACCTCTTGCAGAAGGAGGTTTAATTAATTAGAAGGAGAGAAGGAAAAGAGAAGGCAATTGCGGTTAGACAGTTTTGGGCCAATGAAGAATGTTTGAATTATGGACCACCAGATGAGGCGGGGATTGTGCCAAGGACTAAAGAGGCAGAAATAAAATCCAGAAGTGTTAGGAAAGGTGTAAAAGATCATGGAGGTACAAGATGGACAGGAGACATCTGGAGTTGGGGGGGAGGAAAAGAGCAGAACCTGTGGCACACTGTAGTTGTTCACTTGGCCTTGGGCACTTTTCAAGGGAGGGAAAGTGTCAATACTTGGAAGAGATACTGAAGTACTGAAAGGAATGACTATTATACTACTTCCATAATTACAGTATTATTTTGAAAAATGACTGGTGTGTTCCTTTAAACAGAAGCAACCATTTATATAGAACAAAGTAAAGGTGTGCATTCAATCAATTCTGCTCCCTAGACTTACAGAGACAAAAAAAATAAAAATTGATGGCTCATTTTTGTTTTCTTCAAAGATTGTCTTTAAAAATTTCTTCAATTTTTAAACATGCAGCTAAGGTTACAGTACTTTATAAGTTGCCTTAGCATTATGGAAGATGAATCATTTATTTTAAACATCCCCCATGAAATAATATTCCGTGTCACATTTATTGTAGACTTCATTACATTATTACAAGTTTAATATAAAATGTTATTGTTCAAGGAAGAATGAACATATATTCCTATGGGGATAGTGAAGAAAAATCTTGACATTCGCACAATCCATAGAGGAATTGCCTGTTATTTAAATTATATTCTACTTAAGGAAAAAAAATCATATTCCACTGCATACTTCTTCCCTTTCTGAGCAAAGCTGCCTTTATAATCTCAGGGTCCAAGGACTTAAGCTAGATGCTAAACCACCTTTTATTGCTACCATAGCGGGAAAGTCGAGAGTCCATTAAGGCAATGCATTTTTACAAGAGGTAAATCTTGTAATTTTGAGTTAGGGTTGGAAATGAGATCATTTGTCAATTAGAACAATAAAGGCTTCTAAGTTATTTTTGCATTGGGCTAGGAAGCACGCTGAATGCTCAAAATGCCTAAAAATATCAAATGAAAAGTATAGAAATAATTTTCCTTAATCTATCTTTGAGTTAGCATTGCTTTCTAAAACATTCTGGTAAAGAGTTAACAAATGAATCACATTATTTTTTCAAGATTTATGGCTGCAAACCCAGATTCAAACATGTTCATTTGGGTCACTTTTTATAGGTCCAGACAAAAAGAACATAAAAAGAAAAACCTTGTAATCTATTATTTTTGTTTTGTTTCTATTTTAAGAAAGCTATCCACTGCCATAGCCAAACCTCTAAGCATAATCTTTGAAAAATCTTTCAGGACCAGCTCCTTGCCTAACCTATGGTCACAAGCCACAGTCATCCCCATCTTCATAAAGGGAGACCCAAGCCTAGTTGAAAATTTACAGGCCAATCTCCTTATGCTGCGTCACCTGTAAAGTCATGGAATCAATTATTAACCAATCCATCATCCTCCACTTAGAGACAAATAACCTACTCTCCAATAAACAATTTGGTTTCAGAAAAAAACTATCCTGTAATCTACAACTCTTACACTGCAAAAACATATGGACGACACAACTCGACCAGGGCAAAGCAATAGACGCAATCTACATAGACTTCTGTAAAGCCTTTGATTCAGTGGTACACGACAAACTACTCCTAAAAATAAAATCCTATGGTATCTCTGGACAACTGAATAACTGGATAGAAGCATTCCTGGCAAACAGACAACAAATGGTCAAAATTGGGAGCGTCCTATCAAATCCAGTATCTGTCAACAGTGGTGTCCCCCAAGGCAGTGTTCTAGGGCCAACTCTCTTCATACTCTACATAAACGACCTCTGTGATCATATTAAGAGCAATTGCGTTCTCTTCGCTGATGATGTAAAGCTGTTCAATACCACAGACAATACTGCTACCCTACAAAAAGATCTTGACTATGTATCAGAATGGTCAAACAAATGGCAACTTCAAATCTCAACAAATAAATGCTCTGTCTTACATATTGGCAAAAAAAAAATCAGAAAATAAAATACAAGCTGAATAGTCAAGAACTTGTTGATGACCCAAGCTCTGTAAAGGACCTTGGAATACTCACCTCTAATGATCTAAGTGCTAGAGCCCACTGCAACTACATAGCCAAAAAGGCATTAAGAGTTGTTAATCTAATCCTACGTAGCTTTTTCTCTGGTAATATCACACTACTAACCAGAGCATACAAAACATTTGCTAGACCAATACTCAAATACAGTTCATCAGTCTGGAACCCACATTACGTATCTGATATTAGCACAATTGAGAAAGTCCAGAAATATTTCACAAGAAGAGTTCTCCACTCCTCTACTCGTTGTAGAACACCTTATGCCACCAGACTTGAAATTCTAGACCTAGAAAACGTTGAATTACGCCGTCTTCGATCTGACTTAAGCATGGTATATAAAATCATACATTGCAATGTCCTACCTGTCAGTGAATACTTCAGCTTCAATCATAACAACACAAGAGCACACAATAGATACAAACTCAAAGTAAACCGCACCAAACTTGATTGCAGGAAATACGACTTCAGCAATAGAGTGGTCAATGTCTGGAATACTCTACCCGACTCTGTAGTTTCTTCCCCAAACCCCAAAAACTTTAACCTTAGACTGTCTACTATTGACCTCACCCCTTTCCTAAGAGGTCTGTAGGGGGCGTGCATAAGCGCACCAACGTGCCTACCGTCCCTGTCCTATTGTTTCTCTTATTCTTTTATTTTTCTTATATGTACCCATTTCATGTATTCACAACTATGTATACACTTATACTTATTATCTTGTAAACAATTGGCAAATCAAATCAAATAAATAAATAAATAAATAAATAAATATTTATTGGTTATCTCATTTTTCCTCCAAGTGACTCAGTGGGTGAGCAAGATTTATTTCTTATTTTTCAAAGGAAGGGATAGTCAAAGTGAACACCAATGCAAAGATTTAAGTTAACATACTAACTTGTATTTCAGCTGGTATGATAGAAACACAGAAAAACATTAGGTGTCTTTCAATTAACATTTCTTAGACTAGTTTACTTCAAGAAGTGGCTTTTGTGGAGAAAAATTTGAGTGACTTATCATACATGTTTTTGCTTTTGAAGGACAGGCAGAGGCTATTTTAAAGAAAAAGCATTTAAAACAGTGCTTCCAATTTTTTCCTCTTCATTACCCAAAACTGCTTACCAGAAAGTCCTTGTTATGCAATGTTAGTCAATTTAAATGTCCCTGTTGTGGCTGGGTAATGAATTTGTGTGTTGTTATCCAGAGAAGACTATTCTTTGGGTAATTTATGGTTTGGGAAGCACTGATTTAAAGGATACAAGTAAATTTAAAAGTAAACAATATCTACAATAGGGTTCTTCAAACTTGACAGCTTTAAGTCTTGTGGATTTCAACTCCCAAAATTCCTCCTCCAGTCATGTTAGCTCAGGAATTCTGGGAGTTGAAGTCCACAAGTCTTAAACTTGTCAAATTTGAAGACCCTTGATCTACAACATACTGTTGGGAATGTGAACTTGTCTTTCAAAGTCCAGGAAAACCTGAGCAGAAGCCTGTTTCAGACATTTTGGCTCAAGGTAGGAAGATTGGTACCTGCACATTATTTCCCAGGAGTTTGCAATTATTTAGGTAGCTACATAATGATGAGTAAAATCAGAAGTTATGTTCAAATCTGCATAGCTCCTAAAGTGTTGCTCAAAGCTGGTTAAGTAGTAAAGTATGGACTGCAAAGATTATGCTTAAATATAAGGAAAAACCTTCCTGACACTAAGAACAGTGGAAGTTGTGAGTTTTCTATCTCTGGAAGCTTTTAAGAAGATACTAGTCAGTTACCTGTTAGAGATGCCTCAACAGGATTTCTTGCATATTGCAGAGAGTTGGACTAGTACCCTAATTTTATAGTTATGTGATTCTATGAGGGTGTACGGAGAATGAGCATTCCTTAATTTTATTATTTCCCCATATTTTTCTCTATAGTTGCAAATAGCTTACTGTGTTTGTGTTACAATTCTCTACACATTCTACCCACAGAGAGAAATTCCTAGCAATTACCAGGTGCATTACAGATCCTATGAGGGCGTATTGTCATTCATTGCAAACTTATTTAAATGTGATACATATATATTAGTTGGTCATTTGTTTCCTTCTTTTATTGTAATTAGCTGATGTTTGCATGTAAATAAAATTAGTATCTAGAATAACTCAGTTGGATTGAATGTCCTTTGCATGATGAAATACAAACTCTTTGCACTATTAATTACAAAGTCCATTCCTTATAACCAGGAAGCTGCCTTTCCCTTCAGAAACAATTAACCATTAATTCCTGTGCCTTCCAGGAAGTTCAAGATTTCACACTTTGGAACAACTAAAATCATCCCCAGGAAGATCTCAGACATATCCAGTTCTTTATTGTAAGGAAGTCACAAGATGATAGTAAGTTAAGCAAATCAGTACCCTCCCAACCCTATAAAAATATGTTTTTAAAAAAATTATGGAGACAAATAGCACTGCTGTGACAGAATTCATTCTGCAAGGATTTATAGAGTACCCAACACTACAGAACAGTCTCTTCCTGATATTTCTTGTAATCTATATTTGGATCTTGTTAGGGAATCTGGGCATGGTTGTGTTGATCAGGAGTAGTCCTCAGCTTGAAACCCCTAAGTATTTCTTCTTGCAACATTTTTCATTAATGGATGCCTGCATAGCTTCAACTGTTGCTCCTAAGATGCTGCTGAACTTCCTGGCAAAGAGAAAGACCATCACCTATAGTGGCTGCATTATCCAGTTTTTTCTTTTTTGCATTTTTACAGATGTAGAAGCCTTCCTTCTGGCTGCCATGGCAATTGACCGCTATGTAGCTGTTTGCAAACCCTTGTCTTACACAGTTATCATGTCTAGATCCTTCTGTCTCTGGCTGCTTTGGGGAGCATATGCTGGGGGTGTCTTGAGTTCTCTCATTCATACCTGTGCATCTCTAAGGCTTTCTTATTGTGGAAGGAATTCAATTAACCATTTCTTTTGTGACTTGGCCGCTCTGCTAGCCCTTGCCTGTTCAGATACTTCCCTCAATGAGCTGCTGCTCTTTACCTTTGGCATCTTGGTTGAAGGCTTGAACACTGTGACTATTGCTGCCTCCTATGGCTTCATCATCATAGCAGTTGTCAAGATGCCCTCTTCAGGAGGCAGGCTGAAAACCTTCTCGACTTGTGCTTCCCACATGACAACCTTTGCTTTGTTCCACGGAACCATCCTTTTTATGTACTTCCGACCCAAATCCAGCTTCTTCATGCACACTGACAAAAAAGTCTCTGTGTTTTACACTCTGATCATCCCCATGTTGAATCCTCTAATTTACAGTTTGAGAAATGCCAATGTAAAGGGGCCCCTCAAAAGATTGCTAAAGAAGACAATAAACCCTCACTGATGGTCTTATTTTGGATAACTGCTTCTCATCTTTCTCCCAAGGTGGTGCATATTGTTGTCTCCCAGCATTGGGAGGGAAGTTTGAAGGAGAAGGATCATGAGTAAGTTTTGACCCTGATCTCCCAATGCTAACTCAACAAACTAATCACTTCATTATGCAGTGATCTTTAGTCTTGTGATCAACTGAATACTTTTTACATAAATGGGGATGTTGATCCAGAGGCTGAAGAAAAGATATAACTATTTATTTAGCTTAAATGGTTTGGAAGCATTACTGCTTCAGACAGGAAGGCAGTGCAGAGAGTGGTGAGGATGGAAGAAAAGATAATTGGTACACTCCCTTCTATCCAGGACACAGCATATAAATGATGCTTGAACAGGGTCCACAGGATTGTCTGGGATGCTACACACCCTTTTCGTGACTTGTTTTCCTTGTTACCTTCTGGGAGGAGGCTTTGTGGTATCTGAAGCAGAACATCCAGACTCAGACACAGTTTTGTTCCATACAGTACAGTGGTGGGATTCAAATTTTTTTTACTACTGGGTGTAAAAAACAAATTTTTTTACTACTGGGTGTGGGTGTGTCTTGGTAGACCTGGCAGGGGAAGGATATACTGCAAAATCCCCATTCCCTCCTCATCCCACTAAGCTGCTTTCCAGCTCCGTTCTCCTGTGCAGAGCAACAAAAGAAGACACAGCTGATCAGCTGGGACTCAGGAGGCAGAGAACAGATGGTGGTGGGGCCAGTCAGAGGTGGTATTTGCCGGTTTTCCGAACTACTCAAAATTTCTGCTACCGGTTCTGCAGAACCGGTCAGAACCTGCTGAATACCACCTCTGATATAGTATCAACCTTGTGAACTCTGAAACTTCCTCTTTCTGCTATGTATTCAAAATGGACAGTGATATATGTGTGTGAGTGTGTGTGTGTGTGTGTGTGTGTGTGTGTATGTGGTGTATGTATATGTATGGGTGTAAGTATATATGTGTGTATATAGCATGTACAATATATATGTGTGTTATGTTTATGGATAGATATATATTTTCTTTTGAGACCAGACAACAGAATTTCATTTTTAATGTGTCAATGTGCTCACAGTAAAAAATGACAATAAAGGTTATCTTATCTCATCTTCAAATTCCTCTTTCAGTTTATGTTGTGGCAAAAGGAAGAAAACATGCATTGGGAACAAATTTTGCCCTTCATCTTCAAAGATATCCTGCCTGACTTTATAGCTGGTGTTGATTTAAAAAAAAATTTGCTGATCCAAGATAATGATTTCTAATTAAATGACTAGTCTTCTTTGTAGGGAATTGGAAGTTTATAAAGACAAATGTAATAGAATAGCATTTCACCAAATGCAAAAGAATGTTTGTCATCCCTCAGAATACAGATTAGATTTTCAAAAGAGAAAATAATAAAATAACAGATAAGAGATAACCAGAGTTGGAAGGGACCTTATAGATCATCTAGTCCAACCCCCTGCCCAAGCCGGAGACCCTACACTATTTCTGACAAATGGCAATCCAATCTCTTCTTGAAGGTCTCAAGTGATGGCGCTCCCACAACTTCTGAGGGCAAGGTATTGCATTGGTTGATAGTTCTTACAGTCAGAAAGTTTCTCCTTATTTCCAAGTTAAATCTCTCCTTGTTCATCCATTATTTCCATCCATTATTCCTTGTTTGGCCTACAGGCACTTTAGAAAATAGATTGACCCCTTTCTCTCTGTGGCAGCCCCTCAAATATTGGAAGATTGCTATCATGTCTCCCCTGGTCCTTCTCTTCTCTTCACTAGACTAGCCAGGCCCAGTTCCTGTAACCGTTCTTCATATGTTTTAGTCTCCAGTCCCCTAATCATCCTGGTTGCTCTTCTCTGCACTTTTTCTAGAGTCTCAACATCTTTTTTATAATATGGTGACCAAAACTGGATGCAGTACTCTAGGTGTGGTCTTACTAAGGCTTTATAGAGTGGTATTAGTGCCTCACTTGATCTCGATTGTATCCCTCTGTTAATACAATTTATTGCATTAGCTTTTTTGGCTGTTGCTGCACACTGCTGGCTCATATTTAGCTGGTTGTCCACTAAGACTCCAAGTTCCCTCTCACAGTTAGTGCTATTGAGCCTGGTTTCACACAGTCTATAGAAGGAAGAATCTTTTATTTTTGCCTTGTTTCCAGAAAAATCTCAATTAAGATTAAAACTATTACAGCTTTATATTAAAAAAAATCCTACACTATTCTAAACTGCAGGTTGGTAGGTACATCTCGTGTGCTGTAGTTTAGCCCATAGTTGTTGATTGAGCTGGATGATATGAAGCATCTTCTCATCTCTGCTGTTCAAATAAAGTCCATGAGTAACTTATGGAAGAACTGCTTTCCCAACCAATAGATGAGTCATCAAAGAAAATTTGTTACATTCTAGATAGGAATGAACTGATGAATCAGTTGAAGATGATCATATATCCCTGTAACATAGATGTTACATGGTTGTCCAGAAGGGATAAATGTTGTGGCCCCACCAGTGGCCAGTGGAGCTGGAAACAGATTTGGACAGTGAGGAGGTTGGGGAGGAACATGGGCCAGTCCTGGAGTCTGGGAAAGGCTCTGACCAGTGCCCTGCGTAGGAGGCAGAGATGGGGCCAGGGCCGTCTGATAGTTGTCAGCTGCCTTCGGAGTTGGACATCAGTGAGGCAGAAGGACAGCTGGAGCCTGTTCCCAGTGTGCGCATGCAAAGAGCTTCCCGAAGAAGGGAACAGCTAAGGAACAAGGGTTGACTTGGGAGTAAAACCACAGGTGGACGGTGAATGGCTCCTCCCATAGGGAATAAAAGAGGAGCGAAAGGGGAGTGGGGTTTTGCAGGAGACAATTAGTTCATTTGAAGATCTGTTCCTGCATTCTTGCCTAGTATTGTCTGCTACAGTGAGGCCTCTGAAAGATATTGCCTGGCACCTCTCCGAGTCTGATAAAGGTCTGTAATTGTGAAATATCTTGAAAGGCTGTTGGCCAGGACTTTGCTGGAGAGGAATTCACTGTAAACTAAATAAAAAGGGTTTATCGCGATGAGGAGTTGGCTTTGTGCTGCTGAGGAAGCCTAGATCAGAACAATAAGATGGAACTTGTTTGTTAAGAAAACGTATGATCATATGCAGAGCAAGAATATTTCCCAAACTTGTCATTCACTCCAGAATCAATAATAACCTTATATTGTCTGAATTAAACCAATTCTCCCACGTTCAATTCTTTATAATTTAGAGGAAGGCAATTTTGATCTTGCAAGAAAGGAAAAGCGTGATTAAAAAAACCCAATTCTATGTTAATTAGATAAAATTAGCCTAGTAATTGATAATGCAAAAGATTGACACCAAAGCTTCCCTCCTCCCTAATTCCAATGCTCCATGATCAGTGGTGTAAAAATCCACTGAAAAATGTAAGTCTATAAACAGGATTCTACTTTCCCTATGTCTCTTCTAGTATAGATAACCTGTCAGGGATGAGCAAGGCTTCTGTACTACATTTGGGCCTGATCTATAGCTAGGTTGGATCAAGATAATTTATTGTAACTAATCGCTCCTGAAGCTACTCTGCCCCTCACCTTGGTTAGATATCTAATTCTGTGGCTGAGATTGTTGCTTCAGAAAGAATCTCACCACCACCAAAGTGGCAGGGGAGCTTACTTGAATTAAAAGTGATATTAATGATCGGAGTGATCATTGGCAGGATGAAGTGCAAATTAAACTGGGGAGAGAACTAATATGCAAATGAATAAAAAGAAAGGAAGACATGCTTTCTAAAACGGATTCAGGGAGTCTTATTAGATAGTATGATGGATAATCTGTCCATAACATTGCCTAAAGAGATGTCAGGTCTATAATTAATTTGAATTTTCTTGTCTACAAAGAATAATCAACTGCTCATAATGGAATTCAGAGGCTGTTCAGGTGCTAGAGGAAACCCCTGGAGGCTGATCTTTCATGTGAGAGTCCTGAGACCTTTGAACAATTGCTCACAGAGGCAATCAGGGGGACCCTCCCTTGTTTAATTGCTGCAACATAGGCTAGTATCATAGGTTAGTAATATAGGTTAGTATCATATCATGCCTGATATGATACTAACTCCAGTCATGTTGCATTTCATTTACCATGGAATACCATGAACTCCCAGATGTAAAGAGAACACTCTGTCATAATATGAACACACCCACACACACCCACACCCACACACACCCCTTACTGTTGATAACACTATTTTAAAAATTGTTATGTTGGGCAGGAGGGTTGGATTAGAGGACCTCTAAGATCCCCACCCTATGATTCTATAATTCTATGATCCAAAGCAGCAATTTCCTGCCATTAGCCTACTTAAAGTGTTAATTCTGCTTCTAGTAAAAACTTTGTTGCTGCTGCTGTTAAGACTTATATGGCCATCAAAACAGAAAGACTCAACTTTATTATGTCAACGTGTAATAAATCAAGTCAGGAGTGGGTAAAAAAGAAGACATATTCAATTCAAAAAGCTGGAAAAAGTGGGTGGCTCTCATTCAGTCTTAAGGCAAGAACTTAGCAATATTCCTGATGCCCTAAACATTGTTTCACATGACTTAATTGTTTTCTCTTTTATTATGGAGCAATCTACACTTCCAGTGACTGGTGGATTTTTTTTCTGTTTTTTTTTAAAGATGTGGATGGTGTATTTGCTAACTATTTCACAGGCAGCAGTGAAACAAAATCACTGAAATGTGTAGTGAGTCATAAAGTAGAATTCTTAAGAGAAGAGTCATGAAGTATACTCTCCAATAGCATGTATACAGAGAGGACCAATCTATGTGTTGTGACGCTGCAGATGAGTTCAGACCTTTAGAATACTGAAAAGGACTGGAATGAAAATTCAGTTGTGGAGAATCTAAAAGAGGTTCTTGGTTGCAGAGAAGGCCTTTGACAATTTGAACTGAGCTTTCCATTTTAAAGTTTTGGAAGATATGAATTTTGGAAAGAATTGTATTAAATGGCTAAGATTGATTTACACTTTTTTTTTGATAATTTATGTAACTTTGTGCTTTGGTTCCTTCTTTTTTGTGTGTTATTATTTTAAAAGCAATAAAAATATATACATAAAAGAAGAAACCCTATACTGCCCATCCTTTGCCAAGGTTTAACAGAAGAAATTATTTAAGGACTTTTAAAAAGAGAAATGATAGAATTGGTATACAGAGATTGGAAGAGATTTGGCATATGCAATGCTTCATAAAGTTTATATGTTTTGTTTGGGTGTATTTAAGTTTATATATGTGAGTGAGAGTCTGACTTTTTAAATCTCCTTTAATACCATTACTATAATTTCACTAGGTGAAAACTATGGTATTTGGTGGGCAACTGAATAAATATAATTAGATATGTTTATGTGAATTAGATTCAAGTAAAATGAATCTAATCCTTGGAGAATGGATGCATTTTAGAATAGATCCAGATGCAAGCAATAACTTACACTAAATTCTTTAGATGTAGATGAATCTAGTCTCTAATTTTCAATGTAAATACTTAATTTTAAGCTTCGATTTTGACATAATTATTAATGTAATAATTTGATTTCAACATAATCATTTATTTAATAATTTAATTTCAACAATCATTAATTTAATAATTGGATATTTATAAAATTGAGCTTGCACTCCAGATGAAATACCTTTGTGCTTAACATTTTAACATTGCTACATCTTTTTCTTGGAGTAATTCTACTCAGTACTCTTTGGTTTCAGTTGATTCCAGATAATTTTGGATTAAGAGATTCTAGATGAATCACATCCTTCCTTTACACAAAATTAATAGGGTTTAGATGGTATGAAAACCCAATGTAATCTCTCAAAAGTTTCTTGACAGTGCTCTGTTTTTTCTCATAACAAAAGCTAAATCTGAAGTTTCTTTGATGCCACCAAGCACCTCAGTGCTGATGAATTTGTATAATATTTATACAACATATTGGTTTTGGAGTGAACAAATTCTATGTTGTTTGAGAACTTCTTCCTTTTACATATATTGAACTTATTGCCATATAGTTTCACTGACTGATGTGGAAAATGCACTCTGAGAAATATATTTCTAAGTAAAAAAATAGGATTCATGAATGGACTGAAATAAAATATAATCTTTATAAGTTTCTGCAGGTTGCAAAGTTCCATATTAATTTAATCAGAAATTATCTTTATCCCTTTTTGGCATTAATTTTCCTATGAAGAATAATATTCATTCAGAACCAACTCTAAAGAAATAGAGAAATCATTCCAGTCGAAGTTGATAAAATATTTTTGTTCAAAGGATAATGAAATAATGTTTAGCATACTGTGTTTTTCTTCATTCTGGTTTCTTTCTGGATATTTTGAATTCCAGATACAATAAACTCAAGCTTTCAAGGCAATAAATTGGATAAAGCTTGATGGCAATAGATTGGATAAAGCAATAGATTGGAATAATGTGGAAATAGCTATTATTAACATTGCAAATGTGATAATCATGGATAAAAAAAACCACATCTGAATAAAATACCAGGCTTATGATACAATAGTATGTTTACAGTATTAATCTGCACTCAATTAACATATGATAATCCTCAAAAAATGAGAACATAGAAGCTCAGCTTTCAAAAAACTATACAAATATATTGATTTTCACTAATATTTTTCTTCTTTAGAAACAACAATTATGAAAGAAAGCCATTTATTACCAAGTGTTTTTCTCAGGGCATTTATGAGCTCCTTGATACTCCAAATCATTTAAATTCTAAATAGTATTGCTCTAGTTTGGCAAGGCTAATTGAACAGGTTATCTCATTTGCCACAAACCAAATTAGATTGGGATATTTTTATGTTTGTAAAGATAATAATTAAAGCTATATATATAAAATCACAGAAATATAAGCATGTTAAACTGCTTATAAGTTTGAAAATTCAGAACTAACCATAACCTTTATTTTTGCTGAACTGTGAACTATTATAATATTTATAGTTAGATTATATAATAGTGTATCATAGTGGTTCTCAACCTAAGGTCTGGGGGCCCATGATGTCATCACAGGGGGTCTGTGAAGGCTGGAAAAATGTTATGATTTAAATCTTGAGCTAAGTATTGGAGGTCCTGGGGGTCTGTGGCCCATAAAATACCCTTTGTGCCATGGGCCAAAAAAGGTGTTTAAATAGGGTCCACAGTGAAGAAAAGGCTGAGAACCACAGGGGTATTATATTTACAAACTTCTAATTTTTATTATCTATAATGATAAAGGTTTTGAACCTGTGATGTGTAAAAATCATAATTTTGATTTAAGGTTACCAGGAACCCCCTTTGATCATTGCTAAAAGTACATTCTTTTTCTCACTGATGGTCTTCCTCTTTGGAAATGGCAGTGCTTGTAATAAAGTTGTTCATTAAATGTATCTAGGATTATTCCCTTTAAAAATCCATCCAATGTTGCCCATTGATTTGGTTGCAGCATCTTTCACCTCCTTGTTCCTCAGGCTGTAGATCAAAGGATTGAGCATGTAGACGATAACCGTGTAGAACAATGAGACCCATTTGTCTTGGTCCATGGAATAGCTGGAGCTGGGCCGAAAGTACATGAAGAGTATTGTCCCGTGGTATATCCCAACAGCTGTCAGGTGAGAAGCACAGGTGGAAAATGCTTTGTGCCTGCTGTCAGCGGAGCGCATTCTCAAGATTGTAGCCAAAATGTAAACATAGGATATAAGAATCATAGCTATGCTGCTTACTTCAATAATGCCAGCAATGACAAATATCACTAGTTCACTGATGTAAGTATCTGAGCAGGAGATCATTAAGAGTGGAGGTATGTCACAGAAGAAATGATTGATAACATTTGACTGGCAGAATATCAGTCGAAATATTGAGGACGTGTATATTATTGTATCCATTAGACCTATGCAATATGCAATAACAATCATTTGCTGGCAGGCCTGTTTGGACATTATAGCCAGATAGAGAAGTGGATTGCAAATGGCCACATATCTGTCATAGGCCATCATGGCCAACAAAACACACCCTGTATCTGAAAATATAGCAATCAGAAACAACTGTGTAGCACAGGCACCGAATGAAATTCTTTTCCCTTCAACCAAGAAGTCAATCAGCATTTTTGGAGAAATGGTTGAAGAACAGCAGAGATCAACAAAGGAGAGGTTGCCCAGGAAATAATACATGGGTTTGTGAAGTTGAGGTTTAGTGGAAATCAACAGAATCATCCCCAGATTCCCTAATATAGTAATGACATAAACCAAGAGGAAGACCGTAAAAAGAACAAGTTGCATTTTGGGATTGCCTCTGAATCCCTGAAGAATGAATTCGGTAATGACAGATTCATTTTTGTTATCCATGATTTTTTTCTATGGGCACTGGGTTCAGGGTATTAGCTGATCCTGAAATACCTGATCCTTTGTTAGGGCAAAAGAAATTGCATTATTTAGGGCTTCATTCATGTTTTTCTCTTCATAAAATAACTGGACACTTTTTCAAGAGGAGTTTATCATATTTACTACAGTATATCACATATATCATATGCTAGCAAGAGAACTTTTATTATATAGAATAATACATTTTAAAAAAACCTAGTTAAAGAAAATTCAACATGAAGCATATTGTATAAAAACTCATTTACACACTGTTATATAAGTGAAGGCTACAAATAATGTACCACAATATTGCTATATCTGTTGCTGTAAACTATATGTTGGACCAATAATGTATTTCTAGCTGCTGGCATCTCTATTCTATGCTCTCCAATTTAGAAATCTTCTATTATATTCTGGAAAAGGAGACTTAACTCTAGATTCCTGTTTATTTCAGGTATTTTTTCAGTAGATAGAAGTTGACTGGAAATACAGCCAGTGAATTTCCCATCCAATTCATTTTTCCCTTTTATTTGTTTAGGATCTAAATTTTAGATTTATTGTAAGAAAGCTTTATTTCCCTTGCTCTCAACATTTCACAAACCTGGAATTCCTAAATAATCTAAAAAGGAATTTATGAACAGTTTCCTTCTTAATGGCTTTAGGTGATGTACAAATTAGAAGAGAAATATTTATTAAATTAGCATTAAAAGAAGACCAATATAAAATTAAATTAAATATAAGCATTCAAAAGGCCTAGGGTAAAACATTTGCTAAATGTGGTACCCAAAATAAACCTTGCAAGACAATTCTGAAATGATGTAGAAATATGTCAGTGTAATTTCTGGAAGCATTAAATCGGAGGAGTCCGTGAATGCTATAAAAAGCTACTGAAAGATGTTAGGCACAGCAATTGGGCTGCATTTTTCCTATGTGTCTGCTAATATGATTGTCTATGAGGGTGAGCAACACTTCTTTGTGCCAGATCTGAGTCTGACCTCAGGTAGAGAAGGATCAAGATAATGCTTAAAAAAACAAACCTGAAACACTTTGCTTCTTGAATGTTTTAGTGGCACACAATATAGAATACTATTAAAATATATTATATATTAAATTAAATATATGGACTGTTACTGTTACTATAAATATGCAGTATGTAATGGCAAAAAGTCTAGGGAGAGCCTATTTGGTCTATTCTAGTGCCGGGTTCTGCAACCTAAAGAGCCATTTGGACCCATCTCCAAAGGAAAAGAAAATACAAGCCACACAACAAACCAATAATTTAAAAACCAGTGTGATTAGGTGGGCATGGCGAACTCGACATTGTTCACTCCCACCCACTCACCTCCTGCTTTGGAATATGGAGCAAGTCTCCATCCCCCACCATCACCCTTACCTTCTCAGGACAGGCAAGAAGTGATGGGGAGGGGAAGGGCCAGCCAGTGGTGGGATCAGCTGACAGGGAACCACAGCAGAGCGCTGAAAGAGCCGCATATGGCTCCAGAGCCGTAGGTTGCAGACCCCTGGTCTAGTGGTTGAAGGCACCAGGCTAAAAACCAGGAGACTCTGATTTCTAATGCTGCCTAGTCATGCACAATGAGAGGCTTGGGTACAAGCTGATGGATCAGTTCTTGTTCTAATCAACGGATCAACACACTCCATTGATCTGAAAAAAAGTATACACTGTACTTGCAGGAAAAACATTAGGAAGGAAAAATAAGGAAAGAATGGCAAAGTTCAACATGAACATAAATCTTTTTCTAAACCAACATACCTGAAGTTAAGTCATTGGCTTCTTTGCTTTTACAATACTGGTAAACAGGGGCAGAGTTCTTAAATGTCTTTTCAATCCATCTGGGATAATATCTCTCATGTATTTCAATACCCCAGATCCTGGAGATAAGTGGTTGCATTTTCACACTTTCTTGTGATAGTTTTAATTGGAGGAATCTTAGAGTAAAAAGTAGTCATGTTAAAGTTTTTTTTTTTGATGGTTGTAGAATTAAATTCAGCTCTCTAGCTTAATGTTATTTTTACCCATGACACATCCTCTAACCCCCACTCCTTTAACCTTAAACTATCCACTATTGACCTCACCCCATTCCTAAGAGGTCTGTAAGGGGCGTGCATAAGTGCACAATTGTGCCTACCGTCCCTGTTCTATTGTCCCCATTTGTACCTATTTCCTGTATTCTTACTCATGTTTATACTTAAACCTATTGTCTTGTAAGTGATTGACAAATCAAATCAAATAAATAAATAAATAAAATCTCCATGATCTCACTAATGACTGACATGACCAGGCACTTAAAGACTGTTCAAAATTCTAACAAATGTATTCTAGGGGTACTTATGACCTGGATTTGAAATTCCCTCTTTTCTAATACTATCCTTCTTACTATCTAATAAACAATTTGGTTTCAGAAAAAAACTATCCTGTAATCTGCAACTCTTACACTGCAGAAAAATATGGACTACACAACTCAATCAGGACAAAGCAATAGACGTAATATACATAGACTTCTGTAAAGCATTTGATTCAATGGTACACGACAAACTACTCCTAAAACTAAAATCTTATGTTATCTCTGGACACCTGCATAACTGGATAGAAGCATTCCTGGCAAACAGACAACAAATGGTCAAAATTGTCCTATCAAATTCTGTACCTGTCAACAGTGGTGTCCCCCAGGGCAGTGTTCTAGGACCAACTCTCTTCATACTCTACATAAATGATCTCTGTGATCATATTAAGAGCAACTGCGTTCTCTTCGCTGATGATGTAAAGCTATTCAACACCACAGATAATTCCCTTCAAAAAGACCTCGACTATGTATCAGAATGGTCAAACAAATGGCAGCTTCAAATCTCAACAAAAAAAATGTCTTACATTTAAGACATGTCTTACATATTGGCAAAAAAACAAAGCAAAACAGAAAATAACATACAAGCTGAATAGTCAAGACCTTGTTGATGATCCAAACTCTGTCAAGGACCTTGGAGTTCTCATCTCTAATGATCTAAGTGCTAGAGCCCACTGTAACTACATAGCCAAGAAGGCATTAAGAGTTATTAACCTAATCCTACGTAGCTTTTTCTCTGGTAATATCACACTACTAACCAGAGCATACAAAACATTTGCTAGACCAATACTTGAATACAGCTTATCAGTCTGGAACCCGCATTACGTATCTGATATTAACACAGTTGAGAAAGTCCAGAAATATTTCACAAGAAGAGTTCTACACTCCTCTACTCATTGCAGAATACCTTATGCCACCAGACTTGAAATTCTAGACCTAGAAAACCTAGAGCTACACCGCCTTTGGTCCGATCTAAGTATCGTATGTAAAATTATACATTGCAATGTCCTACCTGTCAATGAATACTTCAGCTTCAACCATAACAATACAAGAGCACACAATAGATACAAAATCAAGGTAAACTGCACCAAATTTGATTGCAGGAAATACGCCTTCAGCAACAGAGTAGTCAATGTCTGGAATACTCTACCTGACTCTGTGGTTTGTTCCCCAAACCCCAAAAACGTTAACCTTAGATTTTCTACTATTGACCTCACCCCTTTCCTAAGAGGTCTGTAGGGGGCGTGCATAAGCGTACCAATGTGCCTACCGTCCCTGTCCTATTGTTTCTTTTGTAATTTTATTTATTTTATTTTTCTTATATGTATCCATTTCATGTATCCACAACTATGTTTATACTTATACCTGCTATCTTATAATTGCTTAACAAAATAAATAAATAAATAAATAAATAAATAAATAAAGTCACCTGACTGTACTTTGGGTGCTTGGCAATTGGGCTACTTTACAGCTATTTGCAGTGTCTTCCAGCTATATGAAACATTTTCCAACTGCTTTCCTGAAACCGGCATTTATTTCCAGTATTGGGCAAAGCTGCACCCATAGTGAACTATTATAGTGAGTCATTTAATGAGTGCTGCAAAAAAGGATGTAAAATCAGTTTGGTTACATGGATGTAACAGCCAGAGAGTAGAAGTGCTAAAGCTCTGAATTCCAACATCAAACATTGGAACTGAGCATAGGGGGTTGGAACATGGAAATGGCAACAATCACCAAACTTATGTGATTTATTTTCCAGACAATGCATCCAAATCCAGATCAAGAAACAGAAGAGGATATATGTAATCAGGGAGTGGACAGCCTTTACTTGATATTTTCTTACATGGTGGAAGTGAATCTGGACCTATATGTTATTCTTTAGATCCATGGAATGATCAGCATCTTTTAGCAAGAACCATGATCCTTACAGATGCCCAAAGGTGCTTTTTCAGGAGGCAACTGAACTTTCTTGTTTTTCTTTGAAGACATTTTCCCTACTCATCCAAGAATCTTCTTCAGCTCTGACTGGATGGTGGGGAATGGAAGGATTTACACTCCTTGCCGACAGCTGGTCATTTGTATTCTTTTAGAGAGTTGTTGAGGCCACCTGGAGGTTTATCTGTGTCATTAGGGTCGCCTGAGTA
Source organism: Notechis scutatus (assembly GCF_049901735.1). NCBI lineage: Eukaryota > Metazoa > Chordata > Lepidosauria > Squamata > Elapidae > Notechis > Notechis scutatus. The sequence continues at coordinate 228,065,043 of NC_142009.1, forward strand.
GTGCTAATGGGTGTGGAGCCTTCTTGGAACTGTTGAAAGGGCTGTGTTGTAGATTGGAGATAGATGATGTCGTATCCTTCCCCCTCTGTTGAGAGTGGGCTCCAGTCTACAACATAGTCCTTTCAACAGTTTTAAGAAGGAATGTTGACTCTCTAAAAAAATGCAAATGACTAGCTGCCTGCAAGGAGAATAAATCCTTCTATTCACCACATCAGTCTGAGCTGAAGAAGCTTCTTGGATGGGAAGCGAAACATCTTCAAAGAAAGACAAGGCAGTCCAGTTGCTTCTTGAAAAAGCACCTTTGGGACGACTATGACCTGGATGACAGAATCTCAATAGATAGCTCTATGGGTGCAGCTTTACTAGCAATGTGGTATCCTAATCATGTGGTACCCCATACCCATATATAGTAGGTATAGTATAAAATGTCTATGGGTGTTCCATAATACCACACTTTTACTTGTCAATTGCTCAAATCTGTTTCTGATTAAAAGTGAAAAGCAGATATAGGAAGGTCTAAAGGGAAATAATGAAGAGATCAGAAATAGTTTGAGCAATAGATGTGAACAAGGTTAAGCAGCCACGACAGGCCAAGCATGGTAAAAGCATCCAAAAAACAAATGTCTATATTTTCCCATCATAGTTAAATAGAAGATGATAAGGAAATCTTGTGCAATACAAGAGAAAAATTCTTTTCTTCACAGCTTTCCCCACTGTAAGCCTAAATCATAATCAATATTGTCCTGGGTAGGACAACGCTATTTGAACAGGTAGTCTCTTTTATCATAGGATATTTTTAACCTTGTAAAGAATGCAATTATGGCTAAATTTTAAAAAAATCTGAAGTACTTGGTTTACCCTATATTGAAGTACTTATGATTTGAAAAATTCAGAATCAACAACAGGCTTTAGTTTTACAGATTTGAAATGGTATAATATTACCGTGTTTCTCATATAATAAGACCGGGTCTTATTTTTTTTTGAGCCCCGAAAAAATGGCTAGGCTGTCTTTTCGGGGGTGACTTAATTCCCCCCCTTGCATCTTTGGGCGGGCGGGCAGCGACGGCTTGGATGTTCACCTCGGCGTTGGTGGGGCACTTCGTATCAGGGTGAATGCAGGCAGCACCATATCCGGGTGTGCAACAAAAGTACTTCCTAACGGCAAGCCTCCCCACCATTTCCCCCCCATTTCGCATGTTTTAATATAGGCCTTAATTTGGGGGGAGGGGCTTAATTTCATTTCATGCCTATAAAACATGCTGGGACTTCCTATTGGGGGAGGCCGTATTGTTGGAGAAACAGGGTATATGTGCTTCAAGTCTAAAGATTCTGTGCTTTCTACCAGAAATTATTTTGATGCATGATTGCTAGGGACCTTTTGTTTTAACAGACTGCATGTAAACTACCATTTTTATGGCTTAAGATTGTAGGAAGGGACCAGTTGAAAGTACCAAATTGAAAGTACCAAGTTTCTCTGATTAAACTGAAATGGTGGTTTTTGGCAGAAGTGGAGACTTGTATTGGCAAATTATATTTAAAAACGTACGCTTTTTATTGAAATAATATACAGAGGATTGAGCAATTTCATGTAGAGTTGAAAAAGAAGAGTTGAAAAAACAAGAATAAAAATGTATGCTTCCCCCACTTAATTTCCTTTTTTTTTTTTTTAAAGTGGTAGAGATTATTATTAAGTTGCTTATTAAATTTTCTACGGCCACATCCTTTAAAAATTCACATTTCCCCAATCTGGTTTTACTGTGCCTTTTGGATAGGTCTTCTGTATGTACACCCCACTCCCCAAAATGGCCACCTTTTCAAGTTATTGTAAAAGAAAGTTTCTCCCTTTCCAAACCCAGATACAGCCAAGAGATTTTGACATAGCATCTTTCACCTCCTTGTTCCTCAGGCTGTAGATCAAAGGATTGAGCATGGGGATTACAACCGTGTAGAACATAGAGGCCCATTTGTCTTGGTCCATGGAATAGCTGGAGCTGGGCCGAAAGTACATGAAGAGTATTGTCCCGTGGTATATCCCAACAGCTGTCAAGTGAGAGGTGCAGGTGGAAAATGCTTTGTGCCTGCCGTCAGCGGAGCGCATTCTCAAGATTGTAGCCAAAATGTAAACATAGGATACAAGAATCATTCCAATGCTACTTGCTTCAACAAAGCCAACAAAGGTAAATAACACAATCTCACTAACATATGTATCAGAACAGGAGAGCATTAGAAGTGGAGGCTCATCACAGAAGAAGTGATTGATAACATTGGAGCTACAGAAAGATAGCCGGAATGTAGAGGAAGTTTGTATCATTGAATCTAGCAGGCCTGTAAAGTATGCAATAGTGATCATTTGCTGGCAGGCCTTTTTGGACATTACAGTTGGATAGAGGAGTGGACTGCAGATGGCCACATATCTGTCATAGGCCATCACAGCCAACAAAAGGCATTCTGCATCTGCAAGGATATCAAATACAAAGAGCTGTGTAACACAGCCACTGTAAGAAATCCTTTTAGTTTCACTTAATAAATCAACCAGCATTTTAGGAGCAATGGTTGAAGCACAGCAGAGATCAACAAAGGAGAGGTTGCCCAGGAAGTAATACATGGGTTTGTGAAGTTGGGGTTTAGTGGAAATCAACAGAATCATCCCCAGATTCCCTAATACAGTGATGACGTAAACCAAGAGGAAGACTGTAAAAAGAACCAGCTGCATTTTGGGATTATCTGTCAATCCCTGAAGAATGAATTCAGAAAAGGCAGAACCATTTCCTTTATCCATGATTTGCTGAGTAGATGGATTGGTTCAGGTGATTTACTGATCCTGAAATGTCTTTTTGCTTGCTGAGGAAAAAGAAAATTACATAGAGCTTCATCCCTGTTCCTATTGCAACAAGAATCGGGATTTTTTTTTTCAAGAGGATTGGGACCACACTACTTACTTAACTCAGTATAAAGCATATTTGCTATGTGGAATCTATTTATTTTGCAAAAATGTAGTCTTTGAAAATATATATATATATATAATTCTAATATACCATTTTCTGTCCCAGTTGAGTGAAGGGTGCAGATTAATAGATTGCTACAGAAGATATGTTACTATAAAATTATGTGTCAAATTTTAATTAGTTTATATCTGCTGGCAGCCATAATTCCCCCTCTTTCATCTGTTTGGGAACTTTGCATTATATCCTAGAAAGGGGGATCATTTGAAGGTTCCAGGTTTCCTATTTCAGGTTCCATTTATGCAAATATTCCCTTGAGACGGTAGATGGTAACTTGGCTGTAGCAGAGTACATGAAATACCCACACCATTCATTTCCCAGTTTTATTTCTTTGGGTTCCAAATTTCAGGTTTCACCAGCCATTAAAAGATTCTTGGTTTTCGTTGGTCTCAATATTCTATCAGTATGGAATATCATGTCCTTTTATGGTGCAATAAAACATTTGTTTGCTTTTCCATAATTCTTTCCTCTATATTTCCCAGGTGATATACCTTCCTGTACTTAGGGTGTTTCTTGCCTGTGTCCATAGCTGAACCTCTTTTTATACGGAGCCAAATAATATAGGAGGTAGAGATATTATTAATCAGGGACCAATCACTCTTTCTCAGCCCAACTCACCTCACAGGGTTGATATTATGGGGAAAACAGGAGGAAGGAAGTTGGATATGTTTGCCAACTTGATTTATTGGTAAAAATAAAAAGCAGAATATAAATAATCAAATAAATAAATAATTTTAGACCAATATTTCAATGATATCAACTTGAAATATCAGTCAACATTTGGCAATATCATTTCAAGAGAGATCTTTAAGGCAAGAGTGTAACTTTTGCAAAGTGGTGCCGCCAAATATTCGCTGATATATCTCTCTATCATCAATGATGTAAAAAGCCATTGAAAGAGGTAGGTACACCAAGAGGGCAGCATTCTTCTGATGTCCCTGCTGATAAAAACCATCCATCATGATAACCAAAAGCTCTGTATGTCAAATCTCTGCCCGATGCCTTTTCAAAATAATTTATTTTATTTATGAATTCTTGAAGCTGTAGGATAAATAGAAACCTCTCTGTCGGTTTGGTTAAATTTCAAATATTTGGCTGAGATTATTCTTAATAAAGAACCTCACAACACCTCCTCTAAAGAGGCAGGGTAAAAACCAAGTATTGGTGATCTGATTGATTGTTGTCAAGGAGAAGTCCTTAGACATCCTAATAAACCAAGCTGGAGGAAGATAAAACCTTATGCACTTTATGAGGAGTAAATAAATCACACTTATTAAAACAGATATCAAACTTGATATGCTAGGTATAATATTCCTTCAAAAGACATCCTGCCTAAATATGGGTTTTCTCCTCCACATAGAATCTCCAAATTTCTCATGGTGGAGTTTAGATTGTGTCTGAATGGACTGAAGTCCTGGAGGCTGGTCTTCAACTGAGAAATCCTAAAGAACTCTCTTGGACAATTCACCACATAGACAGGAAGGCAGGAAGCATTTCTCTTCCCCTTTTCACCACAATGGTCCAAAGCAATTTCCTGCCATTCCTTGATAGAGACTGCTAATTTTGTTTCTAGGTGATGTCTTATTCTTATTTAACATTTCATTAAATTAGATTAATTTAAACTTGGTAATGCTTAGATTAAACTTTTAAGAAGGAAGCATTCCTTAAGGTGAGGACGAACTAGTCTTATTAAAAGAATCGTTCTGATACTAATCAGAAAGTATTAGAAATTGATTTTTATTAATTCTTATTTTTTGAGACTTTCTCTACATCATGGGACTCTGTTGAAAGGATCCTTGCAACCAATGCATTTTTACTTTTCTTACAGCAAAATGATCTATCTGGAATCAAGACTTAAGAAGGCTTTAATATCTGAAAAGTACAACTATTATAAATCCATTGAAACTCTTAAACTAAGATAGTCTCTGATTTTATTATGGTTTAGAAATTTCTCAGTAACATTTTCCACATGGATTATTATTGTTAATATAAACATGCTGTTTGTAAAGAGTAAGTTCAACACTAGTATAAATGTTTAGGTGAAACATTTAGCAACGTACCTGGAATTAAGTCAGTGGCTTCTTTGCTATTACAAAACTGGTAAATAGGGACCAAGATCTTAAATGTCTTTTCAAATCACTTGGGATACTGTCTCTTATGTATTCCAATACCCCAGATCCTGAAGATAAGTGGTTGTATTTTCATGCTTTGTTGCAATAGTTTTAATGGGAGACTATCGTTAAGTAAATAACACCTTGAGTCCTAATGTGCAACTTAACCATTTATTTGATTTGTCAATTGTTTACAAGATAATAAGTACAAGTGTATACATAGTTGTGAATAAAAAAAATGGGAAAAAAAAAAAAAAAAAAAAAAAAAAAAAAAAAAAAAAGGAAAAGAAAAGGTAAGGGGATAGTGGGTTTAGCACCCACCCCAAAAAAAAAAAAAAAAAAAAAAAACATGTTCAGATCCAGCCCAAGAATGACATTGAAAAATCCAACCAAAATTCATTTTTTAAATTTGCTGACACCACATAGACAGAATCTTGTCAGTCTAATCCAATGCTACTCTAACTCTAACCCTAATGAAGAGCAGGCTAGCTGTTTGATAATTCCTCTCTGGACAAGGGGAGAACCTGAGATCAACCACAAGTGCTCCAGATAGTTGCTCCTCACAAGGTCACCCCAAGACAGCAGTCACCATCAGCTTTAGAGCTCTGGGGGATGCTGAAGTCAACACCTACAAGAATTTGCATATTTTCTTTTATAATTATTTCTGCATATTTCATTTTCTAGTTACTTTTAGAAGTTGCTTGTTCACTGCGTTTCAGCTATTGCGAACCTTTGGGATCATCGTATTTTACAGAAACATGTGAATTTTTCTCAGTCATTAGTGATAGAAGTTTTAAATACAAGAGTTATGAGCCACAATTTAGAACTTGACCTGGGATCTGACAATGTTTTTGCAGATGACCCTGTGTTTTAGGACTGTCAGCAACAGGATCCAATAAGCTAGGGTTCAATTAAGATTGATCAACCACAAGCATCTCCTGTGTAGCTGGAGCAGTCAGATGATGAAGCGCAATCCACAAGCTCCCAGTCTAATCATCTACAGAGGTGAGCAGAACTATGGTCCTCGGTGAGACTCCTCACTTGTCAAAGGCATGAAGCTGTCAAAAGTCACATTAGGTAGCAGTTTCGTTTGCAGTTTTTGTTAGAGACGACTGTGACTCTTATTCCTGCTTCTTCTTTGTTTTTGGAAAATCACAAATGGACTAAGGATCCAAATGGAGTTAAACTAAGACTTTGGAATTAATGATAAGATTCTTTCCCATGGGAAAATAATTTTGAAATCTTTTTTAATTAAAGTGATAGGGTGGGGCTGTCATATCTGCCACCTTCAGCTCTCTGCTTTGCTGGCATCTTGTCATAATTGTTAAGGGGGCGGAGGGAGGCAATCAGAATGTAGAGAGTAGAGATGAGAGGGGAGGGGATTGGTAGGTTTGATGGAAACCAGAAGTGTGAGACCAACCTGTTTCAGTCTTCAAGGACACCTAACCTGAGAAAAGAATGTGAAATTGCACCAAACAACATGCCATTGGATAGAGATGGACCGGTCAAGGGCAGAGGGCTGGGGAAAGAGGGAAGAATGTAATGTTTTGCATGGGAGTCTCAGATAACAGATAATCAGAGTTGGAAGGGACCTTGTAGGTCATCTAGTCCAACCCCCCACCCAAGCGGGAGACCCTACACCATTTCTGACAAATGGCAGTCCAATCTCTTCTTTTTTTTAAACAAACTTTATTAATTTTTTTTAACACACACAAACAAAACATAGGATGTAGTAACATAAAATATCTTTTCTAGAAGAAACAAATAAACCATCTTCTTTGAAAAGAAGATAATTCCTAATTATCACACTTCTATATATATATTTATCTTATCTAATGAACTTCATATCTTTTCAAAACTTTTCTTTATTACTCCCTTTCCTTCTATTTAACCATATTTCTTCTGCCTTAAAAATATATACTCATTGAATAGATTTTCATTAGTATTCTTCCACATCCTGTCAAACTTAAACAAACATTACACAAAACATAAATACATAAAACTTCTTTTTGGAAGGTGGCTTACCCCGAGTTAACTCTTTTTATACAGACATCAATCAAAATTTATACTCACTTAATATACTATCTCATATCTTATTTAGCATTCTCTAATTTTCCATATATTTTCTCTCTCCTACTCATTCTTTTAATTCTGTTTTATTTATTCCATCTCAATTAAATAATTATATTTGCATCTTTGGTCCGTTTTCTTTCAATCACCTACTTATCCTTTCTATCTAATACAATATTTCTCCTGTAAACCCAAATTGAAGTATGACAACTTTTTATCTTCCCCTAAATAACACTTAAAATAAAACATATTTTCCGTGCTGATTCTGCTCCGTACATTCAAAGTATTACATTTCAAAATAATAAAACAAACAAATAATATTGAGTTTGATAAATAATAATAAAACTAAAAACAAGTAAAAAAGAAATATTAAATTTATAATATAATAAAAACAATGTTTCATAGGAAATTAAATTCTATTATTAATTCTTAAACAATAAAGATAATATTTCATAAGAAATTAAACTCTATAATTAAATCATGGCTTCCCTTTAATACATTTTTAAATCATATAATATTCTAATTTTCTAACTCAGCTTCAAATACTAATATCTACAATACATTCTTATGTACTTTTGCAGAATCATTTTAAAAAATTATCTCACCCCTTATCTCTGAAAAAAATTCATTTTTAGTATCTTGTTTAAAGCCTTTATGACTTCTCTTTCCTTTTCCCCTTTCTTTCTTCTCCATTCTAACTTTTTGACCCCCCCATTATGGTGGTTTGACATTGAAATGAGACACAGGGAACTGTCTCTGAGAAAATGCCAACCCTGAGAGAACTCAGGTAGCAGTATTTATTGAGAAAAAACACAAGCAAAATACAGTATGCATATTCAGAAAACAATGACCTCAACAGGAGATTACTTCACCAGCATGAGAACACACAATCTTGGAAAGTCCCAGATGTTACCTTGCTAGGGTGAGATCATTCAGCCACGGAAAGTCTCATGGGAAAGTTTGGAAAGTCCCATGAGAAAGCACAACTGTGTATCTTGTACCTTGAACTTTCACCCATTTTCCTATTCCTTCTAAACTGGCAGAATCAAAACAGAATGAGGCACTCTGAGCAAAGATACTCCTACCCCCACCAAGAATGCCCACATCTCCTAGACTTACTGCTAGTTATACAAAGGCCTTACAGAAAATGATAAAATGATTAATAAAATATATTACCACACCCCATCTCTCCAATTTCACTCTCTTACTCTTCCCTCTCTGTTGTATTTCTCTTTTCTGTTGCTTTCTGACATCATATCACTTTTTCATCTCATTTTTCTTTTTCTTGGTTGCTTTTTAAGTTCTAAGTTCATCTTTTCCTTGCCCCCTTCCGCTTTTCTTCCTCCACTAAGTGCGTTTGTCCATTAAAGATGGCTTCTTCTCCTTCATCCCAGTCTTCCTGTCGTTGTCATATTTCTTGATAGGTAGAAATCGCCATTTCCAAAAAATGAAAGATAGATCCAGAAGAGCCCTTATTTTCTTTTTTCAGTCTTTGAAATTCCATTTGTAATCCTTCAAAAGATAATGCCATTTTTTTCTTTCTTTCTTTTTAACGCAACCCTAATGTCTTTAATCCCCCCTTTTTAACAAGCTTTCACAGAAATCTCAAAGTCACAAAGCAAACCAAATCAGAGCAAACAGTTTCATTTAGCACTTTCTTCTTTCTATCTTTTCACCTCCTTTAGGGTAGAATTCAAATACACACTTCCAAGATGATCTTCTAGAAGCCTTAATGTCTTTTAAATCTGTTCTTATAGGCTCAAAGCAATCTCCTTCAGTACAATCTTATAATGAGTCTTTATCTCTTCCCTTCCCCTTGTAAAAAATAAAAGGAATTTTAAGTTTTTAAATCCAATGTCCAGAAATCCTTTATCCCTTGGCTTTAAGTTTCAAATTAAATTACCTTCGGTGCCCAAGTAGATTTTCCAGATCTCCATCTGTTATTTCTATGGGGAGGGAGAGTAAATAAAAAAAACTTCCCTTGACAGCTTTCACCGCAGCTTTCCGATCTTCTTTGGGAAACAATGTATCCTCAGGCAATTCAAACAGTTCAGTTTCCAGGGTATTTAAGAGTTGTTATTGTCTCGGCTCAGCCAGCACTTTCACTTTCAGCTTCCTCCAGCACAAATCTTACCCGGCTGCAGGCTTCTTTGTGATGGCCATCACTGACCACCGCTCCACCACCTTGGGAAAAAGGGGTTTTTCCGGCTGGGGAGGGGTCTGCGACACCCCAAGCCCCTGTCCGGATCCCCTCTCTTTTTGGCTGCCTCTACAGGGCAGCCATATCCCCCAGACACATTTGGATCGGGGCACCTTGGCAGCAAGCGCAGCAGGAATCGCGAGCAGTCGCGAATTCCTGCTGCCACCGAGCCACGCAACCGGAAGAAGGGCGGCAGTCCAATCTCTTCTTGAACGTCTCAAGTGATGGCGCTCCCACAACTTCCGAGGGCAAGCTGTTCCATTGGTTGATTGTTCTCACTGTCAGAAAGTTTCTCCTCCTTTCCAGGTTAAATCTCTCCTTGTTCAGTTTCCATCCATTATTCCTTTGATGGAAACTGAACAAGGAGAGATGTAACCTGGAAATCTCAGATCTTGTCTTGCCTTTGCTACAATAACTAATCCTTAGTAAAAGAACCTATCACTTCAAGCAAATGGGGTCAAAGGTCTTTTTTTCCTAGGGATCTAGCTGGGCAGCCTGACTGGGAGCCCCTTAAATGTTGGATATTAGAGGGAGCCTGAATGAAACATTACAATCAAACGAGAATTAAGTATTGAAGTATGACTTGATGTGGTGAAATGTAGTCAGGAGTTCCAGGAAAGAGGACTCTTTCACAGAGAGCAAAGAGACAGTGGAACTTGGAATGTCTGGTCGGTAGGACGAGAGCAAGGTTGGACCTTTCTTTGTAATTTACAAAGTATATCTATAGTTATTGCAGATAATTGCTTTAATCTGGTGATACTCTCATTTTTCACCTCGTTCCTCAGACTGTAGATCATAGATTAAGCATGGGGATCATGACCGTGTAGAACATAGAAGCCCCTTTGTCTTGGTTCATTGAATAGCTGGTAGAAGACTGGAGGTACATGGACACAGAACATAGAATAATAGAATCGGGAGGGAACTTGGAAGTCTTCTAGTCCAATATCCTGCTTGAGCATGAGACCTTACACCATTTCACGTTTTTCTTTGAAACATCTTCAAAGAAAAACCAGAAAGTCCAGTTGCCTCTTGGGGGAAAAAAAGCACCTTTGGGACAACCATGACCTGGATGACTGGGCACTCCATAGACATGGGTTTATGAAGTTGGGATTTAGTGCAAATCAATAGAAATATCCTAACGTTCTCAAATACACAGTGTGACACAAACTGAGGGGACAATCATAGAAAGATCAAATCTATCAAAGGAAGGAAGAAGATCTGCATTCTTTAGAGTTCCACCTTTTTTGGCTTCTCAATAATCCAGAGGACCAGGGCTAAAATACAAAGTAAGGCAGTATATAAAGGTATTCTAATATTTACATCATTTGCTGAAGCATTGCATGTGAGAACTCATATTAATGCTTTGTGCTATTGGTGTGGATGTTTCTACAAAAATCCATGTTGGAATGAATGTTAAAAATACTATGTAAATTTTGAGCTACTGTAGGATGAATGGATAGAAATTTGCTTGGATCTTACTTATCTTTTCAGCTGGAGGGCCTGGTGACTTAATAGTTTATTAATAAGTACTTAGAGGCTTTTTTGTGGACTATGAATTAATTTTAGCCAGAGGCATTAGCTTATTTGAGCGTTTGCCTGCCAGAAGTAGCATTTCTTTAATACCTATCAGCGAGAGCTAGAGGGGTCAACCACAAACACTCCCTTGGTTGACCACAAATGTCTTCTATAGAAACTGGCCAACAGGTTGTGGTTTTGGGACATTGCAAGGGAACTTGCAATTGAACTTCACTAAGATACATTGCAAGTGAATCTTTTACTGGAACCAAAGAAGGTGACATGATATTTAGTTTAAGCAGTGATTATAGGCATCTAGATGAAGCCCTGGAGGTAAGCAAAACTTATTAGCACAGCAAAAACACACCCAGAGTTAGCGAACTTCAATCAGAATAGAGCTGGAAGGGACCTCCAGCTCCTTGGAGGTTCTCTAGTCCAGGGGTCCCCAACCACCGGGCCGCGGACCGGTACCGGGCCGTGGAGCACTCTCTACCGGGCCGCAAAGAATTTTTTTAAAAAATGGCGGCTTTCTTCACCTTCGGTGAATGCTGCTGGGATCGGGGATCAAGGACACAAATGAAAGAAGGGGAGGGAGGAAGCAACCGAAGCCTGTCCTTCTCTCTGGGTCAGCTCTCTCAGTCGCTCTCTCGCTCCTCCACCAGCCCAGGAAGAAACTGCTTCAAAGAAGCGGGGGGAGCTTTCCTGTCGCCGCAGCACCTCTGAAGCGCCCGTTTCTCCCCCACCCCCCACCCCGTCCGCCCGCCCGCCCGCCGCGGCGCATGCGGGTTCAACCCAGTGCTCCGTTCTGCCTGCCTGCCTGCCTTCGTTAATGGTTGAATCGGAACAGCTTCGGCTGAGTAAAAGAGGCGAATAGTTATTATTCTCAGCCGAAGCTGCTCCCAAACAACCAGAAACTAAGGCAGGCAGGCAGGCAGGCAGAACGGGACACTGTGGATTGAAACAGCGCGGCGGGCGGGTGGGGGGTGGGGGTGAAACGGGCGCTCGGAATAGCTGCGCGCGGAAAAGCCCCCCCACTTCTTTGAAGCAGTTTCTTCCTGGGCTGGTGGAGCAGCGAGAGAGCTCCTTCTCTTCTCCCCCACCCCGGTCCTTGCAAAAATTTTCTGCTTGAAACCGGTCCCTGGTACAAAAAGGTTGGGGACCACTGCTCTAGTCCAACTCCTTCCCCAAGCAGAAGATCCTACATCATTTCAGATAAGTGATTGTCTAGTCTCTTCATCATCCAGTGATGAAGCACCTATAACTTCTGAAGGCAAGCTGTTCTGCTGGTTAATAGTCCTCACTGTTTGGAGGTTTCTCCTTAATTCCAGGTTGCTTCTCTCCTTGGTTAGTTTCCATCCATTGTTTCTTGTCCTGGCCTCTGGTGCTTTGGAAAATAAGTTGACCCCCTCCTCTTTATGGCAGCTTATATGAGAATGAAATAGAATTAAATAATTTTGGATATTATGGAATGGTTTTATTTGTCTGCATATGTGACTACCATGTACCAATCAGCAATTCTCTTATTTTGTTTCCTGCAGCAAAAAGCAAAACAAAACCAAACAACAAAACAAAACAAAGAAAGAAAAAACAACAACACACCTGTGCCTGATTTTTGGTGTGCTCTCTGGGAATGAAGACTCTTCTGCTTCTGTACAGAAATAAAAGAATTTTTATCTTTCTTTGATCCTGTGTGAACATTGGCTTCTTCACACTGGATTCCTGCAACTTCTGGCCGACCCTGTGCTGATACACCTTCTTTTTCCCTTCTTTCTTGAGAAGTCTCTGAATTAAGAAAAAACCATCTGAGAATTCTGCTGATTTCAGGGAACTGATAGATTTTAAGCTATTGTTGTCATGCTTCTTGTTCCACTTAACACAACTGATTCTCACATTTTATAAATTAAGTTTTCTAAAAAGCTGTTTACACTGAATATTCCAACTGCTATTTTTCTGTGATTCCAGGGTATCTTCTTCATGTGTTGAAAGCACTACTGTTCCTTTCAGATAGTTCTTGACATGACAGTTTTTTCAGCAACTATTTAAAATAACGATGACGCTGAACAAAGAGACTTAATGATCTCTCCCTGAAATTCATTTGTTGTAGCACCTTGTAGGTATGTCATCAAAATTTGGGTGCTTGGCAGCACACCTTCCTTTAAAACTGTGGGAGTCTTGCAACTCTCACACTAGCCTTAGTCTGAGAGACATTGGCCAGCTAAGCCTAGCAATTTGTGTAATTATGACGAAATAAAAATATCTGAAATACTTGGTTTATCCCATACTAAACTGCTTATGACTTGACAAATTCAGAACCAACAACAGTATTAATTTACAGTTGTGGAATGATTTATTATATATGCTTCCATTCTTTTGATTTTTAAAGCCCATAGTTATAAATGTATTTTGATTCTGTGCTTTCTACAATAAATGATTTTGATTTATGACTGCCAGGAACCCTTTTTTCTGATAGATTGCTGTCAAACTACCATTTTTTAAATGGATGAATATCATGGGAAGGCACTAAAGGAGTGAACCAGTTGGAAGTGCCAGGTTTCTCTGATGAAACCGAAATAGTGGCCTTTGGCAGAAGTGGAGACTTCTATTGGTGTACTATATCATATTTAAAAAAACATATGCTTTATATTGAGATAATATTCAGAGCATTGTGCAATTCCGTGTATACACAGTTGAAAAAAGAAGACAACACAATGTATATTCTTTTCTCCATGAATTTTTTTTCTCCAAAAGTGGTGGAGAGTATTATTGTCTATTACATTTGTCTAGGGCAACATCCTTTAAAAATCCACATATCCTCAACTAATTTTACCATGCCTTCTAGATAGATCTTCTGTATGTACTCTCCCTCAAATGGTCACCCTTGCCAGTTATTGTAAAATTTTTACCTCCCAATCCAAATCCATATATAGCCAAGAGATTTTGGCACAGCATCTTTCACCTCCTTGTTCCTCAGGCTGTAGATCAAAGGATTGAGCATGGGGATCACAACCGTGTAGAACATAGAGGCCCATTTGTCTTGGTCCATGGAGTAACTAGAATTTGGTCGGAAGTACATGAAGAGTATTGTCCCGTGGTATATCCCAACAGCTGTCAAGTGAGAGGTGCAGGTGGAAAATGCTTTGTGCCTGCCGTCAGCGGAGCGCATTCTCAAGATTGTAGCCAAAATGTAAACATAGGATACAAGAATCATTCCAATGCTGCTTGCTTCACCAAAGCCAACAATAGTAAATAGCACAACTTCAGTAATATATGTGTCAGAACAGGAGAGCATTAGAAGTGGAGGCTCATCACAGAAGAAGTGATTGATAATGTTGGAACTACAAAAAGATAGTTGGAATGTACAGGAAGTTTGTATCATTGAATCTAGCAGGACTGTAAAGTACACAATAGAGATAATTTTCTGGCAGGCCTTTTTGGACATTACAGTTGGATAGAGGAGTGGATTGCAGATGGCCACATACCTGTCATAGGCCATCACAGCCAACAAAAGGCATTCTGCATCTGCAAGGATAGCAAATACAAAGAGCTGTGTAACACAGCCACTGTAAGAAATCCTTTTAGTTTCACTTAATAAATCAACTAGCATTTTAGGAGCAATGGTTGAAGCACAGCAGAGGTCAACAAAGGAGAGGTTGCCCAGGAAGTAATACATGGGTTTGTGAAGTTGGGGTTTAGTGAAAATCAACAGAATCATCCCCAGATTCCCTAATACAGTGATGATGTAAATCAAGAGGAAGACTGTAAAAAGAACCAGCTGCATTTTAGGATTATCTGTCAATCCCTGAAGAATGAATTCAGAAAAGGCAGAACCATTTCCTTTATCCATGATTTCCTGAGTAGATGGCTTGGTTCAGGTAATTTGCTGATCCTGAAATGTCTTTTTGATTGCTTATTAGGAAAAAGAAAATTATATTACTTAGAGTTTCATCCCTGTTCCTTTCTTCATGCCACAAGAATCTGAACTTTTTTCAAGAGGACTAGGACCACATTTTACTAACTTAATTCTGTATACAACATATTTGGTAGGTAGAATCTGTTTATTATGCAAAAATGTAGTCTTTGAATATATCTGCTTCATTTCTTATTTCAGTTAAGTAAAGGATGCAAATTAATTTATTGCAAGAATAATGTGTTGCAAAAGAACTGTGTCAAATTTAGATGAATTTATGTAGAGCAACCATAATCCCCCCTCTTCTACACATTCCTAAGTTGTGCAATATATCCTAGAAAGGAAGATGATTTGAAAGCTCCAGATCTCCTATTTTATGTTCTATTTATCCAAATATTCCCTTCAGAAGGTAGATGGTAAGTTGGCCATAGCAGAGTACATGAAATTCCCACACCATTCATTTGCCAGTTTTGTTTCTTTGGGTTCTAGTTTTCAGGTTCTACCAGCCATTAAAAAATTATTGGCTTCAATTGGTCTCAATATTCTATCAACATGGAATTTCATGTCCTTTTATGGTGCAATAAAACATTTGTTTGTTTTTCCATAATTCTTCCCTCCATATTTCCCAAGTGATATACCTTCATGTACTTAGGATGTCTCTTGCTTGTGTTCATAGCTGAACCTTTTTGTATGTGGAGCCAAAAATATAGAAGGTATAGTAGAGATATTCAATTAATCTGTTTATTTACCTTGGGCAAGTCACTCTTTCTCAGTCCAACTCACCACACAGGATTGTTGTTGTGAAGAAAATAGGAGAAGGAAGGTGTGTTGGATATGTTCACCACCTTGAGCTATTGGTAAAAATAATAAAGGCAAGATATACACAAAGAAATAAATTTTAGACAAAATATTTCAATCATAACAACTTGAAATATTAATCAATACCATTTCTAGAGACATTTCAAAAGGCTAGAGTTCAACTTTTGCAAAGTGGTGCCTCCAAAAGTTCATTGCTAATACTGCATGATCAATGATGTAAAAACACAATAAAAGAGGTAGATTCACCAAGAGGGCTACATTCTCCTAATGTCTCTGTTGATATATTCATCATGATAACCAAAGGCTCTGTACGTCAAATCTTTGCCTGATGCCTGCTCAAGATTATTTGTTTAATTTATGAATTCTTGAAGCTGTAGGATCAATAGAAACCTCTCTGTCCGTCTAGTTACATTTCAAATATTTGTCTGAGATTATTCTTAATAAAGAACCATATAACGCCTCCTCTAAGGAGGCAGGGTGAACACCAGGTATTGGTGATCTGACTAGCTGTTATCAAGGAGAAGTCCTTAGACATCCTAATAAATGAAACTGGATGAAGATTTTATGTACTTTCTGAGAAGACAAGAAATCACACTTATTGAAACAGATAGCAAAATAGATACCCTAGGTATAATGTACCCTCAAAAGATATAATGTATGTCATCAGAACCTGTCAAAATCCTATCTAAATCAGTCAATTTATCATAAAATCCTTCTGTTTTAGAATCTTTAAGATACCTTGAGTGTATTTGCGCATATGAAAACCAATTCATCTTTATATCTTGTTCTTCTAACTTTTGCATCGTTTTAAGTTCACCCTTTTCATCCAGTATTTCCCCATATCTAACTGTTTGTTCCTTCTTATAAATTATGGGATAGGAAAAAGCTTCAATAGTTGATAACCAAACTGGTATTTTCAAATAACATTGTTTCTTAATTTTCTCCCAATTCAACCATAACGATTCCCGTATATAGTGCCTTCTGAAATAACCCTGCGATTTAGTTCTCTTATACCATAAAAAAGCATGCCAACCCAATAATAAGTCATGTCCTTCCAATGCCAGTAATCTAGACTTTCTTAACGTTATCCATTCTTTAGCCCACATTAAGTTTGCAGCTTGATAATACAACTCCCAATTAGGAAGGCCAAATCCTCCTCTAGTTCTAGCATCCTGTAAAAGTTTTAGTTTTATTCTCGCTTTCTTACCTTGCCATATATACTTCAACACAATTTTATTTAATTCATCAAAGTAGTCTTTGCCAAGCCTAATTGGTATTGTTTGAAACAAGTATAAAATTCTGGGTAAAATATTCATTTTAATTGTTGAAATTCTACCTATCAAAGATAATTGTAGGTTTTCCCATTTTTTCAAGTCAGATGCTATCTGCTGTTTAAGTTTAATATAGTTATTCTCTTTCAGTGTAGTACATCTTGACGTCAAAAATATCCCCAAGTATTTAACTTTATTCGTAACTTGAATTTTCAATAGGTCTGCCAACTCTTCTCTTTGCCTTAATAACATATTTTTTGTCAGAATCTTTGTTTTGTCTTTATTTATTTTCAAGCCAGCCATCTCACCATACGTCTCTATCTTTTCCAGTAATTTTAAAGCTGTCTCTAGAGGGTCTTCCAGAATAAAGACCAAGTCATCCGCAAAGGCTTGCAATTTAAATTCCTCCTTTTTAACTTTCATTCCTTTTATATTTGTATCCTCTCTAATATTTCTATTTAACACTTCCAAAGTCAATACAAATAACAAAGGGGATAATGGACATCCTTGTCTTGTGCCTTTTTTAATATTGATAGGGTCTATAAATTCTCCGCCTATCATCACTTTTGCTGTTTGCTTGTAATA
Source organism: Notechis scutatus (assembly GCF_049901735.1). NCBI lineage: Eukaryota > Metazoa > Chordata > Lepidosauria > Squamata > Elapidae > Notechis > Notechis scutatus. Next base: position 228,082,523 of record NC_142009.1, read on the forward strand.
TATGGCTTCTATTGCTTAATTAAATTAGAGGAAGAACAAGTCAAAGAAACAATGATTGTTTGGGGGAAGAACTTTGGATATGGGATTGATTTAGAGAAATGGCAAAAATTGTGGTCTCAAAATTATAAAATGACAATGTCAGTAGCAATGTGTTAACAGCGGCTAGGATTGTATTTGCTATAAAATTGGAAGAGTGAGAAAATACCATTAGAGGAAGAAGTTATTAAGAAGATACTGGAATGTGCTGAAATGAGTAGATTGACATTTGAAATTAGAGAACAAGAAGATAAACAATTTTATGAAGTTTGGGATCTTTTTTATCAATGGTTAGATAATACAATATAATAATAGAATATTTAGAAACCTAGGAAATAATGAATATACATTTTTTTTTTGGTTTTGATAACATTTTTAGAATATTTTATTAAGATAGATTTGGTATGATTTTACGATCTGTTATAAAATAAATTAACCAAATTATAGTTATCTCGCTTAAGTATGAATTAGTAAAATTATAGTCAAATGATTGTTTAATAATGATATTAGGATATATAATTGTTGATTGATAATATGAGTTATTATGTAACATAATTATTATGATGACTATGAAATGGATGCACAAAAAGGAGTGGTAAACCAACCGATACACTGTCTGTAAATTTATGAAGAATGATGATGTTCTTATGTTATGTTTTATGTTTTATGTGTTTTTATTTGTTGTTAAAATCAATAAAACTTTTACCAAAAAAAAAAAAAAAAGATATAATGTATGTCATAAATATGTATTTTTTTCTCCACAAAGAATTTCCAAAGTTCTCATGATGGATTTTAGATGGTGTTTGGACAAACCATGGAGGCTGGTGTTCCAATGGGAAATCCTGAAAAGCTCACTTGGACAATTCATCCCATAGACAACAAGGCCGGAAGCATATCTCTTCCCTTTTTCATGACAATGGTTCAAGCAATTTCCTGTTACTCTTTGATGCATTTTCCTAATTTTGCTTCTAGTTGATGTCTTATTCTTATTTAGATTTATATGGGTCTCAAACTGGAAAGATTCAACTAAATTAGATTAAATTAAACTTAGTAATGCTTAGATCAGACATCAAGGAAGAAAGAATTCCGTAAGGTGAGGATGAGTCAGTCTTGTTAAACAAAACTTTCTGATACTAGTCATTTGATCTGCATTAATTCTTGTTTATGAATTTTATCTCTTCTTACAGCAAAATAATGCATCTGGAATCAACTCTTAAGAGAGCTTTATATCTGAAAAGTACAAACCATTATAAATCCATTGAACTATAAAACTAAGTTTACCTCTGATTTTAGTACAATTCAGAAACTTCTCAGTAATATTTCCCATATGGATTGTTATAAATATTCAGTGTAAAGGATAATTTCAACATTTAAATAAATTTTATTGTGAATTAGCAAACATACCTGGAGTTGAGTCAGTTGCTTTTTTGCTCTTACAAAACTTGTAAACAGGGGCAGAGATCTTAAGTCTCTTTTCATATCACTTGGGACATTATCCCTTATGTACTTCAATACTCCTGATCCTGGAGATAAGTAGTTGTATTTTCATACTTTATTGTAATACTTTTAATTAGAAATTAGAGTTAAGTAAATAATATCTTGAGTCCCAAGCTACAACTCAACAATTCTCAGGTCCAACCAATGAGTGACATTGTACAATTCAGCCAAAATTCAGTTATTTATTTGCTGAAATCATATAGGCAGAATCTAGTTAGTCTGACAATCCCACTCTAACCTTACCTACAGTACATATCCTGGGAAATTCCAAGGAGTGGCTATCCTAATTCTCTTCCTTTTTTCTGATTTAACTCCAGGCTGTTTCTCTTGTCTCACCCCCTCTCCTTGGAATGTGCTTTCCTAATCCTGGGAAAACTGTGGCTTTGCTGTAGTCCATCACACCACCTCCCCCTTTATAGACACAATCCATCACATCATTCTACAACTCAAACATGTTTGACTTCTCATAAACTCATGAACAAAATAACCTGCATACTATGTCTCAAGCCTAGAATTTGCCAAGATTTTAATAATATTCCAGGAAAGAAAAGGGGAACTGGTAGCAGAGTTGATAATGTCGTGTCCGTCGCGGGAAGGAAGCTCAGAGTCAGTGACTTGGTTTCAGCTCTTTATTGGCTCTGGATACAGCTTAAACTTGGAGAGGAAAACGGCGGCTTTTATTTCCGAGCCGCCGGTCATGGGTTAATGGCACCGCTGAATCTCCCGCGATTAGTTTCCACCAATCGCGGGGATTCGCAACGGCCAATCAGTGCGGCTCGCCGACCAATCCGGTCGCCGCGCGCTTAGCCAATCGCGACGCGGGGCTACGAGTATGTAAATTGACTGTACAGAACACCCTCCCCTCTTGGTTCGGTCCACGTAACGTAGTCCCGTAGGTAGGCGGGCTTCGCACTTGCCTACTTGACCTGCGCAGATTAGTTGTTGTTTGGCTCTCGGCCGGTTCGGTCGGGACTTCTGTTTCTCTTGGCCCTGTCGATGGAACCCCTGGAAGGTGTCGCTGGGCCTCTTGTTGCAGCTCCCTCCCGGTCTACCCGGGTTGGTCGAGCTGCGACTTTCGCCGCTCCTGCCTGGTCTTTCCGGGCTGGTTGAGCTGGCCTGGCTGTTCCTTCCTGGTGAGACTTCGGCTGGCTGTTGACTGGTGAGTATTGCTGGTTATTTCCTATTTGATCCCCTGTATCTTCCCTCCTCTTGGTTTGTGTTAACAGGGTCGCCTGTGTTTGGTTGCGTGGTCGGTTGTGTTTTTGTTCTTGATCTTAATTGATCGATGTGGCGTTTCCATGTTTGTCCGTCGGTTGTCTGTAGCCGGTAGGAGTGGGGTCCTGTCAGTTGGTTATAGTTGCCGGTACCCATAGTGGGTCTCCGGTAAGGTTTTTTGCATAGACTGCGTCGCCTGGTGCAAAACCCGTGCTTGCTTGATGAGTCCGGGGTTTTTCCGGGTTGTATGTGGGGTGTAGTCTGTCGAGTGGTGACCTTAGTTTTCTCCCCATTAGTAATTCTGCCGGGCTTTTGTTTGTCGTTGTGTTTGGGGTGATATGTTGTATTAGGAGCATTTTATTTATTTTTTCTTGTATGTCCCCGTGTTCGATCTTTTGGAGGGTTCTTTTTGTAAATTGAACCATCCGTTCTGCCCTACCATTGGCCCCGGATGCGCCGTCGCTGTCAGTGCGTGTCGTGATGCCTCGCTCCGCTAGGAATTTTTCGAATTCCAGCGAGGTGAACTGGGGTCCGTTGTCTGACACGATGACATCCGGGAGACCGTGGGTTGCGAAAAGTTTGTTTAAGACCTTGGTTACCGCATCTGTTGTGGTGGTCTTCATGTTGCTTACCTCCAGCCAGTTGGAGTAAGCATCCACCGTGATGAGGAATGTGTTCCCTTTTGTGGGCCCGGCAAAATCTATATGGAGTCTCGACCATGGCCCCCTGGGCGTTTCCCATTCTAATATTGGTGCTGCGGGGGATTTGGTCTGGTTTCTTGGCAGCGCGAGCACTTGGCTACCCAGGCCTCGATCTCCTTGTCCATACCTGGCCACCAAGCATAGCTTCTGGCCAAAGCTTTAGTCCTCACAATCCCGGGTGCCCTTCGTGTAATAATTTTAATACTTTCCCTTGCAGTTTTTCCCGTATGACCACCCTGTCCCCCCATAGCAAACAACCTTTCTGTAGTGACAGTTCTGTTTGCCGGTTTCGGAATGTCCTGAATGCTTCATCGTTGTCTTTCTCTGGCCATCCCTTTTCTACCCAATGTAATACCCGCGCCAGACGCTTGTCTTTATTAGTCTCTCGGGCAATGTCTGACGCGGTTATGGGTAGGTTGGGCAATGTCTCTATGCTGAGGGTGGTCGTCGTGGGAGCTGGATCGTGTCTCAGGTCGGGAAGCGGCGAGCGGCTCAACGCGTCTGCATGGGAGATCGTCTTACCGGGTCTGTGTGTGAGCCGGTAGTCGTAGGCGGCGAGGAACTCAGACCACCTTGTCATCCTGGGGGATAGGATGTTCGGGGTGGCCTTGTTCCCCGCCAGGATGCCCAGCAGTGGCTTGTGGTCCGTGATGAGGGTGAATCGGCGGCCGTAGAGGTACTCGTGGAACTTCTTTACCGCTGCGACGATGGCCAGTGCCTCCTTATCTAATTGGCTGTAGTTTCTTTCGGGTTTGCTGAGTGTTCTTGAAAAGAAAGCGATGGGTGCTTCTTTTCCGTCTGGAAGTGTATGGCTGAGGACGGCGCCGACGCCAAATGGTGAGGCGTCGCATGTGACGGCGATGGGTAGGGTCTCATTATACTGAATGAGAACGGCATCCGAGGTGAGCAGGTCTTTGGTATTCTTGAATGCGGTGTCCTCCCGCTTTCCCCAGGTCCATTTGGCCGTCCTGTCCAGGAGCCTATGCAAGGGCTCCGCGCTGTCGCTTTTTGGGGCAAGAACACATTGTAAAAATTTAGCAGTCCCAGAAATGCCTGCAGCTCTGTTTTGTTCTTGGGTGTGGGGGCTTCCTTTATGGCTTTGACTTTGCTTCCGGTTGGGTGGATGCCATGTCGGTCCAGGAGGTACCCCAGGAACTCGACTTGCTCTGTGCATAGCTGGCATTTCTCTTTCTTCACCTTCAGCCCGGCCCCTTTGAATTTTTCTAGCACCTCCCTTAGGCGACCCTCTAATTCCTCCTGGTTGGCTGCCGACACTAATACATCGTCAAAATAAGGGACCACCCCTTGATTCCTCGCAGCAGCCTCTCCATGAGGCTCTGGAAAATTCCTGGGGCCACGCTGACTCCAAACTGGAGTCGGTTACAGCGAAACGCTCCCGGTGGGTGACTATAGTTTGCGCCGGCGGTTTCTTCATCGACCGGCAGTTGCTGATAGGCTTGCGCCAGGTCGAGCTTCGCAAGACCTTGCCCCCCAGCGAGTGTAATAGGTGTTGCACTACTGGGACGGGGTAGGCGCTTTGTTGCAGTGCGCAATTGAGGGTGGCCTTATAGTCCCCGCAGATCCTTACTGACCCATCTGGCTTGACTGGGGTGACTATAGGGTCTCCCACCGGGCGTGATCGATTGGCTGCAAAACCCCCTGTTTGACGAGCTTGTCAATCTGCTCGCTATTTTCTTCCGGAGTGCAAAAGGCACCCGCCTGGGTTTTAGGCGATGGGGGCGATATTTGGGTCTAGGTTGAAAGAGATAGGGGCCCTTTGTACTTGCCTAGAGTGCCGTCGAATACTTCTTGGAAATCCTCGCCAGTTGCTGCTCCCAGTCGGCCTCTGTGGTGTGATTTATTCCCGTGACCTCGATCCCGAGTGGCGCGAACCATTGGAGTCCCAAGAGGCTGGGTCGGTTCCGGTCCACGATAGTCAGGGGAGTTTCAGCGGTGCGGTTTTGAAAGTCACCTCGAACTGTCCGGTCCCAATGACGGGATGCGGTTCCCTGATAGTCCTTGATGATCAGCTTCTGGTTCTCCAGTCCTCTTTTCTGGATGTTTGGCACCAGTCGCTTGAGTTCTTTCCAGGTGACCATGGAGAGGTAGGATCCGGAGTATACCTCCATCTGGCATGGCTCGCCCTCGATGCTCACCTCCACGTAGACCTTCCGTGCATCAGTGGTTTCGGCATGGCCGATGGTGACCGTCTGGTGGGTTTCTTCTCTCTGACGGCCTTCCCCGCTCCGTCGCCCTCGGTTGTCTCGCTCCAGCGGTTGTCGGCTTGGCGATCTCTGGCCCTCGGGGGTGTCGTCTCGTCCCGGTTGCTTGGTTCTCGCCGGCGGGGCTGTGTGTCTTTCTGAGCCGGCAGACTCGGGCGATGTGGCCCTTCTTGTTGCAATGCCGGCAGATCGCGCCGATGAACCAGAATGAATTCTGATCGAAGGTGATTTCCCCGCACCCGGCGCACTGGTTCCCCGACTTACGACCTCGTTGATCTCGCCGGTCCCGTCCTGTTTGTAGCCGGTGGACGCCTTCCTCCTCGTCCGTGGTCTCGGGAGGCGGAGTCCAGGTCCCCGTGGTGTGTGGTGGTCTCCGCCGGCTTGCCTCGGGGTTTCAGTGCGGTCCCGTTCTCTGCCCTCCGAAGTCTGGCTGCTGACTTCCGGGTGGCTTCGGCCGTGGAAGCTTCGCCAGGGCGTCCCGAGGTCGATGTTGCCTTTTGCCATCAGTCGACTTTTTAGTGCCTGATCCCGGAGGCCTAGGACCACGCGGTCTCGGAGGACGTCGCCCAGGTCCCGGAACTCGCACATCCCCCAAGGTCCCGCAAGGCGGCTATGAAGTCGCTGATGCTCTCGCCCTGCCGCTGGTTCCGCTGATAGAACTCATCCCGCCGGATGAGGATGGGTACAGCGGGGCGTAGTGGTTCAAGGAGTGGCTCGAGATCGGCCCAGTCCATTTCCTTCACATCCTCGGGCTTCGCTAGGGCTTTGGCCATCTTAAACACCGCGGGCCCGCAGTGTGTGAGGAAAACGGCCCTTTCTTTTTTGCCCGTCGCATCCTTCAAATTGCTACTTTCGAGGAACATTAGGAATCTATCCGTGTACGATTCCCAGTCCTCGGTAGCTGGGTTGAAGGGTGCTGGTGGGGTCATGCTGGCCATCTCGCCGGTCTTTGTCTTCCTCGGGACACGTGCTCGGTGGTCAGTCTCTGATCCCACCCTCGTCGCCAGTGTCGTGTCCGTCGCGGGAAGGAAGCTCAGAGTCAGTGACTTGGTTTCAGCTCTTTATTGGCTCTGGATACAGCTTAAACTTGAGAGGAAAAACGGCGGCTTTTATTTCGAGCCGCGTCGGTACAGGGTTAATGGCACCGCTGAATCTCCCGCGATTAGTTTCCACCAATCGCGGGGATTCGCAAACGGGCCAATCAGTGCGGCTCGCTCGACCAATCCGGTCGCCGCGCGCTTTAGCCAATCGCGACGCGGGGCTACGAGTATGTAAATTGACTGTACAGAACAGATAAGTCATGGCAGAATGCAGCCAAACAGACCAACTCTTTGATAATTGCTCTCCAAACAAAGAGAGAACTTGAGATCACCCACAAGTGCTCCAGATAGTTGCTCCTCACAAGGAGACCATAAGACACCAGTCACCATCAGTTTTAGAGCTCTGATTGAGGAAGGAAAGCTACCTTTGCTCAAACTGAGGTTAATACCTACATGAATTTATTTATTTATTTATTTATTTATTTTTTATTTATTTGATTTGCCAATTGTTTACAAGATAATAAGTATAAGTGTATACATAGTTGTGAATACATGAAATGGGTACATATAAGAAAAATAAAAGAAGAATAAGAGAAACAATAGGACAGGGATGGTAGGCACGTTGGTGCGCTTATGCACGCCCCCTACAGACCTCTTAGGAAAGGGGTGAGGTCAATAGTAGACAGTCTAAGGTTAAAGTTTTTGGGGTTTGGGGAAGAAACTACAGAGTCGGGTAGAGTATTCCAGACATTGACCACTCTATTGCTGAAGTCGTATTTCCTGCAATCAAGTTTGGTGCGGTTAACTTTGAGTTTGTATCTATTGTGTGCTCTTGTGTTGTTATGGTTGAAGCTGAAGTATTCATTGACAGGTAGGACATTGCAATGTATGATTTTATATACCATGCTTAAATCAGACCGAAGATGGCGTAATTCAAGGTTTTCTAGTTCTAGAATTTCAAGTCTGGTGGCATAAGGTATTCTACAACGGGTAGAGGAGTGGAGAACTCTTCTTGCGAAATATTTCTGGACTTTCTCAATTGTGCTAATATCAGATACGTAATGTGGGTTCCAGACTGATGAACTGTATTCGAGTATTGGTCTAGCAAATGTTTTGTATGCTCTGGTTAGTAGTGTGATATTACCAGAGAAAAAGCTACGTAGGATTAGGTTAACAACTCAATGCCTTTTTGGCTATGTAGTTGCAGTGGGCTCTAGCACTTGGATCATTAGAGGTGAGTATTCCAAGGTCCTTAACAGAGCTTGGGTCATCAACAAGATCTTGACTACTCAGCTTGTATTTTATTTTCTGATTTTTTTTGCCAATATGTAAGACAGAGCATTTATTTGTTGAGATTTGAAGTTGCCATTTGTTTGACCATTCTGATACATAGTCAAGATCTTTTTTGTAGGGTAGCAGTATTGTCTGTGGTATTGAACAGCTTTACATCATCAGCGAAAAGAACGCAATTGCTCTTAATATGATCACAGAGGTCATTTATGTAGAGTATGAAGAGAGTTGGTCCTAGAACACTGCCTTGGGGGACACCACTATTGACAGGTACAGAATTTGATAGGACGCTCCCAATTTTGACCATTTGTTGTCTGTTTGCCAGGAATGCTTCTATCCAGTTATTCAGTTGTCCAGAGATACCAGAGATACCATAGGATTTTTGTCGTGTACCACTGAATCAAAGGCTTTACAGAAGTCTATGTAGATTGCGTCTATTGCTTTGCCCTGGTCGAGTTGTGTCGTCCATATTTTTTTGCAGTGTAAGAGTTGCAGATTACAGGATAGTTTTTTCTGAAACCAAATTGTTTATTGGAGAGTAGGTTGTTTGTCTCTAAGTGGAGGATGATGGATTGGTTAATAATTGATTCCATGACTTTACAGGTGACGCAGCATAAGGAGATTGGTCTGTAATTTTCAACTAGGCTTGGGTCTCCCTTTTTGAAGATGGGGATGACTGTGGCTTGTGACCATAGGTTAGGCAAGGAGCTGGTCCTGAAAGATTTTTCAAAGATTATGCTTAGAGGTTTGGCTATGGCAGTGGATAGCTTTTTTAAGAAGTAGGCACATATTCCATCAGGTCCAATAGATAGAGATGGTTTTAGATTGCGTAGTGCTTTTTCAACATTGTCTTCTGTAAAATCGATATGTATTAGATCATTGTTGTTATCTGTGGTACGGCTAGGAAATACTGGGCATGATCCATTGCTGTTTACAAATACTGAGCTGAAGAATGTGTTAAAGATGTTGGCTTTAGTGGTGTCGTCGTTGCAGTCTTTACCATCAGGTCCTATCAAGGGTGGGATAGACCTTGAGTCTTTTAGTTTGTTGTTTACAAAATTGTAAAAAGCACGGGTGGAATTGGTGCTTAGAAGGTTTTCCTCTTGTTTAATGTGATAATTGATGCATTCGGTCTTTATCTGGTGGCATAAATTTTTGTATCGGCTTTTGAAATTGGCAACGTGACCAGATTTGTTTTTCCGGCAGAGTGATCTCTTTTTGGATTGAAGTTTCCTTATTGTTATGGGTAATCTGCTTTTTGTTTTGTTTTGGGAGTTGTTGTTGGTACATATAGTTTGATGACTCTTTTGACTTCAAGTAAAAATATGTTGTAATGGTCTTCAACAGTATTGCATCCAGTGAATAGAGATTGCCAATCAAGGGATGAGAGATCGTTGTCTATAAGATCATAGTTGCCTTTTTGAAGTTACAATTGGGGATTACATCATTGTGGTGATTTTTGTGTGGGCGTATGTTGAGACAAAAGTCAATCATATTGTGGTCACTGCTGGAAAAGGGTTCTTTAGTTTGTATTCCGTAAATTAAATTCAAACTATTGCAGAAGATGAGATCGAGGCAGTTGTTTAGTCTAGTGTTGTTGGTTACTAGTTGTTCCAGTCCCAGATTTGTAATAGCATTGTAGAAGGTTGTGTGTATGATTTCAGTTGTACATTCATTTAGGGTCCAGTCAATATGAGGCAGATTGAAATCACCAAGAAAGATAAAAGGGTATGGGCAGGATGCAGCCCATGTTAGTAATGTATTTAGCTTGTTTACATGTTCGATGTCATAATCAGGTGCTCTGTAACATAGTAAGAATCGAATTGTGATATTTAAGGATAGTTCACAGATGATGGTCTCAGGAAGAGCAAGCTCCTGGGTAACTTGGATATTTTTTAGATGTAAGGACTTTTTATAGAAGATAGCAACACCACCTCCTCTACGAATTTCACGATCTGATCGGTAAACATGATAGTCCCTTACTGTGGTAATGGAGTCAGGGAGAGATGCATTGAGCCATGTTTCACAGACAAATATAATGTCGAATTTAGCCATATTTAGTAGGAGGAAAAATTCAGGTATTTTATTCACGAGGCTTCTTGCATTGAGTAGTTTGCATTTAAGGCCAGTAGTAGTTGGAATTGAGGTAGTTAGGGGCGTGCATGCCTAGTCTTGGGTGATGGTGGATCGGTTGAGGTAGTATATGCATACTATCTTATGAGGTAGTATATGCATACTATCTTATCTAATTTCTTATATTTTCTTTTCCAATTCCTTTTTTAAATTTGATGATAACGGCTTTTCCACTATTAGAGACCTTTGGACCAACAAGTTTTACAGCACTGTGTGAATTTTATTCAGACCTTAATGAAAGAAAATTTAAATATAACTGTTATGAGCCACAATTCTGACCTTGACTCTGACAATGTTGCTGCATCTGATCCTGTGTCAACCTCAGAATCCGGTAAGCTAGGGTTCAACTGATTCTGATCAACCACAGGCATCTCCTGTCTTGTGGTCCCCCTTATGAGGAGCAACTATTTGGAGCGCTTGTGGGTGATCTCAAGTTATCTCCTTGTCTGGAGCAATCAGGTGATGAGGCACAATCGCCAAGCTTTAGGTCTAGACATCTATAGAGGCAAGCAGAACTATGGTTCTCAATGAGACTCCTCACTTGACAAAGCACGAGTAATTACAGCCAGTTGTCAAAAGACAGATTTCAGTAGCTGCCTTGGTTGCAGTCTTTGTTAGAAACAACCATTTGGCTTCCCAACTTGTGACTCTTGTTTCTGTTTCTTGATTTTGGAATATTGCAAATGGACTAAAGATCCAGATGAATTTGAAATAAGACATAGGAATTAATTATAAGACCCTTTTTCATGGGAACATGCTCTTATTTTGAGATCTTTTAAAAAATGATAGGATGGGACCCTGAATATTGGACATTAGAAGGAGATAGAAGGAATTAAAAATTACAATAAAAGGAGAATTAAGTATTATGTATTTAAGTATGTCTTGATGTGATGACATATAGTAGCATTTCTTTAACACCTATCAGCAAGAGCTAGAGGGGTCAACTACAAACACTCCCTAGGTTGACCACAAATGTCTTCTATAGAAACTAGCTGACAGGTTGTGGCTTTCACACTTGGTTAAGACACATTATACCTGTATTCTTATTTCCACTGAATTTCCTCTTTTTTTAACTGGTAGAGATTATTATTAAGTTGTCTATTAAATTTGCCTTTAAAAATTCACATATTTAAAAATTTACATGATTTTACCATGCCTTCTAGATAGATCTTCTGTATGTTCCCACCCACCCCCCAATGGCTACCTTTTCAAGTTGATGTAAAAGGAAGTTTCTCCCTTTCCAAACCCAGATACGGCCAAGAGATTTTGACATAGCATCTTTTACCTCCTTGTTCCTCAGGCTGTAGATCAAAGGATTGAGCATGTAGACGATAACCGTGTAGAACAATGAGACCCATTTGTCTTGGTCCATGGAATAGCTGGAGCTGGGCCGAAAGTACATGAAGAGTATTGTCCCGTGGTATATCCCAACAGCTGTCAAGTGAGAGGCGCAGGTGGAAAATGCTTTGTGCCTGCCGTCAGCGGAGCGCATTCTCAAGATTGTAGCCAAAATGTAAACATAGGATACAAGAATCATTCCAATGCTGCTTGCTTCACCAAAGCCAACAATAGTAAATAGCACAACCTCAGTAATATATGTGTCAGAACAGGAGAGCATTAGAAGTGGAGGCTCATCATAGAAGAAGTGATTGATAACTTTGGAACTACAAAAAGATAGTTGGAATGTACAGGAAGTTTGTATCATTGAATCTAGCAGGACTGTAAAGTACACAATAGAGATAATTTGCTGGCAGGCCTTTTTGGACATTACAGTTGGATAGAGGAGTGGATTGCAGATGGCCACATATCTGTCATAGGCCATCACAGCCAACAAAAGGCATTCTGCATCTGCAAGGATAGCAAATACAAAGAGCTGTGTAACACAGCCACTGTAAGAAATCCTTTTAGTTTCACTTAATAAATCAACTAGCATTTTAGGAGCAATGGTTGAAGCACAGCAGAGATCAACAAAGGAGAGGTTGCTCAGGAAGTAATACATGGGTTTGTGAAGTTGGGGTTTAGTGAAAATCAACAGAATCATCCCCAGATTCCCTAATACAGTGATGACGTAAACCAAGAGGAAGACTGTAAAAAGAACCAGCTGCATTTTGGGATTATCTTTCAATCCCAATGAATTCAGAAAAGGCAGAACTATTTTCTTTATCCATGTTTTGCTGAGTAGATGGCTTGGTTCAGGTGATTTGCTGATCCTGAAATGTCTTTTTGCTTGCTTATTAGGAAAAAGAAAATTATATTACTTAGAGTTTCACCCCTGTTCCTATCTTCATGCAACAATAATCAGGATTTATTTGAAGAGGACCATACTTAAGTCAGTATAAAGCATATTTACTAGCTGCAATATATTTATTATGCAAAAATGTAGTCTCTCTCTCTCTATTATTCTAATACATCTACTTTATCACCTGTACCAGTTATGTGAAGGTTGCAGATTGATAGATTACTACAGTAGATTTGTTGCTATAAATGTATGTGTCAATTTTTAATTAATTTATATCTGCTGGCAGCCATACTTCTCCTTCTTCCATCTGTTTGGGAACTTTGCATTATCTCCTAGAAAGGGGGATCATTTGAAGGCTCCAGGTCTCCTATTTCAGGTTTCTTTTATGCAAATATCCCCTTCAAAAGGTAGATGGTAAATTGACAGTAGCAGAGTACATGAAATTCCCACACCATTCATTGGGTTCCAAATTTAAGATTTCACCATCCCTTAAAAGAGTCTTGCTCTCAATATTCTATCAATATGGAACTTCATGTCCTTTTAAGGTGCAAGAAAACAATTTTTTGCTTTTTCATAATTTTTTCCTCCATATTTCTCAAGTGATATACCTTCCTGTACTTAGGGTGTCTCTTGCTTTTGTTCATAGCTGAATCTCTTTTTATGTGGAGACAAATAACATAGAAGGTAGAGATATTCAATTAACCTGTCTCAAAGGTGTTTTTTTTTCCCAAAAGGCAACTGGACTATTTCTTTTTTGAAGAAGAAATGTTTTTTTCCTTGAAGAAGACAATGGTTCACTTCTCATCCAAGAACCTTATCAGTTCTGAAAGGATGATGTGGAGTGGAAATGGAAGGATTAGAACTGATGGGTAGGAGATGGAAGGATCATATTGTTGTCTTATCATAGGTGTGTGCCTTTTCCCTCTGCCTCTATTGAGACAAGGCTGGTCAGTTTTAACATAGATGGCCTCTTTTACCCAAACCAATGGTCCTCTCTATCCAGAACATGGATATAGAGGACTATTGTAGTGGACATGAGATATGAAACCACAGAACACCTTTTTCATGTCTACAACACAGTCCTTTCAGCAGTTCCAAGAACATTCCACTGCCATTTGCACTCTGATTCAGGTGACCCCGAGGGCACAGATAAACCTCCAAGAGACTCAATGGCTCCCAGAAAGAATGCTAATGACCAGATGACTACAAAGAAATATGATCCTTCCATTCCTCACTCCCATCCTGTTAGAACTAATCCTATCATCCACCCCACCATTCTGTCAGAATAGATGAAGTTTCTTGGATGAAGTGTGAAACATTTTTTCCTGAAGCAAAAACGTAATCCAGTTGCCTTTTGAAAAAAGCATCTTTGAGATAACTATGGCCTGGATGACTGAGAATCTCTATAGACAATTAACTGTTTATTAACCTTCGTCTAGACCAGGGGTTGCCAACCTTTTGGACCTCAGGGACCACCAAATTCATAATTTTAAATCCCAGGGACCACTAACTGGTTCTGTGGGCATGGCCTAATTTGTGTGTGTGGCTTGGTGGTCATGTGACTGGCTGGGCATGGCTTTATGTAAATATTATAACTATTTATATAAATATTGAATTTTTTATAAAAAAAGAACAATTTTTATCCAAAATCAGGCAAAGCAGGCAGGCAGATTGAGTTGCTCACAGAATCACAGATTCATTCAGAGATCTATCTACCTGCCATCGGCTAGCTCAATCTATCACATAAAATTTGCTTGCAAGCAAACTCATAAAATTTGCTAGCAAGCAAACTCACAAAATTAACTCACAACACACCATGTATGTAAATATTGATTTTTTTTTATAAAAAAGAGCAACTTTTACCCAAAATCATGCAAAGCAGGCAGGCAGATTGAGTTGCTCACAGAATCATTCAGTGATCTATCTATCTGCCATCGGCTAGCTCAGTCTGTCATATAAAATTTGCTTGCTGTGAGTCTGCACTGAATAATAGAACCTTCAGTCCTAAGGGAGGTTCAGCTGTACTTAAAAGCAGAGCCAAAGATCTAAAGATGAGCTAGAAAGTAAGAAATTCAACCATTTCCTGCTTCCTAACTAATCTAAATCTCCCGGCACAGCAGAACAGCTGATGGTTGGAAAAAATAGCAATTTAGCAGGCAAGTTTTCCGGGTAAGGAGTGAGTGTGGGGTGGGTTCCCGTGGGCCATGTGGGCAGCACAGCCTTGTGTTTCTGTGCAGCCTGGATTAATTGCTTTGGGGGATGCTCTGGTGGTGAGATTTCTCTGCAGCCCACCAAAACTTTCTTGCAGCCCACCAGTGGGCTGCGGCCCACCGGTTGGCAACTGCTGGTCTAGACAGTCTTTCTCTGCCCAACTCATCTCACAGGGTTGTTTTTGTGGGGAAAATAGGAAAATATATCCCTTTGGGGTATACTTCCTTCACTGTTTTTGAAAGCTTCTAGTGATGGAGCAGAGAAATGTCACCCACAAAGCACTCCCCAAAGCAATTAATCCAGGTTGCGCAGGAACACAAGGCTGCGCTGCCCATATGGCCCGTGGGAACACAATGCTTGCGTCGCTTGCATTGCAAACAACACAAGGTAGTGAGGAGAGGCGGGGAAAAAGGAGAGGGAGGGAACTTGCTCCACTCATCCCACGCATCTTGCCTGGCCACCACTGGCTGCTTCTTTCCGCTTCTTTCTTCTTCTGCTTTTGGCTGCATGCAAGAAAAGCAGCAAAAGTCTTTCTTTCTCTCCCCCAAACTCTGCTAGAAATGAGTATTTGGGACCCTGCAAGGCATCCTGCTCCAAGACTCAAAACAGTCATTCCCCTTTTAAAAAAAAGCAAATTCAGCAGCTGAGAGGGAAACTAAGAGCCTGGATGTGCTGCCAAAAGCCATTAACCCTTCCAATCTATTAATCTACATTCTCAATGTTCTAAATTGGGTGCAAGAGGCTGCATTGGTGCGACAAGTCTCACAAGACTCATTTCTGGTGGAGTTTGGGGGAGAGAAAGAAAGACTTCTGCTGCTTCTGCTGCTTTCCTTGAATGAAGCCAAAAGTCTCTCTCTCTCCCCCTGAGAACAGAGCTTGGAGACGGTATCCTGCGATCCCAAATAAAGAATGACCAATTGATAGGAAAACGGGATGAGAAATTTTCCTGCAGACTTTTTTGGGGATTTTCCCAGGGTCTCTGCTCTACGGGATTTAAGATTATGAGTTTGGTGGTCCCTGAGGTCCAAAAGGTTGGTGAATCCTGGTCTGGATTGAATGCCTGACTGGCATCACTGATGAAAAATTGGAATTAATACAGCAATTTCTCAAGTCAGTTTCAAGTTCAGCATAGGAGGCATGCATATTCATACTATTATGTAGAAATGTCTTTAGGTTTATTTACCCCCAGATGTGAGGTTGGCTCCCACCCTTCTATCCTTCCACAGGAGCCTGAAGAGAGGGCTTGGGCCCATAACAGAGGAGCATCAATTGGAGGTGATTGCTGAATTAAGAGGCAATCCCATCCACCCCCTCCACGCATCCTGTTCCCTCCCTCCCCATCTTTTAACTATATTTTATCTTGATTGGTATTTCTATTTTGATTCTTTTAAGATATTTATGTTAGGATTTTAATGTTTTAATGCTGGAAGTTGCCTAGAGATGGGCAGCAAATAAATTCATTCATTCAATCAATCAGTAGCCATTGGCTATTTTTTTTTTTTTGCTTTCTTGCTTTTAACATGTATTCTTACGTAGCCTGTATTAAAGCCTACTGTTTTAACTTAATAACATGGTAAGTTGTATGTTATATGTATTTCTCAAGGATCAGTCATGTTTTTAGACTTTGCAATCAATTGGTCAGGGTGCACTTGAATGCAGATGACCTTCTTCATCTATTATCTGAAATACCCACTGTTTTCTTGAGAAAGGAAAAAAGAGGACAATGTGTAGGGTCATCTTCCATTTTGATAGGAATTCTGACATTGATTGATAGAATGGCCATTACCCGTGGAAAAAATTGATACAAAACTTTAGAACTAGTGATTCAATTTGATAATACAATTTTTGGGGGGCGGGGGGAATAATTCCCTAAATGTTATTCAGTTGCAACTAACCTGCAATTAAAAGATTAAATCACAACAAAGCAAGAAAGTTAATTATTGGTACTTGGTGTTTGTATCTAAAAGATATATTGAAGTCCATCAGGGAACATGTCCCAGATGGTCTCTAAAGACATATAAGATCTTTTTGCCTACTTACAGAGTCTGTAAGAAAGAAAACTCCATCAACATCAGGTATGTTTGTTAACTCAGGGAAGGATTTTTAATACATGTACTGGTTCTAAAGGCAGACTTTCATATTTTACCTTTACAATTTTCATACGTAAAAGCCATAGCAATTTATGTGGATTTCATATATTGACAAGGTTCTAATTCACATTGTTCTCAGAATAACTTGATTACTAAAGTTATAAATATATGTGTCTATAATATAAACTATGGTATAAATATATGTGTCTATAATATAAACTATGGTATATATTATGGTATATATGATATATATGGTGTAGCCTAGTTCAGTATAATATAGCATTTCAGTATTATTATTTTTATAAATAAGATGATAAGATAAGATATAAGATAAAATTGCGAACATATTTAATGCTCCTTTCTATTTTTCCCCAGAATACAATCTGCCCATTTTTTTCCTAAAAAGATGCAATAGCTATAAATAGCAATTGTTTATAATTATTTAATTATAATATAGATTTGTAAAAATACAAGAGATACCAAACTGATCTGCCGTTGATCTTAGCACAGTATACCAATGTTCCACTTTTTAACCCTTGCCTTAAACATTCATTTTTAAGATATTACTTAATGATTAAATCAGTAGTTCTCAAGTTCGTTTGTCACACCACCACAAATAAAACTAATGATTTCATTAATGTCAAGGTTGGGAAGAACTAAATACAGAACTTACTTTTAAGAACTGAATTTTAATCTGTATATCACAGATACTGTCCACAATGTGCATTTGTGATTCTGCAAAGTTTGAGAATCCTGGATTGAACCATTAAGATCAAGATTTCTTCTGAACTCATGTTAAGATATTAAAACAACAATGTTGAATATTAACAGATGTATTCTGCTATACTGTGCTAAAAAGGATTATTTTCTAGTAATATAAGAGAGAGAAAAAAAGATAATCAATTGTAATGATCCCTTCAACAAAGAGTGCCATAATGAAGGGGGGTTGTACAGGACCCTATGTTAGAAAGATAAAGTGACGTGTGTGCTGCAGTGAAACATTGTGTATGGTTCTCTTCTATGCTATGGTGTGTCCAGTCATTGGAAAGCAAGGAAGTTTCACAGTTGCAGTGGTCTTGTGTTTTTCATTTTATCTTTCACAAATTGGGGGGGGGGGCAAGGAGACACCTTCTCCCCTGCCCCCCAAATGGTAACAAGTTAACCCCACTTTCTAACTGGATAGTTTTCTCTGGCATCTGTTTAGAATTGCTAAACTATCATGAGATAGATCATGAGATAGTTTAGCATCTCAGCCAGTTAGTCCACTGTTCTTACTTTTTAAGCAGGAGATGTAGACAGCTCCCCCTTTCTGCCCTTAATCATTTACAATTGTCTAACCAGTTCTGTTACTTTTGGATGCTGCCTTACCAGTGAAAACTGACCTACCAATATTTTACTACATAGGTTACTAAAACCTCTTATTTGCCTCTGGATTTGAGACAAAATAAAGGACTTCAAATAAGAGGTTTTAGTAATCTGTATATTAAAATATTTGTGGACTATTTTTGTAGGAAATAATTAATATATAGAGAACTACATCAGATGAGAAGTTGTTGCACTCAGCTTAGATGTTTTCAGATGAAATTATTTCCATCCATATTTGGAACCATATAAATATCAGTAGCGCTTTCAACATATTCAGAAGATACTCTGGAATCAGAAAGATAGCAATGACATTCAATGAAAATAGCTTTTAAAACACGTCATCTACAAAATATGACAGCCAAATGCATTAAACAAGAAATATGAAAGTGCTTGGAATCTACCAGTACCCTGAACGCAGGTGATTTTATTTTATTTTATTTATTTATTTTTAATTCAGAGGCTTCTCAAGAAAAAAGGGGAAAGGTTTATCAGCAACTCAAAATTTATATAATATTTTTAACATATCCCATCATAGATTTTTATAAAAATAGTCACACAACTAGCACACAGTATTAATATGAATTCTCACATACAATGCCTCAGCAAATGAAATAAACATTAGAATAGCTGTACACACTGCTCTGTCTTGTATTTTTGTTTAATGCAAATGTAATGATCATTTAGTTCAAACATGTCCAATATTTAGCTTGCCTGGGCTGCATTTAGTGAAGATAAATTGTCTTGTGCCACATATAAAATGTAAAATATAGTTCATGTATATAAATAGCAAACCTCCTTGATTTGGGGTTTTTGGTAGGGATGCATTACTAGCTGTCCAGGACCGCATGCGGTCCCTGGGCCATGGGTTAGACATGTCTGATTTAGATAAATACAGTGGAAATATGATCCTACTCCTCATGGTTATTTTTGTAGAGAAGCCAAGATAGATGGAACTCTAAAGAAAGCCAATCTTCTTTCCTTCCTTTGATAGATTTTTAAAAAAAGACATTTCATATTCAGCTAATATTCTGAACCCAGCACCCATTGTGAAAGATCATGGATAAAGGAAATGATTCTGTCATTACTGAATTCATTCTTCAGGGATTCACAGACAATCCCAAAATGCAACTTGTTCTTTTCTTTATCTTCCTCTTAATTTATCTCATTGCTGTGTTAGGGAATATTGGGATGATTCTACTGATATGCACTAACACTCAACTTCACAAACCCATGTATTACTTCCTGGGCAACCTCTCCTTTGTTGATCTCTGTTGTTCCTCAACTGTTGCTCCTAGAATGCTGATTGATTTATTAAGTGAAACTAAAATAATTTCCTACAATGCCTGTGCTACTCAGCTCTTTTTCTATGTGTTTTTTGTAGACGTAGAGTGTGTTTTGTTGGCTGTGATGGCCTATGACAGGTATGTGGCCATCTGTAATCCACTACTCTATTCATCGATAATGTCCAAAACTCTCTGCCAACAATTGATTGCTTTTGCATATTGCATAGGCTTAATGGATACAATAGTATACACTTCCTCTACATTCCTACTCACATTCTGCAGGTCAAATCTTATTAATCATTTCTTTTGTGATATGCCTCCACTGTTTGTACTCTCCTGTTCTGACACCTCTGTTAATGAGCTTGTGCTGCTTATCATTGATGGCTTCATTGAAGCATGCAGCATTTGTATGAGTCTTATATCCTATGTTTATATTGTGGTTACAATCCTAAGAATGAACTCCGCTGAGGGCAGGCGCAAGGCATTTTCCACCTGTGCTTCTCACCTGACAGCTGTTGGGATATTCCATGGGACCATTGTCTTCATGTACATCCGGCCCACCTCCAGCTATTCCATGGACCAAGATAAATGGGCCTCATTGTTCTACACAGTTGTGATCCCCATGCTCAACCCTTTGATCTACAGCCTGAGGAACAAGGAGGTGAAAGATGCTCTGGTAAAATCAGTGGGCATCGTATGGACTTTTAAAAGCAGGAAACCCAAATAAATGTAAGGGACAATTTCATTCAGAATTAACCTCTGACCCTTCTAAAGAGGAATGACATCACTCGGTAAAAGAAATACATTGTACCGTAATGTTCTGTTATTTTTTATACATTGGAATATTATCTCAATAACAATCACATCTTATTTAACATAGTAGACTTAACTAACAATAGTCTCAATCCTGCTGAAATTGTTTCAATTTAATCAGATAAACTTTGACTGCCGGCTCTTAGCCACTTCCCAGACTCTTCAGCCACAAACAATGATAGCATAGCAAGAGTCCAGAAAATGAGAGTCCCTAGTTTCATAAAGCAAGATGGTTAATTGTATGAATCACAGGTTTAAAACCCTGTATAATTTTTGATTGTGGAAAGCCCCAGGCTGAAAGCCTATATATAGACATTCAGAGTTCTCTGCAAATAAATTAAAAGTTGTTACTAGTTCTGAATTTGTCGTGTTGCAAGTATTTAACATGTAATAAACCAAATATTTCAGTCAGATTTTATATTTAACCATACTTTTCACCTTTATGTTTAAAATACCCAAATTCTTTCTGTGGGAAAAAAACACTATATGCTCACCCTTGTCCAGTCTACGGCAATATTGATTAGAAGGCATGGAATTTGGAGTCCAACATATACGGAGGGATAATGATCCAAAGAGTTGTATTAAGCATATCCAGTCAAAATACATAAAATAAAATATTTTTTAAAATCTGAGTTTCTCCCCCTTAAAGTAGGAAAATTTTTATGTAATTCACAAAGCATAAAAAATCCTGAGCTGGAATAATGAACTGATTTCTGTAAAATCCCTATAGAATTCTACAAGTTGCAACAGTTGATAGGGCTGTATTAAAAACTGAGATACAAATAGGAAAAACAAATTAAATATTCAAAGCAACAAAATGATTGGAGCATTTTACATAGGAAAAAGAAACCAAAGAGACAGGGCCACAAAAGCGTTTTGGGAACCTTGGCAGAAAAACAATTTTCACTCTTTTTCATAACACCAACACCGATTCAGAAGTAAGAGCTTTTAGACAGGTCAATGAAGCTACTCCTATAAATTATATAATTAATTTCCATCAAAAGTACTGAAGATTATATCAATTAATAGAGGATAGGACTGAGAACAGTTAGTTGAGAACTTTAGCCACCACCACCCTCCCAGTATAAGCCTCAACATCTTCTGGTCAAGACCTTAAATACATTTTTCCCCCTTATGCTACATATAATCTCCTTATCGGCTTCTGTTTGACTGCATTGAAAAGTTACAGATGTTTGATCTTCTCATGGTCTTATTATGATCAGTCTTTGTTATGTGTGCTTTATTCAGATCTCCACTAGAGCTGGGTAGCCAATAAATTTAAATAAAATAATTAATGAATTAGAAATAAATCTCTTACTAGAATTATTACAGATCTCTTCATTGTTTCACTTCAGAACCTCCTACATCTTCTGGGAGCTCCATTTTTAATTAGAAGCAGCCAGCAGTCCTGATCAGTGATCTTAGGCAAGAATAGAGTTTCAAAATAGCCAGTAAGAATGACATTCAGAGTTAAGCCACAATGGCCATGACAAGGGCAAAGCACATCATGGAGATGTTAACAAGAGAGAAATATATTATAGAAACATTGGGAATAGATTTGGGAAGACACTTGCCACACTTCCATTCAAAAGTGGCAGTGCTAATGAGCTCATAGTTTGGTTCCCATAATGGCCAACAATACTACTATCTTTAGTATATGGGTGGCCATCATCATCATAATTATATTTCTATAACTTAAATTGATGCGACATGATCAATAAAACTAATAAAACTATGTTAATATATTGTTAACTGGCCTCTTCATTTAGGATGCAATCTGTCCTAATGTTACCTTGACAATGTTACCTTGAGAAACACCTGTAATCCATAGTACAAATTGGAGTTGTAATTTCATGCATGATATTCCCAATTGTTCAGGAATTCTAATTTAAAAGAAATGCTAACTAAAACTCCCAAAATATTTCTCATTTCTCTTATGTAGAGCAGGGGTGTCAAACTCAATTTCATTGAGGGCCGCATTAGGATTTTGTTTGATCTCGGTGGGGCCAGGGGGGGCATGGTTGGGATGGGAATGGCCAGCTTGATGTCACTTATGTCAGGGGCGCCTGTGGTGGCCCAAGCGCTCTGCCAGCAAAAATGGCCCTCCCAAGCTCCTTTTTCTTCTTCTTTTTTTAAATTTAATTTTCTGGTTTTATTAAATATAGAATGAGCAAAAATTTCAGTGTCTATTTCACCAGTGTGTTGTCTGGGTAAAATTAATTTGAGCAAGTTCCATTTTCATTGGCAGAGGGTTGCAGGAAGCCATCACAGCTGAAAACGGAGCTTGGGAGGCCACTCGCAGCCCCGACACTCCATTTTTGCTGGCAGAGGCACTGCGGTCTGGTCCTTCACTGTTTCCAGGGCAGCCATGTGATCCAGATCTAAGCACCCTGCAGGCTGCATCTGGCCCTTGGGCCTTTAGTTTCATTACATAGTTGAATGTGCTGACAACAAAATCACACAAAAATTATAAATGGAAATCAAATTTAGCAACCCATGGGGGTCTGGATTTGGAGTTACACTCAAAATTAAAGTGGAAAAATACACTACAGGCTGATGCAACTTTGATGTAATGTCCTTAAAACAAGTCAAAATGAGGCTCAGTAGTGTGTGTGGCCTCCATGTGCCTGTATGACCTCCCTACAATGCCTGGGCATGCTCCTGATGAGGTGGCAGATGGTCTCCTGAGGGATCTCCTCCCACACCTGGACTAAAGCACCCCCCAACTCCTGGACAGTCTGTGGTGCAATGTGGCGTTGGTGGATGGAGCGAGACATCATGTCCCAGATGTGCTCAATTGGATTCAGCTCTGGGGAATGGGTGGGTCAGTCCATAGCATCAATGCCTTCGTCTTTCAGGAACTGCTGACACACTCCAGCCACATGAGGTCTAGCATTGTCTTGCATTAGGACGAACCCAGGGCCAACAGCACCAGCATATGGTCTCACAAGGGGTCTGAGGATCTCATCTTGGTACCTAATGGCAGTCAGGCTACCTCTGGCGAGCACATGGAGGGCTTTACGGCCCCCTAAAGAAATGCCACCCCACACCATTACTGACCCACTGCCAAACTGGTCATGCTGGAGGATGTTGCAGGCAGCAGAACGTTCTCCACGGCGTCTCCAGACCCTGTCACGTCTGTCACATGTGCTCAGTGTAAACCTGCTTTCATCTGTGAAGAGCACAGGGTGCCAGTGGCGAATTTGCCAATCTTGGTGTTCTCTGGCAAATGCCAAACGTCCTGCACGGTGTTGGGCTGTAAGCACAATCCCCACCTGTGGACATTGGGCCCTTATACCACCCTCATGGAGTTTGTTTCTGACCATTTGAGCAGCCACATGCACATTTGTGGCCCGCTGGAGGTCATTTTGCAGTGACTAGCAGTGCTCTTCCTGTTCCTCCTTGCACAAAAGCAGAGGTAGCGGTCCTGATGCTGGGTTGTTGCCCTCCTACAGCCTCCTCCACATCTCCTGATGTACTGGCCTGTCTCCTGGTAGCACCTCCATGCTCTGGACACTACACTGACAGACACAGCAAACCTTGCCACAGCTCGCATTGATGTGCCATCCTGGATGAGCTGCATTACCTGAGCCACTTGTGTGGGTTGTAGACTCCGTCTCATGCTACCACTAGAGTGAAAGCACCGCCAGCATTCAAAAGTGACCAAACCATCAGCCAGAAAGCATAGGAACTGAGAAGTGGTCTGTGGTCACCACCTGCAGAACCACTCCTTTATTGGGGATGTCTTGCTAACTGCCTATGCTTTCCACCTGTTGTCTATTCCATTTGCACAACAGTATGTGAAATTGATTGTCAATCAATGTTGCTACCTAAGTGGACAGTTTGATTTCATAGAAGTGTGATTGATTTGGAGTTACATTGTGTTGTTTAAGTGTTCCCTTTATTTTTTTGAGCAGTGTATTTACCCACATAAATAGTTCTAATTAATCTCTCCTAGATTGTTCTAATACAAAGGAATCCTCTCCATCCAAAGATATCATTTTTCATATTACATTAAAAAATCAGCTGCTATACTTGAATTTTAAAGGGGTACTGGTATTCACAGATGAAACACAATGTGATTTAGCTAGGCATGTCAAAGACACTATTATTGATTAACTCTAAACTAGAAAAGATGAGGATGCCAATGAAGACCATAATAACAATTATAGTAATAATAATTATTAATGCAACACTAGTAAGCCCAGAGAATGACATGTCTCTTCATTGATATTATATTAACAGAAAGATAAATTCAAAGTATCACAAAAGCAGAAATTATAGGAAGGGACAGCAAGCAGCATTCTGTCAGAGGAACCTAATTTATTTTGGAAAATTTTAAACAGAACTGATCACTGGGATGATATTTGCCTAGAAGGAAAAAAAGCCTCTAAAACGAGTTGTAAAACAGGATATTCTTTATTCTGGAAATGTTTTTAAGAATTGAAGTGGACAATAATTTAGTCTTTCAAAATACCTGCTAGTCAAGTAAGAAATATTTATGGTAGCATGTAAGCAGTGCTAATTTTTTAAAAAAGTATTAGTAGCATACTACTTTGGGGTGTGAAATCTAATCCCGAGCGAACCCATTTTGTTCCTTATTTTCTTTGTTAGAAGGGTAAGAAGATAATCTTTGTACTAGTACTGTGTGCTTCCAGTCTTCGTTTATCATGCCATTAATCATATATGTATATTATGCTATGGTAATTTGTTTAAATGATAGTTTGACATACATCAACCTGACTATGTGGACAGGTCCAGAGTTGTATAGTCACACTTGCCCTATTTCTGCGTTGGGATTGTCATTGATGGTGATGTGCTGGAAAGGGTGTATAGTGAAGCTGGAGGGCTCAGCCAATCACTTTGCTTCTCATACATTACACATGCATAATATAGAACTTATCATCCAACGGTAAAGTTAGAACAGAGTCAATAGATGAATGGTAAGGATTGACTTGGGTTGGGAAAAATATCCAACTTACTAGTTTTGGAGCAGTTTTTGTCAGTAGATGATCTTCCCCAATTAGCTTCCCCAAATGTTGCAATTTTTCTCTCTGAAATTATAAATCAAACAATCTTCTTATGAATGTATTTTACATTTATTGCAATAGCTGAGCTGCAGCAAAAAGGAATCTCCAAAAGATATATGCAACATTTAAAAACTGAATACAAGAAATGTAGCTACAATCTAAAGATGAAGCAATAGCATTAGCTGCTCAATAGTTTGTCAACCAGTTTAAAGTTCTGTATTCATCTGTGTTATGACCTGTCTCACTTGAAACACAGGTACCCAGGGGTGGGATTCTACCAGTTCACACCGGTTCTATAGAACCGGTTGTTAACATCACCGGTAGTTCTTAGAATCGGTAAAACCGCCCCTGGCTGGCCCTGCCCCTCTCCGCCACTCCTACGGGCCAAAACCTATTTTTACTGTGCATGCGTGACATTTTTTGGCAATCCTTGCCTCATTCTGTCCCCTGACGTCCCTCCCTTTGCTGGCCCCGCCCCTGCGACTCTCTGCCGCTCCTAAGCTCCAAAAACCAGGGATTTTTTTACTGCGCATGCGTGATGTTTTTCGCACATGCATGGCAAACCTTACCTCATTCTCTCCCCCGCCCGCCCCTCCCTTCGCTGGCCCCACCCCCACCACTCTCCTCCACTCCTCCACTCCAAAAACCGGGTTTTGTTTACTGCGCATGTGTGGCTATCCTTGCCTCATTTTCCTGTGCCCACTCCACCCCTACTTATAGTGCATGTGCGATACCTACAAAAATTTTCCTGCCCGGCGCCATTGCTCACAACAGCAGCACCCGTAGCAGCAGCAGCAGCAGCAGCAGCCAGCCAGCCAGCCAGCCAGCTATCTATCTAGCCAGCCAGCCATCGCTGTCTGCCTTCTGATGCCCTGCTGGGGCAAGCCACAAGCCCCAGTCACCACTACCACTAACCGCCCTTGCCCGGCTGGCCTGCCTCCCAGGCCTGCCTGCCTGTCTCGCCTGGACTGCCTCCTGTGGCAGCTGCCATTAAAGAAGACACAAGCCCCAGCCACCGCTGCTGCTAGCCATCCTCACCTGCTCGGACTGCCTATCCCAGCCTCCAAAGACATGGATCAGTAAGTGCGACCCATTCGCCTACCTGCCGCCACCAGCCCCGGTCAAGTGCCAACTCCCAGGACACCCACTGCCCTTCGCCAACGCTCCCTGCCTCACCTGCTGCCATCTTCCTTCAGCCTCCATTGTAGCTCCCTTGCCTTCCCACCACTGATTGGTGAGTGAGGAGGCAAAATAGCAAGCCCACAGTCGCCTACCTTCTCCTGCTGCCACCGCTGCTTCCGCTGCTGCCAGCCTGTCTGAGTGCTGCCTCCTGGGCCAGCTGTCCTCGCTGCAGCAAGCTTGAAGACTGAAGAGGACCCGGCGTAGCTGGCTATATTTTTGGTAAGATGCTTTTTTTATTTATGTATTTTATTTATTTTTTTAGTATCTGTTTTTGTTAAAACAAAACAGATACTAAAGAAATAAATAAATACATAAATAAAAACAACTTACCAAAATGAGCGGCAACTTCTTGTTACACTGATGTTGCTAAATATTGATTTAAGCAGAAACAGATAATGTATAACAGCAACAATGTAACAAGAAGTTGCCTGCCTATTTTTGTAAGTTGCATTTTATACACCATTTCTGACAAATGGCAGTCCAATCTCTTCTTGAAAGTCTCAAGTGATGATGCTCCCACAACATCTGAGGGCAAGCTGTTCCATTGGTTGATTGTTCTCACTGTCAGAAAGTTTCTCCTTATTTCCAGGCTAAATCTCTCCTTGTTCAGTTTCCATCTATTATTCCTTGTCTGGCCTACAGGTGCTTTAGAAAATAGCTTGACCCCTTCCTCTCTGTGGCAGCCCCTCAAATATTGGAAGACCTCTATCATATCTCCCCTGGTCCTCCTCTTTACTAGACTAGCCAAGCCCAGTTCCTGCAACAGTTCGTTGTACGTTTTAGCCTCCAGTCCCCTAATCATCCTGATTGTTCTTCTCTGTACTTCTTCTAGAGTCTCAACATCTTTTTTATAATGTGGTGAGCAAAACTGGATGCAGTACTCTAGGTGTGGTCTTACTAAGGCTTTATAGAGTGGTATTAGTACTCCCCTTGATCTTGATTGTATCCCTCTGTTAATAGATCTTAACATTGCATTAGTTTTTTGGCAGCTACTGCACACTGCTGGCTCATATTTAGCTGGTTGTCCATTAAGACTCCAAGATCCCTCTCACAGTTATTGCTATTGAGCCTGGTTTCACCCAGTCTATATGTGTACTTTTGGTTTTTCTTGCCTAAGTGTAGGACTTTACTTTTCTCTACATTGAATTTCATTTTGTTAGATACGACCCAGTGTTCTAGTCTGTCAAGATCCATCTAGATCTTGAGCCTATCTTCTTGGGTGTTAGCTATTCCTGCCAGCTTAGTATCATCTGCAAATTTGGTAAGTTCCCCTTCTATTCCCTCATCTAAGTCGTTAATGAAGATATTGAAGAGTACTGGGCCTAAGATGGAACCTTGTGGCACCCCACTACACTCCATGTAGACTTAGACCCATTAAGGACTACTCGTTGAGTATGGTTTGCCAGCCAGTTGCGAATCCATCTAGTGGTGGTGCTATCTATTCCACTTTTTTCTAGCTTACTAAGAAGTAGGTTGTGGTCTACTTTATCGAATGCCTTGCTGAAATCTAAATATATTATGTCCACAGTATTTTGCTGGTCTACTAATTTAGTCACTGTGTTGAAGAATGAAATAAGATTGGTTTGGCATGATCTGTTTTTAACAAACCCATCCTGACTGCTAGTTATTACTTTACTTGTTTCTAGCTGTTGGCAGATCTGTTTTTTCATTATCTTTTCCAGTATCTTCCCGGGTATTGATGTTAGGCTGATTGGTCTATAGTTTCCTGGGTCTGTTTTTTTCCTTTTTTGAAGATGGGAACCACCTCAGCTCTTTTCCAGTCCTCTGGTAGTTCCCCGGTGCTCCAAGATTTTTGAAAGATATGGTTCAGTGGTTCTGAGATGACCTTTGCCAGCTCCTTTAAAACTCTGGGATGTAATCCATCAGGCCCCAGTGATTTGTTTTCATCAAGATCAGACAGGTGTTCTCTTACTATTTTTTTTGCTTATTTTAACTTTTATTTCTGGTCTGTCTTTTACAGTTATGTTTTTTGTAGAGTTGTAATTGCAGGAATGTCTTTATCTTTGATGGCAAACCTCAAGAGAAAAGAATGGTTCCAAGCAGATACAACTCAGGCAAATAAAGTTACTCATCTAAAGGAGGATTAGAGAGAGGAAGTAAACATATGTTGGACTTTGACTAGAGATCATTAATTGTGTTAGTTACTATGCTGAACAATAACGAAAGTCAAGCAGAAACCAAAGTTAACCAATGTTGGAGGATAACTAAAAATGTGTATAAATGCAAGACTAGATTCCAAAAAAGATCATCATGATTCAGTTGATCATGATCAAACACCTCGACTGCCTCGTCATTGCAACAAGTGGCGCCCGAACAGGGACCCTCTTACTTCGTCCAGCAAGGATTTGGTGCACCTTCAACCCTTTGAGGTTTCTCAACCATTTTTGGTTTCTGTAAGTATGGGGTCTTCGCTTTCTGAGGAACAAAGGAAGCATGTAGATGAATTAGGCTATTTGTTGAAGAAAAATAATACTCAGGTACCAGAGAAAAATCTCTTAAGGCTGGTCCAGGAGATTGCAGCTCAGTGCTTATGGTATCCAAAAGAGGGGTCTTTAAAATTAACTGATTGGGAACGTATAGGGAAAACATTGCATACTGAACCTAGAGCAGAAATAGAAGTTTTGCAGGTGTGGCATTTATGTAGGCATGCAATTGAAAAATTTGGTCACAATGAAGTTTCTCTTTTAACACCTCCACCTTCACGTTATACTAATGCTGTCATTTGTTCCCCTTCTTCACCTGAATATATGTCTTCCATTCCCTCAGCTTCTGCAGATACAGAGCAAAAGCCTCCTGACTCTATTGTTCAGTCTTCTTTTCAGAAAATGGGTGAGAATTGTGAAAATGATGCCTCTGTCTCAGGAACAGAACTTGCAGAATTACTGTCTGTTTGTCCAGTACAATATCATCCTGGTCAGGGGCCACAGCTTGGACTGCAAGTAGCAGAATGGGAGGGTCTGCCTTATCAGATCTTAGGAGAGATAAAAAAGGTAGGTACAGACTATGGGATTAGTGGAAATTTTACAAGAGGACTTGTAGAAGAAATAAAAAATGGTAATACAATGATTCCTGAAGATGGGAAGCAAATATTACTTGACTCTTCCAGCAGTCTCTCTCACTCCTCCCCAGCCACAGCTGGTAGCGCTGGGATTGATTTAATCACTCAAGAGGAAAGTGAGTTTAAATTTCCTTTGGAAGTTAAAATAGTTTCATCTCAATTTAAAGGACCTCTTCCTTCAGGATTAGTTGGCTTAATTTTGCCTCATTCTTCTGCACACAAAAAGGGCTGTTTTGTTTTGCCTGGTGTAATAGATTCAGAATACACTGGTATCTTCATGATTCAGATTTGGGTGAATCTTCCTCAAGTTGTTCCTTGTAATTCTTCTGTTGCTCAATTGTTTCTTCTTCTATATGAAAATCCATCTCCTGGTATAGGTAATCATGTGGATGCAGGATTTGGATCAACTTTTTTATCTGTAGGCTTACTTCATCAGCTGAACTCCTCTCTCTTCCTAAATAAACAACCATTTCAAGGGTTATTGGATACTGGAGCAGATGTTACTGTCATCTCTTTACATTGGCCAGTACAGTGGCAAAAAATGACAGTTTCTTCATTGTGGGGAATAGGAGGTTCTACAGCTGCTTGGCAAAGTGTTCAAGAAATTAATGTTACATCTGCTGGTAAGTTTTTTTTCCTACAACCATACATTCTAGATATACATACTAATATTTGGGGTTGTGATAGCCTTTCTCTTCTTAATGCACATTTGATTCTTGATGATGGCTCTTCCTCTTAAATGGCTCTGTTCTATGCTGGTTTGGGTGGAACAATGACCATTATCAAGGGAAAAACTTGCTGCTTTAAAACAATTGGTTCAAGAACAATTGGCTGCTGTTCATATAGAACTTTCTACTAGTCTTGGAATACTCCTGTTTTTGTTATAAAAAAGAAAAATGGGAAATGGCATTTCCTTCATGATTTAAGAGAAGTTTTTAATAATAGCATGCCCACAAAATGATATCATTGGTGTGTGTTGCCTCAGGGAATGCTTAATTCCCCTACACTTTGTCAATATTTCGTGGATAATGCTCTTCAACCCTTTAGGAATAAATTTCCTTCCTATTTAGTCTATCATTATATGGATGATATATTGATAGCAGCCCCAGATTTTGATGAATCTAAGTTGTTAAAAGAGTTAACAGACACTGTGGCACAACAAGGATTGTACATAGCCTCAGACAAAATTCAAAAGGTAGAACCTTATACCTACTTAGGACATAGAATGTTTCATAATTGCTCCATTGCAATTCTTCCTGAATTACAAGTACAGAAATCATATAACTTAGTACAATGGCAAAAATTACTTGGCATTATTAATTGGGCATGCCCATTCTTCTACATTACAACTGGTGATATGTTGCTCTTATTTCAGTCTTTGAAGGGAGCACAATCACCAGGAGATCTAATTGTATTAACTGATCTTCAAAGAACATGCCTTCAAGAAATATTGAATAAGTTTAAGCATCGATATGTGGACAGGATAACATCCTTAACAATAGGACTTTGTTTAGCTATTCTTCCTACTGAACCCTTACCCACAGGATGTCTTTATTCTAATGCCTCTCCACAGGCAGTCAACATTCATGAATGGATTAATTTGTCAGCTACTCCACCTAGAAACATTTATCCTTATCAAATCAGCATTAGAGGATTTGATTATTAAAGGTTGTAAATGAGCCTTACATGTTACAGGACAGGATCTCATTAGCATAGCTTTCACTTGTACAAAAGTTGAACATGAGCATTTGATGATGATTTCAGAATCATATCAGATAGCCTTTTCTCAATATGTGGGAAACTTATTGTATTCTTTACCCAAGGATCCTAGAATAGTGGTTACTACTACTTTAAATCTGTTCTTTTCTTTCATTTTTGTGCGAAATCCTATTTCTAAAGCTCTTAAAGTTTTTACTGATGGCTCACCTACAAGGGGTGTGGTCGTCTGGCAGATTCAACAACAATGGTATTCTAAATTTACTGCCACACAGACTTCAGCTCAATGTGCTGAGCTGGCTGCTGTGATTTTAGCTTTACAATTGTTCAATGACCAACCTATTAACTTGATTGTTGATACTCAATATGTGTATTTAGCTATGCAATCTCTTCCCTTTTCTTATTGTGCTCTCTCTTTGGATAAGAATTTGTTATCCTTGTTTTTATCTTTAAAGAATAGTTTGGAAACTCGCTTGTATTCTTTGTATGTAGAACACATTCGGAGTCATACTCCCTTTACTAATGCCTTGACTGAAGGAAATCAGAAGGCAGATGAATCCTTAAAGGATGTTATTTCTCATTGCCTATCCTATTTTGCTATAATGGGTTGGCCTTCTCAGTTGAAAACTGATAATGGCCCAGCTTATATTAGTAAGGAATTTCAATGATTTTGTCAGAAATGGAATATTACTTTAGTGCACGGAATTCCTTACAACTCTCAGGGTCAAGCGAGCTCATCATACCTTTAAGGCATTGCTTCAAAAACAATTACAAACTGAGTCTGGCCCTTACCATCTGCGAAAGATTCAAAATCTCATTGCTGTAGCATTATATACTTGGAATTATTTAACCTTTTTAGATTCTCTTGCAGACTCACCTGTTAATTTACATTTTCGAACTACTGAATCTTTAGCAAGGCCTTTGGTAAAGTATCGCCAAGCTCCAGATCCAACCTGGAAAGGCCCTACACCGCTGATCACCTGGGGTTGTGGTTACGCTGCCATGGAAGATCCTTCTACTAGACAAACAATGTGGGTTCCAGCGCACTGTGTTCGTCCATATCATGGCATGGCATCAGGGCCTTCACAACCCGATTCTGGATTTCAATCTTCATCTGAACACAGAAGTCCGGCTTCCAAGGTTGAAGCACCCGCAATCCATCACTTGGGGACAGGTTAAATCTACTACATATCAAGCTCAACAACAACTGCAACAGGCCTCATTACCTCAGACTCCTGAAAATCTTGTTGCTGCTGTTTTTGCTATTATTACTGCTAATTCTGTTACAATTTTACTTTGTATTTTCTTGTTTATGGTTAATGGTGTTTCTGCTCAAAATGACACTTCTGTGGTTCATCTTAACCCTAATTTGTGGGTTTGTCATGCACAATATATGTTTATGACCCATGGCACAAATATTACTTTATACTATGAGCCCCCAATGGCATTTGGTAAAATTTCTTTTACCCCTAACTTGATCATGTCTTCTACATTTATTGTCTCACAACTACAATCTATTTCACACTCCTGGCTATTTTCTAAACCCCCTATGCAATTGAATTCTGTCCGTTGGCGTTATTTGAAAGTTAGTCAATTTACAAGGGGTCTGTGTTTCTGTTGTCACGCTAAACACACTTGGCTTCATAATTGGTCTGATTATGATGCTGCTCAGCACAAATTAAAAAAAGCTAGGGAATTATAGTTATTGTTCTAACTACTATTGGTTGTCAGGTACCTTTAATGCTTCTTTGTATGGACTTAAT
The DNA here is from genome assembly GCF_049901735.1 of Notechis scutatus. Classification (NCBI taxonomy): domain Eukaryota; kingdom Metazoa; phylum Chordata; class Lepidosauria; order Squamata; family Elapidae; genus Notechis; species Notechis scutatus. The sequence continues at coordinate 228,115,428 of NC_142009.1, forward strand.
ATAGCTCCTGATATGTATCCTGACAATTTTCCTATTTTTAATGTCTCTGATCAATCTAATACAGGATCAATATGCGCTGGTTGGCAGATTAAAGAATCCTAATATGTGGTTCTTTTTTGATAAATATGCTACTAATGTTCATCCTCAGAAATTATCATTCTTTGAATAAAACTATTGAGCTTGACAATTTACAATCATACATTCAAAATAATATCCATGCTCAGTACTCACCTTTTGAGTGGCTAACCAATTGGCTCCCTGATTGGTCTTGGCTCAGACAGTTTTTCTTTTATGTTATTATTATTATTATTGTATTAATTGTAACCTTTTGTTTTATTCAATGTATTCTAAATTTATTCGCATTGTTTTGTCCTGCTTTCCTCTCTCTTAATCCTCTACAATTGGGATACATTCATAAATCTTTGAATCCTCCATTTAAAATAAAAAACGAGGATATGTAGAGTTGTAATTGCAGGAATGTCTTTATCTTTGATGGCAAACCTCAAGAGAAAAGAATGGTTCCAAGAAGATACAACTCAGGCAAATAAAGTTACTCATCTAAAGGAGGATTAGAGAGAGAAAGTAAACATATGTTGGACTTTGACTAGAGATCATTAATTGTGTTAGTTACTATGCTGAACAATAACGAAAGTCAGGCAGAAACCAAAGTTAACCAATGTTGGAGGATAACTAAAAATGTGTATAAATGCAAGACTAGATTCCAAAAAAGATCATCATGATTCAGTTGATCATGATCAAACACCTCGACTGCCTCGTCATTGCAACAGTTTTTGGTGGGTTGAGCTATAGTTTCTTTTTGTGTGAAGTCAGATGCAAAGAATGAGTTAACCAGTTCTGCTTTCTCTCTGTTGCCTGTTACTTCCTTGCCATCTTCTCTCTTTAGTGGACTGATTGTTTCCTTGATTTTTTTCTTGTTATTTATATGTTGGAAGAAACTTTTTAAATGATCTTTGACTTTTGTTGCAAGTCTTTATTCGTTCTGAGCCTTTGCTATCCTGACTTCGTCTTTGCAGATTCTGGCTATCTGCTGATATTCTGCCTTAGTTGTATGTCCTTCTTTCCATTTTTTGTACTTGTCCTTTTTTTATTTCAATTTGCCAGAGAGATCTTTGTGCAGGTTTCTTCTTGGATTTCTTGTTTTTCTTTCTCAGTGGTATTGTGCTGGTCTGGGCTTCTATGATCATACTTTTTAGAGTTTCCCAAGATTCTTTTTTTTTTAAAAAATAAAATTTTTATTTGGGTTTTCACAAAACATAATACAAGTAAAATTTCTTTTTTTGAGAATAGCATGGTCCCGGGTTATCACTTCTCCATACAGACACAAATTCAATTTCATATTCATCTTTGTGTTCTATTCCATATCTTATTACTATTTTAACGTTTTCTCAATAATTTTTCCCTTCCCTTAATTTTCTCAATCTTACTTTTAATGATCTCATTCCTTCCTAAATTCAATTATATATATCTTTTTCTAAGTTTCAATATCTTTCTAGTCATTATATTTATACTTTTGTCTGTCCTGTTTTGATTTCATATTTTCTTTTCTCATTAAACAAAATTTTTCCCTTTAGTTACTACCTGGAGTATGACACCTTTGTATCTTTTAATTTTTATCCATTCAACTCTTATTTAAACTTCAATTTATGCCTTTAACATTCAATTATAACATTCAATATAACACATAACTTCCAGTCAAATTTTGCTTGGTACATTCTTAAAATATGCACTAAGTTGTTAAAGAGAATATATATATATAACAATAATAAATAAAATACTTATTCTATTTCAATTCAGCTCTATCATTAATGTTAGTTATAATCTTTGACATCTTTAACATTTCTTTTCAATAGGGTATCATACTTCTAGGAACACTTATAGTATTTCCATAATTTTTTCATGTTTCTTTCATATTCCTCTTCACTTAAATTTTTATAACACATTTATAATAATCAAAATGTTCCCCTCCTTTCCTGATTTCATTCTCTCATTCTCTTTATTTCATTTATTTATTAAACATTCCATTACATTACAATGAGTATTTTATGTATCATTTTAAGCACACTTGTTCCATATTTTCAAAGTTCATTTCTATTTCTAATATAATAATACTATCTTATGTACCCTTGCAGAATCCCCCTTTCAATTAAGTTTTCACCCATTATCTCTGTGTCTTCTAAATAGGCTTATACCCTTAATCCTTGTACATTTCCCCTGTTTTTCCCAGTGTTATGCTTGGGAGAAAATCTGGGGTAAGCACTAAGAGTCAGCCAAAAAGTCTCCAAATACTATAATATGACACTGTTTAAACTCTCAATTGCAACTTGTTTTAGATGATTCTATTAGGGAAATAAAGCAAATCAATCATTTTCAAAATTTTATTGATAAAATATATTCTATTTTCCATCAATCAAATAACAACCTAATTGAACTTAACAAAATTTCCGAACAACTTGAGATTGAAATTATAAAAATTGGTAGAGTTTTTGGACCAAGATGGGCTGTCTGTAGTTTAAGATCAACCCTAGCTGTGTGGCAGGCTTATCCAGCGCTACATCAGTTTTTCTGTTCAAATAAAAAATACTCTGGTATGGCTGCCCGTATTGAAAACTCATATTTTCTCAATGATTTGGCCTTGATGATTGATGTGCTAACTGAAATATCTCTCCTTTCTAATGCATTGCAAGTGAGAAACATAGACATTATAAAGGCTGAAAAACTTGTGATAAGATCAATTAGATTATTTGAAATGCTTATAGAGGAAAAGGGTGCATATGAAAATAAGGTTGATGAACTAATTACTTCAGAAACCTTTAAAAATATAAATTTTATACAAAATCATTGATTTGTGGGATTTCCTCATGAAAAACTTATACAAGGCATTGTAACTAATTTGAAGAAAAGATTGATGGATTGCAAACATTTAAAAAAAAGGCTGCCGATTTAAAGACATTGATCAATTAAAATCTTTAAATTATTTGGAGCCAGATTATTGGAACATTGAAGAAGTGGTGGTTCCATGGAGAGCAGCTGAAGGACAATTGGTTGCATTTTTCAATTATGAAATCAATATTAATTATTATCGTGATTTCATAGAAAATGTACAAAAGATTCTAAAAATTATACAGTTCCTTGCAGCATTAAAAAGGCTAGAGATATTATTAAAACTATTGCAGTCAGTTCAGTGAAGGCGGAAAGGGGCTTCTCGCAGATGAACATAATATGTTCAGAGGGCAGAAGTCGCCTTACAGTTTCCAATATTACAAACCTCCTGACCATCAGTCTAATTGGCTTACTGTGCAAGAATGGGACCCTGTTCCTATAGTAAAGAAGTGGTTACGGGCACATCATCACACAGCTGATGATGCTCGTGTAAAACACAAGAAAACTGTAACTTGGGACGATAATAGAAAAGCAATTTGAGAGTACTTTAAATAAATTTTATTGTTTTTTGTAAAGTTTTGTTATGTAACAGTTTTTGATTAATATTTTAAAATGTTGTAACAATATAGTTTTGTGTAGCTTTTTATTATTAAAGCATTAAAGACATGACATAATAAATTACCTTTTGTTTTGGTATATCTTTTTTAGTAGTTAGTCATTAGGGCAAAGAAGAGAAATGTGAGTTGGCCTCTGCAGCCCTCCCCGTAGCTGCCTGAGCCTCGCTTTACCCTCCACGTAGCTCCTCATAGCTGCCCGGGCCTCACCTTACCCTCCCCATACCTCCTTGTAGCTGCCTGCACCTCGTCTTGCCCTCTCCAGGGTTCCTCAGGCCTTGGAAACTGACAAAAAACACTTGCTAAGCAACTGGCCACTAAGCGAGGACCTGGTTATTAAACGAGGACCACTTAAATTTGGGTTGCCAGCCACATGGCCACGCCCACCCATCACATGCCCATGTAGCCACGCCCACACCAGTCACATGACCACCTAGCCACGCCCAGTCAGCAAGCCACTCCCACCCAAGCCACACCCACAAATTAGGCCACGCCCACAGAACCGGTTTTTAAGGAATTTGAATCCCACCCTTGCAGATACCTCCAGTGAGGAGGCGTTCCAAGAAAATCAGCACAAAAATGCTCTGTAGCAAATCTATCCATTTCTCTTACTGAAGGTGGATAGGCAGGGCTTTCTCTGGTGATATTCACACAAGATCGATGAAGTAGAGAACCCATAGATTTCTTCCACTTCCACTTTTCCTTCCAGAGACCAGGGCTCCCATTACCACTTCATTCTGCAGATTGTAGATCATGGGATTCAGCATCAGTGTGAAAACACAGCAGAACAATGAGTCCATTTTCCCTCTCTTGCTTGGATGAATTGTGGGAGCTGGGATGCAAGTAGGCAAAGATAGTTGTCCCATAGCACAGGGTCACCACAGTGAAGTGGGCTGAGAGATATTGAATTTTAACATGTATCCCATTGAAAATCTATGGCTCCATATTATGGCGATTTTGACCTCTGTAGATGGCATATGCTAAATAAATAAATAATGTGGGCTAAGCAGGTGGAGAAAGCTTTGTGCCTTCCATCTGCTGTATGAATAGGAAGAATGGTTGAAAAAGTGAACATGTAAGACACCAGCACCAGGAAAAAGGGGTGAGCAGAATGAGGATACCTGCTCCTAGCATCAAAGCATCCCTACTGAAGGTGTTTGAACAAGCCAACTGCTGAACAGCTAACATGTCACAACCAAACATGGTTGATAATTTTTTTCCTCCATATTCCCATAAAATGGCAATTATAGAGTGAACGCTGACTGCACCAGGCCATAGAGCCAACGTCCAAGCGCCATCTGTACACAGAACAATTGTCTCATAACAACATTGTATCACAAGGGATGGCAAATACTCATGTACTGGTCATATGCTATGAAAGCCAGCAGGGTGAATTTGGTACCTCCAAGAGACAGGGAAATGAACAACTGCACAACACAACTACCAAAGGAGATGGTCTTGTCATTTGCCAAGAGGTTGTACAACATTTGAGGGATGATTATGGGATACAGCACATGTCCAGGAAACAGGTGGCTCAGGAAATAATACATTGGGGTGTGAAATGTAGAGAAATGCAGTTTTGTGTTGATGTGCATTAAGAATTATTAGCAAATGGAAAGACTGGGAATCTGGCAGAGTTCTGAATGTCACATGTTTTTTGAATGCTTCATTATATCACATGTAATGAAAAAGATCTTAGCTGGGGAAGAGTGGGCAGATTCTAATTCAGTGATAGGCAATTTATGAACAATACAGAATCTCTTTGATCACTACACTTCATTCTTCCTTCCCTTGTTCTCCCATAGTACCTGTGTTTCCTTGCTAAAATCTAATCAAATCAAATTATAAATTGCTGTATTTCACGAACTATGACCTTGTCTCTGCATTTATAAATTATGATTTATATCTTAGTGTATTGTGTAAATTCATTCTCATTAATGAAATAAACCATAATTAAGGAAGCCCTGTGTCCCTGCGTTGTGTGAATCTAGACAAATTGAGAATTAAATCCTTATTTGGATAGTATTTTGACAGGATTATTTCATGCAGTGAATATATGACTACTTAAGGACCTTCAGATGGACCATTAATTATAATCACTTAGTTTGGTTATATTTTCTGGTTTTGCAATTAAATAAGCTGTTTTTGAAATCACATAAAATATATGTGTAAAATTTTGGAGAGATTATAAAATCCTAATAATAAAATAATAAGCTTGCTAATTAGAAAAGAATTAAAGAAGCATGCAAAAGCAAGATTCATGTATACAGAGTTCTATTAATTTTGGCAAAGTAAAGAACACTCTTCAAAATATATTAATAGATAATATAGTTGTAAATTGAATATTATTTGTTTAATTCTTTGAGAATGTAACTTAATTGAAATATTTGATATGTCTTTAGGTAAGTTAAAAAAATTAATATATAATTTTAAAAAGAAATGATGTACAAATTTTGAGACGGGTGTTAAGCCTGGATTCCCCAACGGGTGTTAAGGAAAACAAACTAAACAGAACGCGCAGCGAAGTCAGATAGGAAGACAGGTAAATGTGTGAGATAAGTTTTTTAGTTAACACGCAGTAAAAATACAGATACGCTTGTGCTATCAAAAATATTGTTTATTCCATTTAAGAATTATAGCATAGTCAAATAAACGGTCCATTAGTCATTTATCCATTTCAGTCAAGTCTTGTCGGGGATACTCTATTTGCAAAGTCCGTGTTGAATAGCCAATGTCAGTACACTTACAATAAATCAGTCCAATATTTATCTTCTCTCCGTTGAGAAAATAAACACTCCTTTATCTCTCCCCTCGCTCCAGCAAGAACGCAGTCATCAATCCATTCAGTAATTAGGGATCAGTAAGCCAGAGAGAACGGGCTGGAATTGCCTCGCTTCTTATATAGTGCTTTTACAACCACACCCTTAATTACATTCTTGCAGTTAAAGTTACACACACTTTAACTAACAAACCATGATACCTTATTTATTATTTTTACCCAAACCAGTTAGGGTAAACAATGTTATCCCTAACATTCTCCCCTTTTGGGTAATAATAATAATATTACAATAATATAACCATTTACACCTTTAAATCATAATTGTTACAACTCTCTTTAAATTTTGCAACACCTTGAGCTTTTGTAAACTGGTCTGCAATATTTTCTTCCGTCATGCAGTACTCAAGTTTAATTAGACCATTTTTCACAGATTCTATAACATTTAAGTATCTTAGATCAGTATGCTTTGATCTAGTCTTTACAGCAATATTAGTGGCTAATTGTATAGCTGCCTGGTTGTCCTCGTACACAATAATAGAATCTTTAACAGTTATACCCATGTCTAATAATAACTGTTTGTACAGAATTAAGTCAGTGCATAGTAATGACAGACATGAAAATTCTGCTTCCATAGTTGACAAGCTAATATGCTGTTGTCTGATTGACCTCCACCCTATTAGTGTCTTACCAAATAATATAACCATCCCAGATGTTGATTTTCTAGTGTTTATGTCAGTTGCAAAATTTGCATCTGCATAGTCACTAAGATTCAAATCACCTTTTGGCTCTAGATACAATGCATGATGCATTGTTCCTTTAAGATATCTTAAAATTCTCTTTAATGCTTGCCAATGACATTGATGTGGATCATTATTAAATCGTGCCAGCTGATTAATACTATAAGTTATATCTGGCCTTGACCAATTGCTTATATATGATAAGCTTCCAATCAAAGATTGATATATGGTCTTATCAAATTTGGGACTTTGAGCATCAATTTTGCAAATTTCCTGACTCATTGGAGTCTTTGCAGGCTTACAAAGTTCCATTTTATACAATTTAATTAATTGGCAAATTTTATCCTCTTGAGATATCTTAAATCCTTTTGTGGTTTTATTAATTGTCAATCCTAGATACTTTTTAATTTCACCTAAATGCTTTAATTTTATCCTTTTGGCTAATAATGAAATAATCTCAGTAGCTTCATTATTGGTCTTAGTAATCAAAGCAATATCATCTGTAAATAATAACAATAATGACACCGTTCCATTATTTTCTCTTTTAAACATACATGGATCTGCTAAACCAGATTTAAACCCTATAATGTTTACTTCTTTCACAATATATTGGTTCCATTCATAGCCAGATTGTTTTAATCCATATAAACTCTTCTTGAGTTTCCAACAATCATTGCTATTTACTTTATTATCATTTATACCAACCGTTTTTTTCAAATATATTGTATGCTGCAATGGTGCATACAGATATGCAGTTTCTACGTCTAAATGGTTAACTATATAATTATTCTTAGCTGCCCATACTAAAGCTGCTCTTAAAGTTGTAGCCTTAAGATTTGGTGCAAATACCTCATCATAATCATATACATTTTGGTTAAATCCTTGTGCTACTAATCTAGCCTTATAAGTTACTTTCCCATTATTTCCAGTCTTTACTTTAAATATCCATTTGCACCCAATGGATTTTTCTCCTGGAGGTAATTTGGTTTCTTCATAAACCTTCATTTCCTTTAATGAATTTAACTCTTTTCCATTGCCTTTTGCCAATTCTCCTGTTCCTTAGCAGGATACATCTTAAGTTCATCTATGCTAGTAGGAACTTTATTTACTTGGCAAACAATACTCGCCTGATATCTTTCAGGTGGTTTAGTTATACGCGTTGTGCGTCTAGGTATAACAAGACTTACAGGTGGACTTTCCTTTATTTCCTGTTCTTGACTATCTATCTCTTCTTGATCAATTATTTCCTCTTGATCTGGTTCTATTTGCTCTTCGTGGACTTCTTCTTTAATTGGACTTTTCTTATAACTAGTCTTTTCTTTCTGCCTCTTATAGGGTTCTATAATAATATCATTATCTGAATCCTGCTCTAATCTATTCCATCCTATATGTTCTAGGAATTGTGCACTAGCACTGCAGTATACTCTAGATGTACCTGGTTCCCAGAATCTATAAGATCTATGGTTTGCTTGATATCCAACAAAAATTAATCTTTTAGCTCTACGTTGTCCTTTTTGCCTGAGTTGTGTAGGGATATGCACCCATGCTGGTGCACCAAATGTGTGAATATAACTCAAATCAGGTTTCCTACCATGCCACAGAGTGAATGGTAATTCATCTGTTGTTGAATTAACAACATTGTTTAATATGTGATTCCCACATTATAGCTTCTCCCCACAAATTGTCAGGTAATCCAGAATCAGATAACATTGTCCTTCCCATTAATTGCAGTGTTTGGCCTCGTCTCTCTATAAATGCATTATGTTGAGTCCTATATGGTGCAGACTTTTTATGTTGAATACCTGCCATTCTAAGTCTACTCTGGAATTTATTATTTGTAAATTCCGTACCATTATCTGTTATAAGAGTTACTAATTTCTTTTTAGTTTTCCTCTCTGCAAATTTTAACCAATTAAAGAAATTTGTATACGTTTCAGTTTTTCTCTTCATTAAAAAACAGAAACCATACCTAGAATAGTGGTCCATTATGCTTAATATGTATCTAGCACCACCTACACTTGGCTTTTTAGGACTATTATATCGGCAAATATTACCTCTAAAGGCTCTTTGGTAGTAAATCCATCAACTCTATTTGCCGGTAAAACTTTGCTTTTGTTTTGATTACAAGCAGAACATTGCAAATACTTATTACAAGGTTTTAAACTTATTCCTTTAGATAGTTGAACAGTTCTCTTAATCATTTTAAAATTTAAATGACCTAGCCGTCGGTGTAACAAGTGAATACATTCATTATGAGGTTTCTTATTATCATAAATTGTGTTAGCCACCTCTAAACCATTATCATTTAACACATATAAGTCACCTCTTAAAGATGCAGTAATTTTCTTACCTTCTTTTTCAATTAAACAAGTATCTCCCTTAAAGGTAACTATGTATCCTAATCTAACCAACATTCTTACTGAAAGCAAATTAAATTTAAATTGAGGTACATATAACATTTTTATGTTCTCATTTATACTAGAACAATGAGCTATACCTTCACCTTTTTCCTTCATTTTCCATCCGTTTGCCAATGAGATATGCTGTGAACTCATGGACATTTTTACAATTTTTTTGTTATCATTTGTAATACAGTGGGACGCACCACTGTCAATCACCCATAAATTATTTTTTACAACTCCATTACTATACATTGCTAACTCATAATTCTTATTTCTTCTTTGATGGCTTACAGCATTCTGGCTTGCATTCTGGCACTTTGGTTTCTTACAAAATCTTGCCAAATGTTCTCTCCCTCCACAATTAAAACACTTTTTAATTGCGTATGCAGTTGGAGATTCATTATTTTCCTTTTGAGGTTGCTCCCTCCTTAACTGATCTCTTTCAAGCCTTCTTCTGGCCTCTTCAATCAATCTGCCAGTGATATCAGTTAAAGTTAGGCTTTCTTTAGGCAATATTTCAAGAAAAGTTACGTAGTCATCAAAACTTTCGTGGAGGCTTCCGGTTTGTCGGCTTCGCGGCGGCAGGGATTCGCGAGCTGCGCGATCCCTGCTGCGCTAGCCGCTTTTGGGGCTCCGATCCGGACGGGTGCGGAGCTAGGCTGCCCTGCAGGGGCAGCTGAAGGTAGGGGATCCGGAGAGGGGTTTGGGGTGTTGCAGACCCCTCCCGGCCGGCAGAACCCCTTTTCCCAAGACGGTGCAGCGGCGGTCCGTAATGGCCGCCACAAAGAAGCTGGCAGCCGGGTAAGAATGCGCAGGAGGAAGTGGAGAAAGTTTTGAAAGGAGAAAGTTTTTCTTGGTTCCTAGGACTCTAAGACATATTTAACAAAATTCCTGAAAAGTATGACTTTCTGAATGATACCTTCTAGAAGAGAAAAAAAAGCGGCAGTTTGGTGGTGCTGAAAGGAAAGCTTACCCTCTTTTCCTACGGAATAAATAAGTGGATATTAAGAAACCTATTTTTAGGTGAAAACTGGCTTTAAGCGATGAGTGGGAAGAGAGAGACTAAAAAAAAATATTTGTATGCTAAGACTTTGTTGGAGGAGATGCCTTAAGGATTTGAAGACTAAAATATATTGCAATAAGATTTTAAGAAACAGATTTGGACTTTCTTTCTCCCTGATTGATACTACCCCAGGAGGAGAAAGTGAGAACTCTGCCTTGGTTTGGACTGATTGATAACTTTGGGACTGTTTTATTTTTTCTTTGGAATATCCTGGTTGTTGTAAGAAGAAAGAAGGGGAAAAGAAAAGAAAAGATTTATAATGGCTCTTTTTATTGAGGAACTGAGAAAAGATTATGAACAAGCAAAAAAAAATGGTAAAGCTGGTTTGAAAGAAGCCTTCCTTTTTTTTAGAAATGGCGCTTATTAACTATCAACAAACATTACAACAGATGAAGACAGCAGAAGAAGAAGAAGGAGAGGAAGCCATTTTTAATAAATTTCAGAACTCGACCAAGAAAGAAGGAAGAGGGAAAAGAAGAGAAATAAAGGACTTAAGATTTAAAAAAACACTTAAGAAAGGGAAAAATAAGGTGCAAAATCAATATAATGATAGTAAACAAAAGGGAAAAGGAACATGACAGAGAAGGGAAGCCAGTAAGGCAGAGGCTAGAAGAAGGGGGGTAGAAAGGTTTGTTGGGAGAAGAAAGAAAGGGAAAAAGTGGAGAAAAGCTACAAAGTTTTGAAATTAAATGGGAAAAAGGAATCTTTTTAGGGATAAAGGATAAAGTATAATTTCTTCAAAAAGATTTTGCAAGGTACATAAGATGATATTGTAGTATTATACTAGAAATAGAAAACTTAAATGGTTTAAGAGTTGATAAGAGATTAAAATGTTGAAATGTTTAATAATGATTGGTTTTAAAATTTAATAATATGAGGGGAGGTTTAGAATATTGAGTTTTAATTAAAGAGTTTAATAAGATTATGGTATTGATGTTATTATAAAATTTCTATTATAGTATTTGTTTTTAATATTTAGATCTATTGTTTAACTATGTATTTAATTATTCTGGATGTACTATTTAGATAGAATGTACCAAGCAAAATCGGATTGGGTATTGGGCGTTATTTTAAAGGTTAATTTGATTAATTTAGGGGAGATAGAAAGGCATCATACTCTGATTAGTGATTTCAGGAGAAACTTCTTTTTTTTTTTATAAGGAACGAGACAAAGGGACAATAAAGAATGGACAAAAGATACAAATATAATGACTCAAATTAAGATGATTAATTAAGATAGAATTAAGAAGAGTGAAATATGTGGAGAAGTTAATATAGAAGACTTAGAATGGTAAATAAAATAAGTAATGATATGTAAGATGAGCATGAATATAATTGAAGTCCATGAAGAGAGAGATACCTGGGTCCAAGTTACTTTCCAAAAAGATTTTTTTATGTTTTGTGTGTTGTGTGTATATGTTTTTTTTTTGGGAGAATTAATAAAACCTTGCAGAAATATAGAATGAGAATAATGGTAACTAAGTCAGAAAGAAATAGATGAAATAATAATAATGAAATTGAATAAGAGTAAAGAGAAGTAAAGAGAAATTGAATAAGAGGTTTTTGTATGTTTATATGGAAATGGTTTAAAATAGAATTATAATTTATCTGACTTGTTAAATTTATAATGGAAAAAGGTTTAAACGTGTAATGGATAATGATGATTTGTGTGTTTTGAAAATTAATAAAACTTGTTTTTAAAAAAAAACAAAAAAAAAACTTTCGTCTAATGAAGATAGAATTATGTAGACCTGGTGTAGTTCAGAGAAAATTAACTCCTTCTCATGAAGTTCTTGAAAAATGCTTTTCATAGTATTCAAATGACTCAGCATATCTCCATTCTTTTGGAGATACGTGCGGAAAAGCTTCCGTGTTAGATTTATGTGAGCACCAACGTTATCTCGAACATAAATCCTCCTCAGTTTTTGCCAACACCCAACAGCTGTTTGCTCTCCGCGTATATGAACAAGTTGCTGATCAGTTAATGTTAGTCCTATGATGCAAAGTGCTTGTTCATTTTTCTGTTTAAAGTCTGCTATCTTTTGACTATCTTCCTCATCTTCAGGATCCCATTCTTCTACGTTTGGTGGATTTTCAATTATGTTCCACAGACCTTCTCTTCGTAGAAGTAGACTACATTTCATAGACCATGAAACATAGTTTGTGCCATCCAGCTTGGATATAAGGGACAAACTTTGTAGACTGACTTGTGCCATGTTTCACTATATGGATATAAAACTATAATTGATAAAACACAGCTGTCTGTTTACTGTAACGTGTAACAATACAAAAATCTCACTTTTTACATAAACCTGTTTTTATCCTAGTTAAACTGACTTTGCAGTCTCTCTGGGCCCATAACCAGTGTTAAGCCTGGATTCCACAACGGGTGTTAAGGAAAACAAACTAAACAGAACGTGCAGCGAAGTCAGATAGGAAGACAGGTAAATGTGTGAGATAAGTTTTTTAGTTAACACGCAGTAAAAAATACAGATACGCTTGTGCTATCAAAAATATTGTTTATTCCATTTAAGAATTATAGCATAGTCAAATAAACGGTCCATTAGTCATTTATCAATTTCAGTCAAGTCTTGTCAGGGATACTCTATTTGCAAAGTCCGTGTTGAATAGCCAATGTCAGTACACTTACAATAAATCAGTCCAATATTTATCTTCTCTCCGTTGAGAAAATAAACACTCCTTTATCTCTCCCCGTTCCAGCAAGAACGCAGTCATCAATCCATTCAGTAATTAGGGATCAGTAAGCCAGAGAGAGCGGGCTGGAATTGCCTCGCTTCTTATATAGTGCTTTTACAACCACACCCTTAATTACATTCTTGCAGTTAAAGTTACACACACTTTAACTAACAAACCATGATACCTTATTTATCATTTTTACCCAAACCAGTTAGGGTAAACAATGTTATCCCTAACAACGGGCTCCCATTTCTTTGTTCTCTTTGGTCACCTGCCACTAGTGGTGTATCATCTGTAACATACCGTGGGATATCTAGCTCAACCTTTTGTATATCATTTTCCTCAATGGACACACTTTCCAGTTATTATAAAACAATATTTCTTCCTTTCCATATCCATATACGGCCAAGTGATTTTGACACTGCGTCTTTCATCTCCTTGTTCCTCAGGCTGTAGATCAGAGGGTTGAGCATGGGGATCACAACTGTGTAGAACAACGAGGTCCATTTGTCTTGGTCCATGGAATAGCTGGAGCTGGGCCGAAAGTACATGAAGAGTATAGTCCCATGGTATATCCCAACAGCTGTCAGGTGAGAAGCACAGGTGGAAAATGCTTTATACCTACCCTCAGCAGAGTGCATTCTCAGGACTGTACCCAAAGTATAAGCATAGGATACAAGAATCATTCCAATGCTGATTCCTTCAATGCAGCCAAAGGCAAGTATCACTATCTCACTGATGTAGGTATCAGAACAGGAGAGAATGAGCAGTGGAAGTTCATCACAGAAGAAATGATTGATAATATTAGATCTGCAGAATGACAGTCGAAATGTACAGGAAGTATTTATCATTGCATTTACTAACCCTATCAAATACACAACAGTCACCAGTTCTTGACAGGTCCTTTTGGACATAATGATTGAATAGAGAAGTGGATTGCAGATGGCCTATCATAGGCCATTAAAGTCAACAAAAGACACTCAACATTTGCAAACAAGGCAAATACAAGCAGTTGCATCATGCAACCATTGTATGAAATCTTTTTAGTTTCAGCATAGAAATCAACCAGCATTTTAGGAGCAATGGCTGAGGAGTTACAGAGATCAGCAAATGAGAGGTTACCCAGGAAAAATACATGGGGTTGTGAAGCTGGGGTTCAGCACAGATTAACAAAATCATCCCAAGATTCCCTATTACTGTAACAATATAAACCAAGAAGAAGATGATAAAAAGAGTGAACTGCATTTTAGGATTATCTGTGAATCCCATAAAAATGAATTCTGTTATGACAGACTGATTTCCTTTACACATGATCTTTCATAATCGATGCTGGATCCAGGATGAGACATGAATCCAGAATTCCCTTCTGTTTATATCCTGGGAAAGAAAGCAGCATGTTTAAAGTATTTTATCAATATAGCTTTTATTTGAAAACAATTCTGAAACTGAAATATTGTTACTATAAATACTGTACTAGCTATTCTAATGCCAATCAATAAGATTTCATCAATGAAAGTTATTCAGTAAGGTTCTGCCTGTACAGTTTACAATATTCAAACACAAAATTAAATCTTTAAAATGATTACTATATGCAGGAAAATTTATTCTCATAACAATGTTATTTAAGTTTGAACATCTAAAAAAATCAAACTGAGGATAAGATAAGTTTTCTTTTCACTGAGATGGAAAGCAAGAGTTCTTGACATTAAAGTTGTGTATGTTGTTAGGTCAATTACATTTGCTGTGAAAGTTGTATCATGCAATTATACAGTATGTAAGTGTGGAATTAAGACCCAATAAATATTTAAATATTTAAGTATTATGAATGAATCTGACTTTGGCAAGCCTCAGTTGCAAATTGGCGTATAGTCAAAGCATTCAAAGTTATCTTTTAGTGTCAAATTCTTATACAAATTCAATACAAAAAGTCCTACATGATGGTAAAACATGTAAAATCCATGTTTTAACTTTAGTTTGTATTGTTATTAATAGATAACTTACCAGGAATATTGCAAGTGTTTCTTTCCTTACTTTCAGATTCTACAAGTAGAAGAAGAAAATTTAAATGCTATTTGATGCCATCTGGGATATTATCCCCTGATATTATCAGCTACCAACTTCTTGGGGATTGTTGTAACTGCTAATAAATGTGTGTGTGTGTGTGTGTGTGTGTGTGTGATTTGAAGAAATGAAATAAGAAGTAGAAAAGAAAATCTAGTTTACACCAATATCATCCATTGCACGTCTGCATACCTTTCTTTCCCTGAAAATCATTCTTATTTCCACCATATGATTCCTCCATTTCATTTATTATATTTTGTTTTTTACATTTATCTTCTCCCTGTTTTGAGGATTGTATCAACTCCATCTAATGATGATTATCTTAGTCTTCCTCTCATTCCTAGCCATTTCATTCTTTCTTTTATATTTGTTTTGCAATCTGACACTTATTCATTTTTTTCTAGAGGACCAGACCACCCCATTTATGTCTTTTATACTGGTCACTGACTTATGTGTTCAGGTCATATTATTCAGTACTCATTTATTTTTGACAGTTGCTTCTTGTTTTACCACCTCCTTTAGTATCCCATTCTCATTGCATTCAACTTCCTTCTATGTCTCTCCCGAGGCACCCAACTCTCACTTCCAAATTAAAAAAAAAATGGGCAAAAGCACATCATGCACTCATCCACTAACATATCTTTCAATGAATATTCATTCCTTGTAACAGACCATATGTCACCTACTATCTTTCTACTATCATTTTCATATCCATCCACTTTCTCTTGTTTGGTAAAGGGGCTTCCAATTTATTTCCCATAAATTCATCTGTTTGCTTGAGGTTTTCACCATGTATACATAATGCGCCATCAATCACTCCTTTTACCCAAATATGCACAAATGTTTTTTTAATATTGCTCATTGTATCGTGCAGTTTGCTGCAATAATTAATTCCCTCAGTCAGCAGTATGGCATCATCTGCATGCACACACATTTATGACCCTATGTCAAATATATCATAGAAGCATTGCTTATACATTTATGTACAAATACATTAAACAAGTAAGAGAACACCACATATTTTTCTCCTAGTTTCTATTCTTCCTAGTATTTTCTTGCAAGTGCATGGTTGTTTATTATTATTATTAGGATCAACCAAGTGTTGATTCATTGATTGTGACAGGAATTGATTGACCAGCTTCTCACCCAAGCCTGACTTTGTGGGCTATAAAAAAAGGTGATCGGCCCAAGGTCATCCACTCAGCTTTCCTGCCTAGGTCTATTAAATCATCTATTAAGATATTTATTTATCTTATTCTAACTTATCTTTTTCTAACTTATTCGAAAGATTGCTGACTTCCTATTCCCATATTCAGGAAAACTGCCATAAATCAAGCTTCATCATAAACTTTCTCTAAATTGATACATTTCTCAATGTTCTGCTGAAGAGCAAAAATCTGGTTTGCTCATCCCCTGCCTGGTATGAAATATTCTACTTCTCAAATGTTGCTCATTGTCACCTTGAGTATTCTTTCAGTCAAAATTTTGGCAAACAGTTACAGCATCACCTGGGTAAAGGTACGCCTTACAGCACAAATATCTTCTGTGTCGAGCCTGCCTAATGCATATCTCTGAAAATGTCAAGGATATGTGCCCCTTCCCAGGATGAAGGATCATTTCATGTCCCCGTCAGAGTCTGAATCTGCAGGGGAAGATGAGCTGGAACTTTCCTCTGTTATTCTCTGGTTCCTTACAGATATATCATCCTCTTTTTCATATGGCAACTGAGAACATTTGAAGTTAAGGAGTTCCCAATCAAGAAGAAAAAAAATACAAATGCAGACTGTCTCACTATACCATGTTTCTCACATAATAAGGCCGGGCCTTATTTTTTTTGACCCCCGAAAAACAGCTAGGCCGTCTTTTCAGGGGTAACTTAATTCCCCCCCCCCTTGCATCCTCGGGTGGGCGGGCGGTGCCAGCTTGGATGTTCGGGAGACCTTCCGCCACCGTTGCTTTCCCTTCTCCCTTGCTGCCGCGGCGTTAGAGCAATGCCGCAGCGTTTGGCGCAGCCAAGTGCAGCCAGTCAGGGCTCCTCCCTGCAACCGGAGCCCTGAGGAGACACTTGGCTTCAGGCGCTCCTGTCGTCACCTTCCCTTTGCCTTCGAAGGTAAAGCGAATTATTTTAAAAACCTCCGCTCATCCCACCAGGGCCGCGCTGGAACCGTGCGGGCTGGGCAGAGCCGGGAAAGCGAGCCGTGGGTGTTTCCTGGCTCTGCCCAGCCTGCACGGCTCTGGCGCGGCCCTGGCGGGATGAGCGGAGGGCCCAGCGGGGTGCCACTCGCTGCCTTGGTGAGAGCTCTGCCACCGGGAAGGAGGGCCCGCCTGTCAGCTGCGCTGGTAGAACTCATGGCCAACCTGTATTAAATACATGGAGACTACAGGTGATATCATCCTGTGCAATTTCACTTCACTGCTGTTTTCATTCAGTTATTTGTAATTTAGTTATAATGCAACAGCAGGTTTCCAGTTGTTTGGAAAAAGATGAACTAGCTTTTCCAACATCAGTGTTGAAAGACAGGAACATCAACAACTTGTATTAAGTTGATGAGATTGCTCTGATAGCTGAAGTTGCAAATTTTAGTCTGCAAGTTAACTTATTAACTGCAAGTTAATAAAAGTTAAGAAGCACTGTGAAAAAAAATGGAACTAAGATTAAAGATAAAGAACAAACTAATGATATTGGATACAGTAAAACTTAGGCTTGACAATAAAGATATTGAATTGATTGATAGCTTCTGTCTTTTAGGATTTACCATCAATAATAAAAGAACCAGCAATTGAGAAATATGTCACAAACTAGCACTATGTAGGTAGCAAGGAAGGCCTTAGAAAAGTTCTTCGGTATGTTTATACCTACAAAGATCAGAATCATGCATTTAATATTTTTGTGACACTTTATGGAGATGAAGATTGGACTTTGAACAAGTAGCATACAAGGAATGTTTCTTCTTTTGAATTTTGGTTTTGGAGAAGATTCCTAAGAATACTATAGATAAATAAGAAAACGAACAAATGGATAGTGAAACAAATCAATCCAGAGGTTTGGGAAACATGTAAGGAAAGGAAAGAAAGAAATGAGCCAAGTAGGTTGATTTGATTACACTGGTGATAGATATACTACTGGAAAACCTAAACCTAAAAACTAAGTCTGGACAGATCATCCTGGAGAAGGTCTACCTATGGTAAGAGCTGACACTGACACATAATCAAACAATCAATCAATGAGCAGCAAATGCAAATGAAGTCTTTAAAGCATTTATGGATGTTATCTCTGTAGATCTATTACTGTAAACTTAATAGACAACACCCCCACATGCATACACACACACACAGAGGATCACAAGCAACCACAATTACTGTTTCTTTGAAAATTAATTTAGCAACAGTAGCATATTACCCTTGATAATAAACTTAAGAAAATAGTTGAGGGTTACCACCAGGGAATCAATTGTTTGGATTATAAGGATCTTCTACATGAAGAATATCTCAATGACACACTAAACTAATCTAACTATGCAAGATCTTTGTTACATATCAGAATATTTCTACATTATTTGGTTTGGACAAGAATAGCTGTCTCCAGATAATTTCAGCAAACAGTTTAATCATATGTTCAGGTATCTGAAAATGCTTTTAATCTTTTCAATTCCTTGCTTGTAAATCAGAATATCATGGGATGTTTTGCCATTTTTTTGTTGAAATCATGCTATATCTACTACACAATTTGCCAAAAAAGTTACTAGTTCAAAATGGATACATTAGAATAGACTTGTTCTTGATCAATCCATGTTGACTTGTATTTATTACCGCATTATTTTTAAGACACTTGCATATCTTTGAATGGTCTAATCTCAATCTGCCTAGATTCACTTGTGCTTTGATCATAGGATCTTCATTTCTAAATGGATCCACTTTCAAAGGTTTGCTATACATAGGTCTGTTTCATCGTTGTGTCTCTAGGAAGCCACACTACAAGTAGAAGCAAAATGGATTGTACAATATATTGATGAAGTGTAAAAACTCTCCTATCTAAAAGATCTTGCCCAAAATTCTATAGAAAAGAATGCATGCATAGGACTGCTAAAGAAGAGCTGGACATCAGTTGCTATAAACTCAGTACCAATAGTGTACTTCTGATTATCAATTGCTATTGTCCTCATAACCTGAGTATCTCACGGGTATCTGCTTGACTACTGTAAAAACAGAATGATATGTTAAATAGGTTTTAAACACTCCTTCAGCAAAGAGGTTTTTTTTTTTGACGTTCATTGCTGCCTTAATACAGAAATGAAAATTTAGAAAAATTGTATAGATATGTACATGAGTTAAGACTGAGATGCTGCTAAATGACTTCCTATGTCAAAATTATTCTGTCATTAAATATTACCATGCTGTCCAGTTAAAATGCTGTCTGCTAGACTTTGAACCCTCACTGCTCCCAATTTTGCCTCTGTACATACTGTTTTGGGTTGCCACTAAAAAATGGTGTCTTCAATTTTATGCAACAATAGTTAAAGAAATGGACTGCTGGATTCCCCTGGCTTTATTTCCTATCCTTCCTGCCAAGCACCATGAATCATAATCTTTACAAAGGCTAAGGCTGTACTGGGGAGTAATTGAGGTTTGATAGATAGCTTGAATGGCAGGTTTAACCATCTGTCAAAATTCACTTTGGCATGCAAGTGTTTTGAGTTGGTGCATTGGAAATGAGTTTGGCTAACTGCTGAGCAATTATCTCCCATTGCTGCTGTCAGTTAGCTATTATTTATTTTGTTTATTTTGAAGCTAAGGTAGGTTATGTGCCACAGAGCATTAAATGTGTGCTCAAAATAAACCTGTTTCACAGCAGATCATGGCTGTGGATGACTAAGCAGAAACAAAGCTGGTTTCACTTCTCAGGCTTCTCCCTATGATGAACCCTCTTTCAAAGCCAAGACTTCTGGTTCAGTTTGGGGAGAGTGCAGTTTGAAAAAATCACACAATTCTTCTTCCACAATCAAAAAGTCCTTGGAGAATAGTATCCAGGGACTGGCAGGAGAATAGTATGAGCGTATCAACCTAGAATGATCAAAAGATGCTTAGGAACTTCACCTGCCAAGTGTAGATCCATCTTCTAGGAGTTACTTGGCCTCACTACCCTTTGAATGACCAATGAAGTGTCTTAGCTTGTATCTGCAGTAAAATTATCATGTTTCCTGCTGCAGAGGAAAATAATATTTTAAGAGCAGAAAAGCTAAGTCTGAGTTAATGCTTCCTGTGGTGATGGGTTGGAGATAAGATAAAAACAGCATCATGGGAGAGGGCGGAGTAAAGACTTGAAATACCTGATTGTAAATGTATTAACAGCGGCTAGGATTGCATTTGCTAAAAACTGGAAAAATGAGAACACACCATCACAGGAGGAAATCATTAAGAAAATATTGGAATGTGCTGAAATGAGTAGATTGACATTTGAAATTAGAGAACAAGAGGATAAACTATTTTATAAAATTTGGGATCTTTTCTATCAATGGTTAGACAATAAAATACAGTAATGAAATGTGTAGACTTTTAGAAAATAATAAATATATAAAGATGTACTTCTTTCTTATTATATCTACAAAATGATTTTAGGATAGATTTGGGATGATAATATGAACTGTTATAAAATAAACTAAGTAAATTATGATTATCTTGTAAAACATGAATGAATAAAAGTTTAGTCAAATGGTTGATTAATAATGATACTAAGGTATTTAATTTTTGATTGAAAATATGAGATTATATGCAATGTAATTGTAATTGAAGACTATGAAATGGAAGCACAAAACAATTTGTAAACCAACCGGTACACTGTATGTACACATATGGAAGATAGCTTGATGTTTTTATGTTTTGTTTGTTTATATTTGTTTTTAAAAACCTATAAAAACAAAACAAAACAGCATCATGGGGATATATCAGAAAAAGGATTGTTGAGGAATATTTCTTCGTGATTAAATTTAAAGGTCTTTGTTTTGATTTATTGCACATCCTGATGTTTTGCATTATCAGTGGCAGCTAAGCTTCATCTGCAAAGCCTTGGAGAAGATACAGATCCTTATAAAACATCCTTTTTTATATATTACAGATCTGATGCCATTGAAGAGACTAGACATTTGTCTTTCAACAGTTTTTAATTACTGAAGAGAAATGATTGAAGAAAACCACACAAAGATGACTGAATTTATTTTGGTAGGTTTAGTGGATAGTCCAAAGATGGAGCTGCTGTTTTTTATTGTGATACTAATTATCTATTTAATTACACTGACTGGCAATCTGGGGATGATCATATTAATCAGAATAAGCTCTCAGCTTCAGAGCCCTATGTATTTCTTCCTCAGTCATTTGTCTTTCTTAGATTTTGGGTATTCTTCAGCCATTGCCCCAAAAATGTTAGCAAACATACTGGCAGACGAGAAAAGCATTTCATATGCTAATTGTGCTGCACAGATGTATTTTTTCATTTTCTGTGCAAGTACTGAGTGTATCCTCCTGGCAGTGATGGCGTATGATCGTTACGTGGCTATCTGTAATCCTCTCCTCTATGTGGTTACCATGTCCCCCAAAGTGTGTACTGTGATGGTGGCTGGATCTTACCTCATTGGCTTGGTGAATGCAGTGACACAAACAGCTTCTACCTTTCAGCTCTCTTTTTGTGACTCCCATGTCATCAACCATTTTTTCTGTGATGTTCCCCCTTTGCTGTCTCTTTCTTGTACTGACACAAGCATCAACGAAATGGTGCTCTTTGTTTTTGCAACAATCCTGGGAATATTTACTTCAACAGAAATTATGGTGTCGTATGCATTCATCTTGACAGCAATCCTACGGATTAATTCATCTGAGGGGAAACAAAAGGCTTTTTCAACATGCGCCTCCCACCTGGCAGCTGTAATCATCTTCTATGGAACAACGGTCTTTATGTACCTGCGCCCAAGTTCCAACTATGTTCTGGATCAGGATAAATGGGCCTCCGTCTTCTATACCATAATGATTCCAATGCTGAATCCTTTGATCTATAGCCTGAGGAACAAGGAAGTCAAAAATGCCTTGAGAAGGAGGCAGGCAGTGGAGATGGCTTTCTTAAAGGGCATGAGATGTTTATGAAAGCAGACAAACTGAAGCGTTTTATCTAAATGTATGATCTAATGTGCCACTCTGTTTAAAATTGGAAGGAAGAGAATTTATCTATATGGAAGGTATTCCTCAAAGCAGGAAACGAACCTGAGCAGCCTTTTTATTTTAATCAAAAAATAAAAATAAAAATTGAGGAAGTAAGGGGAAAAGATGTAGCCTTTTCTAGCTCTACATTCTACCAGTATAACCATATAACCAAGAATGTATGCATCTAGACAGAGGGGCAAAGGCAGGAAAAAAAGACTCAGAGATTATCAACCTCATAAACAAAAAGCAGAGAGAATAAAAGTCAAGTTCAGAACAAATCCCTAACTAACTATACCCCATCTCCTGCCTTTCATAGTTTCCTATGCTGATTCACAACTCCCATAATCTCTTGAAGAACACACTGTCAATCTGTAGGCAAAAGCTTCTTCTATGTAGCTTTTCTTCTATGGGTAGTATCTGTTTAACAAATCCCTTTTCTTAAAGCATCTATCACATAGTCATACTTAATGTAGGTGCATTTAACTTAGGTTTAGTATTCTCATTCAGGAGATTTGATTAGTCATTGATGGATCTCAAACAAGAGTGTTGGGTTTGGCTCTTCTTTCCCATACTTATTGAGAGGCAATCTCTGCTTTTTGCTCGTCCAGTTCATTGCTCTACTTCGAGGTAGGCACAGCTGTCTACAAGTAGAATGACATCTTTTGCTCAGTCTATCTCAGGGGTCAGCAACCCGCGGCTCTGGAGCCACATGTGGCTCTTTCATCCCTTTGCTGGAGCTCCCTGTCTCTCAAAATATGCATCACAACTGTCAATGTGTGACACCCACTGGCATGCTAATTATTGAGCTTTTCGACCCCCAGTAGCTTAACCATGGATAAAACCAAGAAAAGAAAAGTTTCAGAAGAAAACAAAATCTTTAATTCAACTATATATGCTAGTTTTACAGATAACAGATAATCAGAATTGGAAGGGACGTTGTAGGTCATCTAGTCCAACCCCCTGCCCAAGTAGGAGACCCACACCATTTCTGACAGATGGGAGTCCAATCTCTTCTTGAAAGTCTCAAGTGATGACATTCCCACAACTTCTGAGGACAAGCTGTTCCGAGGGCAAGCTGTTGGTTGATTGTTCTCACTGTCAGAAAGTTTCTCCTTATTGCCAGGTTGAATCTGTCCTTGTTCAGTTTCCATCCATTATTCCTTGTCTGGCCTTCAGATGCTTTGGAAAATAGCTTGACCCCTCCCTCTCTGTGGCAGCCCCTCAAATATTGAAACACTGCTATCATGTCTTTTGTGGCTGCTCAGGAAATAGTCAGGCATGGGAAAGGTTTTGTGGCTCCCGGTGCTTTCTTTTCTGTGGGAAACAGGTCCAAATGGCGTTTTGAGTGTTTAAGGTCTCCAACCCCTGGTCTATCCCCATGTAGTCAAGAAATGAATACTTATATTTCTGAAAAGAAAAGCAGAACGATGTAGCTCTGAAGTTAGCAAGCAGAATGAAAGGAAAGAGGAAACCCTCAACTTTCTATCTATGTCTCACTACTCCCTATAGGCAGCTTCTCAATTCCATTGAAATCACATTTACAAGACTTAATTAATTGTAAATTGAAATGAAATGATATTAAATGAATTTGCTTGAATTTGAAGCTGCACCAAAACCATATGACTGAATAAATTAGGCTGTTTTTTATTATATATTAGAGAGTGGAAAAAGTTATGATTTTGTTTTGAAACCACCTCTTTCCAAAATCTGTCCTTATGCAGAATGGGGAAAAAGATAGTTATTTTGCATATTCTGTTTAATGGATTGAATTTAGTTTCTTGAATGGAGACTTCATTGGCAAATAAGATTATAATACGTATTAACTTCCTTCACTGCCCAGATTCATTTTTGGTGAGATGGGCAGCTATACACATTTGATAAACAAACAAATAAATAAATCTTTGTGCTAGAATTAAAAAAATAATTGGCTAGTAATCATATTCACTTACTAATGGAGAACTATATCTCAACTTCATGGTTTTAATAATGGGACAATAGAACATATTGGGTGGAATATTATCTATTACTCTGGATTTGATGAACTCTGAACAGGAACCTATTTAAGGAACAGCGATGTTCTTTTTCTTGTTCTCAGTGAAGTCTAAAGTGTTTCTCAAAAACGGGGTTTTCAGAGGTCAGGATGGTGGAATTTGATTCATGTTGGGGGTATTTCAGAGAAATTATCAACTCCTTTAGCTCAATTATAAACCTATTTCCATTAATTAAGGGCACTGTTTGATTCAAGCTTACATCTTTTGTTACAAAGAACAATATGGTAATGTTCATCCATTGCAGCAGAAGACATATGCAAAGATGTATGTTTCATAGGAAAAATGACAAGTTACCATTGTAAAATGCAGTTGTTAGAATTAGAATTAATTAGAATTAAAATGCAGCTGTTAGAATTAGCTGTTAAAGATATATTCAGCTTTTTAAAAAAAGCTTCCCTTCTAAGACATATTAAATTTTAAGTGGCTAAGAATTAAGTTATAAATAATTCTGTGATGCCAAAATTGCCTTTCCTTCTTCTTTTACTGAAACCCAAGTCTACTACAGAACAAAGCAAGCAATTTTATAATCAATTTTATTATTATTTAAAGAAGCTGGCATAAAATATACACGAATCGTTAATCACACAAGCTCAAGATAATGGTAAAAATGATTGTTTACCCATCTATCAAAGCAAACAGGTGAGAGAATTAAGGACCAAGTCTGAAATGGAGTTCAAGATGTTGAGGGGTGGGGTGGCTGGTGGTTATGATTGTTTATATTCATCCAGTAATTTACATTTCTTGTTTGGTGGTCAATGTAGCAAAATATTAAAATATTCACAATTTTAATTCTTGATAATATTTCCAGAATATCAAAAGTCCAGTGTTACAGCTGATTTTTCTGAGAATCTTACTCTTTTGACAAATATGTCACTTCATCCATACGATTGGTTCTATTTACTATTTCCCAAAACAAATTATGTTTCTTTGTGGAATTCTTGCTTGTCATTCTTTCTTGGAATGTTGTTATGATTTTAGTTATGAATGTGTCTCAACCTTGTCCATTTTAAGATGCATAAATTTCAACTCCCAAAACTTTGCAGCTGAAACATTGGGTCACTACAGGGGCAAAAATATCCTCATCTCCTAAAGAGATTAGAAGAGAGGAATTCCTATTCTGTACCAATCAGAGAGAATATTTGTAGCTCAGGCTTGAATTGTAGAATCCTTGGTGCCCTCTGGTTGTTTTCTTGTAGATGTTTCATTACCCATTTAGGTAATATAAAAATTCCATAATCCTATTCTGTGTTTAAAAGAATGGGAGAACATTTATTTCTTAGTCATTTCATTTGAGCTACTGGAAAGGAACAAAAAGCCATCAAGCTATCATAGAAAGCAGAAGACCAAAAGATCTGCCCAATAAGGAAATGGAGAAGAAAGAAAGAAAGAATGAAAGAAAGAAAGAAAGAAAGAAAGAAAGAAAGAAAGAAAGAAAGAAAGAAAGAAAGAAAAACTTTGCAGCAATTTCAATAATAAGCCTACACTTATGTATGCATATAAGTATGGATGATAAGACACAGACCCTTTTAATTCCTGGGAGGGGACATAGGCCCACAGGCCAAGACCCCATTCTAGACTGATGTCATCACACTCTTACAAGCGCCAACATGTCAGAGCATATTTAATATTGTTGAGATACCTAAGTTTCATTCAGAATGTGCCCCAATTCTCCATACCATACTAAACATGACTAAAACTTCATTTCTATGGGTTTTGGATACTATTTGAGTTAATTACTTTTAGTTTGGAGTTACATGCTATGCAGTGGTGGGATTCAACTGTTTTTATCACCGGTTCTGTGGGCGTGGCTTGGTGGGCGTGTGCAGAAGGTTTGATACTGACCTCCTGCTATCCTGCACTTTCCCTGTCTCTTCAACAGCTGACACATGGCAATCTGCTGTGCCATGCGAAGCAGCTGAGCTTCAAAAGCAGGAAATAAAGGTCAGTATACAGCAAGGGTGGGTAGGAGGCCCCAGCAGTTGATCATCAGAGCGAACCAGTTTGATCACAGATGATCCTTGGAGCTACCAGTTTGCTGAACCCAGCCAAACCAATAGGATACTGATGCTATGTTTTCTTGTTGGTTAGTGTGACTTAGAGTTGAAAATGGTTTGATGTTTCATTTTTGAGCTACCTAAAATTTATTGTGAGTCACTTGCACATATTCATTTACAGACTCACTTGTACACCCTGCCAATAAACATACTGACCATTCTCTATCCATCTGCTGAATCATACCAGAACACCTGCATTCCTTTCCCACATGTCAGCAGAAGCAGATTAAAAAAAATCAGGATGAGATGGGTTAAATGGTAGCTCCACTGGAAAGAGAAGGCTACAGGTGAGGGGAATAAAGGATAAATTTGTAGTGAAACAGCCTCTCCAACTATTTCAACTCCTTCCCTCAAAACGACGCTATAGAGCACTGCACACCAGAACAACTAGACACAAGAACAGTTTTTCCCCGAAAGCCATCACTCTGCTAAACAAATAATTCCCTCAACACTGTTCAACTATTTACAAAGTGTGCACTACTATTACTGTTAATCTTCTCACCACTCTTTATCACCCATCCCCTCCCACTTGACTGTTTCCTAGTATGATTTGATTGTTGATTGTACCCTATGACTATCATTAAGTGTTGTACATTATGATTCTTGATTCTTAATGAATGTACCTTTTATTTATGTATACTGAGAGTATTTACACCAAGACAAATTCCTTGTGTGTCCAATCACACTTGGCCAATAAAGTATTCTATTCTATTCTATTCTATTCTATTCTATTCTATTCTATTCTATTCTATTCTATTCTATTCTATTCTATTCTATTCTATTCTATTCTATTCTACTCTACTCTACTCTACTCTACTCTACTCTACTCTACTCTACTCTCTCTACTCTATTCTCTCCCAAACAACAGATTAATCTTCAGGCTGACTTTCAAAGAAACCCAGCCCTTTGCCCCTCCTGCCTATGCAGTAAGTAATTCCTATGTTTTCTTTTTTTTAAAAAAAAAACAAACAAGTTTTATTAATTTCAAAAACAAACAAATCATCATCAACCATTACATATTTGAACCTTTTTCCATTATAAATTTTACAAGTCAGAATAAACCCTTAGTCGTATACAATACAAGTTCTAGTTTTAGACCATTTCAGTCTTGGCTAAATGAACAGTAGAGGAGAACATCTCTTGTCCTCTATTTCTTTTGCTAATCGATTGATTATCGGTTCCGACTATACTGTTTTCGAGTATTTCTAAAATGTTTTCACCAAAAGTTACTGTAAATATAAACAGACACAAACATTAGGTAACAACTAATCTTTTTAGCTAAGTAGTTGCGTGGGCCTAGCACTTATATCTTTAAGGTGAGTATTCAAGGTCCTTTACAGATTGAGTCATCAACAAGATCTTACTATTCAGCTTGTATTTTATTTTCTGATTTTTTTGCCAATATGTACCGCTTGCCATTTGTTTGACCACTCTTACACATTTCATCTTTTCATATTTCTATCTTATACATCATCCATCTTAATTGCCTTGTAATCATTCTATTTTATCATCTTTTCCCATTACTCTCTCATTATTAGAGAAAAAAACCTTATCCTTTATTATCACTCTATCTCATTCCTTATAATGAAAAAAAAAAGAATTTCTCCTGAAATCTCTAATCAGAGTATGATGCCTTTCTATCCTCTCCCTAAATATTAGATTAACATTTAAAATGACACCTAATATCCAATCTGATTCTGCTTGGTACATTCTATCTATTAATTTTTACTTTTAATAACAATAAAAACAGAGTAATAAATCAGAAATGTTTAAATACATAGTATCCTCCTAAATACGTAGTTAAATAATAAATCTAAATAATAAATCTTATAACACTCATTGCCTTTCCCTTCAATATTTTATTACATTTTAAAAATCAATCATTATTAAACATTTCAACGTTTTAATTTCTTATTAACTCTTAAGCCATTCTAATTTTCTATTTCTAATACAAATATTACAATACCGTCTTATGTACCTTGCAAAATCTTTTTAAGAAAATTTATACTTTACCCTTTATCCCTGAAAAAGATTCCTCTTTTCCCATCCAATTTTAAAACTTTGTGGCTTTTCTCCGCCTTTCCCTTTCTTTCTTCCCCCACCGATCTTCCTACCCCCTTCTTCTAACCTCTGTCTTGCTGGCATCCCTTCTCTGTTGTATTCCCTTTTTCTCTTGTTTGCTATCATTATATTTATTTTGCATCATATTTTCTCTTTCTTAAATGTTTTTTAGATCTTAAGTCCTTCATTTTCCTCGCTTTCTTCCTTCCTTCTTCCTTAGGTAAATTTTGGGATTCATTAAAGATGGTGTCTTCGTCTTCATCTTGTTGTTGTTCCATCTGTCGCATTGTCTGTTCATAGTTAACCAACGCCATTTCTAAAAATAGAAAAGCTTTTTCCATACCATCTTTACAGGCTGCTTTTGTTTGCTCATATTCATCCCTCAGTTCCTCAAGGAGAAAGCCATTATAAATCTTTTCTTTTCTTTTTCCCTCTTTCTTCTTACTCCAACCAAAATATTCCAAAAGAAAAGTAAGACAATCCCAAAGTCCACAATCCTCAATCAATCCAAGCCAAGCCAAAATTCCCACTTTCTCTTCCAGGGGTAGTATCAGACAAAGGAAAAAAGAAAATCCAAATCTGTGTTTTGAAGCCTTATTAAAATTTTATTTCTGTCTCCAAATCCTTAAGGCATCTCCTCCAACAAAATCCAGCCAGATAAATATATTTTTGTCCTCTCCTTCCGACTTATCCCATAAAGCTAGTTTTACCTGAAAAAAAACAGGTTTCTCAATATCCATTTGTTAATTCCGTCGGGAGGAGAGTAAACTTTCCTTTCAGCACCTCAGAATTGCCGCTTACTTTCTCTTGTGGAAAGAATCATCGAAAAAGCCATCACTTCCAGGAATTAAATTAAATATATCTCAGAGTCCTGGATCGACCAAGAAAACTTTCACTTTTAAAAACTTTCTTCTCTTCCTCCTGCGCATACTTGCCCAGCTGCCGGCTTCTTTGTGGCGGCCATTACGGACCGCCGCTACGCCGTCTTGGTAAAGGAGATTCTGCCGGCCAGGGAGGGGGTCTGCAACACCCCAAACCCTTTTCCGGATCCCCCTACCTTCAGCTGCCCCTGCAGTGGCCTTGCTCCGCACCCTTTCGGATCGGAGCCCCAAAAGCGGCTAGCACGGCAGGGATCGCGCAGCTTGCGAATCCCTACCGCTCGCAAAGCCGACAAACCGGAAATCCCCAGTAATTCCTATGTTTTCAACAGCTTGTGTTCTTATCAGCTAATAGAAGATTCCATTAACAAGTAATTATTAGGAGAAAATTAAACCTCTTATGGAAAATAGGTAAGAGATGAAATATTTCCATGTTACTTTAGATCCATTTAGATTTGAAAAGACTTGAAAAGCAGGAGAGGTCTGCTGCAGATTTTTTTTCTGCTAAGGAATTTCATTTTGTGGGATCCAGAAGTTGTGCTTTTTCTTCTGTGGCTCTACCTATTCTACCACATCATTCTCTCCAAGGTGAGATTGGCTGCATCCTTGTTAGCCTTCCAAAAATGCTTCACACAAGAAGCTTGCAAGGTGGTTGAACGCTATTAAGTGACTGTTATTCTCCTGGGATTTTGGCTTTTTTATGTTTTTGTTTTGATCATTTTATTTTGGTGTTTTAAATTGGTTACGTTGTTGTAATTGTTGCTGCGTCTGGATGCTATGAAGACTCCATATAAATTTAAATAAACAAATAAAATTGTTAACTCGAAATGGAAGGGGGAACATCCTCCTCTCCCCCTTTCTTATATTTACACACTGCCAAACCTAAGCAGACATTGGTAATTTATAGACTAATAATTAAATCACCCACAAATTAATAAAATATATTCAGGAAGATAAGTATAAAAAAAGCATTCACAGTAAAACACACCCATGAAAATAAGAATTATCAATTATCAATTAATATCCCCACTGACACTCTGATACAACCACTATGACATTACCATAGTGATATTACCTAAATTGCTCTTTGTTAATATTACTTCCAGCACATTGTGGTTACATTATTCATAAAGCAAGGGGGAATGTGTGACTATTTTTTAAAAAGTAGTAAAAATGCAACATTCTGAATGAATGTTTTTTTCCCCTTCAGGCAGGCACGCACAATTCACCTGTTTATGGATTACAACTGGCATCCATGGTCACCATTACTCCAAAGCAAAGTACCCCCAATTTAAAGAGAAAGGCAATTTATTCCTGGGGAAACTTAGGCCCTCTCATGAAGTTCATAGAGAATTTTTGGCTCAGATTTCTTCTCATAGCCTTCCTTGTAGAGTTGTTATCGCAAGGATGAAATGGGGGTGAGCATGAAACATGATCGGAATAGGACTGAGGTATTTATGAACTGCTTGTGGACTCCCTAGAGATCTGTAATAGTGTGGGAGCTAAGAGTGGTAGACTTGTAAGTTGATCTTTAGGTACTCTTGTCTTCTTAACGCAGTAAGCTTCTTCATAGTTGTGTGAGCATCTTGTTCAAAAGATGTGGCATAAATACACTAAACAAAAAAAAGCAAAAGACAGCCATTGATATGGTGTTTTATGAATAAAAAACTTATGATCCCATCTGATTGATTAATGTAGATATTAAAATCTTATCTGCTGTTTTAACTAATAGGGTCTACAAAGTGTCTTCTTCCATGGTTAAGAATAAAGAAATTGACTATTTTATAACTAGGCATGGATCAGATAATATTTGACTTGTGGAAGTATTGATTTATTTAAGACAAAAGCAAAAAATGAAATCCTGCTGGCTGAAAAACTGTCATTTGATATGGAAAATTGATTGTGATGAAATTTCTTTCTTC
This sequence comes from Notechis scutatus, assembly GCF_049901735.1. Lineage (NCBI taxonomy): Eukaryota > Metazoa > Chordata > Lepidosauria > Squamata > Elapidae > Notechis > Notechis scutatus. The sequence goes on from NC_142009.1 coordinate 228,146,836, forward strand.
CCCCAAATTTTACAAATTTCCTTTGTTAAATGTCACATATTTATAAATTAATTCAATATAAAAACTCAAAAGACAAAATGGAAAAAGGAATTGTCCATTTTGTCTAAACAATGGGAGGTTGTATTATCTTCCATATGAAAAAGGCTTTTTTACACCCTAGATTGCAGCTTATTGCAAAATGTATCATTTTTGATTTATTGTACCACATTATGGTTGGAAAAGAATGAATACATTACTGTTTTGTAGAAAATGAAATAAAAATAATGCTTCATTCAGACATATTTTTGTGATGTCCTTATATTATTGAAAGATGTTCTTTCATATACTGACTTTGAAACAGTTTTCAATATTATGTCCATATTCTCCTGAATCGCATATCTATGCATAATAAATGACAGCTGCACAATGGATTTTGTATGCTATTTTTATTGACAAGAGTCTGTTCAATACCACAGACAATACTGCTGTTCAATACCACAGACAATACTGCTACCCTTCAAAAAGATCTTGACTATGTATCAGAATGGTCAAACAAATGGCAACTTCAAATCTCAACAAATAAATGCTCTATCTCAGTGATCCCCAACCTTTTTTATGCGCGGCCCGGTACCGGCATCAGCTGGGCGCTGCGGCCCGGTTCCGGCATCAGCTGGGTGCCGCCATCTTTTTTGATGAAAAAGTGCTTCCGGTGAGCTTTCTACCCAGAAAAGCTCACGGAGCGCTAGCGCCGCCATCTTTTTGATGAAAAAGTTCTTCCGGTGAGCTTTCTACCCGGAAAAGCTCACGGAAGCACTTTCATCAAAAGATGGCGGTGCTAGCAACCAGCGGCCCGGTAGGACTTGTTCCAGCGGACGGTGCCGGTCCGCGGACCGGTGGTTGGGACCCCTGCTCTATCTTACATATTGGCAAAAAAAAATCAGAAAACAAAATACAAGCTGAATAGTCAAGACCTTGTTGATGATCCAAGCTCTGTCAAGGACCTTGGAATACTCATCTCTAATGATCTAAGTGCTAGAACCCACTGTAACTACATAGCCAAAAAGGCATTAAGGCATTGTTAACCTAATCCTATGTAGCTTTTTCTCTGGTAATATCACACTATTAACTAGAGCATACAAAATATTTGCTAGACCAATATTCGAATACAGCTCATCAGTGTGGAACCCACATTAACTATCTGATATTAGCACAGTTGAGAAAGTCCAGAAATATTTCACAAGAAGAGTTCTCCACTCCTCTACTTGTTGCAGAATACCTTATGCCACCTGACTTGAAATTCTAGACCTAGAAAACGTTGAATTACGCCGTCTTCGGTCTGATCTAAGTATGGTATATAAAATCATACATTGCAATGACTTACCTGTCAATGAATACTTCAACTTCAACCATAACAACACAAGAGCACACAATAGATACAAACTCAAGGTTAACTGCACCAAACTTGATTGAAGGAAATATGACTTCAGCAACAGAGTGGTCAATGTCTGAAATACTCTACCTGACTCTGTGGTTTTTTCCCAAACCCCCAAAACTGTAACCTTAGACTGTCTACTATTGACCTCACCCCTTTCCTAAGAGGTTGTAGGGCGTGCATAAGCGCAACAACGTGCCTGCCATCCCTGTCCTATTGTTTCTTTTATTTTTCTTATATGTACCCATTTCATGTATTCATAACTATGTATATACTTATACCTATTATCTTGTAAGTGATTGACAAGTCAAAATAAATAAAAAAATAAAGAGTCATGTTCTTTAGTATTGGAAAGAGCAATTTATGGTCTCAATTGCTCAATGAACTTAACACTTGATATTACTTACCATTTATGAATAAGATTAGATATTAATCATTATAATGAAATACAAATTAAGGAGAAACAGTGAGGACAATTAACCAGTGGAACAGGTTGCCTTCAGAAGTTGTAGATGCTTCATCCCTGGAAGTTTTTAAGAAAAGACTGGACATTCACCTATCTGAAATGGTATAGGGGGAACTTGGACTAGAAGACTTCCAAAGTCCCTTCCAGCTCTATTCTGACTGATTGAACTATTTCTTTAAATCTAAACTTTGTGTAAATTATATATACACAATATCAATATGCATGATATGTATTTTCCCTTTTTTTGGTTATATCAAATAAAGGACATTTTTAAAACATGCAAGAAAACTATTTGAGATCTGTAGGATAATTTAGAAGTTAAAGAAATAAAAACACACTTGATTATTTGGTAGGATTACTGATTTTAGAGATTTCTAGGCCATACTCTCATGAGATAATCTACCATCAGTGGTATTCAGCAGGTTCTGACCAGTTCTGGAGAACTGGTAGCAGAAATTTTGAGTAGTTTGGAGAACCGGCAAATACCATCTTTGACTGGAGATTTTACAGTATCCTTCCCTTGTCACGCCCACAAAGCCATGCCCACAGAACTGGTAGTAAAAATTTTTGAATCCCACCACTGTCTGGCATGTATTAAACAAAACATGGATGCACAATTTTAGTCTGTTATTTTTAATCTGGTCGTCATAAAGGCCACAGCAGTGATTAGGGTAGGAATTTCTGGTCCATTTTAAATTTGGAGACAGTTAAGTAAGACATATGCATGTACTAACTCTCAAATTAAAAAAACACACAGGAGAACATTATCCTCCTGAAAATTCTACTATGAAAAATAATCCTGCTGCTGACAAACTTTGAAGTACTTTGGGAACTGGAGGCTTCCATGGTTTATGGCTTACTCAGCTCTTCAAATTATAGTTAACAAGAAAAATTTACAACATTAAAGATGGTTCAATGGTTTTGCAATGCCAGGTTAATGGTTATCTTTTAAACAAATGAGATACCTGTGTGAGAATTGGAAACAATGCTCACCAGATAACAACATAAGGAAAATAATATTTTAAATTCTCTTGTCATTTCATTTTTGTATTGCAATTATTTGAATTTTTGTAATTTGCCATTATCATTGAAGTAGTACTACATTCATCCTGAACCCCATTTTATTCCAACTGATTTCTTGAAAGCCTCTTTCACCTCCTTGTTCCTGAGAGAGTAGATCATAGGGTTCAGCATAGGCACCACCACAGTGTAGAAGACAGAGGCCACCTGATCTTGGCCCAATGAGTAGCTGGTATTTGGGCGAAGGTAGGTAAATATCAGAGTCCCATAGAAGACTGAGACAGCTGTCAGGTGAGATGTGCAAGTAGAAAAGGCCTTACGCCTGCCTTGAGCAGAACGGATCTTTAGGATGGTGGCCAGAATTAAGATATAAGATAAGAGAATGATGAGCAAGGATGCAAGGGTGGTATACCCAGCCAGAAGTGATATGGTCATTTCAGTGACATAGTGATCGGAGGCGAGTGCTATTAAGGGAGGAGTGTCACAGAAGAAATGCCTGATAATGTTAGAATCACAAAAATGTAAACTACTTAAAAAGCATACTGTTAGCATGGCATTTGTCAAGCCAAGAAAACCCGAACCAGCAACCAATGTGACACAGATATTTTGGGACATAATTGTAGGATAGAGCAAGGGATTACAGATGGCTACATAACGATCATAGGCCATTGTGGCCAGCAGGAAACATTCAGTGCACACCAAGGCAACAAAAAAGTAGAGCTGAGCAAAGCATGCATCAAAGGAAATTGATTTGTAACCGGTTAGAAAACTCGTTAGCATACGAGGGGTGATAACTGATGAATAACAGATGTCAGCCATAGACAAATTGCATAGGAAAAAGTACATGGGGGTATGAAGCTGAGCACTGATCCTGATTAATATAATCATTCCCAGATTCCCTATCAGGGTGATGGTGTATATTGTGAGGAAGATAGCAAACAATGGAGGGTCCTGCTCTGGAGATTCTGAGAAACCCAAGAGAATGAATTCTTCCACCAGAGTACAGTTTCCATCTTCATCTCTTTCCAAAGTCTGCAATCTGTTAATTAATTTAAAATGAAATTCCTTCAATTTTCACACAAGATTACAAGTGAGGCATGCTGAAAAATGAACTTCTCTTTATATGGATTACATCTGTTGCAGTGGTGGTTTCAAATTTTTTTACTATTGGTTCTGTGGGCATGGCTAAGTGGGCGTGGCTAGGTGGGCACGGCCATGTGGTCATGTGACTGGGTAGGCATGGCTATGTAGTCATGACTTGGGGGGGTGTCAAAAGTCTCCCTGCCCAGTTTTGGCCCTCAGGGAAGCCTCCTGGGAACAAAAACAGGGTGCAGGGAGGCCACGCAGCACCATCTCATGCCCCATTTTTGGCCTAGTGGGCCTCAGGGAAGCCTGGGCATTGAAAAAAGAAGCATTTTGAGGCCTTCCAAGGTAAGTACAGCAGTAAGAGTGGGGGATCAGCTGTGCTGTGTGATTTAGATTAGCTAGAAAGCAAGAAACTCAACAATTTCCTGCTTTCTAGCTAATTTAAATCACACGGCACAGCTGATCGTCACCCAACTGATTGTCGGAAATACTGGTTCGCCCTAACCGGTAGCATTTTTACTACCAGTTCTGGAGAACCGGGCCAAACCGTCAGCTTTCACCTCTGATCTGTTGCCTCTGCCTTGATGCTGCTCTCAATCCAATCTACCTACATATTCTAATTCCAAGGTTTCCCTGTTATAAACTCCCCAGTGTCACTTAGATGCAATGGGTGGAGTAGAAATGTAATAAATAAATTTCCCTGACATGTAAGAAAAGACACATGTTTTCCAAAGAAATAGATACTACTTGCAGCTTACATAAATATGGTGCTTTTATAAGATTACAGAATCATAACGGGAAAAGCTTGCTATCCAATAGTAGAGCAATTTGCATGTAAGAGGCATCCAGTTGAACCCACGGTAGTTTAAAGGAAGAAATTCTATTTGAAGTCTCAGCTGTCGATATGGAGCAAGAATATGCAATGTGCCTCCAGGAGTTTGAAATCAACTCCCACTGACCTCATGTGGGACAGACAATAGGAACACCAAATTGCCATACTTCTAATGTGGGCAGCAGTGAGCTGACTGGCCACTGCCTGATGTCATTTAGTACAACATACTTTCCTGTGCTGGAGGAAAATAAAAATAAGTCAAAAATCATTTTCTGCTTTCAGGACATCCACAGTCAGCAGCTCATGAGGACTGTGTGTTTGTGGATTTCTGGTGAGGATATGGTAACCTAGACATCCCTGAAGGAATGGGGAAAATTTTCATCTGAGATTGCCAGCCATAGGCTACAGGATAGATCCTGGCTGGTAAAATCTCTCTGGAGAAATGAGAGATTATGGAATTGCCCACATGTACTCCAGGCAGGTAATCATTGTGAGTAGATTGTAAAAACTGAAGTTTCTGTGGTCGGTGCATGGAGTGGCTGGGATTCAAGGGATTTCATCGATGTCTACAACCATAATATATCTTACTATATATGAAGATAAAATTTGACTAAGCCTCATAGTCAATTTTGAATTAACTTTTTACTGCTTTTTAAATATTAATAATTTTTAGAAGAGCAAGTTTGATGGTATTCACTGAATGAGTTCAATCCTTCATGAAAGAAATTTAAACTGTGATTTTAAGGACTTTGCAATTTTGGGGAATAAACATCAAAGGATTATTATTAATGTTGTTTTTGTAGTTATAAATAGACTAAGAGTCTAGATTGACTCGAAACAGAATTTTCAAATTAATAGAATTGATCTTTCCCTACAGGAAAGTGACGTATTTTGAATTCCCCCAAAAAAGTCTCCCAACAATCCCCGGTAATATGATAGGATGAGACTTTGAAAGTTTTTCACCAGTGGGAGCTAAAAGGAAATAAACATTACAATTAAACGGGGAAAACACCTATTTGATTCGTTAACAAGAATGGAGCAAAATACTTTAAAATCACTGTGAATGATGGTATGGATGAGGAACAAGTTATAGTGGATGAGACTGAAATAGATTTGAACGTGGATTTAATAATGATAAACCATAAGAATGATCTGGAAAAAGATGAAATAGTGGATAAACAAATGAAACTGTGTGATGTTTTAAAAATTAAAGGGACACACAATCAACCAAGCAGGAGAGTGACTGGCATATTTTTGCTATATTGAATTTACAAGAGACCTGTTAAGCTTTTCTAAGATGGTGAGAAGGGACAAAGAAAAAAAAAACAGCCAAGTTTTATAATATTATTTGAAGGGATTAAAGATTAAAAATAAAAGGAAGATATATAAAGTTGCTTTATTTCTATCATCTCATGAACATTAGTACATAGATGTGACATTTTTTGTAGCGTTGAGTTTCCATAAGCCAACTTCCCCCCACCACACACTTTCCAAAATTCAAAGCACTTTCCCAGTATTAAATAGCTATAATCCATCTGAATAGCTATAAAGGCAAATTAGTGTGATATATGGGACGGGGGATTGAAATAGAGAGAAAAAGAGAGATTGCTTAAGACAATTTAAAGAGTTCCTGGCACTGGTGATATTTGAACTGAATTTCATTCTTTCTAACTCAGCCTCTTTGCAACCATGTTACACCAGCTCACATAACATGCTTTTGCAATGAAAAGATGGGACTCACCTTGCTTTTTGAGAAAAAGGCGTGTTTGCTAAAAAATGAGGCATTTCTCTTGTGGAAAAACAGCCTCTGGAGACCTACTCTGGTTTCAGATGTTGGTTAGACTGTAGCGTTTTCAATGAATTAGCAGATGACACAACTGCCCCAATATTGTTAGTCAGGAGATTCTAATATAGTCTTGTTTCTGGTATTTATTCTCAATGTTGTCCTTCTAAAATGCGTGTGCTGATTCTGAAAGCTTAGACCTGCAATTTATAGGAGAGAAACCACAGCTCTGGGGAAACAATCAATTATTGACTTTGTGAACCATCCTATCTATTGTTACAATATTGTTACTATCTATTGTCCATTACTGTAGTTATTGGGAAATGACTTTAAAAAAAAATCTTTGAAGGAATACACATACACACACACGTTTGCACACATACACACATACACTGCTCACATAGTACTTACTTGAATTCAGAAGTTACTTATCTAGTTAAGAAAATTTACAGAGTGATGATGTGTCCTCATTTGGCTCCTTCTTCCAAACAAAATAGAACTTAGAGTAACATTAGGCATAGCCATCTAGTTTCAAAACAGCCTCTATTTGTATTTGATCACTTTTAAAACAGCATAATTACCTATCACAATGTAGTATGCATTCCATTATATAGTGTCAGGACTGAAAAAGGAGTCAGTAGTGAGGTTTTGGAATGAAAGAAGATTTTGATCAAAATAAAGGAGCTTCTATGTTTGTAAAAATGCTTAATTTCCATTAACAATACAGTATAATGAAGAAACAGCAGGCCATATCCTCCACAAGCTTACCACTGAGAAAAAGGAAGAGAAAAAACAGAGGAAGAGATTAAAACTAGCCACAAATGCTCTGTGTCATTTGCCATCTTTTCTGGCATGCATAGTCTTTACTTAGAGTAATTTCACAGACACTCTTTCCTTCCCAGAGAGAAATAACAACTTGCATTGTGCAAAACTCTACATTAGAAATGAGAATAAATAAGATTTGCTGGCACAATATTTAACTAGAGCTTGGATTTTCTGCTCATGTGCAATTGAACAAAAGGAAATTCCCTGAAGGGCCAAATGTATATTCCCTGTCTGGTCATGTATGACAATGAGGAGCACAAGACATAGTTTATTCTCAGATCATTATGGGATGAATGCTTGAATGCCAAGAGAGTTTTACTAACCAAAAAACCCTGCAAACATTAATGCAGCCAGTGGTAATCTGGACAAGGTGAGGCCACAGCATTACACTGGATCCCAAAGCGTATCCAAAAGTTTTCCACTAGCATCCTTAAAAAAATATTTTTGCATTGACATCACGATTTTTTTGCTTCAATATTATAGATTCTTGGAGGGATACCCATAGATGTATTTCTGACACCTATATTTTTGGTGACGCATATCCTTAAGCTCACTTCAAGCTTTAATTGTTCTCAGAAAGTTGGCCAGCTTTAACCAAGTTAAAAAGCATTGTTTCTTGTTTTTACATTCTTTTATGAGGAATTTTTTTTACCTGGAAATCAGTGCCACTGGGTTTAGTTTCCAAACATGGACTGCATTGTAAGCAGTAGTTAATAAATTAAAACTATGTGCTACAAATAATAAGATATACTGTAGGATCATACTTCTAACATATAACTAGTTTTACATGCTTAAATATTCTGTAAAATAAAAAAATAGCCAGTTTTGATTGGTCTCTTTCTCTTTTGTCACCTTAATGTATGCATGTGTATATAAGATATAAATAATACATATGATATGGGTATACAGCAGTGGTGGGATTCACATTTTTTACTGCTGATTCTGTGGGTGTGGCTTGGTGGGCATGGCTTGGTGGGCATGGCAGGGGAAGGATAGTATAAAATCTGCATTTCCACCCCACTTCAGGGGAAGGATACTGCAAAATCCCATTCCCTCCCCACCCCACTAGCCTGCTTTCCAGCACTGCTCTCCTGTGCAGGGCAACAAAAGAAGACCCAGCCAATCAGCTGGGATTCAGGAGGCAGAGAATAGATGGGGGCGGGGCTAGTCAGAGTTGGTATTTGTTGGTTCTCCAAACTACTCAAAATTTCTGCTACCAGTTCTCCAGAACTGGTCAGAACCTGCTGAATACCACCTCTGGTATACAGTATGTCATTTTCAGTAGAACAATATAGTGTTTCTCAGCTTCAGCAGCCTTAAGATGTATGGACTTCATTTCTCAGAATTCAAGCAGTTCCCAGCATGCTCTGGGGCTATCCACCCATCTTAAAATTGCTGAGGTGTAGGCAATGCTTGGACTAATGGGAAGGTTTGGTCTGAGGGGTCCTTAGTGCTCCCTGAGCTTGATTATTTCCTTGCAGACCTTTCATTACCTAAACATCATCAAGCAAACTGTATGGATGTTTAGGTCAAGGCTAACCCTAATACAGAATCTTCTCAGAACCCTTTTTGGTGAGGAGAACTACTGAGAAGTCTTCACTTCTCATGGAAGTGCTTCAGCTTGATGATTTTCTCTAAGGCAACATCTTTTAGCCCTTGGACACCTATTTGATCATGGGGTCAAATGGCAAAAGATCACTGAAGGGAAAAGTCTTCATGCCTTGGCCCTTGTCTGTTTCTTACCTAGCCTTCATTACAGTGTTACATTGGCCCTGTGCTTAAGAGAAAAAGTGAAGTCCCTCCCTGTCTACATTTGTGCTTCTCTCTCTCAAGATGTTGGTAGCACATCCAGCTAGAATCCATTAATAACAGGGAAAAGTTGATATTTGCATCCCAGATTACCAAGTTATAAACATTTTTAATGGGACATTCTTCTATATAATTATTCAGTATTCTTTCAGCATGTTGCTTGTGTTCAGGAGTATATTTTACAAGGGGCTGAGTTCAAATCTCCGACACTATATCAGAAAAGGTGAAGTGTCTGTTACACAATCTTTTTAATAGGTTGGAAAGGAAAGCATGTGAAGACCGTACACTGGGTAGTCTATAATGTCTTGGAAATGGCCCTGCAGAATATGAGTATGCATCACCAATTTAGTTTCAATTTCCAGGCTTTTGCAGATGGAGATTCATTCTCAAAATGTACACAGCTAGTCCAAACTCAAACTTCTCTCTCTCTTGTTTTAAAGAGAACGACCCAACTGACAACCTTTCCAACTTGTCACTGATGTGAGCAAATATTCAGGTTAGAACCGGGGAGACCCAGGTTCAAGCCCACCTACAATCCTCAAAATGTATTCATTATTTCTCAGACCAACTTTACAGGATGGTTGTTGAGATAAGCTGGAGGATGGAGTGCTATATACAATATTTTGCTTTAAGCTCTTAGTAGAAAAACACACAGCACAACACAATAATTCATAAATATTGAAGGTGGCTCTGTTGCTATTAATCCGGGACTGGTTTGGTAATTGGAATATTTTATGAAAAATCTAAAAACAAATGGAAATTTGACTCACCTCTGAATATAGCTGAAAATTTTATGAGTTTTGTTAATGCTGATTTGTGAAAATATATAGAAGATAACAATTCAATATATTTTCAGTGCTCAGTATGGCAATTGTAAGAGAAAGTATGGATAGTATAAATCTTTGATTAAGAAAGGTATCCAAACCAAAAAGTATGGGGTGTTATGAACCCAATTTCCTTCCCTAATACATCAAGCTTTCAAATCTAAACATGGTTCAAAGATTACCACTTTCTTTTGATTAAAAAGACCAAATACTGTCTCTGAACAACCACTAGATGCCACCCAAGATCCATCTATAGGAGTGCAATGTTTCTGGTGATTTAAGAGAAGCTGAGATAGAATTTATGAGCTAGTAATAATTATTCCTTAGAAGTAAATCTAAAAAAAAAAAAGCTTTCACTTGTGATGTCTTTGATTTAACCCCCGAGTCTTCACCTCTCTTAGAAACTAAGCCTAAATAACATAATTGTATTTCCCCATGCAAATCACTTTTCACACTTTCACTCCATTCAATTATTGTTCTCTCTTGTTGCTCTTATTTCTGTAGGTAGATTGCACGTTTTCCAGGGCAGGTTTTTTTTTTTTTTTTTTAAAGATAGCCCATTCTCATAATTATTTCAGCTCAGAACTCTTTACAAAAATTCAGAATAGTTGCTAGTGAAATAACACTTTTTAAAAAAGCAATCCATTAGTTTAAACATTCACCTGAAAAGTCATTAATCTGTGGAAGACTTGTCTAAACCCTATTCACCTTACCGTTTACCACTAGCAGGAATCTGTGTTAAACTTATCTTTACTGGCTTAGGCAAGAAACTGCGAGGATAGATTTCCAAAGATGCAAAAACGGCAATATGTAGATTTTTAATTTTCCCTTTTTATTATTTCCATATGTAGCTCAAAGCAGTGAACATATTTTATTGAGATATTGAGAGCCGTATTGAAAATCAGTGTGGTGTAAAGCTAAGAGACTTCTAGACTGTGAATTTAGTCCCAGCCTGGTGACCTTGGGCCAGTCACTTTCTCTCAGTCCCACTCATAATAAAGGTGGGATTTAAGTAAATAAATAAACAAACAAACAAATAATGAATGAATAAATGAACAAATCTGTGTAATACTCCTTCCTCCTTCTAATTTCTCCACGACAACTACCCTGTGAGATGAATTGGGCTGAGAGAGAATGAGTGGTCCCAAAACACAGACCATTGTACTGCATATCAAATGCAAGCCTTATTTACAGGGAAATATAAGATCCATAATCTTCAAAATCCTTTTTTTTTTCTTTTCTGCCTGGTACAACTGTCTAGAAGCTGCTGGCTTTTGGCTGGGAGAAATATTTTCCATCTGTTTCTTGGTTTGGTGATGAACTGGTCTGGTATTGGGCTGTTAGTTTTAGCTGCGTGAGAATTGGACCTTATTGTTTAAGAGGCTGAACTGTACATACCTGCTGTATGTGTCTACTGAGAATAATCTTAGGTTGGAATTCCAATTCATTGTTAATAGGCCTCAGAGCTGAATAAGAGGATTTAGGGTTGAAGCTCTTAGATTTCATAATCTATTACCTTTATGTCTTCATTGATTAAAAAGAGTTTTCTGGATCCAAAAATAAAAATATTGCCTGGACACCAGAAGGTAGATATGAAATATAATGGGAGAAGAGGGAGAAGAGACAATAAGCAGCCTTATTGTCTGTCCAGTATAGTCCTCCATGTTTGCATCCATGGACAGGGAAGAGAGTTGATCTCAGATTAATTTTTTTAGCTAGGTTTTGTTAAATCATTGTCGTGCTAGACTTCAGGGGAGAGACTAACCAGCAATTTCTTAACGTAGGTTAATGATAAAATACTGCTGGTTGGTCTTTTGTGAGAAATCAGGCCTCTGGTTCCAATGACCTGAGTCCGGCCTACCATATTATATAAATGCAGCCATTTGGGCTCATAGGTTTACATTAAACCACTGTGTAGTTTGATTGCTTTTATATTAGCAATTTGTTCAAATTCAGCCAATTGGAAAAATGATGGTAGTCATGACACAATGCAACATGCAAAACTAGCCAGCAAAACTTCCTAAAACTCAAGCTAACTGTGGTCAGAAAGTGGTATTTTCTCTGCAGGGTGGAGATTTTTTTTTTTTTTTTATAGTTACTATCATACTGGGAGGCTCTGTTCTCAACCTGATGAGGATATAATTGATGCTTCAATTTTAAGTATGGTAAATTAATGTCTTTTTTCTTGGAACATCTGCCACTTAAGCACCATATTTTAATCTGCATACAGATATGCATACAGATATGACGCTCCCAATTAAAGTGATCTATTTTTTGACATCACACTTTGGATTAGGGGTGGGCTGGAGGGAATAGAAAAAAATCATAAGTGCAGACTAGGACGATGGAAATGTTTGGCTACAATGAATGGTATTCAAGTTCGACTTTTATTCCTTCAACTTTATTTGATAGAACAATATTAAAGGTTTTTATAGTAAAAGGTTGTGTAATTAAGATTCTGCTTACAAATTTCTCTTAGGGATTTTTCTGTAGATGCTCAGATGTTCTTGAACTCCCTCCTTAGCTGCTAGGAATGATCCCCTAGAGACTTTACTCGGCTTTACCTAATGGTCCCAATTCTGGGAGCAAAAGTGAAATCACCTTCTCAGGGATTTGCTCTTCTGGGTGTTTATACCTCTGGATTTGAGATGATCAGCTGAATGTAGTTGACCTGTCTCTTCGGTGACAGTGTCAGCTCCCAGCTATCCTAATAAGGCCTTCTGGGCACGATTACAAAGTTCGTGCTTGCCACCTTGCCATTATGAAACTTATGCAAGAAGTTTGAAAGTTCTAGCAAATTGGCTCCTTGGTGTATCATTAAAAATCAACTTAGCTTCAGAGACATTACTTTAAATGAGAAAAAGGCAGCTGCTACTTCTCTGGAGTTAATACTCATCTGAAAATGATGTTCTGGGAAAAGGGAAAGATGCCTACCTTGTGCATTATGGCTACTTTGGTTTAATGATTCTGCTCTTCATTTGTATTGCCCAAGTCCCTCCTACACCTGCAGCAACACACTTGAGTCCTAATGTACATAAGAAATTAAGAACAACCAAACTATGAATCCAAGGTCCTTCTTCATCCAACATTTTATTTCTTATGGTGGCCAACCAGATGCATCTAGAATGCTGATGTGTGGAGTTGGAGATCGACCACCCTCTTACAGTTGGTTTCTTGCAAATAATATTCGGAGGCAGCTCCATCCTACCAGAGGTTTCATTGAGTCTTCATGACCAATAATCTTTGATAGATGTTCTCTCCATGAATTTATGAATTTCACTTTCTAAAAGCTATTAAAATTAGCAGTCATCATCAATGTTTCCAATAATGAATACAATCAGTTTCTTATACACTGTGTGAAGAACTGTTTCCTTTCAGCTGTTTTAAATATCTTCTCAGTCTTATTATGCACCTTTTGAGACAGGAAATAAAATGGTCCCTGACAACTTTATTTAGGTCATGCATGAGTATACAAAACCAGGTCAGTCATCTTTTTACTAGACCTTGTAGCCTTTTCTTGGTGCAAAGTGTTCAGTTCCCATGCATTTTAATTATTTTCTACATGACCTTTTTCTGGGTTTGTAGGTAAAACACAGCTCTGTTTACGTTGCTTGTTTGCATCTATACATGGTAAAACTAAGACATTTGTAAAGTAGGATTTACTGATGTAGAATCCATAATGAGGGTTTTTTCTTCTTCCATGAACCTAGTATTTTTTGTTTGATCAACATACTACCAAATGTACAACAGACATTAAGCTGACTGACTATAAATTCCCAGATCTCCCCTGCCTTGTTATTTTTAAAAAACATTGAGACCTTCTGGTCATCTTATGCTGGGTTTAATCTGAATGACAAATTGTAGATATGGCAATGTAAGATTGGGGTTGTGAAGTTATCATGAAGATTGTGGTCAAGATTGATAATTTAACAAAATATATGTATTAATATCAAATTTTAAAAGTTTGTCAACTATATTAAACAAGAGAAATATTGTCATATTTGTATCAAAATGTAAGACACTATGGAACCACACTGTTCACACAATATTTTTGTTGTAACAAAAAATAAAAAAATATTGCAAAAACAAAACAAAACCCAAAGATTGTGGTCCAGGTTGTTTACTCACTGGGGGTGAATGGGATAGAAGAACCAGTGACTCCTAACAGTGCATCCAGGTAAAGAGACTCAGGGTTTTTTTTGTGTGTGTGTTCAATGAAAGATGTCATCAGTGATAGAGAGCATTATGCACCAAGAAAGCAGGCCACAAAGTTGAAATAGCTGGAGACAATTGAAAGGATGATGGAGTTGGCAAAATTGGCTGGGAAGTTGGTTGGAAATTGGAGCTGACCTGGAACTGGAGTCTGTGTGAACTTGGAAGAAATCCAAGGCAGAGCCCAACATAGTAAGATTTACCTTTGTCTCTGTCCCATGGAAGCATCAAGGTTAAATGATGGCCAAAGAAATAAATGGGGATGAGTTGGTGGAAAATGGATCTGGGTCTCTATATTGGATTCTGCGTGAGGCCCTGGGGTTGGCCCTGCTTTGGACATGTTGGCTGTCAGTGATAGTGGGGAGACTTTGGAATTTCCCCATCACTGGCATAATAGACTGGGCAGCTGACCTGGTAGAGCAGTGCTGATATGAGTGACCCAAAGTCTGTAGATTGGATGTGAGGTTAGTGTTACTAGTGATAGTCCCACTAAGACTGGCAAGGAAATTACCAAGGAAACTTTGGACCCAGGAGTACAGGAGGATGGACTCATGCTAGCAGGAGAGAAGCCACATTAAACAATTTTGTGTATTGTCAGCCTGGACCCTGATGAAGTATGTAGCTGACAGCTGAGGTCTGGGCTGTACATATAAGGCCTGTGATGCTGGACTTTTTTTTTCCTATCTTTCTTACATTTGTTAATGCCTCAATTTCAACTGTTGTTCAGTAGAAGCTGCTAGCCAATCATTTGGTTGGAATTTGATACTCTTTCTATTTGAATCAAACCTGGAGGTTTCATGATTGAGAAAGGATTGCAGCTGGTAAATGAGTGCATTGGGAAAGCTATCAGTATTAGTGGTTTTATAGATCCTTTTATTGTAGTCTTACTTCCATGATGCTGAGTGTCTTTGGTGTAAACATTTTTTTTGGGGGGGTATATAGTAGAGGAAAATATGGATGGTGGTTGAGTGATCCCAGCTGCCACAGAGACGACAAGTGGAGGGCAGGTTGAGGAAGGCCGAGTCAGGGGTGGGATGAGGGCAGGTGAGGATATTATAACAATGAATGAATAGAGGGATATGTGAATGGAGATCTTAGGACTGGCACTCATGGATCAAATTTAACCAATATGTTAGTTCTGTCCCATCAATCAACCTTCAGTGATCATCCCTAATAATAGGCCTAATACAAAGCCCTGGGCTCCAGCTGATACCTTTAAAAAACATATTGGTGTGGAATAAAATCATCCACATGGCCAGCCATATAGCAGAAATGCAGATTGGTTTTCTCACAGGACCAATGATGTGATATGTTCTCACCTCCATTGCTGTTCCTCATCAGATTTCCCCACAGGGTACATTCAGATCCCAAAGATATACTAGATGTTGAGTGATGAGATGCCCCACTTATTTATTTAAGATATGTACTGTGGCAGGAACTTAACCTTCCTTCCAGTTATCCCTGGCCAGTTTTTCCTGGGCTGCTAAGTTGCTTATCTTCTTCTGAAGTGAACATTATCTTTTATTTATTTCTCTGGCAAACTGGCAAAACACTGGACTTTTCTCATATTTTCTCCTTTTTTACAACTTTACTTGTGGAAAGTGAGAAGCAGGGGCTCACTGATGGAATAAAATGAGCTTAAAAAACAACAGGTGAAATTGACAAAAGCTCTATCATTCTTTCTAGATTTTTTTAAAAAACCAAGGTAAAACTGATACTTTTTTTCTGGTCCACCAATGTACCAGGCAAAAAGGAATGAAGAAGGGAGTCAATGAAGGAGGTCTATCAAAGAAATTCACATGCCATTAGTACTTATTTTCTTGGCACATGTGGAAAGGGTAAAGAAAAAAAATGGGATCCATCAATCAGGTACCATAGTAAATGTAGTCCAGACAGAACCCTCAAGACATCACTGTGGTCAAAACAAAGGAAGAGGCAAAAATCCAGAAACAGGTTTCTGAAGGTGGTTTCATTTCCATGAAATACAAGCTGCTTAAGTATGGACAAGTCTTGTGATGTGCACCAGATCAACCCATTCGTTCGTGATTAAATAACTTAAATTACCCACAAGTGATATTCCCTTAAATTTTATATTAAAACAATCATCTTCCCTATTACTTTGAATTGGTAAGACTCTAACCTAAAAAGATTTGAGGAGACTAACCAGTTACCTGCTATATCCTTTCCTTGTAATACCAGGTTACAGTTTTTCAATAGAGTGGTCAATGTCTGGAATACTCTACCCGACTCTATAGTCTCTTCCCCAAACCCCAAAAACTTTAACCTTAGACTGTCTACTATTGACCTCACCCCTTTCCTAAGAGGTCTGTAGGGGGCGTGCATAAGCGCACCATCGTGCCTACCGTCCCTGTCCTATTGTTTCTCTTATTCTTTTATTTTTCTTATATGTACCCATTTCATGTATTCACAACTATGTATACACTTATACTTATTATCTTGTAAACAATTGGCAAATCAAATAAATAAATAAATAACTCTCCACTGCTGGTTAGTACTTGAATATTCTTTCTGGTCCACTTCCTTCTCTCATTTCCTAGAAACTTCCCTTAACACCTGAATTTAATAAAACCTGAAAGCCAAATGCATGATTAAAAACTTCATCATCTCTTTGTAATGATATATATGTACAAAGCAAACTGGGGCATTTTCTGCTGTAAATCCTCCCATGTTCCATTTTAATCCCAGTTCTAATTTAGAAACTTCATTTTTTAAAATTTTCCAGTACTCAAGTGCTTATTCTGATTTAATCAAGCATTTATACTTGCTCAAATAAGTCATCAAAGTCTTCACGGAATACCCTGAAACCATAAAACTAGGATATATACTCATGTTATAAGTCCATCTGCAGATAAGCTGACCTTCCAATTTTTAACTAAAATTCTATGAAAAATGAGGGCAGCTTATCTGCATATGGCATATTTATCATAATATTTTAGTTAAAATACTGAGGATAAGCTTATGCATTGATGGAACTCTTTGGGAGTATATACATTAGCTTTAACAAATTTTATAGGGTTAGGGTTTCATGGTACATTATGGTACTTAGTGAAGGAGTACAACAAAATTACAACTCACTCAACAGCTGTCTAACAACTTTGACATCAACACACAGTGGAAAGCCAAATGGGCTGCTGAACGTTCAGATACAGGCAATTACATAGATGACCCTACACAAAAGGTGCCAGGTTTGGACCTTCCTCACCAGCATTGGTCAACTCTGAACAGGATCTGTACCCAACATGGTGTCTGCCAGGACTCGTTGTTTAAGTGGGGTCTTGTCTCTACCCCTCAGTGTGACTGTGGTGCTCTTTGACAAAATATCCATCACATTGTGTCCGAATGTCCATCAAAAATTTTAACACTTCAACTACTATAAGTCCATGTATTTGTCATATGCTAAATAAATACACATAGAAAGAAAGAAGAAAACTTTTCCAGAAATTAATGCATTGATAGTTTGATTGTTGTTATTCCTAAACTGTACTTCACTGAAGATTTTGAGATTCTCTTGATACCAAAGAATACTTCAATTTGCCAGATGGCTTATCAAGTTTTAAAGCAGTAGTTTGCTTTTTAATGTTCTCAAAGGCCCAGGTCCCCAGATGTTATCTTCAGTACGGATTATATATACAATACTTGAATACAATCTAGATTAGTATTCAGGTTCTCCCTAGTTATATTCCTTTGAGGGTTTTTTTCTTTTATAGCACATAAGATGCAAAATATAAAGCAGGATTTCATTACTGCATCATTTTTAAAACAATGTTATCTTAGTGTTCTCTTGTTTAAAGCTGGAAGATCTCTTCGTCAAGTAGGCTTTTCTGTACCTTTAATAAATTGAAATAAGCTGGAAATCTGAAAACTGCTATCATATTACACTTCAGGTACACGGGCAGTGGGCAAGTTATCCTTTAGCATCATCAGATATTTGAAATTTGCATTGTGTATAATTATTTATTTGAAATATGCATTATATTTTCTGGAATAATAATCACATTCTCGATAAAGCTCAGTGTAAAAATGTTGTAGGAACATTAAGAGCCAGTGTGTGTGTTGGATGATTAAGGTCCTGGCACCCAGGAGGCGCAGGTTCAAGTCCACCTTGGTCACGGAAGCTTAGTGGCTCTTCTGGAGACACTCTTTCAGTCTTCCTCACAGGACAGAAGTGGAAAAATAGGAGGAGTCTGTGGTGCTTCTGCAGCCCAGTTCCTGAATGAAAGACTGGATATAAGTTTAGCAAATAAATAAAATAAATGACTATTGATGGGAAGTGTGAAAAATAATTACAGCTTCAATTGATTCAATACATAATTTTCTATTTATTCAGATTAATATAACAATCATCATATACACATTGTTTTTGTTGGAATCTTTCAGTCCTGTTTAGTTTAGGCCTATTATAAATGGTGACTTTAATTTATTCAGCAATTCAGTTTATGGGCTTAAGAATTTTAGCTAAGTGCTCTTCCTGTGCTGAGCAAGATAAGAAAATGTATCAGTTTGCCTCAGCAAAAATAAGAGGCAACTCTTAATAGGATATAATTAATAGATCCCAGTTGCACTGAACTCTGGATTAGTTCCCAATTCTCATCCTATTTTCTTTGTTACTCTTTTTCAATCTTGTTTTGGACTCATCCTGAATTTCACTAGAATTAATCCAAGACTATGAATATTAAATGTATGCTAAATTGTTTGGTCTTTTTAGTTCATTTGTACCACATGCAGTTACCAGAACACATTTATACATTCATAAAAATGAGGTAAAACACTCTTGATGTGATCTTAGTTGACTGTATGAAAAATTCTATAATTGATTTTGGATTAAATCAAAATTCTCTTATTGGTTTTATATTACAATAAAATTATGCTGCTTTAATATTAAAATATGCTATGTAATGTCAAAATGAGTGCTACAAAGTCTGTAAATTGTGTTTAGAAATGTTAGAAAATATCTGCTATTCAAGCTCAGATGGTTTTGTAAGTCTTTTGTCTGCTCTGAACCTGAAAAAACTAAGAAAGTTGGCTAAAAGATCAAGAAAAAAGTGGGTGCAAATAGTACAATTTTGTTTTAATACAATGCTATTATTTATTAATACTGAATCTATTAAAGCATGAATGTGTTGATTTTGTAGCATAGGAATCAACATGGAAGTGCCTTAGCTCTTTTCTAATGCCAGAAGGGACTTTTCAAAAATAATAATAGTTATGGTTCCCTGTATTTGAACTGATTTCTTTATTTGCAATTACAACTTTCCCCAGTGTACCTATATTGGCTTTGTGGCAAATCAGTATTCCTGATAGATGGGATTAACTAATGACAATTGGTGTTAACAATTCAAAGTTCATACTTCATGCATACAACATTCCATGTTTGCAGATCAAAAGAGAACATCAAAATGAAAATCACAGGCTCCAATTTATTCCAGAAAAATCAAGTATTGCAAAAATCAGATTATGAGATATATGCAGAGTCCTTCACGAGTGTATATGTGTGTGTGTTTGTGTGTGTGTGTGTGTGAGGTGTCTGATGAAAGATGTGGTTGCTTCCATTCTGTGTTCTGGAATATATTCCTTGCTTTACAATTCATTGTGATGGGAATATGGCAAATTGAGGCTGCTTTTCTGTTTTGATTTAATAGAGCAAAGGGAATGATAGTCTGAGTCTTCAGTACACTTCATTTCCCTCAACCATTTTTTTTGCAGTTCACAGAACTGCTTCAGACTAGAGTTATCAAAAATCAATGGAATGCTTTCTTGACATTTTGAGACGGGAAATACATCTAAACCAGGCTGCGTATAATTTATAAGGAAAAAAACCCAATACATTCTTCCCAAAATTCATGAAAGAGAAAACCAGAAACCCTAATTTAACTTATTTCACAGCACCATCCTTGTCACTGACCCAAATAGAGGCTCTTGGCCACCCACAACCCCTACACCTCAAAAGGTTGCCAGTCCTTGTGATAGACACTGAATGCAACTGAGCACTATGTAATTTGAACTGAGTGGTCAGAGTGTTTTAGTATAAACTATCTCTTGCCTTGCATATAACCTTACATCAAAGGACATTGTAAGTCTCACTGAAGCACATTCTGGCCTCATAGCTGCTGCTGCGTGAAGGTTAAGGTTCTTCCCTCCACAACTACTCTGTTGGAATGCTCTTTTCATTCATCCTATGATCTCTTCGCTCTCTCTCAAACTTTGGTGTGAATTGTGTGAATCTCTTAGAATTTCAGTGGAAAACTGCTGTCCACATAGAGCATGATTTAAAAAAACAACAACTCAATGAGAAACATTGAGTTAAGATTCTTCGCCAACTATAGCAAAAAGAAAAAGAAAAGGCTGAGTACACAAGGTATGCTTTAATTACATTTTTCCCCCATTCTTTTTAGATATCTCGGCTTCAGGATCCTTGGCATGACAATGGCTAATGACACAGGAGTAAAGGATTTCTACTTCACTGAACTGTCTGATCTCCCTGCAGTGCACACTTCTTTATTCGTGGTGATTCTGCTGGTCTATCTGACCACTCTGGCAGGGAATGGGGCTATTCTTATAGCAACAGCAACAGATGCTCAGCTCCAGACTCCTATGTATTTCTTTCTATGTAATTTATCTTTGCTGGATGTCCTTTGTCCAACGGTCACTGTGCCAAAAATGCTCCAGACCTTCTTGTCCGAGGATAAGAGTATATCATTTTTGGGCTGCATGCTGCAACTCTTCTTCCTGATTTATGTTGTAGGCACTGAAATTTTTTTGCTTGCACTGATGGCTTATGATCGCTATGTGGCAATATGTAGCCCTCTACACTACCCAAATATTATGAGCAAGCGACTATGTGCTCAACTGGCAACTGGGACCTGGCTAACAGGCTTCACAAATTCTATGATTCACACCTCAATGACCTTTACACTATCTTTCTGTGGGCCCAATAAAGTTAATCAATATTACTGTGACATCCCTCCAATTATGGCACTTTCTTGCTCTGCCACATATCTCCCTGAGCTTGTCCTCCTCCTTGTGGCTGGCATTTTAGGAGGAGGTGCTTTTCTTGTTACCCTGATCTCTTATATCTATATAATTTCAGCTATCTTACACATGCGGTCTGCTGAGGGGAGGCGAAAAGCATTTTCCACTTGTGGTTCTCACTTGGCTGTCGTATGTCTTTTCTATGGGACAACCATTGCAACCTACGTCCGGCCCACTTCCACTTACTCACCCAAGAAAGACAGAGTTGTTTCAATGCTGTATGGGATTCTTACTCCCATGATAAACCCAATGATCTACAGCCTGAGGAATAATGAAGTTAAAAAGGCTTTGATCAAAGCATTTAATATGCAAAGGGCTTTTTTGAGGGGTTGAGTTTGGGTTCCCCTCCACTTGAATGTTATCAGAATATGATGTACTTTCTTGAAACATTTTGGTAAATTGTTTTCTGGCCCTTTCTGGTGGAAAATTTGTTATTAAAACTGCCCAGTTTTAATAACAATCACTTTCTTAGATAGCAAGATGTAAGCACTACCTTTCCTCTTCTTGGATGAAAAAAGTCAAAAGCTTCTGTAGGATTAGTTGAAAGAAAATTGGGGAAAGGGGAAGTTTTATTTTGCCTCAAAGGGCAGACTACTTGGGCCTGTCGTGGCTGCTTCTCTCCATCCCCATTCACTGCTATGTTTATTTTGCAACGGCAATCATGAGAGCAAATGAAAATGATATTGGAAAGAAGGTCATTTCAATCTTGAGACCACAACTATATAATAGAGCGAGAAGATCATTCAGCAACTTTACTATTTTTCTTTTCTCTGTTGATTTGGAAAACATACTGGGGAGATTTGTTGTGTGTTCATTTTAATACTAAGATAGTTCAAATTTTAAACTTTGAAATGTTATAATCTAATGTATTCTCTCTTGAGGGCTATTGTAGAATAAATATATAGGAACATGAATGTATACCTAGTGCATTTATTATGCACACATTAAAATATGTGAGTTTTACATATCCCAAATGGTGAAAATGTATGCCATATTTTTCCACTATCAGTTTTATATGTGTATGCCACTATAGATGACATTGGATTGTCCAATATTAGACAGACCTTGGCTGACCGCAATAGCACTTAGACTTACATACCACTTCACAGTGCCATACAGCACTCTCTAAGAGGTTTACAGAATCAGCATATTGTCCCCAACAATCTGGGCTCTTATTTTACTGACCTTGGAAGCAGAGGTGGTATTCAGCAGGTTCTGATCAGTTCTGGAGAACCGGTAGCCAAAATTTTGAGTAGTTTGGAGAACTGGCCAATCTCACATCTGACTGGAGATTTTACAGTCTCTTTCCCCAGCCATGCCCACCAAGCCGCAGCCATAGAACCGGTAGTAAAAAAATTTGAATCCCACCACTGCTTGGAAGGATGGAAGGCTGAGTGAATCTTGAACTAGTCAGGATCAAACTCCTGGCAACTGGCAGAGATAGCCTGCAATACTGCATACTAACCACTGCACCACCATGGCTAGGAGAGGTAAATGTGCATGGGATTAATACTTGGAGGGGAGACCATCAGAAAATCTCAGAGCAAGGGGCTAGACTAAATGGTAAAGAAAAAAATTCAAATGAAATCAAAACATGAAAGAAGACTATGATAAACTACTTCCTGGTGTTTCCAGGAAAACAACATGGACATGTTTATGAGGTCACCAGGAACATGATTTGTAAGAAAACTTGTTTATTGCAGACTGGAATAAGAGGAATCTGTTTACAAATTTTGAGTCAATAGATTGCTCAACTCCCATGGGGGGAAAATGAGTGAACCTGCTCTGAAGTCCAGCAGAAGTTGTCAAAAGAAGTGACATGTTCAGTTTTGGCAACTCTGGACTGATTTCCAGTGGTTTGAAGCTATGCCAGAAATATAAAGAATGTTCAGAGGGCAAGGTATTGATAAATAGTTTTCTGTGTTACATTTGCAAAGATGAAAGATACAGTATATGAAGGACCACACTGGCAGCAATTTCAATTCATTCAATTCATTCACAAACAGATCAAAACATCTCTCATTCAACACTAGAAGCAATTTTGTGCTGAAAAGTTCCCCTTTAAGAATCAATTGCATGTATGTATGTATGCGCTTATTTTTTAGATTTATTTCCCACATTTCTTTTAGAAGCTCATAGCAGTGTTAATAGTCCTCCCTCATCCCATTTTGCTAGACAAAGCTACCTTGTGAGGTGGTTGGGGCTGTTTGTCCCACAAATACCAAAATCCTTTATAAGAAATCAATGGATAAATACAAAATAACATATGTTGGGGTTCCGGCAGTTACTCCAATTAAATCATGAGCCTCAAGCCTCACTCCCAAAACTAAAGAGGATTTATTTGAAGCTACCATTCTATGTCCAGCACTAACCTGGGCGTAGCCAACTCTGAGATATGTAATTTACTGTCACCCTTGATCCTGCTTTTCCCCTCACCCCTCTGGGTGTATCATCCAACGAAAAACATTCATAGCCAAGAGTCATCAATCATGTTCTCCAATTAGATTTTTTTGTGGCAGAAGCTTCAGCCATCTAATCAGTCTTTGAAGAAAATATGAATGGAATGTACTTTCAATTCCACACTGTTGCTTGCTCTTTGAAACTCCCCCCACTCTTTCTGTTGTCAACTATAAAACATGTATACAAAATGTTTTATGAGTTGGCAACATATTTATTAAAATCAAGACAGGCAGATATAGATTATTTGGAATATTGGAATGGTGGGTGGTAGGAGGTGGCAACTTTTATCCATGTAGAAGGCATGGCAGAAATTGCAGTTATGCAATCCACAAGACTCTGGATTATAGATGAAAAAATGACATTTTCCTTTGGAGACAAGAGATAGGAATATGAAACTAATAGGTAAGATCTTATTTTATCATGTTTGTGCCCTGTTCACAACTGGAGATTTAAAACCTATATACAGAAATTGTCACCTATAGACACAGAATGCTTGTTATAGATTAGAGCTGCAAAATAGAAATAACCTTTTGAAGAAATCCTGTTCCAAGGAAACAAACAGTGGGTTTGCTTGAATAAATGTAATTCGTTGAGTTAAATGGAGATGTATATCATTAATATTTAAACACTATTTGTACTTTCCTGCAGAAAGTCCCTTTGAATTCAAAGAAGATTGTTTTTTATGATTAATAGCATTGTAAAGTAACTATTTTTAATTTGATGCTGTTGCATTTCAAAAAGATTTTGTCTAAGTGCACTTCTGTTCTAATGAAACTCAAATCCAACTGGTACCAAATTCCTTGGAGACCTTGGAGTCCCTAAATAGACTCTTTATTTTAATGCTGTCATTTGCATTTGTTAAAAAGGAAGAGTAGCAAAGACTTTACTTTGATGATTGGAACAATGATTGTAAATGTGATGCCTGAGTAGCCATGTGGGTATTTTGTTTGACTCCACATAAATTCTTCATGCTGTGGTTCCTGTGTTGATACAGATAGGAGGAACAAGAGAGGCAAGTGACTTCACTTTATTGGAAGAATAATTTTATATTGTTAGACATCTTTCATGTTCTGGTGCCCTCTTGATGTGCAGGATTTTCCTTATGACATATGGGGAAATATAGGGACTGCAGTCCAATCCATCTGGAGGCCAACAAATGAAAATGAGTGAAAACATTTTGTCTGCAGTTCTATTCTTTAATGAATTCCTTGTCCTGAGTCAATGTCAGAAGAGAGTAGATTTTATCTATAGCGCTGACAAAATTTCAACAGATTACCTTAGGACATTTTGATTTCCTAATATTTAACCTCCAACTACAGAATGGGAAGGTTTAATTGAAGGCATTTTGGGGAAGGTTTAGTAATAGCCTTGAAAATATTATACTTTTTGTATTGTTATCATTGGTGAATTAGAATTAGAATTCTTTTATTGGACAAGTGTGATTGGACACACAAGGAATTTGTCTTGGTGCAAATGCTTCCAATGTACATAAACGAAAAGATACATTCATCAAGAGTCAAGAATCATAAGGTACAACACTTAATGATAGTCATAGGGTACAATAAGCAATCAAATCATACTAAGAAACAGTCAATATAGAAACCCATTTAGCTTTATGTTTTTGAAAAATGAAACACCCTTAACTTATTCATGCCTGCTAGTAATAGAGATTTTGAAGGGTAAAATGTTATTTGAAGATGGTAGGCTAGTAGGAGTTTCACAAACCTACACTACTATTACTGTTAATCTTCTCATCACTCCTTATCACCCATCCCCTCCCACTTGTGACTGTATGACTGTAACTTAGTCGCTTGTATCCTTATGATTTATATTGACTGTTTCCTAGTATGATTTGATTGCTTATTGTACTCTATGACTATCGTTAAGTGTTGTACTTTATGATTCTTGACTCTTGATGAATGTATCTTTTCGTTTATGTACATTGAGAGCATTTGCACCAGGACAAATTCTTTGTGTGTCCAGTCACACTTGGCCAATAAAGAATTCTATTCTATTCTATTCTATTCTATTCTATTCTATTCTATTCTATTCTATTCTATTCTATTCTATTCTATTCTATTCTAAATTGCCCCTTCTGATAGGTACCCTACTGAATAACAAGAGCAAGTCTAAGATAATCTGTTGCAGCAATTTGGCTCTGTTATGTATTCCTGAACTAAATCCAAATTAAGAATTTGCATTCAATGGCTTTCAGGATTGAATATTTGCAGTCAAATATTAGATTTATAGTTTTCACCCTACAACTATTTTTATCAATGCTGTTTGGTGATTTAGATATTGACTAAAGACTATTTTAAACATAATGATGTAATTTAGTAATGATTTGCTCTTTATCTCTTCATCTTACATTAATGTTTATATAGTACTGTAACTTTTATACTATTTTTTATAATCTAAGTAATCACAGAAAAAGAGAAAAATATTAGAAAGGGAGTGGACTACTAAAGCCTCATGACTCTTAGTAATAGGAAATAAACTTTAAAACTGATCTTTAGCTCTCATTACTAAGAGAAAGAGACACGATCTAACTACTAATATAGTTTCCTTTTCCATTGTGGACTTCTTCCCAACATCCCATTACCAACATCCCATTCCCAACTACCCTCTGTAGTTTGCAGATATATATGGAAGAAATGTAGGTGTTAGACTGCATCTCCACTATACTCTAAAATCCAAATATACAGTATATTCTTTTACCATATCTCTTTTGTATTGTCTTATTTTAGGAATTCCTGTGGCTCAGTCTGATTACCAGAAAGATGGAGAAAAGCAACACGACTGTGTTGATGGACTTCTACTTGACTGAACTGTCTGATCTCCCTGAAGTACAGACTGCCCTCTTTATGGTGATTCTGTTGATCTACTTGACCACCCTGGCAGGGAACGGATCTATTCTCATGGCCATAGGAACAGATGCTCACCTCCAAACTCCAATGTACTTCTTTCTGAGTAATTTGTCACTGCTGGATATCCTTTGTCCAACAGTCATTGTACCAAAGATGCTCCAAATATTCGTGTCAAAGGACAAGAAAATATCATTTGTTGGCTGCGTTCTGCAACTCTTCTTACTTATTGATATGGTGGGCACTGAAATCTTCTTGCTTGCAGTGATGGCTTATGACCGCTATGTGGCAATATGTAGTCCTTTACATTATGCTACTATAATGAATAAACAATGGTGTATTCAACTGATGGCTGTGATATGGCTATTGGGCTTAATTAATTCTATGATTCACACCTCATTGACTTTTAGAATGTCTTTCTGTGGTTTTAAGAAACTCAACCAATATTTCTGTGATCTTCATCCTGTGAGGGCTCTCTCTTGTTCTTCCACTTATCTTGCAGAAATTGTTCTTCTACTTGTTGCCGGTATTATAGGTAGTGGGGCTTTTCTGGTCACCCTGATCTCTTACATCTACATAATTTCTACCATCTTGCGCATGGCTTCCACTGAGGGGAGGCACAAAGCCTTTTCCACTTGTGGTTCTCATTTAACTGTCGTATGTCTTTTCTATGGGGCCACCATTGCTACCTATGCTCGTCCCACCTCTTCTTATTCAGGCAAACAGGGCAGAATAATTTCCATGCTGTATGGGATTATCACTCCCATGCTGAACCCTATGGTATACAGTCTGAGAAATAAGGAAGTTAAAAAAGCATTGTATAAAAACTTCAATCTGAAAAGATTTTCATAGATATCTTTCCTTATTTAATTATCAAAATATGTTAAGTGTTTAAAGTATTGGTTTTTCTCTGATCCAGTCATACTGTCATTGAAAAAAGAATTAGGTGAGCACTAAGGTTGCCTGCTTTTGTTCAATACTTGTGGAAAAGATCTTGGGAAACTGGGCAAAGAGAGCTGCCAAGGGTATGGCCAGGTAAGAGACAACATAGCCTGCAGTGCAAGAAGCATAGACAAAACACTCCTTTGTTTTTTGGGCAATAAAGGAAATGGTGTGTGTGTGTGGGGGGGGGGGGGAGAAATGGACTTTCAGACTTTCAGATTTTGTCAATGTAATTAGAATTAACTGTCTAAAGGAAAGAAATAATTTGGTGTAGCAATAAGGCATCAGGCTAGAAACTGAAAGACTGAATTCTAGTCCTGGCTTAGTACAAAGTCAGATAGGTGGTCTTGGGCTAGTTATTTCTTTCAGCTCTAAGAAGAAGGGAATGCCAATTCAGTTCTGAAAAACCTTGCCAAGAAAATTGCTGGGACTTGTCCAGGTAATCTCTAAGAATCAGACATGTTTGAAAGGAAGAAAAAAAATTCTATAAAGGGGAGGCTAAAGGTTTTTTGCTTTTGTTTTGGAACCATCCATGCTTTAGATATTAGAACACATATAAATTGTGATGTAACTGTACTTATAATGCAATGTTGCAACAGCCCAATTCTGTTATCCTATATTTAATATTTAATAATAAATGTGATTTTCCCCCTACCCAAAAAAATACTTGTTGTAATGTTTATGGACCCATGGTATTCTTTTACCAATGTTTGGAATTTAAAAAACAACAACTTTTAACTCAATGTCTATGGAGATTCTCAGTCATCCAGGTCATGTTTGTTGCAAAGGTGCTTTTTTTCATGAGGCAACTGGACTTTCTTGTTTTTCTTTGAAGGCAATTCACTTCTTGGATGAAGGAAAGTCCAGTTGCCTCTTGAAAAAAGCACCTTTGGGACTTTTAACATGCACTTTCTTCTCCTGTTCTTAATTTTCTAAGAATTTTGTGAACTACATGAAAGTGAGATGAGAATAAATTCTCATTAAGTTAATACTCTTCTTTAGCCACTCAAAAATTCTGATTTTGAATGGATATATTAACATCTATTCTATCTTAACCTAACATCGTTGGTAAAAGTTATTGATTACCTGAGATTAATGTGCCTCTCATCTTTGAGAACCTGGATTATAGAACTCAGCTATTGTACTGAAATGTCCTGACTCTGGTTTCTTTCCTTCCTTATTTCCTCACTGACCACCTGTGATTGTCCTCTGCAGAGACAATCTCCCTGCAATGCAACTCTCTCTATTTGTGGTGATTCTGCTGGCCTACTTCACCACTCTGGCAGGGAATGGGGCTATTCTTCTAGCAACAGCGACAGATGCTCACCTCCAGACTACTAAGATGTTTATTTCTGTGTAATTTATCTTTTCCGGATGTCCCTTGTCCTACTGTCACTGTGCCAAAAATACTCCAGACCTTCTTGTCAGAGGACAAGAGAATATCGTTTATTGGTTGCATGCTGCAACACTTCTTCCTGATTTTTGTGGTGGGCACTGATTTTTTTGCTTGCACTGATGGCTTATGACCCCTATGTGGTGATATGCAGCCCCCTACACTACACAAATCTTATAAGCAACTGACTATGTACTCAACTGGCAGCTGGGACCTGGCTAAAAGGCTAAACAAATACTATGATTTTTACCCCACTGACCTTTGTGTTAGCTTCCTGTTGGCTCAAAAAGGTTAATCAATATTACTTATGACATCCCTCCAATTATGGCTTTTTTTTTTTTTTTTTTTTTTTGCTCTTTCACGTATCTCCCTGAGTTTGTCCTCCTCCTTGTGGCTGGCATTTTAGGGGTGGTGGTGGTTTTCTTGTTACCCTGATCTCTTATATCAATATAATTTCAGCTATCTTATGGATACACTTTGCTGAGGGTAGCAAAAAGCATTTTCCATTTGTGGTTCCCATTTTACTGTTGTTTGCCTCTTCTGTGGGACCACACTAGCACATGGGTGGGATTCTAAAGGTTCACACCTATTCGTTGTTAATATTCTAAGCAGTTCGGAGAACCAGTTGTTAGAAGAAATTACTGGCCTAATCCTGTAAGGAAGACAGGAAGGAAACATTCTGGTGTTGCTTACAGAAACTGCCTCTCCGTTAATCCTTTTTACATTCTTGGCAGGACTAGACTTCCTATCTCTGGAATTTCTCTGGTGTTTTTTCCCCCCTCCTTTGCTGGTACTTTGCTTGTGTGGAGTGACCATTCAAAGTTACAATGGTACTGAAAAAAGTGACTTATAACCATTTTTCACACTTATGACTATTGCAGCATCCCCACAGTCATGAGAGGCCAGGCGAAGAGATGCGTGCTTCGATGTGAGTGATGTTGAGTTGGCCACACCCAGCCAGTCACATTAGCATCAAGCCATGCCCACCAACTAAGCCACACCCACAGAACTGGTTGTTAAAAAAATTGAATCCCACCCCTGCACTAGCAGCAATTTCAACTCATTCAAAAACAAACAAACAAACAAACAAACAACCACTTATTTGTTAGATTTGCTTTCCACATTTCCTGTAGGAGCCGAAAGCAGTGTCAATAGTCCTCCCCCATCTCATTTTGCCAAACAAATCTTGTGAGGTGATTTGGGCTGTTTGCAAAGGTGGTATTCAGCAGGTTCTGATTTGCTCTGGAGAGAACCAGTAGCAGAAATTTTGAGTAGTTCAGAGACCCGGAAAATACCACCTCTGACTGGAGATTTTACAGTATCCTTCCCCTGCCATGCCCACCAAGCCATGCCCACAGAACCAGTAGTAAAAAATTTTGAATCCCATCACTGGCTGTTTGGTCCATAAATACCAATATCCCTTATTAAAAAAAATCAATGGATAAATGCAAAATAATCCAGATATTTTTTTTAAATCAAGAAGGGCAGAAATATTGGGAGGTGATGGGGATTGGCTTCTTTTATCCATTTAGGAGGCATAGCAGAAATTGCAATTGTGCAAGCCACAGGATAATAGTTCAGAACATAATTGACTTTCTTTTATAATGGTTAACAATGTCCATACTCTGATACCATGAAAAAGGTATCATTTCCTTTGAAGACAATAATAGGTAAGATCTTATTTTATCATATTTGTGCCCTTTTCACAACTGGAGATTTAAAACCTATATACAGAAACCTATATACAGGATGCTTGATATGGATTAGAGCAGCACAATGGAAATAACCTTTTGAACAGACCTACTTCCAAACAAAATAAAAAAGTATAAAGTCTAGTTCTGCAAATGGGAGATGGATATCACGAATAATCCAACACTATTTGTACTTTCCTGGCAGGAAGTCCTTTTTTAATTTACTTTTTACAGATTAATAGTAGCGCAAAGTCACTCTTTCTAGTTTGATGCTGTTGTATTTTTAAAAAAATTCACCAGATTGAACTTCTGTTCCAATGAGACTCAAATCCAACTGGTACCAAATTCCTTGGAGACCTTGGAGTCCCTAAATAGATTCTTGGTCTTAATGCTGTCATTTGCATTTGTTAAAAAGGAAGAGGTAGCAAAGACTTTACTTTGATGATTGGAACAATGCTTACTAATTTGATTCCTGAGTAGCCATGTGTGCATTTGCTTGACTCCACATAAATTCTTTGTGCTGTAGTTCTTGTGTTGATACAGAGAGGAGAAACGAGAGGCAAGTGACTTCACTTTATTGGAAGAATAATTTTATATTGTTAGACATCTTCCATGTTCTGGTGCCCTCTTGATGTGCAGGATTTTCCTTATGACATATGGGGAAATATAGAGACTGCAGTCCAGTCCATCTGGAGGCCAACAGATGAAAATGACTGAGTCCATTTTGTCTGCAGTTCTATTCTTTAATGAATTACTTGTCCTGAGTCAATGTCAGAACAGAGTAAATTTTATCCATAGCACTGATTAAATAGCAACTGATGACTTTAGCACATTTTATTTTTTTCATTTTTAACCTCCAACTGCAAAATGGGAAAATTTAATTGAAGGCATTTTGGGGAAGGCTTAGTAACAGTTTGAAAATATAGTTTTTGCAATAATATTGCAAAAACAATAATATTGTTATTATTGACAAATTGAAACCTATTTAGCTTTATGTTTTTGAAAAAAGAAACACCCCTAAGTGATTTATATCTGCTAGTAATAGAGGTTTGGAAGGATAAAATGTTATTTGCAAATCCTAGGCTAGTAGGAGTTTCTTAAAAACTAATCTGCCCCTTCTGAAAAGTACCTTGCAGAATAACAAGAACAGCAATTTGACTCTTTTATTCATTTCTGAATTAAGAATTTGCATTAAATGGATTTCAAGGTTGAATATTTGCATTAAGATATTAGATTCATGGTATATACAAGTCTTTTTTTTATCAATGCTGTTTGGTAAATTTAGATAGTGACTAAAAGCTCTTCTAGACACAATGTTATAATTTAAAAATGATTTACTCTTCATCTCTTCCTCCTATGTTAATATTTTTATAGCACTATTTATACTGATTTTTATAATCTAAGTAATCATAGAAAAGGAAAAAGAAATAACATAAAGGGAATGAAGAACTTGAGATGATTCCAAACTCCTTCATGCTTGATATTGACTGTGAAAGGATGACGGGATCTGGACTACTAAAGCCTCCAAAGGCATCACCACTCATAATAATAGTTAATAAAATTTAAACCTTTGCCCCAATTATGAGGAGAAAGAGACACGATCTGACTACTAATATACTCCATTGTGGACTTCTCCCCAACATCCAATTCCCAACATCCCATTCCCAACTACCCTCTGTAGTCTGCAGATATATATGGAAGAAATGTAGGTGTTAGCCTGCATCTCCACTATACTCTAAAATCCAGAAATATATATTCTTTTATCAAACCTTTTTTACATTGTCTTGTTTTAGGTACCCTTGTTGATCAATATGATAGAAAGAAAACCAGAGAAAAGCAACACAACTGTGTTGATGGACTTCTACTTGACTGAACTGTCTGATCTCCCTGAAGTACAGACTGCCCTCTTTATGGTGATTCTGCTGATCTACTTGACCACCCTGGCAGGGAACGGATCTATTCTCATGGCCATAGGAACAGATGCTCACCTCCAAACTCCAATGTACTTCTTTCTGAGTAATTTGTCACTGCTGGACATCCTTTGTCCAACAGTCATTGTACCAAAGATGCTCCAAATATTCTTGTCAAAGGACAAGAAAATATCCTTTGTTGGCTGCGTACTGCAACTATTTTTCTTGCTTGATGTATTGGGCACTGAAATCTTCTTGCTTGCAGTGATGGCTTATGACCGCTATGTGGCAATATGTAGTCCTTTACATTATGCTACTATAATGAATAAACAATGGTGTATTCAATTGATGGCTGGAATTTGGCTATTGGGCTTAATTAATTCTGTGATTCATACCATACTGATCTTTAGATTGTCTTTTTGTGGATCTAAGAAACTCAACCAATATTTCTGTGATCTTCAACCTGTGATAGCTCTCTCTTGCTCTTCTACTTACCTTGTTGAAGTTGTTCATCTACTTGTTGCCGGTATTATAGGTAGTGGGGCTTTTCTGGTCACCCTGATCTCTTACATCTACATAATTTCTACCATCTTGCGCATGGCTTCCACTGAGGGGAGGCACAAAGCCTTTTCCACTTGTGGTTCTCATTTAATTGTCGTATGTCTTTTCTATGGGGCCACCATTGCTACCTATGCTCGTCCCACCTCTTCTTATTCAGGCAAACAGGGCAGAATAATTTCCATGCTGTATGGGATCATTACTCCCATGCTGAACCCTATGATCTACAGTCTGA
The DNA here is from genome assembly GCF_049901735.1 of Notechis scutatus. NCBI lineage: Eukaryota > Metazoa > Chordata > Lepidosauria > Squamata > Elapidae > Notechis > Notechis scutatus. The sequence goes on from NC_142009.1 coordinate 228,180,207, forward strand.
GAAATAAGGAAGTTAAAAAAGCATTGTACAAAGCCTTCAATCTGAAAAGATTTTCATAAACATCTCTTTTCTTTCCTTCTTTAATGATCAAGATATGTTAAGTTTTTAAGGCATTGTTTTTGTTTTCCTGATCTAGCCATATTGTCACTGTAATGAGCCTAGGTGAGCACTAAGATTGCCTGCTTTTGTTCAATATTTGTAATGGTATATGGAAAAGAACTTGGGAAATTAGGCAAAGAGAGATGCCAAGAGAATGGTCAGCTAAGAAACAACATAGTCCGCAATTGGATAGTGGGAAGGGCAGAAAGCATAGATGAGACACTCCTTTGCTTGTAAAGAAAATGGGGGAATACGTACTTTCAGTGTTGCAAGATTTTGTCAATGTACTTAGAAATAATCTCATCTAGTTGTAATGGTTTGCCCCACAAGGCTGACAATATTTCTCTTTTGGTCTCCATAAGGAGAGAACCAGTTTGGTGTGGTGATTAAAGCATCAGGCCAGAAAGTGGGAGACTATGATTTCTAGTTCTTCCTTAGGCATAAAGCTAGCTAGGTGGCCTTGGGCCAGTTATTTTCTTTCAGCTCTAAGAAGGAGGCAATTGTAAACCATTTCTGAAATCCTTGCCAAGAAAATTGCTGGGACTTGGCAAAGGGGAGGCTGAAGGTTTTTGCTTTTGTTTTAGAACCATCCATGCCTTATTAGATATTAGAACACATATACATTGTGATGTAACTGTACTTATAATGCAATGTTGCAACAGTCCAATTCTGTAATCCTAATTGACATTCTCACTTTTAGGTGAGCTTCCTTCTGCTCTCTATTGAAAAGAAGGCAATGTGTGATAAATGTGATTTCCTTCCCTCAGAATAAATGACTGTTGTAATGTTTATGGATCCATGGTATTCTTCTACCAACGTTTGCTGTTTAAATAACAATAGCTTGATATCTTAATGGATGTTCCTCTTTTGTCTTAATTTTTCTAAGAACACATGAAATTTATGTGAACTACACAAAAGTGAGATAAGCTTACGTTCTCATTATATGTCAATACTCCTCCCCAGCCCCTCCATAATTCTGATTTTGAGTGGGAATATTAACATCTATTCCATCCCAACATAACACTGTTGGTGAGAAAGTTATTGATTAACTGAGATTAATGTGCTTCTCATGTTAGATTGCACAAATCTGCTACTGTGCTGAAAATTTCAGACTCCAGTTTTTTTCATTCCTTATTTCCTCACTGACCATCTGTGATTGTCTTTTCTAGAGCTTGAGATAGAGACGATATCATAACCAAATGTGAGAATGTACACAATGTTATTGAGTGAGTGTCTCTTCCGGAGTCACCGCTGGTTTTGGAAGTGAAAAAATCTGGAGGGGGGGGGGGCGAAAGAGGAAGTTGGGGATGAGACAGAAGAGAATTTTAAAAAGCTATATTCTAATTTATTCAAACTCTGTTTTACATATACTGTATATATACATATTCGTTTACATAAATAAAAGATAAACATATAAAGAGAAATTAGAAAAGGTATTTTAAAAGTGTAAAAAAGCAGTTAAAAAAGAAATGTAAAAATGTTACTTTCAATTTTTGAAGCAGTTATAATAAACTAATTATCCTTCCTCCCTCTTTCTTATTACATTACAAAGGTTCCTTCTATCCTGTATTCAATCAGTTTTACATTCAGTAAATCAAGGAATCACCATTCCACTCCCACCCTATATTCAGTAATATGTTTCAAAATAGATTTCCAGTTGGTACCTGAAGTTGCCTTCCTGATCCAGAAATATTTGATCATATTCACCCCCCATCTCCAACCTATACTTTCTTGGGAAAGTGATGACAACTCAATTTCAACTTTGAGAAAATTAATTATCTTGAGATCTAATTGCGGAATAGAAATGGTGTCAGTCACTCTAGTGGATGAAGCTTGTCAGGATAGGGATGAAGAAAGAGATCCTTCTGGTTCTTCTGGTTGTCCCAGGATTGAACATTCTCCTCCATGCTTTTTCTTGCCATGTTGTATGAAACCATCGGGGGAGGGGGCATCTGTTGTGTAGGATGAGATTTTTTTATTTATTTTATTTGCATGCTGCCCAATGGCTCTGATGATATTCAGGTATGCATTACCAAACTGGAAATGGCTTGACCAACGTCTATCAGATAGAAAATTAAATGCCCAATTAAATGCCTCCAAATCCAAATCATTCATCAGTAAAGATCCAGAAACATTGTTTTCCCCCCCCAAAGGACTTGGGGCATGAGTTAGGGGTCATCATAGAAACTATGGTTATGGTTCGTGTGACCCACTATGGTCAGGATTGATCATTCATGCTTTGAGCATCACTTGGATGTAATGCAATCTAAGTAGGGCAGGCTTTGGAGAGCACCTGGAAACCGCAGGTGGTTTAAAATGCAGCTGCAAGATTCATGGTAAGCCAATGGCAGGATCACATCTTTCCTGAAACTACTGCATTGGATCCCACTAGTCTTCAAGACCCAACTCCAAGTACTGGTAATGACCTATATCCATGTTGGCGAACATATGCCACGTGTGCTGGAAGTGGCATGCAGAGCCATTTCCGCCGGCACGCGAGAGGTTGCCTGGAAGAGCCCCACTGCACATGAGCATGCGCACTGCCGCCCAACAGCTGATTTTCAGGTATCTGGCATGCATGCACAGGGGGTGGAGGAGGGTGCACGGGAGATGCATGCACATGCGTAGATGTGCAGTGCATGAGGGGGAATCATGCGAACATGAGCAGAGATGCACAGAGTGCAAGCGGGAAATCACGCACGCATGCTCAGAAGTCCTGCACACGAGGTGGGGGGTCACACGCACATAAACAGGGGGATGGGGGGCAGCATGCATTGCCTTCTGGGTGCTGGCAATTACCAGCACGGGAGCTGAAAAAGGTTAGCCACCACTGACCTATATGGTCCTATGAGACAGCACTATCTTACATTCAGTTCTACTTGCAGCGATTGGATCCTCCTCTTCAGAGGAAAAAAAAATCCTAACAAAACCTGTTAAGAATCTCTCTCTCTCTCACACACACACAAACGAATTAAGGAGGTGGCATGAACGAGATGCTAGGCTTTCTCTGCCCACACCTTGGAATTCTTAACCCACAAAGATCTGTAAAGCCCCATCTTTAATAACCTTAAGAAAACAAATGAGTAAGTTTGGGAGCTGTAGCATGGGTGCACATGTCCCATGGTTTGTGTCTGTGTTTTTATTGAGCCTCAATATGCTTTTAATTGATTTCTGTTTTAATGTAGTTATTATTATTATTTTTTGTCACCCCAAGTTTCTTGGCTAGATGGCTGGCCATATAAATTGGATGGATAAATGAATGAATGAGTGAGCGAATGAATGCACGCATGCTACCATTTAAAGACATTTTTATTACCTTGCCTTCAACTTTAGCTTGATTTTACAGATATCTGTCTTAAGAGAGGGTTGATTTATTATTGCTATTTTTTTAAAAAAATGGGCTCATTTCTATTGTTAATTTTGTAATTTTAATCCGTTGCACTTTACCTAGTGCATGGTTGGTTGAGTGAGCAAGATATAAAAAGCTGCAAAATAGGCACATATATACATGTCATATTATAAAAACCAACTTCTTAATCTTCAATCTTCCCCAGGCTCCCTTAACTTCTTTGTTTCTTAAAACATAGATAAGGGGGTTCAGCATGGGGATCCCCACAGCATAAAACACAGAAATTACTTTGTCATAATTCAGAGAATGAGAAGAGCTTGGTTGCACATACATGAAGAAGAGGGTGCCATAGAAAATCACAATAGCAGTCAGGTGGGAGGCACAGGTAGAGAAGGCTTTGTGCCTTCCGCTAGTAGAATGTTTTCTAAAGATGGCATTCAGAATATAGATATAGGAGATGATGACTGTGAAGAGGGATCCAGTTAAATTGATAGTACTCAAGGCAAAAAGCTGGATTTCTTTTGGCTGAGTGTTAGAGCAGGATAAAGCTAGAAGTGGTGGGTCATTGCAGTAAAAGTGGTTAATTAAATTTGGACCACAGAAGGATAATTGGAATGTTAATGCTGTCTGGATTATGGAGTTCACAAATCCATAGCTATAGACGCCAACTACCAAGGAAACACAGCACTTTTTGGACATAATTCTGGAATAAAGCAATGGATGGCAAATGGCCACGTATCGATCATATGCCATGACTGATAGCAAAAACAATTCAGTGGTCACCAATGCAACAAACATAAAAAATTGTATAAGACATCCAGCCCATGAAATGGTTTTCTTGTCAGCTAAAAAATCTGCCATTGCCTTGGGCGTAACGGTTGAAGAATAGCTGGCATCCAAGAATGCCAAATGGCCGAGGAAGAAGTACATTGGAGTATGCAGCTGGGGATCCATCTTGATCAACAGGATCATTCCAAGATTTGCACTCAGTGTGATGATATAAATCATCAAGAATATATTAAAGAGAACAACTTGTAATTCTGGATGCTCTGTGAATCCTGAAAAGATGAATTCAGTCACCTGGGTCTGATTTTGTCCAATCATGTAGTCCCGTCCTTGTTTTATTTTTTCCTTCCAAGGGTTTGAAGAAAGAAAGAAGAAATTAAGATTACTATATTGATGTTTGATGTTTACTGAATTATTTTAAAATAAATATTTAATGTTTGTTGATCTAAAAAGTGGTACCCTGCACCTGTGGTAATAACACTATGATGATTTAAATATGCTTCACTGAAGTTTATAATTCAAGCTCACTCACTTTATTATTGAACTTGAGAGTCAGCTTGGCCTAGCGTTTAAGGCACCAATCTAGAAACCAGGAAACTGTGAGTTCTAGTTTCACCTAAGCCATGAAAGCCAGCTGGGTGACTTTGGGCCAGTCACTCTCTCTTTCTCTCAGCCCAACTCCCCTCACAGTGTTGTTGTGGGAAAAAGATGAAGACGAAGGTGTGTTGGAAATGTTTGCTGCTTTGAGTTATTTGTAAAAATATTAAAGGCGCTATACAAAAACAAACAAACAAATAATACAATTTCTCTAAATCAAATCATTTTTTCCACATTTTCATACTCTTTTCAGTTTAAAACTGAAAGCAAAACTTTTGGCTGGAACAATCTTGTCCCAATGTAGTTATACTACCTTTCACAAATCCTGTTCATTATCTTTTCTTCACCCTTTCAATCAGACTTCTGTTAACACTTTCCTAGGCATATTTAATAAACTTGTCTATAGTACTTGCATCTATTCTTTTTATCTTTCCTTTGTATAAGGAACCACAATTCTTTCAATTTCCAGGCAGAAACACAGCCTCTATACACATTAATTAAGTCTCATAGTCATTTTGGAAACAATTGACACTCATATTTTAACACTTTTTGAATTATACCATTTACATTTGCTGTTGGTAGAACAAATATTAGCTCTGTAAAGGACCTTGGAATACTCACCTCTAATGATCTAAGTGCTAGAGCACACTGCAACTACATAGCCAAAAAGGCATTAAGAGTTGTTAACCTAATCCTACGTAGCTTTTTCTCTGGTAATATCACACTACTAACCAGAGCATACAAAACATTTGCTAGACCAATACTCGAATACAGTTCATCAGTCTGGAACCCACACTATGTATCTGATATTAGCACAATTGAGAAAGTCCAGAAATATTTCACAAGAAGAGTTCTCCACTCCTCTACTCGCTGTAGAATACCTTATGCCACCAGACTTGAAATTCTAGAACTAGAAAACCTTGAATTACGCCGTCTTCGGTCTGACTTAAGCATGGTATACAAAATCATACATTGCAATGTCCTACCTGTCAATGAATACTTCAGCTTCAACCATAACAACACAAGAGCACACAATAGATACAAACTCAAAGGAAACCGCACCAAACTTGATTGCAGGAAATACGACTTCAGCAATAGAGTGGTCAATGTCTGGAATACTCTACCCGACTCTGTAGTTTCTTCCCCAAACCCCAAAAACTTTAACCTTAGACTGTCTACTATTGACCTCACCCCTTTCCTAAGAGGTCTGTAGGGGCGTGCATAGCGCACCAACGTGCCTACCGTCCCTGTCCTATTGTTTCTCTTATTCTTTTATTTTTCTTATATGTAACCATTTCATGTATTCACAACTATGTATACATTTATACTTATTATCTTGTAAACAATTGGCAAATCAAATAAATAAATAAATAAAAATAAATAAATTGGCAGTGAAAATTTTGGGGAATATCTTCTGCCTTTTAGGATCAACCGTCAACAGGAAATTAACAGTCTATAATTAAAATGCAGAGTAGTATTGGTGGGGCATCCTGAAGACTTTGGAAAAGAATATGCCTACAATATAATACCTACATATATTCCTACAAAATACTACATATTATTCTGTGTGAGATTATATGGAATGAAAGTTGGACCTTGAAGAAACAGGATAAGAAGAATATTTGATTCTTACATTTTGGTATTGGAAACCTGAGAATGCCATGGATAGCCAAAACAAAAAACAAAACAACAACCCCCTAAAGAAATGGATGAACAAATAAATCAAGAATTCGCATGTAAGGCACAAAGTCTCAAATGATTGTACTCTGAATACAATCTTATGCAAAGACCTAGTTGTGTTGAGAAGGCTCTAATGCTGGGAAAGACTGAAGGAAAGGTAGAAGGCCTTATTTACCTTGACATTGATTGCTGCCCTCCAGGATCAAAATATTTTTACAAACTCACCAGTGGAACAATGAGTAGGCAGGTTTTGTTTTTCCTCCAAATGTTCTGATGGAAGGAAGGGTAGACGGATGGACTGACCACTGTTTAAAAAAATTAAATGGTGAAATTGACAAGGCTATGCTATTTTCTCCTTCCAGGACTACATGTAACCAAAATGTACAAAAGAGCCACCACTAAATGTTAATTTTAGCTTTTGCAAAAATGAATTATTAAAGTATTATTAAAAAACAATGAATTATTGCAGCCTTTTTTTAACTTTCTGATGATTTAAACACTACCAATATATATGCTTCTGAAGCTAGAGTAAGTTGATTTCATACATACGTACGTACATACATACATACATACATACATCTATGTATATATAGCAAGAGGCAGCAGCGCAGCCAACCAGCCCAGCACACCAGCCCCCACCACCAGTATTTATAGAGAGACGGCAACTCCGATCACACACTGCTTGCACTGGCACGAAGCTGAAAGCACCAGCCTGAGGATGGCGAGTGGGACCTCGCTGAAACATCATCAAGATACTCTTAATCTTACATGGGAAAAGACCCAAACACACCTAGACCTACATACCTGTATCCGTGAAAATCTACGAAAACATAGATAGATAGATAGATAGATAGATAGATAGATAGATAGATAGATAGAGACAGATATAGAGATAAATAGATATATAGATATAGATGAAATGCTCTGAGGTTAAGAGCCTACCTGAGTAGTCCAATGTACCCTTGAAGCACAGTTGTTATCAAGCATTTATATAGGAAACCGCATAATTATATACAGTGTTGCAATTGGCTTAATAATCTTCTCCCTTGATAGTGGTTAAATATATTTACTAACAAGCAGTGACTGGAGGAAAAATGGAAACAGGAAACAGCCAGACACCATTTTCCTAAGCCAAGTCTCTGATGAGGTTCTCCTGATGAGGTCTGACTTATTTTTTTGAAAGATCTCTGCCTAGCTCAGCAAAACAGCAGCTGCCTCCATTTTGGCTGCACATTTGTGCATAGAATGCAAACACTGCCAGAGATAACTGGTCTCATTAAATACTACTTTGTACAAAAAAAATCCTGAACACAGATAACTGAATATAACAGGAGATACTTTTTAAGCTTGTTTTGATCCTATTGCGCTAGAGCCATACTTACAAGGCTATACTTTCTGAGATGCCAAGGTGTTCAGAAGCTAACATTGTTCTTTGTTCTCTTTTCACATACAATATGCTGATGTTGACAACTGTCTTTACTAGGATCTAGTAATAGTTCAAGGAATGAATCTTTCTAAACACGAAAGTTTTACCTTTGATTCTCTTAGGCGCCATAGAAGGGCAGCTTCCTAATTAATGAAGAAGGGCAGATAAACTGCAGTAAGATGGACAACAAGCTGGAACTTAAATATTTTTGAGAAAACCAAATCCTATACAGCAGGCATGTCCAATCCATGACCTGCAGGCCTGGATAGTTAGTAATGTGACCCCACAACTTTTAACCTTACTTTTTTGTGATTTGTTTTAAAAAGTGATACTATTTAATACATTTTATATGTGGTCCAAGACCTTCACTCCTCTCCTAATGAGGTCCAGGCAAGTCAAAAGGTTGGAGACTCATGCTATATAGCATCCTTAATTTCTCTGGCTAAGAGCTAGAACTATCGAGTGGTGTGGAGATAGTCTTGAAAAAGGAATGCAAAAGTCTGTTCCAAAGCACCGTGACTTGAAAGCCCATGCTTACTCTATTCCATGTGATTAGAACATAGTTTTATACTAAAAATATACATATAGACTGGGTGAAATCAGGCTCAATAGCAGTAACTGTGAGAGGGATCTTGGAGTCTTAGTGTACAACCAGCTAAATATGAGCCAGCAGTGTGCAGCAGCAGCCAAAAAAGCCAACGCAATCCTAAGTTGCATTAATAGAGAGATACAATCAAGATCAAGTGAGGTACCACTCTGTAAATCCTTAGTAAGACCACACCTAGAGTACTGCATCCAGTTTTGGTCACCAAAAGATGTTGAGACTCTAGAAAAAGTACAGAGAAGAGCAACCAGGATGATTAGGGGACTGGAGACTAAAACATAGAAGAACAGTTACAGCAACTGGGCTTGGCTAGTCTAGTAAAGGGGAGACATGATAGCGGTCTTCCAATATTTGAGGGGCTGCCACAGGGAGGAAAGGGGTCAAGCTATTTTCTAAAGCACCTGTAAGCCAGACAAGGAATAATGGATGGAAACTGAACAAGGAGAGATTTAACCTGGAAATAAGGAGAAACTTTCTGACAGTGAGAACAATCAAACCAAGCTTGCTCTCGGAAATTGTGGGAGCGCCATCAGTTGAGACTTTCAAGAAGAGATTGGACTGCCATTTGTCAGAAATGGTGTAGGGTCTCCTGCTTGGGCAGGGAGTTGGACTAGATGACCTACAAGGTCTCTTCCAACTCTAGTTATCTGTAAGTCTATTATATGTCTCCTTTTTTCCTTACTTTTTTGCCTTTTGCCATCCTGGCATGTTAGAAAACTGGGGGTTGCAATCATTTCTGCAGTCAGCATGTCTGATTACAGAAACGGAAAGCACCACAAAGCTTCCAGGGTTTGCTTGGATCCTTCCAGTGAGATTGGATTTCATCTCCTCTGGTTATATAATCCCATTTGCTTCCCATTTGGAGTATAGACAAATCCAATGCACATCCCTACAGTGGAATCATTGCATTAAGCCTGGCTCTCTTCCTTTCTGATTTCTGTGTCTTTTTATGGTCACTGAAATCTGAAGACAGGCAGAATATTTCTGAATCTGGAATTAACACAACAATGTAGTTGATTTACAAAAAGTATGCTTATTCTTTAGGGCAGAAAAGCATAAATGAATTTGTGGAACTGCTCTCTTCTTTTTCTTTTATTTCTGATAATTCAGCAGTAATTGCAGTTGTCACTGTGCTAAAATGAAGATTTTTTTGGACAGAAGTAGTATAATGCATTCCAATTCATATTTTTTTGGGGGGTGGGGGAAGATGGGGGAAAAGAGAAATAAAACTATTCTTTATACTTTTTTTGCTGCCACCTCGTAAGGATTTAATTGGAATCCATATATTAAGCTTGGATCTTATTCTCATTTAGGATTCTTGTGCTTTTGGGCATCTTGTCTGTTCTTTTCTTGGAACTCCGATACTTTAGATATGCATTTGTATATGGATGAGTGGGGTGTGTGTGTGGAGTGTTTATATCCCCCCCTCCTCCCCACCCCCCCCCCCCACCCCCCCCCCCACCCCCCCCCCCCCCCCCCCCCCCCCCCCCCCCCCCCCCCCCCCACCCCCCCCCCCCCCCCCCCCCCCCCCCCCCCCCCCCCCCCCCCCCCCCCCCCCCCCGAACATTATATACTGCCTCTTTTTTAATTTTAAAGCCAAGTCAATCATGAACAAACAGAATTTTATTTAACAATAATATTGTATGAGAAGATAGCGTAGGATATGATAAATTGTTTCTTTTGAAAGTGATGCATACACAGTACTATTCCTCTGTGTTTAATTAAATTGGCATTTTAGTCTTTTTTCCTGTTTCTTTATTATATACCAGCCATCTCCTTCTCCTCTACTATTTTTCTCTCTCTGTCCTTCTCTCAACTACACCCTCCCTTCTCTCTCTGTTTGTGTATGTGTACGTGCAACTTTGAGTCAGTGTTGACTCCTGGCAACTGCCTGGCCAACTCCAGTTTTCTTAATAGAATTTCCAAAATGGTTTGCCATTGCTTCCTTCCTTGGGCAAAGGGAGGGAGGGAGGGAGGGAGGGAGAGGGAGAGGGAGAGGGAGAGAGAGAGAGAGAGAGAGAGAGAGAGAGAGAGAGAGAGAGACTGGCCCAGAGTCACCCAGCTGCCTTTGTGCCTAAAGTAGAACTAAAACTCACAGTCTCTCAGTTTCTAGTCTAGTGTCTTAACCACTACACCAAACCTGTTTCTTGTAAGGGAGTGGCCAGTTAAACCTTTTTATTCTCAAAAACATCATGTATTCCTCCTATGTATCACCCAGTCGGGAATAAATTTATTAAGAAATAGCAAAGGATTCAAATAACTTGTTTAGAAAGGCTCACATTCTAAATGTACATAACAGAAACAATTCTACTGAACAGAAAGAAAGAACAAAAGAATGACAAATTGTATATGGAATATAAATTATAGGAAGTCCTTGACTTATCACCACAATTGAGTCCAAAATTTATGTTGCTAAGCAAGACATTTGCTAAGTGAGTTTTGTCCCATGTTACGACCTTGTCCCATTTTACGACCAGATTAATTGTAAGCTTGCAATTCCATTTCACTTGCTTTACAGTTTGCCTTCCCATAATTTCAGAGATTAGAATATTAATAGTTGGTAAGAAATAGAGGTGGTATTCAGCAGGTTCTGACCAGTTCTGGAGAACTGGTAGCAGAAATTTTGAGTAGTTCGGAGAACCGGCAAATACCACCTCTGACTGGCCCCGCCCCCATCTGTTCTCTGCCTCCCAAGTCCCAGATGATTGGCTGGGTCTTCTTTTGTTGCCCTGCACAGGAGAAGGGGGCTGGAAAGCAGGTTAGTGGGGTGGGGAGGGAATGGGGATTTTACAGTATCCTTCCCCTGCCACGCCTACCAAACCACGGCCACAGAACCGGTAGTAAAAAAATTTGACTCTCACCACTGGTAAGAAGAGGCAACAGTTAGAAAACATTAATGCCACATCGCAGTGGCTGAAGGGGAAGGTTCCATGCAGTATCCGAAATGGCACAGAGCTATTGAAATGCAAAGCTGTTAATTTACAAGTAGCTATGTGAACAAGCAGAAGCCATTGAAATTAACACATTACAAAGGCCTGTTACATCTTGTCAGCATTCAGGTACCTGAATGAACTTTGCTTTCTGTAAATTCCAGCTCTATCATGAAACATTTGAATGACGATCATGGGGTCTTCTTTCTTGGTTGTGACTCAGCAGCTGCAGCAAGCACAGGTTCTTAGTTATGGCTATTCCACCACTTCATGCTTCTCAAACCAATAACCAGTCCAAGGCCTCCCCATCCATCTCACAAGGACTAGAGATGGTTTCTTTTATGGGTTTTCTGATGCAGGGCAGTCTTTTAATTCTCTCAGTGCCTCTTATGTTAGACTTTTTATTTTACGGTGCAACAGGGGTTTCCGAGCTGTGGCAAATTTGCATAGAACGTGGGTCGTTATGGCATTTTTTCACGGCTAATCACAGAATGAAACAATTGAGGCCATATTGCCTTTGTTATGAAGAATGAGTAAATTGCATTTGAAATTGACAGTTTTTCACACTAGAAAATTCTAAAGTTTTATTGCAGTTTATTTTTCTCATGAATGTTTGGCCCATGTGCCCACTATTGGACATGTCAAGACCAAGCATTGTTTGCAAGGCGTCTCACTATAAAAAAAAAACATTTCCTCCCCAACACCTTTTTCAAGGCTTCCTTCACTTCTTTATTTCTCAAGCTATAGATAAGGGGTTCAGCATGGGGATAACAACAGCATAAAAAACTGACACCACCTTGTCATAACTGAGGGCGTGAGTGGAGCTTGGTTTCAGGTACATGAAGAAGTGGGTGTCATAGAATAGGGGTCTCCAACCTTGGCAACTTTAAGCTTGGGAGGACTTCAACTCCCAGAATTCCCCAGCCAGCTTGGCTGGTTGGGGAATTCTGGGAGTTGATGTCCTCCAGGCTTAAAGTTGCCAAGGTTGGAGACCCATGCCATAGAATATGATGACAGCAGTCAGGTGGGAGGCACAGGTGGAGAAAGCTCTGTGTCTTCTCCCAGAAGAGTGTTTCCAAAGATGGTGCACAGAATGTAGACATAAGAGACAATGATTGTCAAGAGAGAACTACTTAAATTGATACCAGACAAGACTAAAAGCTGGATTTTTTTAGGACGTGTGTTAGAGCAGGACAAGGCAAACAGTGGAGGGTCATTGCAGTAGAAATGATCAGTCACATTTGAGGAACAGAAAGAGAGTGTAAAAGTTAATGCTGTTTGAACCACTGAGCTCACAAAGCCATAGAGATATACACAATTTATACCAATGAGAAAGAAAAGGAACCAGGAACAATGCTCATGTGGTAAACACATCTCAATCCAACCCTTGCTCCAGAGTTTGCAAATGTAAAATAACACAAGGTTCCATCAGTTTTATGATGGTAAGGTAACTGTTAGATTACCCTGGCTCTATCCTTTTCTATTACAAAAGTTGGCTTTATATTAAAATCATTAAACAGATGTTCTTTCTTCAGCTATTGTAATTCTGTCAAATAAAATTCCTTATTTGGGAAAAGGAAGAAAGTAAACAGTGCAGATGTGTTGCTTCTTACAAGTTAGAATAGTAATGATTTCATTTTCCACCAATCGCTGGCTGATACAAATATCTTAGCAAAACTTACCTGTTTTAAGCAGTGCAAGCTCCAACTGAAATGAGGTAGTGGAATAATGCACAGCACAATAATATACTGCAATTATATCTCATGGGTGTGACCTTTTGAATCCTCAAGACTGATGAAACTCAGCAATTAAACTACACTGGGCATCAGGCTATTTTTCTCTACTCCCTTGGAATATCCTATTTGACCTTGTTGATATCAAATGAATCTCAGAACTTGATAAATGCTTCCTTGGTGGAAAAATAACTATTGGAGGTGACTATTGTAAGTGATACTATGTGTACTTAATCTTTTTCACGCTCTCTGTTGTTCCATTGGGAGTCCCTCACCAAACCAGCATTCCAACTTTAGGGATGCCAAAAACATTGAACATCCTTTTATTCAGAAATGAAATTATTACAGTTTTTCTAAGTGAGACTTTAAACACAGTCATTATGTCTATCTTTTCAGTAAAGCCAAGGGGTATTTCCATATGGTACTATTTGCAGTCCTTCTAAAAAGTTGAAAGTATTGTTTCTATCTGTCTCGGTAGATAGAGAGGAGGCACATCTTCTGATCCCTCCATTTAAAGAATGTCTTATGGATTGGGTCCTTGAAAGAGTGGCTTTTCTGTTGCAGAGCCTGTCCTCTGGAATACCACACTTCATCTGATCTCAACATTGGCCCTGATCCTGTGGCTCTTTCTTGAAGACATGGATATGCCCCAGAGCCTAGGAGTCACAAGCTTTGCAGACTTTAACAGTTGCAAATGAATGAATCAATGAGTAAATATATCTGCAATTAAGAGAGCCAGTTTGGCACAGTGGTTAGGTCTTGAAACCAGGAGACCATAAGTTCTAGTCCGATGTCAGATACAAAGCCAGCTTGATGACCTCTCTCTCTCTCAGCCCTAGGGAGAAAGCATGGCAAGCCACTTCTGGAAAACCTTGCCAAGAAAACTGCAGGGATTATCTAGGTAATTGCCAGAAGTCAAACCCTCCCATCATCAATGAAAACATTTTGGTTTTCAGAAATCAAAGCATCAAGAATGAAATGCTCAGAGGTTTGTTCCAAAGAGGAATAAATTCTTAAATGAAAAAGAGCAAAATGGATGACTAGAACTGATTTTCTTTCAAAAATAATTGCATCTGTTGTATATTTCCCCTATCCTAAAGTGAATGATATGGGTGATCAAGATATTTTGGAGCATGAGGGCTAACCATTAAGTAATGTATGTGAGACCTTATTTTATGATGCACCAGTTTTTCCAAGATTCATGAAATTCTGTTCTGTGCCATGTCCTCATCCCGCCAAGTATTGAGTGGCTGAAGGCATTGCATCATTGTAGTCAACCTATCTATCTCAAGGGTACAAACTGGGGAAGACTGATCAACTATGTTAATATGGGGAGAGGAAGGGTTCTTTTATTCAAAGCATAGAGAAAATTTTGTCTAATTTTTAAATGTGTAATACTTTCTACAGTTAGCTCTTTCTTTTAAAAATTGCCAAAATATATTACTGTTCTGTAACTATTGTTAAAAAGAAAGATACAAGACAAGGTCTGGAATGAGCAGCACGATATAATTGAAAAAGAAACTCATTGAAGACTTCCCTAAGAAACCCCCCCTCCCAGGTCTTCATTCCATTGTAGAAAGTGGTTAAAACAGATTCAGTTTTCTCAGGATAACAAGAGTCATTGGTGAAAAGATAAAACAGTTAGCTGGTTGTGACTTTCCTAATGGCTTCTTTCACCTCCTTATTTCTCAAGCTATAGATTAGGGGATTCAACATAGGTATGATTAATGTGTAAATTAGGGAAATTACCATATCAAAACCCTGCCCAGATTTCAGGTTGGGGTGGATATGTGTAAAAGTCCCAGTTCCATAAAGTAAAGCCACTGAGGTTAGGTGGGAAACACAGGTGGAGAAAGCTTTACGTTTCCCCTTCATTGAGTTGATCTTCAGGATGGCAGATAAAATACAGAGATATGAAATAATAATGACTGAAATAGAGGTCATTGCAACCATTCCTGATGCAAAGACAGACAGAGTTTCTGAAAGGTGGGATTCAGAGCAGGAAAGTTGAAGAAGTTTAGGGATGTCACAGAAGAAATGTTTGAGGATGTTACATCTACAGTAGGATAATCTGAATATACACACTGTCTGTAGCACTGCATTTGCAACACCAGCTGCATATGATCCTGCAACCAGACAGTTGCATAGTTCTTGGGACATAAAAACAGGATACATGAGAGGGTTGCAAATAGCCATATATCGGTCAATTGCCATCACAGCCAAAATAAAGCACTCAGTAGTCACAAAGGCAGTGAACAAAAAGAGCTGAACGACACAGCCTGCATAAGAGATGCTTTTATGATCTACCAAGAAGTTCACTAGCATCTTGGGGGCAATCACTGAGACATAGCAGAGGTCTGTGAAGGATAAATGGAGGAGGAAAAAGTACATAGGAGTGTGCAAGTGGGAGTCCATCCTGATCAGCACAATTAGGCCGAGGCTTCCAGTCACAGTGAAAAGATAGATGGCAAGAAACAAAAAAAATAGAACTATCTGCAGGTTGGGTTCATCAGTGAATCCTAGTAGGATGAATTCTGTTACCATTGTGTAGTTATTCTGCAGATCCATCCTTATTGAATCAGGTCTCTGGAGACAAAAATAGAATGAAACAAAAATAGAATGAAACAAAATTATAATTAAATAGTTGTTGTGTGATGATGACATTTTTTTTTCATGCATAGGTTTACTTTGGTTGTGCTTTAGTAAATTATATAGGCCAAGAAACCCATGACCTGTTCCTGCACATAAAGGCTCCTTTGCTTTGTTTTATCTGTCCCGTTAATGCTAACAATCCATATCATAGAAGAGTAGTATTTTATTCAGCAGTATCACATGCAGGCCACGCTGAAGGGACAAAGAAAGTAAGACTGATAGCTAATTTCCAGAAAGTGGGAAAATACTGGAGAAAACCTTTATAAATTTCAAATAATATGAATCTTTAGTTTGACATGGCATCCAGTTCCAAATACTGAGTTTTCTAGCTTTTTTGCTGGCTATGTCAGCATTCCAACTAACAACCTCCAAATTAAAAGACTCCGAGACTGTCATCTTCTCAAAGATCCAGATGTCATATTAGCACATCTGAGAAAAACCCAAATCTGAGATTTCCGGGTTTTCCCTAGCCCAAAGAAAATCCAAAATCCAATCCCTGCACCCAGTAGTTCATCACATGGTCCAATCATTACTTTGTTCCAGCTGGAGACTATCCCCAGGAACTCCCCTCCAGGTGCAGAGTAACATGTCCTTGACTTTCTGAGAAAGGAATGTTGTTGTGGCTAATCTTCCACTGCTCTTTGAAATCCCCCACCCAAATTCCCAAGCACCGAAAGTGGCAGCCCAAAAACCTTGAAGAAAAATGGCTTCCAAGCTAACAGGCTGCATGTTACATAAACGTTTGCAGTGAGCTCTTCCAGAATATATCACATGGACTTGGCTCCCAGTGTTTACCCACTACTGAGAAAGGTGGGCAAGACCTCTTCTACCTTGATGGCTTGATAGGGACCCCACTTCAGGGATACAGCTGCACATCATTTTCCCATTACTATCATGGATCAGACTCAGATCAACCATTGTCCCTGATAAGAAGAGCATTGTCAACATTTGCAAGTGATAACAAAATGGGGGGTGGATGAGGAGAAGAGTTGGGCAACCAGTGGCAAAAAAAGAAAAAAGGCAGGGAAACAAGGAAAGTGAGAATCAGTAAGCATGCATGTATGCATGCATAATATGTGACGCTTAAACAAATGTAAGGAATAAAACATTTGTACAGTAATAGAGTGCCTCCGTGTTCTATGTGTTGCCTTGAGCGCTTCATTATTGCGTAAGTTTTTTTAAATTTATATTTGCTTATTTATTCATTTCTTTATTTAATTTTTCAAATTTTTGGGTGTGCAGTTTCAAATAAAACAATATACTCATATAAAAGCCATAATTAAAAACAAATCTAAAAAAAATATTAAAAGAGTTAAAAAGGACAATTGCAAAGTTAAAAGGGAGATGGAGCCTCTTCAACCCAACAACTACCTTCAGGATTGTATGACCTCTAAACAAGTTGGTAGAGTCAAGTCTTGATGGTCTTCTGAAAGGCTAGGAGAGTGGGGGCCTACCTTGCCTCTGGGGACAAGATGTTTCGTGTTCTACCACCAAGATCCCGAACTCTTCTATCTCCATTGAAAATATGTGCATGTATCCACTCATAAATCCCACCTCCCCACTCAATACTTCATTGACCAAGATGCACAGTGAGTAGCTTGAAAGAAGAAAGAGGAAAGATTGGATAAATGGAGGGATAGAGGATATTTCTTAATCATGACTTAAATCTGACTGGGTTTATATTTACATCCAAAACAAATGCATTCCATTATGGTTTAATCTGACATGAGGCACAATCATTCTCTGTTTTAGAATGTAGGACCAGAAGGGGAAATACATTCTTAATCATATTAAATAAAGAAGAAGGTATGATGAAATATTGTTTCTGGAAGCACAACTAAAGCAGTTTGTCTTGTTCTGTGTCCTAACAAAAGGATGAAAGAAATGTATTTCTTAATTACCATCATTTTTAGCTTCTGGTGACTATCTTCTCACCAATATAAAATCCGATACCAATTAAAATTTAGTCAGCACTGATCGTTTTTACAGGCTTTATACTAATTAAAAGCTGTTTTCTGATTATATTAGGTACAAAAATATTATCCATTTTGGCAGTAGTTATTTTGCAATGTTATATCAATGTTTTCTAACTTCAGTCCAGTAACAGTTTTGACATACTTAAAAAAGTTGAATCTTGGAGGATGACAACTTACTGCATTATTTCTGCTGCGAAGTCATTCATGGCACAAAATAGTAAGTTCAAGTCTCTCCAATCATACTTAGCCAGTAAAGAATTCTATTCTATTCTATTCTATTCTATTCTATTCTATTCTATTCTATTCTATTCTATTCTATTCTATTCTATTCTATTTCTATGTTGTCATCATAGATGAATTGACTATTAATGGTTTTCGCTGAATAAAAGAAAGTTGTAGAAAGTTGTTCTAAAGGTTTCAGCCGATGGATTTTTCCATTCAATTAAAGCCGATAAACAAATGAGATGCTTTAAGAGAAGTATATTGTGGCAAGTGGCCATCCATCTCTTTGCAAATAAGATTATAACCCTAGTCTTTTTGTCAGAGTTTAACTACACATGATAGACTTAAGATACATTTAAGACCACCACTATAAGTGAAGCTTGTAGCCTTATAGGTAGCCATGAACATGCTGTACTACAGAAAGTTGATCATGGCATAACCTCATACATACAAACACACCCACACACCCACACTAAGAGAGAGAAAGAGAGAGGAAGAGGAAGGGAGAGAGAGAGAATGCTTACTGCATTCAGCAGGATGTACATTTTGATGAGCAGATGCAGTTTTATCTGAGAAAAATGCCATTTCTATGAACAAAATTGCTTAACAAATATAATTTTAAACAATTATATATCTTGCTTGTACAAGCCCTATGTTAATCTCTAAGTTTCAACTGTCTTCTCTTTCCCTTTGTGATGAAATGTTTATTTGTTAGAAATATTATTCAACTTACCAAAGTATTGCACAGAAATGGCAGGCACAGGAAACACAAGGGGCCTGTCTACAGTCTTCCATGTCCAACAAATAGATTGATACAGCCTCATTGCATGCAACATTTCAAAAGGTAAGGATCCATATATTTTATTCTCAGAAAATTAGCATATTTTGCTTGTAGAAAATCTAAGATACCCTGGGGGGTACAGGCAGAGTGTTTCATGGATTATAATAAGTCCCATTGGCAGTGCACATACTAGACAACAAAATTGTCTATCTCTTGAAAAGTTAGTGTGAATTGTCTAGACATAGTTTACAGACAAGATGCAGATGGAAAAAGAATTTATAGGATATTACTTTTTGACTCAACAAGTGGGAGGTGGTTTCATATATCCCACTAAAACATGGTTTGTTTTATCCATGGATTCTTGATGAAGCAAAAGTGACTGGTTCACATGTAATGTCATGACAATAGTCATGATTTCCAAGCCACATTATTTGGGTTATTTGCAAAACCACTTATCTCTAACCATTTCTGCCTGTCCCACCAAAGCTTGCAAGGCAAGTATACTTTCTTCCATCCCTGCCTCAGATTCATGCCGTTTTAGTCACATGAACAGGCCTCTTCACCAGGGGTGGGATTCTATTAGTTCGGACCGTTTCTATCAAACTGGTTGTTATGATTCTGTGCAGTTCCGAGAACTGGCAAATTGTGCTCCCGGGTGGCCCCGCCCCTCTCTGCCCGCCCGTCCCCTCCCTGCAGTCAGTCCTTATCGTGCATGTGCAACATCGTGCGCATGCCCAACATTGCTGACTGCATTCTCCCCTGCCCAGTCACTCCTTAAGGTATTTCTTTCCCCCCTCCCAACGATCAGCTGTTCTGATGATCAGCTGTGCTGGGATCCCACTTGCCGTCTTACTGCTTCACCCAGGAGGCTTCCCTGAGGCCCAGGAGGCAAACGGGGGGCTCACGGGGGGAGGGAGTTGCGCCCCCATGCTCCAATTTTTGCCTTCCTGGGCCCCAGGGAAGCTTCCTGACAGCAAAAATGCCACCCCAGGAGGCTCCCCTGAGGCCCAGGATGATCAAAAATGGAGCACAGGGGGAGCTGCGCACCCCTCAGCTCCATTCTTTGCCTTCCTGAGCCACAGGGAAGCCTTCTGGGAGCAAAAATGCACCCCCCGGAGGCTCCCCTGATGCCCAGGAGGCAAAAAAGGGGAGATGCTGCAAAAAAAGAAGTCACGCCCACCCAGTCACATGGCCATGCCCACCTAGCCATGCCTACCTAGCCATGCCCACAGAACCGGTTGTTAAAAAATTTGAATCCCACCCCAGCTCTTTACTCATCCCTCAAGATGTGGATAGACCCTGTTAGCTTTTTGCAAAGCCTTGAAATTGGCTCTTTTCCTGGCACCAAGCAGAACGTTGGATGAACTTTTGTGTAATGTAATGGTTGAGATTATTTTGTGGTGTAGCCTTGGTTTCATGGCATTTTTTTGTTGTTTTATTTGGTTGGTTACTGTCTGTTTTCCATTTTTAATTCAAGGCAGGGCAGGTCTATTGTATAAGTGAGATATTTACTTTGTGTACACATCTACTCAGAAATAAATCTCGTAGAGAATACTCCGAGTAAAGCAGGTTTGCAGATTTACTGATCATTCTCTGCAGACCAGATATTTTGTGATTGCTGATTTCATGCAGCGATATACATTATACATACAATGTGTAGTTTTGTTTTTTGTTTGTTTTGTTTGCTTGTTTTTTGTTGTTAAATTAATTAAATTAAATAGCTGATCAGTTCATAGTTCTGAACCTGACAGATGTACATTTACCTGGAAGATGAGATGTGTTGTAGAGCGGCGGAAGATACGAGGCTAACACAGAGCGAACGGTAAAAGGCTTTATTCTGTGAATAAAGGGTTGCCGCGGCTGCCGAGGCTAACAGGTAGATCAGCTGGCAGCAACAGCTGATGCCGTTTGACAGCTCCTTTTATAGCCGGCTGTCAAACGGCATCAGCCAATGGGAGGGATCGGCGCTCCCGCCAGAACGGCGGACCGGAGTGGGGACTTCCGTCAGTTCTGTGAATACAACAAGATGAAATCCAATCTCTCTGAAAGGATCCAAGCTTTGTGAGGCTTTCCCATTCTGCAAACAGACATGCTGACTGTAGAAATGATTGCAACTCCCAGCTTTCTAACATGTCAGGATGGCAAAAGGCAAAAAAAGCAAGGAAAAAAGGAGACACATAATAGATAAAATTGTGTCCTCATCACCCGGATTAAAGTAATCATGGACTTTCAAGTCACAATGCTTTAGAGCAGACTTTTGCTTACAAAAGTTGTATATTAAATGAGATATTAGCTAGTCATTGCAATGCATAGGTTCTTCCAGATGATGCATGGGAACTGCTAAAGCTGATATCAAAATCAAAATATCAGCCATATTGGAACATTGCTATTGTGTATATTTAAGCACATGAAAAAACTTGGTTTAAATAACAGATTTTCCCACAAATGTCACTTGATTCTTCATAAGAAAATACAAACATTCCACTTATTTATCACAGTGACATTTCAGAACAGACTACTGTTTCTATCCATCTCTCCAGTAATTCTCTTCACAGTGTGCTGTTTATAGCAGAGTAATCTAGAAATTTTTAGCATGCTCATAAGCAAGAATATCCTGACAACAGATAACAAAACATATTTTTTTTATTAATTTGTAAATCCCATCCTTCCACAAAACTGCCCCAACCTCTAGGTCAGGAGTTTGCTAAGATGCATCTTTACTGTAGGAACAGCTCCATCTGCAAATATCACACAATTTTAACCTAAAGGAGCAACATTGTGGGCAGTTTTCAAATAAATTTTAAAACCCTGGATTTAAACACCCACGGCCTCTACGCCTACATCAGTTCTTCTGAAACAATGCGGTCTCCGTTGCTTAGGATTGTTAATGCTTCTTGAAAATGTCATCATTTCCTGACAAACAAAAATGTTAGTTATTTATGTTTTTCCCAGGCTGATTAGTCTCATCTTAGATTGGGCCCTGTTTCAAAGTGTTTAGTCCTGGGTACAATCTGAATTTAAAAAAAAGTTTTTTTTTCTTTCTGAAAGCCCAGTTGTGTATATCACAAACTCTCCTTTTATTTTACTAATAATAAGCAGGCACAGCAACTAAGCAAAGATGTTCTTGGCACATCTATGCTGATTTATAGCATGTCCCTGGGCTCTTGTCAGCCCTTCAAAATAGGCCAGGTCAGGAAACAGCAAGGATTTCAGGAATGCTACTGTGCTGTGGGGGGTGGGTGGGTGGGATGCAGTGGCTCAGTGGCAAAGACACTAAGCTCGTCGACCAGAAAGGTTGGCAGTTCAGCGGCTTGAATCCCTAGTGCCACGTAATGGAGTGAGTTCCCATTACTTGTCCCAACTTCTGCCAACCTAGCAGTTCAAAAGCATGTAAAAATCCAAGTGGAAAAATAGGGACCCCTTTAGTGGGAAGGTAACAGCGTTCCATGCGCCTTCGGCATTTAGTCATGCCGGCCACATGACCACAGACGGAGACATCTTCTAACAGCGCTGCCTCTTCGGCTTTGTAATGGAGATAAGCACTGCCCGCTAGAGCCAGAAACAACTAGCACGTATATGCAAGGGGAACCTTTACTGTGTTGTGCTATGTGTTAAGTTTGGAGAATAAGGAGACCAGACATCTGACCAGTGACTTCAACTCTTTAATAATAACAGGAATCAGAATGGAACAGAGCAATACTATGGGCAGCAGTAACCCTTTTATAGGGTTAGCTGCTGCCTTATTAACCAATGAAAATGTGCAACAGGTTCCAACTACTGACCAATAAGGACAGTCCCAAAAGTGGCCAATCAGGGACTGGTTCTGGCCCAATCCCAAGTTGTTGTATAAGGACCAATCAAGTGTGCAGGTTTTCAACCCCTAATTTGCATTTAGGTTATTCACTTTTATTGATTCACAACACCCCTCCCCCTTGGGTTCCGCTTGAGGGGAGCTGTGATAAAATCTCAAGATAGGCAGGCCGCTTGGTCTGCCTGGATGATTTCCGAGGCTCCACCGGGTTTTGTCCAATGTCCGGTTCCGTGGAGCGTTTGGATGACCATTGTTAAGTTCTATTTAGCTGCACAGCGATTCAGTGCTGCTGTGTGTTTCTTCGGGGTTTTGCAGTTCGTTTTCCCCCGTATTAAAGTTCCCTGAAAACATCAACTCCCTCCCCGCTTCACATTCCGGTGCTTCGCTGGGCTGTAGGGCTCCCGTGACCTGCTATTAGTTGTATCAAAGTCAATTCCCTCGATACTCCCTCCCCTTGAGTTGTTGAACCGGGAAGTCATGGCCGCTGGGTGGTAATCTCGATCGGAGTTGGTCTATGTGGCGTTTCCACACCCTCCCATCGCCTGTTAGCAGGCGGTAAGATCTAGGCCCGGTGAGGTGGGTAACGGTTATGGGTATCCATAACGGGTCGCCGGAAAAGTTTTTGGCAAAGATTAAATCGCCTACCTTAAATTCCCGGCATTTGCTGCTGGAGCCGAAAGGTTTTTCTGGTGCGAAAGCGGGTGGAGCCGGTCAAGGTGCGATCGTATTTTCCGCCCCATAAGAAGTTCAGTGGGTGTTTTGTTGGTCACGCTGGGGCGTGATGTGCTGCAATAAGAGGATTCGATTGATTTTCTCGCCGATGTTGCCAAATTCCATTTTATGCAGGGTCTTTTTCACAAATTGTACCATGCGTTCTGCACGTCCATTCGCCGCAGGGTGCGCGGGCGAGGTCAGCACATGGCGGATGCCCCGATCAGCCAGATATTGTTCAAAGGGCAATGCAGTGAACTGCGGGCCGTTGTCCGAGACCAACACGTCCGGAAACCCGTGCGTGACAAATAGTCTGTTTAATTTATTAATAACTGAGTCGGTTGTAGTTGTGTGCATTCGATGAATCTCGAGCCAGTTAGAATAGGCGTCGACAGTAATCAGGAAAGTGTGACCTTTGATAGGCCCCACAAAGTCAATATGAATACGGGACCACGGTCCCCTCGGTGTTTCCCATTCGGTTGGGCTTGCTTTCGGTGGGACGTTGCTGACGTCCTGGCAACGCTGGCACGTAGCGACCCAGGCCTCGATTCTTTTGTCGATTCCCGGCCACCAAGCGTAGCTGCGTGCGAGTGATTTCATCCGCACAATGCCCGGATGTCCCTCATGCAATACCGCCAGCACAGTCTGTTGCAATTTGGCAGGGATTACAACTCGATCGCCCCACAAGATACAGCCTTTTTGGGAAAACAGCTCGGTTTGGCGGGCTTTGAAGGGCGCCCATTCAGGTGCAATTTGGTCCGTCGGCCACCCCCGTTCAACCCAGCGTAGTATGTGTTGCAGAACTGGGTCACGTTTCGTTTCAAAAGCAATGTCTCTAGCCGTCAAGGGTGGTGCCTGTAGAGTTTCAATCTGTAGTGTTGAGAGGGTTGGGGCTGGATCCACAACAGCGTCTGGGAGCGGTGTTCTGCTCAATGCATCGGCGTGGAGAATCGATTTCCCCGGGCGGTGCTGCAAAGTGTAGTTGTAGGCCGCCAGGAATTCAGACCAACGAGTCATTCTGGGGGACAATATATACGGGGTTGGTTTATTACCCGCAATGATCCCCAGTAGCGGTTTATGATCAGTGATTATTGTAAATGCACGGCCATAAACTTATTCGTGAAATCTTTTAACTGCAGCAACAATAGCTAAAGCTTCTTTGGCCAGCTGACTATAATTTCGTTCAGCTTTAGCTAAGGTTCGCGAAAAAAACGCGATGGGGGCTTCTGCTCCGTTTGGTAACACGTGGGCCAGAATTGCCCCAACCCCAAAGGGTGATGCGTCACACGTGATAGTGAGCGGCAGAGTCTCGTTGTACTGCATAAGTACTGAATCAGAAGTTAGCAATTTCTTTACTTGTTGGAAAGCATGTTGTTCCCGTTGTCCCCAAACCCACGTTGCTTTTTTGTCTAATAGTCTATGCAATGGTTCAGCTACCGTTGCTTTGTAAGGTAAAAACACATTATAGAAATTGATAAGTCCAAGGAACGCCTGTAGGTCTGCCTTGTTCCTAGAAGTGGGTGCCTTTTTAATTGCTCGTAATTTGTCTTCGGTGGGATGAATTCCTTGGCTGTCCAGGAGGTATCCCAAAAATTCTACTTTTTTGGTACATAAGTGGCATTTATCTTTTTTACTCTGAGGCCTGCATTTTGGAATCTTCGTAAACCTCTCTGAGTCGCTTTTCTAAAATGTCTTTGTTAGGTGTGCGATGAGTACATCGTCGAAATATGGGACAACACCTTTTATCCCTTGTAACAACCTTTCCGTTAAGCTCTGGAAGATTCCAGGGCGACGCTTACTCCGAATGGAGCCAGTTGCATTTAAATGCGCCCTATGTGTTATGATCGTTTGCGCCTCGGCTGTGGTTGGGTCTACAGGCAATTGTTGATACGCCTGGGCTAAATCTAGTTTGGCGAAAACTTTCCCGCCGCCCAGAGAATGGAGTAAGTGTTGCACTACCGGTACTGGATAAGCACTTTGCTGCAGTGCGTGGTTTAATGTGGCCCGGTAGTCTCCGCAAATTCTTAGGGACCCATCAGGCTTGATAGGCGTTACTATTGGGGTTTCCCAACAGGCGTGGTCGGTGGGTTCCAGTACGCCCTGCGCTATCAGCTTATCGAGTTGTTCGTCGATTTTAGGTTTTAAGGCGAACGGCACCCGACGCGGCTTAAGGCGGATGGGTGCTATTTCAGGGTTCAAGTTAAACGAGATTGGGGTCCCCTTATACTTGCCTAGTCCGTTCGCGAAAACGTCTTGGAATTCTTGCACGAGTGCTTCCTCCCAATCGACGCTTTCTGCCTTGTGGACTCCGGCTACAGTGATTCCGAGCAGCCTGAACCATTGTAGGCCTAGAAGACTAGGCCTGTCTCGATCCACGACAGTCAGTGGTAGTGCGACGGTGCGGTCCTTGAATGTGACCTGGAATCTGCGGGACCCGACGACGGGAATTTGGTTGCCCTGGTAGTCTTTAAGTATAACCCTCTGAGGGTTAAGGTCTTGGCGGCGAATCGTTGGAAGGAGCTGTTGGAGCGTTTTCCACGACACCATAGAGAGGGAAGATCCCGAGTCTACCTCCATCACGCAAGGTTTGTTTTCAATGGCGACCTTTACTCGGATTTTCCCAGCATCAAGGGATGTAGCGTGGCCTATGGTGATTGTTTGGTGGGTCTCTTCCCGCCTGGTTTCCTCACGCCTGGTGGAAGTGGTGGACGGCTTGTTTCTGTAGGAGTGGTTCACTTTTTCTCGGTGTGTGCCAAGAACTGGAAGACTGGAATTCGCCTGTCGGGGTTTGGAGTTCTGTTTGCTTCTGCAAACCTTTGTGATGTGACCGCGCTCCCGCAATGGCGGCAAAGTGCGTCAAGGAATTTGCAGCCGGATCGTGGGTGATTCGCCCACAGCCGGCACACGGTCGAAATGAGTGTTGTGAGGACTGCTCTCTCTCCGTTCAAAGTCGGTTGACCTCTTCCTCATCGCTGTCGGACGGGGACTCTAGGTCTTCGTGGTGAGTTGATACCGGGTGTCTCTCTGAGCGAGGTGAGGTATCAGTGGCGAGTTTACGTAGCGGTGCGTTGGTGCGGCGATTTGGCTGCTGACTTCTTTGTCGCCTCTGCTGCTGAGGCTTCTTTAAGGGCATCGGTGAGGCTGATGTCCCCTTAGCCATAATTTTGCTCTGGATAGTGCCGTCTTCTAGGCCCAGAACCAAACGGTCCCGGAGGGCTTCTTCCAGGTCGGCGAACCCGCAGAGGCCTCCTAGGTTCCGGAGGTCCGCGATGTAATTGGCAAGGCTTTCGCCCTTCCGTTGATCCCTCTGGTAATATTCGTGTCTTCTTACTAGGGTTGGTACGGAGGGTGCGTAGTGAGCCCGTAGTAACGGCTCGAGGACGTCCCAGTCCATTTCTTTTACCTCTGCTGGCTTGGCAAGCGACTTTGCCATTTTAAACACGGTTGGCCCACAATGCGTTAGAAAGATAGCTCTTTTTTTGCCGGTTGTTGCATCTTTCAAATTGTTAGTTTCCAGAAACATCTGGAACCGATCCATGTAGGCCTCCCAGTCTTCGGTCTCTGGATTGAATGTAGCGGGTGGTATGGCACCGCTGGCCATGTTGCCGTTGATGGTGCGTGTTTGACCACGTGCTCTGTAGGTTGCTCTGTAGGTTTAGTCAGCTCTTCGGTCTCCGCATCCCATCCTCGTCGCCAGTGTTAAGTTTGGAGAATAAGGAGACCAGACATCTGACCAGTGACTTCAACTCTTTAATAATAACAGGAATCAGAATGGAACAGAGCAATACTATGGGCAGCAGTAACCCTTTTATAGGGTTAGCTGCTGCCTTATTAACCAATGAAAATGTGCAACAGGTTCCAACTACTGACCAATAAGGACAGTCCCAAAAGTGGCCAATCAGGGACTGGTTCTGGCCCAATCCCAAGTTGTTGTATAAGGACCAATCAAGTGTGCAGGTTTTCAACCCCTAATTTGCATTTAGGTTATTCACTTTTATTGATTCACAACACTATGGTAGAATAAAAGAATCTTGAAACCTGATAAATGATCCTTCTGCCCCTTTTATACCAAACATTGTCAAGGTGGGGTTGTTTTTTTATTTCTCAGATTGTTTATTTTTCTTTTCCCAGGACTGAGCTACCTTTGGCTTAATGATCCTTGCATTTCTTTTTCAAGATTATCTGCATGCCACTCAATAGTTCCAGCTCATAGAACAAGAGAAATTAAGGATGCTGTATAGCAGGGGTGCCCAACCTTCTTGGGCCATATATAAAATATATAACATAATATCACTTTTAAAAATCACTAAAAAGCATATAATAATGTTAAAAGTTGTGGGGCCACATTATTGGCTATCTAGGCCTGTAGGCCATGGATTGGACAAGCCTGCTGTATAGGATTTGGTCTTCTCCAAAAGATTTGACTTTCAGCTGTTGCTGCTTTTTACCATTGATTTGCTCAATTAGTAGCTGGTTAACTTACTCAGCTTCAGAAACATATGTTGCAAAATATTTCTTGAATAATTTTCTAAATAATACTTTAATATTTCCTGGGGTTAAATTTTGATTACATATATGTAGTCCTGGAAGGAGAAATATCCTCCTTATCCTGTTTCTTCAAAGTCCAACTTTCATTCCATATAATCTCACACAGAATAATAGGGCTTGTAGTATTTTGTAGGTATATACGTAGGTATTATATTGTAGGCATATTCTTTTCCAAAGCCTTCAGGACACCGTACCAAGTGCTAGTCTGCATTTTAATTCTAGAATGTTAGTTTACTGCTGATGGTTGATCCCAAAAGGCGAGCTATTCACCAATATTTTCCTTGCTTGTGTCTTGAATAATTTTCTCTATCTTCCTGGGGTTAAATCAGGGATATATCAGAGTTAAATTGGGTTTATATCAGGTTATATCAAGTTATGCCAGAGATGTAGCCACTCTTTGTAGCTTGATAAGAGAGATGCTGGTTGTTTGAGTGGTCCAGAATGTTAGGTATTCAGAATGTTGTTCCTTGATGCTCACTGAATGTTGTTTGCTTGCTGATGTTTGCTTACCCAACTACTATAAGTAACATCATCAGTGCTATCCTAGCACTGATGATGCTACTTTGTTGGGTAATGAAATGTCTGCAAGCAAAAAACCAAACTCAGAGAGCACAATTCTGATTTTTTTCTATTGTGTTTATTATTTGCTAATATTACTCATTAATGCATTCTGTCTGCAATTTCACATTTGCATCCTGTTTTAAGCTGCAGCCATCATCACCACAACCTTGACCTAGCTTTTGACAAACTTCCGGGTTTGTTAGTTGTCCTGTTTTTAGTAGCATACATTTTGATAAAGAGTTCTGGAAATGTCAAAAGCTTGCATATTGTATTGATAACTATGATGTACTAGTTTAACGATATTGATCCATTTAGATGAACCTAGCTACCCTACTATAATTCTTTAGGATAGTACCTGAAAATGTTAACTTGTGATTCTGGAGTTTTGGAGCAAAATCTGGAAAAAGGCAGATATAATATAGTGATCATGTTTGTTGTGTATATGCTTGGCAGGTACAAAAGCAGTGGGGCTTGTTTTTTCCATTAAGTCCATAGTCCTGCTGATATCAATCATAGTCCTGCTGATAACAATTGATATTCTGGTCCAAATGTCAGGTAATATAGCAAATGTATTTATAACAGATTGTATAAATCTATGTTTTATGATGTATGCTGCCTAGAATGACTTGATGAGCGAATATAGAAATCAAATCAAATCATATCATATCAATCAATCAATAAAATCACTGCTGAAATGGTACATGGTAAAAGCCAAACTATTTTGTGAAAAAGGGGGAAGGGAGGAAAGGTGGGATTAGCTCTTACTTAATCTGCCAGCTCCAGTTTGTATGAACCAGGTCATAAGGCTCTTATGGAAAATCAGAAGAATAGGTGCCAATCTCACTTCAGGAGGTAAAATATTCCAAAGAGCAGGGATCATGGCAGAGGTGACTTTTCTCCTAGACTCTGCCTGCTGAAATTCCTGACTGACAGGATCTGCAGTATGCCCCCCTCTGCCACAGTATGCCACCTTTGGGGCAAGTGGGACAGGCCAGTCCCTCTGGGGT
The DNA here is from genome assembly GCF_049901735.1 of Notechis scutatus. NCBI lineage: Eukaryota > Metazoa > Chordata > Lepidosauria > Squamata > Elapidae > Notechis > Notechis scutatus. The sequence goes on from NC_142009.1 coordinate 228,209,680, forward strand.
GAGATGGTTCCTCGAGTAATCTAGACCTATGCCATGTAGGTAAAGGTAATAACTAACACATTGAATCGCACCCAGGAGCAAACCAGCAACCAGTGCAGCTTGTGAACATGGCCCACTTTAGGGTCCTTAAGAGTTGCCTGCATTGCTGCATTCTGTTCCAGCTGTAGCTTCTGAATGCCCTTCAAGGGTAGCCCCATGTAGAGTACATTGCAGTGGTCCAAATGTGAGATGACTTGGGCTTGCATGACTGAGTGCATCCAGGAAAGGCTAAAACTGGTGCATAAGACAAAGTTGTGCAAAGGCTCTCCTAGCTGTGACTGCCACCTGCTCTTCAAGCAGGAATTGTGAGTCCAAGTTGCAGACAAAGTCTTTCTTTTTTAAAAAAACAAGTTTTATTCAGTTTTCCGCCTTTTAACATCTCTTTTTAGTGAACAGCATGATTGCAGGTTTCATATATATATACAAATATGACCATAATTACATATTCAATTTTTGTATCCAGTTTCTTATCTTAATAATGCTTTTATACATTTTCTATTTTATTGTGTTATTCCAAATACTTATCTCATTATTTAATTCACTTATAGTAACTTCATAATCATTATACTTTAGTACTTTTAATTGTCACATTTGTATATTTCATCTTAAATTCTAGTTAAAAAACACTTCTTCTATAAATTCTTCTGAAATATCAGTATAAGTGAGCCACCTCTAAGTTACACATTCATTAATTTTCACACCTTTTAAATCCCATTAAACATTTAGCATTATTACCTAAAACATTAAACTTAATAATCCCTTTAAAACTACATAACATATATAAATCAGATTCTGCATGGTGTTTCCCCTTTTTAATTTCATTAAATTTTTCAAAAGAGAAGGACATATTAATCTACTCATTCAAACAGTGAAACAATCCTAAACCCTAAGGTTAATTCCATTTCAGCTCTCCTCCTATATCATTTCATTTATTTCAGTATATTTAATACACATTTATTTATTTTATTTATTCCATTCATATTTAAACAAAAAGAAAACCAACATTCCAATCCTAAAAAATATTTCAATATATTTAATAAGATTATTCCATTATATGTTACAATTATCTCTATGCATAAGAAGAGCATTAGATTCCATTATCAAAAAATAACAATTCTGTTTCCATCTCATCAATCTATTTGTCCCTATTTCATAACTATAAATTTATTTATATTACCCCCAATACCTTGCAGAATGCCCTTTCTGAATATTATCTCTGTGTCTAATTAAGCAATTTCCCCCCATTTTTTAAATAATTCCCATATTTCTTTGTTCCCAAATCCTGTTTCTTGTCCCTCCTTTCCCCTTGTCTTTTCTCCTTTATTCTTTCACTCCAGCTTTTAACACCCTCTCTATTGATAGCTTCCTTCCACCCTTCGAATTTCTGCTGACTTTTTATCCCTTTTTTATTTTTTCGGATATTCCCCTTTTTATTGAATTTCTTAAATCTCCTATATTTATTTCTGACTCTTTTCCTCTTTCTTTCCAGAGTTCTTTGTTCTGGATGATCACTAAAAATGGCCTCTTCTATAATTTGCTCCGCCTCCTCTTGTACCTTTTGTCTTTGTTGTTTGTATTATGCAATTGAATTTTCAAAATTTTTTAAAGCAAAACCCAGCGATTCACCTCATTCTTGTAGTATTTCTTTCATTTTTCTAAGTTCCATTTTTAATGCCAGAGGAGATATCACCATTTTGCAACTTTCTAATTAGCAATTTAATCCAAATAGTGTCTTGAAAGTTTATTTCCAACAGTCTATTTTTATTTTCTTTCTCTCAAGTTTTAAGCCTCCGCTAATCCAATGCCAAGTTCATATCAGAATCAACAATTAATCCAGGGGCAGAATCTTCCTGTTTCTTTCTTTGTTACAACGTTCAATTTTTCAAAGTTCTTGCTTTATTGTATCAACTTTCCATACAGTTTTAAGAGACAGAGTCTTTTAAAAGAAAAACAAGTTAAGTTTGACTTAGATGGCACTCCTTATCATGCTAATTCTTCACCCTCTCTTTTCTTTTTCCTTCTCTATTATTCAGAGCTTTTTAAACCACAGTTTTCAAAAAAGAAAAGATCAAATCCAATCAATATTAGGTTTCTTCTTTAACAATCTATAGTTCAGCTTTATAGTGCCTATATAGAATGAAAATATACTTATCCAAATTGATTGTATGATTCCTTCTCAGCTTCCACCTTTTATGGTTCAAAGTCCCGCCGCTGTCAAAAGCAATTCACACCTTTTTTTCTCTCTTTCTCTTCATCGCTTTAAATCCTTTCTTAGAAATTCTTTGAAATGTTAATCTTCCATTTAATTATATCATCCTGTTCCTCATGCTGCTTGCTTCTTTCTCTCTCTCCTGCACAATCTTATTCCAGTCTAATCTTCCCCTTCAGGGTGGCCACTTTAGAACACCACTTCAGGCGTCTTCGGGAGGGAGTAATTGCCAAGCTGGGGAGGGAATTTATGACTCCCCTCTACCCAGATGACAGTGTGCCCTTCCTCCACTGCCCCATGAGGTGGCTTCTGCCCCAAATCCAAAGATCGGGGCTCTCTGACGCTGAAGCACGGACCAAAGCCATGCACGATCGCGGTCAGCAGTCCGTCTTCAGGGAAGTTCAAAACCAGAAGCCGGCAAAGTCTTTCTTGAGTAGTGCTACCCCATCCAGAACTAAAAATGTTAAAGTCCAAGATCAGGAAAAACATACAGATGTAATTTTCTTTGTTTTGATTTAATGTAGATTAAATGCAAATTGTTCGATCAATTTAAAAATACAGTACATTGTGCTTTCATTTTTCTTTAATTTTTACTTAGACTTTGGATAACTTATATGAAATTTCAGCTCTTTTCTCAACTGCTCAAAATGCTAACAATATTCAATATAATTTTTCACAGAGAAATGTTGTATGGCTTTAAAATGAAGGAAGTTACATTTATATCATTTTAATTTAGCAATATTATCTTGTTTAGCATTCTGCTAACAGCATCCTTTACCTCCCTGTTCTGCAGACTGTAGATGAGTGGATTAAATGAGGAGATGACAAGAGTATAAAAGACGGATACAATTTTGTCTTTATTCAATGAGAAATTGGAACAAGGCCATGTATACGTGAAGATGATGGTTCCAAAGAAAGTAGTTATAGTGGTGAGGTAGGAAGCACAGGTGGAGAAGGCTCTATATCTTCCCTGGGCTTTGGGTATAAGGGGCTTCAGGATCTGGGACTTTAACATCTTTAATTCTGGATGAGGTTGCACTATACTTGCTCCTCCCAATATGCATCTTACTCCTTCCCTTCCCTTCATGGCAATGTTAAACCAATTTTTGTATAAATATTTATTGTTTTAATGTTTGGATATTATTTTGTTTTTAAGATTGTCAGTTGCTTAGAATCACATTTAGAATCACTATGGAGGATTGCTTCTAAGTAAACATGAAAACATGTGATCCTCTATTATTAGTTGAAAATTGCATTTTATGTAAAGATATTCTTGGAACCAGAGAAACACATGGAATAACTATGAAACCTAAATAGATCTAAATAGATTAAATAGATTATTTTCACCTGTATTATTCTTCCTTGCAGCTCACATTTTCCCTTCTTGAAGATTAAAAAAAAAGTTTCAGAAGGATAATTTTGAGGTAAAGCAAATGGAGTGAGGATGGAGAACAGAGAGAAAGAAGAATCATTCTCTTTCTGCCTGCCTTTAGGAGGGCCTTAATTTGAAAAAAAGCTTCCAAGTCGATTTTTAAGATTACCACATATTGCTAGTGGCCATCTATTGTGTTTTTAATTGGCAACAGTTTTTGCTTTTTTCATCAAATTTTTAATTCAAAGAACCTTTAAAAATAACATTCTTCCTTGTAATTAATGTTATTTTGTGTACTATTTTCCTTTTTTCATTACAAGGTATTTTGAAGGAATGTTGCTAAAATTGATTGAAGTACTTAAAATGTGGGTGATTAAACAAAACTGAACATACACATTGCACTTTACCATTAACTGACATAGACTTTTTATCAGTTCCATCCACTTCAGTGCCAATAAAATAATAAGAAATTTTACATCTGAATTACCTGGAAATATACATTGCATCTAAACTTTGATTTATAATCAAATCACTGACATTGACATACTCTTCTTTAGCTTCATGTTTCTGTCAATACTGTACACCTTTTTCCACAAGAAAAGCATTCAAACATAATTGTATTTGTTTTGATTAATAAAAAGAAATTATCCTTCTTTTAAGTCAGCATGAAAATGCATTGTCCTTTCCTTTTAGCCTTGGTATGACTTGGTCATGGTATGAAACTTCTTTTCTCACCTCCTTAAATTGTTACCAAGCATTCAATAGGATGTTTCTAAGAGAAATGCAACTATGACTTTCTTTTTTGAAATGAAGGAAGTCACATTTATACCATTTTTATTTCAACAGTGTTATCTTGTCTAGCATTCTGCTAACAGCATCCTTTACTTCCCTGTTCCTCAGACTGTAGATGAGTGGATTAAATGAAGGGATGACAATAGTATAAAAGACAGATATGATTTTGTCTTTATCCAATGAGAAATTGGAGCCAGGTCGTATATACATGAAGATTATGGTTCCAAAGAAAATGGTCACAGTGGTGAGATGGGAGGCACAGGTGGAGAAGGCTTTGTATCTTCCTTGGGCAGAGCTGATCTTCAGGACGGCAATAACAATGGCAATGTAGGAGATCAAAACGGTCAGAAAAGTTGTCAGTGCAATTGCAGTGGATATAACAAAATGCAGAAAGTGAGCAATGTGTGTATCTGAACAGGACAATTGGAGCATTGTCGGAACATCACAGAAGAAATGATTAATTGTATTTGAGCTGCAGAAATTCAAAGTAAAAATAATTATAGTCTGGACTATTGAACTTGCAGAGCCACAAGTATAGGCAGCTATGACTAAGAGGGTACAAAGCTTCTTTGACATGATAACAAAATACAACAATGGGTTGCAGATTGCTGTGAAGCGATCAAATGCCATCACGGCCAGAAGGCAACCTTCAGCGGTTACAAAGACAGCAAAAAAGAAGAATTGTGTGGTGCATTCTGTGAAGGAAATGGTCGAATGTTTTATCAAAAATGTTGTCAACAATTTTGGGGCAATGGTAGTAGAAAGGCTAATATCTATAACGGAGAGATTTCTAAGAAAAAAGTACATGGGGGTGTGAAGCCTAGGATCAATTCTGGTTAGAATGATTATCCCAATGTTTCCCACCAGAGTGATGAGATAGATGAGCAGAAAGAAGATGAAGAGGGGAATCTGAAGCTCTGGGTGGTCCATGAATCCAACAAGGATGAACTCAGTTACAATGGTTTGATTTGTCTGCATTGTTTATTCCTCTCTGATAGAATAAAAAGAGAGGGAAAACCTTATAGCAGTATGAGTACTGTTGGTTTGTTTGAGAATGCCCAAGGGAGGAGACTCTGAAAAACCCAACCTGAAAAGGAGCTGTTTGCATGGAAAGCAGAATTACTCATTTTTGTATATATGGGCTTCTTAGATTTTGGGCTCTTGATAAATATGCTCTTTTCAAAGTACATTGTTGCATTGGAGACTGTGCACACTATTACATAGGTGTGAAATGTCAGTTAACAAACAATAGTTTCATACCTATTATTATCTTCCTCATATTGTAGGAAGCATTTCTCTGTGGGGATGAATATGGACTTCTTACTAAAATGTATTTTCTATTGCATTCCAGTACTCTCGAAGAAAGTCAGAGTGATCAGTCACTGTGTGGATTTATAATTCTCTCCCAGAGCACTTCTGCAGGAAAAGTTCTGTGTAAAAATCATTGTCATCTATTGGCTCCTATGCACCAACATCCATTCTACCTGCATCTGAAATTACTTTCAATTTGTAAACTATAAACCTTACATTTATAATTCATTATAGAACATTTCCAAGTGGCTGATTAATGTACATTATAGCCTTGTCCTGCAGCACAGTTCCATCTAGTATTTCTTTTTAGAAATACTTTTTAGAAAAATGCCATGGATTAATTGGATTTTAACATGGATATATTTATTATGGTATATTATAAGTAACATACATCGATTAAGGAAATACTGTAAGCAACTCTTTGCTTCAATGCACAACCTATAGGATGAACCACTAAAGCCCCCACTGATAAGCTAGAAGAAAGAAGGAACCATCACAAAGTTCATTATTCACGTACTACAAGAGATTTAATTCACAAAAAGTATCTTGAAGAAGCTTTTGGAGTTTGGGTGACAAGAGAATTATAAGTAAAACACAGAACAATATTTTTATATCAAACCAGTTGAGTATTCCTACATCTGTCTGAAAAAAATATGATGAAGAGGAGAAGGAAGAGGAGGATAGAAGCATTTAACAGTTTATTCAACTAACTAGAAGTGCTCAATTAAAGAACTTACCAGATTTGAAATAAAGATTCCATTTCAAAAGATGAAAGATGGACTGTTTGGATAGAATTTCTCATTTTATACCTTGTTTACTATTAGTTAAGAACCAATTTATTAAAATCTCAATGCAATCTTTTGGCAAAATACACTTGAGGACCTACTGGGAATTCATATTTCCACTGTATAGCTTCTATGCATAATTAGTTCAAACTTTTATTGGAATTCACTAAGAAAACTCATTATGCAGTATGAACACTTTTATTTGAAGTATTAAGGTGCCATTTGAGGGACCTTAAGATGAAAGTACAGGGCATTATAGAAACATGTTTTTAAAGAAGCATTATACTTAGTAGTGCATCTCTAATGCAATGTAATAATAAAACAATGTTGTTTTTGACAATCCTTTTCTATGCAAACATAACAGAATCCAATAACTTCAAAATACTATTTTTTGTTGTATAAGTGATCATTTGAAGTTGATTGACATCTTTGCTATAGAAGTTAATACCATCTTCCATCTAGGCAATACAAGAATCTCTAATTCTTTATTCCCCTAGTTTCTTAACATCTGCATCAGTGATGGGATTCAAATTTGTTTTACTAATGGTTCTGTGGGCATGGCTTGGTGGGCGTGGCAAGGGAAGGATACTGTAAAATCTCCAGTCAGAGGTGGTATTTGCCGGTTCTCCGAACTACTCAAAATTTCCGCTATCAGTTCTCCAGAACTGGTCAGAACCTGCTGAATACCACCTCTGATCTGCATATCAAATTGATTTATTGGGAACTCATATTTGTAGACTTAATAGTATATGTTTTAGTTTTGAAGGAATTAACCAGTTGTTTTAATATCTCAGGTGTGTCAGAAGCTGAAAAAGCTGCTTGGCAATGTTGTTAACAGAAGAAGAAGAAGAAGGAGAAGGAGAAGGAGAAGGAGAAGGAGAAGGAGAAGGAGAAGGAGAAGGAGGAGAAGGAGAAGGAGAAGTAGAAGTTTATTGTCATTGTACAAGTACAACGAAACTGTGGATGCACCCCAGCATCTGTTCGCAATGCAATAAAACCAAAGCACTTAAAAATGAAGATAGGAAAAATAGAGTACCCATGCCTCCATTTGCAATTAGAGAGTACAGTATCTATGAATATACACAAAATATACATCCAACACTGACTGTAATGCTTTGCCAAGTATAATACACAAGAGATGGATTGTACTGTAATATGTTATTATACATCTGAATGGGGTATTGAGATTTCACATCTTTTCACATCTTAATAAGGTAGTGACTTAATAAGGTAGGTCGTGTTTATTTGCAGTTCGGATGGCCCAGGGAAAGAAACTACTTGTTAGTCTAGTGGTGTGGGATTTTATTGACCTAAAGCGCTGTCCAGACGGCAGCAGGTCAAAAAGATAATTGCCAGGGTGTGAGGGGTCTTCTATGATGGCCTTGATTCTGCTTTGGCAGCAGGACCTGGCTAAGTCTTCCAGGGAGGGCAGAGGGCAACCAATGATCTTTTGAGCTGTGTTTATCACCCTCTGTACAGTTTTCCTGTCCTCAGCTGTGGAGCCTGCATACCACACACCCAGACAATATGTCAGAGTGCTCTCCACAGAGGCTTTCTAGAAAGCAAGCAACAGCTTCTTATCCAGATTGTTCTTCCTGAGAACCTGCAGGAAGTGCAGCCGCTGCTGAGCCTTCTTCACTATGGCCTTGGTATTAGGGGACCAGGAGATATCAGCTGAAATATGGATGCCAAGGAATCTGATCATAGGGACAGTTTCTACTTGTTCTCCATTGATAATGAGTGGGGTGTGGTCCTGTCCATGTTTCCTGAAGTCCATAATCAGTTCTTTGGTTTTATGGACATTCAGCGACAGATTGTTCTGTGAACACCAGATAGACAGGTTCTCTACTTCTGCCCTATATGCTGTCTCATCCTCTCCAGAGATGAGACCAATCATGGTCGTGTCGTCTGCAAACTTTATGATGGTGTTTGTTGCGTGGCTTGGTGAGCAGTCAAAGGTGTACAAGGCATATAGCAGGGGGCTCAAGACACAACCCTGAGGGGAACCAGTACTGAGTGTAATAGTGGAAGAAAGGTGGGGGCCAAGTCTACCAGACTGTGGTCTGTTTGTCAAAAAGTTCTTAATCCAGGAGCACGTGGGGGTGGGGACCTGCAGATTATACAGTTTAGTTACTAGTATATCTGGGATGATAGTGTTAAATGTAGTCCACAAAGAGCATCCTCACATAGCTCTGTTTGTTCTCCAGATGACTCAGCGCTCTATGAAGTGTGATAGCCGCAGCATCCTCTGTAGATCGGTTTGCTCTATAAGCAAACTGATGTTGATCAAAGGAGGGCGGGAGGCAGTCTCTGATTTGCTGTGATACTAGTCGCTCAAAAACCTTCATAATGGAGCTTGTTAATTCTATGGGCCTATAGTCATTGAGAGTGTTTATATTTGTTTTTTGGGGAACGGGGATAATGGTTGTAGCCTTCAGGCATTGTGGGATGATGGCATGTGTTAAAGATAGATTGAACAGCTCTGTAAGTATTTCTGCCAACTGGTCAGCACACGCTTTAACTACTGCACCAGGAATGCCATCAGGCCCTGCAGCTTTTGTGGGATTTACTGCTCTCAGTGTTTTTCCTCACCTCATGCACCTGAAGAGAAAGAGGTGCAGCATCGTGGTCCTCATGAGGCAGTATGTCCAGGTTCTTGGTGGTCTCAAAGCATGTGAAAAAGCTGTTTAGCTCCTCTGCCAGAGTGCTACTGCTCTCGCTGTTTGTTGGGCCCTGGTCAGGGCCTGTATCCCCCTCCACATCTGCCGTGGGTCACTGTCAGTAAAATGGCCCTCGACCTTTCTCCTATACATCTCCTTAGCATGTTTGATCCCTTCTCAGCTCAGCTCTGGCAGTGCTGTGCTGTGAGGTGTCACCTGCTCTGAAAGCCAGGTCACGGGCCCTGATCAGAGTCTGGACTTTGCTGGTCATCCAGGGTTTCCTGTTTGGAAAGGTCTGTATGCGTTTGTCCACAGTGATATTTTCTACACAGGTCTTCATGTAGAAAAGCACAGTATAACTTGAAGTCCTGTTGTTTGAAGATGCTCCAATCTGTGCGGGCAAAACAATCCTAAAGCTGGGAGAGGACATTTTCAGGCAAGCATCTAATAGTTTGACTGCTAGGTTTTGTTCTCTTCCTAAGGGGAGTGTAGGCTGGTAGTAAAAGCAGGGTGAAATGGTCTGATTGGCCTAAGAGGTTTTGCTCTATAAGCATGCTTGATATTTGAATACACATGATCAAGTGTGTTTTTCCCCCTGGTTGGGCACTTAACATGTTGGTAAAGTTTGAGGAGCATGTTTTTAGGTATGCTCTGTTGAAATCCCCAGCAATGATGTGAACACCCTCAGGATGAGCTCTCTGTTGCGTGGTAATTATGTCTTGAAGGTGACTGAGCGCCATGCTAACATTAGCATCTGGAGGTAAATATACAGCATTGATGGTAACTACTGTTAGCTCCCGTGGCAGATAAAACAGTCTACACTGAACAGTCATGGCCTCTAAATCTGGTGAGCAATGGCTATTTGTTATTTTGCTGTTTGTGCACCAGTCTTTACTTACAAAGTTGTAATTGTAAATATTGCCATCTGATAGATATCTCTGATAATCTCTTAATACCGAGTATATTAGAAATTCATCATCTATCAGTTGGTCTAAATGATAGATGATGAGAGAGTATTTACACCAAGACAAATTCCTTGTGCGTCCAATCACACTTGGCCAATAAAGTATTCCATTCCATTCTATTCTATTGATAACTTCCCCACTTCCATCCATTTTTTCATACAACCATCTTTCTGTTTAAAGTTGGTTTTCCCATAAAATAAATTTGGCATGAGGATCCCCAGAAAATAGCACTCTGAGCAGTGAGGCATTTTTTTCTCCCTGCCAGTGAACAACTGACTTTGTTAGCAAAGCTGGTCCTTTGACAGCATACTCCCCAGATTTGAATGGGAGTATCTAGGAACGTCCCGTGACTATCCTTGGATGACCATGGACAGAAAATATAGAGGATTACAATGGCTGGAGTGGTTGCGTCTCCATCTTTTCCAGTCACCGTTTGTATTTTTAGGTATGGCTCTGTTTTTAACTTCACTTTTTGATGTTTGATTGTTAATAGTCTGGCTGAATGCCGATTTGCTTTATACTCTTTTGCTTGATTACAAATGTAAACTTTCATCAATTTAATCCAGAGTTTTAAAATACTTTTTCTTTTGGTGCACGGAAGTTAGTGGCATGACAGTTTTTTTTCCTTTGCAGTAAAAGTGACTTGATCTGATTTAAATGGGATTTTAACTCCAGCAATTTTGTATTTTACCAGTTTTTCTAAAAATACTCCATTGCTTCATTTTATTTTTGTATGCAGTATTTTGCAAAATGCTGGTTGTGCAGAAAATCCTGTAAATTAATGTTTTCGGAAATAAAATGTTAATAGTTTATTTTTATCAGTTATAACAAAATAGAAATGAACAGAAGAGAAATCCAAATCCAATCAATATTTGGTGTGATGACCCTTTGCCTTCAAAACAGCATTAATTCTTACACTTGCACAAAGTCAGGGATTTTATAGGATTACAGTCAGATGTATGATTAACCAATTATATCAAGCAGGTGCCAATGATCACCAATTTCAAATATAAATTGTAACACAGTCATTGGCTGAAACAGAAACAGTTGTATATGAGGCTTAAAACTGGGTGGAAATGGATAAACTTGGGTGAGATTCCACCAGTTTGGACTGGTTTGGGTGAAATAGATGTTAAACTTACATCTGGTTTGCCAAACTGGTACTTGAACCGACTGGCTGGCCCTGCCCACCCTGCCCCTCTTCTCCCAGGAGTCTCCATGTGGCCCATTTTGGATGCAGGTAAGTGCAGGGTCTGGGCAGAGGTTCTGGGAGGGCGAAAAATGGCCCTCCTGGAACTTCTTCCTTTTAGAGACTGAGTCTCACCAAGCCACGTCCACCAAGCCATGCCCACAGAGCCGGTAGGAAAAACTTTTGAATTTCACCCCTGATCTCAACCATACTCTGAAAGCACAAGCTGTGAAGCCAGACCAACAATGGCAAAGTAGTGAAGATACCTATTTTAAATCTGGCAAAACTGACAGTGCAATTTTGCATGTTAGACATAGTCTATAGCAACATGGTGGGGGATTTTGCATGTTAGACATAGACATAGCAACATGGTGGGGGATTGTCTTCCTTCCAAATGTAGCACTATTCCTGAAAGGGCCACTAGAGTCTAGATCCCTGTATCCCTTTCTTCAGACAGTTAGCTTCTTCTGTGACTGGCTTCTCAATATCTCTCATTCTGTCCTTTCCTCTGGCCATTAGCCCACTCTGGTTGCTTGTCCATGTGCCTCTGCTCACCTCCTCTGTCCCTTGGTATGTCTAGCACAGCCTCTGGTCCCTTGCTTGGTCACTCACCTACATTAAGTCAACTCAGCTGTCCTCTGCTGCATCCGATGCTCCCTCTGGTCACTGGATGGCTCACTTGCCTGGCTCATTTGCCTCTGCCTTCTGTCCTTTGGCAAATCTGTAATAGCCTCAAGCTTCGTAGGGTCAGTTGATATCCATTGTTTGGAGACAACATGCCCAAGATAGCTGACAGAGACTTGATAAAGTTCAAAGCATTCTCAAAGATCCATCTCATCCTGGGAACCCTTTTTTTGAACTATTACCATCTGGCAAACGGTACATAATAATAAAAGCAAGGACAAATAGGCTGAAAAACAGCTTCTATCCCAGGGCAGTAGCTCTTTTGAATTCTGCTGTATAGTGCAGTGTTGGTGCCGTGTTGGGGATTTCAGTTCTATGTGTGGAGTGTGAAGGATGTGTGTTTGTGTTTATTTTCATGGTCATGATGTGCAGTGAAGATGGTGTTTGATTTTGTTGTATGAGGTGCAATGACAATAAACTAAACTAAACTAAAACTGACACTTCTCCTGGGACAGCTTCAACCCCTCCTTCTGGATTTATATCAGGACTTTCTCCAGTCACTCTTCATGTTGTTCAAAAATCTCCCTGAAGACAATGATGTCATCTAAATATGCTAACACCTCAGTCAAGTCCATGTCTCTGACTGTCTGCTCCATAAATTGCTGGAACATTGCTTGGGTCCCTGATAAACCCTGGAGCATCTGATTGTACTTGTAGAACCCCAGTGGGCAAATGAATGCCATCTTCTCTCAATTGTCTGGGTACATGGGAAACTGATGGTTACCTACTCTTCAGATCCAGCACACTGAACCACTTAGTCCTCAGTAGGCAATGTAATGTGTCCTTGATCTGTGGAGTAGTATACTGGTTTGGGATGTTGCTCTGGTTGAGCATGTTGTAATCTATGCACTTCCTTCCCCATTTGTTTTCTAGACACCACTATGGGAGAGCCATAAGAGCTCTGAGACTCTCAGATAATCCCCAAATTTTCCATTCTTCTGGATGTTCTCTGAAGTTCTCCAAGTCACCTAAAGGGATTTGTCAAGACCTCTCTCTGAACAACCTATCCTCTTATAATCAAATTCAATGTTGGGCACTCCTAACACATCCCACATCAAACTCATGTTTTAAGAATAAATTCCGCCACCTCAAAAGTTAATCTCTGGCCCTCTTCTTCTATTCTGGGGTGAGTGGAGTATCCTTTGGATAGAGCTGTTCCACTGGGATCTTGCCCTCAGCACCCTCCCCTGAACCTGCCATTACAATGAGGGTGACCACACTTAGTTGTCCTAACAATATCCAGTCCTTTAACGTCAGCGGGACATCTGTAACATTTCTGAGCCCTATCAAGATTCTCCCTTGGCTTTGCCACAATGTCCTTATGGGGAGCACTTCAAGGATCACTTCCACCCCAATGTCTCTTCTCTTGGAGTCAGCTTTGAGGCAACATAGTGGCCAGGCTGTTTCCAGTTTAGCAACAACAACAAAGGAAACAGCAAAAAATATAATATATCATTTTAGCAGTAACTAGTTACAATTCTATATGTAGTTATGTAATGCAATTATTATTCTATACATTTATATTTCTAATACATTTATATAACTATCATATTTTGTTTACTTTTTTGAACCTGATGTATTTTGTATAAATGATCCAATATTGCAATAACTTTGTCCATACAAAGTCTAGATCAGGGCTGTCAAACTTGTGGCCCATGGATGCATCTAAGGCATATAGTTCAAAAGAATATTATTTCAAAATGTTAACAATTGTAATTGTTGGTGGCCTTTACAGTTTGTATGGAATTTCCAATTTTTGTAAAATGACATGTGGCCCCTAGTCATATAACCATATTTTGGACGCTTGTCGATCAGTTTAAATTTACCTCTCTTGCCAAGTGACTGCTGTTTGCAATCTTACTTGCCAGCTTTCCAAGAAAGTCAATGGGGAAGCCGGCAGTGAATATTGCAAGTAGAGGGGGACATGGATTTGAGTTCAACTCCATCAGTGCACTGAGGGATTTGCTGTCCCTTCCATTTACGTAAGGGAAATACTCCTATATATTGAAGGAATGGATCTTAATCTGGTCAAATGCAACCAAATGCCAACTCAAAATGTTATCAAACTTTCAATAGAATTTTTCCTCAGAGAAAATGCAATTATGTGTTATTTCTTTAATATGAAGGAAGTTATATTTAAAACATTTTTACTTCAGTAATATTATCTTGTCTAACATTCTCCTAACTGCATTATTCACCTCCTTGTTCCGTAGACTATAGATAAGTGGATTAAGTGAGGAGATGACAAGAGTATAAAAGACAGATATGATTTTGTCTTTATCCAATGAGAAATTGGAGCCAGGTCGTATATACATGAAGATTATGGTTCCAAAGAAAATGGTCACAGTGGTGAGATGGGAGGCACAGGTGGAGAAGGCTTTGTATCTTGCCTGGGCAGAGCTGATCTTCAGGACGGCAATAACAATGGCAATGTAGGAAATCAAAACTGTCAGAAAAGTTGTCAGTGCAATTACAGTGGATAAAATGAAATGCACAAAATGAGCAAGCTGAGTATCTGAACAGGACAATTTAAACATTGGAGGAGCATCACAAAAAAAATGATTAATTGTATTTGAGCTGCAGAAATTCAAATTAAAAATAAGTATGGTTTCCACTGTTGAACTTACAAACCCACAGGTATATGAAGCTATAACCAAAAGGATGCAAACATTCATTGACATAGTAACAAAATACTGCAATGGGTTGCATATTGCTGTGAAGCGATCAAATGCCATCACAGCCAGAAGGCAACTTTCAGTAGTTACAAAGATGTCGACAAAGAAGAATTGTATGGTGCATCCTGTGATGGAAATGGTTGAATGTTCTATCATAAATGTTGTCAACAATTTGGGGGCAATAGCAGTAGAATAACCAATGTCTACAATGGAGAGATTTCTAAGAAAAAAGTACATGGGTGTGTGAAGCCTAGCATCAATTTTTGTTACAATGATTATCCCAATGTTTCCCACCAGAGTGATGAGATAGATGAGCAGAAAGAAGATGAAGAGAGGGATCTGAAGTTTTGGGTTGTCCATGAATCCAACAAGGATGAACTCAGTCACCGTGCTTTGATTTGTCTGCATTTTTTATTTCACTCTGATTGAATAAAAATGGAGGGAAAACCTTATAGCAATATGAGTACTGTTGGCTTATCTTAGAATACCCAAGGTTATGTAAGATAAATCAATCAGAATAGAACTGGCTTGCATCCGAAGTCCAAAAACTTCTTCATGGTGCTTTATGAGAATTAAATCTCCTGTAGTATATGAAATGCAAAAATGCAGAATAACAAGGTAACAGAATTGGAAGGGACCTTAGAAGTCTTCTAGTCCAACCCCCTGTTCAAACAGGAGGCCCTATACCATTTTAGTCAAGTAGCTGTCCAGTCTTTTCTTAGAAACCTCCAGTGATGAAGCATCCACAACTTTGGCAGGCAAGCTCTTCCACTGGTTAATTGTACTCACTGTGCCGAAGTTTATCCTGAATTCCAGGTTTGTTCTCTCCTTCATTAGTTTCCATCCATTATTTCTTGTCTTGCATTCTGGTGCTTTGGAAAATAAGTTTACCCCCTCCTTGTATTTTCCAGGGAGCATTTTTCTGTGTGAAATAATATAGACTTCCTGCTCCAAGAAGCTAGAAGTCTATTACATTCTACTACTCTCCAAAGAAGCCCAAATTGATCAATTATTTGAACTGTGTGAAATGAAGTGTAATCTACTTTGGTAGGAAATGTTCTGTGAAACAATCTTTGATGACTATTGGCAACTATGCATTAATATTTTTCTAAATTACATCTGAAATTAATTCCAATTTGTGATCCATAATCTTTACATTTACAACTACTTTTAGATCATTTCAAACTGGCCGATTAGCATGCACTATAGCTCTGCCTGCAGCAGAGTTCTATCTAATATTTCTTCTTCCAAGTAGAAATACTCTTAAATGGAATACCAAACTTATATCTAACTATGCAGTTTAGATTAAGTGGATTTTAAAACTGGCAGGACATTAGCTATGTCATGCAATATATTATTCCACTGGCAGCACCATATCTTCATAGCCACATTGTAATGATTGTGGTCATTACAGTTGTGCAGGTATATGTATTTGTTTTCCATTTGAACATTAATATGTTTACTACATCATAAGTAATAGAAATTGATTGAGGAGATACTGTATAAAACAGTTTTTCTCAATCGACAAATAATAAGATTAACCATTGAAGCCTATAGTGGTAAGCTGGAAGAAAGAAGAACCATCTGTTGACTCATGAATTTAATTTGTTGCCACCCAGGAGCAAAAATTAAAGATGTGATTGTATCTTAGTCAAATAATCAAGCCCACATGTTAGTATTTTTTTCTTCTCTTTCATATGGGGATGATATGACAATGAACCTGAAAACAATATCAAGAGATTATGAGCAGCTTAGCAAGAAAGTCAAAGAGATAAGAGCACAGATAGTGTTTTCAACTGTACTTCCAGCAAAAGGTCACCATCCAATGAGAGAACAAAAGATTTTAGAATTACACTATTGGTGCTGTCAAGAGAACTTCAGGTTCTTAGACCACTGTCTATGTTACCTACCTAAAGGGCTTCTGACATAGGATGGGCTGCATCTGACAAGAACTGAAAATAATGTGTTTGGAAAATGATTGGCTTAGCTTATATGAAGGGCTTTAAACTTTAAAATTTAAACTTTAACATTGAGGGGAAAGGGTGACCAATCTTTAGGATCTTTAGGATCTAATCCCAAGCATAAACCCCAAGACAACAAATCAAACAAGGAAAACTCAGACATAGAAAAGAAGTTTTAGGAAACCTGGGGTTGGCCATAAAGGGCTCGGATGCCTAATGCTCAAAGTTTGAGGAAGAAACAGGGTGAACTTGAAATACTACTACATGAGGGCAGGTATTATATAGTTGCCATTACTGAAATTTGATGGAATTAAACTCATGGCTGGAATGTCATAATGGTGGGACTTTAATTACCCTGATATCAAGTAGGAGTTCAAACAAGTTCTTGATGAGCCTGGCTCACAACTTTGACTTCCAAAAGGTAGAGGAGGGGGGAAAGAAGATCAGCTACCCTGGACTTAATTCTTACTAACAGAGATGAAATGATAGAGGGGGTTGAAGTAGCAGGATCTTTGGGAGACGGCAACCATATCATATTGGAATTCAATATAATGCAGACATAAGCAATAGAACAAAATCAAACTAGTGTCTTAGGTTTTAAAAGAAATGACTTCAACAACTCAGAGAGAGCTTAGATAGTGTTCCATGAATAAAAATCTCAAGAATCTTTGGAAACTCTAAAAAAAGTGTAATTATAAAAGTCCAGCACAATATCACTGAAAGCGAAAATAAGAGATCCAAGAAGTAACCAACATGGTTGCATAAAGAACTATCTAATGAACTGAAAGACAAAAATGCCATGTATAAAAAATGGAAAGAGGGACACATAACTAAGACAGAATGCCAGTATACATACAAACCAATTTTGCAAAGATGAAGTCAGATAAAATAAGGCTCAGAATGAGTTAAGACTTGCAACGAATATCAAAAATATTTTTTTAAAAAATTAAAAGCATGTCAAAAACAAGAACGAAAAAATCGGTCCACTAATGGGAGAAGATGGCAAAGAAATGACAGGTAGGAGGGAGAAAACAGACTGGTTAATTCATTCTTTGTATCTGTCTTCACACATACACACAAAACAGCACAACCTTCCAAAAACAGAACCGTAAAAGACAGACTAGGAATACAAATTAAAATAGGCAAGAAAATAGTAAGAGAACAGCTGTCTACTACAGAAGAATTCAAATCACCAGAACCAGATGGAATATATCCCAGAACTTTGAAGGCGCTAGCAGACATGATCTTGGAATCACTGAAACATACCTTGCAAGATCCTGGAGCACCGTGGATTTACCAGAGGACTGGCATGGTTCCCATCTTCAAAAAAGGAGAAAAAAATGAATTCAGATAAATATAGAGCAATCAACCTGACATCAATAACTGAGAAGAACCTTGAAAAGATAACAAACAACAAATCTGTGAACATCTAGAAACAAGCAAAGTTATAATCAGAAACCAGCATAGTTTTGTCAAAGACAAACAAATCTTATTGCATTCTTTGACAAAATGACTAAAATGGTGGAACGAAATGCTGTGGACATAGTATAACTGGACTTTAGTAAGGCATTTGACAACCTACTTCTTGCTAAGATAGAAAATAGGATTGTACCTGGTTGACAAACCACTCTCAATGTGTAATCTTCAGTTGAACTGCATCTGCATGTAGGGAAGTAAACAGTGGGGTACCCCGAGGCTCTGTCTTAGGCCCAATACTCTTTAACATCTTCATAAATGATTTAGATGAGAGGAAAAAAGCTGGCAGGAATAGCCAACACCCCAGAAGGTAAGCTCAAGATCCAGAAAGAACTTGACAGACTAGAACACTGGGCCTTATCTAACAAGATGAAATTCAATAGTGAAAAAAGGAATTTTACACAGGCAAGAAAATGAAATGTACAGGTACAGAATATGTGATACCTGGCTCAATTGCAGTAACTGTGAGTGGGTTTAAGGACTCCTAGTGGACAACCAATTAAATATGAGCCAGCATATTTGTGCTGCAGCTGCAAAAAAAACCCAACCCAATGCAGTCCTAGGCTGCATTAACAAAGGGATTTAATCAAATTCATGTGAAATATTAATACCGGTTTATAATGCCTTGATAAGACCACACTTAGAATATTGCATCCAGTTTTGCTCACCATGATATAAAAAGGTTGTTTAGACTTTAGAAAGATTGCAGAGAAGAGCAAGAAAGATGATTAGGGACTGAGGGCTAAAACATATGAAGAACGGCTGCAGGAATTGAGTTTGTATAGTCTAGTGAAAACAAGAACTAGAGGTGACATGGTAACACTGTTCTAATATTTCAGGGGCTGTCACAAGGAAAAGGGGAATCAACCTATTCTCCAAAATATCTGAAGGCAGGAAAAGAAGCAATAGATGCAAACTAATCAAGGAGGAACCAATCTAGAACTAAAGAGAAATTTCTTAACAGTGGATGACTTCCCTCTAGAAATTGTGGAGTGCTCCATCACTGGAAAAGAGATTGGACAGCAGTTTGTCTGAAATTGCATAGGGTCTCCTGCTTGAGCAAGGGGTTGGACTAGAAGATCTCCAGGGTCCCTTCCAACTCTTAATATTCTTTTTGCATCTCATGTACTACAGGATATTTAATTCTCATAAAGCATCACGGAGAAGATTTTGGAGTTTGGGTGACAAGAGAATTCTAAGTAAAACACAGATCAATATTTTTACCTCAAAACAGCTGAGTATACCTGCGTTTGCAAAAGTATTGATGGTGATGATGAACATGAGGAGGAGGATAAAGATAGGCATTTACTGAAGATATAAGCATTTAAAAATATATTAGTCTAAGTAGAAAAGCTTAATTAAACTTACCAGATCAGAAATCAAAATTCCATTTCCAAAGATGAAAAATGAAATGTTTTGGGTAGAATTGCTCATTTTATATTTTGTTTACCATTAATTAAAAGCCAAGTCCATGAAACTCTCAGCTGAGAGTTCAACATATCATTAACATGTTCAGTGTGACCTCTAGGCAAAATAAACTTGAGGATGTACTGGGAATTCATATTACACATTCATAATTAATTCAAACCTCCATTGCAGTTCACTAAGAAATCTTATTATATAGCTTGATCTCTTTTATTTTGAAATATTAACTTGCAGATTGAGGAATTATAGATTAAAGAACCCTAATCAGACTATGATAGGGTTTCTTCAATCTATACATCCCTCAATATCTCTTATCTTGAAATATTAACTTGCAGATTGAAGGCAGAAACAACAAAGCTAAAACAAGAATGGCAGAGTAGTAAAAATAGCCATTTTTAAATCATGCAGAATTCACAAGCTAATGTTGCATGTTAGACATACAGGTAGTCCTTGTTTTACAACCATTCATTTAGTGATTTTTCAAAGTTACAGTGGCACTGAAAAAAGTGATTTATGATTGTTTTTCATATTTACAATTTACCCCATGATCACATGATCAGAATTTGGATGCTTGGCAACTGGCTCATATTTATGACAGCTGCAGTGTCCGAGGGTCATGTGATCACCTTGTGCAACCTTGTGACAAGCAAATCCAATGGGGAAACCAGATTCACTTTACAACCATGTTACTATCTTAACAACTGCAGTGATTCAATTGTCAACTGTGACCAAAAAAAAAGGGTTGTAAAATGGGGCAAAACTCACTTAACAACTGTCTCACTTAGGAATGAAAATTTTGGGCTCCATTGAGGTCATAAATTGAGAACTACCTATAGTCTATCCAAACATGAAGTGGCAACATGGGAATTTTCTTTTCCTTTAAATGTTTCTAGTAACTATTTTTCTATCTTAGCATATGTCCTTTGGCTTCCATTTTGTTTACTGGCAAAAACTATGGATTGATGGTTGTGAACGAACATTGTTGTACTGCCATAGTTGGATAGAAGGTGAGGGGGGGCTTTGGAGTCCATATCTTCCCTCTTTTAAAGCCTTTTTTCTTGCATTAATGTTCATTTCCAGACTATAAGCATTAGAGTAGCAGTCAGGACAACTCATAAACATTAGAGATGTAAATACAAATTTTGACAGGTACTAGTCAATAAGATGCTGAATTGCTGTGAAATCCTATAGCCTAGGTATTCCCTCACTGAAATTCTTCATCTCATTTGCATTTTTATTAGAGAATCTGCTGGATATAAATGAGATATCTTTATGTGTAGGCTTTGGGTCCTTCAGCTGCTTATGATGTGGATCCTCACTCTTTTCAGAGGTCCTGAAATTAATCTTGAAATGTCTCTGGCATCGATAGTCTGAAATGGACGCACACTTTCTGAAATACTTTCTATTTTTAAAATAATGTCCTACATTATATTCACTGAATCATAGTGGGGATGGATAAATGAGATCATATAGTCATCTCTTTTGAGCCAGGTAGGCCATCCCTTTGCCCAAGGTGGTTGTTTTCAATAGCCCAGCAGCATAAAGTGGAGGAAGAGGAATCAGACAAATTTTAATCTTGTAAACAAACAGTAGCAGTTTTAATTTATTTGTTAATAAGATTTATAAATGGCCACTCATCTCAGAAGAACTGACTCTGGG